>NC_069373.1:34465000-35715000 GCF_021730395.1 Mercenaria mercenaria | reverse complement strand
AATAACGAATTAGTATTACATTCTTTTTTCTTCAGGGTGGCACCGGCCCTACACATTATACCTAAAATAATCATAAATGTGGTCTTGAGTGTCTCCTTTCTAAGTCAGAAGGCAGTACAGGTTCTTCCCAGGCTAACAGGTCTATACAGAGGGGGCTTTCTCTGGCTCTGTCCCTCTGATTAGATTGCTCTGTGGCTGTACTATTAGTTTATACTAATTTATTTTAGCTCAATTGTGATGAAAGCTTTAAGCTTATTGGAACCACTCTTCCTGGAAAAACCAGTACTGGCGTCATATGAGAAGTCATGGTCATGACCCCAGTGGGGCTCAAACCCACGACCCCTGGATTGAGCGGCCGACACCTTATCCACTAGACAATTATTATTACTATAAGTGGATAAATGGCACCCTTTGTGGCTGCCCTTGTACGTAAAGTGCCTTTGAACGTGTTTATCATGAAAAGTGCAATAATAAATCTGGTAAAACAAAAACAATAATAAACAACATTTAACTACCGTCTTTACTGTCTTGTATTCTGCATTTTGCTTTCACTGTGAGATATGCTGTGTAGCTGTTCTTGAAGTGAATTTCTCCCACCTGAAATTGATCAAAATGGCAACTGATACCTTGCTGTGAAGGCTAAAATTACGCACCGAAAATGTTTAGATCAAACTTACAATTTTTACACTGACTCTAGTGCAAATTCTCAAACATTATATCAGCTATGCTCAAAAATTGCCAACCAGTGCTCCCACGGTTATAGGACCAGTCTCAAAACTCAAGCATCTGATTGGTTGTCTCCGAGCACAAATTCTAAATGGACCAATGGCAAGGCTGTATTTTATAACTGGTCTCCATACTTAAATTTATAACGTTGAAACCAATCTCCTTCACAGAGTTGAAGTTCCTGACATCACTTTCATCTCTGTCACTGTCTATGAAGTAGCATGTCATTGTTGTGTAATAAGCATTGAACATTTAACAGACTCAGTTATAATTCAAACGGCATGACATCACATAAAATCCTTTAAGGAAAACAAAATCATATGATGTGATTGTTTGTGCCAATTTCTTGACAGATTAGGTGCACTGGATAGTATTATCGAACTTAACATTTTTACTGCCCATATGTACTATTTGTATTACATGAACAGTCTAGCTGAAAGTCTGACCCATGACAGAATTAAGAAAATATACAAAGAATACACAAAATTATTATTGTCTTTGTACATTAAAGTTTGATGATACTAAAGCAATTTATCTTATTTACAAGACGATTTTTTGTTAAAAAGTCTTGAACACATTTTAAATTAGGTTTAGACAATGACAGAGGTGAATGCTTCTGAAACTGAAAAACAACAACAGTGTGAGGGAGATTGCCTTGAAACCAGTTTTTGTACTGTGGTGATGATGGTTAAATTCTGCTCCTGTTGAGATGTGAGCACTTTATTATAACTATCCTCCAAAACTATACATATAATACATGAAATAAAGTGTAATTATTACAGTCCAGTGGTACATTATATTAACCCTTACCCTGCTAAATTTCTGTAACGAACTTGTCCATCTTTCAATTTGGACAGTACCATTAACTGTAATTAGGGGTGCATATTATTACTAAATAATGGCAAATAGTGCAGATTATGATCAGACTGCACATATTTACATACTCTCTGCATACTTACTACATGCATTTTATAGAATACAGTAGCATTTAGTAACTAGGGCTATCACTGACTGAAAATTTTAATCAATGTATCATTGCTAATGCTAAACTAAAATACAATAATAAAACTTTTGTTCGAAAAACTATAAAGACTTTCTTTGCTCTGGAAATCAAATGTATGCATCCTTAAATTATGTATCAATGAAATTCAAGGACTTTATCATGAAATCACAATTATCTGATGGCTAAAGCATACATGTTTGGCTCAGCCACACCTGGGTCAGTACAAAATGTTAATACAGAAACAACCTGCTGGAGTTTCTTCCACTGTTAGTGACGAAAACTTACGGTAACATATGAAAAATATGACAGAACAAACATAGGGACGGGAGCCAGTCTAAAAACACAGGGACGGGAGCCAGTCTAACAGCCTCCCAATATGAGATACTGCTCCACGTCAACACCTTTCTTATCTGTTTCAAATAAATCATGCACAGAACCCTATATCCTATTTATTGGCCATTATAACTGATTAATTTATGAGCCAAACCATGCGAAAACCAACATAGTGCATTTGCGACCAGCATGGATTCAGACCAGCCTGCGCATCCGCGCAGTCTGGTCAGGAGCCATGCCGTTCGCTAACGGTTTCTCTAATTGCAATAGGCTTTGAAAGCAAACAGCATCCGCGCAGACTGGTCAGGATCCATGCTGGTTGCAAATGCACTATGTTGGTTTTTTCATGGCAAGACTCATATAAGAAAATTGGAGATTAATCAAATTCTACAATGTAGATTATTTTATCTGAACATTAAGAACTCAGGACTGTAGCACATCTTAATAGATGTAAAATACCAATCGAAAACTACAGCTTTATAAAACAATTATTAGATACAAAGGACTGGGGTCAGTGGTTACAAAAATACATACTCTGGTACACAACAGAAAAAAAGCAGTGCTGAATCTAATCTGACCTATAATTATAATGCAGACTAGGATTTATACAGAAATATGTTTCCTTTAACATGGAATATCCTAGCACTTTTTGTGCTGCAAGTAAACCTTTTAATAGTACTTTTCTGTTTCATGTTTTATAACAGCATGTGATCTAAGTTTTACTATTTTGCTGAGCATGGTAATATTTTTAAGTGTTTTTTTTTCTTTCTTTCTTTGGACAAGTCCCGTAAAAAAAGGTCCCATTGCAGATTACCAGAAACTAGTAAATTTTTTTATTTGTTTCTTTTCCTTGCCACACTTTCTCGCAATAACTGCACTTGTTTTGTTTTTTACTCAAAAATTCCCAATCACACCCATACTAGACTTTTTCCCAAACAGGTTAGAAAATTTAATGCTGTTTTTTTTATATGTGAAACATATTATTGTAAAATGAAATAAAAAGATAAATAATTCTATATAGGAGAAACATAATAACTATCAACAACTAGATGAAGATACTCACTATCAGTGTTGGTGGGCGTGTAAAGGCATATGGATTATTCTAGTAAAATTAAAACAAATTAAAATTTTAACTAGAAAACAAAATATCAAAAGAAAATTATAAACATTTTAAGAATTCTCAAAGGAGGCATGGTTAAAACTTTATTCTTTCCACATTACCAACTTCAAGAGTGTAGACCAAAGGGTAAGGGAGATAACTCACAGATTCTGTTTTACATGTTCTAACAAGAATTAACATTAATACAGTTCAGACTCAAATTCCAATCATGGAGGGTTTTACTTATAATCGAAACTGGACTTAAAATGATATTTTGTGCATGTGTTTTCAGGACGGGACTTAAAAATATCTTCAAGACAGCCGAATTTTGAGAAAAGCAAGTTCGAGATATCAAGTTTAAACTGTATGTGCAAACAGTTTCGTAAGTTAAATCCTAACTTTTTTTTATCATGGAAATGGTTATTTATAACAGAAAACTTCACAGTATATTGTTACTAAAATTCATAACCTGCAAAACACAACTTACTATTTAACAACAAAAACTACATGAATGGAGGTAAAAATATCACTACAACATTTAAAAGCTACATGCATGCAACTAACAAAAATATGACATGCAAATTCATCTTCAATTAATACGAGATCATGCATCAATTGTAATGATGGAAACTGAAGGCAATTACATTACGCAAGGGTTTGTGTGTTTATAATACCACAATCAGAATCAAAGTACAGAATGTGTTCATTATAATTATACTACCATTAAGAAAGAAAATAAATTTTAACATGCACAGAGCTGAAAGATACACTAATATCAGTTTTGTGAACTAACCTGTTTAACCTGCAATTTAAATGTTAAAATAATTTCTGTCAGTAATTGTAAAAGAATATATATATCAATTAATCATTAAATAGAATTCAATGTCGAACTGTATATTTCTAAATGGAGTACACCAAGCACCATAGCTTGCACCAATGAACTTACACCAAATATGTACCACATGCTGTCATATGACTTAAACCAACAATACCAGTTTACACCAATAATAGCACCAAGGACTATTACCTACACAACTGACAGTAATTTAAACTAGAGACAGTGTCTTTCAAAAGTACCATTACTATTACAGTAACTAATTTAAATGATTGTAACTCGCATGAATTACTGTAATTCACAGAAATAAATATTTAACTTACATCAATGACAATACCTAACCTTAAACCACAAAATGTAATTTTAATCAAAATAACTCACACTATTATTATTTGTCAGAGTGTTTGATCAATTAACACCATTCTAAATCACTATGTGAAGACATTGTGCATCGAAAACACAATTATAACACAAGTCTTTAATAGTCAGAGACATAAAGAAATGAAAAATATAAATCTCACCAGGTGTGTCAGTTATGTCATTGGTGTTTCAGTTAGTCTAAAAAAATAAAGTAGCTATTCTGAACTGACACTGTAGGGAAAAGTCACTACTTATACTTTAACCAGGGGATATAGGAATGCAAGGTTTCTTTATCCTACAGGTGACTGAATTTTAGTAAACACTGCCTTCTAGGTGCATTGACAGACAGAAATATCATTTAACCTGTGCATGTTGTGCTTAACCTTACCTGTTCCACCTCCTCTGCCACTTTTGATTTGCCCTTTGCTGACTTAAGTGACAGCTGGGTTTTCTAATATACATATAACAAAATATTTATATACAGTTCCAACAGAATCATATTTTCATATGTTTAGAATATTATAACTTTTGAAAGGATCTCAATTTGTTATTAGATTAAAGCTATTTAACTACAAAATTTCAAATTTCTATGAAACAGGACTCAATTTCTTATTACACTGTGTCAGATAATGAGGTAAATAAATATAACAAGAGGGCCATGATGGCCCTATATCGCTCACCTGTTATCATTGCACTTGAGGACAAGAAGGTCCTCAGAAAAAATATCTAAGTCCAAAGGACAGGAACAACAAAGGAAAGAAATTTAACCAAAAAGAAAAAAAAAATCTTACAAGGTACAGATATGTCAAAATACACCTAAAAATTGGAGGTATCATCCATGTTGTACCACAGAAAAGTGGTCTCTGTTTTTCCCTACGGCCAATAATAAAAAAGTTACTAAAAATAAGCTATTTATAGTAATGTAAAAGGGAAGTAATTAAAAAGAAAATGTATAAAAGAAGGATTTGCCAAATAAATCTGTTGACATAAATGAAATTTCAGATCAGTATCTTCATTAGTTACGGAGATATACCCATTTTAATTTGAAATAAAGGGAGGTAATTTGACATAAAATCAGTCCATAGTTATCTACCCTGATTGGCTCAGTCCAACTAATGACAATAATGAAATTTCAAACAAGTCCTATAAGTACTTACTGATATAAATCCATTTTGACTACAATCAGGGGAGGTAATCGGATATAAAACAAGAGCTGTCCGTAAGACAGCCAAGCTCGACTATTTGAAATATTGTCACAGAAGCAGGAAATTATTACCCAAAATGTTAAATATCGAAAGAGTTTTAAGTTCGAAAGGGGACATAATTTGACCAAAATGCATATCAGAGTTATGGGACTTGATGCTATCAACTAGTTTTATAACCCCGAAGAAACATGTTAAGTTTCAATTCAATATCTGCATTAGTTTTGGGATAGTACTTTAACCAGAATTTTCTAAGTCCAAAAGGGGGCATAATTTGCTCAAAATACATGTTAAGAGTTATGGAACTTGAAACAGAGAGGTTGGTTATTGACCTAGAAAAAGAATAAATAAGTTTCAAAGCTATATGCCTTTTGGTAATAGCTGTATGTACTTGCACGCAAAACTTTAACCAGGATTTATAAGTCCAAAAATACCCAAAATACATGTCAGAGTTATGGGACTTGATTCTATCAACTAGTTTTATAACCCTGAAGACACATGTGAAGTTTCAATTTAATATCTGTAGTAGTTTTGGAGATAGTAACTTGCATGTAAAACTTTAACCAGGATTTTCTAAGTCCAAAAGGGCGCATAATTTGCCCAAAATACATGTCAGAGTTATGGGGCTTGACCCAGTGAGGTAGGTAATTGATCTAGAAAAAGAAAAAATAAGTTTCAAATCTATATGCCTTTTAGTAACAGCTGTATGTACTTGCACGCAAAACTTTAACCAGAATTTTCTAAGTCCAAAAGGGGGCATAATTTGGCCAAAATACATGTCAGAGTTATGGGACTTGACCCAGTGAGGTAGGTTATTGATCTAGAAAAAGAAAAAATAAGTTTCAAAGCTATATGCCTTTTAGTAATAGCTGTATGTACTTGCACGCAAAACTTTAACCAGAATTTTCTAAGTCCAAAAGGGGGCATAATTTGGCCATAATAAAGGTCAGAGTTATGGGACTTGGTGCTATCAACTAGTTTTATAACCCCAAAGACACATGTGAAGTTTCAATTCAATATCTGCATTAGTTTTGGAGATAGTAACTTGCATGTAAAACTTTAACCAGAATTTTCTAAGTCCAAAAGTGGGCATAATTTGCTCAAAATACATGTTAGATTTATGGAACTGGACCCAGTGAGGTTGGTAATTGACCTAGAAAAAGAATAAATAAGTTTCAAAGCTATATGCCTTTACATGATAGCTGTATGTACTTGCACGCAAAAACTTAACCAGGTGTGACGCCGACACTGACGCCTACGCCAGGGTGAGTAGAATAGCTAGACTATTCTTCGAATAGTCGAGGTAATAGCTCTGGAACCTAAAATTGGATCTGATTTGTCATGGAATCCAAGATTTATTGCTGCTGAAGATGTTTTGGAACTTTTTATCAAATAAAACCATAAATGAAGTCTCTATATGGCTGCAAAAGCCAAAATAGCCAATTTTGGACCTTTAAGGGGCCATAACTCTGGAACCCATGATGGAATCTGGCCAGTTCAACAATGGAACTGAGATCTTGTGGTGATAGTTGTGTGCAAGTTTGGTTAAAATCAAATCATAAATGAAGTTGCTATTGTGCAGACAAGGTCAAAATAGCTAATTTTGGCCCTTTCAGGGGCCATAACTCTGGAACCCATTATGGGATCTGGCTGGTTCAACAAAGGAACTGAGATCTTATGGCAACACAAGTTTTGTGCAAGTTTGATTAAATTCAAATCATAAATGAAGCTGTTATTGTGCAGACAAGGTCAAAATAGCTAATTCTGGTCCTTTCAGGGGCCATAACTCTGGAACCTATAATGGAATCTAGCCAGTTCAAGAAAGGAACCAAGGTCTTATACTAGTGATACAAGTTGTGTGCAAGTTTGATTAAAATAAAATCATAAATGAAGCTGCTATTGTGCAGACAAGGTCAAAATAGCTGATTTTGGCCCTTTCAGGAGCCATAACTCTGGAACCCATAATGGGATCTGGCCAGTTCAAGAAAGGAACTGAGATCTTATGGTGATACAAGTTGTGTGCAAGTTTGGTTAAAATAAAATCATGAATGAAACCACTATCGTGCAGACAAGAAATTGTTGACGGACACACGGACGCACGGATGGACAACGGACGAAGGGTGATCACAAAAGCTCACCTTGTCACTATGTGACAGGTGAGCTAAAAAGGTGTAATGTTAAAATTTTTCCAACTGAACACCATAAAAACTTTAATATACAATTGCTGATTATAAATGTCTTGATAAAAGTGTTACAAATAAGCTTTCAGGACCCTTAGCCAGGGCTTCAGGCCTTGACATTAATGCTTGTCCAAGTGCATTCTACCATGAATGTAGTGCTAGTAGGTTTATAGGCCACTTCCATCAGCCTTGCTGTTGGGTTAACCCATTAGCGATGTGGCTGAGTGTCCGCCTACAGATCTCGAGGTCGGAGGTTCGAACCCCATTTGGGACGGTACCTTGGTATTTTCTCTCCCAGGGTTTACTTTAAGAATTTGAAATGTAATCTAATGTTAAATTGGTTCTACCCAATAAACCAATACAAGACTACTTTTTAAAATATGCTATCACACTCTACTTTCATTATAGAAACACCCAAACTATAGGTAGAATATAACTATTTAATGATAGAAACTACAAAAGTTTTTGATGCAGTGTCCCCGTGACCGAGGATGTAAAAGTGGCTCAAACTTTTTCAGCCCAGTGTGGTCCCTGATTATATATCAACCTGTACTGTAATGTAAACAATAAAGAACTTTTTCAACTTTTGTTGTTGACAGGAGATGAAATTCAAGTTATAACGACGAAAGTGCAAACAGGATACTCATGATACTTGCCTCTGGGTTGATGATGTTTGACAAGGACACATCAATTATACGACATCCAGAATGGAATTCTGACTTTAAGTCAGAAATATTTAAGGTAACAGGGTTTTTAATGGTACAATGTAAAGGTCTTTCTGTCATGGCTTTATCGCAATAGTTTACTATTATCGCTTTTGCTGAAGAGTTTGTTGTCAATGAAGCTACATCGGCCTTGAACTTGATCAGACTGGTTATGAAAATACTTTATGAACTACCGAGAAGACGATTAAATACGCAAAATACAGTCTTATCGAGATATACCGATGAAGGGGTCTGCTTTATTATAAATAGGAATTATTGAATCATCTGTATGAAGTAAAAAGGAGATTATTATATGAAGTTATTGAAAAATATCAAATATCCATGCACGTTGCTGCTAAGTAACGACATGGCGTCATACCGACATTTTGAAAAGTGCACCGTGCGTTATTCAGAATATCTGGTCTTCATAGACACGAGGAGTTAGACCTAGTCATAGCTTCAATTCCGTCTAAACAGCTGATCGCATGTATTGACCCTGTCATTTGCCTTCATCTGTTAAAATATATGTCATCCCAATGCTTACATATGGACTGGAGATTTTCTTACTAAACAAGTTGCAGATGGAAAAGATCGGCGTTTTTCTTTACAAACTATTAACACAAATCTTGTCTGTTCCACAAAATATGGCAGATCCAGCAGTGTACATTTCCAGTGTTCTTCTTCCAGTTGAAGCTCAAATCAAAGAATAAATAAAAATACTTAATACTTCTTTGCTTAAATTCATAAAAAAATGCCATGGGCGTAAAATAATGTTTGTTTCCGCTATCCCGGCCTACCCTGACATTTTTGACCTACCTTTCATGTTTTTATGGCCTTGGAGAATTTTTTCTTCAACTTTTTACCAAAAAGTTGCAAAACTGCACTTTTCATACTTTAAACAAATGCTGAAGGCTGATATGTCTCTAGTCTATGCTCTTAACCTGCTGGGATGCAAATTGATTTGCACCTTTGTGTCTGTCTATTCCAGTCTTGTTTGCAGAGAGTTGCCATCTAATGATTTTTAACACAAGGTGAGCTATTGTGACTGGTCTTTGTCCACCGGTGTATGTCGTCCGTCGTCCGTCGTCCGTCAACATTTGTTAACACTCTAGAGGCCACAGTTGTGACCCGATCTTTATGAAATTGGTCAGCATGTTTGTCTTGATCTCTTGGTCAAGTTCGAAACTGGGTCATGTGGGGTCAAAAACTAGGTCAGTAGGCCAGATCAAAGGAAAATCTTGTAGAGTCCACAGTTTTAGTTTGAAACTCATGGGAATTGATCAGAATGTTTGTTTTGATGACCACTAGGTCAGGTTGGAATGTGGATCATCTGGGGTCAAAAACTAGGTCACCCGGTCAAATCAAAGGAAAAGCTAGCTAACACTCTAGAGGCCACATTTTTTACCCTATCTTAATGAAACTTGGTCAGAATGTTTGTCTTGATGATCTCTAGGATAGGAAAAATTTGAATCTGGGTCATGTGGGGTCAAAAACTGGGTCACCCGGTCAAATCAAATTAAAGTTGGGTCGTAACCTCTTTTATTAAAACGTTTTATAATTTTACCAAATACATTTGGAAAATTACAATGACCCAAGATCTTACGAAGTTTGTAAACCACATCTCCATAAAAACAGGTTTAGAAATACCTTCTCGCAGAAGTGTCTTTAAATTACTATTTAATTTTAAAACTAAATCAAAATTACGATAGTAAAATTTAGCAAAATATTTACGCAATTTGTAATAACGGTAGCCTTGCTGAAGAAGTTTACTTGTAATATATTGATTACGTTCATTGAAATGAAGTCTTTGATTATTTTGAATCTGGCTCACTTGGGGTTAAAAATTAGGTCACTAGATCAAATCAAAAGAAAAGCTATTTACACTCTAGAGGTCACTTTTTGGCTCCAATCTTCAGGAAACTTTGTCAGAATGTTTGTTTCCATAAAATCCTGGACGAGTTTTAACCCGGGTCATGTAGGATGAAAGACTAGGTCACTAGATCAAATCAAAGAAAACGCATGTTTACACTAAGAGGCCACATTTTTGGTCCAATAAAAAATGGTCAGAATATTTGTTTCCGGGTTAAGAATTGGGTCAGATTGGGTCAAAAACTAGGTCATTAGGCAAAAGTGAAGAAAAATCTTGTTAACACTCTAGAGGAAACAATTTTGCTCCAATCTTCATAAAACTTATTTAGAATGTTTGTTTCCTTGAAAACTGAAACTAGGTCACTTGGTGTCAAAAACTACGTCACTAAGTCAAATATATTTACACTGTTATGGTGTGTTACTAAGGTCAGGGACATATGGCCATCTTGGCCATCTTGTTTAATTTGTCTGATTTTAACTCTCCTGAGTAGAAGGTGCTCAAGGTGAGCTATTGTCATCACTATGTGTCTCTCTTTGTGCTTCATCAACAATTTGACTGTTAACACTCCCAGTTAAGTTTGAAATTGGGTTACCTGTGGTCAAGAACTAGTTCACTAGGTCAAATCAAAGAAAAATCGTGTCAACACACGTAAAATTTTGTCAGAATGTTTGTCTCTTTGTTATTAAGATCAAGTTTAAAACTGGATTACCAGAGGTCAAAAACTAAATCACTAGGTCAAATCTTTGAAAAATCTTGGTTTATGATCTACCTGGTGTACATAAAACATGGTAAGAATGTTTGTCTCTATGAAATCTAGGTCAGATTGTCTGGGGTAAGAGCTGGGTCAGGTGAGCGGTAAAAAGTTACTGATGTCACTTGATTGTCAGCAGTGGCATTTGTTAACATTTTTGTCAGGGTGAACTATTAGTATAGTTGGGTGGATACAACGGTTCTCTCTGAGCTAGTTTCCGTAGCTTCGACTTAAATTTTCAAAAGTATGCTCCTTTTCAATCAAAGATTTTGTTTGTAAGCCAGTAATGGGTGGAAAGGTTTCAAATTGTCTAGCGTGCTGTCAGTAGACAGCTCTTTTCAATACGGGATGAGTTGAAGTCATTGAGGTAGTGCCTTATTTCATATTATTTATACTAAATTCAAACCACAAACACATAATATAGTGCTTTATAGAGTAATAATCGCTCATGTTTGGTATTTACCAGTCTGTTCACGAACATGAATTAGATCGCCAGTTTTCTATTTTATATATATTAAAAACATTAATATGCTTGAATTTTAAATATTTTTGGTATGCACTGGCTTTTGAGCATAAATAATCAATTTAAACCACAAAAAAAAAAAACAAAAAAAAAACAAATACCTTGCTTTAATACAATAAATAATCGCTCATGTTCGGTATTTACCAGTCATGTTCGTTGACATAAAACAGATCGCCCGTATTTTAAATAATAAAAGTCCATTTCGTAGACGTAAAGTCCATTTCGCGAAATGGAGTCCATTTCGCACTCTATCCCTACCGCCCGTACTGTAGTCTATATAAATAATCATCTTTAATTTAAGTTAAAAACATAATTATGCTTGGATTTTAAATATTTTTGGAATGCACTAGTTTTTTAGCATAAGTAATCAATTTAAATCACAAACACGTAATATATTGCTTTAATAAAATAATAATCTCTCATGTTCGGTATTTACCAGTCATGTCCGGCTCGTGTTCAGTGTTTAGCCATACGCCCTCGAAACCAGTCTGCGTAAAAGGCGTGACGAAAAGCAAAATGTCGTCCGACGATGAGCAAATTTCAGAACAAGAGAGGGTAAACTTTGTTCATGTTCATTGATTTATAGGATATCAATGCTTCTTTAATTACTTATTCTAAAACTATAGCATGTAAACTTTTTTTCAGAATCCTAGTAGATCTATTTCGTAAAACATATCTCTCATTTTAACGATTGACAGTTTCGGTTATTTATATTTCGTGGATCACTTCCGGATTTATACGTGAAATATAACTCACTGAAAATTAGACAAAAATCAGTTTACAGATATAATCAGTGTCTTCTTGGCATATAACTTCATGTTATTCAAAAACGCTGATGCAGGACCAATTGTATTAAAAACATTTACAACTCGTCCCCTTGTCAACTTCTTCCCCAGCTGATGCATGACCAATTTTCCAAATTCCATATGTATATTTATTTAGAAACATCAACAATCAACTTGTTCCCCAGTCAGCTCATCACTGTTCTGTCATTTTGTCGCCTTTTTTCCGGCCCCAGTGAATTTATGCAGTATTATTCAACAAAGTAAGGCCTACAAAAAAATAGGTTTGTTTCCGGTTACAGCTCCAGATAAAGTATGGGTCGGTAGTTAAGCATTTTTTTATGCTCCCGAAGGGAGGCATATTAGTTTTCAACTGTCCGTCCGTAAGTTCGTTAGTCACAACGTTAACTTTTTGCATGAAGGCACCTTACTTGCGAACCACTGCACCCAGGACCTTCAAACTTCACATGCTGATAGTATCCTGGATGTACCAATTACCGGTGTATTAATGATTGATATTCCACAATACATGACATTTGATACATATGCTTACTAAAATTAAACTCATTTTCAAGAAACAAATATTTTCTTTTCATTAAAAGTTAATTTTATCCACCTGGGAACAGAATTATCGGAAATAATAGGTCATGTTTTGACCTACCATGGTCGCCATCTTGGATGTTTACAGTTACCTATTACCGGTGGAATTGTGGGAAATAATGCTACTGCATTAAACTTCCACCCAGAAACACAAAAATAACAAGTAAACACAGAGCTGAAAGTTCTGGCTAGTGGATTTTTTAATCTGCTGTGGAAAAGAACAGTATATTATAACATATAACATGAATAAAATAAATGAATGATATCACAAACAGCACTTTGTCACATTTTTGTCAAAATCACAGATAAACCAGAATTATCACATTCAGTGGTGACTTGAAGAACTCATCGTGACTCCTTAAAAACTTCACAGCACAGCAGTATTTCAGGTGTGTCCAATGACCACACTTATCACACTTTAGCTTGTAACTGTAATGAAATAAACAAAAAAACTTACCACATGCATAACATGCACACAATATTGAATGAAATTTGATTTTTCAGTTCCTAACAATGAAAAGTCGGAAGTTTAGTCCAGTAGTATTGTTCATCAAAAAGGGCGCCAAAAAGCACATGTGCGAGGCAGTGCTTGATGACGTCATTTACAGGAGGAAACTCCTTCTGGCACTTATTTTCTGGGGAATTATTCTTAATTCATCGAGTGTTATTGAAGTTTATCAGTAAAGTACACTGGAAAAACATATTTTCTATCAATTCATAAAGAATAAATAAGTAACTTACCCTTAGGAACGACATATTTCACGGAAGATACACTCGACGAACTGTCGTGTAATTTTGTAAACAAAGGATTCCGGAAGTGCTCTTCAGGAAGTAAATATTCGAGATTTTCGGATTGCACCGGTAATAGGTAACCACCGATAATAAGTGATGTGGGGATACTTATTGAGTACACGACCCCTACTGACTGTGGGGTCACCAGGTCAAAAATCAAATTAATTAAACATGGTTCGCACAGGTCCTTGAAAGTCCTTGAATTTGATCCTAAGTCCTTGAAAAGTCCTTGATTTTTTTCTTCCAAAAAATCCCCTGAAAAAGTACTTGAATTTTGAAAAAAAAGGTAGAAAAGTCCTTAAATTTGCTAAAAACGGGGGTGCAATCGTACAGTAGGGGAAAAATACAAATGATAAATAAGTCAAAACGAGCAAAAAAAATGGTGTAAGATAAAAATACATGCACACCCACGGAGGGAACGCTAGTTGAACACTGTTTCGGTACGGAAGTTAGATACGGAATAGAGATTTTCACAACGTTAAAATATTATACGCATGGTCATTGTAGCGTGACTTATCAACAACAACAATGAGTGGCCCAAAAAATAAATGTAGTTTCGCCAATAAATGGCTTACACAGGATGATTATTCATCGTGGTTAAAGGAGTTTAAGTCAGACAAGCATAAGTGTATGTGATAAACTCATTGATGTCGGAACTATAGGAGAAAGTGCATTGAAATCACACGCGAAAACAAGAAGTGAAGTCCCTTGAGGACAAATTGAAAACTAGTCTTGAGAGCTTGAAAGACTTATAAGAAACATGTACTAAGTATGTATACAGGCAAATATAGCTCATAAAAGGTAATCCCATTGAAGATCTCATAAAGGTTAAGATATGCTATTGTAGCTTTTCTTCTGTCATAATGCCTTATGAAGAGCCTAAATGGTTTTGTAATTTAAGATTTAAAGCGATTAAAATAGTCCTTGAAAATCGATAAAAAGTCCTTGAAAAGTCCTTGAATTTTTTTTGCCAAGTCCTGTATGAACCATGTTAAAGTAATAAAACATCATGCACATACTGTGAAAAGATAATAAGAGTGTATAAAACACTCTTGTTCATATGACAAACAACGTCAACGGACAAACAGTGATCAGAAAAACTCACCGTGAGCATTTTAAATAATACTAAGGCGAGCTGCAGAGGCATGAAATAAACATTTAATATTGTCAAAATACTTTAATTTATTATTTAATAGAACTGACTAGAATACCAACTGATTTAGATCAAGTATGACTAGAACTGTGAACTTAAAACTGAACAATAAACATAAACTAGTACAATAATGTAGTTATGCTATCAAAAAAGTCACTGGCTCAGGTTTATTAATCTCTATATGAAAGTGACATTTGACAGTGAATGAAATCAAATAAGTGCATCTTTCATCGACAAAAATACTGAAAAGTTCTCGTATCACAATATCATAATTTACGTTGTACCACGTTTGTATTTTTGGTCAGTAAGATACACTTGTTTGATTCATTCACTGTGAAATGTGACTTCGAAATAACACATCAAGGGACAATTATTTTTATCCTAAATACATTATTATCATAAATTTCTAAATAAAGTATAAACTGAGCTATGAAAAAGTCGCCTTTAAATTTTTATCCATTATTTACATGTCCGGAACTCGTAAATTTATCAGGTGCAAGATCGAAACGCCGTGAAAATTTTCATACATGTTTCGATTCTCGTGCTTAAATAATGCCCGATACTTGCATCAACTTGCTCAGATTTATACATTTAATTGATTTATTTATTAATCTTTTCGAAAATAATACCAAACTTGTAGATATTGGCGATCTTTTTACAAATTATATTTTGTACAGCAGTTCAGACGTCCACAGATTTGTTTTTTTTATCTACAGCGCCTGGGCATTTCATTTACAGAAATTGGAATAATTTTTGAAGTATTTTTAATAAAATCAAGAAATAATATACAATTGATGCTTAAGATCATGCACTCGTTAAATTTATCGGCTTTTTACATGCCGATTGAAAATTTTCAAAATGGTGGCGGCTTACAATATATTGATTAACAGCAGTGGGATATTAATGCTACAATTGGTTGAAGTTTGACAGGCGAGTAGGCGGGGTTGACCATATGTTTATAGGTAATTTAATCTAGTATATGCATCAAGTTTTACCGTCTTGTTCCCGTGATGCTTTGCGGCACTCCTCTGACAGATCCTTAAAAAAGTTACGGTCGGCGGTAAAAAAAGACGGTCCGTCTGGAAACCAGAAACAAAGCTTTTTTAGGTCTTACTGCAGTATGAATAATATAAATATTGTAATTTAAAAATTTAGGAAGTGGCAAGCGGTCCAGTAACATGTATCAATAATTAAAGGCAGTTGCTAGGGTTCCGGTAGTTCCAGTGCTTGACTGTAGTTACCTTTCCTGACGGTCTGTCCACAGAGTTACAAGCAACGGCTATTTACCATGTTACATTTTGGCAACCAAAAATTAGGCTTGGGCATGTAAAAATAAAGTTGCAAGTGCTCTACAGAGTGCAATCGAGCCCTGTTATTGATGCGTACAAAGATCATCATGGGCCACATGTTATATGGTTCTTTGGCCCGTGCATAAATTATATGTCTGAATATGGTTTGTTGATCTTCAATAATTCTTGATTTTCTATATTTTCAGGCCAAAATAGCAGCTGATTTCATTCTGCATGCGCCTCCAGGAGAATTCAATGAAGTCTTCACAGGTATTTGTCTGACATAGATTTGTAATTAAAAGATATTCACATTTTCTATCTTATTGTGATCCTTTAACGGGGGTCTCACGAGGGAGCGACTTGGGAGAAATAGTCGCTTTGAAGCTTCAAACTGTGCTCAAATCCAGCCTCAGAGAAGTGTTTCCTGCAGGCCTTTTTAACATGGCGCAGCGCCATGCCCCTTTTGAAGTGCCGCCATGCTGCCCTTCAAACTGCCCGTTTGCGCCATGTGTCCTTTTATTTTATCAGGCTTGTGTATTTATCTTGACAAGTGCCCTTTCAAAACCAGCCAGGATAGCCAATGTCCATGGGACATGTTCCGTGTATTGTAACGTCCATTAGCGGCTGATCAACAGGCCGACAGGTAGGTGCATCAACCGTGAATGACCCTGATTAAGAACTGACAGGATTATGCAATCAGTTACTGTTATATGATACTTTAATTGGGAACAATAGATGAAAATTTGTTTTTTTAGCACATTGGCGGTGAAGCTACAATCCATGTAGCCTTTTATGGAAGAGATGATTGAAAACGGTCAATTAAATGAAATTAAAGTCACCCGATTTTTTTGATCCGCACTCTCTACCACTACCAGAGCGCCAGATAAGCTGTGTATTTACGCAATTAAAAGTTGCAGAGAACCCAACTGAATTCATACAGTGTGCGTACCCATAAGCAATTAAAATTCCTAATACCCAATTCATTACAAAACGCTTGCGTATCACATTTTCTGTATTATAAAGCAGGTATGAGACCTTAACGCTAGACAACAGACTGGTTATACGTTATGGCAGAACAGGTTGCTATTTATCAGAAAAACCATAGGTCTGTGAGGACCATTCAGTTTGATCTATGTTATTTGGATGCTTTGTAAATAATAATTACGCCGATAAAATAGCCACTTATAATATAGAAAGAGTTCACAGAAAAAACATTGTTGCAGCACAAACAAACAAAATAGGATATTTTGTTGTTCAACAAAGACAGTTATCTGTTTGTGATGATATAGTGTTGCCGATACTAGCCGGCATCTTACGGGAGATCTCATATTGCAGTGAACATTGTTCAGGATATTGTGGATGAATTGATGTCCGAGCCCGACTGCATTAAAAGTGCAAAGAAATACGATGGAACGAAAGTATCGGAGAAAACATTAAAGGTTAACCAAATTGGTTTAAGCAAATACCCAGTTACTTCTGAAAAGGCTGGGTAATAATATTATTTTTAACCCAGTCATGCAGATTTCTGATACCAAATTAAAACAAAAAGTGATGGGTAAATACCCAATTGCACCAAAAGCTTATCTGGAGATCTGCACTACTCGGACTGTATATAATTTGCACGATGTCAAAATGAGTGTTGAATACATGTATACACAAATGCCGATAGCATAATTTAAGCTGCACCTACTTCAGGTACATGTACTTGTATAATTTTCACAAGAAGTGTGAAAGCAAATCGAATTATCCGTTACAACAGAGGTGATTGTATTCAGCCAGTTAGCGCCGCAGTTACGTCTTTGACACTTAGGGTTTAATTGTCAACATGTGCGTGTGTATAAAACAATGTTTTATAAAGAAATTGTAGATTAACAGTTAATTGGAATTAAATAGACACAATTATTTGGTATCCATGGTAAAAGAACGGCATGTAAAGTATTAATGAATATGTTTTTCTAGATTTGACACAGAATACTTACAGTTTATTGAATGAGATACTGTTCGCCCAAGTGGTAACTCGGTGTTGATAATAAACCCTTTCATCCTGCATTCATATATTACAAGATATAACACCAAAAATCGGTGGGTTAGGTTAGCATTGGCTTTAATTTCAGAAAAACAACTTTTTCAGAATTTTGTAATGAAACAATAATCACTACATGGGAAATGATTTAACTAAGAAAATGAATGGTCACATCAATTTTTTTATCTAGAAACAAAAAAATTTTAGCCACCTTTTGAATTACTTCACAGCATTGAGGTAGAAATGAAAAATTGATGCAGTCCTCCCACTTCTCCCTAAATCAACTTTAGGGACAAGTGACTTCTCCCAAAAATTGGACCTAGCAAGACCCCTGTTTAATAATATTTGTATTTAAATATTGTGCCAATTTTGTCGAGCCCGCTTACAGAAGCGAAGACATAGTTGTCCAAATGGCTGTTTGGTGTCAGTGTGTGCATCCATGTGTGCGTCCGTCTGGACTTGTTTGTCCGGACCATAACTTTGACATGTATGGAGCAATCTTGTTTACATTTGGCATGAATGTTAACCTCAGTGAGACAGAGTGTCTTGTGCAAACACCAAGTTCCAATCTCAAAGGTCTAGGGAAGCGGTGGTCTAGTGGATAAGGTGTCAGCCGCTCAATCCAGACGTCTTGGGTTCGAGCCCCACTGGGGTCACGACTATGACTTCTCATATGACACCAGTACTGGTTTTTCCAGGAAGCATACTCGAGAGTGGTTCCAATAAGCTTGAAGCTTTCATCAAAATTGAGCTAAAACAAATTAGTGTAAACTTAATGTCAAGATCATAGATCAGATCTTGTCCGGTCCAAAACTTTGACATGCATTGAAGAATCTTGTTTATATTTGGCTTGAATGTTTAACTCAATGAGACTGACTCTATTTCAAAGGTCAAGGTCATAGTTATTGGTCAAAGGGCTGTCACGACATGTTGCCCGAGGGCATAGATCTAGTTTTAATATTGGTGGGAAATATTCTCTGGTAGTGCTCAAGATTTGATACAGGTTGTGATACTTCTGAGTCAGTTGATAACAATTTTTTTAACACTCTAGAGGTTATAATTATTGTCCAGTCTGAATGCAACTTTGCCAGAATATATCAAAATCTCAGACAGGTTTGAATCTGGGTCATTCATCTCGTGAAAAATACATTCACTATGTCATTTTTATTTGATTTTCATAAATCTTTGCCAGAATGTGTTCTGAGGTTACTAGGCTTAATCTTAGAAAAACCTTGGCAATAATTTTTTTCTATGTCGTCTAAGTCTTTGCTGAAATGTTTGTCTCTGCAAAAAAAGTCTAAAACATATTCATGTTTAAAGCATTGTTTTTTCCTTTTGCAGATGTGCGACTGTTGGTGAATGATGACAATCTGCTAAAGAGTGCTTCAGGGTAGGTGACTTTCACAAATTAGATTGTTTTTGGTGTTAAACTGATTTCTGTAAACATACTTATTATGCAGCAGAGTCTTTGCCACAGTTTACATGGTCAAAAGTTAAATTCTGCAAAATGCTGTTTTAAATGTGGTTAGAGCTTCATTTACTATTTTACAGTGGAATCAGTGGAATGTAACTCCAGCAGATGCTCTTATTATCTCCCTTTGCATTTAGCCTTCATGTTAGAAGGGCTGTTTTAGAGTGCAATCTGGTCTTGCACGAAATATGTCAATGATTTGAGAGAAAAATATTTGTCCCAATAGTCAGGCAATACATGTATTTGGTGTAACTGTTGGCATGTTTTTCACCATGTCTGGAATATTTATAGGTTATTAGCTTTGTATTGGAAAATATGCACGAGTTCTTCAGCGGAAATATTGCACGACTTTAGGAGCGCAATATTCTTCTGTTGAAGAACGAGTGCATATTTTTCAATGCATACGCATCTACACGTATAAATATTATGTAAATATCATAAATATATTCAATAGCCTGAATAGGATTGCGATACTGAACTAAATTGAAAAAATAGTGCAACAACATACACTTAATTACGTCACGCACCCAATATAAAATTCGGGCGTCAGTGTATGGAAAAATATTGACGTTTTCGGTACCAGTGTAACTTAACGGGGAATAGAAACAAGTATGTAATAATAGTTCATACTGAAATAAGGGCTTCTCTGTAGATGTAAATCTGCCAATGTTGTAAATCATTACTTTGTTTAGTTGCATAAAGTTATTGCTGTATACTACCATGATGCAGTCTGGTTAGTGTTTTTAGGCTGTTAAATTGTATCTAATGGCCTTTAGTAGTAAAATGACAGTATATCTTTTATTTATGAACTTTGTTAACTGTTGTTTTCTTTTCATTTAGATATGTTTATCATGTTTATTGTAAGCAATACATGTTAAACATGCTAAAAGGTTCAACCTAACTGTTTTGCAGGTTTTAGTGCAATGTTAACCAAAAACTGAAACATGTCTCGATTTTCATTTATATTTAATTACAGGTCCTTTGCACAGTATAACAAAGACCAGTTCACACCATGTAAAGTGAGTGGCTCGGAAGAACAGGTAGATTTTTTTCATTATCCAGACAGCCTTACAAGCCTTTGAGCTGGTTTCTTAGTGTGTAAGCCATGTCTCAACATTGTTGATAATTGTGACTATCAGACTAGCTAACTTGCATATGATGAAGAGTTTTGTTATATTTTAAAAAAGGACACAAATAGATTCATTTTTAGCTCAACTTTTTGAAGAAAAAGTAGAGCAATTGCACTCTGATTAAAGTTTTTGATAAAGTCAAATATCTCTGTTACTATCAAAGCAATTGACTTGAAACTTAAAATAGTTATTTACTATCAAAGTCTACACCAGCAGAACAATCTCCATAACTCAGAATTAAATTTTGACAAGAGTTATGCTTCTTTTTAACTTGAAATTTTTTGGTTAAAGTTTTTAAAGTTTTTAATGGCAAAGCTCTAATTCAGAGTCAAGCACTGAGAAAAGTCGAGCGTGCTGTCTTACGGACAGCTCTTGTATGTTTAATATTACCATGTAATTCTCAGTACATTACATATAGTTTGCCCTGTCTTACACTATTCCTGCCTGTTCAACTGTGATGTATATAATGCCCGTTTATCGCAGTAGGGAGAGACAGCCAATAGGAATCTTGCCGTTTTGATACATGAGAGGGGCAACTATTTTCTCAGTAGACTTAATGGCTTATGACATTTTGTCAACCATCACAGTTCATAATTAATAGTAATATGACAGAGTGGATGGCAACAGTGACAGATTTCCATGAGTCCAGTTTTAGAATTTGTCAATTTTACAGGAAGACTTCATTTGTTTATTCATTGCCTCTGATTAAGTTTGTTTTGATATAGTTTAATTAGTTTTACTTATTTTCAGTGTTTGATAACAGAGCATGGAGATGTAGGAGAAGGAAGATTTTTAGACCCAAGAACCAAACAGACATTTAAGTAAGGACTTCTTTCTCTCTAGAATGAGAGCCTTGTATTTCTTGATATTTTATAGGGAATTGATCCTACTGATTTTCGTTGCAGAGCGATGAAAATCAGGATCGATCCCTCTACGGTAACATGCGATATATACAGAATGAGATATACTATCGAGTTAAAAAATGTGATCTTCTGGCACATGCACAGAGTGTCTGACTTCGGATTTTTGGAAGAGTACACTTTTTCCTTGTGCGTAATAAGTGTCCACATAACTTGTCCGAACCGCAGCGTCTTGCACATCAGTATACAGCTGTGTGCAGTATGTTTTTTATTCCAAAATCTACCTTTAAATTGATACAAATGCATATTTCTGGGCAAGCTGATGGATTGTCATGATTCCGGATTGAGGCATTGCCTTATTTCATATTATTGACTTAATAGAGAATTACCCAAGAGATAAGCATTTAGTTTAAAGTTTTTAATCTGTCAGCATGGATATGTCCTCAAAAAGGGAGGTAATACAAAATTTTAGGTTCTGTTGCTGGTCTATATTTTTGAAATTAATATGAAATGAAATTAGAAAATTTTGACCAAACTTATATGCCAAAAAGAAGATAGAAGAAAGGAAAATGAAAATTAATGATTTATGTTCATTTTCTCATTTGTTTCTCAACATTTTAATATTTGCTACATAGTATTATAGACATGATTTACTATCTTTGTGATAAAGAAGTTTTTGGTTGAAAAGGGTTGAACTTTAAATATAATTTTTGCTATGTTCAAAACTGTATGTATTCTTCAAAAAGGTGGTTAATTGGGTATTGGTGTATATTTGAAAGTTATGGATTCGTTTGAAATTTTAACAACTGATCACGTACATTTTTCACAGGTGCTACTCTTGGTTTAAACAGTAGTTACAATTGTTACAGTTTTACAAATATACAAACATAGAGGATTGAGTAGGAAGCTTTTTTTAGAAACTCTCTCCCTTTCTTAGAAACTCTCCCGGATGGTACTCTTAAAATTTGATTTTCCAGTCCTGCTTGCCAAAGATAAAAATATTTTGGCAAAATTTAAAAGTTGCCAGGTTTGTTTTGCAGTTATTTGACTTTGTCATAAACATTAGAGGATTGTTACATAGCCTGTGAAGTTGTGCACCTGGTGTTCCCATCAGGATTTCACTTAGCCAGACCAGAGATATCTGTGGTTTTCCTATACTATTGATTGGTTTTCCACCAAACTTCCTAGGAGTTAACACTGCCAAGCCTAGTTGTGTTTATCATTGGAATGCTATGGTTCAATGATTTTATCTGGAGTTATGGCCCTTAGTTTGTGGCATTTTACAAAACAACAGAGAATTAATTGAAGGGGTGACTCAAATGTAATACTTGTATAAACCGACTATTTAGGATGTTTTAATTTGTCAAGATGGGGTTAAACCTTTCTGCTGAGTTTTCTAAAGGGAGACAATCTCATAGATTCCTTGCATGAATAATTGTAAAGTGAAACTACTTAGATATTAAAAGGGATCCATATTGTATTGAAAACTGAGAGAAACAAGCTGCATTGTAGTCATTGTAGAAATTTTCAAGGCAAGTGATTGACAGTTTATTGATTCTTTTAAGTTAATGCAGAAAAATATTGTGGGTGTTAGGTCTTGGAATAAAAATCCTAAAACTGTCTTCAGCTAGCAGTAACAACAATTTAGTGGATATAGTGTTATTATGTAAACTGTGTTGGTGTGATTTCCATCCTCACTGAGGTCATGACTTCACCGACTTACAAAGCACAAATACTTCATTAAAAGTATCAAATAACCTCCTTGATGTTTGTTATATAGTCAAGCTAAAAGAGATGACAGACCCACATTGATTGTACTTTATTTTCAGGTATGATCATTTAAAGAAGGAAGCCTCTGACTTCCAGGATGCAGATTATGACCGTGCATCCGAACCATGGAGAGCGGCCGTGGAAGAAGCAATCACATCATACCATAAAACATATTATAAATTTGGAGTTTCGTCAACATATGGTAGCAGCAATGGTGGAAATATAACTATAATAGCTTGTATTGAAAGCCATCAGTTCCAACCTAAAAATTTCTGGTAAGATCTAAAGACTATAGATGTTTTCTCAAGATACAGAGCCAGAATATCTTACTTCATTAGTTGTCAAAATGTAAATCTGTTTTGTGAAATATGATATTTATCTTGCTCCAGGTATATATAAATGTAAGCACTCTCATTCTGTTTGTGTATAATGCTAGTTAAACATGTGCTAAATGATGAAAAAGGCTTGAAAGTGGATTACATGCCTCAACAAGGAAGATTCATGAGTAGTCCTATTCATAACTCCTAGGAATGTGTATTATTTCCTGTTTATTAGTTTCCCAACTTTTGATTGACATTTTTATGCCCCCAGCATCTACTGATGCGGGCATACTGTGATTGTCCCGTCCGTCCGTCCGTACGAGGTTAGCCAAATGGGACCGTTTTGTCTAGCATCAATACCCCTTACTAGAATGACTTGATACTTATGCATATGTAACCTGTGACCATTCCTCATCTTCAGACATCACCTGACCTCAGTTTGACCTTGACCTCATTTTGGACTTAGGTTGCTTTATATGGACCATCTCTTGGTTAACCAAATGGGACTGTTTCGTCTAGCATCAACACCCCTTACAAAAATGAATTGATACTAATACAGATGTAACCTGTTACCATTCCTCATCTTCAGACATCACCTGACCTCATTTTGACCTTGACCTTGACCTCATTTTGGACTTTGGTTGCTTTATATGGGCCATCTTTTGGTTAACCAAATGGGACCGTTTCATCTAGCATCAATACACCTTACACAAGAATGAATTGATACTAATACAGATGTTAACTGTGACCACTCCTCATCTTCAAACATCACCTGACCTCAGTTTGACCTTGACCTTGACCTCGTTTTGGACTTAGGTGCAAAATCTATCGACAAGGATGCCACTGGGGGCATCAAGTGTTTATTGAACTCAGGTTCTTGTTTTCTTTCATTATCTTGATTAAACTTGATTTTTCGGTAGTATTCTGTTACGTGATGGCATCACTTGACTTACCAAGTGTTTTTTTGATTCTTTACCATTTTTAGCTCGAATAGTCCGCACTATTCTACTCACCCTGGTATCAGCATCACACCTTGGTTAAAGTTTTGCATACAAGTACGTATAGCTATCATTTAAAAGCATATAGCATTGAAACTTATTTTTTTTCTTTTTCTAGGTCAATTACCAACCTCACAGGATCAAGTCCCATAACTCTGACTTGTATTTTAGGCAAGTTATGCCCCCTTTTGAACTTAGAAAATCCTTGTTAAAGTTTTGCTTGCAAGTTACTGTCTCCAAACTAATGCAGATGCTGATTTGAAACTTAACATGTGTCTTTGAGATTATAAAACTAGGTGATATCATCAAGTCCCATAACTCTTGACATGCATTTTGGCCAAATTATATGCCCTTTTGTATTTGAAAATATCCTGGTTAAAGTTTTGCTAGCAAGTTACTGTCTCCAAAACTAATGCAAATATTGCTTTGAAACTTCACATGTTTCTTAGAGTATATAAAACTAGGTCATAGCATCAAGTCCCATAACTCTGACATGTATTTTGCAGAATTATGTCCCCTTCTGAACTTAAAACTAAATTTCTGGTTAAAGTTTTGCATGCAAGTTACTATCTCCAAAACTAATACAGATAGTTGATTGAAACTCTATAGATATTTTAACATTTAGAGTATTATTCCTGTTTCTGGGACAACAAATTGAATAGTCGAGCATTGGCTGTCTTAAAGATAGCTCTTGTTAACTTTTATCTTTGATGTCTGCCATTAATAGCCAAATGTGAGTCACATGTGACATATGATTGTCTTCAAAACTAAGTATTGTCCCATGTAAAGTCATCAGTCTCTGCCAAAAGGAGTGAGGTTCCATGGTAATATGACTTAGAGATATTCTAAAATCTAGTGACAATTTCATATATTATCAGGAATGGAAGATGGCGGTCCCAGTGGTCAGTTACATTTCCAGAGTCTGGAGGAAAAGCAGAGCTTACAGGTCTCCTTAAAGTACAGGTAAATTCCAAACTATTTCTTAGTCACTCTGTCATTTTGTCAAAGTACAGGTAAACTACAAACTATTTCTCAGTCACTGTCAATTTGTCAAAGTATGTGTAAATTGCAAACTGTTTCTAAGTCATTGTCAATTTTTAGCCCACCATCATCAGATGGTGGGCTATTCAAATCACTCTGCGTCCGTGATCCGTCGTCCTTCCGTCATTCCGTCCGTCCTTCCGTTAACAATTTCTCGTTATCGCATCTCCTCAGAAACTACCAGGGGGATTTTTACCAAACTTTGTCAGAATGATGTATTGGTACCCTAGTTGTGTCCCCCTGAAAATCAGACTGGTTCAACAATTTTTGAATGAGTTATGGCCCTTTGTTTATTTCTATAATTTACATAGATTTATATAGGGAAAAACTTTGAAAATATTCTTGTCCAAAACCACAGAGCCTAGGACTTTGATATTTGGTATGAAGCATCATCTAGTGGTCCTCTACCAAGATGATTCAAATTTTTTCCCTTGGGTCTAATATGGCCCTGCCCCGGGGGTCACATGGTTTATATAGACTTGTATAGGGAAAAACTTTGAAAAACCTCTTGTTCAAAACCACAGGGCCTAGGGCTTTGATATTTTGTTTGTGACATCATTTAGTGGTCTTCTGCTAAGATTGTTCAAATTATCCCCCTAGGGTCAAATATGACCCCGCCCCGGGGGTCACATGGTTTACATAGACTTATATAGGGAAAAACTTTGAAAATTTTCTGGTCCAAACCACAAAGACTAGGGCTTTGGCATTTTTAATATAGTGGTTCTCTACCAAGTTTGTTCAAATTATCCCCTTAGGGTCAAATATGGCCCCGCCCTGGGGGTCACATGGTTCATATAGACTTGTATAGGGAAAAGCTTTTAAAATCTTCTTGTCAATAACCTTCAACATTCAGATTTGGACCACATGTATGGTTTTGAGTGGCAAGATGAACCTTGACATGAGTTGACCTTGATTTTGACCTAGTGACCTACTTTCACATTTCTGTAGCTACAGCCTTCAAATTTGGACCACGTGCATAGTTTTGTGCACTGAAAAAAACTTTGACCTTGACATTGACCTAGTGACCTACTTTCACATTTTTGAAGGTACAGGCTTCAAATTTGGACCACATGCATAGTTTCATGTTCTGAAATGAAATTTGACCTTGATTTTGACCTAGTGACCTACTTTCACATTTCTCAAGCTACAGCCTTCAAATTTGGACCACATGCATAGTTTTGTATACCGAAACAAACATTGACCTTTACATTGACCTAGTGACCTACTTTCACATTTTTGAAGGTACAGGCTTCAAATTTGGACCACATGCATAATTCTGTGTTCCGAAATAAAATTTGACCTTGATTTTGACCTAGTGACCTACTTTCACATTTCTCAAGCTACAGCCTTCAAATTTGGACAACTTGCATAGTTTTGTGTACCGAAATGAACTTTGACCTTAAGATTGACCTAGTGACCTACTTTCACATTTCTGTAGCTACAGGCTTCAAATTTAGACCACATGCATAGGATTGTTTAACGAAACAAACTTTGACCTTGACATTGACCTACTTTCACATTTTTGAAGGTACAGGCTTTAAATTTGGACCACATGCATAGATTTGTGTTCTGAAGTGTAATTTGACCTTGATTTTGACCTAGTGACCAACTTTCACATTTCTCAAGCTACAGCCTTCAAATGGACCACTTGCATAGTTTAGTGTACCGAAATAAACTTTGACCTTAAGATTGACCTAGTGACCTACTTCCAAATTTCTCAAACTACAGCCTTCAAACTTGTTGCACATGCAAAGTTTTGTGTACAAAGAACTTTGTCCTTGAAATTGATCTAGTGACCTACTTTCACATTACTCCGGCTACAGCTTTCGAATTTGGACCATTGCACAGTGTTGTGTACGGAAATGAAATTTGACCTTGAGCTAGTCAGTAAGCCTTGAAATTTGGAACACTCAAAAATGGCACATTGGTGGGCGCCAAGATCACTCTGTGATCTCTTGTTCGAAGTATAGGTAAATTGCAAATTATTTATGTCTCTTCCCCACTGTTTTTTCCCTGTCCGTCTGTCCGTCACACTTCATTTCCGATCAATAACTGGAGAACCATCTGACCTAGAACCTTCAAACTTGATAGAGTGGAATGGCTTATGGAGTAGATGACCTCTATTGTTTTTGGGTCACTCCATCAAAGGTCAAGGTCACGGGTCTGACTGTAGAAAACCATTTACGATCAATGACTTGAGAACCACTTGACCCAGAATGTTGAAACTTCATATGAGGATTGAACATGCAGAGTAGATGACCCCTATTGATATTGGGGTTACTCTGTTAAAGGTCAAGGTGACTGGGGGCCAGAACATGGAAGATCGTTTCTGATCAAAAACCAGAGAACCAGTTGACCCAGAATGTTGAAATTTCATTGGATGTGCAGAACATATAATCCCAATTGATGTTGGGGTCAGTCTATTAAAGGTCAAGGTCACAGGGGCCAGAATATGGAAATCTATTCCAGTCAGTAATTATGCAATGCTAAGGTGAGTTTTTCTGATCGCTTGATGTCCGGCATCTGTCTGTCGTCTGTCTGTCAACATTTAGCCTGTGTATGTGATAGAGGCTGTATTTTTCAATTGATCTTCATGAAATTTGGTCAGAATGATTGCCTTGATAAAATCTAGGTCGAGTTTGAACATGGGTCATCTGAGGTCAAAAACTAGGTCACTTGGTCAAATCAAAGAAAAAACTTCTGTATGTGATAGAGGCTGTATTTTTCAGTTGATCTTCATGAATTTTGGTCAAAATGATTGCCTTGATGAAATCTAGGTCAAGTTTGAATATGGGTCATCTGGGGTCAAAAACTAGGTGACTAGGTCAAATCAAAGAAAATACTTGTTTATACTCAAGGTTTTTGCTCCAATTTTAATGATAATGAAATCACTAGGTCAAACATGTTTACACTATCATGGTGTGTTTCTCAGGTGAGCGACCTAGGGCCATATTGGCCCTCTTGTTGTTTTTGCCCTGTCAGTCTTTCCGTCACACTTCATTTCAAGTTAATAACTAGAGAACCATTTGACCTAGAACCTTCAAACTTCATAGGATGGCAGGGCTTATGGAGTAGACAACCCCAATTGTTTTTGGGGTCACTCCATCAAAGGTCCAGGTCACAGGAGCCTTAACATGGAAAAACATTTCCGATCAGTAACTTGAGAACCACTTGACCCAGAATATATAAACTTAATAGGATGATTGGTCATGCAGAGTAAATGACCCCTATTGATTTTGGGGTAACTCTATTAAAGGTCAAGGTTGCAATGAACAGAACATGTAAATCCATTTCCGGTCAGTAACTTGAGAACCACTTGACCCAGAATGTTGAAACTTCCTAGGGTTATAGGACTCACAGAGTAGATGACTCCTATTGTTTTTGGGGTCACTCTATTTAAGGTCAAGGTCACAGGGGCATGAACATGGAAAAACATTTCCAATCAATAACTTAAGAACCACTTGACCCAGAATGTTGAAACTTCATAGGATGATTGGTCATGCAGAGTAGATGACCCCTATTGATTTTGGGTTCAATCTAGTAAAGGTCAAGGTCACAGGGGCCTGAACATGGAAAACCATTTCTGATTAACTTTGCCTGCTGGCGGCAAGTTATTTTGCTTTTGCGACCAGTGCAGACCAAGATCAGCCTGCACATCTGTGCAGTCTGATCATGGTCTGCACTGTTCGCTATTCAGTCAGTAAATTTTCAGTGAACACACCTTCAAATAATAAATGGTACTGCCCAAATTGAATGATGGACCAGTCCATTTTAGAAACTTAGCAGGCTAAAGGTTAATAACTTGAGAACCACTTGACCCAGAATGTTGAAACTTCATAGGATGATTGGTCATGCAGAGTAGATGACTCCTCTTGATTTTGTGTTCAATCTAATAAAGGTCAAGGTCACAGGGGCCTGAACATAGAAAACCATTTCCGATCAATAACTTGAGAACCACTTGACGCAGAATGTTGAAACTTCATAGGATAATTGGACATGCAGAATAGGTGACCCCTTTTGATTTTGGGTCACTCTATTAAAGGTCAAGGTTACAGGGGCCTGAACAAGGAAAACCATTTCTGGTCAGTAACTTGAGAACCACTTGACCCAGAATGTTGAAACTTCATAGGATGATTGGACATGCCAGGTGGATGATCCCTTGGGGTCACTCTATTAAAGGTCAAGGTTGCAGCGAACAGAACCTGTAAATCCATTTCTGGTCAGTAACTTGAGAACCACTTGACCCAGAATGTTGAAACTTCATAGGATGATTGGACATGCCAAGTTGATAATCCCTTGGGGTCACTCTATTAAAGGTCAAGGTTGCAGCGAACAGAACATGTAAATCCATTTCCGGTCAGTAACTTGAGAACAACTTGAACCAGAATGTTGAAACTTCATAGGTTGATAGGACTCACAAAGTAGATGACTCTTATTGTTTTTGGGGTCACTCTATTTAAGGTTAAGGTCGCAGCGGACAGAATATTTAAATTCATTTCCAGGCAATAACTTGAGAACCATTTGACCTAGAACTTTCAAATTTCATAGGGTGATAGGACTTACAGAGTGGGTGACCCCTATTGTTTTGTGGGGTCACTCCATCAAAGGTCAAGATCAAAGGGGGGTGAACATAGAAAACTATTTTCAATCAATAACTTGAGAACAATTTGACCTAGAATGTTGAAACTTAATAGAATGATTGGACAGGCAGAGTAGATGACCCCTATTAATTTTGATCAAAGGTCAAGGTCACAGAGGCCTGAACATGGAAAACCGTTTCCAATTCATATCTTGAGAACCACTAGGCCCAGAATGTTGAAACCTTGTGGGATGATTGGATATGCCAAGTAGATGATCTCTGTTGCAGCCGACCATCTATGCCTCTTTGACTTTTGCTTCTGTCCCCTTTTCTTGCCTATACGACTATGCATTGGGGGAGACATGCACTTTTCTATGAAAGCATCTTCTAGTTTGAGAACCATATGACCTAGAACCTTCAAACTTAATAGGGTGATAGCACTTACAGAGTAGATGACGCCTGTTGTTCTTTGGGTCACTCCATTAGAGGTCAAGGTCACGGGGGCCGTCCATCTGTCACATTTCATTTTCGATCATTATCTGGAGAACCATTTGACCTAGAACCTTCAAACTTGATAGGATGATAGGGCTTACAGAGTAAGGTCAAGTAAATGTCAAGGTCACAGGGGCCTGAACATGGAAAATCTGTTTCCAATCAATAACTTGAGAGCCATTTGACCCAGAACTTTCAAACTTTGTTGGATGATAGGACTTACAGATAAGATTACCCCTATTGTTTTTGGGGTCACTTGAGCAAAGGTCAGGGGGGTTACAGGGGCTTGAACATGGAAAATTCTTTCCAATCAATAACTTAGAACCACTTGGCCCAGAATGATGGAACTTCTAAGGATGATTGGACAACCATGGTAGATGACCCCTATTGATTTTGGGGTCACTTGATCAAAGGTCACAGGGGCCAGAACATGGAAAACTGTTTCCAGTTCATAACTTGAGAACCACTAGGGCCCAATTTTAAATTTAGCAATTTTGGTAAAGTTTCTGTATGTCTCGTGGGAAACAGTTGTGGAAATGGATTGAAACTTCATACATTTCTTCACCATTATGATTTGACTTTCTTTTTCTTGGTCAATTACCAACATTACTATGTCAAGTCCCATAACTCTGACATATTTTGGCCAGATTATGCCCCTTTTGGACTTGGACAATCCTGGTTAAAATTTTGCGTGCAAGTTACTATCTCCAAAACTAATGCAGATATTGATTTGAAACTTCACATGTGTCTCGGGTGATAGCATCAAGTTCCATAACTCTGACATGCATTTTGGCCAAATTATGCCCCTTTTCAGACTGAAAGTTTTGCGTGCAAGTTACTATCTCCAAAACTAATGCTGATACTGGATTGAAACTCTATAGATATTTTAACATTTAGGGTAATATTCCTGCTTCTGAGACAACTATTGGAATAGCCGAGCATTGGCTGTCTTGTGGCGGCTCTTGTTTTATAGGCCATACACCAGTAGATGATATATACACAAGTTATGTTTAGTTTCTTTAAGCTGTTAATCAGTCAGGTTGTAATTTTCAAATACAACAAACTAAAGCATCCTTGTGAACTCCTTTCATGTATTTTCTAGGTTCACTACTATGAAGATGGCAATGTACAGTTAGTGAGCTCAAAAGAAGTCAAACATACTATAAATACACAAGTAAGTACCAACAAGAATTCCTGTTATTTTATATTTATGCACAAGTACCATTGAATTCATCACAGAGTGGAAGAAATGTAGACCACTAATGTCTGTCTTAATATCCTTAAAGTTCCACAACAGTCATTCAATATAAATAAAAAATAATAACTTAAACTTTGTGTTCTTCAGTGTTATGTCTATCACAGTATAAGTATTTAAAGTAAAATAGTTCAAAGTGAATTGAACATACGGCTTTAAACATAACATGTATCCAGTACACAGTAGTACTGACATGGTGCCAAAACTATTGTCAATGTGAGGTTAATGTTGCTGTGTTTAAATTAAATTGTGCATGTTTTTTCATGTTAGAATGTAAAAATGAAAGAAGTTTCATTTTTGTCACTGCTGTAAAGCAATTGTTCAATTGAATTTTGTTTCAATTACAGGATGAACAAAAAATGGCGAAGGAGTTTGTGAAATTTGTTGAAGATGCTGGTGTGGAGTATCAGGTAGAGTAGAACATTTTGATTGTATTATGGGATATATGAACAAATTTATTCAGTATTTTAAATCACTGGTTCTGCGAACACATTTACCCCATTTAGTGTGTGCAGGCTTATATCAGAAATCGTATTCAGATGATGATTGTTGAATTGAAAAAGACATCAGAAATGTCAGAATGTTAAAAGTAATTTAGAAAATTCAGCGCTATTAAGCCAGTATTTTAATTTCTAAGGAGGCCTCTGCTTTAGGTCACTTATTCTAAAACATAACACACCTTGCCACTGCATATGAGTCTTGTCTTGAACTCTGTTTGAAAAGGTATCTACATGTACCTAGGGGTCAGTAACAACTAGACATAATCATCTAGAATAATTGCACTACCTTACTCTACTGATTAAATTATACCCAAAACTTAAACTGTTGTGTTCAGTGGTAATTAAACACTTACCAGGTTTAAAATGCTTCTGCCCTTTTATGTGTAATATTTTGCTTTTGCAGACTGCCATATCGGAGAACTTCTATACAATGAAGGACACGACATTTAAAGCATTACGACGCCAACTTCCAGTCACACGCACCAAGATAGACTGGAACAAAATTTTAGGTTACAAAATCGGCAGTGCTTTAAAAAAATAATGTTAGCATAAACACTTATGTTTCATAGACATTTAGAAATAATCCTCAACTAAAATTGCCATGGGAACAGACACATCTTTGTTTCTGTACAGCTGCTCATTTCAGTACTTATCCAGACCAGCCTGCGCAGCTGTGCAGTCTGGTCAGGATCCATGCTGTTCGCTTTCAAAGCCTATTGCAATTAGGGAAACTGTTGGCGAACAGCATGGATCCTGCACTGGTCTGGATCTATGCTGGTCGCAAAAGCACTATGTTGGTTTTCTCATGGTGAGGCACATTTGTTATCCTACGTTTGTAACGTGACAGTAACCACATTTTCAAAGAATTATTAATGAAATTTGTATTTATTTATTAAAAAAAGACCTATAGCCTGTGAGACTGTACCAACATTAGGATGATTGTTTAATTAATCCTAACTTTAACCCTTATCTTGCTGGACACGAGTGATTCTGCGACCAGTGCAGATCAAGATCAGCCTGCACATCCGTGCAGTCTGATCATGATCTGCACTGTTCGCCATTCAGTCACTATCTTTTTGGTATGTACACCTTTTAACAGCTAATGGTACTGTCCAAATTAATAGATGGACAAGTTCAATATATAGAAATTTAGCAGGGTATGGGTTAAAGGAATAATTCTTGCACTATAGTTACACCAGCGTAATGTTGAAATGATTGTGTTGAAATGATCAGTTATATAGGATATTATGTTGATCATGATGCTGATCGTGAAGCACACTACGTATAATTGAAGTACTTTTTTGTTTATTATCTGAAACATAAAAACACCAGGAACATTATGTATACTTCCTTTTAGGTAAAGTTAGGCCGTATCAACTTTTTTTTCTGTTTTTGGTAACATAAGAAAGGTCTTTGCATGTTAAATATTCTGAAAATGAAAGTATATTTGAGCCGTGCCATGAGAAAACCAACATAGTGGGTTTGCGACCAGCATGGATCCAGACCAGCCTGCGCATCCGCGCAGTCTGGTCAGGATCCATGCTGTTCGCTAACAGTTTCTCCAATTCCAATAGGCTTTAAAAGCGAACAGCATGGAGCCTGACCAGACTGCGCGGATGCGCAGGCTGGTCTGGATCCATGCTGGTCGCACACCCACTATGTTGGTTTTCCCATGGCACGGCTCATTTAGTGAATACATTGTGGATCATGACAGTTTTTGGAAAATAGAAAAATACTAAAATAAAAAAGACTCACGGAGCATGGTGTTTTATCTTCAATGCTTCTTGTTGTTGGCGTTCAAATTAAATGTGAAAATGAACATAGAAACAAGTTGGTACGTTCTAGTGAGGAAATTAAAGTTGATGTAATAAAGTTCAAGCTGTTTTGTAAAAAAACTTGATAAAATGTTAACATGAACACAAATAAGAGTTTTGTATTTGTTTTGTTTAGATTCATTCCAGCTGTTTGAGTTATCTGTAAGTTCCTGTTGTATGTCAGAATGCCGGTTGTTTATTGGTTACTATTAAAGTGCATTTTTAAAACTGGTAATTTTGATAAAGATTGTAAATGTCTGAATTTATTGTTGGTTATCGTTTATCTGTGAAACATTCAGTATCACTCAATATTACAGACCTGTATTTGATACTTCCTTCTTCATTACAAATACAAGAATTCATTTTTGCACAAAGTGCACACTGGATGAATAGGCAAGCAAGAGGGTACTTTGGCTTTGGTCGTACAAAATATATGATTTGCAAAGCAAAAATAATGTATTTTCAGTTTGACAGAAGATTAATTCATTAAGATTTAACCGTCATTAATTCTCACTTACATTACATTATGTAAGTTTGTTTTTTTTGTCTAACAATTAGTTGTTAGTATATTTTATGAGACTTTATTGCAGATGAAAGCAAAACGCAAAATAAAATAATTCCTGGATTGGTGCTTACCTGTTTGGAGATTATATGAGCCGTGCCATGAGAAAACCAACATAGTGGGTATGCGACCAGCATGGATCCAGACCAGCCTGCGCATCCGCGCAGTCTGGTCAGGATCCATGCTGTTCGCTAACAGTTTCTCTAATTACTAAAGGCTTCGAAAGCGAACAGCATGGATCCTGACCAGACTGCGCGGATGCGCAGGCTGGTCTGGATCCATGCTGGTCGCATACCCACTATGTTGGTTTTCCCATGGCACGGCTCATATGTCTACTTTTTACATGATATGTGAGAGAATTTCATGGCCGTTGTAACTTTATTTTCAGTTAAGGTATGGTTAAAAAAATTATTTGAATTTAATCATTTTCAAAAAGTGTTCATCCTCTTTTTTCCCTCAGTCCATGTTGAAAAATAACTAGGGTAATCTTAAACTTGACATGCCCAGGCTGATTATTACCATGTTGTCTCTACTGAGCAAATACATGGTATAAAACACTGGAAAACCGTTACGGTATTAATTTCCTTCTAAACGCTATCTCATCTTTCTCTTTAAAAGATTGCAATATTTATCTTTCAGTAGCAGCGTTGTAAATACTAAATGATTTTATTTTTCTGCATATTAAATATATATGAAAAAAAGGATTGCAATATTTCACACAGATACACCTCAGCATCGACTTAAAAATGTTGTAGCACATTTAGTCCAAAAACATTTGCAGTATTTGTGTAAGTTTTGGGGGTCCAAAACATCTGCTGTATTTATGTATAATTTGGGCTTAATTTTCTGCTCTTAATACACGCATTATTATGATATATATAAATTGGCCAAATTATTTATGTTGTTGTTGATTGCATTTATGAAACTTGGTTTAATTTTTTGCGTTTTTGATGCAGTTCATTGTACCGATTGTAGCATGGTTTGAAATACCTGTAGAATACAGAGTGAAAAAATGTCCGAGATGGATTTGTTTTAATCTTACATGACCAGCAAATAACATAAATAATATAAAATACCACAATGTGTGATGAAATACCACAAAGTGAGGGGAAGTACCAAAAAGAATGACCCAGCAGATTTGTAAATGAATCTGTAGTAAGTTCTGTCTAGGAATACGAGTATTTTGATCATTGGTTCATATTCTGTATTGAGGGATGATATCATACAGAAGTTGGAGCAAATATACAATAAGTGCCACATTATTGTTCCTTATAGACTTGCACATACAATGCTTGAAATAAAACCTAATGAAGAATTGTATGACTAAACATTGAAGTGCTGAAAGTTTTCAAAATAAGTTTTAATTTTTTTCATCAATTTTTCCTTGTTTTTCACTGACTTCAATGGAACATCAGAAATATGTGTTAATTTGGTGGAAAAAAAATTATTAGTGAAATATTAAGATAGGAAAATAGATGATCTTGCTAAATGTGTTGTTTTTATGAATGCTTATTTCTTGTGAAAGGGAAAAAAACACAATTGTGTGTACAAACTTATGTCAGAGTACTGCCTGTAAGTCGGTGAGAAAAACTGCTTTGTGAACATTTATTTGGCACAGAATTGTAACAGTTTAAACACTGCACTTTAATGTAACTGTTTATATGTAAGAAATAAGACCTTACAGTGAAATTATTTTCTGTTTTCAGTCTTAAAGAATTCTTGTTGTGTATTAAAAGTACTTAGTTTTGAGTACATTGTGTTTAGAAATTAGTGCTGAAATTTGTCACGTGTCGAGTTAAACACATGTCCAGTTAAACTGATGTTACGAAAATATTATGAACTGTTGTTTGTGGCCGACATTACTGAGTGCTTGATTTTTGGAATTAGCCAAGTGTATATAAATATATATGATTTTAATTACCATATTACTTGAAATATATGCAATCATCCATGAATTGTTATTTCTGTTTTGAATCCTCTGTTGAAATAGGTCTGTGAATACAATGAATAGAAATGGGCTGTTTCAAGGATCATGTACCATTCAGCAGGCATGTATTGGGTGTTAAACTTTAGGGAGACAGTGTGAGTGAATTACGTGGTGGGTATGTGAGGGGTGTCTCCACTTGGACCCTGCTGGATGTTAAGGATATTTTGAAAGTAGTAAAACATACTGAGCTATTTTCAGGCCTTTGTTTTGTTATCCCCTGACGAAAGTCGGAGGGATATAGTTTTGGCGTTGTCCATCCATCCGTCCGTCCGGAGCCATATCTAGGAAATGGTTGGGAATATTTATTTAAAACTCCATATACATGTTCACCACTATGAGTTCTTGCGGCCCGTCAAGTTTCAGTCAGATTGCCCAAGTAACACCAGAGTTATGGCCCTTAGAAATTTCTAGTGTTAACTATATAGGATACTATGATACTATAAATATGGCAATTTCTGCATCATAATTTTTGATATATTTGACCTAGAACTATGAAACTTAAACAGAATTTAGATCACCATAATGTGGTTGTGTACACACAATTTCGTTCGGATTTATATGTAAATTAAGAGTTATTGCCCTTTAATTGTATAAAAATCCACATATTTGTACATAACAAACTTACCATTTGGTAGAATTTCATTAAATTTCTTTCATTCTTTTCCATGAAAATTTATTGTAAACATGTGAACCTGGTCACCCCCTTACCTTGATTACATCCCACCCTATCCCCCCCCCCACCGCCACAAAAAACCCCAAAAAATTCCTTATTTAAATTTTTTTAAACAAACTTCATATACATGTTCACCACTATGAGGTTATGGGGCCCATCAAGTTTCAGACAGATTGCCCAAGTAACGCCAGAGTTATGGCCCTTAGAAGTTTCCAGTGTAGGAATACAATAGATCTATAGATATGACAATTTCTGCATCATAACTTTTGATATATGTGACCTTGAACTATGAAACCTTAACAGAATTGAGAGCACTATAATGTGGTTGTGCACACACAATTTCGAACGGGTTTCTATTGTAACTTTAGAGTTATTGCCCTTTGATTTTTAGTGAAATCGGGGCCAGGTCTGTAGCCTAGGTTTAAGGTCAAGGTCACAAATTGAGCTCAAAGGTCAAATATGTGTGTCCAGAGCGTAACTTAAAAAGTATTAAAGATACTTACTTGAAACTTGGAACATAGGCAGCTGGTGATGATATGTGCAGACTGCAATAATTAACATTACAATCCCCCCCCCCACCCCCACCTTCCAAAAAAAAAAAATCATTTAGTCACTTGTCCACTAGTATCCTGTCACCACCACCATGCGTGCGCGCACACACACACACACACACACGCAACAGTATATTTAGACAGTTACAGAAGTAATTATTTATTCAATAATTATAACAGAAGAGAGAAAATTGAGTCTAATGATTCGGGATAGTCTCATATTAACGTGGACATATTATACTTTCTTACTTGAAAAACAAATAATCCCAGTGTTATAACAAGCTCTTGTCATGCAATATAGTTATAATGGCTGATATTTTGTGCAATTATTCAAAGTATATAAGAAGGATGAGTTGAATTATTAGTAATTTCACATTTCAGGGGCAAAGAACTCTTGCCTGTAATATACCTGCCTAAAATGTTCCATGTCTTATGTCTTATTAGTCCCCTACTGGTTGAAATAATCCCAGTGTTGAGTTGAATTATTAGTAATTTCACATTTCAGGGGCAAAGAACTCTTGCCTGTAATATACCTGCCTAAAATGTTCCATGTCTTATGTCTTATTAGTCCCCTACTGGTTGAAATAATCCCAGTGTTATAACAAGCTCTTGTCATGCAATATAGTTATAATGGCTTATATTTTGTACAATTATTCAAAGTATATAAGAAGGATGAGTTAAATTATTAGTAATTTCACATTTCAGGGGCAAAGAACTCTTGCCTGTAATATACCTGCCTAAAATGTTATTCAAAGTATATAAGAAGGATGAGTTGAATTATTAGTAATTTCACATTTCAGGGGCAAAGAACTCTTGCCTGTAATATACCTGCCTAAAATGTTCCATGTCTTATGTCTTATTAGTCCCCTACTGGTTGAAATAATCCCAGTGTTGAGTTGAATTATTAGTAATTTCACATTTCAGGGGCAAAGAACTCTTGCCTGTAATATACCTGCCTAAAATGTTCCATGTCTTATGTCTTATTAGTCCCCTACTGGTTGAAATAATCCCAGTGTTATAACAAGCTCTTGTCATGCAATATAGTTATAATGGCTTATATTTTGTACAATTATTCAAAGTATATAAGAAGGATGAGTTAAATTATTAGTAATTTCACATTTCAGGGGCAAAGAACTCTTGCCTGTAATATACCTGCCTAAAATGTTCCATGTCTTATGTCTTATTAGTCCCCTACTGGTTGAGAACAAGTTTTGGGGACTATAGGAATGCGCTTTTCCATCTGTTACTTTGCACAAATATTTACCATGATGGGATGACGTGTCATGCACAAAACCCGGACCCCTGGCTCAAAGGTCAAGGTCAAAATTCTAGGTCAAAGATCAACAGGGCTTTTTTCCTGGCCGGTCCATAACTCTGCCATCCATGAAGGGATTTAATATTACTTGGCACAAATGTACCACATAATAAGACGATATATCGTGTACAACTTTCAAACCCCTAGCTTTAAGGTCAAGGTCAGGATTGGCAGTTAGATGTTTACATGACATGAACAGGGTCTGTTCTGTGTACGGTCCATAACTGTGTCATTCATTCAGGGATTTTAATATTACTTGTCACAAATGTTCCCAATGATGAGACGATGTGTGATGCTGAAAACCGGACCCCTAGCTCAAAGGTCAAGGTCACAGTTGGAGGTTAAAGGTCAACAGGGTTTTTTTCCTGTCCGGTTCATAAATCTGTCATTCATCAAAGAATTACAATATTACTTGGCATAAATGTTCCCATGACAAGATGACATGTCATGCGCAACATCCAGAACCCTAGCTTAAAGGTCAAAGTCACACTTGGAGATCAAAGGTCAACAGGATTTTTTGCCCTGTCTAGTCTATAACTTTGTCATGCAAAACAGGATGGCACAAATATTTGTCTGGATGAGACAACATGTCATGTGCAAAACCCGGGTCCTTAGCTGAAAGGTCAAGGTCACAAGGACTATTTTCCTGTCCAGTCTGTAACTCGACAATCCTTAAAGGGGTTTTAATATTATACTTGGCACAAATGTTCATCACCACGAGATGGAGTGTCATGCGCAAGAACCTAAGGGCACTTGTTTTGCAAAATTTAGAACTAGAAATTACCTTTAAATGACTTCTTCTTATGAACAGCTTGGGGGATGTTACTGAACTTGGTTTGTAGCATCATTATCAGGTCCTCGCTTCATTTTGTTCAAATGGCAGCATTTAGCTCTTTGTTTTGGGCCACTAAATTTAAATATGGAAATAAATATAAACAGCTTGATGGATCTTTATTAAACTTGGTCTGGAGATTTTTCATAAAGTTGTCTATTAAATTCTTCAAATGGCGCATTTAGCCCCTTTATTAATGGGCCACAAGACCTAAAAATTGAAATATCTCTAAATTACTTTTTCTTCATTAGACTTTGTTTTTAGCATCCTTGTGTCTTTAGCATCTTTGTAAGGTCCTCTCAACAATGTTTAAATGTGGGTATAGTTGTCCTTTTTATTTCACAAGAGCACAAAGTGCTCAAGGCGAGCTGTTGTGATCACCTTGTGTCTGTCATGGTGGGTCAGGATATTACACCTAATGAAATCTGGAAGAGTTTTATACTGGGTCATCTGGTGTCAAAACCTAGGTCACTAGGTCAATTAATAGGAAAACTTTGTTAACACTGTAGAGGCTACATCTTGGGCAGGTTTAAAAATATGATTACTAGTACCCGAGATAAAAACTAGATCTCTTGTTCAAATCATAGAAAATACTGTTTAATATTTTCTGTTTGACCTTCTTAAAACTTCCCAGAAAGTTTGTCTCTTTGAAATCTAGGTCAGATTCAAAACTGGATGACCCAAGGTCAAAAACTAGGTCTCTAGGTCAAATTATAGAAAATCTTGTTGACACTTGAGAGGCCACATTTTCTTTTAAATAACATGATTTTTTGTTAGAATGTTTGTCCCTATAAGATCAAGGCCAAGTTCAAGACTTGGTTTTACCTGAGGTCTCAAGCTATGTCACTGGGGTAAATCATACAAAAGCTTGTTCACTCTTTCCTTATTTAGAACTTATGTCAGAATGTTTATCTCTTTGAAATCTAATGACTTAGTTTATGACCTCAGGTAACCCAGTTTTGAATCCAACTTAGATTTCAATTTGTTTATTTTGGTCTTACGGCGCACCAACACAGTATAGGTTATATGGCGCCAAACAGGACTACAAATTTTGATTCCACATCTCAAAAAACGAGGTATGGAATCAAAATTTGCATACCTGCTGGAATCACAGAGTTACTGCAAAACCAAGTGTTAAGACATTATTAGTCACCTCTTGCATGATAGTACCGGGGGTTCGAGCTCATGACTTCTGGTTTCGTAGTCAGACATTGTTACCACTGGACCACTTCGGCTGCTCCGATGCTTCAGTGTGTCATTGTCAAGGACAGGTGAGCGATTTAGGGTCATCATGGTCCTCGTTTAAGGACGTGCAACAAACAACTGATCACACTTTTTGTCTCGGTGTAACGTCTTATCACTTTGACACTACCTGCTTGTTTTACCTGTCCTTACTCTTATTTACAATTGCTTACTCTTCAAGATACCCGGAACTACACCCGAGCTTTTGTATATTAGTATAAACTGACTTCTAGTACTGCTAAGACAATATTTGAGTCGCATCATGAGAAAACCAACATAGTGCGTTTGCGACCAGCATGGATGCGCAGTCTGGTCAGGATCCATGTTGTTCGCTTTCAAAGCCTATTGCAATTAGAGAAACCGTGAGCGAACAGCATGGATCTTGACCAGACTGCGCGGATGCGCAGGCTGGTCTGGATCCATGCTGGTCGTAAAGCTACTATGTTGGTGTTTTCTCATGGCGCGGCTTATTTGATTAAGCTCAGGATGCTTTATAAAAAAGTATAGTTGCATCTCCTATAACCTAACGCTCAGATTAGCGATATACATGTATGTCTATATATCACAATGGGTTCTCTGATTAAACGCTACCGGTATTCCTCTGACTTTACAATTCAATTTGAAAACGTTCTCTTTTCACCAAAATCAAAACTTAGGTCGATTTTCTTTTTGTTAATGATTATCAGTTGTGCAAAAAGCAATTTGAATTTAACTATAAAATTTGCACATTATGTTTAACTTGTGTGACAACCTATCATTAGTGATATATCTAGATTTAATTTTACGCTGTTATTTGATTAGTCTGATATATACTATTGAAATTTCAAAAACAGATTTTAAAAGTAAACATCTTCAGCTCCTTGGACCTCTTAACATTTCAACAGATAAAATATTTTTCATTTTGATTTATGTACTTCAAATCACCACTGGGATGCAATTTTAAACATCTAATTAATGATTTAATAGATAATAAAACTGTTTTCTTCTCACAGTTTTACCAATGGCAAATTGTAACTTGAATATAAAACATCCAAAAGCAACTGCACTAAAAAAAATTATACAAATACATGTAAGCGTTGTTCATGGGTGAATGATTTTAGCTAGTTTTTTTTAGGTCCGTCATAAAGCAGCAGTCGGATTCTCTTTTGTATCTTTACAAGTTAGAGCTGTGGTAGTGTGCGTAGTAAAGAATACTCCAATAATTTCCTTACAACTCCCCAAGTATCTAAGTACCATTAACAAGTGTTTGAAAACTGTGACCCTACCGCAGGACGTTACTGTTCGTAAAAGCGTTTAATTTGTGAATCCATTAAAGCTTTTAAACTTTTATCTTGTCTTGTTTACCAAAGTGCTTGATCTAATCACTGGGAATTCGCTCTTCACACGTCCACATACATCACAAGTCCGAGCCTATTACATATAGACGTTTGTAGCATATTCGGATAATATTTCCAAATGCCGTCCCTGGGGTTTACTTTCTACTGAATTTCGATGACTTAGTATGTCCGTCCTTCTGTTCAGATGTTATACGCAATGCATGCGCCGCTGTTAAGCATATTTTATATATTGTGAGAAGGTTTGTAATGCGGTTGACTCTCCGTTTGAATATTTTTAGCAGCGTTATGGTCCATGTGTGGAGGTCTTACCAAGGAGGTTTATTTTATACTGGCTGGGGTCGCAAGTTGCTCCTGTTGTTGTCATATTAAGAAATATTGTAATTAAAGATCTAGAAGCCAACTGATATTCATGTAAATACAAAAGATGGACTCAGCACATCATTCACTTCTTTTCTTATGAATGTGGTCTAGGGGCCACCACGACCGAGTGATTAAGGGCATTGCTTCAATTTCGCATCTTAACGCTACATGGATTCAGAACTAGTAGCAGAGGAAGTTAACCTAAGGCTGGCGGTTTTGAACCCAAATACTCTCGATGGGGCACATCAATCACTTTAAATACCTGCAAGTAATTTTCATAAAAACTACCACAACAACAGACACAAAACTTTTAAGTTACGTCGCCTCATATTTTCGCGTAAATTGAATACTAGTATTGAACTGCGCAAATAATTTTCTTGACTTTTTGTCGAATTACAAAATACAACTCATGTCATAAGATTCCATACCATACGTTTTCTACATTCTTGAATAATTCAAAACTATACAAGACAACTCTATAGATAAGATTTTTTTTTTAGATCTTTAGTTTTGTTTCTTTATAGATTATTAATCAATTTAAGTTCTCTTTCTTTGGTTAATGGTTTAATTTACAGGTTTTATTTATCTTTTTATACCGCTATATGAATTCATATTATGATAAATGATGTATTGGTTTGAAAAAGTAATTAAAACCTGATTTCGACTCAATTTATAATGTGGTAAGAAGTCTTTAATAAAAAAAAGCCGGGTGAAATATAGCATTTATCTATTTCTCTACCACTAGACGATTCCAGTATACCTGAAAAAAATGAAACGATATTTATATAAACGATGCCCTCTTTACCGCAACTGCAAGCATCCGTGTGAATCAATCTTTTAAATTTCTTATGAATGAGATGCGTATATTTAAATTCATTTGTAGCTGGCTTCAAGAGCCCATTGTGTCAGCCTTTGAAAGACTAACTAGTATTTGACTTAAGACCGCCATACAGCCGGCCGCAGAGATTCAAACCTAAGACTTCCGTGCTAAGCGGGTATGCGCATGCAGTAGCCGTCCTTTATAACTTTTCTGTATAAGGAATTAATTATATAACCGATAGAAAAGTTTTTTTTTTTTTTTTTTTTTTTTTTTTTTTTTTTTGTCCAAACGAAAAATGATGTAAGCACAATTTTCACATACAAACGCGCATTTTTGATCCAGCCGCCGCTTTAAATACCCGCCAAGGGCTCTAAAGCCGAGCTCTAAAACACTTAAAACAGGAAGGAAACTGCTATAATATTTCCGAACCAAACAAAATATTGACCTTGTAATCATATTAATCAAATAATACCGACAAAGTTAACAAATATAGAAAAGAATACGAAATCAAGTTTAAATATATTCAGAAATCCAATATTTATTCACCCATATCCGATTAATCTTTCATTGATTTTATCAATTGATAAATATTGACACCAGCAAAGTCGCTCTAATTTCATTACATCAATACTCCAAGTATTCAAAATTTACATTTCAAAAGAGATGCTCAATTTCTTTAATATCGTATAACACAGTTCAATAAAATGGAATAATCCCACGTGACCGATGGTGACATCACGTGACTATGTTATAGTCTGGTTTGCTGATTAGTTAATCTGATGTCGTTAGTTTAATGGTACTCGAACGCCTTCATGTCGCTTAACTTTAACTTGCAGTTGTGTTAAGGAATATTTAAGAGTTATCATGATTCTATTAAGTGTGATAGGGATATTTATATCGTTTCATTTTTCCGGTAAGTTTATACATACATATTCTTTTATATGCAAGGAGGAATATTCCTTCCGGAATTGAAATACTTCAAGACTTTTAAATAAATACCTGGTGTTTTTTTGTCGATGTTTTGCTATTATATCAAAGTAGCAGTTTATTCATTTTTTTTATTTTTTACAAAATTTACATGCTTGTTATAAATACAACGCCAAATACAATACAATATCAATTTACAGTTTACGGATCATTTTTCATGATTTATTGTCAGGTTCTTATACAAGACTTACCAAAGCTAACAGTGCCCAGGCGGGTGTGGAATAAGATATTTTAAACTTTTTGTGTTTACTATTCAACAACTTACAACACAACAATATATAACGTATTTTCTTTCACTTTTCATTAGACAGTTTTATCCACCATGAAAAAAAAACTTCCTGTTTAGATAGTAATTTTATGCCAAATGGAAGAAAATAAAATATTTTACAAAATCACACTCGCATTTTTTATTTTTATTTTTTGTTTCCGAGTAAATCATGATTTAAGGAAATATTTAACACAAGGAAGACACTAAAATGATTTTATTTTGCCCAGATCATTCCACAAAAATAAGAATATTAACTTAACTTTTTAAATTCGTTACAAGTTCGGATACAAAACAAACATTCATATCTCTACAAATTGATTAATATTGACTAATAAATGAATTAATTTCTTTTGATTTAAGTGAGGGGAAATCTAGTTTAAACGTTAGGCCAAACCTGTAAAATATACGGATAAAATGTAAGGATTATCCGATTATAGTTTATTCTTTGTGATTCATTTTTCTATTTCTTTATGTCCGTAATATCTGCACTTCGCTGGTCATTTAAAACAGACCCATGGTGAGACATTATGTACTTCGTCATAAGCATACGTTTTTAATTTCATAATTTATGGAAATCCTGAATACTCATTTTGAAATATTACTCTAAATTGGCTAATTTATTGATTTTTAACGGATGAAAAGGAATGGTGATAATCTCGTTTTAAGGCATTGAAATTATGAAATTGCCTGCCTGGGATTAAAATGTAACATTTATATTTTACGTTGTAACTGATACACAATACATTTTAGTACTGACTATTAAACAATTGACACATGTCGTGACATCCGTTTATAAATATTAACCCTACACTCCTTGATATTGTCAGTGTATATTTTTTCCACACTTGTGAAATATTTTTATTTCCGTAAACCTCTCTTCACATAATTGTCCGTGTCTACATTAACCAATTGTTTATTATAGTACAACAGTAAATTTCAAGGAAATTTAAATAACGTCACAACACTAACCTTCTTGAAAGTGCACGAATATATAAAGCTTTAGATCTTCAAATACATGAACACATCGAGCTTCAAACCTTCAAGTATATGGGCATATCCTAAAAACTTTATAATAACCGAATGCAAAGCCCATTGAACATTCTTTGGAAGAATTTGAAAGTGCCAAGGCTTTTGAATGTATACTTGGTCGATAACTGTTAGATCAGTATTATATGTGGTCCGTTACTCAAGTCGCAGTGCTGGTAGTTGATACACATTTGTTCGCTTTCAAAGGGCCTGACACTGCCAATTGTAGAAGCTTTGTTAAGCGAACTCAACAGATGGATCGCCAGCGCAGGCTGGTCTGATCCATGCTGGTCACAAAGCCACTATGTTGGTTTTCTCATGGCGCGGCTCTATATGAAATAACTGGTCCGTAAGGCATTGAATCATTGTCAAAAACAAATATATCTTTATGTATGGACATAGACCTACATGTTGTTTCTCAGATGTTTAATGTATTAAACGAAGTAACTTTGATGTAAAGCACGTTCTGTAGTTAAAACAATTAACACACATGTCAAGATATCTAGTATACAAAGTCATCAAAAGAATATTGACAATGGATAAATAAATGCTTGTTTTAAGTTGCGTGTTTTGATAAATGTCATTTATAAAGTCAAATAGGACGATCAGGCTTAAGTTCCGCAATTCGGATATTTTTACAGTTTATGGGAAAGAGATATTTGTCTGTTGGGCGGATGGCATCTAACAATTGGGAACATTTAGGTTACAATAATAGTTTTGTTCCCATTATGAAAACAATGGTGCCATTATTTCATATTTGATATTTTAACAAAATTATTGTTGTAAGTTATCGCATGTTTTCGTTGTCGTTATTAATAGTAAAATCGGCTGTATCATCAAAGTGTCAAAAATCTATCTATAGATTCAGTGTCTGAATTCATAGTCACATTCCCGTATTTATTAATAAAACACAAATCTTGTGAGAAAATTACCATTCCAGACACTTTTTTATCATGAACCTCATACGAGTTTATATTTCTCTTCAAGTGTATGTCTATATATTCTTAGTTTTGTGTAATTATATTACATTTATGCTGTATTTTACGTACAAATTATATTGCATGACTGCCATGTTTAATCTATTATCATGGAGAGAATAAATCCAGTCGAAGGTAAAAAATACTGCAGTTGGTAATAAGATGGACCATCGTACATTACGGTTGCCTTGAAACTTACCGTCACTATGGACCGATTTTATTGTAATTTGACCGAAGAATTTAAGGAAGTACCATAGATGGCCGTGTTATAATGAAAATAAACAATGCCTTCTTCAGGTGGTTTATCGTCTGATTTACAACAGTTCACCGTCCAGATGCTTGCCTTTAACCTCTCGTGCTAACGCCCTCGTGGTGGTTCATTGGTTGTGAACCGAGAATAATTCAAATTTTAAGTTATAATTATTGCTTAAATTAAATATTTCATAGGTACAGCTTTTCTCCTGTTTTGTTGTCGTGAGGTTTTCAGTCAGTGTTTTCATTTAAAGTGGGAAGGTCAGAAAATGTTTACTTTTATAATTATTTTATTTGTTTTTAATGAAGAAAACACACACATTTCAAGTAATTCAAATTAAGTTAAATAAACTTAAGTACAAGCTTGACATGACTTTTATTAGCAAGTGCCTGCTAAATGTTAAATATATTTGCTTAATATTAAAGATGCATTTCCGTGAAACAACAGCATTTATAATTTTCGAGTTAAGTGAAAATGGTAAACTGACACTGAATGTTTTGTTGAGTTGTCAGCACACTGAAAATTCAAATCACATGTTGACTTTTTATTTATAATACCTGGTGGGAGACCATAGAAGCATGCCAGACACACGCGTGTATATGGTATAGAACCAGTCTTCCGCAGTTCTGTATGAAACTAGCATGAAAGAATTACAGATTCCAAGCAGAGTTTCGAACCTGCAGAGGTGAAGGGCATATGATTCAAAGACAACGGCCTTAACTAACTGTTTGGATATGAAGGTCCCGCGTATACAGTTATACAGAGACTAGCCCTCATTTGGCGGGGAATTTGCAGCATGAAAACTGCTAGTATGCATTTCTGAGAGTAATTTCTACGATATAATTCAGCTTAAGGGAATATTTTTATGATCGATTTAACACCTCTCTAATTGACAATATTATGTTCCAATGTAGAAGATTGCAGTAAAAATGGCCAGCGTACAAACAAGCCAATAAATTCTCCCACGAGACTTGCACGCACTTGAAGTTTACATCACTTTTCCATTAGTTGCCCATTTACAGAATATGAAATATCTCTTATGAATTACAATGCGTCATTAGCTTTTTCTTAAGAGGCTGTGGTGATTGGGTTCATGTGTAAATTACCTTACTTGAAATGATGTAAAGATTCGTTAAATGCTTGTTGATAAAGTAATCAATTTGTTACTTGAATTAGTTTTCCGTGTAGTCCCAAGTTCAATAGATAATGATTCTATGGACTAAATAGGTAATTTATGTGTATTTTTCGTATACATTCGGGTTTCCGTACATGTTTGTGTCAATACAAAACAAACTTGGCGCATATATGTCTTACCTACTATATCTAGTCATTGTATTTCGGACATTTTTGACTCAATATAGCAAGTGTGCAAAATTGACTCTATAGTCTCAGAGTAAACTACAAGCACTTTGTTAGACTTGCATGTCTGTTGAGAGCAAATAATCTGTAATAAAGTTTCTTTCTTCATAATGACACTGGTAATTTCTAAGAAAACCCTTTCCTCTCTAGGCTCAGTCAGAGATAAGAGATATTTTAATTTCTTTTCAGAAAGTTTTATTTGAGAGGATTTAATGGCAGAGATATTTATTTTAAACCATTCTAACGACTTATTCCAGTCTAGCAACACTTTCTTGTCTTGCCATGTTTTCTGGAAATAATCAGCTCTTCAGTATTGTAGGGCTACCTGGAACAGTTACAATTCTGCTTTAACAAAACTAGCGATACAATTGAAAGAAAGCATCAAATAGTCGATCAATTTGAAATCAGATGAAAGACGAGAGAGCTCGTTTGCAATTAAAAGGCTCTCACGGCGCACAAAGTATGCTCACGAGCGCGTGCAGCGGAAGTTAAACGCAATTCACAACATCCGGTCTGAAGACTCTTGTTACCATAGAAACCACTTAGCGTCTCTGTACTGGAATAATATTCGGGAAATGGCAGTAGTTAAAGTGACGTGACAGCAAAAATATTTCCATTAACAGATGATTTATTTGAAAATCGATGGAGAAAACGACATTTTAACTAGATTCCTATTCTCAAGATAAGAGCATTAAGTAAGAACGGATGACTTTTCCCTAAAAGTCTTTCTGGAATCAACATTAACTTGCTTAGATAAATGTTGTTAATCACGAAATACATCCGCTTCTTATTTCTACAACAAATACATAAAACAATACTTTGAGGTAGACTTAACTCGTGCACAATATTTCAAAAAATTAAATGCAAATTATATAATTTGCCGTCATTTTTGTCCGGGCCATGTCATTTTGATAGTGGTTTATTGATCAGTTTACCGTGTGTATAAGTATAATGTACTAAATTTTTGGAGTAAATATGTTTAAACCATATCAATCAGAGATTCGCTGATAATGTTCCAGACATACAGGACATGGCTCCTTTAAATAATTTTGAAATTGCGAATGTTATCCATTTGTTTTAGTAACTGTAAATTGAAATTAAAACGAAATTTATTCAGTGAGTTATACGCAGTATTTGTTATGAATATAGCTTGAATAGTCTGTAGCTGTCTACTAAGTTGTAACACTGTAAAATTTACTGCGTTGGTAACGTAGTAAAGATACGATGTAGAATGGAAGGAATTTAGCTGTGCTGTGTATTAGACTAATGATATATTTCCTTGTAATATTGACGTGAGAAGTCTGATAATTTTATATACTAGAAATTTGATATTGTCATAATTGATGCAACTTTGGAAGCACGCCCCTTTAATTATTGGTGTTGCACGGTAATCACGAATTCCAGTCTCAATTGGTAGCGTGTTTTTTCTGTGATGACTAGAATGAAAACTGAAACAGTTAATGAAAAAAAAGTAAGTTGTAATATGTATAAAACAGGGGGATAACGCGGACGACCAAGGAAAAGTGTACAAATGCAAGCCTATGTAAATTTCAAACACAGAAATTCATGTATATATCCATATTCGTAATCGTCAAAGAATTCTGAAGCAGTTTCTTACATTTCAGATAGCAGAATGAGCTCATTCACGATATGATTCAAATGCTCTTGAGTTACGTTTTCTGTTATCATATATAAACATTGAAGTCAAACATATCTCAATTCCCTTTAAATATATCCTATCTAAATTCCACGCGTTAAAATTTAAATACAAGAGATTTCCATCCACAAATAAAACCATATACATGTACATGGACTTCTGGACCATTAGTAAATAGAAAATTAAAAAACAACAAAAAAAAAAACAACGATAAAATATGAATAGTTTTTTTTTTCGAGACACCAACAATGTTTTATAATACTAAATATGTACTCCTCGTTAAAATGGGTCAACAGTGTTGTTGTAGTTATAAAATAGACTGGCCCGGTTTATAGGCTGGTCAGGGGTTCGGGTATGCGATGGAACCGTCCATGTTTACAAACGTGTTTGTTTATTTTATGAGGTGTATATCGCAGCTCATTCTACTTATTTTACCTTTGCATAATATATTCTACTCTTGCATCACTTGTTTTAAAGGGTTGGAATTTCATTTCTGATTTCTACCCATATTTATCCATGTATTTTATGTGTGAATAATACTAACTGAATGTGGTGTTATTGATATACACAACGAAATGGATTTTCATATTTACGAGTTATCATTACTAAGTTCAAGATATTTCGTGCATTTTCGATAGTTCTTTCCCTCCAGACCAAATATACAATGACCTCTATAAAAAATACACAAACATTTTCTATCTCAAACACTTTCTCTATTTACAAAATGCGCTGCTGAGAAAGGGACACAGATGCGTCTGTAATAATTTATTACTTTTTACAAATATCTAAATTACAGGTATATTTTGCATAGATCCAAAAGAACCGTAAAGACGAAATTGTACCCGAAATCAATATTTTGACGAAATGTTTATTTCATGACCATGATTTAATGCTTAATTAATTTCCGACATTTAGCATCTGCTATATTGGATAGATTCGTTCCCTCGCTTTGAATTTTTAAAGTATACGTGGAGTTAGATCAATTTACTTATTCATAAATTCCTACGTATTAAAATTCGTATCAATAAGTCATCCATATTAATACCACATCTTTTGAATATGACTTTGAATATAGCATTGATATCGAGCCCTTGTATGACATGAAATATAGGTGGACAATTTATTCGCACAACATGCCAGTAAATTACCGTTTAATTTAATTAAAGTTGCAAATATGTTCTTCGGTAAAGATTGAACGAAGACGTAACTTGAAACATATACATTGGTTTTGATTTCTTTTTAAAGATGTCCAGTGCGCGTCTTTCACTAAATAGTATATTTTTATGTACTGACTTTAAATGTAGAAAATGCTTAGCATATGAATTTAATTTGGGTTAATATATACACTAACTGTGTTAACAATTAGATGTCATGTATACTGGTAATTTGTTAACAAAAAATCCAGTTTTTTAATGGAAGTACCTGTACTGTGCATAGATGAACATGTATTAGATGCGTTCAGCTTTAAACCTAGCACACAGTACTGTTTGTACATACAAACGTTTACTTTTTTCATATTTTCATTTTTTTCAACTATGAAGTTGTGTCTAATATATCTTTAATATTTTTCTATTAGAGAGAGAGAGAGAGAGAGAGGGGGGTTCGATATCCTGCTCGGAAAGCAAAGCGTATGATTATAATATAAGTATTAAATGGCTACCTCGAGACTACGTAATTATAACATGTAGACCCTATACGGTTGCCGTTTTTTGCGCCCATTTTTCTTATCTAAATTTGAACTGAATTGCGAAAGAACAGGTCTGTCAGTCTGTCTTGTCTGTCTGTGTAATCGTTTCAATAGTATTTAAGCACGTCTGTTAAGTATTAACAGTGCAACAGTCTGATCTTCAATAAAGGGCTGAAAACTGCTTTGATATTCATATCAGTAATTTAAGAAAATCTCCAGTTTTTACAGGATTACTTTGAGCAGAATAAATTACTCGTGATATACAAGTTCGGTTCACAACTTTATTCTGACAATGATGTGTTATATTTCTTTTGCAGACTGCAATCCTCCGCACGGTTATATGACTCACTTCTATTTCAATCGCCGGAAAGTTCAGGTGAACGATTCTCTTGTGCTTGAGCTTACGAACAGGTTTCTGCCAGACGTCCGGAAAGACTTTCTCACGTGCGACATCCAAGTTGAGACGTCATCAACGCGCAAGCTCCTGGTGCATTTCATGTCTCTAGAAATTTCTGATAATGAAGACGACCTTGACAGGTAATTCTTTACAAACGAAGAGATTTAAAGGTCTCAGTCGCTTGTTACGGATTTGTTTGAAACTCTTGGCAGCGGAAATTTACACCTGTTCGTATTGCCTTAGCCTAATCACTGTCAAAAAAGTAACAGGGTAAATGGAAATTTTGTTAAAATCAGAAGATTTTTTTTTTTCAAAAATATATTTCTTAAAGGGAGGTAATGATAAATTCAAAGATGTTTTGACCACACCTTCTCATACACCAGAACTGGGACTCGAGAGCGGTTTAAATAAGCTTGAAGCTTTCGTCACAATCGAGTTGAAATAAATAGAATTAAAACTCAAGTCAACTAAAAATGTTTATGATGCTCTAATTAAAACCTCTAACGGCATTTCAGATAATAGTTTTAAGGTTTTCTATTGACAAATTACATAATTATGCTGTTCTGCAACATATAAAAAACAAAACAAAACAAACAAAAAAAAAGAATTTCTTAAACAAAATGCAGAGAAATTATTTCACCTTATCAGTTATATTTCAAGCCCTCACAGATTGTACATAGAGGCACCCATTTATTTGTTTCTATTACACTTCATGTGTTGTGGATGCTTGGCAAGTGTTCAACAAACAAATCCAGCTGCTATTCTAAGAGTATAAAGTCACCACTTAATGTTGACATTGTTCCAGCTAATGCATGTAATCGCCATGAAACAAAGCCGTACCAGTGGCAAACAAACGGCATAATCTTAAACAGATTTGCAGCCATATAACATGTAAAACTGTTTAAATAAGTTGGAATTACAGAAATCTGCTTAAGATGTGCAAGAACACGTTTCTAAGAATTATGGTGATTTTATAAGATGAAGAGTGTTATTACAAAAGTGTAGGGGCTTTCCTATCAGTTCTTTCAACAATAAATTGTGTGTATTTCAGTTCTTTCTTCCCAAAGTTTTTTTTTTTCGTTTTTTTTGCCAGAAAAAAAATTAGTCGAAATAAAGTCATCGTAACAGATCTTAAATAAATAAAGGTGAATGTACCCGTATGAAAATACGAATCTGAAATATACAGGACCGGATTTAAAATTGTAGACTCAAACCCATAAAATTTTCTTGGCTGTTTCTTAGTTACCAGTGCGAAAGTTGAATTCACATACTGTCCTTACTTAAATTCATTTTTATGAAGCCCCAACTTTGACTTAGAAGAGTTCTGGTTATCTAGAGTATACTGTATTTCAGATTGCACATATATGATTACAAGAAAGACCAGAAAGCAACAAGGATTTCCCCACCACAGGGCTTATATGGTGTGTATGACAAGTACTACAGTAAAATGTCGGGCGGAGTACCATCCGACTACGTCACCAGTGGCAATAAGCTGAAGTTAGACTATCAGGGCAAACCTACATTGGCTTATGACGGTTTCAAAATCCTTATTACATCTTTCAGAGGTCAGTTGTAATAAAAATAATTTACTACTTTACTAATTTTGTCTTTTTACTCCCTTCCTGTTTAAACAATCTAGCCTCCAAGTAGCCTCAGGAAATAGCCTATCAAAGCATGTACATTTAGTCAAATTAGAAAAAAAAATAGCAGAAACTAGAGGTCCGTCATGATCCTAGATCGTTTACCTGAGTTTCAAAATTGCCTTTAAAAATGTTGGTATAGGGTCAGCTATAGAATGTTTGTTCTGAATTATTTCGGGTCAGCAGTTTTAAAGTTTTCCATATAAAAGGTGAATGGAGAAAACTAGCCCACCCATTTGTGGTAATCTTTTACTTGAACAAATCAATATGGGTTGAAGTTCACCCAACTGTATTTCGGTAATATCGACCCATCGGTTTCAGAAGTAGATTTTCATTTTTTCGAGATCAACCCGTGGCGGCAATTTGATAGTCGCTCAATGAACATGGCTGTAAAGATGGTATGAAATCGGGTCAGCGTTTTCTGAGGAGTTGATTTTTAAGTTTTCCATAAAGCCGTATAGAAATACATTCACCCCACTCCTGTCGGTCATGCTTTTTAACAAATCAGTGTGTCTCGAAGGAGTCTGGCACAGGTGAAATCTGAGAAACGTGTATAAAATTATTTTTAAATCAGGACAGCGGTTTCAGTCATAAATTGTAGCGACATTTCTGCTATTTACTTTCTATTTTCTATGTGTAGGCGGAGCCTAAAACCGTACTAATACAGCCGCTGTACAATAAGGTAGAATTTAAGAATAGCATCTTTCATCGAGTGAAAAATAGAGGCACGATTTTCTAGAGTGACGTAGTGTGATAGTAAAATCTATCTTACATCTTGAACTTACTCAATCAAACCGAGTTTGCTATTATTCTTCATGGTTGCATTCTTTGCTTCCAAAGGATCTTTTTACAGATTTTATTTACATGCAAGACGAACTTTTTATGCCCCGAGGAGGCATATAGTTTTAGCAGTCTGTCGTCTACGAAATGTTTATGCGTTCCAATCTTTTCATCGATGGAGATGTTCAATCAACTTGGCTAGAAGTGTCGGTAAGTCACCGTGTCGCAGCGCAAATACCAAAGGCGAGCTCATGGTCAAGTCCCACTTAACAGTAAAGGTCATTTTCATGATATGAATTCGTGTCCGGTCGCGTACGTTAACCAACATGATGAATTTCAAATAACATGGCATGAATTTGTTTCACAGTAAACAGTTCGCCAAACCAGTTTTCTTAGCTCAAAATTCAAGGGCACACTTAGACGTTAAAGTCATCTGTTTCATTGATCCATTGCTGCGTGCCCGTCCATTCTTTGGTCATTCATGCATGATTTAAAATTATTGGGCATAGTTACCTACAGTAAAAGAACGTTCGCGATAGTCAGTCCAAGGTCTGTAGTCAAAGGTCTAACTCTAAACGCATAATATGCATTAAAGTGCATCGGGGCATGTGTCATCCTGTGGAGAAGCCTTGTTATCTTACTATTTCAATTTGTAAAGAAAACTGTTTATAGCTGATATCAGTTTTTCATGTGAGGAAGCCATCCAGCTGGCTTACGGAAGGTCGGTGGTTCTACCCGCTCGTGATGAAATAATACACGAAGGGGCACCTTGGGTCTTTCTCCGCCATCAAAGCTGGAACGTCACCATATGACCTATAATTGTGTCGGCGCGACGTTAAACCCAACAAAATAAAAAATAAATATCAGTGAAAAGAATATTTACTGTTTTCACTGTGAAATTATCAAATACATTTTACTCTATGTCAATAATTCACAGACACTCAAGATATAAATCACTCTGTTTATTTGTTTCTCGTTCAGCCAAGTTTCTTTTGGGTTTTCACAAAATAGACATCCTTTTTAAGTAATCTCTATACATAAAAAGAACTTCCAATAGTCAGTTCAAGTAATTTTAGTAAATGTTTAGAAAAAACGTTGCTTGAATGCAGGGATGTTTCTTATAGCGAATCTACATCGTGCAATGCTCGGCCTAAAACAATATTGCTTCTTGTATATAGCTTAGCCTAAGTAAAATCCGCTCTACCCTTATTACAATAATTTACGTATATTCTCAGAATCACGTGGTGGTTGCGGTCGTGGCTACTTCCGGTGTAACCGGAAGGACATATGTATTCCTGTTAGCACATGGTGTGACGGATTCAACAACTGCGGAAATAATGACCATAGTGATGAATCAAACTGTGATCAAAATCGAGGAAATGCATGGAAGCCATGGGGTAAGAATGCGATTTTTAAATATTAAAAATGTTAAACATTTTTTTTTTATTGCGAATGTTTTTTCTTTTAAATTTTGATACAAATATTTTGTTTGTGTCAAAGATATCACCAGACTCCATTTACCATTCTGCTAGATTTGATTTTTGATTTAGTGTAAATGTAAATTAATCAGTAAAAATAATTAGTTACTATTGTTTGATTTTAATTTAACTAGTGTAAATGTAAATTGATTTAGTAATTATCGTTTGTTTTCATCAGATGGCCAGGTTACAGCGGTAGTTGCAGCGTCAGTCTCGTGCACTGTGTTTCTTCTCACAGCAGGCCTTATTGTTTTGATTATAAGGAAAATGAATAAAAGGTAATGACTTCAACATATAAAAATGAATTTTGTACAAATGTACATATATTATATATCTGAAAGATGTTCATTGCTTCGGTTGATCAGCCTGTAATAAGTACGATTCAAGCATGAAATGCGTATACTTTGATTATACTAATACAAATTATTTTCAGAACTATTTTGTATAGGAAAGTCCAGTAAAGTAAATGTAACCCTTAAGTCATATGAAAGTTATAAAAGTGTCAACTCAGCCTATATGGAAGTCGCGGGTTTTGACTTAGTGGGTTCAGACTGAGTTTGCAGTCGGGATGACATAAATCTGAACAAAGTGATCATTAAACTTTCCTGTAAAACAAAATTTTCGGTAAAGAACATTTTATCTTGATTTCAGGGAGGCGATTAACGCTCACATCACCGTAGAATTTAAAAAGAAACGCAAGCCAAACAGAAAGTCAACAAATGGTGAACTTTTAACACGATTATACGCTCCTCCTTCGTACGAAGTTGTTGTAGGCATGGATGAGGAGCCACCTCCTTACGAAGCTGTGGAGGATGACTACGACACAGAAACTGATGATGACAATGAAGTTTTGAATGAACACGTGACAATGAATACCAAAGGCGCATGTGCGGTTACACCGGAAACAATGGGCAATAATAAAATCCGCATCACATCGGCTCTAGTAACATGTGATATTGAAGGCAACAATGTAAAGACAAAAGTTAATAAAACAAACGAAGACAATATATTGAATCAAAGGAAAGAATTTCAGGAACTGACAAATTATAAATTGTGTTCATCCGCCGAGGAAAGTAGTTCAAATAGTTCAACTAGTCAAAATAAAAACGCTCAGATCCAGAATAATCATGCAGGGGATGAAATAGAAGTGCTTGAAAGTGTGGACAGCGACTCTTCCAAAGATGAAAACAGTAATAGCCATAATCAGCAGAAATTATCAAATGGGACAGTGCATACTTTGATAGGCAATGGTCATGTAAGTTCCGAAAAGTGCAACGGCCATTCAAAAGTAATGTTTAAAAGAAGTCCTTCCACGAGAGATGCCGATACTATAGAATATGTAGACAGTGACTGATGTTACACTAATATAAGTGCGTCTTTATAATTATGCAATTTGCTGTATCCTGCCAGAGAAAGTGTGATAAAGAACAATAGTGACTTTTGAGCCGCGCCATGAGAAAACCAGCAAAGTGCATTTGCGATCAGCATGGATCCAGACCAGCCTGCACATCCGCGCAGTCTGTTCAGGATCCATGCTGTTCGCAAAAGGTTTCTCTAATTTCATTAGAAATTGAAAGCGAACAATATGGATCCTGACCAGACTGCGCGGATGCGCAGGCTGCTCTGGATCCATGCCGGTCGCAAATGCACTATGTTGGTTTTCTCATGGTGGGGCTCATTTGATAAATCTGTGGTTGATCGTTGATAGGTTTATTTTAGTAATAAATTTGTTACATTCAAAATATTTTGACAAAATTAAAAATTCATACATGAACAATTTGCAAATATTGAATTGCTTAGTTCTACTTTTACTTAAAAAGTATGCTTTGTAAATACAAAAACCCAACAGTGCTAGAATCGTATTAAGGGTAAAGTACCCTGGGTAAGCAAGTTTGTATCCCAAGATAATTGTTTGCAAGGACTTTAAATTTCACTCTCGAAGTGCGCATAATATCAAATTCCAAACGTCTTGAACGACAGTACAATCTAAAAAACATGTTCGTAATTTTCAACGACATCGCATATATTGCAATGAGGTGATTCAACCATTTTCCATCCAAAACGTATTTCTTCACAAGAAAATATTCTATGGAAAAGTTATACATATTTAAATTGTTTTGTTTTATCAGTGTCATGTAAACTATTCAAAAACCTATAAAACAATAGCCATTTAATGTCTTCCCAAAAATAGGCGTTCCAGTACCTATGTATGTACGGTTTCGTAAATTTCGTATTTCACCATATGGCTATAGATTTGTTTATTTGTTAAGTCGTGGATCTCTGTGTAATATACAAAGGTCCTGCAAAAAGTTCTGTCCTTGGGTTCGGATTTCTTAAGTGCTACGTTTTATCAAAATTATTTTTATTACAAACTTCAAAGTATTCCCCCTTTACCGAAACACATTTGTGTAACCTTTTCACCTAATCGAGAAAAGCAGATAAATAGTCTTCTTTTGGTATCTGTTTGAGACACTGATAAATGGGACTGCCAAGAGAACTTCTGGAATTATATTTCATTCCAGAAAGCATTTTCTTAAGCAAAGTCACAGCGACTCAGGTCAGGTGAATACAACTTCCACCTTTTCAGAAGCCAAAAAAGACTTGACAACCTCGCACTTGTGAGAGGAGGTGTTGTCGTGTATAAGATGGACTCCTGGCCATCCTTTGCTTGAACGTTTCTTATTGTAAAACTTTTTCACTTTCTTCAGTACAGAGTTCTTGTAGAATCGTCCAGTGATTTGACCAGATAGACAAGGCACTTGAACGGCTGGCCTACTAGAATTGAAGAAAATTGCATACAACATCTTTTTCGAACTTACGTTCTCTTCGCAATACAGGTGCATTTTTAATCTTTTCGCTTCCATTGCTTATTACCAGCCCTTCTCTGTGGCTCAAACATGTGCACCCAGGTTTGATCACCTGTTAGCATGTTAGAAATAACCCGACTATTACAGCCTTTGCATGTTTTCAAAAGTTCCCGGGTACATTTAAGGCGTTGTTTCTTTTGCTCCTCAGTGAGCATATGAGGTACCCACCTAGCGCAAACCTTTCTCAGGTCAAAACGCTTTTTCAGAATTGTGTGCACACTGCCTTCTGATATGCCAGTATAACTGGCTATATCTTTCACCGACATCCTGTTCGACCACAGCTGTTACAACAGCGATGTTTGCCTTGGTAACAGAAGTTTTAGGCATACCTGAACGGGTATCATCTTCGACAGATAACTTCCCAGCTTTAAAAGCTTTAACCAACCTAAAAACTGTGCGCATTTAAATGGCCTAAGGTCCATATATACCACACAATTCATCAAATATCTGCTTTGAATCTATATCAAGCCTAATGCGGCATTTAAAATAGCTTCGAATTTCAGTCTTTTCGTCCATTTTACAATGTGACAAGTAAATTGGTCAGTGTATATGACTGCATGTATTTCAATTTGAAATAACTCGGTCATCACACGAAATAAACGGATATCGTTAGCTATTGGACACGCCATTCAAGTGCAATGCAACGTTTTAAAAATACCTGGGATAAAACTACGGAATCCCATTAGTGACAGAACTTTTTGCAGGACCCTCGTATGCACAGCTCGAATTTTGTTTTCACTTTTCGTTAGACGCGAATGCTCATTCTGGAGTGCGTGACTCCAAATTTTGGGAATACATTTTTTTAGAAGATTTATTTCAACAATTCAGTTTGTTATATAATGAAGTTTATTATAAATGTACTCTTCACACAGTACTCCATTTTTATCTGCTATATCGTTTAAAACTATTATGTTCGATTTGACCCAGTTCTTCAATGATAATGTTTTCCCTTTATACTTAATAAACCTGTTTCCCAAAATAATTTCTTTTCTTATTTCTAAAAATGATTCGGGATGTTTCTTAATCTATATTAGTCCCCTACTGGTTGAAAACCAGTTTCGGGGACTATAGGAATGCACTTTTCCGTCATTCCGTCCGTCCGTCTGTCTGTGCCCACGAAATGATGGTTAAGTGACTGCATAACGGTACTTTCTCTTTGATGTCATTCATTCCGTTCTGTTTATGTGACCTTTTTTCTTTTTATGTGACTGTTAGAACAATAGAGAGAACAATGGGGGTGTCACATAAATACCGTTTCGTTAGAACGTTCGTCCGTCTGTCCGTCCGTCCGTCCGTCCGTCCGCAGTTCGTGTCCGGTCCATAACTCTGTCATCCATAAAGGGATTTTAATATTACATGGCACAAATGTTCCCCATGATAAGACGACGTGTCACACTTAGCAGTCAAATGTTAACATAGCATGAACAGGGTCTGTTTCATGTCCGGTCCATAACTCTGACATTCATTAAGGGATTTTAATATCACTTAGCACAAGTGTTCCCCATGATGAGACGACGTGTCATACACAAATCCCGGACCCCTAGCTCAAAGGTCAAGGTCACAATTGGGGGTCAAAGGTCAACAGAGTTTTTTTCCTGTCCCGTCCATAACTCTGCCATCCATGAAGGGATTTTAATATTACTTGGCACAAATGTTCCCTATGATTAGACAACATGTCATGCGCAAAGCCCAGACCCTTGGCTCAAAGGTCAAGGTCACAATTGGAGGTCAATTGTCAATAAGGTTTTTTCCCTGTCCTATCCAGAACTCTGTCATCCATCAAGGGATTACAATATTACTTGGCATAAATGTTTCCCATGATGAGACGACATGTCATGCGCAACACCCAGTACCCTAGCTTAAAGGTCAAGGTCACACTTTGAGATCAAAGGTCAAGAGGATTTTTTTCCTGTCCGGTCTATAACTTTGTCATGCAAAGCAGGATTTAGATATCAGTTGGCACAAATATTCCCCTGGATGAGACAACATGTCATGCGCAAGAACCAGGTCCCTAGTTCTAAGGTCAAGGTCATATTTAGAGGTCAAAGGTCAAATTCAAGAATGACTTTGTACGGAACATTTCTTCTTCATGCATGGAGGGATTTTGATGTAACTTGGACCAAATGTTCACCACCATGAGGCACCCTTGTTTTTAGAATTACGTCCCTTTGTTTTTACTATAAATAGATTTTATTGTAACTTTTTTATTACTGGCGGTAGAGAAAAATCGAGACCACTTTTTCTGTGGTACAGCATGCATGTTACATCCAATTTTTAGGTGTATTTTGACCTATCTCTACCTGGTAAAGAGTTTCTTGTGGACTTATATTACATAGATTTTTATTTATTTTTTTAATTTTTTTTTTTTAAAGATTAATTTCCCTTGTTGTTACTATAAATAACTTACATGATAACATTTTTATAATCAGCCAAAAAAAATTCAATATGAAAACAACTGTGGGTTTTTATATATGCACATTTTAATCAAAGTGTGTTGTTATAACATATTGTATATGTATTACAATATTGTTTATACATCATTGACAGATATCAGTTCATTATGTTCTACTGCAGTAGAGAAAATTAGGTGCCTTCCAGTAGGGGACTTTGTATTGCATGGCAATACTTCATTCACTTGTTAAAATTATTTTTGTAGAAGTCGGGTAAAAATGTTGTATCTATGCTTTTTATACTATCGATATTCATTTGAAAGATTAAAAATGCAGGCCCAAATTTACTGTAAATGTATTTAGGGATTACTTTCCAGTTGGCATTGCTGTCTTCTGTAAATGCTTTGACCCATTTTGTTTTCATAGCTATTATATATGACTCTAAATCTACCATGTCTGTTATTACCAATCAGTATTGTTCTTTTAATTTTAAGCTCACCTGAGCACGAAGTGTTCATGTTTAACGCATTTAATATGTTATGTTTTGTTTGAAGACATCTGCTCTTTATTAACATTGTCGACCTCAACTGTTATGCCACGTACGTTATTAGAGTTCCTAATGTTAAGTGTCATTATTTCTGCGACAATTATAAAAAGTAAAGCGGTGTCTAACGCCTCGTTCTGGTTTAAAAGGTTTTGACATCCATCCATCCGTCCATTATTTAAGATATACGTTTGAGAATTAAAATGTGATGTTTAAATACATCGAATAAAGTCGTTTTAAATCCAAAATACTTTAATCTTTGAAATAAGAAGGAATGTTGAATAGCATCTAAAGCCTTTCGAAAATCTAAAAAGACTGTTGCCCCATCAATTTGTAAATGTTCCGTGTAATCTATGATATCTTGTATTTGCCTAAGGTTATACACAATGAATCTGTTTTCATATAACCTTGTTGATCTAAATTGATTATTTTGTGAACTGTTCGCAAGGATTCTGGCAGCGCAATTTCATAGTCTACATTAAGAAGGGATGTAGGTCTCTCTCCAATTTTCTAAATTTGAAAGATCTCCTTGATAAAATTCCTGTACGTTTCCGATTGCAAAAAAAAACTTCATTTAAAACGTCTGTTAATAGAACGTAATGCCTCTCTGCACTTCTCTGCTTACCATCTATCTACTTAGATAATTGATTTTCTTTTATTTCATTTTTTAAAACTTCCCACTTAATTTGCTTTGAGATTTCATTTGTTTGTATAAATGTTTGAATTACATTGGTAGTAAAACTCATTTTCCAGTACACAGGACTTCTTTTATTTGGTTTTAATATTTTCAAAGAAATAGCTTGATGATCTGTATATCTAATACAGGTTGGGCGTATATCTGTTGCAAAAACGAGTGTGTTGAGGTTGGAATCTATCATCTGGATTGACAGTCAAGTGTGTTACCACTAGATCACCAGACCACCTATACTCGTATGAGCGCAAGAGCTATATATTCACATTTTCACAATAGCTACAAAAATATGAGGTTCCGTTCCAAAATTATAAGTACAGTTACTCAGAAATAACCAAAATCCAAGGATAAATCACACAGTCGTGTCGATTCAGTTGTGATCATTACCGTAAGAAAAGGGAGTTTTGGTAGTTTTAACTATCATTGAATGCTCTCTTTGAAAGTTTGAACGACGCCTATTTATGTTATCAGATCGCACGTTCGGTTTGGCTTGATATTATTGCACTATTGTTGTTTAAAAGGAAAATAAACGGTTTTCTTTCTATAAAATACACAGTGAATGCAAGTATATAAATATTATCCGTTATTTCAGCGTGGTGTCAGTGCCGTAGCCAGACACAAATTTTAACTGAGGCAATCTAGCGGGATCCGGGGGCATGCCCCCCGGATTGTTTCCCCAGGACGTCTCTGGTGCGTTCTTAAGCACTCTCAAGTCCTATATTTCACAGCTACGTTCATATTTTAAGACAAAATATTCATAACAAGGATAATTGGGGATTTATCCTATTCTAATATGGTCTCGGATATAATCATTTTTGTAATTGAAAGGCAATAAAATTAGAAAACCACCAGTAAAGACATACAACCTGCTATTTTTCAGTATACTAGTAGTTTATTAGTTTATAATCAGTGAGTGGGGACTGTGTCCGTGTTTGGGTGGGGGTCAAGTGGTTTCCCACTAGAAATTTTAAAATAAAGGATGAAAACTAAATGGTGACCTCTGGTGCATTTTTGGTCTGAATTTTAAGGTATGGGAGGGGTTCCCTTTCATTTTAATGGTGGGTCAGTGGGTTCTCTTCCTGGAAAATTTTGAAATACAGATACGAAATTGTGGCATATGGTGCATTGTTTGGTCGAAAAGTTGAGTTACTGTATGGTGATCCTCTCAAGTTAGGAGGGCCCTCCCCTAGAAAAAATTGAAATACAGGTATAAACTGGTGGCCTCTGGTCCTTTTTTTGGTCTCACTTTTAAGGTATGTGAGGGGGTTCACCCTCATTTTCAGGGGGATTTTCCCCTGAAACAGTTTGGAAATTCGGTATGAAATAGTGGCCTCTGGTGCGTTTTTGGTCTAAATTTAATAAATAATAATTATTGGGTTCGACTTTGATGAGTAGCTCACTTCTCACCAAAAGGGAGATGGGCATGGACACGGCTATCAATATGGCTGTTAGGATTTCTGCCTCACATTGCCTCAATGATGACATGAGGCAGATTATATTATGTTATATTCTCATGATATTAATATACCCTTTTTGAACTTTTATAACTGAAATTTTCATCAGTGTGAAAGGCCTACTTTTTCTTCTTCTTTCTTTTTTGCTCCTCAAATTCTAACCGAGGCAACTGCCTCGGTTTGCCTCAGTGTGGCTACGGCGCTGGGTGTAAGCAGTCTCTACTTTAGAGATTAATGATACACCAATACGGGTCAAAATATTTTATTCGCAATACAATTCAAATCAGTTAAAATATGTTTCCGGAGGATGGAGTATGTGGATGGCGGTGAAAAATCAAAGGGGAATGGTAACCCAAGTAATCTTGACCTTTATCAAAATGACCAGATTAATTTAAATGAGATTTTGAGCTGGATGATGGTGAGAGATCCCAGCATAATATATGTCACGCAGATCTACACTTACGGATATCTTTTAAAATATGATGAGGGCGATGATAAGGAGTTTGGAAATAATCCATTCAGTAATAACAACAAAAAAAGAGTGAAAGTACATAAATATTTAACCTGAAATTCTAGATAAAATATGGGCATACTTCATTAAATATTGGTTACGGTACTTGTGCCAAATGATGCGGGTGACGAGGAACAGAGTTGAAGTAAATCTATAGAGTGATAACAGAGATAAAAGTGAAATTGCATCAAAACAAAAAAAAATGGAGATTTTAGACTCGTGTGCAATAATTTGATTTTTTTTTCGTCCCTTTTCTCATTAAAAATGACACTTCAATGTATGCTATAAATGTTTTTTTTCCTGTAGATACGTCTATTCACCCAAAACTGATGGTTCTACTTCGACTTCCCACATTTTCCGGCCATTTTCTTTTACAGTGAGTCTCATTTTGGTAGAATGAAAGCACATTTAATTTGACTAGAAATATATGTTTTTCCAAATGATTTTTTCCGGATATTTCTGTCATTTCCAGAGATGATTATTATTATCTTTATTTGAGGTGTCATAAATATAATGGCTACATCTTCTGTTTTATCAGTGTTAATATTTAGTATTTAGTTTCATAATTAAATGGCATTATTTTTTAAAATGTATATTCATAATTATTTATGCAGGTAATGAGCTCACATTGTGCTCCTAGTTAACTGTTTTATGACCTCTGATCGTTATACCATTAAAATATGAGAAAAAGGTTCAATCAATTTCGAAGTTAAACATAACAGGACTTTGCACATTTCATTACCTCTCATGAACAGACTCAATCAGACCGTGTCTATTTTGTTGGTAGCTTCCAAGATTTTGTTAACTACATTTTCTATTACAACAGTAGTCTTTAAGTTTACAACAGTAGTCTTTAAGTGCCGCATGGCGGCTGTAAAAAGTCTCCCCGTACTTGGACTCATTTATCATATTTTTTTGTCCTTTGGGATCATAGTGTCCATTCATTTTCACTGTAATAGAGTTCCGCTTAAGCTGGTACCAGGGGCATGATGGGTGTTGCACATTTTATTACCTCCCTTGAACAGACTCAGACCGAGTCTGCTATTGTTTTGCTAGGTTGCGTTCTATGCTTCCAAAGGATCTCTTTATATATGTTATTAAACATTTTAATGATATAATTAAACGTCTTTAAATGACACACAAAATGACACAAATGAAAGTTGTTCTTCCGTTCTCCTATCACCGACTAGGTTGCTCTGTACTTCTAGTACTAGCGAGACTGCTCTGTACTCCTAGCACTAGCGAGACTGCTCTGTACTCCTAGCACTAGCGAGACTGCTCTGTACTCCTAGCAATAGCGAGACTGCTCTGTACTCCTAGCACTAGCAAAACTGCTCTGAATTCTTAGCATCGGCGGGATTGCTCTGTACTCCTAGCACTAGCGAGGTTGCTCTGTACTCCTGGGAACGGCGAGACTGCTCTGTACTCCTGGCACCGGCGAGGTTGCTCTGTACTCCTGGGAACGGCGAGGCTGCACTGTACTCCTGGCACCGGCGAGGTTGCTCTGTACTCCTGGGAACGGCGAGGCTGCACTGTACTTCTGGCACAGGCGAGGTTGCTCTGTACTACTAGCATCGGCAAGGTTGCTCTGTGCTCCTAGCATCGGCGAGGTTGCTCTGTACTCCTAGCACCGGCGACGTTGCTCTGTACTCCTAGCACCGGCAAGGTTGCTCTGTACCTCCTAGTACCGGCGAGGTTGCTCTGTACTCCTAGCACCGGCGAGGTTGTTGTGTACTCCTATCACTGGCGAGGTTGCTCTTTACTCCTAGCACCGGCGAGGTTGTTGTGTACTCCTATCACTGGCGAGTTTGCTCTTTACTCCTAGCACCAGCGAGGTTGCTCTTTACACCTAGCACCGGCGAGGTTGCTCTTTACTCCTAGCACCGGCGAGGTTGTTGTGTACTCCTATCACTGGCGAGGTTGCTCTTTACTCCTATCACCGGCGAGGTTGCTCTTTACTCCTAGCACCGACGAGGTTGTTGTGTACTCCTATCACTGGCGAGACCGCTCTTTACATCTTGCACCGGCGAGGTTGCTCAGTACTCCTAGCATCGGCGGGGTTGCTCTTTATTAGCACTAGCGAGACTGTTCTGTACTCATAGCTATGGCTTTGTACGACTAGGTATTTCTATACTAGTACTGGCGAGACTGCTCTGTACTCCTGGCATTGGTGTCCTTGCATCAGCGAAGTTGTTCTTTACTCCCACCATATGTTGCAGTGTGGTCGTCTTTTTTCTAAGAGTAAAAAAGGGAACTTAAATCTGTTTGTTTAACTAAATAATCAAAAACTGTTTCAACCTTGTCAATAACATTAATTTTAATTACAATCAAATTAGATTTTCCTCAGAGTTATGAGTCGGGAAGTCTACTAAAGGGAAATGAACAACTAGTACTCGTATGGTATGTATGTTTGAATTAACTCCCATTGAGAAATACAATGCTGTATTAGTGCTGGTAGATTTTATTTTCTCGAGTAATTTATTGATATACATGTCTCGAAAATGAGACGAAATCTACATATAATACAAAGATAACAATATCAATATGTTCATGCACACATCATCCCTATAATGTATATATTTCGGAAGTATTAATACATAAAGATTTGTAACTGTTCAGACATACGTATTATCAGTGAGTTCGATCAAGAAAACATATGTTTGTAACATTGTCTATACTTTTGTTTTTCGCCTAATATGGCAGACTAAGCAGTCCCTGCCAACTGATTACATACAGACCCACGAAGATATTCAAATAACCTAACTGGCACTTATGAACTTAGTATAGCTGTGCTTCACTATGTCGTCTGATGACCTATCAACCAAAAATTTTGAACAAATACAAATCATAATCTATAGCAGACTTTGCGGCTTGTACGTAGACGTCTGGATCCTCGTCGTTTTCTACAGCGTTCTTCGCCATCTCGTTACACACTTGCACCAGTTTATAACAATGTTCGTCCCTATCAACTTCAACAGCTCTGTCAATAAGTTGAGACCAGTCTTTATCCTTGAACTGGCCTAATGAAAGCGGGACGTTCATATCTGGCGATCCTTCTGCAACATATACCGCCAGTAGAACGGTTAGAAATTCTCTGACGACTTTTATTCCGTCTTCTGCTGTTAGCAGTGGCATGATCTGATGAAGTCCCCAAGCGCACGTGACACCATGGAGAAGGAAGAAGTTATTTCTGTCCTCAGCTAGCGCATATACCAACACGCTCAAGTAGACAATTCTTCTCCCTAGCTTTACTGGATCAAGGGATGAGTCGCTGGCACGTACATACTGTCCTAATGCAAGGGAGAGAACCAGGTTGGTGAGTAAATCTCCGTGGTCAGTTAACAAATAACAGACACTTAACTGAAAGTTTCCTAATTTCAGCGGTTTCCATCGGTCTTCTTTTATTCCCTCTTTCATCTTGTTGAAAAGTTCTTTATTCAAACGAAGACTTCTCAGGACATCCATTATTTCGACATTTCCACTACCAAATACGGCAAGATCTGCATTTGATTTCGTAGTTACGATTGGCCGATAGGAATGAAATGTGTAGGCGAGACCTTCCAAAATAATTCGCTCATTCCTGACGGAATAACCATACCCCAGATGAATAGTTCCATGTAATGCTGATCCAGCAAGGCCATTGGAAACATGCGGGTACTCGTTTTTTATCAGGTCATCGACAGTTTTGTACTTCTCTCTGAGCAAATGTTCGAAATGTTTCAGTATCGAGTAATAGGCAACACGTTTTCCTTTAAGTTCTTCGACAGGCCTGTCATCAATGACGTCAGAAGTCGTGGACTCCAGTTTCGGAGAGTACCATTGTATGAATCTCTCAATCCTTTCGCTTGGTACTCCAAGTCTGTGCAGAGCTATGACACCATGTGTAAGGTGATTGCTTAAAAAGCCATTGTATTCGATGAAGAACTTTTCTGTTGAATTTTTGTCTAATACTGATGCAATATCTGAACCAGACATACTGTGACCTCGTCTTCTGTTCCTTAAGATATGCCGTGAATGAAAGTGAAACCTGAAAATATAGAACATACATGCTAACAGGACACTGCCAACGATATATCCGCCTGTGTTAAGCTCATATCAAATTTAATTTTCTAGAGTAGTGAACACTGTACAATTTATTTAACAAACCTTGAGGAAACGATTTGCAACAAAACTTTAGTGACGACACAAAGGAGATTTTGAAAAATAATGAAATATTAATGAAAGCAAATTATCTAAAATCCATATGGTGTATCAAACTCCAACCCAGTGTTACTTCCCCTTATCGGTACAGTAGATTGTTTGACAATATTCATGTGTGCAGGCTGATGGCGGATGTGGGACTCGGCCCAAAGATATATAAAATGGTGGACTGATATTTATTCCTCTGCGTTACTACTGCGCTTTTTTTGTCATTTACCATTTAGATTGTCATGTATAATTTTCAGTGCAAGAAGTAGTCCATCCTCATCACCTTTAAAAATGGGGTTACCTCAGATCTTGTTGTTGTACCAACTCATGAGGAGGTCGTTAATTGGGACAGGAATAGACGTTAAAGACCCACCAAGACCTAGTGACCTACTTATATAAAAATCTTTCTTATAATACAGGTAATATACAGCTATACTACAAGTTTTCACGTGGACAATTTAGGCCCTTCCTGAATAAATGTGTTTTGACAACTTCATCTGCAAACTTATACAGTCAATTTCTTTTTAGCATAGTTTCAAAAATATAGATGAATAACTATCTTACACTGTAGAAACAAAATGTGATTGAAATTTAACTAAATACACTGATTTCTGTACATATTGCTACAGTAATTCGATAAAATGTTAAGACACTTCACACATTGTCTTGGCCTAATATATGTCACTGTCAATTTGTAACTAAATACTTGTATATCCCATTTTTTCAGGCAAACCATGTATAATTACCATCATGGAAATACAAAAGAATACAGTTATTACGTGGTGCGTCTTTAATTTATATTCGAAACAGCATAGAGGTCGTTAACTAGGACATGATTTTAATTCGCATTTAATAGAGGCATAGTATTTCTAGACTATGTTAATGCCAAGTCATGTATATTATATATAGATCATCATGTATTTAAACTGACGTTATAAAAATGTAATGATACAGAAGAAAGAAACCGAAAATATGCGATCCTAACCTAAATAATTCGTAAACAGATAAAAACTTCCTACACTTACCTGCTTCATACATAAACCATTAACATTACGTTTCGTGATGCTAGCTGAACAGAAAATGAGTCAGACATAACATCTAAAGCGGGTCAATAGATAACAAATATTTATTTACCTTATTACCATTGCCTGACAAATGGTTAATACAAAATAAAGGGAGGAAACTTAGCATGCTTAGAGTACATAAATGACAAATTTCACTAACATTAGATCTATACCTTTCATAACAATACTAGTCCAGTAGTATGTTTCAATCATAATGCAATCAAATAACATGTATGTTTCTATGTTCTGCCGTATCTCTATAACCCTGTGTTATGTTCATTTAAAAGCATGCGTCAGATTCTTTAAATTTGTCATTTGAAAACTTAAACATTTTTGAAAAAGTGGAAACTCCACAGGTCGCTCAACACGACAAATGAGCCTGTTCATGGACGGTAGTCTAAATGCATGCTTTCGTCCACGCCCTCTAGCTCCGTGTAGAGCAGAACTCAACATTTACATACGGTACAAGTACAAAAACAATTAAGAGACATCCCCAGATGTGTTCATGGCACTAGCGTGTTATTCCATGAAAAGCGGCGTATGGTCTCCAGTTAAAATAATGGGTTTTCTCTAAACGAGAAAACAATGGATAGAACTAAACAAACTGGAATTTAAGACATGTAACATGAATAACACAATTTATTACCGTTTCTTTTTCTTTTAACTTCGACAACTGGCAAGTTGCAGAACATTTATTGATTTAGAACTGATAACATGTTTAACAAAAATATAATAAATCTATTACAAAGTTAGGATCATAACTTATTGCTTGCCGTTGACTTCAACACGTTATCAAATTTGTATTTTTACAAGTTAGTTTCATATTTGCTCATTTATCAGGTAGTGTTTCTCATGAAAAGTCTGTGCAATCGTTTGACGTGTTTTAATATGTTACATACGTAATTGTAACGTAAAGTGTGTATCGAATTGTACTGTGACGTAAAATTTCCTTTGCCATTGATAATAGAGTATTTGTAATGCGCTAACTATCATAAATTTAGGTCTAAGATTATGATGTATGCATATAATGTGCATTTTAGTAAATAAATCAATTAATGATTTACAAATTCCAAATGCATAATTTTAAGTGACAGGAAAATGATTTAACACATCCTGGATAGAATTTTGAAATGTACAAAGCTACACTGCAAGTATTAGTATGGTAAAGATCTATTGCCATGGGGCCATTTTATGGGCGGCGGTAACCGCCAAAATTAGTAAATATACAATCCATTCCTAAACAAGTCAGTCAGTGCAGTGCATTTCAACGCCGTCTAATCTAAAACTCAACCCCGTCCAATATACTTGCATTCAACGCATTGCATTTTGAGACCATTTAATACAAAACTTCATTCCATTCATTTAAACATGGAACGATGCATTGAAAAACTTGTTGCGATGCACCGTAATATGAAATCATCCAACAAAACATGATACCATGCAGCTCAATGTGAAGCCGTTTAACACAACATGAGTGCGTGCAGTGTAAAGTGAAATGATTTATTACAACTTGACGCCGTCTAATGCATATTGAAACCGCTCTGTGTAATTTAGGGCGGTGTATAGAAACTTGATGCCATGCAGTCAAAATTGAAGACGTTTAACGCAACATGAATTCGTGCAGTGTAAAATGAAACGATTTATTAAAGCTTGGCGCCGTCTAATGCATACTGAAGCTGTGTTGTGTGATTTGGAGCGGCTTATCAAAATTTGATGCCATGTAGCCAAATGTGAAGCCGTTTAACGAAACACGAGTACGTGCATTGTAAAAGGTTAAAACTATCAGTTTATAAGTTTGACCTGTTATAAATATTGATTCTGGATCAGTTTTACATAAAAAATATCTTAAAATTTGTCCTAAAACCGACCTTGAGGTAAAACTCTAACATTTAATTTTAAACAGTTCCTGCGATTTATCTCAGTATTAAAAGGGACCTTATGTCTGTGAAACGAAACACCTTTCTTCTTAGAGTTACTCATTAATAACATAAAATCAATGTTAACATGTTTATGCTTCTAGACAGAATGTCTAAATTACATGTACTTCACTGTACAATGTTTTGTCAATGTTTGTTTGTTTGTTTGTTTTTTCGGGGGTAGGTGGTGGGGTAGATCTAACTATGCCGCAGTTTTTTAACAGTATTTCATTTGAGTTGGTCGGTCAGTTTCCTGGATTTCATACAAGTATTAACTATATCTCCACAAGTACCTGCTACGCTCGCTCGGTTCATAACAGGCCCGGATCCAGGGCCGGGCCGAGCGGGCTCGTGCCCCCCCCCCCCCCAGTTGGCTGAGAAGTGACCTATACTCATCAAAGATTCACCCTACTATTTTGACAAAGGAATATTTTTTCTCAAAATTTAGAACCAGAAACGCACTAGAGACCACCATGTCATACCTGTATTTCAAAATTTTCTAGGGGGAGAGCCCCTGACCACCCAATCAAGAAGGGATTTACGTACTCCTACAATACCTCAAACTTTAGACCTAAAAATGCACCAGAGGCCACCATTCCATGCCTGTATTTAAAAAATTACCAGGGGAAAGCCCCCTTATCTCCACTTCCCCTCCCCCGATAAGAGAGGAGTATACCCACCAATAAATGCACCTGAGGATACCATTTCATACCTGTATTTCAAATAAATCCCTGGGGAAGCCCATCTGAATTCCCTAACATTGGCAAAGGCACTCCACTCCAATACCTTGCTACGCGCCTCGGCGGTGATGTCTCCCTGGTGCCCCCTCCCCCTTCCCACTCCCGTCAACAATTTCTGGATCCTACCCTGACAAATCCCCTTACAGGTCGTATGAAATCCATGTTAACATTGATTTTATATTATTAATAATTAACTCTGGAATTTTTTAGTGTTAATTTTGTCATTATTATTTCTATTACTGAGTCTGTTTCACGAATCATACTTCTCACAAAGCTTAGACTAAGAAGAAAGATGTTTCCCGAAAATAAGGTCCCTTTTAATAATACTGAGATAAATCGCAGGAACTGTTTGAAATTAAATGTTAGAATTTTACCACGAAGTCGGTTTTAGGACAAAATTTAAGATATTCTTCTGAAAACATATCCAGAATCTATATTTATAACAGGTCAAACTTATGAACTGATACTGTCTTACTAATCTTTTACAATGCACGCATTCGTGTTTCGTTAAACGGCTCACATTTGGCTGCATGGCATTAAATTTTGATACGCCGCTCCAAATCACACAACACGGCTTCAGTATGCATTAAACGGCACCAAGCTTTAATGAATCGTTTCATTTTACACTGCACGAATTCATGTTGCGTTAAACGACTTCAATTTAGATTGCATGGCATCAAGTTTCTATACACCGCCCTAGATTACACAGAACGGTTTCAATATGCATTAGACGGCGTCAAGTTGTAATAAATCATTTCACTTTACACTGCACGTACTCATGTTGTGTTAAACGGCTTCACATTGAGCTGCATGGTATCATGTTTTGTTGGATGATTTCAAATTACGGTGCATCGCAACAAGTTTTTCAATGCATCGTTCCATGTTTAAATGAATGGAATGAAGTTTTGTATTAAATAGTCTCAAAATGCAATGCGTTGAATGCAAATATATTGGACGGGATGGAATTTTAGACTAGACGGCGTTGAAATGCACTGCACTGACTGACTTGTTTAGGAATGGATTGTATATTTACTAATTTTGGCGGTAACCGCCGCCCATACCATTTGCATCAAATAATATCAACATGTTGCTGCTTCGAAGCATGAGTAATGTGTTGAATGGAATTGCTATTGTTTGATTAAACTGAATAAAAGAATGATGAGTTGTAAGTATAGGTGAAAACTAACTTTTAGGTTTACAGTACAGCACACTGTGCACACAATTCACTTCTTTCGGCGCCCTCCGCATTAGTTTGTGCATCAAATGATCGTATTTAGCGACAAGAATTTGAATTAGGAAAACACTGCTTATTACTTTTTTGATATACTAAAGATGAACTTCGTATAAGGTGGCTTAATTTGATAAGATTTATGCATTTATTTTTAAATAGTTCATGCCTTCATTTTTGTCTGAGTTGAGCAGTTATGGTCCACAATATCATATAAGAACGGTTGTAACAGTAAATCTTGATTTTTCCACAACATTGTTTACTTCTGCCGTAGTGCCTTTCCAAACGGCATGTATCAAACGTAACGGAGCGTTAGAAGAGAATAGGTCAGTGTAAAACTGGAATAGCATATGATTACAATTTGATTTTAGTTTTGTTATCACTGCTAACACAGCATAGATAAATACCATGTCTATATCTTACATATCGGCTTGCTTTAACTCCATTGATCGTGCAGTTGGATTACTTTGTGAAATATTGCCATGTCAAAGTGATTTGTCGATCCTGATTTGGTAGGGATGAGGTTGTTGTGGTCTACATAGACATTATAATAAGGGAAGTTTTGAGAGAACGCCAATTTTTAACTGAAGTTATCATTTGAGAAACACTAGCTTCTTTTCTAAGACAAACTGTTTTGCTGACTCGCTTATCATTTCAATTCTAGTTAAGGGATATACGGTTGCAAAACAGTTTAAGGTTATTATAGATAGGGACGGACAAAGGTGTGTTATCTTTTTTATAATTTGTCTTGACATATCTCCTAATAAAAGGGAGAAAATTGTTTACATTATATGTACTATGTAGGGATAACGCATGTTTTTCCGTGTTATAACATATGCAGAATCCCGAGAGATTGGTTGGTGTACGGGCTCGGGCACAAACGTGTCCCGAGGGATTCTGAAGATGTTATGTGCACACTTGGTACAAAGTTTAAGTAATACTTTTTGTTTATATATACTAACTTGGATGATACTACATCGCTGGTAAAGCTCCCATACTTTGACTCAATGCTTATATGGATTAAATTCAATGTATCTGTATGAAATGTTCTGCTTAAGCAGACCGTTAGGGATGTTGGTAATAGGTATCATGCTCGGTTTCATCGAGTTTGTTCATGAGAGGTAATAAAACACGCAATATGCCTAAAAGAAATGATTTCAAAACATATGGACAATATATGCACGTATTCAATGCCTTTGCGAACAAAACTAAGGTCCGATGAAACAGAACAAAGAAAAATATCGACAGCTCACTCCCTATCGGCTTTTCGAACTGCCTATCATGGAATCTTTGTTCTGTAAGTTCTTGCGGCCCTTATCATCACCGAGATAGCTGTTTACTTCCTGTTGATTATCCAGCCGTCAGATGCATACAGCTGAACCAAGCTAACTTTAAAATGTTCCGTATTAGACATTTTAAGGGGAACATCTCAACATTTAAATTATATTATGTGCAGACGATAATTCATTTCCATAATAACGATAAGGTCTGTCTTATTAATACTCCCGCGCGATAATTTAAAGGACAGCATGTTTATATTATCGTTCTCATGCATCGTTGAACTTAAAAAGGTTGTCAATGATAGAAGTTAAGTGCATACTGTAATGTTATACAAAAATATTTTTCGGCGAACGCCGTCTAAATTCGTTTTCGTTTCCTATGCCACGTGACTTCAGTTTGCAAATCAAACTACTTGATAACGCATTATAGATAATTTATCAAAATGGAAGATTTATGTAACACTCTGCCTGATCGGACGAGAGTGTCAATTTCTTTCACTCTGTTGATTGTGCTACGCTGAGTGAAATGTAGACAAGGCCATACCAAATTGGTTAATAGTTCTTCGGAAAATTTTCAAAAAAAAAATAGGAGCGGGCGAGCGAAATTTTTATTTTATTTTATTTTTTTCTCAATTTTGATTTTTTCAGAGGCGGGTAGATTTTACATGGAGCGAGCGGGCTTTTTTTATTTTTTCCCCAGCTCATTGAACCCTTGAGGAGGCGGATATGATTATATATAAAGTTAACATTTCTTTAGAAATAACACAGAAATCAAATATTTACAGTGTGGGTAACACAGTATATAGCTTTTCTATATGTTTTAAAGACTACATGAATGATTTTGCAAATAAATTCTTGCCAGAACTCAATGAATCACTTTTTTTATTTTGTAATTTTAATTACTAAGGAATGAGTGTCTTATTTTTAATTTTGATTTTTCTACATTAATCTGAAGACGTGCTTATTTAATGGCACAGGATGAGGAATATTTAAGACAAAACAGGCACATGATTGTGTGGAATAACATTTCTTCTGAAACACAGTTAGATGGCTTTGACACATGAACAAATTTGTGCCCCTAGTGGAACTCCAACCCATAGAGGTGACAGGGGAAGTAATAAACCACTTGACCAGTGAGACCTGACAGAATTGGGCATACAGATGCTTAGACATTGCTCGAATCCCTTTGGAATAATTTTAACAGATCATGATCAGGCTAGCTTAAGCTTTTGTGGTAGAGATTCATTTCAGGCAAAAATAATAACAAACGGACAAAGAACGATCACAATATGACCACCCTTAAAAGTGTTGTTTGTTGTGCTTTGACTGAACTAGAAATTTAGAGCTGGGGAAGTCTGGTTTTTTTTCAGTTCCTTTCGTTCAATCAATTTACAGCCAATTTTAAATATATCCTGGCATCATGTGTAAAAACAGGCAAAACTGTGGTTACAAAAGGACAGACTTTATTTTCATATCAACACTACTTATTTGAAAAGCTAAACAATTTTTAAATTGACTAAATGTTTTTTGATAGAATATCTGACTGATGTACTATTTAAAGGAGTTACGTTCAAAAAACTTTTGCTCGAGACAATGTGATAGGTCGGTCAGGATCCGTGAACAAATATTTTTTTAAGATAGTAGTTGGCCTCAGCTTTGGGCTCTAGATCTAACATGCTGAATTGAACAACTGATAACAAATGGTTTGGAAACTTTATATCTGAACAATATTTCCAAATATTTTAACTGCATCCCCATGCACGTCTTACAAGTCGGACTTCGTTCTTTTCACTGTATTGAACAAAAGTAGAATGTGCCTATTTCATTACCTACCGGCACATCGAAGGCCATGTGTGGCACTAGCACAGACACTTCAGATTTAAAACAGATGATGAACAACACCATAATTCCTGACTTTTTTGAGTTTGGATCATCAGCTACATGTATTACGGATGCATGAAATCTGATCAATGTCACTTTGACGCATTAAAACAGCGATAAAACCTGTTTTGCCGTTATTATTCCGGACCGCGTAATCGAAAAAAAAAATAATTTTTGTCGGAGATTTTTATGTACGTGCGGGCTGGTAATTTTTTTTTTTCTCGGGAATGGAATTATTGATGCGGTAGTTCCGACGAACGACATATCAATTTGGTATGGCCCAAAGCGTTTATCCTAAACGACGCTGTTCACAGTTTTAAAGCTTACTTTGGCTCGGTATATTTAGCAAGAATATTGATATATCTCAAAATGATAAGTAAGTTTAATAAATATGATAAAAACCTGTTCAAATACCAACATCTGTCAAATTAAAGAAAGAGCTGAATACGGTCTGCGTATCACATGAATAAGGGTGTGATAAGAGTCTTTTATGTAGAGAAGTGCTTTTTAAAAGATTTTCCTTGTTACAATTGTCGTCTGTATATGAAAAGGTTTCTTGCTTTTGTGACTTATTCAGATTGCATATTGAAATGAGTACTTGTTTGCTTTGGTATATTTGTTATAAATTATTTAACTGATTTATTATATATGAATATTTTTCTTTAGTATGGTATGCAAATATTGAACTCAGTTGAAATCTGTTTATTATATATATGCTATATAATGACTGAATCTCATTACACTGAAATGAAGGTACGCTGCATACAGTTTATCTATGTGATATGACTACGGTCAAACTTTCCTTATGAAACAAAAATATTGAAATAATTACAATTGTGTTTTGCTTGACCTTCACTTTTTTATAGGTGTGACGTCATTGTCCAAAGATTCATGAATAGCGAATATGCATTTGTTAAAGCGGGATCAGTTGGCCTATCTTAGAAATAAATAAAAATAATAATTAAAAAATCCTTTAATTGATTTTTTTCTCATGTATTCTAATCAAACTTGATTTGTAGCATCTTTATTAGGCCCGCAGCCAACTTTGTTCAGCTGGGACATTTGACCCCTTTTAGGGGCTGCTAGAGCTAAAACTAGAAATGCCTTTATACAGCGTCTCATGAACAGCTTGGTGGATCTTTGTCATACTTGGTCTGGAGCATCATTATAAGGTTCTCTTCCAAATTTATTTATATATGAACTTGGGTCCTATTAGGGACCACTACAGCTAAAAGTAGATATGCCTTTCTTCGCATTAACCACTAAAATGTAATGGATTTTTATCAAACTCGATGTGTAACAATATCGTAAGGTCTCCTGCTATTTTGTTACAAATGGGGATAGGGACCAATTTAGCTAAAAATATAAACACGTTTAACGACCTCGCTTCATGAATCTTCATCAAACTACTGCTGTAATTATTCGTAAAAGGATAAACGAAACAAAATTGCAACCCTACGAAACCTTTGCGAAAAATTAAAATAGAACCATTTAAATTGTAAGTGCGGTGTTTAGTTTTGCAATTTGAAAAATGTTAGATGAAAGATGAATGCTAGATGAAAAATTCATAAACTTCTTTCCTTATTACAATTCGCCGACCATCATTTTTAAAGATATTTCTTGTTTGTACTGAAACGTCTTAATGAAGAAAAAACATAATTATCAAATATGTTATCGTTTGAGTTATCGTGCGGGATTTAAATCCCTGCCTAAGAAGGAAATATTGTTTTTGCGTTGTCCGTCCGAATGTTTTTCCGTCCGTGCGTCTGTGCGTCCTTACGTCCGTCCGCAATTGAAAAAGCTTATGATTCAAAAAGCGTTTAGATATAAAATAATTATAAAGAGGCACACAACCTTTGCTCATTCTTAGAATTATTCCTCTTGACCCAGTAAAAACAGAGTTTTCCCCCATTGATTTGTTTGAAAATAAAATGCTTATAATTAACCTAACATAAATATATATAAATATTAATTAGCATATGAACTTTGCTCACACGTAATATATCCTCCTTGACCAAGTCAAAGCAGATATTTTCCCCTCCATTTGTTTGCAATAAAAAATGAAAATGCTTATGATTCAAAAAGTATTTCAGCTAGAACCACCAAACCTCACATAATTATTAATTAGCACATGACCATTGCTCACAGGTAGTATTATCTCTTTTTACCTAGTAATTTAAGCAGAGTTTTCCCTAGATTTGGTAAAAAAATGAAAATGCTTATAATTCAAAAAGTACTTTAGCTAGGATCACCAAACATCAAATAATTATTAATTAGCACTTGATCTTTGCTCACACGTAGAATTACCCCCATCCCCATTTTTGACAGTATCTAAGTAACCTATTCATGGATCTTCATGAAACTTTACACAAATATAGATCACTATAGGGCAGCGGTGCACACGCAATTTTGTCAGGATTTCTTATTTATTGCCCTTTGATTATTTTACGTTCCATAAAGTCCGACATAAAAAAGTAACCTGATGAAATTTAACACAAATGTAGATCACTATAGGGCGGTGATGCATGCGTACCTTTCATCAGAATCTCTTAAGTAATTACCCATTAATTGTTTTAAAAATTCATTAATTCCCAAAAACAAAATACATGTTATCCATAAAAGATCTTCATGAAACTTATAGATCACTACAGAGCAGAGTTTTCCCCCCGACTTGTCAAAATAGTAGGAAATAACAAACCGTTGCATGGTCCTTTTGTACATAACTTGTGTATATCTGGAAATAAAATACCTTTCAAAATATGCTTCCCTCATTCACAAAAAAAAAAAACAACAAAAAAAAAAAAAAAATATTTAACGAGAAATATAAATTTACTGAATTTGCTTGTTATGCCACCATTTTGCGGTGGGGTTATAGATTTGGTTTTGTCTGTCCGTCCGTCTGTTTGTCATAGAACATGTTTATGTTTTACATATAACCAAAGTTTGTGGTCAAACCTCATTACGCTTTATTGAAATGTTCTTCAACATTACAAGTCATGCATCTGAGACAAAGTAATCAGGTTTAGCTAGTGTAATCGCTCAGTGCATCGTCCGTCCGTCGTCGTCCGACGTTAACAGCTTTGCTTTGAACACTCCAGAGATAACAATTATGGCCCAGTTGTATTGCGACTTGGTCAGAATCTTTGTTTGAACAAAATGACGGACGACATAGATAATCGGTTTGGAGAGTGTTAAGTATATTTTCTATTATATATCATATCCTAGAAAAAACTGTTCCTGCATTTCTATTAAAGAGAAATGGCCTGCCTTAGTTTCATGTAGAAAATATGGCATCTAGAGTGTAAAGAATGTTTTTCTACTATGATTTAGGTTACTGTCCTACCCTTTAACGTTAGATTACCAAGTTTCAAACTTGACCTAGAATTGATGCAGGCAAATATTATGACTGTCTTTTATATAAATCAGGTAAACAATTTAGTCTGTAGGGTGTTTACAAGGCTTTCCTGTTATCTTGCTTAATGACCCAGTTTTTCAATTCGTTTCAAAGTTTCAAACCTACATTTGATAAATGCAAATATTCTGACATAGTTTCAGAAGATAAAATATTGCCTCTAGAGTATTAAGAATGTTTTATTGTCTATGATACAGCTCTTGATCCCGTTTTTAATCCCAGATAATCCAATTCCAAAATATATCTAGATATTTTAAAGTCAAATACTCTAACCAGGTTTTATAAAGATCAAAAGTAAATCATGACCTCTAGTGAGTTAACGATGTTTTCCCATGACTTCACCTAATGATATTAATTTTGGACCCTAGATAATCTAGTTTCAACTTTTTTCAAACATGATGTAAAGGTTATAAAGATATTCTGTTTTACCAGGTATTATACAGATCCAGTATAAAAAGGAGTCTTGAGTGTTAACAAGTTTTTTTATGATTTGCCCTAGTCACATAATGACCCAGTGTCAATTAAGATTGGACTGAAATTGCAACCTCTAAGTTAACAGTGAAATTGTGAACGACGGACGACGTCGGACGACATTGTCCTACCACAATGGCTCACTACTGCGCAACACCTAATGTGGAATAACATTCCAACACAATTTCAAAACGGTCTTTCAATACTTTTTGTGAGATGTGTATTACAAATTTTCTCTGACGGACAGACGGACGGACGAACAGACAAAGCCAAATCTACATCCCCTACCTTATAGTAGTGGCATAATAAGCCAGGCATATCACCTTTCACGCATTTTTCCTACCGCACACAATATAATAATGTTGAGATGGCCCCCGTGAAAAATCGATCGTCTTGTGTAACTGATATTTGTTGTTAAAATGATAGCTTACATAATTTGAATATTAAAAAAAAGCAACTTACCGACGGTATGCGAGAACTGAATAGTCCGTAAATATTTCACACAATAACATAGTGCATAACGTATCATGATTGCAATAATTTTGCAAATTTAATGTAACTGGACACTGAAACCAACTTAGATCTATATTCAGAGGGGGTGGACGTATTTTGCATTTTGCTGCTTTTAGGCGAGAAAAATGCTGCTTGCAGTTCAAAATGGCGTCATTTGTTTACTTTTTAACCTAACAGAGGACACATTTTGCAGTGGTAAGTGAGTTTATTATATACGAATTTTCAAACGATAACGCCCTGTTGGTGGCCATATAATTTATCTTCACTCGGCTTTTGGTCTTACATGTTTATCTTTGTTCGTTAAAAAGTTATTGAAGATACAGTGCCAGTTTATAGTGACGAAAAAAACGAAGCCGTGCAAGAAAATGTAATTCCTGTACAAAATGAACTCTTTATGGGATGTTTATTGATTTAGACATATGCATATACATAAATTTATACTGTAATTTATGATTTTTATCTGCTACTTTTAAAACCTCCCATTGCAAAAATATTTTGGTACAAGCAACATTTTGTTGTTTGATGTTGTATACACGACATTTTTGTTGTTTGATTGTTCTACCGAGATGTCTTCTTGAAGTTTTTCAATCCAATATAAAGATTGGCAATTAGAAATATTTAAAGGTTATATATATATATATATATATAATACTAAATGTAATGTGGTTCTCACCGATACTAGTGAAAGCAACAAAATTATTATGCATTTCTCTAGACTTTTCGTATATTTTTAATTCCTGGTATTGAAGATCAGTTAATTACTGTCGCCTGGGGATCAGACATATAAAAAGTTTTGATTTCACCAATCTGCAGCCGTTGTATTTCATGTTTCTAGGTACCATAAAAAATTAAAAAGACAATAACGCATTCCTTATTTCCATCAAAAAAGTTTGATTTCGATGAGGAAAATTTAATTTAGTTATGCCCCTTTTTAACTTCGAACTGTTTGGTTATATTTTTGATAAAGTGAAATATCCCTACTACTATCATAGCTTTTGCCTTGAAACTTAAAATAGTTATTTACTATCAAAGTCTATACAATGAGAAACAATCTCCATAACTCTGATTGAAATTTGACACAGTTATGCCGATTTTTAACTTCAATTTTTGATAAAGTTTTTGATAAAGTCAAATATCTCATATACTATGAAAATTTTTGACTTGAAATTTAAAATAGCAATTTACTATTACACCAGGAGAAACAATCACCATTACTCTGATTGAATTTTGATATAGTTATGCCCTTTTTAAATTTAGAATTTTTTTGGTTAATGTTTTATAACTTTTTTACAGGCAAAGATCTAATTCAGAGACCAGCATTGAGAAAAGTCTAGCGTGATGTCTTACGGACAGCTCAACAACATGACATAACTCTATCCTCCTTATTTGTTAAATCATCTACCTTTATTTGATATCTATCCATATTCGTGTCGGGTCGAGCTCATGAATAAAATTTAAAACCAAACTGGCACTTATGATAAGTTTCACGTAATACTGGTTCAAGTGAAAATGTGCGACGCACACGGACCATTACTGTACCCTACTTTTTGAGTTATGTCCCTTTAGTAAGTTTTACTGTCCAGGGCATTACACTACAACTTATGTAGGGAATTTACGCAGATAGTATACGACAGAGAACATTGAGATGAAGTGCAGCGTACAAGGACATAACTTTTACCACACTTATTTTTAAGGTTATCTCCCTACATTAATTTCTTTTATATAGGGCGTAAGTCTCCTAATATACAGACTTATAGAAGTTATATATACCTTAAAATAATTTGTTTATTTTTTTATATAGCAGTTTTGAAACACGGAACGTATTATTGAATGGTATTACCCGTCCATCTGTCCGTCCTTCTACATTGTCTGTAAGTAACTAAGTGTAGCTTTCAAATTTGACATTTCGACTAAGCTCCACTTTGGAAGGATCTTGTGTGTTTTTGTGTTCAGTCGATCAAAGGTCAAGGACATATTGACCTGGAGACTAAAAACAAATTTTTACCACGTCGAGACAATGTGCAGAGTGCAAGTTTTGGAGGGATGGTTTCAAGGTCAAGGTCACAATTAAAGTTCAACGGTCATATTCATGATATGCACGCTTCAGTTAAGTACAAATGATAGAAAGAACCTAAATAGAATTGCAGATTACATTGATGACTAAGGTACAATGCATCATCTCTTTTGAAATGTCAAAATTGTACATCCTGCAATGAACTCTTATTTGATTTCTTTAGTTACTCAAACAAAATACTTCTAAAAAAGGAAGGAAATATATTTCATAAAAAACACATTCATGGGATTGTGAATTGAAAAGGCAAAATTTAATGAAATTGATTTGTAGTTTTGAAACTTACATCATTTTGATAATATACAGCAAAGGTCCAATAATTATGTTATAATCCGGACTGGTAATGAATATGTTGGTGAAATAAATGCAATGAAACGTTGATATATTTGTGACACGCTTGACTTTCAATCCAGAGTGCCAGGGTTAAAATACCAGTCAAGCGCTCGACATTTATGAGATGCTCTTTAGAGTAGACCACCTAGGTATGAGGCGTGCATTGTTTCTTCCAATGAAATAGTGCTACGTGTGTATTGATGCTGTACACTAAGCACATTAATGATTATAAAAGAGCTAAGTTCAGTAAGTCAGAAATGCATGTTTCTAAAAGATTTCTCTTTTTATTACCGGGACTTTCTGTCGCTCTAGTCAGATCACTCTGTGTCTGTACTGAAAGAGGATGAAGTTGACACCCTGAGTGACTGCCTCTGTATGTAAACGTTTTCATAATGGACGGAATCTAATAATAAAAATAATATAATAACAATAAAAATAATGAGAAGAAGAAGAGTGCAATGTTGCGTGTTGGCTGCATAGTAGGATCTAAAATGATTGAATGCAACAGAGTCATTTACAGGCAAATAATTGTCCCTAGGTAAGACCACAAGACTTATGTGGGTTCCGCACAAAAAAGCGCGACTTAAACCCGAATAAAGTATATGTTTGATTATACCAGTATGAAGATGTGATATTAATGCACAAACAATGAATACTATTTGAGATATAATTAGAATGAAATTAAACAGTAATTCCGTCTAAAAACTTTTATAAACTGACATTTTTATGTTGTTAATCAAGTTTGATTTGATTTGAAAGGAACTGAAAACGATAGTTATTCACGGTGAACGACGGACGGACGACGGATACCGTATGCCTCACAGGTCTTCGACACCAGGGGAATAAAAACACTGCTGGTGGTAGTTCTGTTCACAGATTCAATAATTAGCGGACACAGAACAAATTTTACAACTGCGGGAAGAAAAACAATCATCTGCAGGACCTATCTGTTTGCGCTATGGCTAAAATGACACGCTTTCAAATATATTACGATTCTGACCATAAATAAAATTCGTTGTTTGCTAGATATACCGACTGAATGCAGATAAAGGTACTAAAAAGAAAGAAAACTATTATAAAAAGATTTATTTTATTTTTGAACGTTTTAACAAACTTAACAACAATAAATATATATAAAAATATAACAAAACTATCTCGTATGACGTTCATATGATGTCATTTATGATCAAACGCATGTTTGAAAGCTTTATATGTACGCATGCAAACATTTACAGAAGTCGCTCATTTTCAATGAATATTTAATAAGTTTGAAGAAAGTTATTCTCTCCTTCAGGTTTTCTCAATCTCGAATTTACTGCCGTTAGTCGTGCAAGTGTTCAACATAATACTCATGACTATCTCATATATCCTTACCAATTCAAGATGAAACACTAGCAAGAAAAAGGCTTGAACTTTAACACAGTGGAAACAGTAGCTTATCAGTAGTTTGTGAAAAAAGTGTTTGCTATTGGTTGTTTTAGTTACGGTAATCAAGCAAGCTACTATCGAAATGGCTTAACCAACAAACTATTTTCATTCTGTTATTGTGGCATAAATGACTGCATGACAGTTCCAAGTATGTCATTAAAAAAGCTTAGCTGTTGTGTGACCCTTGTAACCGTGCTCTAAGGTTATAAAAGTGAGTTCAGCTGCAACTTGCCATTTGTTAACCACAAACTAGTGTTAAGAAATAACCATGCATGTGCTATAAATACGAGATCATCTTCGTTAATGCTGACAGCGGCAAAGTATGTCTAAGGAGAGACAACTGTACTAAAAACTCAATGATGTCTAACCACCTTGACAAATTTGATTCAATAAGATCTGAGAATAAACAGCATTTATATCTCCTTCAACTGTGTAACGAAATCCTTCATTCTGTGAACCATGCTTGGTTACCTGAAAATGTAGAATGTTGATGAAGTATGCATAGAAATACAGATTTATATATTGTTGTTTTAGACTGTTGATACGGCACACTGAAATATAGCTAGCAATAATTCGGATATCTTTTTAAAGCGCAGGATTTCCAACAAGAATTTAGTTGGTGGCCTGCAACTATCATAGTGTAAATGTAGCTTGGAGACAAGTAAATATTTTCCAATTTAATATAGCTTAGCTTGTTTAGTGTTGAAATAATTGAATTGTAAATATTAAATAACTAAAGACCATTTTTCATAAACAGTTCCATATGAATTATGTGCTATAAATAATCATTCAATGTAAGGTTTACCTTGTGAAAATGGCAAGCACAATTTCCCTCCAGGAAGTCTTTATATCTAGAAATGGTCATGTTGAATGTCGCAACAGCATGAAAGCCGTTCGTCTTTGCATAGTTTAAAATATCACTTTCTCTTTGGAGAAGGTGGACATGCTCAGACTTAGGCACAAATCGAACACTTTCAACCGGCTGGTGGAAGCCTGCTCCCAAACCTTTCACAACTTTTGTGATACCAGATAAACCTTTCCTACAAAATAGAAAAAAAAACCGTCAACATAATCCATTAATTGGCAAATCTCGATAGGATGACGACATATTATTCCAATTATACTTTTTAATTTTACCATATGTATTTTGTGGAAAAGCTCTGTATTAAACGCATGTCTGAAGTTGAAATATCTGGTTCGTTACGGCACGTAAAACGTTAGCGATCAAAGAGTCCCACATTATCAGGAACACTTTTCCTTCTTACAATAACGTTCTTACAAACATTATTATCGTTATTATTATTATTATTATTATTATCATTATTATTCATTGACAACGGCAAGATAAAACGCGATGAAGAAAAAATATAACAGAGTTAATGCATAGTAACCCCCTTACGCTCTCTTGTGTCGGCTTCAGCAGAATTCTACTACTGTAAAAGTGACTAAATTTCATGATCCTAATGACCTCAGTAATAACATCGAAATATTCGGTAAATTTTACTGCCGCCGCAGGCATTTAAAGTCTTCTGATATAATATGTAAATAAAAAATCTAAAAGATCGTTTGGAAGCATAGAATGCAACTAAACAAAGTAACAGATAACTCGGCTTGACAGTCTGCTCGTGATGGGACAATATGTGGTGCCAACATGCATGACAGGAAGTTTAGCTGTGACAATTATGAAGTGACAATAATTTTAGACATTTAGTTGCTTTCTTACCGCTGTAAGGCTTCAATAATGAGATCGATGTGCTGCTTGGCAAGCCAATGGACACCACCAACCACCAGGACTGTGTTAGAGTTGTTTTGCAATGGTAATGAACTGGGAACATATTTATAAATAAAGATTTAATAATAATGTAAATCACCCGCGAAATTTACTTTTATACAAAAAAAAAAATATTTTCATTAAGAACATGGTCTGAAAATAATATAAATTTTGTAATAAAAGCAGGGCGAAATTTTTTTTAAAGCACTATTTTCCTTACAATTTGATTACCTAAGATATATGGCCAGATACTAGATGATTCAAAAGTTGATATTAACCGAATCTTAATTTGTAGTGGTAAAAGTACTTCAAAGAGAAAAGCATGAATACCCCCGCAGCATATTATGAAAATTTGCAACGTAGGCAGTAGACACGACATTTTCTTAAAAAGTATTGTTTAGGAGAAAGGAAAGTATGTAAAAATCTTTGTAAATCAATAGCACATACCTTTTAATAAGCTGATATATGACCTTACTGAATCTGGGTCGATGGTCAGCAGGTAGCCAGAAATGTGGGTAGTATGCAAATGTGAATTGTGTTTTGTTGTTATTTATGTTAGTGTAAACTCTCGTACTGTGGGTTTTATCCCAGTCATAAAGGGAGCCATTTATCTGTTCAATAATGTAATTTGACACTCCTCTGTTGGTCGAGTCGCCAATAAAAAGTAACTTCTTTCCTTGTAGACAGTGTTTCAGTGAAGACGGTGAAAATTGTTCATACTGGCAGTCGTACGGCCGCCACTTCGCTTTCCCCCATAAACAATAGTTTTCGCTGGAACAACTTCTGCATGGGACGACCCATTGTCCTATAAATAGAGGTTTTCTGATTACTTAGATGGCAGGATACTAAAGCCATTGTCTTGCGTTCTTAAATGAATAAAGTTCCTTTTAAGATCTACTGAAATATTAATTTTAGCACGTTAAAAGAGGCAGATTATTATAAAGTATGTAGATTAGCCACTAGTATTTAAAACATACAGCAAACATAAATATGTGTCAGTTATTTACCTTCATTGTCACCAGATTGACATCTTGTCTTTCCTCTTGTACGTCTGTTCTCGTTCGTCCAACTGCTTTTCAAATCAATGAGACCACAGTCAGCATTATTGTTGAATTTAAGTGAACAATCCTAAGCAAAGAACAGAAAAGGGACAAATGTTAACCTTTACCCTGCTAAATTTCTAAAATGGACTGGTCCATCATTCAATTTGGGCAGTACTAATTATTATTCAAAGGGATGTTCACGGAAAATCTACCGACTGAATAGCGAATAGAGCAGACCATGATCAGCCTGCAAGGATATGTAGGTTGACCTTGGTCTGCACTGGTCGCAAAGGCAAAACCACTTGCCGCGAGCAGGCTCAAGGTTAATAAGGTTACTAATAAAACATGCATACATTTAGTATAATATAAAAATCATTTATAACTTCTTTAAAGGTGGTCAATCACATTTAAACAACATTTAATGACATTTTTTCCTTTTTGTATATTCTGGTAGAGAATTATTTAAGGAACAAAAAGACCGATTACATAGAGTTAGATTCCTATTTGAAATGTATATTTTATTATTTTTATAAAATTTTGTAATAACTCCCCTTTAATATGAAAGTATATAAAAAGCTGGGTATTTCTTTTTTATTCGATACAATGTCTAGTTTTACATTTGCATTTGATAGACATATCAACTATTGAACAATCTGAACCAAAATGCAAGTTTAAAAGCTGTGTGTAGCTTCTGAATTCATGTATTTCCAATCTATCTTGGTTGCGCATCCAAGATAGGCAAAGGGAGGTAATAATAATTTTTCAAACTTGCGTTTCTAATGAATTCCATCTAAATACAAAATTTTTAATGCAAATATTTAACAAATATATTACAATATGTCTAATATTTAAACATTTCCTTTGGCAAAGTATGTTTATCAAATTTATACTTATGATAAAATAACTTTATCTTGGTTGGGCAACCAGAATAGGAAAATGAAATTTTAAAAATACCTCCAGTGAAAATCTAATTTGTATTAAGTGTTAAGTGAACATAAATGAGTGTAAATGATCAGATGCTAAAGTTTCGAACAAATCCGTTACATGGCCAAAATCTGATTATTCACCTTTAAATCAAGAAATGTTGTTTTTGCGAGTAGTCGTATTACAAACCATATCCATTTATCTTCTCATTTAGCCAAATGAAACAAACTTAAGGTGTATCTACCTGCTTCAAGCCGCACATTTTCATCCGTTGTTCATCAAACTCTTGCCAGTTCAATCCTCTGTTATGTCTGTATATACTTATTGTTATAGTGTTAACAATACCCATGTCTTGACTGGTGGTGTCCACTACATAGAGCATGATCTTGTTATTCCCTAGCCCTAAAGTAATATTTCGGGCACTGAAATAGAATGGTAGTCCAAACTTACATGCAATGTAGAAAGTACACACTAATACTATTATTTCAATTCTTATGACATAATATTTTATGCACACTTGAAAACTGTTTTGGGCGGAGAAATATTTTTTGAACGATTTATGTGTCACATTACGATATGTAAAGAAATTTTCTAGCCGGCTATCTTAATCAGGTTAGCTTCCTAATAGCAATCTGAGAACAGTATGTCCTGTTCAACGACGAAGACATATCCCAAGCAGTTAATCTTCATAGCTTCAGCTCTCTCTCTCTCTCTCTCTCTCTCTCTCTCTCATGTAAAATAAATTCCGGTTTCTCAACACCAACAATTGAACACAAAACCGCAACATTTGCATACTTTGATATATTAGGTACATTGTGTAGTGCAGAATGTTGTGCCGACGCATAAAATTTGGACCCGCAAGATAAAAATATTGGTATACGGCACTTTGGGAGAAATGCCATAACTCATATAACCAATCCTTAAATTCAATCCCCATCTGAAACTAGAAGTTATGGTTAGCACAGCAAAAATCAAAAACACTTCAGGTCGCCCAACACACCAGTTTATGTTGCAAGTTTGGTTTGATTGAACCAATTCATGGCCGGTAGTAATGAGGTTGCTTATTCAGCAACTGCACACGTTACAAATACCAAAATGCACATTAGAGACCAAATCAATCGTCTGATTAATGATAGAGGAGTTAGAATGTATCTACTGTCTGACAACCGATTAAGAAACAGACGCACAGACAGACAGAGGAACTAACTTAAACCAATATACCACAATTTAATTACACTGAACGGGAGCCATTTAAATCGCCAAATAACAAAAATAAACAGTTTTCTTACCCTGGGTCATTATATTTATTTTCTAGTTTCACTTGACATTTGCAGCTCTTGGAGACAGCCATGACTCGTACAAGTATTGTGTCATAGCCAACAGAAGTATTGTAACTGTGGGGTGAAATCTCTTCAAGTACAGTTTCTGGGTATGTAAAGATCCCATTTATTTTGCCGAAGTCATCTGGATCTGAAAAAATGTGGTATGGAGACAATATTAATTTCAGGCCAAAGTCGTTTACTTAAGACCAAAAGGTAAGAGAAATTATAGTATTTCATTACCTAATAAAAGGACGTGTTTATTGAAATGAATAGAAAATCATTAAATAAATAAAATATTACAATATGCTTTAGGAGGATGTTGTTAAAGTAACAAACCAGATGATGTTGTGTTAATTTATTTTCGTAAGGTCACTCACCATTACTACAAGGACCTGTTGTTCCTGAAAAATGGAGGAAAGGCAAACCATTTCTAGACAGTACTACAACTTTTATCAATTTGGTTGCATAAGTCTTCCCTTACTTTTAAAAATATATATATGTTTTACCAATATATGGTAGGCTTGAACAGTTCTGAATTTAACGTAGAAATGTAACAATTATTTACTCCATTGAAATATTCTAGAAAGCATATATTACATGAGAAAAGATCCTTTGGAAGCATAGAACGCCACCAAGCAACAGTTTGATTGAGTCTGTTCATAACAGGTAATAAAATGTGGAACATCCCTAACGCTCCAAGCTGTGGCTTTAGCGGAATTCTATCATAATAAAAATGAACACTGAGTCATATATTTCATTTACGCAATTTATATCAATCGATTTTACAAATTTAATACCTTCGGTAGATCTTCCTTGTTTGGTTAATCTCATATCAGTATAGTCCTCACCAACCCTGAAATATATTTAATCATAATGTTTCAATACAGATTTCTTTGTAAAATTATTCAGAAAGCAGAAGAGCCATCTATTTACAGAATCACTAATAAGCAGAATTATAAGTTAATACTACAGTTATAACATTTACATTCATGTCTACCCGCATCATTTTATGATATTGAAGAATTTTGAAAAATATACTGTACTGACGGACCAATGCTAAATTCAAGACATGCCTAGTATTCTTTTATGCATAAGAAATGAAACTAAAATGTTCTTGGAAAAATTATATTAATTTTCGGTCCAGTCCTGCCCAAGACTGAAGAAATATACTTAATCATACCCGTCTAGAACATACTGTGATTCAACGGAAGACTGGTCTGACCATTGAAAATCTTCCCCTATACTTCTTGTGACTGTATTGAAATTTACTGTGTCACTTTGTTCACTGCTTGTATTCTCCATCTTCGATAATAGCTTGCATCCGAATTCCGAGGGATACACCTTAAATAAAAACAAAAAAGAAATCAGTGACATGAAAGTCTTTCAAACCTATCATCAAAACTGTATATCTAGGTTATATTGAATTCTAAGAGAGGTAACCAAATTGTTATTAAATTGATATGTCCCTATGGAAAGGCATTGCTACTTATATTAAACACAACCCTGAAGATCGTAAAAACAATTACAAAACTTCATTTTAAAGACAGACTTTACCGGTATCATGTCAGAGGTACTTTTCATCTCTCGTCGCCAGTCCAAAACATACACGACATAATTTTCAGAAATACAATCGACACCATGTTCATCGGCATTTATGCTATTGCATATCTACAATGAGGATATGATCAAAACATAATTACACACATGCATGACAAAATAGCCAAGTGATTCTTTTAAAAGGACAAGTAAACACTTAACAACTAATCGCTAAAAAGACAATTTTAGGATAACCCTTCAGGCTTCAGTAATACAGTATCTAATTTTCAAGATATTTAAATTTCAAGTCCAAATAAATGGTAAAAGCACAATATTATTGTGTGTTTATAATATCAAATTAGGAAAATTTCCTGTATAATGATAATTCGACAACTATTGGACAACAAAATTCATCTAGCGGGAATATATCTTGGACGGCTTACATCGACATGTTGGCGTGCCAATACGCGCTCTGCTTCTTCTGAAACAAACATGCTCGAAGCCACTAATTTCTTCGTGCTTGAAATAACTGTAAAACTCAGACTTTGATCCGTTCTTATCTGTAAGAAACATGATAATGGATTCTGAATAACTGTCTGAGTTAGCACCTTACCTCATCCTTTGAGAATATGTAACACAAGTTCTCTATTATTAAATAAAATGGTCTGTGTTTCCGTTAAATCTATCCTTACCTTATAATTTTTAGGTAGAAATTTAGTATTTGATGTCGTTTCATTTTTCCTTCATAATCAAAGAATCAATAACTGATATAAAATGTTTGGCATTGTTTAATGTTTCTTTTATCTAAAACAAATAACTTTCTATGATAGAAAAGATAAATCAAAATTACAAGTATTTTGCATGGTATGTTTACAATTTCTTTTGCACTTCTAGTACAAATTCTGATAAGATTCTGATACGTTCAGAATGAGTTTAAAAATTACCTGAATAATCTGACAACGTTGTACGGAGGAGCAAACCATGTCTATTTCCAGAGGCTGGAAACACCGGTTACACCTGAAACCATATTATTATAATTGAGCCGTGCCATGAGAAAACCAACATAGTGGGTATGCGACCAGCATGGATCCAGACCAGCCTGCGCATCCGCGCAGTCTGGTCAGGATCCATGCTGTTCGCTAATCGTTTCTCCAATTCCAATAGGCTTTAAAAGCGAACAGCATGGAGCCTGACCAGACTGCGCGGATGCGCAGGCTGGTCTGGATCTATGCTGGTCGCATACCCGCTATGTTGGTTTTCTCATGGCACGGCTCATATGATTAGCAACTTTGATGGAAATATCACGTTAATATGTCCACGAATCCCAGTCCTAGCAAGTTAAAATGGACCTGGTAATAGCTAGTTATTATTGAGATGAACATTGTTGATGGACTTGTACACAAGAGATAGGTAAATAACATATATTCTGTCTGCTGCAATAAATAGCGGCTATTTTCATTTTCCACATCTCAAAAGTACTTATACCGTATATTCTCTCAGTCGTATATGAAAATAATCATCACAATAGTATAATAAAAATAAAAGATAAAAAAAACTGAGGATCTTTAACTACTGACATTCAGGAAGTATCAGTACGCTAGTATAATAGTGTATATTTACATTTTATAACCGTTGGTTTCAGATTTCTGTATTTCCTTTTCAAGATAAACCATATAAAGAAGAAATCTTCTTTGGACCTCCATCCACCAATGCGATGATACACCTAGACCATATACCTCGGATATATACTGCAGCAGGTCCTCTAGGCTAATCTAAAATGGAAGTTTTTTTAAGTGACCTATGCTATGAAAGGTATGTTTCACGAAACCTCCTATCTTAGAGAAATGGTGTTCCTGATGAATGCTTTTATGTTCGCATTTGCTCTTGAAAATATTGGATCAAAACATATAACAATTATTTCAAGAAACAGCTAATTCATTAACAGATGCATTAAGATGATCACAAGTTTTAGAAAATTCGAGAGTGGAAGTTTTACCTTTCTAAGCAGTGAATAATATTCCAATGAAAGTAATGGACCACTTAGCATTTCGGGGTGTACATAGACCCTCAGTGGGGAAACTGAAGTAATGACAGTGTGTATCCTTAATACTGGTCCACCTGGAAACGTAATGGGTTTATCCGGAAGATACCAGACGAAAGCACGAGGAGAGCTGATCTGCCTGAAAAGTAATGATAAATGCAATGAAATAACAAATGACACAAATTTTGAAAACCTTAAGGGCGGTATATAATAATAACAATGATGAAATAACAACTAAAATCGTTTTCATCGGCGTGTATCGAACTAGCTGAAGTCCAAATCGGATTCAATATGAAAAGCGAAGATACCTTACAAACTATTTTAACATGTTTACCTGGTACAGAATTCCTGACTTGTAATATTATAGTGCGCTGTGTTTCCAGTTACAAGAAGTGTGCTCTCGTTAAGCTGATAGTCACAGTTAAATGGTCCGCATGGTTCTGTCAGTTTTCCATCTGAAAAATATGAATACTTGTGGCTGACATTTCCGAGTATGAAAAGTGTGTAATACGTTTACCAAATATTATTAAAATGTAATTGAGAAATTAAATGTTTAAACAATCTCTACTAGAGTTATAAAATGGGACATTCGTATAAATTTGTTTCAGTATGCAAAAATTATCAGTTCAACGACTTAAAGAAGTATCATTGTTACTATCTAAAATGTTGTTCATAAAACTTACCGCTATTTCTTTCTGCCATTTTACTTATAGAACACAAAACTTCTGGAGTTTTTATTATGTTGACTATTTCTGGTATTCTATCAACCTGAAATAGTTGAAAGTAAATTTGTTTATTTAACTTAAAGCACAATTTTAGCTGTAGTAATACTCGTCATGTAAGTCATACATGTAGTTTCAGTGTAACGTTAGTAGCTCGCCTATAACCGAGAGGGTATGTTCGTTGACTTTGAATCACCTATCCTTAAAACGTGTGGTTAGATCCTCACAATTATGTTGGCTGGTCAGTAAGATTTTTTTTTTTAAAAAAAGGCGATGATTCTACGCAGGTATCTGTTCATGCATGAAATGGCGCTTCGTTGGCACATATTATATTCATCCAACATTAGAAGCTTAAAAATCACCATATAGACAATTGCTGTTGGTGTGACCAACAGACTATAGATACCACTACAGCTACTTTTAGATAATTTGCGACTCAAATGTAATGGAGATTCGAAGAAAACTTTCTGAATATAAACGTATAAAGAGTACACAAGATCACTGACTTAGTGCCGGGTTTTCGAAGAAGCTTCTCCATTTATGTCGGTAAAGTTGTTTATTCAGTACGAACAATACTAAAAGAAAATGTGTATCCATCCCACAGTTCTGTCAAAATGTTAAATTTATACAAGTTTTGGTTGCAGTGTCTTATGTACGATTAAAACGAGACTGATTTTGGTATGAGTAAATATTAGCACCTTTTGCGAGATGTCCGTCTGCATCTTAGGACAGCTGTTCTCATTGAAACAAAACAGGACGGACCAATTTCCTTGTATAACGGTATCTTTGTTGATCCATAAAAGAACCTCATCTGAAAGACAAAAATTGAAACTTACTAATCAGATCGTACGCCTCATCAACGAATCTTTAAAGTGGTTAGTCAAATTTTGGTCAATATTGTCAAGTCATAGATTCTTTCGAAACTTCAACAACTGATACATTTTGTTCCGTGAATAAATCCGTTGCAGAATATACTTAATCTAAAAAATGTCATAAATTGTTGCTGAAATGTAACTGACTACATTTACCAACTAAAACAATGTCCAAGCTTTGATAAGAATTGCCTCCATTATTTAATGTGAAACCAAACGTAAATAGTAAACATTTACCATTATTATAATTAAAAAGAGAAAACACTGGGTCTGAACGGTCTATTACACAGCATGGTACTTAAAAATATATCGGCTGAGAAATACGGCAAAACTTTGTCAGTAAACTTGTCAGTCGATTGTTATTTCTTTTGACTGTGCCTACCATTTTTCTTAACTAGGTCTATATCAAGTTGTTTCAGTCTGTTGGCATGCATATTTTCGGCAGGTTGTGTTTCATCACCATCAACAGCAATAACGCGTTGTTTGGCTTTCAGCAATCTGTTCTCAATCTATTTTAACAAAAGAAAATACATTTTCAAATTGTTATATAGTGACCAGTAGGAATAACTTGTTAAAGATATATTAGAGCCAAGTTTATTTCATTTAGTTATCTGACTAGGCATTCCTGTGGATAGCAGCACCCTGGTGGAAAAGTATGTTTTTATCTTAGGGATGAAATGCATGGCATTTAAAACCATATAAATATTTGATTATATTTCCATTTAAACCATTTTATTCCCAAAACGAAGAGCAGGACGTCCTGTGACGCGACATTTCGAATATTCAATACAGTATCTCAGATACCAACCGTCAAACTTAAATGTCAGGTTTTATGAAAGCCTATTCTCTATTCAAAGTTTGAAACATTTCGCTCGAGTTACAGTGTTGAACAAGTATGACCATATGACACCAACCTGTATGCCATGTCATTAATAATGGTGACCATGAGTTTAGAGGATAATAAATGAGGGATAGGGTGGATAAGTCACTCTACAGGTGACACAATGACAGGTTAACATATCATTACACACAGGGCAACCCAGCTTCGAGTTTGCTATGTATAATGATAGAAACTGAAGCAAAATATGCGAGATTGTTTAATCCATTATTCGCATTTACGGGCAATTACCACTTTATGACGAGGAATAACCAATCTGATTTATTTAAACAAACTTTTATTATCCTTATTAGAGCGAAAATTTCGGTTACGTATTTTTGACCCATTAACATGGATACATTTTTAAAGCAGTTTTTATTTTTATCTAGTTGCAGGCCATGCGTAAATAAGGATCGATTTTGCTTTTTGAAAAAGATGTACCACTAACATTTCTAACAGTCTTCTAGAGGAGTCGCACATGTGGGTTACCAGTGGTGACCACAAATAAGCTTACATACAAACAGTTTAAGGGGTAGTTTCATTATTACCTATACCAACAAAGGCTGACATAAACAGAAAAGAAAGGTCAAGAGATGTTTACCTGCTTCAGTTTTGTAAGTAATTCAAGTCTTTCAGTTGACCCTTTTCTCAACGTTTCTGCCTCGTGCTGGTTTAAAGAGCGTCCAAGGATTTTCACGTCGTACATACCACTATGTTCCTGAACGTTTTGACCTCCAAACACTTCGTCAAGCGATTGCCGCTGGTCGACAAAGGTCCGCGACCCATAATAACTAATTTGGAAGTTAAACAGCACTGATATGGAGGCGACACACATTATGAAGAAGAAAAGATCCCTTGGCGAGGCGGTACATCTTGTGGCTGCCATCTATTAGCGGGAGGCTGCCATTTATTAATTCAAAGCTGCAAAAAGAGAAGCCAGAATAATAAAAATGTTATTTTGACCCTACCGTCAAAAGCGAAACTTATCCATATCCATGCAGATTACTCCTGGTTTTTTTTTTTTTGTTTTTTTTTGTAACAACATCACGTCTCTAATATTCTTGAGTGACAGAGAAAAGTCCTTTATTTCTGTAATTTATTTGTTTATTTGAACACAAAAATGGTAATCATCTAGAAATTGAATCCCGCTTTGCAGAACAATAATTTATTAAATTCTGAACGTCTAAATGATGATTTATAATAAAAATGTAGCAAGCAACACTATATTTACAGATCTTCATCCAACTATGAAATGATACTCGATAAAGATGCTATCGGGCTGTACTTCCGGACGCGCCCAAACCCTGCGCACCCTATCTATTCAAATTAAAATAATGAAATGTGATTCGATTACACAATGATCTGCCTTAAACATGTCATTACTTTCAAAGATTTGCATTCTTTTTATCCTAATTCTATTCAATGTACACCCTTTTCTTAAATTAAATGACACACGATAACAAATTTAATTATAAATTTATTTTCGACGCCAAGATTGAGTTTCAGTATTCGTAAATAGGCTTGTGTTTTTATCCATTGAATAATCGTTTAATTTATTCTGGGTGTATGTTTTCATGTTTGCAAAATAAGTGCACAGTTGTTTTTCAGATGCCACGAATATAAAATAGTGAGAAAAGCAAAAACCATGCCATACTATCAGCATGAAAGGTAACCTGTTTTCCCGCCATATTGACGCCAGTATTTCTTGTACATTTCATACTTAATTAAGCTTCCGTAAATCATAGGGATAACTGATGTAATTTCCCCCCCTCAATTTCGCTAAAATAATAATCCTGATATATGTTATTTTGATTTATATTGTATTAAGTTGTTTTTTAAATACATAATCATATTTCATCTGCCATTTCAACACTGAATAGAGTGTAAGACCTGTGTATTACAGATCTTGTTAGCGGGTGATAAATAAAACAATTTTTAAAACATATATGGTACATAAATATTATATTTTCTAACATAATTTTACCTACTTCACATTACATAAACACAATTCATTAAAATGCATGACTTCAATCAATTTAAATTGGACAAGGGTCATAAAATTTCGGCACCGTATCGGATTTAAGAGACCCTACATAAACCAGGTGTAGAAACGGCGATAAAAGGTCAAGAGGATTAATTGACTCAAAACTAACATTATCATTAGCGTCTAATGTAAAACAATACAGATCTTTAAGTTGTTGAAGCGTTTCCGAGCATTGATTAATGCAATGCGCTCATTATAGGGCAAATAATCGAATACCCTTTGATTCGGTTCTGTAGGACAGATTACAACACGTAACTCGACCTTAATTTGAACGTCTGGACCTTGGTTTTCATGGCATCTCTATACATATATCTCTGTAAATATTTCATATATAATTATCCTGCTGATTTACAATATCCTCTATATGCCAACATTGACATCTGGCACTTGTGGTCTGGTGAACAAGATCGCTGTCGTGGGTTTGTACCCCTCTTGTGTCAGAGGTATGGCACCATGTCCAGCAATCGGAATTTTCAACGTTCAAAGATATTGTTTTGTAATGGTGAGCATCACACATGCCAAAAGCACGTTCCAAGCCTTTTAAGAACAGTGCGCATAAGCAACAGAAATGCACTGCGCATGCCGAGTCTCATAATTATATTCCCCTTCCTTCTCCGTTTTGTTACTTAGGGAAAATATCACTTGTAAAAAACATATTACTCTATCAAAGCAGGCATAACAAGTTATAAAATGTTTATCTAAGATATGTTTTTGTGTTATAAATTTCGCCTGTCTAAATGCCTGGAAAATTTCAGATTTCTGTTTATGCGCCTGCGATAGCCATCTGAGTGGGGAAAAAACCTTAACTTCAGGTAGGAAATATAGAGTATACATTGATATACAGCTACAAAAAAAACAACAACAACAAAAAAAACAAACAAACAAAAAACACCAAAAATCAAACAAACAAAAAACAACAACGAAAAACAGTAAATTATAGTAACGATATATAAGCTTCGGGTTAATGCTATACTAAACAGGAGACCGTGCCTTCCGAGTATACCATAAGATCTACTTGTAACAGTAGTAGAAACAAGACGATCAATTCAGCACGTGTCCTTAACAGATCACACGATGAAGAAGAAACCTCGCGAACGACCTAAGTTGGACAATATTTTAACTATAATGTTTTATGCCTTAATTAGTTTACATGATCATGACAATACTAAACGTAGTTGCAGTGACCTAGTTTCTTCTACATTCCTTTAAATTACAATATGATTATCTGTCCTTTAAAAACAATATACTTATCTGACCATGTTTGTACAAAGGGGCTTCCGTAGCCAAGTGGTCAAGGTCGTTGACTTAGAATCACCTGCCCCTCACCGATGTGGGTTCGACGTCACTCGGTGTGTTGAAAGGCTTACGGTTGTCGGCAATTCTATCCAGATGCCAGTCTCCGCTGCCATCAACTCTGGAAATGACTTTTATATATGATTGTGTCGGTGCGACGTCGTCCCTCCAAAATAAATGTTTATTCAAACTCTGACTGTCAGTGTGAATGACAGCTGTTTCCCTACCCTTGGGACAGTATGGATAAAAAAACTCGCCAACACTCGGGTTTTCATTCCGCGCTGTCTCTCGGGCAGGGAAAACCTTGTCTTACACAGTCAGATAATTTATGCACGTGTAAACTGTGCTTTAACCAAATGTATTCGTATATCCTTATTACTTATAAATGTTGTTATTGTTACTTGTGACAGAACAATGGCGCATAATAATAACATTTACCTCAATCCAGCGATGTGGAAGACAATAGAAAAATGTTATATCATACCGCGTAATGATACACATCTTATTTAAAAGTTCATGACACGAAATGTTGCTAATTAATTTGACTTTCTTCTTTCTAAAGTAGCAAAGCAGATCCAATTAGTTATCTTACATCTGTGAACCTGTATAATTATATTAATCAGGTTATGTTCGCAGACAACAGCGCCAACAAAAATAAAATCTGATTTCCGAAAAAATCAGAAAGGTTATGGAAAGTAGAAACTTGATGCCTGAAAATACAATTCGTGTATGAAGGAATAGTTACGCAGGCATATCAGGTAGATTAAAAAATATTTCGCACATTTTAAGCGTTATGTGCTGTTTATATAACGCAACAATAAACACCAACACCTTGCATCACATTTATATTACTAATTTATGACCGTTAAGTATGACTATAACCAAAACAAAACTGTTGTTAACGTCAGTAATAACATATCAAAAATAATTACGTTACTTAATGATGTCAAACGGGAGCACATACATAACACCATAACGCGAGCCCAGAGCAAAATTAAATGACTTTTGTTACCGACACAAAAACTTATGTTCGCAGAATATACTGATACATTTCTTTACAACAGTCTAAGGCATTTTAATAAACATAAATAAAAAAATTATACCCTCAAAAGTATAACATCAAATATATTATATAAAAATGCAAGATATTAACGGTTATTAAAAGAAGCCAAACATCTGCTCAAATGCCCTGTTATTTCTTTTACTATACACTTTCATAATGTATATTTGTTAAGATTCAAAAAACTTTTTTTTCAAAACAGTGCTTTGTACTATATAAGGGGTAATTAATTTTTTTTTATATAAGTCAAGTTTTAACAGCGAAAAGTGATCAAAATAGTAGTTTATATTTGCAGGTAACCTTTGTTGACAGGTCAACGCGTATTTTAACAGTTTTTTTTACGGGCCAACTGTAAAACCATAAAAGATAAAGACCAAATTCATGATACAAACCATATTCAGACAAGACCTATAAATAAGCGTGTAAATTATAAAAAAAGCAAATCATTTGACATAAAATGTAATTCAAAATTACCATAGCATATAATATCTCATTTTTTTTTCGATACCCATTCTCACTGTGCGAATAATATACTCGATTAAAATGAAAATGAAATGCCTTTAACTAATTAGACCATGAACTAATAACAAGTTGCAACATCTTCATCGTGGCAAAAGATTATTTATCATTTTTGGAGCATGCGACTTTAGATGCTGATATTATTATCATTAATTTATCCTAATTTTATCAAATTAGCATTAAATTCTTGCTGGCAAATATTACATTTTTATCATTATCTTATCTTTAAATTGGTATTCAAAATGAAACTTACGATCAGTCTATCTGTCTGTTACTCCTTTGATCATTTCCACGATTAAAATATTTTAGAAACGCATGTTTACACCAATACCAATTTTACATTCATTAAAAAGAATCGAAATACTCCACAAAACCACTTTAAAACTATTTTTCCCGTGTTATCGCAAGTAACCGGCGATATGTTGTGAGATAAACCGTAGAATGAGAAGTTACATTTAAGTGAGAGAACGCTTCGACTATTGTATACAATATCCTATTAAATAATAGTCTATCCGATTACCCTACAATAACAAGTTGTTTGTGGCATACAAGATACTTCACCTGAACTTTAAAAATGCATTAGAAATACATGTGTACCTTTTTTTTCAAACGTGAAGATATTTCCTCCGATACTAAGTCTTTATTTTAGATAGATTTTCATCAAAATATTGCGACACGTGTGTGTAAATTAAAAATACTATCTACGATATTGAACTGTCCGATTATATGATATTTTGTTTTCAGATTTTAAATCAATTTAATTTAAAGTTTAAACGAAGATGACCGTCAATTTTCGTTGATATATTTGCAAATATTACCTGACCAATGCCACTCAAAGGGGCATCATAGAGTTACCATAGTAAACATACATTTATACTATAATTAAATGTATTATAAGCATAGCACGATATATGAGTATCTTTAATCAATGAAAAGATATCTATTACAGTATAATGAGACCATATTTCACATAGCCGTTGCATTAATTAATTAAGATTAATAATCTACAAGCTTTTATATTCAGTAAGTAAAAAGCATGATATTACCACGCTATAAGTGTGTCAATCGGACACCGATTGCACCCCCCCCACGCCCCCACCCCCACTGTATGATGATAGATCATTAGCGTGAGTCCTGTGAGTAACGGCACTTTGAAAATAGAGTTAATGAACAGGAGAAGAAAAAATGACCGTAAATACTTATCTTAATGATGAAACTACATCGTATGATTATGGTAAATGTTTGTATCAAGTTACTTGGATATCTTTTTATATTGTTTCTGTTGTTCAGTTTACATACATAACATGGTGTTTGGAATACTTTTAGTCAACTTACGACAAAAACACATTTAAAAGCTTACAGTGTGTTGATGGAAATATCTATAATCTGATATTAATACAATAAATTGCAATGTTGAAAAATCACCTGTAATAATATATCAGAAAGGTAAATCCCCTGACGTGTAATTTGTAACTTTTATATCCTGTAACATATCCTTTCAAAATCCGCTTAGGAACAATATTTAATCCATCACTATTTTTACACGGGAAAATGTATTCAGTTTAAGTCCACCTTGTCAGTAACCCTTAATTAACTTTATCATGAAACAAGACACTCGTTCTCCAAAAAAGTCAATGTTAATGTTTCTTTTCACATGTTCGAAACAGGTTTATTAAGTAACGAACATTTGAGATCTGTGTATTCTGATGGTGATATGATAACATGTAATGAAACAGACAAGATGATGTCCTTGGGCAGTGTTAATTAAACACTATCATGATGCAAGATGACCACACCGAGGCAAACATTTTCTTTAATGTAGGCTAGCTGTCAAAATGTATCATGTAAACAAGGCGAGAGCGAGCAGGGAGAAACTATCAAGGGTGAGAGCGCGCACGGAGAGAATAATTTTGAGGGTGATAGCGAGCAAGGGGAAAATATCTAGGATGAGAGCGAGCAGAGAGAGAATATCGAGCATGAGAGCGAGCAGGAGAGAATATCGAGCGTGAGAGTAAACAGGAGAGAATATCGAGCGTGAGATCAAGCAGGAAGAGAATATCGAGCGTGAGAGCGAGCAGGGAGAGAATATCGAGCGTGAGAGAGAGCAGGAGAGAATATCGAGCGTGAGCGCGAGCATGAGAGAATATCGAGCGTGAGAGTAAACAGGAGAGAATATCGAGCGTGAGAGCAAGCAGGAAGAGAATATCGAGCGTGAGAGCGAGCAGGGAGAGATTATCAAGCCTGAGAGCGAGCAGGAGAGAATATCGAGCGTGAGAGCGAGCATGAGAGAATATCGAGCGTGAGAGCAAGCAGGAAGAGAATATCGAGCGTGAGAGCGAGCAGGAGAGAATATCGAGCGTGAGTGCGAGCGGGGAGAGGATATCGAGCATTAGAGCGGGCAGGAGAGAATATCGAGCATGAGAGTAAACAGGAGAGAATATCGAGCGTGAGAGCAAGCAGGAAAAGAATATCGAGCGTGAGAGCGAGCAGGTAGAGAATATCGAGCGTGAGAGCGAGCAGGAGAGAATATCGAGAGAGCGAGCATGAGAGAATATCGAGCGTGAGAGTAAACAGGAGAGAATATCGAGCGTGAGAACAGCAGGAAGAGAATATCGAGCGTGAGAGCGAGCAGGGAGATAATATCGCGCGTGAGAGCGAGCAGGAGAGAATATCGAGCATGAGAGCGAGCAGGAGAGAATATCGAGCGTGAGAGCAAGCAGGAACAGAATACCGAGCGTGAGAGCGAGCAGGAGAGAATATCGAGCGTGAGTGCGAGCGGGGAGAGGATATCGAGCGAGAGAGCAAGCAGGAAGAGAATATCGAGCGTGAGAGCGAGTCAAGCGTGAGTGCAAGTAAGAAGACATATCGAGCGTTGAGAACAAGCAGGTAGAGAAAATCGAGCGTGAGTGTGAGCAGGGAGAGAATGACGAGCGTAAAAGCAAGCCAGTCTTCTTTATTTTTATGCACTAAGGCCACATTAGTTCTGATCCATTAATACCCTAGGCTTATGCATTGCGATGAAAATAAGAAAATAGTTTACCAATTTAAGTTATTAGAAAGAATGTAGAAGATGTATATATATTCATTTACTTTTAGCACAAAATGTATGCTTGCCTTACAGTGTCAGTATAAAAATGTAAAAGCCACTCTGGTAGGCTAAAATATATGTGGTCATACAAGAAAACACTGTACATGTTTACATGTAATTTTATCGTGCTGTATTTCCTCCTGCGCCAACTAGCCAAGCCTCTAAACTATTCCATTCTTACGTTGGTTACATTATGTATTGTCGTAACAGGGTATTACAATAAGTACCTTCATTTCTTTGCATTCTTTGTTCTCGTTATTACATTACGATAAAAAAATAACGTCAGCAAAATCAACATTGTTTTTCTCAACGTCAGGATTATGTTCGCAAAATTAATGCTCAGTTGGGGATTTTGTTATAAAGAAAAGTTTGACGATGCCATATATCTCAATTACTTAAACAAGCAAATTCAACTGTTTATAAGCAGCATCCAAACTCCATGAGGTTTAACCTGTTTCGCCATTCCACCGAAGCCAGTTTTCTTGTAAATTCGTACATAATTAGATTTCTGCTATGTTTTGGAGGAAGTTGTGGTGAGGGTGGGGATGTTAAATGTCTGTTCACCTGAATTCGACTAAAATAGCTTCATTTCATTCTCTTTTGCTTAGTGTTTTTTTTAATAGCAAGCATAAAATGTATTGCCCATCAGTGCTCCTTTCACCCTACTACACCCTACTTAAAACACAATTCTGATACTTGAATTAATCTGAAAAGGATAAGGGTCATAAATGTCTGCACCATGTCCATTTTAAGAGACTGTACTCATACCAGGTGTACAAACAAAAATGAAAAGTCGAGAGGTCTAAATGACCTGAAACAAACATTATCGTTAGCGTTTGAGTTGAAACAATACATATTTTTAGATTACTGAAGCATCATGGAGCTTTGAATATTCATTAAGTACTAATTAGACGAACAATAATCTGATATCCTTTGATCGGTTCCTGCATACTGATTACAAACAACAGCACGTCAGGCATTGATTTGAACGAACTATCAATTCTACTCTTGCGTGATTTAAAAACGCAACATCTATAAATTCGTGAGATTCTGTCCTAATGGAATATTTGAGCCGTGCCATGGGAAAACCAACACAGTGGCTTTGCGACCAGCATGGATCCAGACAAGCCTGCGCATCCGCGCAGTCTGGTCAGGATCCATGCTGTTCGCTTTTAAAGCCTATTGGGATTGGAGAAACCGTTAGCGAACAGCATGGATCCTGACCAGACTGCGCGGATGCGCAGGCTGGTCTGGATCCTTGCTGGTCGCAAACCCACTATGTTGGTTTTCTCATGGCACGGCTCATTTCTATATGCATCATAAGTAAGAGTATAATGATGGTAACTTGTCTGCTGTACATCAAGCACCACTACCACTCCTGGAGCTGGTTTTCAAATAAGTTGTAATCAGTGTTATTATGTTTTCTGTTTCTTTGACATTCAATTTTAATGTAATAATACAAAGGTAATTACATTACGACAGAATTTATGACAGCGTTGTATTACTGGAGGAAAATATTAGTTCTGTGCGTTTAGACGGATGTAACCATATCTGGACTTCTTTCAAACATTTCAATTCTTATATCTTCATTTTAACAATAGCTTGCTACCAGAAAACATTATTTACTTTCCACGAGTATTAGGCAATCAAAATAAATGTATCGATAGTAACAACATCAAGGTAGAACTGTCTAAACGATCCATCTGGAATAAACTGTAATTCGCGTTCCGTTGAAAACGTAGTTTCTGATTTTAATCCAAACTATTCTTGAAACCAATAAAATCATTTAGTCGTGCCAAGTCAGTTTTAAGCTTTACCGTCAGAAAAATTAGTTGTATCTCTTATTTGATGTTTGTCTGAAGGCAATGCGTTTGAATACTTTGAAAATCGGACATCAGGACAGCTAAGAAACAAAATATGCTTCATTTTGATTTATATTATGATACGTCTGTGCTCTGTCTTGGATTTCCGATTTTATTATATACCTTTTCCAGATTTGATTCAATTTCATATTAATGAAAGGCCGTTGATATTCACATAATGACCAATGTAAATGTCCCTTAAAAAGGCAGGGGCGTTCTGACACAACCCTATTAATAATGAGTATGTTCTAGCAAGTTCAACATAATACAGAAACCTTTCAAAATCTTTTGCTAACGTTTGTACACAGATTAACATCATGAACTTTTTATATGCAGTATCTTAATAAAACATGGCATTGTACATAAAGCAACACTAATCAATGGATACTTTCAACGCCATATGGAAAATTTTAAACGTCTTTTCCTTTCAGGTATTGTAACTTAATGATAAAGATATGTACCTATATCGGTATATCCTGTAAAATAGATTGTATTACATCGGATCGGCGGGACAAAAGTAACAATGTTCTTCGATTGTCATCTCTTTACAACTGGATATACTTGACTCTAGTTGATCAAATCAGTTCAAGTTGTTTTATGAATGTGACATTTTGTGTCATATTATCAATATATGCGGACACTAAGAATCATTGCTTACTCTGCAGCTAATATAATCTTTATCTACTTTACAGAATCTCAATTTTACAAGGATGGAAACAGTTGAAATAAATTCTAGAAATTGATTAAAATAACCAAAACATATTTTATAGTAAGTAACGTATCATTAAACAGGAAAACTGATGACTGTATATTCTAATGATGATATGATAAGATTTAATGGGAAAGAAGAGAAAGTCCTTAGGCAGTTTCATTTTGTCGTGGATGTGTACATCATTATGACGCAAGATGACCACACCAAATTAAACAATTACGTTTAAGTAGGTCTGCCGTCAAGTGCAGAAATCACAAACAGTAATACATAGAAAGAGTCTAAAAACGACATGCACGTTTTATTTTAACAGGGACTCCCAACAAGATTAACGTCATATTGCAACTTTTAAAAGACAGAAGAAAATGTATTTACCATATTGAAAGTTATTTCAAAGAAAAACAGGACAAGCAGCTTTCAGCACACGCATTCACCCATACAATATTCCACTGATTTTGTATACATGTACATTAAACGACTTCATCAGTACTTGTACTATAAACGGACAGGTTCATTTGAAACTTTTTGTATTCAAAAAGAATTAGTACGTTGTACAACAAATTAGAAAATTGCAAAGTAATTAAAAATAATCGATATATTAAACTTTTGAAAACAAACAATACAGGCAAACGTAATACATTCGAGATTGCTGCTTTAAGTCCGAAATATGAAGTGATTCAATGAAAAAGTTTGCGAGATTTAGATGCTAACTGTATCATATTATCTGGTCTTTAGTGGGTTTGGGTTTTATATCTTACAAGTCAAATAAGGATAGAATCTCTATAATTTTTACGTAGGCACGTGTTCTGACAATACATAGGGCGATGTCCTCGCTTATTGCTAGCTTTGAATTTTAAATGATAGGTTCAAATTTTTGGGTGAATTATACAAAAGGTGGTATTTGTTCAAATAAACAAATTGATAACATTTGACGAATAAGCAAATTCCATAAACTGCTCCTGGCAAATAATGAAGATATCACTGTCACTATTACTTTATCTCAACGCAATCAGTTTGTTTCAATTTCGACTCCAATTTAAGTGAACGACTAGTATTTTGACTTTGTGTTGCATACTGCAGAATTTAATCGATTGTAAAAACATTTTAAAGGCTAATAATTCCTGTGATTCCCAGAATTACTATACCAAAACTAACTATATGATGATAAATTGTGCTAACTCTCTGAACCTGCTTTGTATGTAAGAACTGATTTCGACATTTCATCTCAAAGTAATATAATCAACTATTTCATTACAGTCAGCTATGACAAGTTAACTGCATTTCTGATAACACCCTTTTTTCCATTTTCTTTACATAAGCCTACCGTTGACATACCAATATTAACATTAAGCCTGCCGGCGGCAACTAGTCAGATGCCTTTGCGACTAGTGCAGACCAAGATTAGCCTGTTCGCTATTCGATTAGTAAATTTTCAATGAACACCCCTTTGTAAACTAAATGGTATTGCCCAAATTGAATGATAGACGAGTACATTTTAGAAATTTAGCAGAGTAATAGTTGAGAACGTTTAGCTACTGTTTGCTTGCTTTGCAGATTATAAGATTTACGTTTTGTAAAAGCAAAAAACCATGGCATACAAAAAGCATGTTTATTCCAGGAAGATTAACCTTTTTTGCCAGTCCACCGACGCCAGTTTTCTTGTACATTCCATGCATAATTATACCTCAACTAAAAGTTTTACGTATATACTGGGGAAATTACAGATTTCTCTTCTGTGAATGTCAAATTAATTGTTATTCTTATATCCGTTTTTGTCTTAAATTTTGCTATTCTGTTTGTTTAAATATAAGATAAATAACGTTTGCATTCTTTGGCAGATAAGAAAAATATAGCGTTCTTTTTATTTTAAGTAGGAACTTTAGCAATAATATTGTTTGGTTGCGCTTTTGGACTGAAACATACGTTAATACACTGATTCCAACGTTTATATCATTATCTCATTATCTCGACAGAAGTACAGGAGATATAGAGAATATTTGTTATTGAAATATCTTTCACGAGTGAACACCAGATGCAACATTTTTCACGAGTGGCATAGCCAAGAGTGAAAATGTAAGATATAACATTTCATGAGTGAAAGATATTTTGATTTTACATGTCAAAGAAACAATTTTTGTTTTTATTTCATGTTTTGGCTAAATTAACACAGTCTAGAGTTTCTTAAAAGTGAAAAATATATTGGATATTTTTCACTGCGAAAGTACAAGATATATTTCACTGTAATATTTCGATAATTCACTGAAAAACATGAGTTTACGTCCGTAATGTTTGCGTGTAGGATTACAAACCTGCAAAACAGTTTTTTACATCGTCTTATTTTCGAACACTTTTTTCCTTCTACTGATCTATTAGAATGTTTCTAAGTATGGGGGCTGAGATTGTCCGTCTGTCTCTCAATTAAGGTATAGAGACCCTACACGATTGCCAACATTTAAAAACGTACTAAGCTCATCAAAGTATTTGTTAATGCAAATAATATTTAATATTTATTATTTACACATGTTAGAAATGTTGTCCGGTAGTTGCTTCGTTCAACTTTTTTAAGGACAAAAATAGAATCATTCGCACAATCAGAAGTAACATTATCAACTGATGGTGAAAAACAAATAAGTCCAGACCTATAATAATATTTTCAGTATGGGCTAACGTTGCAAATAATAAAGAACTTTATCGCTAAGATAGGTTTCAAAATGAAAACTTACGGTTAGTCTTTCTGTATGTTACTCCTTAAAACATGTCTACACGATTTATGTAAGAAACGCTCATTGACACTGATACCGATTTTGTTTGCATTATTTGTGATCAAAATATTTCACATAACCATGTTCAACTATTTTTTTTTCATGTCTATTCGCAAATTATTGTAGATATCGAGTAAAAAATACTAGATTGCTTGAACTATTGTATGCAACTTCCTTTTAAATAATACTCTATCCGATCACAGTACAACTGAAACTTGTTTGCAACATGCAAAGTCACTTATACGTTTTTCAAAGCCTAAGGCTTCCCTAGAGATTTCGCGCAATACTTCATTAGCATGAATTTAATACAACCCAAATATTTTGACACGATATAATCTCAAATATTGTGGAATACTGTCCGATTTTGTGGTATCACGTTTCCTGATTTTTGAATTAATTTAAGTTAAATGTTAGCGAAAATGATAGTCTGCACATTTCACCATTCACAAACACTGACTGACCAATTTCAATGTCTCACAAAGGGATACTTCCTAAAGTTACCTTAGAGTTACCATAGCAACTATTTATACAGTTCAGAAATGCAAAATAAGCCTAGCTAGGTATATTCGATATATCTTTAATCAAACTGAAATGATTATAAATATGATAATATCATTCACATATTGAATGGCTTGCCAGTCAATTGTTAAAACGATTTGCCCAAGACAGAATACAGCTGTTTGCCTATTGACAGGTATATTGACCGACAGGTCATTCAACAAGTAATTTTATTACATAACTGCTTCTATAAACCGCCGGTCAATAGTTTGTGCTATATCAACACTATAGGGCGGCTCGTAGACTGGCATCAGTCGTTAGAGTCATTGAGATGAGCCTAGAGAGAAAATGGCTTTCTGAGAAAATATCAATGTCAGTTTGAAGAAAGAATAAACTTTATTACAGATTACTTGATCTCAACAGACTTCGTAAGTCTAGGCGGCTCGATTAATATCACATCTGGCTGATCGGTACATATGTTTCGATCGTGCTATTCAGATTGTCCCGTAGGTGTACCGAATTGATGCGCACGCAAATAGCCCGACTGCGGGCTATATCGGTATACCGGGCGATACCGAGGTATACAGAAGAGCCCATCTACATTTTTATGGGCTAATGTCAAAACTTGAATGAATAACTAATTGAGATACATTTCCATGGTCATGTTATTGACCGACACACCATTCAATAAGTCAATATTATCATATTGCATCAGGAATATAGTTCGAAGTAAAATTCTCAAAGAAAATCTGTGTTGAATTATAAACGTGTCAACAGCACTAACTAAGGACATACGATATCTTAATAGACATGTGATAAAGTAAAACATACTACAGAATAAACACGCTGCTGCTCTAACGTCATGCAAAAAACTTCACATATAAAATCACTGATTAAATCAACAGTAACATGACATTGTTCATAATGCAGCGATATCAATGAGTCAATAATATAAGAGATAATTTTCAAGATCATTTATACACATTTACAAACAATTTTACGCAGTCACCATCTCCTTGTTTTCATCAGTTGTCGAACTATTGCGGTAAATGTATCAATTTCAGTTATCTTAATTTACTCTAAAAGATACCATTATATCCTGTGAAAGATGTTGTCTCTAACGCAATAATCAGAACAAAAGTAACATTGTTCTTAAAATACTAGCAGCAAAAAAAAAAAAGAACATTCGAAAGGATAGGCTCGAATCTAGCATTCAGTCCATTCAGGTTTGTGGCAAAAAAGGTAGAAAAGCCCAACTTTTGTTAGATAATGTTGGCTCCATTCTATATTTACCTCGTCTTGTCCTAGTTGTCACTATGTTTATTGATAAACCTGTTTGTTTTGTGCATCATTATATTCAAAAAGGGGAATAACTATAATCTCATATTATACATTAAATGGTACATCTTCCGCAATGTTGAAAAATGACCCGTTATAATATATCAAAAAGGTAAATCTCCCGATGTAGTTTTGCAACTGTTATAATTAGTAACGTATTCTTTCATAACCTACTTAGGAAGTAAATCTAATCCCTTATTTTCCGTGTTGAAAAAGTTGACTGCAATAATGAAATAACAGATAATTTGTTATGTTATGATATAGATAAAAAAAAAAGCTGCAAAGTTAATCTATGACATCAGTTTAATCAGGCATTCGATAACGATTAATACATAACTTACATTCCTCAAAGTCAAACGGTTTCCAATCAAGGAGTGTAAACTGAATCTTTATATTACTCTAACTTAAAAGTATTTCAGTCAACAGCTATCCAATCTCGTGCTCTATGTTTAGGAACTTGTTTTGCTTGAAAGTATCTCGATTACTTCGTGAAGCAGATCAGAACAGCAAAGCCCAGGAAGTACAAGTACGAAATCACCGAGGAAGTTATTTTCAAAAGTTTGTTTCCCGCATATCACCTGTTAGAATGATTCAGTAACCTTAAAAAGGCTTAATATAGAATTCTTCAAATTTTGACTTTGATGCATGTCGTGGGCAGATTGCAGAATCCATTGAAACTATTTGTGTTAAATGGTGCCGCCTTGAAAATGCTGATCTCAATGCATTATCGTCTTGGAAATGTAATATCGTTAACTTTAATTGTCGATCTTCGTATAAAACTTTATAAAACAAATGAGCGTATACTTCCACCTAAACCCAAGTTTACTTTAAGACATGTGAAAAAGGAAATCCAAGAATTTAATTCCAAGTATGTTTTAGTTCCAGCAGACAAGGCGGCCAGCAATATTATCATCATTTGACGCCTACATTATATTAATGTTTTACGAAACGAAGTAAATACTAAAGCTTATGTACTGAGTACTTCTGCTGAACAACATTTGGTCACTGATCACATCACTGAAATTTCTAATTTGAAAGACCGTACAGATGACCAGCAAATTAAACTTCCAGCCATGTACTGGATTTCAAACCATATAAAGCTCGTTTTGTCGCTAATTCAAGCTCTTGTACAAGTACAAATATTTCCAAGTTATTAACGTTATGCCTTACCGCTGTAAAAGCCCACGTGAAAATATATTTTATAAAGTATACGAAAACTCTGGAAAAAATATTTTGGTCGGTAAAAACAATCTGTCGAAATTCTGGATAAGTTTAAAACTAATAATTACAAGGTGTCTTCAGTCAGTACATACGATTTTTCTACTTTGTATACCACTTTATCACATAATTTAATAAAAGTAACAATTCGGATACTACTGCTTCATCTTTCTATTTATGACGATTTTATACATACCAAAATTTATGACAAGCGGGATGATTTAAATTTTAGTATTGTAAATTTCCCCCATTTGGATATGGATATTCCCCAGGCAACATCTGATGGGATAAATATTTTTCAATTAATTTGGTTTGCAAGAGCGTGTAGTCATGTTGAGGATTTCAATAAACGTTATCAATATATTACAAATAAGCTTCTTCAGCAAGGCTACAGTTATTATAAATTACGTAATTACTTTGCTAAATTTTACTATCGTAATTCAGATTTGTATTATTTTATAATAGCAATTTAAAAGAAACTTCTACGGGAAGGTATATCATAACCCGATTTTTATGGGGATGTGATTTAAACTGCAACATTTTCGTTTATGTCGTGTTGGGCGATCTGTGGTTTTCCACTTTTTATTTTACAAACTTCGTCAGATTTTGGGACATGACAATTTTTCAATTGTTTTTAGTAAAGTTATAAAAAACGTTTTATTAAAAGAGGTTTTGACGACACACCTAATGTTTGTTTTTCAGCCCTTTTACAGATGTTATAGGAAGAAATTGTCCAAAAAAGCGTTCTTTGATTTTATCAATTGTAGAAAGCCCGTTCCTTAAAAATACAGTGAATTCCATTGACATTAGGGTTTCCATAGTTTAGTTAGACTGACACTGATGTTCTCTGTAATTTTTGCATCTAAATTATTAACGAATACTAGTAATGGATGGCTATCATAACATAAATTCCTATATATGGAACTTGACTTACAGTCAATAAAATGTACTTGCAACCACTTTTATTTGGAAGAAGAAAAACAAGGACAAAAGTCCAGTAGGAAAAGCCAATTACAAGAACGCAGCCGGCAATACAGCACTCCACATGGAAATTTGGGTGTGTTATACTGTGTACACATAAGAAGAAGTTTCAGTTAGTTAACTTAGATCTTATTATATTCATAAGACTGTTATATATTAAAATACATAACAATATCAACATAACTAGAATTCGACGCGAATGGTGTATATAGCATGTGTTATATTTTACAGTGATATCAGGTGAATTCAATTTGTTTCCCACTTACTGAGCATTATGAGCTATTTATATCTCAAAGTCATAAAAACCAACACCATGTACCACACGCACATTATATATATATTACCTTTTCGTGAATTTGACCGAAACAAAACCACTGTTAGTGTCAGTGGCAACATATCAGAAATAATTATATTACTTAATGATGTCAAACGAGGCATAAATATAATTGCAATGAAACGAGAGCTTGGAGCCAAACAACATAATTTTTGTTATCAAAAGGCAAATTTAAGACAACTACTTGTGTTATCCATTTTTAATATTCGCATTCTTGAACAAAAGCTTAAATAAAAGTAGTACTCACAGCTTAACCTCACATGGAGAAAGAACAAAATAATTATCGGCATGATCCGGCACGTGACCTGTGCGGCGTTTCATATTCCATTTAGGAAGAATTTTGGACTCACGTCTCTCCAAAAAGATACAACAGTGCTAATTATATTATTGTTTGGACTTTGGAGGGAACAACGGCGGTTCCCGTACAATGTGTTCGAATATCTATAAGAGAAATGGACGTAAGGACAATGAAGAGGTCAACTCTGTGCAACTATTACCATGAGTAAGCCATATCACACTTATCAGAAAGCATGCTAAATACCGTTTGTTAGCATGCCCTGTAAATCTTTCTTTTCGAATTATACACTTCCACATTGAATATTTTCATGATGTAAATTTGTTCTCAAAAATGCTTATAAAAAACAATTCGATAAGTTAAAATCAAAGTTAACCTTTAAAAAAATCTTACAGAAGCGTGAACAAATCACATTAAAACAATGAAAAGATCGATGAAAAATCAGAACTTATATGCGCAGATGACCTATGTCAAAAGGTGGTCACTACATTTATCATATTTTTTATAATGCAATTTAGAAAAAAACATGTGCACCATACATAGAGTTTTAAGAAATGAAAAGTCAGTTTCTTCAAGTGTTAAAAATGATATATATGTTGATAAGACCTAAAAATAATAACATAGATAACTTAACAACACTGATATCCATACAAAACTAATTTCATGTAAACCGTTGTATTTAAAATACAATTTAGAATACCAACAATTTTTGAATAGCAATGAATGATATCATATTATTTCGATACCCATTGTCATTGTGCAATATAACATACTCTATTAAGAGAAACTCAATTAGACCATGAACTGGCATCGTTTTCAAGATTCTTCATTTAGACAGAAGGAAAACAAGAAACATGATGTTGCTGCAGTAAAAAGTTCAAATATGACCTCTTTTGATGATATTACTGTCTTTACATTTTATTGTCATTGAAATTTTGTTATTATTACTTAATCAAATTAGCATTAAAAATCAAAACTTACGACCAATATATCTGTCTGTCTGTTTATCTGTTTCTCCTTGGATAATTTCCACAATGATACATGTAAGACAGCACGATAACCCAATTTTAATTGCATTGAATGTAAGTAGTACTTCACCTATAACAAGTGGCAGTATTAAACTAATTTTTCAAGTATTAAGAGAAAATCATTGAAGGTTTGCTCTCACTGCCTAAGTTATGAGATACGCTATAGAATGAAATACAACTTCCAATAGCACAACAATTCATTTGCAACATAAAAGTCACTCCACTTGAATTACTTAGTATAAATACGTTTTTTTCAAAACTTAAGAGTTATGTTTAAGATTTTATCCATGACATTTTGGTTTTAGAAGTCAAAATTATGTGATATTGTCCTACAATATTGCTATCTGAAATATTTAAGGTTCGATTTATGTATATCAGGCTTCAGTTTAATTTAAGTTTTATCAAAGATGATTGTATGTTTTCATTAATCAATTCTAAAATGTCGACTGACTGACCAATGTCAACGTTCCTCACAGGGGAGCATCCTCGAGTTACCATAGTAACTATTTATAAAAATTATTGTATGTATTATAAGCATATCACGATATACGAGTATCTTCTATCGCACTGGATTAATCAATGAATAAAAGTATTTAGTCTAACAATACACTGCGGAAAATTTTCACATGTAATTGCAAATTTGATTTACAAGTTAAGTTTACAACATAATGATAACATTCATTACAAATAACGCACTTGCATCAACGCATTCAGTTAAAGACTATTTTACAGAGCCACTTTTAAAATTTACAAACAATTTTATTCAATCACTTTGGGTTAAACTATCATTTCAATCTTGAAAATGCATTAATTTCTGGTAATGCAAAAGGATGATAAAGTTTTTCAAAGTTTCAAAGTTTTTATTTTCATTAAACCAGAAGGTCATAGACCCATGTGGTACATGGTACGCTATATATACATGGCAACAGTGAACATTTAATTCATAACACAATAAACAAATGATTCGTATAACAATTGGCAACATCTTCAACAATTCATGTATATTTATGCTTCAATCTGACAAGTCAAAGAGATTCATCAAAGATTTAAATGTTTCCGTATTAACGTATAAAGGTTATCTAATAGTAACTATACTAGATTGTGATATATATATAACGGTAAAATGATCTTGATTGAAAAAAAAAGAAAACGAAATATCAAGATCATTTTCCTTTCAATACACTACATAATTTATAATATGAATGAATACATGACTAAAGCTATATTTGTATTCCACGGATGACCGTTCTTGTAAGCAAGAAAGCGAAAGGGCCTTACAAGAACCGGCTTGTGGAATCTTCGCCGAAATTGGCAAAACCATTGTAATAACACATTTGTAAAAAATTTGATTCAAATAATGATATTAATACAATGTAGTAATAATAGCGACAACTATAAGTGACAAGCACTTGCATCATTCCTACATTTCAGAAATAAAAATGGTCACTTACATTTTGCTTTAACTTGTCAATTTTATAACTACACAATAACTGTACCAAAACGTTTGATGACCTTTTCTATATGGATATTTATCGGCTATACAAAAGATTTGTTCTTGTTGTAAATGCTTTTTCGTTATAATTAGATAAATTCTTTACAATGCGTGGATTTTCTGAATTTACAAGTTCAATAAATTTATACATGCTAGGGCGTCTCCAAAAGTATGGTGGTATCAATCGTTTCCTTAAATCAATATACATTTTACATTGTATTACGAAATGATATTCATCCTCTAACAAGTTACAAACATTACATATTCTTTCATTTATAGGTGTACTTACAGGCTGATTCCATCTACCAGTTTCGATACAAAGGCGATGAGATGATAAACGTAAACGTGATAAACTAACACAAAATTTCTTAATATCTAATATATCTAAATATGGCTGAAACCTAAAATTACATATTTGTCTATAGAATAGGGCTCTGCTGGAATCGTTTAATCTTTCATTCCAATTTTGTAGAAACTGATCTTTTATCCTTTGTTTAACAATCGTTAAAAACATACTGGTATCACCTACTGTTTGAAAAATCCATGCTTCATGAAAACCCAACAAACACAGTAAATTTTTTATCAAAGAACACCAGTTTTTTCTATAAGGATAATTTAAAGTATCTTGATATAACATAGTGTACACTTTTCTTATATATTTTTTACAATCCGTATGTAATATTTTAATCCAAAATTTAATAATATTATAATATCTCATATTTTGCAGAGGCATCCGACCTAATTCACCATAAATAAAATCATTTTGTGTACTTCTTTTGACACCTAATAGGCGTTTACAGAATTGCAAATGAATTCTTTCTAATGATTTACCGGCATGAAATCCCCATACTTCGCTGCCATAATTGAGAATAGGTAATATCAGCTTGTCAAAAAGTTCTAATTTATGTTTTACAGATATGTTGGTAAACTTATACAGACATCTGTTCATTTTAAAGATCGCTTTCAGTGCTTGTCCAGATAAGGTATTTTGAGCTTCCGTGAAAGACCCAGCTGTTGAAAAGACAATTCCAAGATACACAAATTTATTGACTATTTCAAGGTCGCATTCACCATAATGAAAATTAATATTAACGGTAAACGACCACCTTTTCTAAAAATCATAACTTTTGTTTTGCCAGAATTTACTAATAACCCCCATTTATTACAATAATTATACAACAGATCTAAGCTAGATTGTAATTCATCCTTAGTATTTGCAAATATTACAATGTCATCGGCATACAGAATTAAAAATATTTTAAACATATCAACATCAATACCGTCTAAGCCGCTTGCTACATACATATCCTCGATATCATTTAAAAACATGGAAAAAAGAAAGGGAGATAAGCACTCACCCTGTCTAACGCCTAACTGACATTCAAAACTATTACTTAACTGACTCATATGTTTCACTCTTGATTTTACACCAGTATACATAGAGCGCATGATATTTAAAATATTACCACTTATTCCTAATTTGATTAATTTCATCCATAAATTATCTCGATTAACATAATCAAAAGCCTTACTAAAATCTATAAAAGCACAATATAATTGTTTGCCATTGTTAATAATATGATTTATAAGCCCATGTAACACAAAAATATTATCTGTAGTACCCATTTTTGCTCTAAAACCTGCCTGGGCTTCAATGTATACACTATAATTTTCAGCCCAGTCATACAAACGATTATTTAGAACTCTTGTAAACAGTTTGCCAAGTGTACTAAGAAGTGTAATACCTCTATAATTATTTACGTCATTGAGACTGCCTTTCTTATGCAAAGGTACGACAAAACCTTCAGACCATATCTCTGGAAAATAACCTACTTCGAAAATCTTATTAAACAAACTAAGTATATAAGGAGAAAGAACATTTTTACCGTGTATGAAAAATTCATTCAAATATAAGTCTGGACCACCACTTTTGTTTGATTTTAGTTGATTAATAGACCTCAACAATTCGTCTTGTGTAAACGGTGAATTTAATTCACCAAACATAATATTAAATTCATCATGTTCATACCGCTCAATAAAATATAACACATCTTCATCAGTAGAAAAGAAAGCATCATCTGAATTATTAACTGATTTAAAATATTGCTCAAAAACACTAAGAGGTATATTAGTTTCTTTTATACCAGCACATTGATGATAAAGACACCCCCATATCCCCAAAACATCGACCACAGAAGAAACTGAATTTTCAACTCAAGGCTATATGTATCATCTCCATATACCGATTTTCGACAAACAGAAAGTAGAAAATACACATGCCTGACTCGCACTGTGATTCTAGTGACTTTGATAGTGATTTCAACATTTATTTACAGGCACGTGCTTTGAAAAAAACAACAAAAAAACATGTGCATGTTTGTTAATTCAACACGAGCTAAACTGAACTTGCAAAATGTTACGACAACCGGAACAGTGAGAAGAGTGTATCTCCATACGTAAGGATAGCCTCGAGTCTAACTTAGGTCGATTAAGTTTATGTTAGTGGACAAAAGATGAAAAGTCTCAAAAAATACATTACACTGTTTTGGAGTTGTTGTCTGTTGTATTCATTAATATAGAACAAACTATTAAAAAACATTTAGTCAACTTATAACGACAGTTACACATGCAACGTTTGGTGATGGTAAATGATACTGAAAAATTACCTCTAATACTGTATCGGAAATGTAAATCCCCTGTAACTTTTATATTTTGTAATTTATCCTTTCAAAGTCCGCCTAGGAAGTATATCTAATACACCACTATTTCACTTTGTTAAATGTATACAATTAAAGTCAATGTTTATGGTAACCCTAAATGAACCGGAGCTTTAAAAAGACACTCTTTCTCGAGTCAGTCAGTTGGCGAAAAATATAAATGTTTCATTTCATACGTTCAACAGATATTGTAAAGTAACGAAATATTATACAGGATTTTTAAATGCCTAAATAAAATATGTTTTAACAGGAAAGATGAAATTATCTTGTATATCTTGATGTTGTAATGAAATCCGATAAGAGAAGGTCCTTGGGCGGTGTTAATTTGTCATTGGTCTGAATATCATTATAATGCAAGATGAACAATTATTTTCATGCAACTCAGCTGTCAAAAGCATATGATAAATGTACCACACAAATTATCGAGGATGAGAGCGAGTGTTAACGTTGCCGAATCGGCATTATTAGTTTGTAGGGTTTCGTGGTAGTCCAAGTCCAGCCGTACAGATACTGTAAACTGTAGAAATACGTAAATATCTTTGATACTGATGTAAACAAAACGTAACTTAATACATCAACGCCAAGATGGAGCATCGCACAGCATACTCGAAATTAGTTAAGGGTAAAGGTAGATTATTAGGTAATATTTAGTTTTACAATTATATTCTAAAGATTAAATTACATAGCACAGAAAAAAAACGAAATGCGGTTCGCATTCTATGACACGAGCAGGGAGAGAATATCAAGGGTGAGAGCATTTAGAGGACGAGAGCGAGCAGGGAGAGTATGTCTATGGTGAGAGCGGGCCAGGAAGAGGGTGAGAGCAAACAGAGAGAGAATATCGAGGGTGAGAGTGAGCCAGAGAGCGAATATCGTAGTGTAATTGTTGTAAAATGGTTCATTTGACTGGTAAGGTATTAAAGTTCGATTTAATGAATATTGAGACAGAAATTTTACGAACGTATAACACCAAACTATATATTTGTTAATGCTGTTATCGCTCTACTTCATCATATATAAACACAATCAATTGACATATATTAAACTTCAATTAATCTGAATTGGACAAGGGTAATAAATTTCTACGCAGCGTCAAATTCAAGAGAACCTACACAAAACAGGTGTACAAACAGTGTTGAAAGGTCAACAGGCCTAAATGGCTTTAAACAAGCATTCTTATTCGCATATGATGTAAAACAATTTATGGTATCAAGTACCCATTATGAACTCATTATAGTAAAAGAATAGGGTGTCCTTTGATCTAGATCACAAGCAACACGACCTTAATTTTAATGTATAGACTGCATTCTAAATCGTAACTATTTCCTATGCTATCGATATTCTATTGTTATATAATGTCTTTTATGACGGCGTTGGTATTACTGCAGCGGTAATACTGCTATAATTATGACGGCGCGGTCATGAAAGAACACTGAAATACTGAAATACTTAAAGATCAGCATACAATATTAAGTTATTACAGTTGTTTCATCGTCAATATTATTTCACCTTTAAACTCAAACCTTGATCATATATATTTACTGAAAATACATAAGAAAACAAAGAAGAAAACAAACACATAAACGAACACTATGGGGCACCGTCCTAGAACGGTCAGAGATAAAACACAGTCTGAGAAATTAAAACTGGTTATTTATGCGCAGATCTCCCTAATGTTTCAAATTTACGTTACTTTACCATGTAAACATAAGTTACTCCCGACAGGCGACTTAATGGTAACAAAAGGCATGATGTGTAAACCACAAAAATGTAGCGTAAAATACAACCTTGAAAACGAAAGGATCAATTGTGACTCAAAGTCAGTTCATTGCAGAAGCCAGCGCGTCAAAAGAAGCACAATTAGGGCCCAGCAAATGCTCTATGGTTTCACATCTTTTTCACAGAATATTCATACATTTAGCCCTTGATGAATTCAAAGAAAAGAAGAAATGTACATGATAACGATTCTTCCGAGAATATCAAGTGATCGATTCTTCCAAGAAAACCAAAATATTTGCGAAAACCTCGAAAAATACCTAGAAGAAAAATGACAAAAATAAAAGAGGTCGTTTCCAGAATACAAAGATATCGATTCTGTTCTGAATTGCAAGAATTCAGTTCTTCCGAAAACTACAACAAATCTATCAGTAAGAGAATACCAACAGAGATCGAGCCTTTTGTGACAACCAAGAGACCTGTCACATTTATATGTAATGACAAAAAGCATATATGAAGAAAATGGACCTACCAGGTTATCTGTTGTTAGAGGCGTTGGTTTACTAGTATCGGTTAGCTTCAATCATAAGAGCATCATCTGGAATATTGAACAAAAGTTTTAGAGATATGCCCTAGTTACCAAGTTTCCTGTCGTTATATTTTATCTCACTAACGGCTGATAATCACCCAGCTGTACATTTAAGTAAAGTTTCCCATATCATGGCAGAATGATCTAGTATTTCAACAGAATAAGTATCAACATAATGTGAAGAGACTGACGAGCAACTGGGCATTATAGTTCCCTTTACTAGCTATGGTGCTTACAAAGTAAATATTATATTGCACCGCACACCAATACATTTTGTGTAAATGATCCAGAAACAAAATGTTGCGGACTAATTTCCAAATTCCAGCGTTGACACAATTTCAGAGCGAAAATGATAATAGAAAATTGAGTTCGTGTATTATGATATGTTGTGAATTTAATTTGTTTCGCACTTATTTAGCACCATCAGATGATGGTGCGCTGTTTAGATCACAAGAAAACCCACATAAAAACAAACATCCTGCACCATATTTATTTTGCTTATAGGTTAAACCATATACTGTCTTTCTACAACGAAACCTGTCGCAAACCTGTCGCATATATCTACATATAGTACTATATGTAGATACGCCCTTATTGCGTTGAACCCTCGATATGTATATGTCCACCCCTGTGCGACTATGTTCGAGGAACCCGGCATATTAGAAGAATTTTTTGCATAATATGAGTATCCCGGTACATTGCCTTACACTTTTGCAACGTTCTGTCCAATTTTCGGCACTAAACTGAAGTTATTGATAAAATATCTTTTGCTTATGCAATCTATATGCATGAAGTATATTGTTTGTTTATTCTTGGTTTAAAGTCACACCGACACAACTTATGTCATAAAGTGACTTTTCCAAGTTTCATTGGTGAAGGAGGTCCTAAGATGCCACACCAGGTATTGTTTCAGATATGGCTTGGTACCTAGTGGTTTACTCTGGCTGATAATTGTGAACATTTGTTAGGTATGTCTTAAGATATTAACAGAAGTACACTTTTTTCATCTATATTTGCCTTTTGTTATTGGTAAGTATGCCACAGGTAAATACCATTTTTTTTGTAATTATCCTGTTAACTACTTTAATGGTACATTCTCAAATGTTCATTTTTTAGATTTCCAAAAATTTTCAAAGCGTCGCTTAGAGATAGAAGAGATGACAATTACTAAATTAACAAAAGTCAACTTTTAACGGTATTTGAAGCAGCAAGAACACAACTAGCATTACAATATAAAACTTGCGGCTAGTTTGTATGTCTGCCGTCACCAAATCCAAATTTAGTAATCAAAATACTTCACATTACCGTGTTAAACAATTTATTCATGTCTTATCGCAAACTCTCACAATTATGTGAAATACACACAGAATGTAAAAATTTATTCGAATGAGAATTATTTGAAGTATATAGATAAATCTTTTAGAATTAACACTCTTCGTCTGAATGTAAAATGGTTTTGAAATAATTATGTATATCAAAACTTGGGATGAAAACTTTCTTTTTTTTTTCAATTGCAAAACTAATTGAGAATGTGTTAATTCATTGGAAACAATATCCAGATATCTTGTGAAATACCCTTTTTTAATGCAAAAACGGGAATGGTATATCGAAAGTAGTGTTATCTCCGAACAATAGGAAGGTTCGAGTCCAGTCCGCCGAATAGTTCAAATCTGCGAAATCCCGATAAACGAACTACCATTTTGTTATATTATCAATATATGCACTTAATACGGTTTAATAGACTGTCTTGCTATATACTGCACTGTTATATCTGAATTTACAGTTAAGTTTTAGTCAAATCATAACGCCAATAGAATATTAAATTGAAGGTGCATTAAGTGAAGGGAGTTGCTATATTCTCATATTTATGCTATGAATGGTTGAATATTTTGAAATATAATAAATGCAAAAGGTACATTCTCTGAAATAAGTTCTGTAACTATCATATTTTGTAACTTTCCTGTCGCAATTTGCTTAATCAGAAGTTTGAATTTAGATTTTATGCACTGTGAAATATACACAGAATAACACTATATTAGGTTTAGCATTAAATAGATATTTAAAATGTTACTCCAATGAATCCACTGGCCACGAAACTGTAAATATTTCATTAACATGTTTATTGAATCACCAAATATAATACAGGACCGATAATATTCGTTAATATAACGTAATTAAAGCCAAAGGCAGTGTTAATTTGTAATATACATCATTATGACGCAAAATGACCACACCAAATTAAACAGTTACGTTTAACGTCGACCAACTGTCAAGTTGAATAGGATAAATGCGGATGGTTTTCATAACAGTTTTAGATATCTTGGTGAAATGTATCTTATCAGGTAAAATACTTTCGGTGGAAGGTTAACATTGTCGAAATATTAAGTGAATTGAACTAGTTGAGCAAAGAAAGAACACATAGCTTTGCATATAATGCTTAATTCTAATCATTTAAATTTGAGCACTGTTAAAACTTGTGTAATCTACTGCTATATAACTGAGAAAAATAAAATGTTAAAAGATTGATAAACCTGAGAAAGCACTTTTTCCCACGGAACGTGTACTTTTGTTCTAACTACGGATAAATTAATTCAACTTAAATGAAATGTTTACAAGTTAAACAATGAATGCATACATAATAAATTTCGAGAAAACATGTACCTAGATCAAATCAAATAACTTGCATTTTTGCAATGAACTGATATCTTTTAGATGATATCATTCAACAAGTCCTGGTGCGTCATCAAGCTGCTCCTTTAAACTTTTCAAATTTTGCAACGGTTGCAAAATGTAATTCCATTAGAGTCATTACCAGGATTTTATTTTTAACGATAACAATTTTGTCTATGCCAGGGCTGTGCTTTAGTGCTTCGTAAATTAAATAACCGTTTTATTTATTCCGGATGTATGGTTTTTACATTGTAAAATTAGTGCACAGTTGGGTATTTTGTAAAAAGGCAAGTTTGCAGATACAACATATCACTAAAATAGTTAGCAAACATTCATGGCATACCAACAGCTTGCAGACTGCAGGTAGATTAACCTGTTTCGCCATTCCATCTACGCCGGTTTTTCTTGTACATTTCATGCAAAATTACACGTTTCCTATATATTTTCACTGATGCTAGGGAAAGTTTAGATTTCTGTTCACCAGAATTCTGGAATCGAAATAATTGCTCTTGTACATATTCCCTTTCTCTTAGGTTTTGCTACGTTTTCTTGAAATATTAGATTATTTATTTATATGTTCTGGGGCAAAGAAAAGAGATACACTTTTCTTGTGTTTTTTTTTTTATATTATATAAGAATAAAGGCTTAATTTGAATTCCTGGGCAAGATTTACTCAGAAATACGGGTTCGTTGACCCAAACCCCTTTTCAGCATTTAAGAACGCATATGACCAATCAATATATTATATACTAAAAAATAACATGAACTGGAAAATTCGAATAGATTTCAGCACCGCCATTGATTTAAGAAACCTTACACAAAACAGGTGCACATGTATCTATTAATGAAAAGTCAAGAGGTCTAAATGACTTGAAACAAACATTCTAACACGATCTGCAGCAATTGGTGTATAAACATATAGCGAAATCGCCTATACATGAATCTACGATAAAATATGGTTGGCTGTTACATTTCACCCCCTATGATTGTGGAATAAGAGATTCTACTTCAGTTCCTTTACATACAAATTATTTCAAGGCCAAACGGTTGAAAACAGCATCTCAGAAACAATAAATATGATAAAATGTCATACTGACTTATGTATAGGACCGTTAAACACGTTTCGATCTCTACAAGCGAATTAAATTAGCTTAATTAAGATTCAGCGGTGACGTCATAAATGTATGACATAAAGTATGACGTCATAATGATGTGACGTCATATAAAGTTAAGCTCGTAACTTGTAACACAGGGTCAACTCGCCTAATTTGATGATTCTCTTCATAATTAGTTTGCGAGCTGTTACTAAATTATAAATACTTCTCAAAATTCTGATAAAAAGAAACAAACATCTATACGTTCCATTGACTATGCAACTCTTTCTAACCATAAGGGGTAAATTGTAACAGCATATGACCCGAATGACGTATTACGCTGAAAATGTAGTACTGTAAAATGCGAATTAGTTGCGTTGTTAGAATCGAAATAATAAATATGTTCCAATAATTTTATCAATTAATAAAACATGGGCAGTCGTTTGGATGCGAATAATTAAATCACTCGTGCTACGCACTCGTGATTTAATTATTACGCATCCAAATTCCTGCCCATATTTTATTAACTGATAAAATATAGGAACAGACTTATTATTTCTTAAATATCATAAGAGTTTAAGGTGAAACAATTACTGGTGCATCATAGAGCACTGATTATTAATTAAGTACTAATCAGACGAAAAATAATCTGATATTCTTTTATCAGCCTCTGTAGAATATAAACAAAAGAACGACTTAACGTCTAGACCTCAATTTTCGTACCGTCACCAGACAGTGCATTTTGTGATTATTTTATGCACACTACGTTTGCTGTTAATATAGTGTTGACCCGTTCAGCAAAATGATACTTTTTTGTCCTTGCTATATTATATGATGTAATGATAGTACTCTACGATCGTATATATACGATTAGTGTTGCATCAAAGTAGTTTAATCGCCACCGCAATATTGCATTATAACTAATGTGCAAATATAATGCGCCTTTTAACATCTGTCCAACTGCTGTTGCATTATCACCATTGCAACGCCGAGCACTATCACGTTTTTAACAGATATGTTTATGTTGATTCATAGACTTCCTTTTTCAGTTCATCAGAAAATATCAGCTGGAAGCAACGGTTTTACGTTCTTTTGAGACATGACGTTCATACTGCTGTTTCTACTGCTACTAGATCGTGCACACAAACATGTAATGTCGAGTGGCATATGTTTTCTTCTTCATCTTAATTAACCCCAGGAAAATCACTATTGATGAATAAAATATTTCTAAGCTTACCCAACTTCCAAAGTTAATTTCATCTTATCACAATTGGTGTTTAATGTAAATTGTAAGTTATGTCTATCGGACTGAATGATTTTAATTATAATGCAGGAAGAATTACCTTCAAAACTAAGTCGGTTATAGCCTAAGTTTTGTGTATTGCAATATTTCATTGATGCTAATCATTTCAGTTTCTTCATTTTGCACGGTCAAAAAGCAGACTCACTTTTTACATTATCTTTGTGAACCTGTATAATTCTGCTTTCTTTGCCTATGATATTAGAATTCCCTTCAAGCATCTTGTAATAAGGTCTGGAAAAACACTGAATATGTTTATAGAAGACACTTCTTATAAAGACTTTATCTGATGTCAGTTTAATGTTCGTTCCCAGTACTTGTGTTTTTCGCTCTCGTAAAATGGGAAATTCCGAGGATGAAACAAATGTAATTTTTGTTTCAACATACTGGGTGCCTACCAGTCACCGGACAGGAATATATACCGGACAAACGTAATTACGGCTTTGTTTTGATTATATCGGAGTAATCGGCTAATGGGAAACATTTAGCACTTTGTTTTCATTTTCATATATCAACATTGACTGACTAATAATTATAAACGAGGAATATCGTACCAATTTTCACCCGTGTTTACAAAACTGCTGTCCTCTGACCTTGGGGCATTGGAATGGCAGTGCGCATGCGCAACTTGATTTGTTTTGGGGGGCACCAAGTGGGTCTCAAACAATTACATGTATAGCACAGAAACTCTAGAACTGCAGACGACAGTTTTCTTTTTGATTCATTCCTCACTTGGATCACATATTGGTAAAACATTATACTGTTTCTGCAAAATGAATGAACGTCTGCATCATTTGCTAGGTCATGTATTAATACCGCACGAGTGAATCCCCTTGCATATGATAATATATATTTACAACCATTCCGAGCCTAATTTGTATAAAAATATATTTATAGATTAATTGTTTGGGTTTTCCGAAAGTAACAAAATAGGAAATAAATTTGATTGTTGGCTCATTATTGTGGCATAAGCACCGATGTATTTTCTGCAGATAGTATTTCGTTTAAAATGGTAACATGGGTAAATCACTGCTGTTATGTAGTTCAACCACGAGGATAGTTTAACACTTTGAATGTGCATGAAAACATGTTTCTAGAAGGCGTAGAAGACAGATGGACATAATCAGTTTTTTTCGGTACAATTGTCATCATCAAATAAAGATAATCAGTCTTCGAAATGTTTGTCCGGTGACTATTCCACCTTGTTGTTTGATGTAGTGCATTTCATTACCCCTTTTGAGCCTCAAAATATCCGATGTTTTACGTCCGATTGTTTGAGTTTTTTACATTTTCGGAAGACAAATGAGCTGAAGTTTTATCAGGGCAAATTTCGTGTTTTTGTGTTCATTTTTTATAAAACGGCAATGGAAAAACCCCGATTTCTGTCCGGTGACTGGTCGGCACCCAGTACATAATTATGCAAAGAGCCTAGTATCAGATTTACTTACAGATACCCACACCTTATATAAACTGAATTACTTTGAATTTTCTAGACCAAAAGCTGCGTTCTGCACGTTGTCGCAATATGGATAACTTGTTAAGAAGTAATTTGAAATTGATAGATAGACAGATAAACGGATGACCAAATCAATGTATCGAAAGATAATCCTATCTATTATGAATAGCTGAAAGTTTTAATACTCATAAAAATCTGAACCTGATGGCATGTGAATTCGTGAAACGACATACAAGGATGGTAAAATGGGAATGTGGGACAGACTCTTTGAGGATATTATTCCAACTCATATATACCACATTCAAACAAATGTTGTGATATGACGTGTTCTAAACAAAACATTGTTTACCGGATAGTGATTTATTTTGACATTCATATGTAAAATAGTTAATGGCATCGTAAACATTCATACTGAAGCGTAAACGGTGCATTTAATTTCATTTTAACCTAATTTATCTTGATAAAAATCCAATTAAATGTAAAAACGAGTGGTAAATTGAACTCTAATCGATTCGTAAAAACACTATTATTTCATGCCTGTTATACTCGAGAACTCTTATACAACTGAACAGTTGTGATTACGCTAAAATTAAAATAATTTGAATAATCCAGGGAGAGGGTAACATAAATGATATTCAAACTTACGTAGAGTGTTATATTTTTGTCCGCAGTTAAAGAAACAGCTAACTATGTATCCTAGAACTTTTCAACTTACCATAGAACATCATACAGGCACGCTCGACTTCCTCAGAGAACATTTATTTTCTTAGCATTTGATAAAATTACACGTTACACTTGTAACGCAAACTAATTTCTAAATACAAATAAAGTTACATTCATCCTCAGTTTGAATAGAATGATATTTTTTTTATTCCTGAAGATAGCAATACTGGCCCTGCATCTATTCATATACTTTGGTGAAAAATGGGCCTGTCGACTAAAATGGTCAATGTAGAACAATGTTTCTTCGTGCGACAGTGTTAACTGTTTATTCTCTGACTGGTTTAGTGTTAAGATACGTTAGTACAATCTATGGTGTACTAACATGTGTTTTTGATGACATGTGTCAAACCTTCCGCGATACACTGTATCTCTCTGTGTTGTTGTTTATAATCATGTCTATGTTCACTGTTCAGCGATATAAATTTGGCTTTATTTAAAATGTTTGTTTTGTTTTTCTTCAATTCTGTTCAGTGCGTAACAAATTTAAATATGAGTTTATTCTTTACACCAAGACTGTGCTTAAGTGTTCTTAAATTGCATGATGGGTAGGTATGGTACGTGTGATATTTTATACTAGCACATTTTATTCCTGTAAGAGTTTTGTTACGAAGGCAAGTTTTCAGATTCATTAAATCTAAGGTAAGATAAGCAAAAATTAAAATATATCACTGGCATGAAAACTCCGACAAGACTTTTAGTTTAACCTGTTTCGCAGTCAAGTCGACGCCATTTTCCTTGAATAATCCATAGATAATTGTGTTTTTGTAGACAATTTTACGTATAATTATGAAGGAAGCATTTATCCCAGGTATTTTAAGAAGAAAAAGTGCTATCTTTACAATTGTTATCTCTGGTTTTTTTGGTTTTTTTTTTCGTATAGCTAAACATATTATGCATGCTACACGAACCTGTCCCGTACAAATAAAGCGGCCTAATATTCCCTGATAGTTCAAACTTAAAGACCGAATAAGTAGACTGTCTCTACTTTAAATACGCACAAGAAAATGGATAGATTCAAGTTCTAAAGCGAGCATGCAAGTAAGCCCACATATAGTAGATGTTCTATAACTAATAATAAAGGCATCATACAATAGTAAAAAAAGTATTTTCAAACATTTTTATTGTGCTCTGTACTTTTTTTATATCTAATTATTTTTAATAAGATACCTATGGATTAGCAAAACTAGTTCGATCATATTGTTTTATAGTTTTTGTAAAACCATTGATGTAGATATGACTGTGCAATAATCTCTTATAGTTCTAACATGGAACGGCGTAGTACATATGTAATTGTAAATATATATAGCTGTTTATTTTACGATGAGAATAAAGTTTACTTTCTTTCTACGATACACTGTTACAATTAAGTAACATTGTATGATTTCATCTATTTTTTTCTTCTTCAGTATTGTACCTCATTTTAAAGTTCAAACATTTTTTTTAGAAGTTCATGACACATTTACAAAACATTAATTAAGAAATCGAACAGAAAGCTATAATAGCTTACGGTTGTCCTCTTCTTTACTTCATGTTTTAATGCCTTTAAACTAGATTCAAGTGATATTCTTTATCTTGTCGTTAAATATGTTTTGTTATGCTGTAATTATTCTGTATCTAAATTTGTCTATATTTTTTGTTGTTTTAGCACAATATGTCTTTGTTTTCTTTTTCCACGATCCAACCCAATGTATAAATTGAGTTATAAATGTAGTTGTGCCAGGATTATATGTTTTAGTCTTCTTTGATAGGCTGGATGGGTAGGTACTATTGTATAGTATTGTTTTTGCAGGCAAGCTTTCAGTTTCAATAAATCTAAAGTAAGAAAAATGTATATTACTGGAATAAAATGCCTTGAAGATTAACTTGCTCCGCAAGTCCTACTGACGCCATTATCCTTGTATATTTCGTAGCTAATTATATTTTTGCAGATAGTTTTACGCATCATTATGGAGGAAATGATTATCCCCTGAATTCATAAAAAGTGTTATTTGTTACATTTTATAGTCATTATCTTACTTTTTATATTTCGTTTGTGCTGAAATATTACAGAAAATTGGTAAGTTACGTGAACCACTCTTTGAAATTGCAAACTTGTAGACTAAATTAGAAATTGAAACTGAACATGTTTGTTCTTGAAGACTACTAAAACTGTATAAAATAGACAGTTTTCCAGATTCTACTGCGGCCATGCACTGTTGGTATAGGAATTATAGAATACATTGCAACAGCATAGTAACATTATGTTTAATGAAACATACTATGACCCCGTTTTGCTCTTTTCTATAAAATAATTGAGCCGCACCATGAGAAAACCAACATAGTGCATTTGCGACCAGCATGAATCCAGACCAGCCTGCGCACCCGCGCAGTCTGGTCAGGATCCATGCTGTTCGCTAACAGTTTCTCTAATTGCAATAGGCTTTGAAAGCGAACAGCATGGATCCTGACCAGACTGCGTGGATCCATCTGGTCGCAAACTCGTACTATGTTGGTTTTCTCATCTACACAAAATATTTATACGCCAATATACTCTGACACGTACTGGTCTTAAGTAGATCAGTCTTGCGCTTCCAAGACTTACGCTTTTAAAAGTATTTCTTACGTATATGGCCATCAATATGAAGTAATCTATAACTGACAAAGTTCGTAAGATCCGAGCTGATTACTCAAACCGAACGAGGCTCAACGGACGTATCATATTCTCAAACTTGTCACTTCTCAGATACAAATATATCTCAAATTGCAGAAAGTCGTGTTCGTGACACAAAATGATGCTATTTTATTTCCTTTCCTGTCATGGACTTTGAATTGTAATTTGACCTCAAGGAACCTGTATAATTCTATATAATTATCAAGTTTCTTTTCAACGTAATGGCAAAACGCTAAAGCCTTGAAATTAGATCCTTGAATAAAGAAAATCAGAAAGAAAGGAAACTGATAGCAGAAAATTAAGAACGGAACGGATCCTACAAATAATAAAATATCTCTGAAACGTGGGTCTATTTCAACAGGCGTACGGTAAATTTTTAAGCCTAATAAAAATAAGCCTTCGGGATAATTATAATGTGATCGTGATTTGCATACCATATCATTGTGTAGGGATGTTGGAAATATTAACAATTGTTCAGTTTTACGCTAGATAGCTGAACCATCTGCTCAATGTTCTTGGTTAGCAAAAAAAAACAAAAAACAACGTTTTACGCAAGGCATCAAAGATGCCGCATTTTTTACTAAGAAATAGACCATGGAGTATTATTATATTAGTGGAGATCGATTTTTGTCTTTTTCAAATGTTTTATATGTTGATAAATATCAAACGTATATATTGTAATAACTAACCTAAACTACAGCCCCCGAATAACCTGCTTTTAATATTTTTTCTGTTTGATTTTTTCTGCAACATGACGTTAAAGATTATTATGAATATAGGTCGCTGTTTTCCTTGATGGTAGAAATATTTGCACATAGCAAATGACAGTGAAGAAGCATTGGACAGTGATGGCAACAGCGACTGCAATACGTTGATGACCTATTTGTCAAATTCCCGTTGAGACGAATATCTTAATTTTACAATTTATTTCGGTGCTATTGCCATAACCCAATAGTAAAATCAAGACACATCAACAAGACGTATACACATAAAACTTTTAGTTAAAAGTTCTAATGATGAAAGTTGATTGATATATAAATTTGTCACAGGGTATACAGCCAGACCGGGATTTAAACCCGTGGCCTCGGAATACCTTTCCGATGCTCTAGGATCTGAGCTACCCGGTCGCCTTCACATTTTCTCTCCGTTTTAATATTCAAGTCGTATACCGTGACATATTAAAACACATTTAATTTACTAAAATAGTAGCATTGTGTCTACTATGTCATGTCGAATTATTTCGTTATTTAACATCGGGCGTCAATATAATATGAACTAGTAAACATTGGCACTGTGTTTTCTAGATTCTGCATCAGGGCAAAAGAAACACACTGAAGGTATTGATAAGGCTGTAAAATTGATTTTTAAATGGGTTTATGTTAGAGAAGCATGTACATCACTACACTTCCTGCATAATTATGTTGTTGCTAATGCATTATTATTATTATTATTATATAAACTTACTGTCAGTCTGTGTATAGAACTACATAAAAAATAATAGTGGTAAAACTACATTTCGTATCAAATAATAATCTTAATAGTTTGTTTGAAAACTTAGTTCTTTTATATTTCAATGCCGCGTAGTAAAAACTTTCAAATCCAAATATTTTGACAGGTGGATGAAAACTAAATACTATCTGAAATATCAAATTATCCGTTTGCATGTTTTTAATTCGATTAAATTTAAATTTTATCAAAGATAATAGTATGTTTACATTAATCCATTCACAATCCCTGACTGACCAATGTCAACGTTCCCCCTAAAGTTGCCATAAGCACTATTTATATTATAACAATGTTAGAGAGAGGAGCTAGAGATACAGGAAAGAAAAACTATGAAAAACACATAATATTATTTCAAATCAATTGCATGAGCTTTCATAGTATACTCAGTTCCAAAAGAAAGTGTGCACTTTTTAAGTTTAAATATTTCAAAAAATTCCCCGACGTTTTTGTTTCATTTTTTCATACACTAACTCTCAGGTATAACTCAAAATCTAAAATGCACACCAATTTGCTTACGAATTGATTTAAATTTTGGTACCAAACATTATAAGTTTTCATGAAAATAACCTAGAAAAAATAACAGAAAACTAAGTGCACACTTTCTTTTGGAACTGAGTGTATAGTAGTATACACTTATTGAATGGCTTACCGGTATATAGCAAAAAACAGTGCTAAAGGTCCGAAGGGCAGACAATTTTTACATTCAACAGTACATTAGTATGCACACATTGCACGGCTTATTGGTCAATAGTTTTGACTATTGATTAGCAAGCCATCCAATATGTGTTTTATTACATGAGTAAGAAATAAATTTGTGTCAGTTTGTTTTTCAAGGTTTGACTTTGGCCAAACAAAAATGATGTTGAACTAGCACATAATATGGACCGGCGACTACCAAATCATACGAGAACAATAAAAGACATTATAGTTTCATTATTAAAAGAGGTGTAAATCTAAAAACGAAAGAATGGTGTCCGCATCTCAAGCCTTATAAGCAACCATAGGCGCAAAATACAGACTGTTTATGTATGATATACCTGGGCTAAAACGTATTGCACCCCCTAACTTTAATCCGAATTACTGTTGTCTCTGCTGTGAGAGATATGATAGTTTAGACTTAATTTAAGGACTTGACAATAACTACGCAGCATTCACATTGAAAGATCCTGTTCATAAATCTTGTAATGAATTATGACTTTATTAGATCTGGATCAACTTCATAATAACATTTATAGTGGTTTTACCGAAATAAATTATACGTTTTATTGCAATTAAAGCTCAAATACGCCATTTCAGTATGGGACAAGTCACGGTTAAAATGCTACTGTAAACACATTTAAAATGAGAAAGTTATGAGCACTTAATTATTTGATAAAATGGCAGCCATTTTGATTCCATGGCAACAAAAAAAATGGCAGATTTATTAAATTTTAAGACATATATTTGACTGTATTTACTTATTTCTGTAAAATAATTTCTCTACTATTTCCAGCTATAATATCTTTTCAATAGTGGTCTGATTTTAAAAATTCGTTCAGCGTTATGAAAAGCTAGAGGATAGCTTTTATATGAAATTACCTTATTGTTAGGCTTTCCTTGTCCTTTAATGAAATAACACTTACGTTACACCATACACACGAACTAATTTCTTTAATGCATCACTGTATGATCACAATAAAATTACTGATGACACGTTAAGAAAAAAAATACCTTGCGAAATTGATGTCATTATTACTATATCTCAAAACAATCATCTAACAACAGACTGTCAACTGAGAGTCCCGTTTCGTATTCTTTTCCAAATAATGCGTAACATTTACCGTTACTGGCATAAGTAATGTTTTTAACACGCAGCCAGTGCATAAAATGTCAAAATCGTAAATGCCTTACCTTATTTTTGAAATTTCCTTTTATACAAAAGCTTCCGAAAGTTTGAAAATTTCATGTCCACTTCAACACATGAAAATAAACTGGATTTTGACATAAAATTCGTTAGGGCAAAACGAATTAAAAATATATGCCTATTATGTTGTGTCAAAACAAATTAAATTACACAAAATGTTCTGGACAATAAGTTTTAATATGTTTTCGCACTAAGAAAGAATTTATATAAAAAGTTATAAAAACTTACGCTCTAGACCAAATATATATGACTATTTTATTACTTTTTTATTAATTACAACGTGTCTGAAATAATAACGTTGCTTTAATAAAAGGGTACCCTTAAAATATCGCCAAGACGGGAGATACAAAACATGAATAGATTTGCAAGTATTTTCAATTTTTGGAAGAAAAATAGTGGGTTTTTTTTTTTCAAGATAATTATCATGATGGACAGTTTCAATGCAGTTTCAATGCAACAATATTATTTCTATGTAAATAAATCGTTGTTTTATGTCACGGTAAAGTATTACGTTTGTAAAAATCAGTGGATACTCTGGCGGTAACTGTGATTCAAATACGTGCGATGTTGGCACGACTGGCCAATGTTGGCAGTCGGCCGTTTAAACGAACCATTGTAGCTTGCGTAGAGTTAAAATCAGATCACTAGCAGTCAAGGCAGTGACTGACCTCCAGCAATGACTGATATTAATACTTAAGGTAAAATAACGTAACATTGCGACTGCTTTTATCGAATAGTATGCCGTGTCACATTATTTCGATACACAATGTTGATGGACAATGTATAATATACCTGTTTAAATGAACTAAAATGACTTGAGATAGCTATACCCTGAATTGGTAAAATGTTGTTACTTCGACATTAGAGTGTATGGAGGAAAACAGAGGAAAACATACACATGACCCCGCTACAAGTATAGATACCGATTAAATATACATTTTCAAATGCGGTTACCTAAGGTTAAAACCACTACTCTCACAAATGCAACTGTCAATATCATCTCAATCATTATTTAAGCATGTAAAAACAAAAACTTACGTTCAGGACCCATTACTCCTCAAATCATTTCCACACAAATCTCTATGATACGTTAACACCAGTGTCGATTTGATGTGTATCAAATGTAATCAAGATATTTCACACAACCACGCTCAACTTTTCTTTTTTTTATTCTTATCGCAGATTAAGCTTATTTGATTTTTACTCATGATATTGTGACATATACTGTCGTCCGACTGTATACAGTCGTATTTCGTGTTTCCATATTCTATCTTAATTTAAACTGCTTGCTGTTGACAACGTAATACAGCGGATCCTTGATTTACTTTATTGGCTTAACAATACTTATAAAGTAAGTACTAGTAAACGAGTATCCACTACTAGCACGGATTTATCAACGAAAAAATATAAATCAAAAATGTTTCGCGAGCTATAATTGCAAACTTCACGCAAATAAATTCAAGTATGCATAAAGCAATAAATCAAATTACATTGTATGCATAACGATTATGAAACATTTTACGACTTTAAATGTCATTTACTGTCTGTTCATTTAGCCTTATAGAAGAAATTAACAAATGCACACTGTCATTTACACTATCGTCCAAATGAATTGTGGAAAACTTGAATGATTTACTATTTCCAAACGTGAACGATCGATAAAAATCGACAAGGGCCAAAAAGGAACGGTATCCTTCAAATAGCATCTTTATTCAATTTCGAACGAAAACAAATCATTGGATACAATGAGCTTGAATCAAAACATAAGGCAAAGGTCTAGTAGAAAAAGACACGTTCAACGAGAACGCAGTCGCCCCCCCCCCCTCCCACCCCCCCCTTCAAATTGTAGACATGAACACAAGTATTCACAGACGATGACAAAGACAAGAATTTGGATCATTTCGTTTTATCGTTACAATGTAAGTCAAAATAATACAAGTAGGTAAATTGTAATTTTGTTTAATACTAAGATATTTATAACCCGTGATCAGGGTTGAGGGAACTAAGCACTCTCATATTTATATAATATGAACTTAAGAGGACAGAAAAGAACATATACTTTATTCAGTTGAAATAAACCATAACGAGGGAGATAATTCGTCAGGTTTTTGAATGAACTGTTGTATCAGAAACTTTAACTTTTACACTTTAAAACACATTATTCAACTTTCATATTTTATAATATTTCCTTTTAGGAACGTGCAAAAATCTCCGTTTTGGTCCGATTATAAAGTACTTTAAGTCAATGATAAAGGTAATACGCTATTTCGCCCTGTAAGATATACCTGTATGAATAGACAATCAAAGTCCATTTATCAAAGCAACCCTCTTTTAACTTAGCATTAAACAACACTTAAATGCTTACTTGTAGAGTTCAGTTGACGATAAAACTGAAGATGTATCATTAAAACGTTTTCTAAACAATCTAAAAATAGCCAAACATAAGTAGAGATGGATACAAATACTATTAAATGACAAGTACTTTAATACAAGAAAATATCGGTTAAACCGACGAATGCTCCCCGAAGTATGATAATTGCATAGTAAAAGCACAAAAGTGGGCACATACTTCGTCTTTCAAAGAAGTTTCTTAGAACTCCAGCAAGTAGTTGATGGAAAAAAGCACGCACTAGATAAGCTTCTCTCCTCGTCGGAGTGAAGCTTCTTATGAAGTTTCGCTGCACATAAGCCAGGGCCAGCTGAGGAATACTATGTACGAAAGACGGACGAAGCAGCGACCATATGCTTCCCAGCCCAGAGAGCATAAAACAGGGAAAAGAGCCTTTTAAACTGGTCATAATAAAAATGGTAATATGGATTCTTTATACTGTTGAAGAGAAAATTTAGCAATAACAACGATGTTTTCTGAAGAAATCTGCTTTCAAGACAACTATCATATTATAAATCAATTGATCGTAATCCATTGTAACAATTATTGCAATAGTCTATAGGACTTCAATTTGACCTCTAGCTAAGATGTTAGTGTGGGACATAATTGCTATTATTTTTGTTGTCGTAGAATTGTACGTATATGTCTTAGCATACTTTAGTCTTTTATAACTCTTATATGGATTGGTAATGTACTTACATTCATGAAAAATTTGCACACTGATGAGACTTAAATAAAGAATATTCTTATTGTACTGACTCCTTCTCAGTTTAACATTTTATTGAAATTAATGTTCTTGGTTTTTCAACACTGTCGAAATCAGCAAAAATCAAAACTGACTGACTAATTCCTAACTAGGAGGAATGAGGACAGGGCCATCAAGTGAAATTCTTTCAGCAACATCATTTAGAATTTTTGAAAATCAAGATTGTTATGTTAAAGACAGCACAATACAAACGGCGAACATAAATATATACAAAATAGTTTAAAGGTGTCAAGTAACACACTTGAATATCTTTATCAAAGGTTCCGCTTGAGACACGCACGACTTTCTTCTCCGTAAATTAAAAGTAAACAGATATTTGTTGGTGTAGCAGTTAATGAAATAACGCGGACGTAAACAAAACATTTTCTAGATATCCATCACTATAAAACTGCTGCTGCCCAAAAGAGAAATGAAATATTTTGTTGATGTAAATAATCGCCATTTTACTATATCGCAACACAATCTAATAACAGTTATGTTCCAGTTTTGACACCCTTTATTCGAAATTGATTCAAAGAAGCTTTCATTTACAATCGAGCTAACATAATATTAGTATAAACTGAAACCTAAACATTGCATTTTATATGAATACCATATTTGAAATCAATCACTCTCTTCCTGAAAAAAAAAAATTAACATTTTACTTAAAGTAGCAGTAAGCATTTAAGTACTAAAAGCTCAGAAACTGAAAACAAATACCAACAAATGTTGCTTTCTTTCGTTTTTGGCAGCAATGTTGATATTAAGAATATAGTGTTTCTTTCGTATTTGACAGCAATGATATGGTTATAGTGTTTCTTTCGTTTTTGGCAGCAATGTTAATATTATGAATATAGTGTTTCTTTCGTATATGACAGCAATGATAGTGATAATAGTGTTTCTTTCGTTTTTGGCAGCAATGATATGATTGTAGTATTTGTTTCGTATTTGGAAGCAATGATATGAATATAGTGTTTCTTTCGTATATGGCAGCAATGATATGGTTACAGTGATTCTTTCGTATTTAGCAGCGATGATATGATTACAGTATTATGCAGCAATGATATGATTACAGTGTTTCTTTCGTATTTTGCAGCAATGATATGATTACCGTGATTATTGCGTATTTTGCAGCAATGATATTATCACAGTGTTTCTTGTGTATTTGGCAGCAATGATATGATTACATTTTTTTCTTTCGTATTTTGCAGCAATGATATGATTACATTTTTTCTTTCGTTTTTTGCAGCAATGACATCATCACAGTGTTTCTTGTGTATTTGGCAGCAATGATATGATTATAGTGTTTCTTTCGTATATGGCAGCAATGATATAGTTACAGTGATTCTTTCGTATTTAGCAGCGATGATCTGATTACAGTATTTTGCAGCAATGATATGATTACAGTGTTTCTTTCGTATTTTGCAGCAATGATAGGATTACAGTGATTCTTGCGTATTTTGCAGCAATGATATTATCACAGTGTTTCTTGTGTATTTGGCAGCAATGATATAATTACATTTTTTTTCTTTCGTATTTTGCAGCAATGATATGATTACAGTGATTCTTGCGTATTTTGCAGCAATGACATTATCACAGTGTTTCTTGTGTATTTGGCAGCAATGATATGATTACAGTGTTTATTTCGTATTTTGCAGCAATGATATGATTACAGTGATTCTTGCGTACTTTGCAGCAATGGTATGATTACAGTGTTTCTTCCGTAGTTGGCAGCAATGATATGATTACAGTGTTTCTTGCGTATTTTGCTGCAATGATATGGTTATAGTGTTTCTTTCGTATTTGACAGCAATGATATGGTTATAGTGTTTCTTGCAAATTTTGCCGCAATGATATGGTTATAGTGCTTTTTTCGTATTTGGCAGCAATGATAATATTATTAATAAAGTGTTTCTTTCGTATTTGACAACAATGATATGGTTAAAGTGTTTCTTGCGAATTTTGCTGCAATGATATGGTTATAGTGCTTTTTTCGTATTTGGCAGCAATGATAATATTATTAATAAAGTGTTTCTTTCGTATTTGACAGCAATGATATGGTTATAGTGTTTCTTGCGAATTTTGCTGCAATGATATGGTTATAGTGTTTCTTTCGTATTTGGCAGCAATGATAATATTATGAATAAAGTGTTTCTTGCGTATTTGACAGCAATGATATGATTACAGTGTTTCTTGCGTATTTTGCTGCAATGATATGGTAATAGTGTATCTTTCGTATTTGGCAGCAATGATAATATTATGAATAAAGTGTTTCTTTCGTATTTGACAGCAATGATATGGTTATAGTGTTTCTTGCAAATTTTGCTGCAATGATATGGTTATAGTGTTTCTTTCGTATTTGGCAGCAATGATAATATTATGAATAAAGTGTTTCTTGCGTATTTGACAGCAATGATATGATTACAGTGTTTCTTGCGTATTTTGCTGCAATGATATGGTAATAGTGTATCTTTCGTATTTGGCAGCAATGAAAATATTATGAATAAAGTGTTTCTTTCGTATTTGACAGCAATGATATGGTTATAGTGTTTCTTGCGAATTTTGCTGCAATGATATGGTTATAGTGTTTCTTTCGTATTTGGCAGCAATGATAATATTATGAATAAAGTGTTTCTTTCGTATTTGACAGCAATGATATGATTACAGTGTTTCTTGCGTATTTTGCTGCAATGATATGGTAATAGTGTTTCTTTCGTATTTGGCAGCAATGATAATATTATGAATAAAGTGTTTCTTTCGTATTTGACAGCAATGATATGATTACAGTGTTTCTTGCGAATTTTGCTGCAATGATATGGTTATAGTGTTTGATTCCAATCGCATGCACATGATATTATTTAGCATTTGGCCATACATTTTACGGAGTTTAGGCAGCAATCGCATAAACAACAGTATTTAAACAAATCAACCATATATTCATTTTATAGATCCGACGAACATTGATTTCTTTGGACAACATGTTCCAGTTTTTGTGCCAATGTTTTTTGTATAAAAGAGACCAAGTAAGAGAAATTAAAATGCTGCTTTTAAAGTTCAAAATATGAAAATGAAGCAGCAGAAACGATATAGTGTTTAAAACATCTGACTCTGAATACTAGTATGAGGTTTCTATTCATTTAACGGGAAAACAGTCATAAGAACCCAAAAAAAGAAGAAAAATTGAGAAAAAATGCACGAAAATATTATACGTTTATCAAAAGAGATAATATCTGAGCGTATCAGGCTCTCTACAATTATCCCTATGCCTACGAGATAATTATATGATTCTTTGCTTCCAATAGCCTATCATTACGTTTTAATATGAAGGTACGAAAGGTTCAATCTTATGCTAGATAACCCGATCCATCTGCTTCATTTTGATTGTCAATGGCTCTTGTGAGCGGAGCGTATGTTTTCTCTTCATAAAGAAAATTAATCAATTTATGAATCATGGATTCAAACCAAACCTTTTATAGCACAGTGTAAACAATACCTTTGGAAGAATCGGTGGACTGAAAATGAAACAAAGACTATGTTTGTTTTTTTTGGAAGGGTCAATTTTAAAACAGTACGAACTGGATCAATAGTACAGGTAGAAAAAGGAAGTTTAATAGGTGTTTTCCGACTTTCTTTAAGTTTTGACATGCAAAATTTATGATAAAGTATATTATCTATAATGAATTATTTATTATTAGACAAATGAGTACAATAAAATACTTGTCCATTAAAACATGAAACTTTAAGGCAACCGCTTTAACTGTCCACTGTTTACAGGGAAGTTTACAGTGAAGTCTACTTTGTTGCGATATCTCTTTAATTTGAGAGATAGCTGTCTGTTAAATATATCTAAAGGTCTCGGATTTATAATTTTATTTCTAGGATGATATCCTTCTTTGTAATTGAGCTAGCAGTACACGATCGAACTTTGATTGGTGACTGAATTTACTATTAAGACGTCTCTTTAAACTACACAGATAGCTGTTAAATTTCTGCTAGAGATATCTGTAAGAATTTAGGCGGTATCTTACTACACAAAGGTGCTAGCTCCTAAACCCATAGAGATGTATGCTTAACACTACTACAAAGCTATCATTTAAATAGAATGAGATATCACTTTGTCTTAAAATGTTAAAATGCTACCTTTAGTGCTTAAGAGATGTCTCATTTTCTAGCTGAGCCAGAAGGGATGACGCCATAACGCGCGTAGAAACAAATTACTTGGAGCGTTTCTGACGAAAAAAGAAAATGATGTGTATTGGGATCTGATCTCTTTTTGTAACGTTACTTTATCTGCCATGTTGCTAGCACTTTACGTTTTCAAGCTATGTCGTTCAAACAGAGTGCTAGCACTGCTGTCTACAGAGCTAACTTTAAACACTGCTAGCTTTTTTATGTTAACTGCTATCTCTTTCTGTGAAAGAGAGCTCTCTTTATCTATAATTGCTAGCTTCAAACATAAAGAAATATTACAATTTATGCAGAGAGATATCTTCCAAACGGCCTTATGTAATGTAAATGTGATATAATAGCTTTTTATTATACAGATATTTCATAATTGCAGTACTATCTCTTATATATGTCTTAGCATTGAAAAGATATCTCTTTGTCTTAAACTGACAGTTTTATAAAGTTACAGAGATATCTCTATATTTCATATAGTCACTGAGTAATATAAAATAGAAATACACAGTTCATCAAACTGTAAAGAATATCAGCAAGGATATATTTCTACGGAGCATCATTCACTTTGAGTACAAATATATTTAGTCTGTGTTCAGACCCAATGTTTTGTTAACAGGAGATAACTCCTGAAGCTATTCAAATTTTGAATAATTATGTTCCCTTCATTCTCAAAACATCTGATAATCAGTCAGTCAGAAAATATAAGAGAAATGAATGAAAAAAAAAAAGATTATCTAGTCGGTAGCCAGACTAAAATATATTTTCTGATTTTTTATATTTTTAAGATATCAGATAGTAATATAGTAGTCCGCTAACATGCTAACATATACCTGTTGTGGTGTCAAAAAAATGAATAGAATTACATCCTATGTTACGGATGGTAAGTTTTAATATACTTTCACACTAAGGGGCAATTATGACATATTTATGCCTAAATTTATAAAACCTTACACTCTAGACCAAATATATATGACTATTTTATTACCAAAAACTATCACTTTAACCGGAACGAAACTGCTGTTACTGCCAGAGATATCGCTTCGGAAATAACAAGAGATCACAGAGTGATCTTGGCGCCCACCAATGTGCCATTTTTGAGTGTTCCAAATTTCAAGACTTACTGACTAGCTCAAGGTCAAATTTCATTTCCGTACACAACACTGTGCATGTGGTCCAAATTTGAAAGCTGTAGCTTGAGAAGTGTGAAAGTAGGTCACTAGATCAATCTTAAGGTCAAAGTTTAATTCGGTACACAAAACTATGCAAGTGGTCCACATTTGAAGGCTGTAGCTTGAGAAATGTGAAAGTAGGTCACTAAGTCAAAATCAGGGTCAAATTTCACTTCAGAAACAAATGTATGCATGTAGTCCAAAATTGAAGCCTGTACCTTCAAAAATGTGAAAGTAGGTCACTAGGTCAGTGTCAAGGTCAAAGTTTGTTTCGGTACACAATCCTATTCATGTGGTCTAAATTTGAAGCCTGTAGCTACAGAAATGTGAAAGTAGGTCACTAGGTCAATCTTAAGGTCAAAGTTCATTTCGGTACACAAAACTACGCAAGTGGTCCAAATTTGAAGGCTGTAGCTTGAGAAATGTGAAAGTAGGTCACTAGGTCAATGTAAAGGTCAAAGTTTGTTTCGGTACACAAAACCATGCATGTGGTCTAAATTTGAAGCCTGTAGCTACAGAAATGTGAAAGTAGGTCACTAGGTCAATCTTAAGGTCAAAGTTCATTTCGGTACACAAAACTACGCAAGTGGTCCAAATTTGAAGGCTGTAGCTTGAGAAATGTGAAAGTAGGTCACTAGGTCAAAATCAAGGTCAAATTTTATTTTGGAATACAGAACTATGCATGTGGTCCAAATTTGAAGCCTGTACATTCAAAAATGTGAAAGTAGGTCACCAGGTCAATGTAAAGGTTAAAGTTTGTTTTGGTACATAAAACCATGCATGTGGTCCAAATTTGAAGGCTGTAGCATGAGAAATGTGAAAGTAGGTCACTGGGTCAAAATCAAGGTCAAATTTCATTTCGGAACACGAAATTATGCCTGTGGTCCAAATTTGAAGCCTGTACCTTCAAAAATGTGAAAGTAGGTCACTAGGTCAATGTCAAGGTCAAAGTTTATTTCAGTGCACAAAACTATGCATGTGGTCCAAATTTGAAGGTTGTAGCTACAGAAATGTGAAAGTAGGTCACTAGGTCAAAATCAAGGTCAACTCATGTCAAGGTTCATCTTGCCACTCAAAACCATACATGTGGTCAAAATTTGAATGTTGTAGGTTATTGACAAGAAGATTTTAAAAGCTTTTCCCTATATAAGTCTATATGAACCATGTGACCCCAGGGCGGGGCCATATTTGACCCTAGGGGGATAATTTTAACAAACTTGGTAGAGAACCACCAGGCGATGCTACATTACAATATCAAAGCCCTAGGCTTTGTGGTTTGGACAAGAAGATTTTCAAAGTTTTTCCCTATATAAGTCTATGTAAACCATGTGACCCCCGGGGCGGGGCCATATTTGACCCTAGGGGGATAATTTGAACAATCTTGGTAGAAGACCACTAGATGATGTCACATACAAAATATCAAAGCCCTAGGCCCTGTGGTTTTGGACAAGAGGTTTTTCAAAGTTTTTCCCTATATAAGTCTATATAAACCATGTGACCCCCGGGGCGGGGCCATATTAGACCCCAGGGAAATAATTTCAATCATCTTGGTAGAAGACCACTAGAGGATGCTTCATACCAAATATCAAAGCCCTAGGCTCTGTGGTTTTGGGCAAGAAGATTTTCAAAGTTTTTCCCTATATAAATCTATGTAAATTATAGAAATAGACAAAGGGCCATAACTTACTAAAAATTTGTTGAACCAGTCTGATTTTCAGGGGGACACAACTAGGGTACCAATACATCATTCTGACAAAGTTTGGTCAAAATCCCCCTGGTAGTTTCTGAGGAGATGCGATAACGAGAAATTGTTAACGGAAGGAAGGACGGACGGACGGACGGACGGACGGAAGGACGCCGGACCACGGACGCAGAGTGATTTGAATAGCCCACCATCTGATGATGGTGGGCTAAAAATACCTAGGTAAGTATTTGTCAATTATGATAACCACTCTATTTACAACGGTAGTTATAATTTTTAAGCAACACATATATCGCTGTTTTTTTTTGTGTGTGTGTTATGAAATAACTTTTTTGTTAAATGCAGTGGACACTGATTCGAATACACACGTGTCGTTTGTTGGCAGTCGGCAGTGTAAAATTAACATATTATTTAATACCTTTGTAGCATCCCGAGAGTTTAAACTGACCCATAAACCAATATATATATAATATATAATAATATAATATATCCAATAACGAAACTTCATAATAAAATGATATTGTGGCCACAGCATCGAATTGACATACTATATTCGTTAAAAATGAAATTTAATGTCTTGCAATGACTAGACAAGAAACTGGTAACCTGTTGCAGCTTCAGAATCAAAATATGTAAGAAAACGGAAAAAAAAACATGTCCATATTCTCACTGCAAGTATAGTTACAAAGAAAATTACCGTTTAACACTATAGACTAAGACATCGCTATGACCAAAGCTACGTTCAATATTATAATTATCATTATTACATTATTACTAACGCATGCAAAAGTAACAAAATTACTTACGTTCAGTCAATCAAGCGATTACTCCTTGGATCATTTGTACAAAAATCTGTACAAATTATTATACAGTATGTTTCACACCATCAAATGTAATCAAGATATTTCACACACCTACGTTAAAGTATTTTTTTGATTGAAAGTTTGCTCTTTCAACCCGCGATGTAATGTGAGATACACTATAGCCTGTTATAATACTGATACCGTTATATGTCAGTGGGAATACTTGAACTATCGTATACAATATCATATTAAATAATAACAGTCTAGTAGATTTCAATACACAAGTTGTTTGGATCATACGAAACTTCAGGTTTGAAATTTTAGATATCAGAATGCTAAATCAAAATATTGTGACCAATACGGTGTAGTATATCGCAGTGTCCGATTTTATAGTATCATGTTTCAGGTCCGATTCAAATTCATTGAAATTTCTATTAGTGTTAGTAAATGCACATATATACCCTCTGACCGCGGCCTCTGACAATGTATAAGACAGCATTTGTTTGGATAAACTTCCCACCGACTCTATAACAAGTCATATGATGACTGTCCAACTTTACAAGGTGTAGCAAAACTCTGGGTGTCCAACCGAGTATCATTTCAAGCACAGACGGACACCTAGGTACAACCACCAAAATTCTGCTAGCCGTTCTACGCGCTACATGGGGTTTCGAACCCTCAGCGGTGAGGGTCGAGTAATTGGGAGCCAGAAACCTTAACCACTCGGGCAAGACTTTTATTGGTGGGTAATAACCATGGCCGTTTCAGAAATGAGCCATTTCCTAAAGTTTAAGAATCATCTGTTATAAAATATCACAAAGGAATTTTCTCTAATCAATTATCTGTGGGTCTTTTGTTTGGTAAAATTTGCTTTTTGAAAGATTAAAGCATCTCTTTTTGTAATTAAGTAACTAATTCGATACACAATTAATGTCCATCTGTAACACAATCCTAAATTAGTCAAATCTGCCAATATTAAGTATTAAACATTTTAGAAAAGTCCTAAAATGGCCCAAAATAAATATAATACTGTGATAACATATACTCAGTTCCAAAAGAAAGTGTGCACTTTTTAAGTTTAAATATTTCAAAAAATTCCCCGACGTTTTTGTTTCATTTTTTCATACACTAACTCTCAGGTATAACTCAAAATCTAAAATGCATACCAATTTGATTTAAATTTTGGTACCAAACATTATAAGTTTTCATGAAAATAACGGAGAAAAAATAACAGAAAACTAAGTGCACACTTTCTTTTGGAACTGAGTGAAAAAAATAATTTCTTTGGCAACTGTAGTTTGTCATGGATGCACACTCTAGAATGACGCAAAAACACCACACCAAATGAAAGAATGATTTAAACGCCTGTCATTTAGCACGTGCAAAAGCAAACCAAATGCATAAAAAAAGAGATTTTGAAAATTTTTAATATTATGTAAAAGACGTGAAAACGGCGACCGCCGGGTTCGCAGATTTTTCAAAACCATCGAAAATGGTGTACATATGGTTATTCAAGACTGTTTCCAGTGAAAACTATCAAGCGAATTACTTTTAAAAGTTATTTCTGAACAAATTTGTCACACTGACAGATTGTCCTTTTTGCCGAGACTACTATGCACATAAAAAACTAAATTAATAGAATGATGCTTTTTTTTCTGTGTAGCGCTTTCGGTAAAGTAAGTTTCAAATATTTAAGTTCCTTCTTTTTACATTTTATTGCTAGTAATTTGTTTAACACTAGGTCGAAATGTTTTAAGGACCTACACATTACATAAAAACAGTGGATAAACATTAAACTATAAATAACATTAATAGGTGTCATGTAACAACGTTGAACATCTATAGAGAACGTTTGATGAAACAATGCAACGTCTAAATATAAGAACTATCATGACTTACATCTTTAAACAATCAAATAACAACTAAATTTCAATTCCGACTTCCTTTAGTTTAGAACCGTTGCATAAAAGATAACCTTGTTATGTATATCATATTTGAAATCAACTGTTTTATGCATTTGTTTTCCCTTAAAATGTTTCAAAAGTGAAAACAATAACCCTAAGGCGGAACATCTTAAGGCTAAACATCGTAACGAACATAGCATCAGCAATCACGGTTACTAATATTTCAGATTTTTTTTTTGATAAACATACAAGCAACCACAAGGTTAATTAAAACATGCATGTAGTAAAATGTGCGAGTTCACAAAGTAGAAAGTAACTTTTTTTATAATTATTGCAAAACAAACTTTACTTACCATTTCTTATTATTCCCTTTTTTACCACAAATACTGACTTTTGAAATGTCCGTGTCCACTTCAACAAGTGTAACAAAACGGAATTTAAATAGACTATAGATTTATATATAAAATCGTTTAAACTAACAAATTCTCGTAATCTCCTCTACTACAGAGTAGGTAGAAAATATTATGCACATCGGTCACTAAACTTTTGTCATTCACAGATACTTGAGGGCAAGCCATAAACCCAACAAAATTCGTTTAAAATTTTCACTCGACTCCATTAAAGAAAATGTAGGAAGATAATTATTCAAAGCATACTCGAAATTTATTTGGATTTTCTGTGATCCGACAAAAAATTGAAATTTGATAACCCTTGTTTATCAAGAAATATTTTAATGGAAGCTGTGCAGGTGTTAAAATATAATCGATGATGCGCTCAACAATGTGATGAATATCAGCATAGTGAATACTTGACAATTCTGTCATTTTACGAGAAAAAAAAAAGACTTCTATCATGAAGGAATATGACTATGTTAAAATGTTCTCAATATGACACTTTTATGTTATGGAAATAAAAAAAACTTCAATGCAACCACTGGCTTTGTTTCTTTGACAGAATTTCCAGTCAATACTAGTAGAAATCGCTTTGGTTATCTTATTTAGAGCCATCCAGCTGGCTTACGAAAGGCCGGTGATTCTACCCACGTGATGAAATAATGCACCTGGGGTCTTCCTCAACCATCAAAGCTGGAAAGTCGCCATATGACCTATAATTGTGTCGGTGCGACCTTAAACCCAACAAAATAAATTAAATATCTTAGATAATTTCATTATTGAAGAACATTTTTGTAGTTATCTTGGATTTTCCATTTGGGTTGGATTTTCCATGTAGGCTTTTACGTAATTTATAGGACAGCTATGTGGAAAGAATCTTGACCTTTACCATAATTATACTAGTACTAGCACCAAATTATACAATTCACTTTTTTTATTATCAAAATGAGCTTGATTGAAAATATTAAAGGGTTCGATCATTACAGACGAAAATTGGACAGAAATGAACAAGAAATTTTAGCTCGTACACAACTGTAAAATTTGATGGGAGATCGTGCATGAAAAAGTTTTATAAATAAAGCTATCAAATTCGTTTATATCCGTCATTCACACCTTGGTATCTTAGAAAACATATGTAAATATCGGGAATCTGCAATGTTTGATTGATGATTTTGCTGCGTACATGCACTTTATGTAATCTTATTTTGATATATGTGTAAAACTTACAGAAGGCCAATGGTTCTACCAAGATGCACGTCCGTGATAAAATAAGGGCCGGATGGGCACATTGCGTCTGCTTCTATCGTGAATGATAAGTTAGAGAACTGTCGATTTGACTCAATTTCCAACAAAAAATAAATGATAAAGCATAATTTTAATATGTATGTGTGTGATAGGGGAACAAATGTTCATTTTAAATAAACTGTACTGGTTTTTGTTCCAGTATGTACAGGGATGTGCAGAATAAATTATATAAATGTGTCGGTACATTCTGAATAATCAGAAGTGGCAACTCCGACTTTTGTAATATACCATGTTTACTTATTACAAACAACACCTATTCCTTTTCTTTATTTATAGCTTAGTACTGTATGTATGTTTAATTATATTATATTCATTTGCTTGTCTCGGTTCTGTAAACTCTTATAACAGGTGGCGCGTTAATGTTGCAAAGTGTCAAAATTAATGGCAACAGTGTGAAAAAGATAAATTGAGCATGGTGCCTCAACGTTTTGTGATTATTTATCTATTATACTAGCTTTTCAACTGGGTTTTAGATACGAAAGGGCATGTGGCAAAACTATATCTCACTATGCATTAGCTTTGGGATATACAAGTTAATTAATTACAATTGTTTTGAGATAGGTGAGGCTAAGCTAATACAATATATAAGTTATGATATAAACCCAAAGTAGTGGACTGATTTCAGTTGGCGTTATATAATCTTTATTAAAAAATAAAAGTAGATAAAATAAATGTAAAATTCTTACTAGATCTGTACATGTTATTGACTATGAACATATTGGATCAACGGATCAAGTTTGGTCTAGATATTGTAAAACACGAAATAAGTCCATCAAAATCTTTGCAGTTAGTAGAGGAACTTTTTAAAATTTCGCTTTCGTTTATGTTTCATAAACATACTTACATGTAAAAGTATGCTATTTATTCTGAATTAGAGGCCTATGTGGTCGAGTGGTTAAGGTCGCTGACTTCAAATCACTTGCCACTCACTGATGTGGGTTCGAGCCTCACTCGGGGCGTTGAATTCTTCATGTGAGGAAGCCATCCAGCTGGCTTATGGAAGGGCGGTGGTTCTACCCAGATGCCCGCTCGTGATGAAATAATGCACGAGATGGCCACCTAGGGTCTTCCTCCACCACCAAAGCTTGAAAGTCGCCATATGACCTATAATTGTGTCAGTGCGACGTTAAACCCAACAAAAAAGATATTCTGAATAAAGTGCAACTAAGTTCACAACAGGCTTCTATCAAGTACACGTTATATGATATACGAGAGGCGTTCAATAGATAATGATACTCCGTGTGTAGTTATGTAACCGGTGGTTATTTTTAAATTCGGTTTTCGGCACATTATAGAGCAATTTATTGGAAACAAAATGCCATAAGAATGATAAAATCGGTAGATTCAAAGTAAAAATATAATCATTTGAGTGAGGTGTACTCGGGTATGAGGGCGACGCACGACAATCAACACGACACGACGCACGACATAGCAACGCGACGGACGACAATGTACAAAGACATTTTAACATTGAATGTCTCATTGTCGCGCTAGGTTTTAACAAAAAATATTGCAGTTAAAAATTTAATGTCGTTGTCGCGAGAGTCGTGTCGTGTGTCATGTTGAATGTCGTGTGTCGTGTCGTGTGTCGCGTTGAATGTCATGTGTCATGTCGTGTCGTGTGTCGCGTTGAGTTGCCGTGTGCCGCCCTGAGAACACGACACACGACATTCAACGCGACGGAAGAAATGTACAACGACACTCGACTTTATATCGCGCAAATGTCGTGGAATTGTCGACTGTCGATTTAAATTATTAACAACGACACACGATATTCAACGCGACACGCGACAACGAGCAACGACACACGACAGTCTATCGCGCAAATGTCGCGAAATTGTCGCATGTCGAGGTAATTTATTGAGGGCGACACACGACATTCAACGCTACTCACGACAAGACACTCGGCAATGAACAACAACACTCAATTTTTAATGCAACATTTTCTGCCTAAACCTAGAGTGACAATGAGACATTCAAATGTTAAAATTTCATGTGTCGTTGTACATTGTCTTCCGTCGCGTTGCAGTGTCGTGCGTCGTGTCGTGTGTCTCGTTGATTGTCATGTGTCGCCCTTTGATGTGGCACTGGCCGAATTCCGTAAATATGATATCACTGCAAGTACAGATGCCAAGAAAAATTAGAACATGAAATGTAAAATGTAGTTAACTTAGGCTAGGACCACTACTACAATGCTACTGCCGTTATTATTTTTTATTATAATTATTATTACTGTTATTATTATTTTTATTGTTTCAGAATTCACCATAAGCCTTGCCTTTATTATTCAAGCATGCAAATCAAAACTCACGTTAAGTTTATCCACTGATTACTCCTAGGATAAATCCACGAAATTGTTGACATAACACCAATGTTGATATGATTTGTATCAAATATAATAAAGACACTTCACTATTTTTTTATATTTTATTGCAGATCATCTAAAGATTGCTCTTTCAGCCTGAGATGTATTGCGAGATATATTATAGAATGTAATAATACCGATAAAGTTACATTTAACCCTTTGCCTGCTGGCGGCAGTAATTCTGCCTTTGCGACCAGTGCAGACCAAGATCAGCCTGCACATCCGTGCAGTCTGATCATGGTCTGCACTGTTCGCTATTCAGTCAGTAAATTTTCAGTAAACACCCCTTCGAATAATAAATGGTATTGCCCAAATTGAATGATGGACCAGTCCATTATAGAAATTTAGCAGGCTAAGGGTTAAGCGAGAATTTTTGTACTATCGTATACAATATCATGTTTAATGATACAAGTTGTTTTGTATCATTACTTCTCACCACTTGCATGAAGTACGGTTTTAATCTCCTGGACTATACGGTCTAGTTATCAGATTTTAATCAAGGTCGTCTAAAATATCGCTGTATGCTTTTCCAGCTTCAATTTAATTTCATTTAAATTACTTTTTGCGTTAACCTGCTGACCGATGACAACGTACCACACAGGGTTGCTATAGTATGTATTTATACAAGTCATAAGATGGATTTATAAAGAAATAATCTGCTATGAACTACAACAGCTATTTAAGCATGCATGAAACAATAAATCAAAATGTTCTAAATCCAGTACATTAACGAATCAATTACGCCTTCAAATGACACTGACTCCTTGTTCAAGTTATTTAAGCTATTAAAAAATATGTACCATGCCTTTAAAACAATGGACTACATCAAATTGAAAATAGATGGTTTATAACTTGCAAGCAATAACAATATCCCTTCTTTTTTATCTTATAACAAGAAACAAAACTACTGGTTCAATATCCTTCAATTCCCGTCAGAACCAAATAAGCAGAATTCGTAAAATTTACACATATATCAAAATAAGACGACATAAAATGTTTTACGTAGATTTCCAGCTGACATTAAACAATTGTCAAATACGAATATTCAAAACATTGTGCACCTTCGAAAACCAAACAAATGTCCAAAATCCGGATCTTGGACAATATACTGCTGACAGGCCTCTTCTTTAATAGAAACAGAATCCAATATGCGTTTTTAGGTTGAAATATTCTATTGAATTAATCACACGTAACAAATCGAAAGCTGTTTTGCACGATGTTCCCTTGTGTATAAGTGACTTGTTTTTGTGTATTTTGAACTGTTATCAATACCGTCGTTGTTTTATGAAATTTAAACATGCAAACGTTTTTTTCTTACAGAGATACATCCATAAAAAATAGTTGGTAGCGATAGTACAATGTCATCATCTTCAGATGAGTCAGGGCGCTACAGTCTTAAAATGAGGCATAAGTTAGTACTTCACTCATTTTATGACACCAGTGAAAGTTTTCTAGGAAAATGGCGTGTTCTTATCACATTCAGAAATTGATGAAGCTTAATTTTTTTTAAAAAAAGCTGACCTATCACATCGGTAATATCTGCAGTAAAATATTGTAATATTGAAGTTTTGAATGAATGTTTTTAAAAAAGTTGGTGTCAATTTAATTGCAAAAATGTACAAGTATGCCATGTAATTTTGAATGCCATCTGACTTTGTTAGTTATTTTAAACTGACACTTTTACGACACATTAACTTGATTAAGGAAGAACGTTTCCCAGATCACTCACTATAGTATCATAAATGACGCCTAGTGCCATATCAAATATGGCCTTAATGGATGCGTACCTTGTTTACAAAGTACAGATATTTTCTACAGCTGTGTTACTTTTTTTTCTGTATTATCTATTTTGAATAACGAATACAATTTGCATGTATAAAAAAAAAATGACACTATGTTTATTTCGTCGTCCTTGTAAAGATTTTACATTTGTTTATTTCCTTTGTTTTGCTGGAAAAATGAACGATGTATTAAACACTAAACATAGAAAAGAATATAGAAAAAGTAGGTAGCGACAAAACACAATGGATAAACAAAGGATTCATTTTAAGGCAAAAGTAAATTTTCACAAATGAAATACCTTATAATCCTAATAAAGATAAAATAAAAAACTAACCTGACACATCAACTGCATCAGATTTTGAAATATTATCAGATAATTTAAATGAACTTTATGATAAATATGTTTTCTTTTACATTGACACTTTTACCACGTTCATCTCATTAAGGGTTCTAATGCAGCTACAAGTAATTCAATAGATCTGTTTCTTATTCATAGATGCAGACAATTTGATCGCAATATTTTCAAACAAAATCTATAACAAGAGCTGTCCGTAAGACAGCCAAGCTCGACTATTCGAAATATTGTCCCAGAAGCAGGAAAATATTACCCAAAAAGGTTAAAAAGCAAAAGAGTTTTAAGTTCAAAAGGGGAAATAATTTGACCAAAATGCATACCAGTTATGGGACTTGCTGCTATCAACTAGTTTTATAACCCCGAAGGCACATGTGAAGTTTCAATTCAATATCTGCATTAGTTTTGGAGATAGAAACTTGCATGTAAAACTTTAACCAGAATTTTCAAAGTCCAAAAGGGGGCATAATTTGCCCAAAATACATGCCAGAGTTATGGGACTTGACCCAGTGAGGTTGGTAATTGATCTAGAAAAAGAAAAAATAAGTTTCAAATCTATATGCCTTTTAGTAATAGCTGTATGTACTTGCACGCAAAACTTTAACCAGAATTTTCTAAGTCCAAAAGGGGGCATAATTTGGCCAAAATGAAAGTCAGAGTTATGGGACTTGCTGCTATCAACTAGTTTTATAACCCCGAAGACACATGTGAAGTTTCAAATCAATATCTGCATTAGTTTTGGAGATAGTAACTTGCATGTAAAACTTTAACCAAAATTTTCTAAGTCTAAAAGGGGGCATAATTTGCTCAAAAAACATGTCAGAGTTATGGGACTTGCCCAGTGAGGTTGGTAATTGATCTAGAAAAAGAAAAAATAAGTTTCAAATCTATATGCCTTTTAGAAATAGCTGTATGTACTTGCACGCAAAACTTTAACCAGAATTTTCTAAGTCCAAAAGGGGGCATAATTTGGCCAAAATGAAAGTCAGAGTTATAGAACTTGCTGCTATCAACTAGATTTATAACCCCGAAGACACATGTGAAGTTTCAAATCAATATCTGCATTAGTTTTAGAGATAGTAACTTGCATGTAAAACTTTAACCAAAATTTTCTAAGTCTAAAAGGGGGCATAATTAACTCAAAAAACATGTCAGAGTTATGGGACTTGACCCAGTGAGGTTGATAATTGATCTAGAAAAAGAAAAAATAAGTTTCAAATATATATGCCTTTTAGAAATAGCTGTATGTACTTGCACGCAAAACTTTAACCAGAATTTTCTAAGTCCAAAAGGGGGCATAATTTGGCCAAAATGAAAGTCAGAGTTATAGGACTTGCTGCTATCAACTAGATTTATAACCCCGAAGACACATGTGAAGTTTCAAATCAATATCTGCATTAGTTTTAGAGATAGTAACTTGCATGTAAAACTTTAACCAAAATTTTCTAAGTCTAAAAGGGGGTATAATTTGCTCAAAATACATGTCAGAGTTATGGGTCTTGACCCAGTGAGGTTGGTAATTGATCTAGAAAAAGAAAAAATAAGTTTCAAATCTATATGCCTTTTAGAAATAGCTGTATGTACTTGCACGCAAAACTTTAACCAGAATTTTCTAAGTCCAAAAGGGGGCATAATTTGGCCAAAATGAAAGTCAGAGTTATGGGACTTGCTGCTATCAACTAGTTTTATAACGCCGAAGACACATGTGAAGTTTCAAATCAATATCTGCATTAGTTTTGGAGATATGGAGATAGTAACTTGCATGTAAAACTTTAACCAAAATTTTCTAAGTCCAAAAGGGGGCATAATTTGCTCAAAATACATGTCAGAGTTATGGGACTTGACCCAGAGAGGTTGGTAATTGACCTAGAAAAAGAAAAAATAAGTTTCAAAGCTATATGCCTTTAATTGATGGCTGTATGTACTTGCAGGCAAAAACTTAACCAAGGTGTGACGCCGACGCCGACGCCAGGGTGAGTAGAATAGCTAGACTATTCTTCGAATAGTCGAGCTAGAAATAGATTTCGATGAAACTGACTATGGTGTCCCGCTAGAGCCATCTGCACAGCCTCCCTCTCTTGATTTGTAGTTTCTACGACACAAATCTTGCAGCTAGGCGTTGTACTTTCTACAACCGATTTATTAAACAAGGGTCCCTCGTTTTCACCATATGAGCCGCGCCATGTGAAAACCAACATAGTGCATTTGCGACCAGTATAGATCCAGACCAGCCTGCGCATTCGCGCAGTCTGGTCAGGATCCATGCAGTTCGCTAACGGTTTCTCTAACTGCAATAAGCTTTGAAAGTGAACAGCATGGATCCTGATCAGACTGCGCGGGTGCGCAGGCTGGTCTGGATCCATGCTGGTCGCAAACGCATTATGTTGGTTTTCCAATGGTGCGGCTCATCTAGGTTTCCACATTTCACAATCGTAGTTTCATTATTTCGACGCAACGTTCTTTTGCTGTTTTGAACTCACAATACTAATATGCGGCGATGGCCGTCATTGGATACCGTAACTGACAGATGAACGAACTTATGATAGTTTGCAATGTCGATAACTTACAAAATAATAATACATATTTTGAATAGTGTTCAATTCTATTCACTCGTACTGAAAATATTTAGTACGGCTTAGTAACCCTCATTTCCGGTTGGGTTGCTAGAGACCAGTGGTTCTAGGACGGTATCCGCATTTAATTAATCTTGAATGACCTCACATAATTAGATATGAAAGCCATAAATAGCGTGCATCTGCCTTCTGTCGTCTGAAATTACCTACAACAAAAACGTTGGTAACTGCGTATTAGATAAATAAAACATGGGTCAAGACAAATCATACAAATTAATTAGTTGTTATAATTACGCCCTCATTTCTGTGCCAGCTACTTTGGCAAACAAACGAACAATGCAGGTCAGAAACTTGGCTTGTTCTTTATTCTATTGTCTAAATACCTATAAATTGTTTGTTTCTTGTCTCTATATATACTTGATCATGTCCAAGAAATATTAGAAATGCTCTCATTAAGATCAAATTTAAGTATGCTCTTAAGTAATGAAACACTCGTGGCGGTTTGAATTCGTATTTTGTTTGCTTTCTAGCAAAACATTTGTTTACCCAGAAAATTAAATTGACTCAAGTATGGGCCTATTCGGTACGTTTGTTGCCGTTTTTTCAACAGTATTTCAATAATAATAATAATAATAATGATAATAACTTTATTTTAAGAAGGTGACATATTAAGAGTACATAGTATACATACAATTTATTTCCAATATGGCCTTCTACATAAATGTTACTTGAAACACGTAATGTAATATGGCGGGTTGTTACCCTAACCAGTGTTCTTGGATTCTGTACATGTACCAACCTGTATGTCGCAAGTAACTGCCAAAATCATTATTGCGTGTACGGCATGTATATCTAATCGCATTTTTTTTCAAGAACTATCTTAGTTCCTACAAAATATCAAACGGAAAAAAAGCCATATGAACAGTGATACTTTATTTAAATAATTTTCGTGTGAATGAGACGACCCCTGTATACATCTTTGGGTTGGCAAATTCGTTTGATAAAACTTTTTTTCAATACACATGAAATGTAGCAATTTTTGTATTATAAAATACTGTAAATACAGTAAAAATCACTTTTGAAAAAAAAAACAACAAAAAAACACAACTCTTATTGGGTTTGTTTACATAACCGGCCAATCAGAACGGACAAATATTACCTTATTTCCAGTAAGTTTCCTGTAATGTTTTGAAATGGTGGTCTTTGGCCACTTGAATCAGGGTTGGAGAACGGATGATTTGGGACGATATGCCTTTTATGAAATCGTCACGGAGAGCATACGTCTCACTCGGGGATCGAACTTACGACCCCGCTATCTAGACGTGTGCTCGTCCTAATGCGCTAAGCGGACGGTCACTTTCTGTTTGGAACTTCATCGACGGCCGGAGTAGCTATTTCATTACCACACATCTAAGTGTTATAAATATGTGTTATAACTGAAAAAAAAGTTATGATTATAACTCATTACATTGGTATGTATCATGATTTATCAGGTCAAGGATATCATTGTAAATAACGGAAACTGTCACAATTACCACAAATTGGGCATTACAATTACAAATTTATTGCCTATTTCAAATGGTACACGTGCGTATTATAGCACATTGCTATCGGGTTAATAGCCTGTTTTCGGTATGTGTTTGACATTATCGGTTAACATTAGATAGTTTACCATTGTCAACTTTGTCAACTTTGACAGGCGGGTGAAATGATCTCAGTACTTAAAAAAGGGAAAAAGCCGAACCCTTTAGGGGACAGAGATATACCAGTCAGAACAAGTGGCATTTTCCATGACATTGCATTCTCATCTACCAGAAGTTCGTTAAAATCTCGAACTTGAGAACAATGATAACCCTCTGTTGTTGTTTTTTTAAAAAAAGAAGCAAATCCAAAATTTAAATAAATATGCAGTATCTTTTTAAGTGTGAACAAAAGAGCTATTTAATGAAATTTCATTAACATAAACAAGCCAAAGGGAATCTACATGTATATAAAATACAGGAACAGATGCGCTCTTTTTCACAATAATTCTTCTGTAAGCCTTTCAATATATTCTGGGCATCACACCAGAGACTGTAACGCTGTTTAAACAATGCTTATTAAACTATTTCATACGAAGTATTATGAAAAAAGTATTTTTTTCGTGTATATTTCAGTGGGCAATACAATTACAACAACAACAAATAAACAGAAACATTGTGTATCAACATCGTTATTCCTAGGGAACAAATACTACACAGTCCTACACTGGGTGTAAGGGGAAATTCGTCAATGTAAATAATTTCTTCTTTAATACTACAAATAGGACATCGGACTAACAGCCGGAGGGCAGAAGATATTGCTTATAATAATGTATTCAGCGATGAAGACAGTCATTTTTTTCGGACTTGGCCTGCATTGTATGTATTTATGCGTAGAAATTTTTTACACTGGTACCAGACACCAAAGTTGCGAGTTCTGCACCAAAATAGGTTGATTACAACCAGGTAAAACCCCCGTATCACATACAGAGACATATCTGCGTATATATACCTTTAATGTAATTTGCAACTGGAAACTGGTTAGTTAGGACAATAGACACTAGTTTGTAAGTTCTCATATATCTTTACGATTACAACGCACCCTCCTATCGGCGGCACTATTTTTTGCTTTTGATTCAGGTGACTGCTTCAAGGAAGAAATTGTGTGCATATATGAATGTTAAAATTTAATCTATATTTCCATCGCAAATTTATATCGCTGCGGCAATGCTCTTGTCAGGAGACAGCGAACTGAAGCACGAACTGGTCGATTGTAGAATTTCTGCAGAACTTGACGTTTCTTTGACACCATACTGTTCATTAAAATTCTTTTAATCGACCAATTTCGCTAATATAAATGGGATCAGAAAAAAATCAGTAAGACTCTCATTGAATATAGCTCACAGATGATGATACCCGTTTGTGAATAGGTTTTTATTAGCATCTCTTTTGTTTATATCCAGTGAATGATGTTCATATGGGCAGAATTCGATTAAAGGGATACTATACCGCTTTAAAACGATATTCATTGCATAGGGTAGACTGTGTTACTTCCCTTGTCTTATATTTATTTTCGGCTGAAATAGGAGTCTATGCATTGCATTGGGTAGATCTAGCGTGCGTTTTCACTGATCGCGTACAGCGGCAGTACTCGATCGTCACTCACTAAAGGGCAAACAAGGGATAGTATTCAATAGTGGAATTACTCAAAAGAATTATTTAGTAAGTGACATTCAGTGAGCAGACTAAATGTTTACCGAATATTGTACACTGAACAGTTCTCGCAGTGTTGCATTCGGCAAGCAGTATTTCACTGAGAAGCGAAAAAGGAATATCATCACCATCTTCTCCTCTGGGAGAGTATACTCGTAATTTGATTAAAATGCTTTACAAGAGATATGGTAGATGTAGAGCAGACGCAATTGGTCCAGTGGTAACCGTGACTGTCTGACTACGAAACCCGCGCTCCACCAACTAAAAATAACTGAGACTGGGATAAGAGTCCCGTGTACGGGTGCTTTACACCTAACACGCTTAAGAAACAGGGAAGCTTTTGAAATTGGAGCGTCTTCTGTATCTTGCACTATCCTCACACTAACATTACTAATTTACAGGAGGTGCCCATATGGGTTACAGGTGGCGATTATAAATAAAAAAAAATGCAGTTATCGTAAATTATAAATACTGAGGAGGTAATCATATAAAATACCGAGATGCATTGAGTGGGCGGATTTTTTTATTGATTCATAAATTCAATTGATCATTCGGAACAAGTAAAGATGAGTGCCTAATGATCATGACAGACTAAAGATGTCCAGTGAGAAGCCAACACAGAAAGTAATTCAGTGAGAATTTCTCTGTACTATCTGATATATCTGTCCTCATGCACTGTTTACTTGATGATGTGTACGGCATGGTACGGGAGTCGGCCAAAACCAATCCAAGCGTCTGCTCAAAGTAACAAGCGTCGGTTGATCTTGAGTAGAAAAAAAGTGTGCTTTATAATTTCTTCTTTATTTATGATCGAAAATAAAATCTTATCAATGGAAAATCAGTGAAAAAATAGCAAATAAAACAAGGTAAAATTACCCGCTCTCTGTGCTGTCAGTAAAATGTTCGAAGCTAACATTGATGATTATATCACATGTTTTCGCGACATCCAGTATCAGTATAATTATTTTGCACGAGAATTTCTGAATTTAACATTGTAAATTATATTTCTTCTTCATTTAAAGAATTTCAGAAGTTTCCGTGTATGGCTTGTAATGGCTTTTAGCAAGACAAATGTTAGTCGGACAGGTTTTGTTTTTTTCAGTTAGTTTGGGAATGGTACAACTACCCGTGCAGTTGGGGAATTGCATCGTTTTTGGTCAAATTGGGAAATTTCTATGAAGATAAAAGATACAAGAATCTTTATTTTACATTGGATAAAGTATAATTAAAAACATTAGCTCATGAGCTATTTCCCGACAAACAAAGAAAACTGAAATTAACAAAAATTGATCAGGTCGGATATCCGGGCACTTCAGCGTATCGCGTTGCGTTGCAACAAGCGGAGTTTACAGCAAACGCTAAATTGTAATTGAAAAGCGTTTCATGTTTCCTTAGTGCTGGTTATTTTTCTTTATTTAAAGTAAAATTTTGGGCAATATTAAGAAGTCAGTGAATTTATAATGTAGCATGATGTTCGAGAAATCACTCCCGAGAAAGAAATCTTTCTTTTTTTAGGTTTCAGACGTGATATTCATCATTAATCCGTGTAAGCTACAAGGTCTCATTTGTGACGGACTGAATGAAAATTATAATTTAAAAAATCGGAGGTCTTTACAAATAAATAAAACAGAAAATCTAGCTCATCTAATTAGGTTTATTCATTCGTTTCACTTTTCTCGTTCTATTTTGTAGCCTACCATTAAAACAGTTCTGAAAGCCAGATAGCTTATACTGTGGTGTCAAAAGTGATTCAGTAACGCCAAATTTAATTAAATCAACACCTCTTACCTAAATTCTGATTGGTATGAGATTATATAAAAGGTGTCATAATTTAAAGCATAATAGTACATAATGCGTAAATACTGGATAAGGGATTTTTTCTCCCTCGAAGCGTATCAGGATCAAAATAGAAGATCTTTAACTGCATTTATAACACAAAGGTTTTTTTTATATATAAACAATTGTTTTAAATGTAATATGACAGCTAGAGCTACTGTGTTACACGTGGAGATAAAATGATAATTATAATACAATGTAATAACTGCATGCTAGTTTCTTTTCTACGAAAAGCCAGGACGTATCAATAAACTGATGACTTCTTAAATACGAAAATACTGAAAAATGCTGATCTCTGTTTTGTATTAAATTGTGAATTATTTAAAACTGTGAATGATAATTTGCACGCTTTGTCTAAAATAATTTTAGCCATACCTTGTAGTTTTCAAAATCCATATTTTTTTGTTAATTGTTAGGCTGTCACAATTGACTGCTTCCACATATAATATAATTAAAGCATTCATTCAAGTCATAAGTTATAGATCACTATGGAAACCAATCAGTATGTGGTATATTAATGATAATCAGTTTTGACCAGTTCTTAATGACTATCACTAATTAATAGATTGATTTCCTGTTTGTTTCATCCCTCTCATGTACCCCTTCGGGGCCTTATGGTAATTTCCTGTTTTATCCGTTTGATGTATGCCTTCAGGGTCTTATGATATTTGGAAGATGTACATTATTGTTATTTGAGTGTTAACTGACTAAGGGATTAATAGAGCTCCTACATAGAAAAAAAACCTTAATCAATACACATATAGTTCATTTGAAATTTTAAAATCAATTCACCAAACTAATTTTTGGCTGGAAGGACATTTCTTCAAAAAAAAAAGAATAAATAAATAAAATAAATAAATAAATATAAAATAAAAAAATGACTGCAATAAGATTACATATATAATAAGTTTTTAACTTTATTTAAATGACTTTCATACTTAATTATAGCATTTTACATAAACTAAATGAAATATATCGCACAAAGTATATTTCAGGAAATGGCAACAATATAAAATATTTTATTTCAGAGCATTAAAACATTTAGAAAATCAGCTTATTTTAAAAAGACATAAAAAATCAGAAAATTGATTTACTTATTTGTTTTATCTGTTCTTTCTTGAGAAAACAAACAAACAAAAACTCTTTTTCAAGACACTTGAAAGATTCTCTGAAAGATGAAATAAACAACTGCTACGATTTTAAGCAAAGAAGTTGAATAAAAAAAAATGTTATGTTCTCAGATATTTAGTTTATTTTAATATGTAATATAATGCAAACAGAGAAAATGTTGAATAAGCTAATCATAACTGATCCGTAGCGCCAAAGAGCTGACAATACATAATCTGTCACTTTTTCCAGACCGTTTTAAAATGCCACAAAATCAATTATCACAAAAAATACCTACTTTTTTTTTGAAAAATATATAGATTGTACTATTGGGTAAGCATATAATAAAAAAGATGACTCTTGATTCGTTTTATTTGAAAATAAAAACATTACAACCCACACCGCTAGTTAATTCGCTACGAATTGCGAGGTCCTGCTTTCACCTCCAAGGTAATTTGCATAATCGACTGCTCCGGATGTGACGTCATGCCGACCTGATCAATAATGCGGCTAAAAAGAAAGATAAGCGAAAGTTAAGCATATTAAAACATAAATGACATTGCAGTGGTTAAGAATGGCATTGTTATATGATAAAAAACGAAACTTACATACATAGCACATATAAGCACAAACCTGTAAAAATAATAAGTACTCAGGGACCTCACTCTACTTTGGGGGAAGGGGTCCGCAGTTCTCAGCCGGTGGAATTTTCGCATCGTTTTAGCCAAAAGGGGGAATTTTCATTGCCTTCAAAGAATAACATACTATGTAAGAACTATAACATGTATAACTCTCATTACACTAAAGTTGTTTCTTTTTCTCAACATACTACTGGTAACTGCAATTATATCATGTCAAGATCAGCTTTTCAGGGGTCAAGCTATACTGTTATTAATGAAACTTCCACAAACTTTATCTAAAACAAGTACATTTATCATTACAGATTTTTTTAATCAATTTATATTTTAGTTGTCTAAAAGTGGGTGGGGTTTGGTGCCTTTGCATTTTATTATCAAAAAATGCTTCAAAATAAGGGCTGCTTTTGCAACAGTGATCATATTTTTCTTAAATGCAGACTTTCAAATGGCTTTTTTATTTAGATTGTACTAGAAAAATCTTGTAAGAAATGATGAAAATGTCCGAAAATCACGGTCGCGAAAACGGGTGACAAATATGGAAAACGAAAGTAAACATTTAAAATTCTTGATGAAATACCTGTTTTGAATTTTATTTTTTTTTACCATACCTGTTCAATACTTACAATTTCTGCTTATTAAAGCATTTAATTTATTTTGGACCAAACAAAGCCTCTGCAATGATAATAAATTTTCTATAGACCGTAACGGTTGACCGGCTCACGTAATTGTATCAAGCAAACAAAATAAACAAAATAATGATTTTACTTATCCAATTTGTGCAAAGTCGATTATCTAAAGCTGCATTTTTTATCAATTAATTTTTATACATTAATCAGTAAACATCTTTGATAATGACAGGGCATATTGTACTGAATATAAACCGCGAGATGACCACGTGTCAATCGGCACGTGGCGTGATTGACATCTGTTAGCAGCTAATTAACATATGACGCTCCGCCTACTGCCATACTTCCGCGAATGACGGCGAACAATATTGAAATTGACTGGGATTTTGATTGACAAGGGGCAGAACTTTCGAACTCGAGACACATCAAACAAAATTTCCGCGAGTCAACCCAACGCCGGAGCATATTTTGTGCGGGTCAAATACGAGTTTTTCTCGATTTTCGCGGATCAAAAACCCGGGACCTCGGGTCAACCGAATGTCCAGTAAGGGGGATTTTTTTCTCTACTTTTTCTTGATGACATCAATCTGCCTGATTTCCACTGTAAGAGTGTAAAAGTAGCAATAGGCGTTACATGAAAGAACTGAAACACGTATTTATTTTCTCAGATATAAATCAGGGCTATCTGTAAAGGAAATATTTTAGAAGAAAAGTGTTAATTATTAAAAGAAGTTCAGCCTGTAGCCTATTGATATTGACATGATTGATATGGGTAGGTTTTGAAAAATATGCAGCAATTTGGGGTTTTCGAATTATTTCAATTGTCAGATTAGTTGCTGGGCAACCATATCATTTGTGCATACCCATTGTTTTTATTTAAAAATATTAAGAAAATAATGTAAAATTCCATTTTTATAAAACAGGTGATATTTCCAAATTATTACCTGCAATGCAACAAGTAGTATAGCACATGGGGACTGGGTGATTTCACGTGACTTTTTACTGATATGCAAATGGTAATTTGAAAGATGAGTTTATCTTATTTATTTTTAAGTATGCCTGTTTTTTGTTAGACTGTCGAGAACACATGATGCCAGGATAGTACATGTATGTTGAGAAAAAGAAACAGCTTTAGTGTAATGAGAGTTATAACCTGTTACAGTTCTTACATAGTATGTTATTCTTTCAAGGCAAAGAAAATTCCCCCTTTTGGCTAAAACAACGCGAAAATTCCCCCGCCTAAGGGCTGCGGACCTCTTCCCCCAAAGTAGAGTGAGGGCCCTGCAGGGGTTCCACTAGATCTGAAAACCCAGGAGTCCCAGGACCCTTGACAAATAAAAGGCAAAAGAAACTTTTAAAGGCATTTTAAGATATAGCGAATGCTAGTAGCATATTTACTTAGGTTGGTGTAGCCTTAAGCAGGGGTTCCACTAGACCTGAAAACCCAAGAATCCCAGGACCCTTGGGTCCAAATTTTGAAGGGTCCTTTTCCCAAATACAGGAGTCCTGTCCCAACATGTCGATATTATGAACTAAATTTTCTTTTATAGTAATACCAGCTGGTAATACAATAATATTAACCAAAAGATGTTTATTAATATTTATTTCATTACAGGGTGACAGGGTGAGCTTTTGTGATCGTCCTTTGTCCGCTGTCTGTCCGTCCAAAATTTCTTGTGAACACGATAGAGACCACATTTTGCAATCAATTTTTAGCTCACCTGTCACAAAGTGACAAGGTGAGCTTTTGTGATCGCGCAGCGTCCGTCGTCCGTGCATGCGTGCGTGTGTAAACTTTTGCTTGTGACCACTCTAGAGGTCACATTTTTCATGGGATCTTTATGAAAATTGGTCAGAATGACAATGTTCCCCTTGATGATATCTAGGTCAAGTTCGAAACTGGGTCACGTGCGGTCAAAAACTAGGTCTGTAGGTCTAAAAATAGAAAAACCTTGTGACCTCTCTAGAGGCCATATATTTCACAAGATCTTCATGAAAATTGGTCAGAATGTTCACCTTGATGATATCTAGGTCAGGTATGAAACTGGACAACTGCGATCAAAAACTAGGTCAGTAGGTCTTAAAATAGAAAAACCTTGTGACCTCTCTAGAGGCCATACCCTTGAATGGATCTTCATGAAAATTGGTCAGAATGTTCACCTTGATGATATCTAGGTCAAGTTTGAAACTGGGTCACGTGCCTTAAAAGACTAGATCAGTAGGTCAAATAATAAAAAACCTTGTGACCTCTCTAGAGGCCATACTTTTCATGGGATCTGTATGAAAGTTGGTCTGAATGTTCATCTTGATGATATCTAGGTCAGGTTTGAAACTGGGTCAACTGCGGTCAAAAACTAGGTCAGTAGGTCTGAAATTAGAAAAATCTTTTGACCTCTCTAGAGGCCATATTTTTCAATGGATCTTCATGAAAATTGATCTGAATGTTCTCCTTGATGATATCTAGGTCAGTTTCGAAAGTGGGTCACGTGCGGTCAAAAACTAGGCCAGTAGGTATAAAAATAGAAAAACCTTGTGACCTCTCTAGAGGCCATATTTTTCATGAGATCTTCATGAAAATTAGTGAGAATGTTCACCTTGATGATATCTAGGTAAAATTTAAAACAGGGTCACGTACCTTCGAAAACTAGGTCAATAGGTCAAATAATAGAAAAACCTTGTGACCTCTCTATAGACCATATTTTTCAATAGATCTTCACGAAAATTGGTCAGAATTTCTACTTGATAATATCTAGGTTATAGTTCAAAACTGGGTCACATGAGCTCAAAATCTAGGTCACTAATCAAATAATAGAAAAAACGAAGTCATACTCAAAACTGGGTCATGTGGGAACAGGTGAGAGATTCAGGACCATCATGGTCCTCTTGTTATCAAACTTGCACACTACTTGAATTTAAATAATATCTCGGTTCATCATGGAATCCAAGATTTATTGTTGTTGAAGATATTTTGCAAGTTTGTATCAAATCAAACCATAAATGAAGTCTCTATAGGCATACAGACACTAAATAGAAAAATGGCGCGAAAAAAAATGGTAGTCGCATAATGGCGGATACAAATAGTCCTCAGTTTTTTTGCTCTGTAGAGCTATTTTCCTTATTTTCTTTGCAATTTTTTTGCTAAAATCACATGCAGATCTATACTTGACATGTAGGTACATGTAGCATTTTCATAATGAAATAACAACCTGACAAAATTTTTCATGGAAACTTAGATCATACACTACCAGTATAATTTGGGGTCTCATTTTTTAGCTGATTTTGCAGTTTGTGTGTTGGACTGAAATTAATTTTCTTGCATCAAACATGACCCCCACTTTTCTTTGATTTTTAGTTAGCACTGACAATATTCTTCAAGAAAATGTAAGTACAGACATTTAAAATGGGTCCTGATGTGGCTGCGTTTATTGGAAATAGGTCAATTTTATATAGAATAAAGAACAAAATCTATTTAGTGTGTTATAACCTATATGGCTGCAAAAGCCAAAATGGCAAATTTTGGTCCTTTAAGGGGCCTCAAGGGGCCATAACTCTTGAACCCATGATGGGATCTTCAGATACTGCCAATTTTCAAAAGAAACCAAGATATTATGCCAATACAAGTTGTGTGCAAGTTTGATAAAAGTTCCTGTTTTTTTTTGTTTTTAAAGCTTAAGCTAAGAAATTTGTTCAAGCAAGCAACCCTACTCAGGTGAGCGATATAGGGCCATCATAGCCCTTTTGTTCTGATTGCTTGATGTACTTAACATTGCATCAGTTTTTATCTTATTCTGGCAATGTTTTTAGTGTTTGTTTAAGATGTAAGTAGCATTTTTTGGCAGAAAAAAAAAGATTATAACATAATCATGTTTGATGTTTGAACATGTTCATAAAACATTATTAGCTAACATGACCGTGATACACATGTAGGTAATTCAGAACAATTTTTATTGAATTTGGTAAAGTTACGACATAAAAAGCACTTGCCTGATCGGTCGAGTATATAGCGAGGTCCACTCGTCCATTCCTGACTCTCCCACTCACAAATGCGAGCGTGCGAGTGGAATTTTACACCCCTGTTATGGCTACGTAAAATATTATTAAAAAAATAAAGTTTGAAGGTAAAATTGCGCATGTTATATATATCTTACTTATAGGACTAGTTACACATATACAAATGTACATCCACATTATACATTAAATCCGTGTTCATACCATGACATCTAAATTATTTCGAAATTTTTGCATTCTTAGTCACTTTTATTCACTCCAGGTTTAGCCTCCAAAGTGTAAACCAGGAGTATATAGAAGGCAGTAATGCTAGACCTTGCAACATTCTTCAGGTCCATTTCTTAATTTCTTATAGACAATTAGTCCTGGTATCAACTCTTCGAAATGAATTTACATTGTCATCCGAGAACAAAATAATAAACCTTCTTATAAATGTTGGTTATACAGTCACATTCATTCTGTAGAGTTGATACCATGATGCCTTAATCGTTTAAAAATTTCTATCTTTTTCCCATTGTCTTGTATATATACAAATGTATATCCTTGGTTTAGTACATGGGGGTTAACCACTGAGGAGTTTATAAAAGTGTCTTAAGATCTGATACTGTGACTCCTTGACTGCAAGAATTGACCTGAAGAATATTGCATATTCACCAATATTGCCTTGTATATACACTTATCCCGCCCGCTTAGCTCAATAGGGAGAGCGCAGATCTACGGATTTCGGGGTCGTGAGTTCGAATGGGCAAGGCCTGTGTTTTGTGTGACAGTTTGATGAAAGACATTGTGTCTGAAATCATTCGTCCTCCACCTGATTCATGTGGGGAAGTTGGCAGTTACTTGTGGAGATCAGGTTTGTACTGGTACAGAATCCAGGAACACTGGTTAGGTTAACTGCCAGTCGTTACATAGCTGAAATACTGTTGAAAAATGGCTTTAAACCCAAAACAAACAAATTATATATACACCTAGTTTACAACCCGGAGCTAAACCAAGAGTATATAAGAGTGATTAGAGAAGATGAATATTTTGAAATAATTTAGGCGTCACCGTGGAGTATCAACTCAGAATGGATTTGAGCATGTAACAATAAGAAGATGAAGATGACAGTGTACTGTTAATTCATTAGAAATAGTCCCCACTAGATTGCCACAGTAAACCCTGTTACCTGTATCTGGAACATGATATTTTAAGGTGTTGTTGAGTATGTGATGATCTCTGACATGCTTTGCACAGGTTCAATAACTCTTACAGTATCCAATATTTTACATATTTATAAAATTTTGCCAAAACATTTTTAAATTTTTTTAGCTCGACTATACGAAGTATAAGGAGAGCTATCCTACACGCCCCGGCGTCGGCGTCGGCGTCTTTCCGCGTCCCCACCTTGGTTAAAGTTTTGGTGCACTTTCTCTTTTTTCAACTTATCTCTGTAATTACTTGAAGGATTTGATTCAAACTTGAAATACTTATTCCTCATCATCATCCACATCATCTAACATAAGGGCCATAACTCTGGCACCAATATTTCATGAATTATCCCCCCTTTTCACTTAGATTTTCAGGTTAAAGTTTTGATGCACTTTCACTCTATCTCTGTTATTACTGAATGGATTTTATTCAAACTTAAAATAGTTGTTCAACATCATCACCCACATCATATGACACAAGGTGCATAACTCTGGCACCATTTTTTCATGAATTATTCCCCGTTTTTACTTAGAATTTCAGGTTAAAGTTTTGGTGCACTTTCACTCTACCTCTGTTATTACTGAATGGATTTGATTCAAACTTAAAATAGTTGTTCAGCATCATCACCCACATCATATGACACAAGATGCATAACTCTGGCACAATTTTTCATGAATTATTCCCCTTTTTACTTAGAATTTCAGGTTAAAGTTTTATGCACATTCACTCTATCTCTGTTATTACTGAATGGATCTGATTCAAACTTAAACATTTGTTCAACATCATTACCCTTATCATATGACACAAGGTGCATAACTCTGGGACCAATTTTTCATGAATTATTTCCCCTTTTTACTTAGAATTTTAGGTTAAAGTTTTGATGCACTTTCACTCTGTCTCTGATATTACTGAATGGATTTGATTCAAACTTAAAATAGTTGTTCAACATCATCCCCCACACCATATGACGCAAGGTGCATAACTCTGGCATCAATTTTTCATTTATTATTCCCCCTTTTTACTTAGAATTTTAGGTTAAAGTTTTGATGCACTTTCACTCTGACTCTGTTATTACTGAATGGATTTGATTCAAACTTAAAATAGTTGTTCAACATCATCACCCACACTATATGACACAAGCCGCATAACTCTGACACCAATATTTAATGAATTATGCCCCTTTTTGCTTAGGATATACTTATATAGTGTTTTGATACATTTTTTCTTTACCTCTCTTATTACTTTAAGTTGATATTTTTGACATAGACTCAAACTATTGTGCAATATCTTCATCCACAATTGGAGTCATTAAACACTCCAGTGACAGCTCTAGTTTCCTCAGGTGTGCCCAGTTTCACTATCCAGCATCGAAATAGTCGAGCGCGCTGTCTCCTGTGACAGCTCTTGTTTTTTTATCTAAGCTGAGGGCTTACTACCCAGTCTTTGGAATAGAGTGAAACTCTATGTACAGTAAAACAAGTATCAAGGGAATGATCTAAATGCTCGAGTTTATCCAGGCAGTAGAGTGATTGAAACAGATAAATTAATAATCAAAGAAAAAGTGCATGGGACCTCATGAAATACTTGAGAGAGCTCTGGTACTCAAGCCATTGATACTGTAGCATTAGCAAGAGGTTTTTCAAGGTACTTGTTTTTATGCCCCGAAGGTGGGCACATTAAGTGTATGTGTGTGTGTAGTACTTAGTGTGCATCCATGTAAATTCTTGGCAGGCTGTAACTTCAACATTCATAGGGGGATTTGAAAAAAATTTGACACAATGTGACAAATGTTAACCATATTGAGAACTTAGAAGGTATGTCAGGCTTATGTCCCGGGTCTCTCAAATTAAGGTCACAAAATGATGTGTGATTTTTTTTGTGTTGACTTCAGGGGCATTTGTCACTAATAGTGACAGCTCTAAAACTTGTTGAAATAAGAATTTTGTATATATTATGCAATTGAAACACATACATGTATCAATGTTACTATGATATTGTATCGATCTATTGAAGAAACTCATGTTTTACTGATCAACTCTTACCAACATAGGTATTTCTAATTTCAGCTTTAGAGATGGATCTTTATGTTGAAGAGAAAAGTAAAGATTACGATTTAGTTTTAAAAGTTGGGTCTGATAGTATTAAGGCTCACAAGAGTGTGCTTGTAGAACAGAGTGAATATTGTAAAGCTCTTTTTTGTGGACAGTATAGGGACTCCTTAAAGAATGAGGTTGATCTGTCTGGAGTCGCCAGAAATATCTCAGAAGTCAAAGCCGTTGTTTCTTTCATGTATACAGGTGATATTTCGGTGGACAATGAAAATCTAACTGACGTAATGAAGTTGTCATCTTATTTGTCAGTGTCTTTGCTCGACAAGTACTTGGTGAAATTACTGCTTGATACACTCAGTGTTGAAACTTGCTTGAAATACTACTGTTTAAGTCGGCAGTATGGTTTTAGGGAAGTAGAGAGAAAGGCTGGCATAATGCTTAAAGCAAGATTTCATAACTGTGTCATAAATGATGAAAATTCACTGGATGTCACACCAGAGATGCTACAGGATGTATTTGATAACAGTTTCCTGAAGTTCTGTTCGGGGGCTGATATTCTTAAATTTATTGCCAAATGGCTTGAAAGGTATGCAGACGAAAGTGAGAATGAAATTCCTGACAGAAGTATGGTTGAAGTTTCTACACATATTCTTCATTCTCTTAATAATACTGAAGCACAAAAGAGGCCAAAAACATACATTCCCAAGCTATCAATTGAAGAAGATTTTGCAAAAATTAAAAAGTTGTTTGAAAAAGAGCAGATGGTAGATACTGAGGAATTTTTAGATTTATTCAGAAGAACAATGTCTAATTTATACCCAGAGCCTGAACTCCCAGAAAAGTCTGAAGACATGAAGAGTACACCTGTACTAGTAACATTGTCATTTAGAGATATGCCTGAGGGAAAGAGGGGTCTTTCTGAGAAATATGTTCATGACTTATGTGTATACAATCCAGAAACTGGCATTTGGTATCTTCTTACAACATTTAAATGGAAATTCTTTAATCAATATGCTGCCATAAATTTGACAGAGGACTACATGACATTAGTGGATGCACATGGCAAACTGTACCTAGTGGATGGTTATCGGAGTGATATGGCCATGTATGATTACACAAACAAGGTCTGGTACTACTGGGAGAATTTTATATCCAGTTTGGTTCTAAATGATGAGTTTGAACACCACAGGAATCTTTATCTCACCGTTACACCATCTGGTGACTTGTACGTAGTTGTGGAGGTTCTTAGGTGGAGAAATATTAGAGAATTTGATGATGTTTATGAACTATTGGAAAAGAACGTACTTGATGGGTTCTACTTCATAGCAGCTAAATATGGAAAGGATGATGAAACATTTCATGAAGTTTTCAGGACTGAAATTATCCCAGTCACTAATAAGGACATGGAGTATTCTATTGTAGAAACGTCATATTGTTCAGTGAAGGTTAACAAGAAAAACGAGATGATTCTTGTGCAGACTGCAGACAGGGATAACAATGTTGCAATGCTTTTTGATCTTAAAGAAGGTGCTCCTTGTAAAATAATACCTTTTAAGATTGGGAAGGAAGACTGGTCATTATTTTTGCCCACATGCATTTTGGAAGACGAGGATAAATTTGTGGTGACAATTGAAGATAACAGTGAAGATGAGATGTTTGTTCTTTTTGAGTGTCAGCACGGATCGAATGATTTGAATTTTGAGACTAATCATGCTAAGATACCTTATATTCACTCCTCTGAAAAGTTTAAAGTACAAAATCGTAGAAGAAGAACGGTTGCTGGAAAAGAGTCGTTATGGCATATTGATAAGCTATTGGATGTTGTATCGGTGTGCAGACAAATAGCATTCAAAGAAGAGCCTGCTGTAGTAGATCACACACCACCACCATTTACAAGCATAATCTCTGCTCATGAAACGAGTTTCCCGATTGATGTTCTGGAAAAATTAAACCCCATAACAGATCTTCTACTATATGGAAAATAATTCTTAGACAGATGTCTAGTGTTATGGCAACTTTTAAGAATGGCATTTAGAAATCTTATTGAAAAATGAAGTTTTTGTGTCACTGAAAAAAAAAATTGAGTGTCTGTTTCATTTAAAGATAATTTGTGCCGCGCCATGAGAAAACCAACATAGTGGGTTTGCGACCAGCATGGATCCAGACCAGCCTGCGCATCTGCACAGTCTGGTCAGGATCCATGCTGTTCACTATCAAAACCTATTGGAATTAGAGAAACTGTTAGCGAACAGCATGGATCCTGATCAGACTGCGCGAATGCGCAGGCTGGTCTGGATCCATGCTGGTCGCAAACCCACTATGTTGGTTTTCTCATGGCGCGGCTCAAATTTATTATGTGCACTGAAGCTAATATACCGGTATACAGTATAATATGCAAGTCCTTATTTATGTGCAGATACAAACTCAGATCAGAAGAACTGTTGAGAATAAATCGTATAATATATATCCAGACATTTGCTGTAGGCTGTTTCTGCAGTTTTCACCAGTGTCAGTAATATCATCATAATCGTTAACATTGCTATGTTGAAAATGAAAATGTTTGTTCAGTAATATTCATGTGAAGTTACTGTGTTTTAACCAAAGTTTCAGGTTGAGCTGGTAGTATAGGCAGAATGGTCTTAAAATTGTCCATTGTCCACAATTTACATAAAATGTCTCCTCTGAAACTACTGGTCAGAATTACATTAGACTTTGTCTGTAGCAATCTGGGAAGGTTTTCTCTCAAGTTTGTTCAAATGGTTCAGCTTGACCCCTTTCAGAGGCAGCTGGAGCTGAAAATAGAAAAACCTTTAATTGACTTATTCTCAGGAACCACCTGATGGATTTTCATCAAACTTATTCTGTAGCATTGTTACGCAGTCTTCCAAATTTATTCAAACAGAGACACTTGGCCTCTTTTTGTGGCTGTAAGAGCACAAAAGAGAAATATCTTTGAACAGCTTCTTCTCATGAGCTGCTTGATGGAGCTTCATCAAACATAGTCTGTAGCATTATAATAAGGTCTTGAGGAGGCCTCTAGAGCTAAAAATAGAAATAACCTTTAAACAACTTGTCATTAACAGCTTGATGGATCTTCATCAGGCTTGGTCTGTGGCATTATTATAAGGCCCTTTCCCCTCGGTAGCCTAGTGGTAGAGCGTCCGCTTCGAGTGCGGGAGGTCATGGGTTCGATCCCCAGCCGCGTCATACCAACAATGTAAAAAATGGTACTAGCAGCTTCCTCGCTTGGTACTCAGCATGAAGGGGATAGTGCTAGGACTGGTCAGCCCGGTGTCAGTATAATGTGACTGGGTGGGGTATCATGCCACATAGGCAGCACTATAAAGTTGGGCATTGTGCTCACTGCTACAAGTTGAAAAAGATATTAAACCCGATCACACACACACACACTCTCCCAATTCTATTCAGGAGGAGGGCCTTGGTCTCTTTTAGTGGCAGCCAGAGCTAAAAATAGAAGTACAGTTAAACGACTGCTACCTGTGAGCGACTTGATGAATCCTATGAATCAGACTTGATCTGTAACATCATTATAATTCCTCTCCAGTTTCTTTTCAAATGGCAATGGGTACCCTTAAGGGGCTGCTGGAGCTAAGAATAGAAATACTTTCGAACAACTTCTCATGAACCATTTGATGGATCTTCATTAAGCTTGATCTGTAAGTCATTGTAAGGTCCTCTCCCATTTCATTCAAATGGGGGCACTGACAGCCCCTTAAAGGGGCCACTAAAGTAGAAGAAAAAGAGCACAAAGCAACTATTTCACTCAAATTGCCCTCTAGCTCAAACCCTAACCTTTAAGCAACTTTTTAGCTCACCTGAGCCAAAGGCTCATGGTGAGCTTTTGTGACCGCTCAATGTCTGTCGTGTGTTGTCCGTCTTGTGTTGTGTGTCCGTCAACATTTTCTAAAAAATCTTCTCCTTGAAAACTACTGAGCAGAATTTCACCAAACTTCACAGGAATGATCCTTGGGTGGTCCCCTTTCAAAATTGTTCATTCAAAGAATTTAATTCCATGCCATGGCAACCGAAAGGAAAAACTTTAAAAATCTTCTTGTCCAAAACCGCAAGACGTAGAGCCTTGATATTTGGCATGTGACATCATCTTATGGTCCTCTATCAAAATTGTTCAAATTGTGCCCCTGGGGTGAAAAGAGGCCCTACCCTGGGGGTCACAAGTTTTACATAGACTTATATAGGAAAAATCTTTAAAAATCTTTTTGTCTAAAAGCAAAAGACCTAGACCTTTGATATTTGGTATGTAGCATTGCCTTGTGAACCTCTACCAAAATTGTTCAAATTATTACGCTGGGGTGAAAAGAGGCCCTACCCTGGGGGTCCCAAGTTTAACATAGACTTCTCGGCAATATATGACCATTTTGTGTCGATTCGCAGTAAAACCCAACTCACTCACTTTAACATAGACTTATATATGGAAAAAAATAGAAATCTTCTTGTCTGAAAGTTCAAGGCCTAGGCCTTTGATATTTGGTATGTATCATTGCCTAATGAACCTCTAACAGGATTGTTCAAATTATGCCCCTGGGGTGAAAAGAGGCCCCGCTCTGGTGGTCACTTGTTATATGAGTTATATAGGAAAAAATACTTCAAAAATTATCAGATCATATTTCCTGGACTGTTTAATTATATTTACCTGTTGTATTCAAGTGATTACATGACACCTTACTGTAACCTTGACCTACTGACCTACTTTCTTGTTTTTTGAGATACAGCCTTGAAATTTGGATGACCTGTACAGTTTTGCATAACGATCTTAAAACTGACTTTCAGTTACCATGAATTTGATCTACTGACCTACTTTCTAATGTTTTAGCATCAGTTTGCCATTTTTAAAGCTTCAGCTACGAAATTTGTTCAAGCAAACAACTCTACTCAGGTGAGCGATATAGGGCCATCATGGCCCTCTTGTTCTCATGAACCATTTGATGGATCTTCATCAAACATGTTTTGTAAGATTATTATGAGGTACTATCCAATATTTGTTCAAATAAGCCTAAGGGCACTTAGGGCTTAGTAGAAACAGAAATACCTCTAAACAGCTTCCTCTTATAAAATCCTTGATAGATTTACATCAAACTTTGTCTATAGCAGTATTTTAAGGCCCTCTCCCATTTAGAGGCTCCTAGAGCTAAAGATAAAAATACAATTAAGTAACTTAATCTCATTTTAAACCTTGCATGAGTCTTTATCATGATATAAACTTGCGCACCTCCTATTTTTCGTCTGGCTCCGCCCCCTCATTTTAGTTATGGCCCCTGAAATAGTCAAAAATGCACATTTTCACCTTGTGACACGCCTAGCTCAAAAGTATTTGATATAGATTCATGAAACCTTGCATAAGTCTTAATCATGATATGAACTTGTGCACCTCTTATTTTTCATCTGGGTCCGCCCCCTATTTCTAGAGTTATGGCCCCTGAAATAGTCAAAAATGCACATTTTCACCTTGTGACACACCAAGCTCAAGAAGTATTTGATATAAATTGATGAAACCTTGCATGAGTCTTTATCATGATATGAACTTGCGCACCTCCTATTTTTCGTCTGGCTCCGCCACCTATTTTTAGAGTTATGGCCCCTGAAATAGTCAAAAATGCACATTTTCACCTTGTGACACGCCTAGCTCAAAAAGCATTTGATATAGATTCATGAAACCTTGCATGAGACTTAATCATGATAAGAACTTGCGCATCGCCTATTTTTAATCTGGGTCCGCGCCCTATTTCTAGAGTTATGGCCCCTGAAATAGTCAAAAATGCACATTTTCACCTTGTGACACACCTAGCTCAAGATGTATTTGATATAAATTGATGAAACCTTGCATGAGTCTTTATCATGATATGAACTTGTGCACCTACTATTTTTCATCTGGGTCCGCCCCCGTATTTCCAGAGTTATGGCCCCTGAAATAGTCAAAGAATGCACATTTTCACCTAATTATGTGCCTCACTCAGAAAGTATTTAATGTAAATTCATGAAACCTTGCTTGAGTCTTTATCATGATGTGACCTTGCACACTTGGCATTCTTCTTGAGAATTTTAGTGTTTATTACAGAGTTATGGTGCTTGAAATAGCCAAAATAGTGGATTTTTTGTTTGTGATGCTCATAGCTCAAAAAGTATATGGTACAGAATAATGAGTCCTTTTCATAATTTTTTTTAAGGCTATACCTCATTAAGACTGCAAACATTGAATTATTTCCCCTTATTTGTGACAAATGTACCAGTGTGAGGTGTGTGGGGGGTGTGGGGGGGGGGGGGGGGGGCACACCCTGTGTCCTACAGACACATTCTCTAGTTTCAGAAAAGTCAAAATGCATGCAGGAGTTGCTTCCCTTCAACTTCAGAAATCTCTACCTATAGGTAAGGGAGATCACTGCAAAGAAGATTGAAGAAAAGAACTGTTATTTTTGTGCCCCCCATAGGTGGTGGGGGGCATATAGATTTGATCTTGTCCGTCTGAAGTTCGTGATGCGCCTAGCTCAAAAAGTATTTGATATAAATTGATAAAACCTTGCATGAGTCATTATCATGACATGAACTTGCGCACCTCCTATTTTTCGTCTGGCTCCGCCCCCTATTTTTAGAGTTATGGCCCTTGAAATAGTCAAAAATGCACATTTTCACCTTGTGACACGCCTAGCTCAAAAAGAATTTGATATAGATTCATGAAACCTTGCATGAGTCTTAATCATGATATGAACTTGCGCACCTCCTATTTTTCACTTTGGTCTGTCCCCTATTTTTAGAGTTATGGCCCCTGAAATAGGCAAAATGCCCATTTTCACCTTGTGACGCGCCTAGCTCGAAAAGTATTTCATATAAATTGATTAAATTTTGTATGAGTCTTTATCATGGTATGAACTTGTGCACCTCCTATTTTTTGTCTGGCTCCGCCCCCTATTTTCAGAGTTATGGCCCCTGAAATAGTCAAAAATGCACATTTTTACCTTGTGACTTACCTAGCTCAAAAAGTATTTTATATAAACTGTTTAGGCTAAACCCCATTAACACTGCAAACATTTGAATTGATGCCCCTTATTTGTGACAACTGTACCCGTGTGTCCTACAGACACATTCTAGTTTTAGTCCGATTTCTTTATTTCTAAAGCATCAACTTCAGATATTTTATGGTTAATTTAACACATTTAAATGCTTTTAAAAATGGTCACCATAACCACACTATGTGCAGTAAGATGCACATAATGCCACTTTCATGACCTGTGGTACCTAAAATATTTAAAGCAAAGCAGTTAAGATTAATAAGGTATTATGTTACAAACAACGTAATCAAAAAGCATTTATAGCATTATCAATCTGCTGATGTTCAACCCCTGTCACTTTTACCACCTCATCAAAAATATTTCTAGCAGAAACAAACTGCTGATCAATGATCCATGTCAATTTTACAATGTAGCTGTTGAAAATCAATCACTGTTGACCATCGATCTCCGTCAGTTTTACACCTCGTCTTATATGCGAGTGTCGGCAAAAATCATGATTTTTTTCGGATCAAGGTTAGGGTCTCGTCTTACAGGGAATAGTCTTATAAGCGCAGACGGAGGGGTAGTTTAGAAACAAAAACTCATATTCTAATGGTAATTTTATGACCAAACTTCAATTTTAAAGAAAGATCATTTGAGCCGCGCCATGGGAAAACCAACATAGTGGGTTTGCGACCAGCATGGATCCAGACCAGCCTGCGCATCTGCGCAGTCTGGTCAGGATCCATGCTGTTCGCTAACAGTTTCTCTAATTCCAATAGGCTTTGAAAGCGAACAGCATGGATCCTGACCAGACTGCACGGATGCGCAGTCTGGTCTGGATCCATGCTGGTCGCAAACCCACTATGTTGGTTTTCTCATGGCACGGCTCATTTTATGCCAAAATCTGGAGGTCAGTGCCTTTAAATGATGAGAGACAAATGGCTCCACCAGGCATTATTCCAAGTAGGGGTAGACAGCCAGGTTACTAAGAACCACAGACCTTTTGCAAGCCAGCTCATAAAAAGAATGGAATCCCAGAGTCATGTGGGATTCTTCTTATCAGCAGTAGTAGTTGATGGTATGAATTTAAACAGGCACATTTATGCATGTGATTACAAAAAGTTGTATGCAAGCGGTTAGAAAGTCGTGATGAATTTGATGTTCTCAGGATATATAACCAAAAGTCTTTGTCGGCTAAATATCCAGTTAGTGCAATTGCATAACAGATTTTTGTGCATTGTAATGAATAGCCTGACGTATTGCATTTTGAGATTTCCTGCAGATAACCAGTTTGATGATGTAATGGTTTGATACTTATCAGGGTCCATTCAGGGAAGAAATTGACACTAAGACCTTTGTGGTCTGTGTATTGGTTTACAATAATGTTGAGGGTGTAATTTTTCTCAGAAATTGGAAATCAGTGTCATAAACTTCTATACTTAATAGAGGCTTCATAATGTTAGTATTACTACTTGTAATATTGTAATAATCTTATGTAAGTATCGCCTGCCTGTAATGAAAAGATATAGCCTTTGTTTGACTTGGAAAGTGTAGAATTGTGAAGCAGGATGTTTTCACTGCAGCTCTTGTTGTGTTAAATATGCAAATAGATAGAAAATTCATTTATAGGGTAAATCACTGTTGAAAAAATTATAGGAATTTTGCTGAACCTTATTACGCAGAATTATCTCCTTTAAGGGCAGAATTTTTATTAACATGTGCATGTTTAAAACATTTGAAGTGAGAGTTGTGCCCCTTTGATTTTGTTACCATTGAGAAAAGGTCTTCTTTAATATGTCAGTGTTTGTAGGTTAATAAAAAAAAAGCCATAAATTAGCCATTAAATTGTGATGAAAAATAGTACTCATTTTCTAGCTGCACTTTGTTGTATTAATTTGATTTGTATTCATTTATGATTTTTGTTGCTATACAGAGGTCTTTTTCTCTTTCTGAAGGTTATGATCTTAAATACATGGCACATAGTCTTTTTCACTGACACTTAGAAAATGTTTTATGGAACTTTAGAAAAAGGAAAAACATATTTAAACAGTCTTTCCTCAAGGTTAATATCGAAATATGATAATTTATGGAATGTTGAAATATTCTATAGGGTAGCCTCTAGGGAAAAAATTCATGAATCTAATTCAAGTGGATATGTTTACTGTATTCTTTAACGGAGCTTTTCGTGAGGCCTGACTTTATTCTAATGTAAAATCAAGAGATAAAGACTCCTAGGAATGCATTAATCTTTTAAACTTTTTGATTTGTCTTTGAGTAATGTTGATTTTATGGCCAAATATACTTTTTATAAGCACGTTTGAAAGGTCAAGGTCACACTTGCAGGTCAAAGATCAAATTCAGAAATGACTGTCCGGAGCATTTCTTCTTTATGAATAGAGGGATTTTGATGTAACTTGGCACAATAGTTCACCATCATGAGACAGAGTGTCATGCGCAAGAACCGGGTCTCTTGGTCTAAGGTCAAAGTCACACTTATGAGGCCAAACGTCAGAGACAAGAATGACAACATTGTCCTGAGCATTTCTTCTTTATGCATGGAGAAATTTTGATGTAACTTGGCACAATTGTTGCTCATTTACAGGTGTTTTTTTTATTATTTTCATTAAGTGGGACTAGTTGCATTGTAAAGATGTCTGGATCAGAAAGTGAGGACACTGAAGAAAAGAAATATGATAAAAGGTTGTTTATTGGTGGACTGTTCCCCGAGGTGAACGATGATGAATTACGGAACAGGTTTGGAAGATTTGGAACCGTGAAGGGAACAGAGATCAAAATACGAAGAGACAGTAATGGTATGTCACTTTTTAAGCTTTGGAAAGGGTTGTTAGCAGGTAAAAATTGCATTCATAATGGTGATTATAGTAGTTTTGTCGGTTTTTCATTGAGTTAACAAGCCACTATTTAGATCAAATGGCAACTTCGTAGATTTTCTTGCATTATGGTGAAAGAAGACCCCCAGGAACCACTATGGGCAATGTTCACGCATGGATATTGGACAGGCACCTGGGTAAGTCACTGACCTTCTTTAAGCCAGCTAAATGGGTTCCATCCATAACAGCTAGAACAATGCTTGCACCTACAGGTAAGAGGAGAAAATGATTCTAAATTGGTGCCCTTAACCACTCAGCCATGGAGGTCCTATATTTAAATTTATTATAGAAATTTGTTTTTCTTTACAGGTAATCCTATCAAGACATTTGCATACATTGATCTGGAAACCAGTGACAGAGACTTCAAGAAATGTAAGATATTTATTCATCTCTTCTGTCTTTACATTTGAGGGACTTCAGCTTGTCTTTTACAATAAACCTTGGTAATTTTTACTGTCCTCTTCTGCTGCTTAACAGATAATTGCAAGGTGTCGACGAGTATTGACAGCCAAAGGGAACATTTAGGGATAGTTGAAGTAATAGATAGCTTTATTCCTTAATTAATAGATATTTAATCCACTGCATGGCTTTTTTCCTGACTTTGTAAAAAACTACCACTGAATAGAAAAACAAAAGAAAATGAGTATTATTTTTGAGTGCTATGTACAATTATAAACATATTTTGCATTTCAGCCATTATAATAAGCAAATTGCTTGTTCTAAACCAGGGCACATTACATTTAAAATAGTTCTTCAATTTATGAAAATTTTCATTTCTGTTTATAAATTTTGGAGCTGAAGGAAGAAATAAGCTGTACCATTCTTCATAACTTGTGTAATAGTTTACATGTGCAACTATTTTTAGGTGTAAATACTTACAACAGAGCCAGATGGAAGGGCTCAGAATTGAAGATACAGGTGGCAAAAGAAAATTTTCTGAAGAGGTAAGACAGTGAAGAACTTACAGGTTTATAATATGTACAGTATTAAAAAGTTTAATCCACAAATTCTCAAATGGGGGAAAAATGGGTAGATATCCAACAGGGAAAGCCACATTCCAAAAACCCAGCCTCCCAAACCAGCAGCATGCAGACTTGTACAGGTGTGGCAATTGGTCTGCTGATGCGTCAAGTGTGGTGTGCTGTGTGTTGTGTGCTTGTCACCTTCCGCTTTCAGCCTCCACCGCTGGCTATCCTTCTGGTGAAAAAGGAACCGAGTGCGTAAGTCTTCCCTATCAGTACATAGCCTCTTTGCAGATAAGCCCTTTTGCAGTGCCTCCGAGTTGACGCCACACGGTAACTGAGCACCTTGCGGCCTCAGGCAAAACCGCAGGGGACTCGGAGGAGGTCTGCCCCCAGACATGTGGCATGCCAGGCCCACCGGTGTGTGGACATGCCCTGATGCCAATGAACAGACCCCCAGCTATGGAACAAATAGCTCCTGTGTTCCCAGGATAGGGTTTTAACTCAGAACTAAGGGGGAGGTAACCCCGAAAGAAACCTAGAGAGTTGAAGACAGAGGTGCTGGGCCATTGGCACTCTCTTAACGAACCACAGCACCATGCAATATCGCTATGACTACACACTGCGAACGATAAGAAGAAGAAGAAGAAGACTTGCACAGGACCCAGCACACACAATCAGACAAATGCACAAAGCAGATACATGAGGACAAAACAAACAAATAGCATTACTTGGATTCACAGATTTTTATAGCCAAAATGGCACTCTACCCTTCCTGTTTTAATGCATTGTGGCTTTTTTCCATAATTCCTGTAATCAGCATAAGGCGTAAAAAAAATGTTTGTTTCCGGTATCCTGACCTACATGTACCCTAAATTTTTGGCCCAACCCTAAATGTTTTTATGGCCTTGGAGAATATTTTTTTAAACTTTTTAACAAAAAGTTGCAAACTGCACTTTTTGTGCTTTAACCCTTAGCCTGCTGCAGGCGAATTTAACAGCCTTTGCAAACAGCTTGGAACCAGATCAGACGCCGATTAAATCGGCGTCTGATCAGGTTCCAAGCTGTTTGCTACTCTGACAATATTTCTTCCAATTTTGGAGCAAATTGAATGAACTTAACAATTTTAGCAGACGACATTTCCAGCAGACGACAATTTACCTAGCATGCTAAAGGTTAAGCATGGCCAGTGATGTTAGAAATCAACTTACTGATGCTCTGAAGGCATAACCCCCTTATTTGTATTCATTTTTTGACACAAAATTTCTGAAAAGTCCCTTAATAAAAAAAAAAAATACAAAAAAAAAAAAAAAAAAAAATCAGACCTAGATCTACCTACCTTAATTTTTTTGAGCATGTTACTGGAAACAAAGATTTTTTTTAGGCCTAATACATATTTCATATAAGATTACAATTGAGATAAATGAGTTTATGCAGAATGGCTTTGTCTAGAGTTTTATAGAATTTTGCAAGATTTCAGTTGCTTGACATTTCTTGTTTTGATTACTAAATTAGGTTTGCAATAGGTGATCCTAAACCAAGGAGTCTGTTTTCTTATACATGTCTGATCTGTTCCTATAATCTTCCATAGTATTATACCTTCACTCTCACCTCAGAATGCTTCTTACAAAGTTCATTTCTTGGATTGTACATTTTTGTGTCTCGTTCATTTGTTTTGTCCTTATATTCACGTTAGTTAGTATATATCACTGCTTTCTGACCTATCTCTTAGATTATTTGGTCTGTTGTGTGTTATTAACAGTATTCTAGGATTATACGTTACCAGCCGATTATTATTTTATACAGTCATGAATATTGTGAGTTGTATTTAAATATTAATTCATTTTTATACCCCCACAAAACGAAGGGGGTATATAGGAGCGAGCTTGGCGGTCGGTCGGTTGGTCAGTCAGTCAGTCCTTTTCATGGTTTCCGTAAGATAACTCATGAAAGGCTTGACCGATTTGAATAATTTTTGGTACACAGGTTTAACATCAGAAAATACAGGTCAGATTCTAATTTATTTGGGGTCAGTAGGTCAAATGTCACAGTGACTCGGAACATTTAAATGGTTTCCAGATGATAACTTGAGAACGCTTGGGCCTAGGATCATAAGTATTGGTACACAGGTGTAACATCATAAAATAAAGGTTAAGTTTTACTTTGAGGTCTGTAGGTCAAAGGTCAAGGTCACAGTGACTCAGAATAGTTAAATGGTTTCCTGATGATAACTTGAAAACGCTTGGGCCTAGGATCATGAAAATTGATAGGGAGGTTGGTTATGACCAGCAGATGACCCCAAATTATTTTGAGGTCAATAGGTCACAGGTCAAGGTCACAGTGACCCAGAACATTAAAATGGTTTTTGGACAATAACTTCAGAATGCTTGGGACTAGGATCACGAAACTAAATAGGGAGGTTGGTCATGACCAGCAGATGACCTGTATTGATTTTGAGTTCCAAAGGTAAAAGTGACCCGGAACATTTAGACCTTTTTCGGACAATAACTTGAGAATGCTTGGACCGAGGATCTTGAAACTTCATAAGGAGGTTGATCATGACCAGCAGATGACCTCTATTGATTTTGAGGTCAAAGGTCAAGCAAGTTCAGCTTTGACATTGGTTTAGTTCTGTGACAAGGCCATATTGTGGGGGTATAATTCGTCATTCCTGTGACAACTCTAGTTTTTTAAAAAGTAATTTTGTCAAAGAGTTACTTTCTAAAGTAATTTTCCAATTACGTTTCAGGTTAGAAAAGGAAAGACAAGAAATATCAGAATGTAAAAGTGAAAAAGACATAGAAATTGTTCCTGTGTCAGGCATACAGAGTAAACTAATGGCTATATCTGATATAGCTACTGCTGCTAACTTCAACATGAAAGGAGCAACTCCAGGAACCACAGTTCCAGGGGAAGAGGTAAGAGCTCTGTCTTTTAACTGTCATGTAAAGTCAATTACACAAACTTTCTTATTTTTTAGGTAGGGTCCTAGTTTATCATACATGTATGTTTTCTAGGTCTCAACCCTATGCTAACATAAATCATTATAGAAAGAGGCACCTTAACTTGTTCTGCCTGTGTACTTTCATTGTACTGGTCCTTAGACTGGTCTCAGGCACGACAAAAACACTGAATGATTGCACTTTTCCATCTGTTAGTGTTATTCCTTAAGACTATCAGCAGTGTCATGTTTGCTTAAAGAATTTTAATATGCAAATATTCCCTATAATGATGGTGGTCAATGGTCAATACTTAAGGTAGTTCTGCACGTTTGGAATGGAATTAATTCTACAATGTAGAATTTGATTAAACTCAAAACTTCAGAATATACCTAGAAAATTTAGCAAATAAAAAAGATAGGATCATGTGCTTGATTTTTTGCTAGACTGATTTGAACAATTTGGACCTCACACAATATTTCATAATGGGAGTCTATGGGAAAATCATAACTTTCATAACATACTCGCGAATAGAAATTTTTCTACAATGTAGACTTGATGAAACTTCTCACAGTTGTAAATAAAACATGGCCTATAATTTGGTGAAATTAAATTTATAGGTCCATGTGCTTATTTTTGAGATATTTGACCATGATTAAAAAGGTCCGGACATTTTAAGCTAACTTTAAGACATTAGTTTGAATATTTTAACCTGTCATATGTTATAATATCATATTTTGACTTTAGAAATATAGCAGCAGTGCCATTGTAATAAAGGTACTAACAGGTTTCGATTAATTCTTAAAATGATTTTCATTTCCGTACACCGAATTCAGGATTTATTCTACGTTTTCCGGATAAATGACGTTACGCCATTACTTCCAGTTTATCAAACGTGCAGAACTGCCTTAACAAGGTCTGTTTCCTGTCCGTGTCACAACCCTGTTATATTATAGATGGGATTTTAATATTACTAGTCACTAATGTTCAGGGTAATGGGATGCTGTCATAAATGTTCCCTTAACAAGGACACATGTCAGGGTTAACACCCAGACCAATAACTCAAAAGTCCAGGTCACACTTAGAGGTCAAAGGTTAACAAGGTCTGTTTGTATATCCATTCCATAACTCCTGTCAGCCATCAAGACATTTTAATATTACTTTGAATACATGTTCCCCATAAGGAGAAAACATGTCAGGTGCAAGATCAAGGCCCCTAGCTCAAAGGTCAAGGTCACATTTAGGAAAAATTGATCTATGTTTATTTGTCTTGTCAGGTCTGCAACTTTTTTATGAAGTGATTGATATTCAAATAATGTGGCATGAACAGTCAGTGTTACAAGATTACTAGTATGTGTCATACTGGCTAAGATTTTTTTTGTAATTTATTATTGGAACCTCTTTCCTTTATGACAAAGATATATTTTTCTCTGTTTTCCATCCATCTAGAGAGTAAAGTCATATTAAAATAACATGGTGGATGGATAGCTCAGTGGTTTGCACACTGGCCTTCCAATCCTGAGGTCGGGGATTCGATCCCCGGCAGCTACTCGGGAATTTTCAGAAACGCTTTTCAGTGTTTCCCGCCCAACTAGAGGTGTATTGGTCAGGAACCCAGGCAATCCTTGCGTGTATCAGCGCTATACACTGGGCACATTAAAGAACCAGGCTGTCTATTCGCAACGAGCTAGGCTAAGTTAGCCGGACAAGCCTGTATCTGATTTCTGATCTCTCTGTTGTGGTGGCTTTTGTCTCACTCTGTCCCTCTGGTCAGATCGCTCTGTGTCTGTACTAGTAAAGGATGAATTATGCCCCCTGCATATGTGGCTGCATTTGAACTATGTAAAGCGCCTTTGAACGTGAAATTGATCATGAAAAGGGTGCTATATAAATCTGGTAATAATAATAATAATAATAATAAAAGAAAATGTTCCAATTAATAAAATATTTTCAGGAAATAAACATTTATGGATTTCCAGACATGCAAATTCAAATCCAGTCATTTTTCATGAAAGCATAATATAAAAATACAGCATTGATAGATATCAGATCATTAGATTATTCTACATTTGAAGTAATGAGTTCCTATAAAGTAGGGAACTGTATTGAATGTCAATTCTTCATTTGCTTTTTTTCCAGAAATGGATAGTTGGAAAGTATGGAAGAGTGCTACCAATTGTTCATATGAAGAAATCTGGTGCAAGCAAAGTATCCTTACATCATAATTATGTCTCTTCATTTTCAATAGTCATGTATTGTCAGCAATTCTAATATGAATCATTTCATTTTCCTATTAAACAAAGGAGACTGAAAACTGTGTTTTATTAAACAACAAATTATTTTTCTGATCTCGCATTATTACGTCATTGCATCAAATGGGATAGTGGCGCGCTGGAAAAGAAACCAACAGAAAACAGGCAAATATTTAATAGATGTCATCAAGGATGTACTTTAAAATCCTTGGTAATGTGTTAGAATTGTAGTGAAATATCTGATTTAGTGATTTGCTCTCGAATAAAATCATTGTTTGTCGTTCAGATGCATATTATTATTACTTGGGCTGTGCCCTTTTGATATAATTCCTTTTCATCTGAACTCCAAACAAACGATTTTATTCAGTGACAAGTCACTAAATGAGGTATATTATTTCTTAAAAAAACATATCGTCACCTCAGCGCAATAAGTGTATAACTGCATTGACTTAAAGAAGGACTTATTCACTTTTTGCGCTAAGGGGACGATATGAGGTTACAGTGACGTAAAGTGGGAGAACTCGTCTGGTTGTATATGATAGAAATTATTGAATTATTAGTTTATTACAGAGTAATACCACTTCACATGCAATGTTTGTTGAAGAAGTCTAGTGTGGTTTTGTATAATAAAACACCTAAAAAATTCAATTTGTTTAATAAACATTTATATTACTAAATTATCTTTTTTCATAAAAGAATCGTGTAAAAAAGGTTGTAAAATAATAAAAAGCAAGATTATTCCTTAATATTTGTAAAGATACAGAAGATAGATCCCTCAAAGCTGACCCATAACCTAAGGAGAATAAAAGATGAGAAGTACATAGATAATATAGACCCTTGCAAACTAACATGGGAGTTAGAAGAAGATGATAATGAAGTAAGCAGAAAAAGGAAAGGGGAATTCCCAGAATGGAAACCACGAGTTAAACGAAAAAGATATGTAAATGGAGAGTCTAGTCAAGATGGTTTACAGAAACGAGTAATGGAGGTAGTAGAAAGTGATAAAACATATCGTAATTCTGACTTTGAAGTGGTTCCAGTGAAAGGTAAATCTGAAAGTGCAAGGAATAGTTTTACCGATCTCAGTAGATTTGACTCCGATCCAGAGGATGATGATGTGAATGTGACCGCACCAGGTTTAAATAATGTTGTAGATGATTTTATGGATCTTTCTAGATTTAATTCTGATTCAGATGACGAAGTGTCTAATGTTTCTTATCAGAAAGCTGGGCTAAGACATTTTGGTCAAACTTACAATAAAAACGTTGAAAAAATTCATGGTGGAAAAGGTAATATTTCTGTTCAGAAATCTAGTACTAATGTAAAAGATCTTCAGAGAACAGGACCAAATTCCATAAAAACCATGACAGCACTGAAGAGTACTGAAAACATGTTTGGTGGCCCTCAGAAGCTTATTGATGAATACTCAAGTGGGTTAAATGAATTAAATAGTGGTAAATTTAATCAAGATTTTAGTGATGGTGATGATGATGATGATGATGACGATGATGATGATGATAGTGATTTTGAGACTCTGGTTAAGAAACAACTGAAGAATTTGAAATCTGGAAAATCAGATACAAATACTTCTGGTGAAAACCAAAATGATTCTGATCTTTCAAAGAAGCAACTCAGCTCTGAAAAGCCACATGTAATGAATAATTCAAAAACTGATTTGAAAGCAAAGGTAGTTGATGGTAAGAAAACATTATTAGCATTTCGTGGAACTAAATTTCTTTCATCAGATGCAAACACAGGAACAGGTTTAAGAGTTGTTGATAAAAGTAGTATAAAAAGCAAAGAGGATGTAGTTGAGGATTCTAGAGATAGCAAAAAGAATAATCAAAAGGATGTCAGTATTGTATCATATGGAAAAATGTCAGTTCATCCGAAAAGGCAGCCATGTATGATCAGTTTTGAAAAATCTTCCTCAAAAACAACAGGATCTAGAAAACTTGTGAAGCCAAATATACTTCTTGATGAATTTTCGAGTGGACTTGATGTGACAGATAATACTAAACCAGGTAATAGTTCTTCAGAAGAGGATGACGATGATAGTGATTTTGAAAAATTTGTAAAAAAGGAATTAGAAAAAATGGAATCAGAGAAAAAACAGTTGGATGTTAGAGAAGTTTTGAATTCTGAACAGTTGAAACAGAATGGAAGAAACACTGATAAAAGTGATTTAGGTGTGGTTGAACTGAAAAAGAATCAATATCACAGCAGCAGTAGTAGTAGCAGCAGTGAAGATGAGGACTCTGAGATAGGGAATGAAACAGACAGTGATGAATCTGAAGAATCTGTAGTTGTTGGAAGTAAAGTTAGTAAGAATGAGGAAAAAATCAGACCAGAAAAGAAAACGGTACAAGATGGTACACAAGAGTCAGATAACTGTTCTGACATTGAGGAGGGAAATGAAGATGATGTAAGTGATGATGATAATGATGATGATGGTGATGATAATGATGATAATGATGATGATTGTCAAAGTGACAGTAACAGTGACTTTGAAACATTAATATCTAAAGCTATGAAAGAAGTACAAGACTCAGGAAAGTCAAATGATGTGTCAAGAAATATTTCAGAAGCAAGTGTAGGTGAAGATGATATAAAATTACTAAATAATGAAAATAAATATACGAGATCTAAGATTGTAAATAAGTCTTCTAGTGATTTAGACAGTTTTAGTGAAAAGTCAGCTACTGATGATGGTACTGGTGATAAAGTGAATGATAACAATGTGTGTCATGAAGTAGGAGAAAAGGAAACAATGAGCAGTGTCTCCAAGGTGCACCAGGCAGACCATAACAAATTTGATGATGATGATGATGATAGTGAAGATGATGATAGTGATGAAAATAACAATGATTGTGATGATGATAGTGGTGATGATGGCAGAAGTTGTGAATTTAAAGATAAAGTTGCCGGAAATGACAACAAAAACAAAACTTTACCTAAAGATATGAAAAATCAGACATTAGATTGTTCAGGTATAATGTCAGAAAGTTCTGATTCTGATAATGACACAAATATGGAATCGGAAATAGTGGATACTAGTAATGAGGAAGACAATTCTAGTAGTGATAATGATAAAAGCAAAAATTCTTTGACAGCTATGCAATGTGATACTGTTAACAAAAGCTGCATTAAAAGAAATATGCTGAAGGTAGCAGCTGGTGATAAAAATAATATTCAAGGCATGGACAGTCAGATAGAAAGCAGAGCAAGTAGTGAAAGTGAAGACAGCAGTAGCAGTGAAACTGAAAGTGATGAAAATACTAAAGTGAAAACTGTTCAGTCTGAAAAACTAAACATAGCTAACCTAAATGCAGGTGTGAAAACAAACGTAACTAAACAGTCTGATAACGCTAAATTCAGTTTGAAGGATTTGGCGAATACGAATACTAGACTGCAACAGATTGACATGTTACATGGAAAGAAGACTGTTGATGCACAAAATCGTGCTATAAAAACCACCATTCAGCCTAATACCATGTTAAAGGCAAAGTTTCCAAATTTAGAAAACAAAGCTGACATAGATAAGAAAAGACTAGAGGCAGTGAAGCAGAGACAGAAGGAGGCTCTGGCACAGAAATCTCTTATCAAGAATGCACTATCAAATCTTGTGAGTATTTAAAAGCTAGGTATGATATAATTGTTTCATTTTATTGGAGAATACCTGATCATTATTAGAGATTTTATACATCTTCCAGTAGTTTGTCAGATTGGTTGTAACAGTGACATATTTTAAGTTTAAAAAAAGGAGTATTAATGATCTTTTAGCCAAATTTTCAATTTGTTATAAAATGCAGAAACGTAATATTATTCAAAGTTTGATACAGAACATGGCTAAAACACTGCAAGATGTTTCTTAATCTCGAAGTGTAGTTCTGCGAAGTACAATAAGTTTGATCATGCAGCCATGTGTTCACTTACATATGTATATCTATTACAGATAAGTCCGCCCACTTAGCTCATTAGGGAGAGCGCTGTTCTATGGAATGTGGGTTTGTCAGTTCGATCCTCTGGCGGGCAGTATGTTCTCTGAAACGATTTGATGAAAGACAATGTGTCTGAAATCATTTGTCCTCCACCTCTGATTCATTTGGGAAAGTTGGCAGTTACTTGCGCAGAACAGGGTTGTACTGGTACAGAATCCAGGATTACTGGTTAGGTTAACTGCCAGCTTTTACATGACTGAAATACTGTTGAAAAATGGCGTTAAACCCAAAACATACAAACTATCACATATAATAAAATTGCTGAAATATGTTTTCAGGATGCAAGCAAGACTGCAAACACAAAAATTGTGTTTGATTCTGACTCTGATGAAGATCATGTTGCCATGGAAACAGATAAACCAACATCAGTAAGCAGGGCTTCAGAACAGAATAGAAATACTGTGGAAGAGGTTTGTAAAATATGTACAAATGATAGTTTAATCCATGCAATCTTAGATGCTCTATCAGTTTGCTCCCAATTGTTTAGATATTTTCAACTGGATTAAAGAAACTTGTATCTATTTAGAATGTTTACAGCATGATCAGATAGCTTTCAATATAACATTGGTTTATACTGAACTGAAACTATAAAGTTTAGTGATTAATATGAAAAACTATGAAGTTAGTCATTGAAAGATAATATGAAAGTTACAGCAGCTGTTTAGTGTACTATCTTTTATTCGCATTTTCAGCTGAAATCTGCCTCCAAGTCAAAGACATTGTTTGACTCTGATGATGATGAAGATGATGATGACACAAATAGATTCAACATCAGAGATGAATTTGAAGGTGCAGAAGGGAGAAAGGTTTGTTTGAAGAACTCTTTCAAAGTTTAAAGTTTGAAGAATGAAAGGATAAAATGATCTTTAACTCGATGTATATTTACTATTGCACTTTTGGCTAGTTATTCAATCGTTAGAGAAAACATTCTTGAAGACTTGGAAATGAAGTGTATTCATGGTGAATATTTACAGTTGCACTTTTGTTTATTTATTCAATGCATATGAGAATGATATTTTTGAAGACTTTAATTTGAAATGAAGTATTTGAATATTTATGTCCCTATCGAAGAAGAGGGAGTATTGTTTTGCTCATTGTCTGTTGGTCCGTGGGTAAACCGAATAGGTTGGGCATCAGTATGTCAAAGGTTAAAGTTATAGAGACCTGAGACTAGTGGTTATTGCCTGTGGGCTGAAGATGAACCCTATTGATTTGTGGGTAAATAGGTCAAAAGTCAAGGTCATAATGACCTCACGACTGAAAACAGTTTAGGCTCCGTAAATAAGGAAGGCTTTGTCAAACTTTTTAGGACAATTGCCTGTGGTCAGTAGATAGGCCCAGTTGCTTTAGGGTTAAGTAAGGCAAAGGTCTAGATCAAAATGAGCTTGAAACTGAAAATAGTTTCCACTCAATAAGTAAAGAAAGCTTCAGCCTACAGTTTTCAAACTTTATAGGATAATGCCTGTGGTCAGAAGATGACCTTTATTGTTTTGGAGGTCAGTAGGTCAAAGGTCAATGCCATATTGGTTTCCACTCAATAGATAAAAATTGTTGTTTGGACTTCAGTTTTAAAATTCATAGAATAATTGCCTGTGGTCAGTAGATGATCTCTATCGTTTTGGAGGCACAGTGGATTAAAGGTCAAGATCATAGAGATCTTGGGCTGAAAATGGGTCAGGCTATCATGGGTGGCATATATGTTTTAGAAAAAGCTATTGTTTTGAATAAGCTTTGATCTTTGAAGCCCTGTAAACTATATTAATAGTTTTTGAAACTCATGATCAGTTGATGGAGATTGTTTTTTGAATTATAAGTTAACAGTTGAAATGAAACAGAGCCATCTAATTAAAATTGTCAGTTTAAATTAGTTTACATGATGAAATATTTGTACTGTGTTTGAGCCAACACTGTATGTTGACATCCAAAACATTTAGAATGAAGCAGCAGCTGTACAGGAAGCAATATGTTGGTAAGTTTCTGCCAAAGCTCGTCTTTACGACATATAGTTTATAACAAAATTTAAGTAATAAAACTGATACATACGAATATATATTTTTAGCTAGCAAAGCTTCAGTCAAGATTTGGACATGATGAGAGATTTAAACTTGATGCAAGGTTTATAGAGTCGGGATCAGAAGAGGATGATGGTATGTCTAAGGAAGTATTATTCAGTTTTAAGCTCGACTTTTTTGAAGAGTAGAGCTATTGCACTTGCCCCGGCGTCAGCGTCGCTGTTGGTTAAAGTTTTTGATAAAGTAAAATATCTCTGTTACTATCAAAGCTATTGACTTGAAACTTAAAATACTTATTTACCATCAAAGTCTACACCAGGAGAAACAATCCCCATAACTCTAATTTGAATTTTGACAGAACTATGCCCCTTTTTAACTTAGATTTTTTTTTTAAATTTGATAACGTCAAATATCTCTATTACTATTGAAGCTTTTGACTTGAAACTCAAAATAGTTATTTACTATCAAAGTCTACACCAGGAGACACAATTCCCATAACTCTGATTTGAATTTTGACAGAATTATGTCCCCTTTTTAACTTAGAATTTTTGGTTAAAGTTTTTGATAAAGTCAAATATCTCTGTTACTATCAAAGCTTTTGACTTGAAACTTAAAATACTTATTTACCATCAAAGTCTACACCAGGAGAAACAATACCCATAACTCTGATTTGAATTTTGACAGAATTATGCCCCTTTTTAACTTAGAATTTTTTGTTAAATTTTTGATAAAGTCAGATATCTCTGTTACTATTTAAGCTGTTGACTTGAAACTCAAAACACATATTTACTATCAAAGTCTACACCAGGAGGCCAAATTCCCATAACTCTGATTTGAATTTTGACAGAGTTATGTCCCTTTTTAACTTGGAATTTTTTTACTTGCAAAGCTCTAATTCAGAGTCAAGCACTGAGAAAAGTCAAGCGCGCTCTCTCAGGACAGCTCTTATTATATATATGGTGGCCTCTGTTGGAGAGTGGTTAAGGTAACTGACTTGTAATCACTTGCCCCACTTGATATGGGTTTACAACCTCGCTTGTGGCATGTGTGAGGAATCCATCCAGCTGGCTTTCTGATGGTTGATGGTTTTAACCAGGTGCTGGCTTGTGGCTGAAATAATGTTCAGAGGAGCACCTGTGGTCTTTATTCACCATGAAATGCTGGAAAATAGCCATCTGACCTACAATTGCGTTGGTGTGATGTTAAACCCAACAAAAATGTCAGAAATAAAAAAATAATGTACAAAAATATTTTCATATTTTATTTGATTACACACAAGCATAAATTGAACCAGCCATATGCAAAGGTACAATATGAAAAGGTCCTTTTGCATACTGAACATTTTATTTATTCACCAAAATAGTCACATAATTATGTAAGTTATGATCTGGTGTTGTTTTAAATAGATTTTGGCCCACTCAAGACTGATTATAAGTTGCAGTTTATTCAAACTTACCCATTTTCAAAACTTGATGTACATAATGAAAGTACTTTTGAAAGGGGCATATTCGTGGAGGTATGGTCCTTTGGTTTAGGTATTCTTATAAACTCACCTGAGCACTAAGTGCTTATGGTGAGCTTTAAGGCTCATTGGATATCTTTCGCCATCTACAGTTTTTTTTAAAAAAGAAAAACATCTTTGAATTTTTGAAAAAATACACCCAAAACAGTGATATTGAAATATTTTTAGTTTTTCTTCTTTTTCTCTGCTAAATTGCACTGAAATTGTCATTTTCTATCATAATCTGGCAAACTAGCCTATTTACAGCCACATTTAAACAAGTTTCAATCTTTACCCCTGCACAACTTATAGGTTACATTCTACCAATTCAATTCCTTATTTATTTCATATTAATAACAAAACATTCAGACCTCATTTTCAGCACTTTAGAGCATTTCAATGATATGAAAACCATATATGGTCATTTAGTATAACATGTCTTCTTATCAAAAATAGAAAAATATTGACATGTTATGTTGTATATAAGAAAAATAATCTGTTCTGAGAAACATCACCCTCTAAAAATGCCCCCATGAAAACAGCCGTCTAGCAATTACGTGTAGGTAGACATTTTTCGCAAAGAATAAAACTTATTCCAGGAAATTTACAATGAAAATGGTCTAGATCTATTCTCAATACAATAAGCAATAAACATAAGCCAAAAATTTAACTGTCACCTCCTTATGTCACTCATTATACCAGATTTCATCCATAGCATGGAACTACATTTTGGACTACTTCACATGTAACACTGAGTAGTCACTTCCGGTTTGGTGTAATCCGTCCTAAACAGTATATAAAGACTGACTTACTATTTTGATGAGTAGGCAGTTGTGGGAGACATGCGCTTTTCTCAAAAGCATCTCTAGTTTCAAAATGTTTTCACAGTAATGTTCCTTGGGTGACCCTGTACCAGAATTATGCTATCAAACTGTGAATCTCAGGGGAGCAATCCAGGGTCATTATAGGCTTATAGCCCTCTTGTTTTAAATTTTACAACCTTTTTATGGACAGTGCTCTTTTAAGGGAGTCCCAATTTTCAGTTGATACATTTTCTAGTTTCCAATGATTTATTTGTTTATTATATTTCAGAGGAAGGGAAGGTAGATGAGGAAGATGAGACAACAAGATCTCTGAAGATCCTACAGTCTGTTGTTGGTGCTAAGGCAGTCGGAGCTATTCACAAACATGATAAAGCTAAAAGAAAGTTCAAGTAAGATTAAAAACTTCTTTATTAACATGTTATGATATTATCATTTCAACCTGAAGCTACATGGGACACTATATTGAGGCCCAGTGTAAAGTGTGTGTGTTAGCTAATATATAGTTTGCTGGGACCAATATTCCACAAAAGATGATCCAAAGACATCTGACAAGTGTTTCCATTTTGGTTAAATGTGCAGAAGCTGTTGGGTGATACAAAAGAGACATGATATAAATCTAGGAAGATGGTTTTTGTCGAGCCCCCTTAACATATTAATATTAATGTAAATATTACTTGCTTGCTTTATGCGAATGATATATTCAAACAAAAGGAATGATTTCCTGATAAAATTACCATTTCAACCAATCAGTTATTGATAGATATTCATTTATGCTTGACAGCTTACTTAAAATATATCTTATAAAAATGAAAGTCCCAAGCTTTTCCACATACAAACAGCCCTATTTCTGTGTTTCATCAGATTTTTTGTGACATTAAAATATTCCCTTTTAGTATTTGGCAGATATATAAACATTTATTTCATCTGGATGCGACTTTCAGCATGTAATTTTATCCCACAAGATCACACAATATTTCATTCAGTATTATGACTTCCTGTTTCCTCTTATTGCATGACTCGGCTAAATGTTACGTGAAATAAAATGTGTTTACAGAGATGTAGGGGCTTTGAAATATGATCCAGCACGTGAAGAACACCAGCACTTTGTTGTGAAAACGAAACCGGCAGAACAACCCGAGATTGTTGAGAAAAAGAAAAAGTAAGTTTTGTGTGCCTGTATATTTGATTTTATTTATGTACTGTTAGGTATTATCTCATGTTAAGAAAGCTAAAATTTAGATTTATATTATTATGGATTCATGTTTTGCAGCATGTGATAGTTTTCAGGAAAGTTTCTTGATACATGTGATATATTCATGATACATTGTGTTTTTTTTTGTACTGGATGCAAATATTTGCAAAAATGAAATATTCTGTATTAAATGATAGTAGATTTAATAGAAAGCGAGCTAGTTGTAGTAATTGGTATAGAAACAAAACTGTTGTAAATAGTGTATGTCATTGAACTGGAAAAACTGTTGGTGATGAAATATGAACTAGAAAAACTGTAAAAATACTGTCCTTTTGTTGTTTGAGTTAATACAGTTGCCATAAATAAATGATGGAAGTTACTTTTCAGTTCTATATAATTATGCTCTTAAATGTAGTTGCATATCTGACCATAAAATAAATGAATGATATGCAAATGTGGCTGTTAGACTTTCCATAATCCCACACTTGAAGTTGAAGAGATACAAATTTGGTGTTCTCTGTCCAGCTGTCCATCCTTCCATCTGTCCATCTGAAAGTGAAGATGCTTAGAATTCAAAAAGTATTTTTGCTAGAATCACAGAATCACACATAAATATAAATTAGCACATGACCTTTGTTCACATATAGTATCAAGAAAAAGTCTAATTGGCTGAAAAATATCTTTTACTTTCAGATACAGACTTTTGTATCTATAATGGCAAACTTTGAAACTTTATCATTTTATAATTTAAAGGAAAAAGAAGAAGGAAGATGTTAGCATGGAGAAAGAACCAGCTGTTGTATTACCAGAGGTCAGCAAAGACAAGTTTTATGAGATCTCTGATTCACTGAAAAAGACATTTGTAGAAAAAGTGAATGTTCCTTCTGCTGCTACGTCTGGTGGTGCAGGTTTCTCACTGCTGGCAGCATTTGGTAGACATTACAGTGATGATGATGATGATGAAAAGCTGATGATAATGAAGGTAAGCTCATTTTAATCTTGCTAAAATGGACAGCATTTGTTATACAACATGTAATCTGCTCTAGGCTATTGGTATTTACATTATTTTTAAATGCCAATGCAAAGTACTGGTATGAGATACACCAAAATGGCCAGACACGTTCGAAGCAAGATCAAAGAAACCATGGAGAGGCTTTTAAGTTTTGTTTTGCCAGCTAAAGCTAGATATCCCTTCATGTCCTTATGTCAGCTGAAATACTGTAAAAGTTTCGAAAAATGGCACTGAACCCAAAACAAACGAACAAAAGTCCTTATTTCACGTAAGTCAGGAAACCAGACAGAATATCTTTGGCATATAATATTATCTGAACACCATGTTTACTACATTTGTAGATTCTGCTATACCTATTCCTGAGACATTGAGAACCAATCAGCTGTCACTGGCTAACAGGTTTAAAGTAAGAGATGATGAGGAACACATGGAAAGTGATGGAGATCATAGAGAACATACTGATAAAGATCATACAAAAAAGTAAGATTTTTGAAAAGTACAAATACTTGTATAGGCATTGTAAGTGACTAAAATCTAAATTTTCTGTGTCCCATCAAATAGCGTGTTACAAGTTTGTCCTTGCACATGGATAAATATCTTTTTGTATACATAATATGACCTAGAAATCTTATTTGAGGGTAAAAAATCCCAAACTACTCTTCAGTTAAATTGTGATTCATGTTGGGAATCATCTTTTACTTGCAAAAAAAGTCGGCACTGGTGCAGTACACTAACTATATTAACTAGCCAGTAGTGTTATATAACTGAAATACTGTTGCAAAACAGAGTTAAACCCAAGATGACAAAAAAAAATCATATTATTAGGCAGCATAATTGCTCAGTCTGTTTCGGATAAGAAAATAAACTAACCTAGAAGGGGCTTTCAATTGCGGATTTACAACCTTTTGTTGGTTATGGCTGCTGAATTTAAAATCACTAGCTCATTGACTTGTGGGATTGAGCCCTCTTGGGTTGTCATGTGAGGAAGTTATCCAGTTCGCTTAAAGAAGGTACAGTTCAAAAACGCAGCTCTAGTTTTTGCATATTTCGTGTACATCAGGACAACAGTTGTAAACTTTTTATAATAAATTGATTGTCAGACAAACATCTGTTTGTAATGATTCATTTGTGCTGTATATGTTATAAAGAAAAGTCTTACTTTTATTTCAGTAGAGAAGAAATGAACACAACAGAACAAACAACCAAGCAAGTCCCAGATGTGAAATATTCCTCAACATTTTTCTTCATGCAGAATGATAAAAGGCTTAATGGTAGGTTGATGTACCAGTAGTAATGTTGCTTTTGAAAGCTTGAAAAGAAGAAAGGGAAAGGCACGGCTGCAAAGGAGTTGGAGAAATATTGTTCAGGGTTGCCACTTACCTTGAAAAGTCAGGGAAAAATTTTTTTTCAAGGTCAGTGAATTGTCAGGGAAAACTTGATAGTGGTCAGTGAAAAATGAAATTGTAGAAAAGTCAGGGAAAAATGAAATTCTAGGGCAATGTTTAAAATGTTCATTTGCTGTGGCAGTCTTCAAGCAGTATTTATAAGTATTTCCAAACACTTCTGGTGTAATTGTGTATAAACATAATTTAAATGTGTTTGAATCAATTTCGTGTTTATGTTAACTTTGGAATTTTGAAGACTGAAGGCTTTGCAAACCTTGCCTTCCGAGCAGATTAATCAAAATAAATACAAAATGTATAAAATGATGGATTGAACGGCTGTAAGGGAGGAGGAGGCTGAAAAAATTTGGTGGTATTGGTCAGTGAAAAGTATGGTGTAGTCGATCAGGGAAAAGTCTGGGAATAGTCAGGGAATTTCATTTTCTCAACTAAGTGGCAACCCTGTTATTCTTTTAGACTGGTTTCTTTCCAACTGTGCTTGCAGTTGGACACAGTCTCATATAAACCTGCTTTTTTCCAGCTGAGTTTACAGTGTGAATCCCAATGGAAAAACTGCCATTTTAATTTGTAGTTCTCTACTGTTGGTACACCGGGGCGGACTTTAGTAATGTCCTTTGTCCGTCTGTCCATCCATCTTGGACTGCACTGGTCGCAAAGGCAGAAACACTTGCTGCCAACAGGCTAAAGGTTAAAGTCTGCATGATTGTAACCAAATTTATGACATTATGATTTAAAACCCAAATAACAACAACAACAACAACTGATTAGAAAAGAAATTTTATATAAAGGTAAGCTGATGGTAAAGTTTTTAAGAAAACATAGAAGAAATGTTCCATTTCAGAGCCTTCAGCATTCCCACACAAAGAAAATGTTAAAACAGCTCAAGAGGACTGGTTGGGAAAGAGGCGTCATCTGATAGAGGTAGGTTTTTTGAATCCTTCTTACACAGTTCAGGCACTGAAGGGTCATGACAGTTGTGATATTTATGTCATGCTATTTGTAGTTTGAATTCAAATGCTGCTGAGTTCTCTGAATACCCATGGCAAAAGTTCCTAAGTACAGTATTAAATGATAATCTACTTGGGTAGCTGTTTGTTCATGTTTTTCCACATGTAAAGTCTAAGGTTTGCAGTAGATAGCAAAATTAAGTTATGTTTGATCTATCAGCTAAGCTAATACACTAAATTAAGAGTAAGGAAAAGACATTATGTTAAGTAATTCATTATATAAACCTGTTTTTTTTTTATCTCGACCATAGAAAGTATATAGAGAGCTATTCTGCTTGCCCCGACCTTAGTATCTGTCTGTGTTCACACCTTGGTTAAAGTTTTGATACACTTTCAATTTATCGCTGTTATTACTTGATTGATTTGCTTCAAGTCCTCATCATTACCCAAATTATATGGCAGAAGGGTCATAACACTTGCAATCATATTTCATAAATTATCCCTTGTTTTACTTGGAATTTCAGTTTAAAGTTTTGGTTCACTTTCACTCTATCTCTGTTATTACTAAAACTTAAATACACTCGAAACCCTTTATTACGCTATTCGATATACCGCGGTATTTGGTAAAATGCTGTATGCTCTTGGCTCCTGAATTTTCCAAGACCAGAATGCTCTTTTGCTCTATCTCATTGAATACTAAATAGATTCAAACTTAAAATAGTTGTTCCACATTATTATCCACATTATATGACAGATGGTGCATTAGTGATTTAGTCTTGCAGAAACATTCCATGAATTACATAGTGTATATCGCTTTTATACTTACTTGATGTTTTGATACATTTTCACTCTATCTCTGTTATTACTAAATCGCTTGATGAAAAGAATTGTCCAATATTGTCATCCGCATTGGAGTCATTAAACTATCCAGTGCTAGCTCCAGCTTCCTCAGATGTCACTATCCGTCGTCAAAATAGTTAAACACACTGTCTCCTTGGACAGCTCTTGTTGCTGAGAAAGTTGGCTCATGTAAAAACCAAGTAATTTGTTTGGAGTTCTGACCTAAATTACTTATATTTTTTGTTGTTGATATTGTTAATACTATATAGAAATTTATTTTTGCTAAATTGATTTTTTTTTTTATTTTCTGCATAGAGTTACAAATCGAAACACAAAAATTTAAGAAGGAAGAAAGTGCCTACACATCAAAAGAGAGGTGGGAAAAGAAGATAACATTATTCTTATGTCAAAAATGGAAATCTGACGAAGGAAGATAACTTTTGTGCCAGAAGTATGGAATATTGGCATGGGAAGATAATTCTAGTACCATTTAGACATACAAAAAGGAGACAACTGATACCTAAGTGGTGGATTGTCAAAAAAATATTACTCTGAGATAACTTGTCTACCATGTAGAAATAGCAAGGAATAGATGAATAAGTCAGGTGTCTAGTGTATGTAAGTGTTAAAGAGAAATAACATTTCTGCAGTATGGAAATTGCAGCAGAAGATAACTTACGACTAGTGTATAGAAGTGGTTAAGGGAAATAACTTGTGTTTAAGTTATTGAAATGACAGTAGCAAACTTACTAAGGGAGACAACACATGTGACTGGTGTGTAAATAAAGGTAATACTGTAGAAGAGCATGACTTACAGTAGCAGCATGTTTCCAGAAATTATATCACTGTATAGACAACATTCTTCAGTCTAGTTGTTGATTGCTTAATTGTTAACCTTTACCCTGCTGAATTTCTAAAATGGACTGGTCCATCATTCAATTTGGGTAATATCACTTATTATTCAAAGTGATGTTCACTGAATGTTTACTGACTGAAAAACGAACAGTGCAGACCATGATCAGTCTGCATGGATGTGCAGGCTGATCTTGGTCTGCACTGGTCGCAAAGGTAAAACCGCCAGCAGGCTCAAGATTAATATTGTTAAAGATTAGTGATAACTGTTAATGAAATAAATATATCAATGCAATTGTTAATTAAAATTTTAATGAAAACAGATACAACAATGTGAATCACTTGAAGATTTTAATGAGATAAGGACTTTTTGCATAAATTATACACCTTTTACATGCGTAAAAAATCCTTGTTAAAGAAAATAAAGGCAAAGAAATAGTTCTGCTTTTCTGTTTAAAGTTACATGAAGATATTTACAAGAGAATTTTGTTTTCGATATTTTTGTATTAAAGTGCATCCTTTTCAGTGTGATAAAGGGGAAATTTTGATCATGTAACTGAGATGAAAATGTGTAGAAGGAAGAGAAAATTCTGCCTTTCCGATGCTAAGAAGGAGGTAATTCCACGCATAATGTGTCGTCCTGAGAATGACTAGCGTGTGAAAAACAATAAACTAAATTAGTTCAGCAGAGTATATTCCAATGCTAGCGCGGTCAGATGGTGTGTATAATGCATATTTGTCCCTAAATTTAAAGGTCCATTACTAAGGGAAAGTGAGTTGGCAATTTTTTTCATAGCCAGCGCATAGACTTCTGCAAGACACTAAATAATGAAGATTGGCAGGTCAAAATTTACAGAAGGTCTTTGGAACTCAAAGAAATGTATGTGTATTATGTTGAAATTTCAATGAATCGACAGAATGACCCCCCAGGTCTTTTTAACTTTCTTCATACTTCATAGAAAAATAATTGTACATATACTGTGATTTATTTCGAATTTCTACATACCAACTTTCATTTTCCAATAAAATGAAATAGTTTCTGTGCTTTTTAAAAAAATTAAAATGTTCACTTTCCTTAGTATTGGACCTTTAAGGATCCTTGCAGTTCCAGAAGTTCACGGGGTGGACAGAGAAGTGATTACATTCTGTAATTTATCATTTACTTCCTGAAGCACAGTCAAATCCTTTACCCGACTGTCATTTCAGTATTCATCGTAAGATACTCATTCTACCATTTTTAAGGCCGACAAAACTTTACAAAATACAACTGCAAACTACGGTATATCCGGTATAAAGGTTATATAAAGATTACTAAAGTATATAAAGTAACACTCGTATCTTCACAAGGCACTATAATTAAGAACAATTTATGTGAAATTCACTCAGTTTATTTTATTCACGTTTTCTGTTGATTAACAGTTAGCACTTTGATTGACCATCACACTCAATTATATCATTATCGGTAATTGATAGATGGCGACGGTAATTTTCAATAATTAGATATTGTGAACTTCAGATTATATCTGGTAACAAAGCACGAACAAATGGTGAGAAAAATGCAGATTGTTTTGCGGTTTAAATTTTTGCTTGGTAAATATTCTGCTGGAAATATTTTTGCGATTATACCGAGAAACCGCAGAAACGCAGAAATATCCCACCCGTAGAAATAACCCGCTATACGGTATGTTTTGTGAAAAATGTCCTTAGGTGGGAGATGTTAACTGTTACAAATTCTTGTTATAGGTGGATGGTGATGTAACCCTGCAATCTGCATTAACAATTTTACTTGAACATCTATACAAAGTGTAAGGAGAGCTATCTTTCTCAGTCTCACATCATTTTCACTTTATCTCTATTATTACTTGAAGGATTTGCTTGAAACTTAGTCAGTTATCATCATCATCATCACCGTCATCACCCACATTATATCGCTCAACTCTTGCACCAAAATTCATTAGTTTCATATATTATCTCCCACACCCACTCACTATCCTCTCTGTTTATGTCCCCCTTTGAAGAAGAGGGGATATATTGCTTTTTTGCATTTAGTTTGCGTTGGTCCATCTGTCTATTATTATTTCCCCCACCCATTCACTATCCTCTCTCTTTATGTCCCCCTTTGAAGAAGAGTGGATGTATTGCTTCATGCATTTAATGTGCATTGGTCCGTCTGTCTGTAGAGCAAATGGTTTCAGCTTAATATATTGGGAACCACTTGACCAAGAACATTCAAACTTGGTAGCATGATTGGTCTTATTAAGAGGATGACCGCTGTAGTTTTGCAGTCAAAAGGTCAGGGTCACAGGCCTGAACCTTGAAAATGTTTCTGCTCAATAACTTGAGAACCATTTGACACAGAACTTTTAAATTTGACAGCATAATTAGGCTTATGAAGTGGATGACCCCTATTGTGTCTTGGGTCAGTAAGTCAAAGGTCAAGGTCACAGGGGCCTTAACTATGAAACTCAAGAACTTTTTATGACAATAGGTCAAAGATCATAGGGACCTCAGCATTTTTTTTTTGTACAGGATTTCAGTCATCCAGACTAGTCTCATAACTCTTGACATTGTCAACAACATGCACTTAACACCTGAAAGATATGTTTAAGTGTTTAACCTGGAGTCATGATACTTTATAGGAATGTTGTTTGGTATGTGGAGTAATGTACCTGGGGGTTTATTTGGGACTGACTAAAAACTTCTGTATTTTGCGTGAAGCATTATGTAGAGATCCTCTACAAAATTTGTTCAAATCTTGCCCCAGGGTCAAAATTGGCCCCACTTTAGGCTTCACTTGTTTCACATAGACTCATATCAGAAAAGCTTTAAAAATCTTCCTGTCCGAACCTCAAGGCCCTGGTCTTAGATATTTGTCTTGCAGCACTGGATAGTAATTTTTCAAATTGTGTCTCTCTTGGGTAAAAATGACATCGCCAAGGGTCACTTTTTTATAAAATTGTTTTTTATAAAAAATTAAAAATATTGTATGAATCTGCAAGACTTAGAGCTTACAATTGGACAAGAAATTATGTACTGATCCTTTACCAAGTGTATTGAAGTCATGCCCCTGGGGTGAAAATTAGCCCCACCCTGTGGTTCATACAGACTTTAGACTATAGACTTCAGCCTAAGAAAAACTTTGATTATGCAAAATATGTGTGATCATAATATGGCATACTGTTTCACCACAGATTGCGTAATATAATGAACATCTGCCTTTCATAATACATCATGTTACTACCAACAAATGAAGTTTAAGCAGCATATTGCAAGATGAGCAATATCGGGCCATCATGGCCCTCCTGTTGTTACATTTGCCTTGCAAAAAAGGTGAGCTAGTTTCCTTAAAACGTTTGCAGAAAACATAATTCAAAAGGTAACATGAAAACACATGAATGAAATACATGACCAAAACAGGACGCTGTTTCGTGCGTCTTATCGAGGTTCATACTATTTTGCTCATCGTCTGACCATCGATCTGTCTGCCTTCTTGTCCGTCAGTCCGTCGGCCTGTAGAACAATTGGTTTCCGATGAATAACTAGAGAATGCTTAGTTTCACACTGGTAAAAGAGACATAGGACGATTGCCTGTGGTAAGAAGATGACCTCAATGAAGGACCTTGAAACTGAAAACGTCGTCAAACTTCATAGGATGATTTCCCATGGTCAGTAAATGACTTTGTTTGTTTTGGAAGTTGGTAGGTCAAAAGTCAATATCACGGTGACCTCCAGACTGTAAATGGTTTCCGCTTCATTATCAAGGAACGCTTTTGCAGTCAAACTTGATCTGCTGTTTCCTAGGTCATTTGATTCAAGGCCAGCATACAAAATTTCATACCCACATGCCGCTGACTGATTTAATCACAATAGGAGCAAATGTATTTTACAAAGAGTTCTAATTAATTAGATTTAAATTCTGGTATTTTAAGCACTTCCTGTATTTGAACTATTCAATCATGATTATTTCTAAGGAAGGTACAACACCTTTTACGTTAACTGGATGTGTAAGTAAGGATATTAAAATTGATATCATTTTGTGTTTTCTGCAAAGCATAAGTCACATATCTATAGGGATTTTGTTTCATTTCACTGCAGAGGTAAACGTACTCCGTAAGTTATCCCTCGGGAAGTGCTACGTACCGTCGAACTGAGTTACGTGTTGATGTCACGTCGACCTACTACATTCGGTGCCAAACATGCGTCATGAAACAATGCTTCTCTATTTCATCTACTTGTTTACAAAAAAACAGAGAAATAATTAGAATCGAAATAATATTTAGCAGAAACATAGTTTAAACATATCTCAACAGTACGAATCGGTTATACGCCGCGTGCTACGTCCTTGTAAAATCATTCCGCAAACGGTATAACATCATCTTACTGTTTCAATATGTTAAAACATGGTTTAGCTATATATTATTTCTTAAATAAAGCAAAATAATTACTTTTGCGTACACTTTTCCACTTTTTGAGTACTGTTTTTAGCTCACCTGTCACAAAGTGACAAGGTGAGCTTTTGTGATCGCGCGGTGTCCGTCGTCCGTCGTCCGTCCGTGCGTCAGTGCGTCCGTGCGTCCGTGCGTCCGTAAACTTTTGCTTGTGACCACTCTAGAGGTCACATTTTTCATGGGATCTTTATGAAAGTTGGTCAGAATGTTCATCTTGATGATATCTAGGTCAAGTTCGAAACTGGGTCACGTGCCATCAAAAACTAGGTCAGTAGGTCTAAAAATAGAAAAACCTTGTGACCTCTCTAGAGGCCATATATTTCACAAGATCTTCATGAAAATTGGTCAGAATGTTCACCTTGATGATATCTAGGTCAAGTTCGAAACTGGGTCACGTGGGATCAAAAACTAGGTCAGTAGATCTAAAAATAGAAAAACCTTGTGACCTCTCTAGAGGCCATATTTTTCATGAGATCTTCATGAATATTGGTCAGAATGTTTATCTTGATGATATCTAGGTCAAGTACGAAACTGGGTCACGTAGGGTCAAAAACTAGGTCATTAGGTCTAAAAATAGAAAAACCTTGTGACCTCTCTAGAGGCCATATTTCTCAATGCATCTTCATGAAAATTGGTCAGAATGTTCATCTTGATGATATCTAGGTCAGGTTCGAAACTGGGTCACGTGGGGTTAAAAACTAGGTCAGTAGATCTAAAAATAGAAAAACCTTGTGACCTCTCTAGAGGCCATATTTTTCATGAGATCTTCATTAATATTGGTCAGAATGTTCACCTTGATGATATCTAGGTCAAGTTCGAAACTGGGTCACGTGGGGTCAAAAACTAGGTCACTAGGTCTAAAAATAGAAAAACCTTGTGACCTCTCTAGAGGCCAAATATTTCACAAGATCTTCATGAAAATTGGTCAGAATGTTCATCTTGATGATATCTAGGTCAAGTTCGAAACTGGGTCACGTAGGGTCAAAAACTAGGTCATTAGGTCTAAAAATAGAAAAGCCTTGTGACCTCTCTAGAGGCCATATTTCTCAATGCATCTTCATGAAAATTGGTCAGAATGTTCATCTTGATTATATCTAGGTGAAGTTCGAAACTGGGTCACGTGGGGTTAAAAACTAGGTCAGTAGATCTAAAAATAGAAAAACCTTGTGACCTCTCTAGAGGCCATAATTTTCATGAGATCTTCATGAATATTGGTCAGAATGTTCACCTTGATGATATCTAGGTCAAGTTCGAAACTGGGTCATGTGGGGTCAAAAACTAGGTCAGTAGATCTAAAAATAGAAAAACCTTGTGACCTCTCTAGTGGCCATATTTCTCAATGGATCTTCATGAAAGTTGGTCAGAATGTTCACCTTGATGATATCTAGGTTGAGTTCGAAACTGGGTCATGTGCGGTCTAAAACTAGGTCAGTAGGTCTAAAAATAGGAAAACCTTGTGACCTCTCTAGAGGCGATATTTTTCAATGGATCTTCATGAAAATTGGTCAGAATGTTTACCTTGAAGATATCTAGGTCAAGTTCGAAACTGGGTCACGTGGGGTTAAAAACTAGGTCAGTAGATCTAAAAATAGAAAAACCTTGTGACCTCTCAAGAGGCCATATTTTTCATGAGATCTTCATGAATATTGGTCAGAATGTTCATCTTGATGATATCTAAGTCAGATACAAAACTGGGTCACGTGGGGTCAAAAACTAGGTCAGTAGGTCTAAAAATAGAAAAAACCTTGTGACCTCTCTAGAGGCCGTATTTCTCAATGGATCTTCATGAAAATTGGTGAGAATGTTCACCTTGATGATATCTAGGTCAGGTTCGTAACTGGGTCATGTGTGGTCAAAAACTAGGTCAGTAGGTCGAAAAATAGAAAAACCTTGTGACCTCTCTAGAGGCCATATTTTTCACGAGATCTTCATGAAAATTGGTGAGAATGTTCACCTTGATGATATCTAGGTCAAGTTTAAAAGTGGGTCACGTGCCTTCAAAAACTAGGTCATTAGGTCAAATAATAGAAAAACCTTGTGACCTCTCTAGAGGCCATGATTTTCAATGGATCTTCATGAAAATTGGTCAGAATTTTTTATCTTGATGATATCTAGGTCACATGTGCTCAAAAACTAGGTCACTATGTCAAATAATAGAAATAAGGATGTCATACTCAGTTGAACACTGGGTCATGTGGAGATAGGTGAGCGATTCAGGACCATCATGGTCCTCTTGTTCTGTTTTAATTCTTAAGAAAAGAAAGAAAAAAACCTGCAATATAAGCATAAGCTGTTTGTCGTTTTCTTAAATGTTGTTGAAATCAGTGTGTTTTAATATGTGATAGCAGAAGGAAACAAAGTTTTCCATCAAACGTTTGCATCTCAGAAAATCTTATACTTTTCCCCAAGGCAGATCTATACGGGCATTTATGACAAATTGAACTATTTTAAAATATCTCTTAGCTTTTAAACCAGCTTAAAAGGAATGATAGGAAATGAGGTTTGTAAAGCGAAAATAAATTTAATGTTATTTCAAGCATCTTAATATGGATAAAAGCAAAGTGCATTCTAGTCAGAATTTCTGGATTTATTCTGCCGCATTAATTCTTCCATTTGTGTCCTGGGTTTATCAAATATTTCTGTCTTAATGCACAGCAGTTTTCAGATGTACCGTCAATAACTCGGAAATACATGTGGACATCATTGTAGTTGTAATTGTTTCGTAAATACAACGTGATGCGAATAAATCGAGAATAGAGTTGAAATTATTTTTCATTTTGAATAAATTTTAGATTTTGTAAATTACAGTTATAAAACTTGTGTACTTATTACACTCAGAAATGCAAAGTTGGTGCCAAAATGTCTTACAGACAGTTAAAATGCATATTTCTAAGCAGCCGTTCAGTGAAATGGATATTTATCTCACTAAAACACTTAAATGTCTACTGGAAAAAAATACTGCCAGCGATATTTTATTATTTGTACGCTCAGGCATATTCGTAGTCGTATACAGTTTAATGGCTGGATCTCCTTTAAGCTGGTCTAATTTTTCAATAAATATACTGCGAAGTGTTGTCGTCATTTTATCATCGGCTTTGGTTAAGATTTGTGTTCAGGTCCACTTTTTCTAAAATATTATAGGATCTAGCATTAAAACTTTGCACACTTGTTCATCAACATTAGGTAAGTAGGCAAAACCCATAACTCTCAAGAAACAAAAAAGTTATTTAAGTCAAATAACCAAACGTATCACTGCAAATGATAAAACAAAAAACTGGAACTATTACGCTGTTTTTGTTGTTGTTTTTTTTTGTAACTTTATATGAATTATCATTTGTTGAATATAGCATGCAAGAGAAAAATTTTGTCACTGGATGTAGATGATGATTAGAATATCCGTCTTTTTGGTAATTGTTTACACGGTAACTCGGCAGAACTTCGTTATCGCCTAAACAGTTACCTTCGAGACGGATACTGCAATCACCATCTACAACCATTGATAGAAACTTTTAATATCATATGCTTTTTATGTGGGAAGCCAATCCAGTTGCTACCTAGATACCCGCATGTGCCTGGAAAAAAATGCTCAGATGGCTACTTGGTTTGTTTTCCACAGCATGAAAAGATGAAAAATTGCCTTATAAGTTAAAATGATGTCGTTTTGACTTAAAACCCAGCAAAAGAAACCAAAAACATACATGTCTTTTAAATCGGTATCTGAAAACAAAACAAAAATAAGAGATATGATGGGGCAATGACTCATGTAAGACAATGTCAATATCCTGTCAGAATTCTTGGATTTTTCGTTTCCTGTTTGCTGCGATTATTTTGACCGCAGACTGATTTATATTGCTGTCACGTTTTATTTAAACTTAATGATCATTGATTTCCACTGAAATATGTCAATATTTGACAAATGTACAATTGAGCCGCGTCATGGGAAAACCAACATAGTGCGTTTGCGACCAGCATGGATCCAGACCAGTCTGCACATCCGCGATGTCTGGTCAGGATCCATGCTGTTCGCTAATGGTTTCTCTAATTGCAATAGGGCTTGAAAGCGAACGCGAACAGCATGGATTCTGACCAGACTGCGCGGATGCGCAGGCTGGTCTGGATCTATGCTGGTCGCAAAGCCACTTTGTTGTTTTTTTCATGGCGCGGCTCAAATGTAAAACAAAAACGAAAGTGTGTTTACTACGGTAATTGTAACGGGAAAATATCTAAATTGCTTGTGGTATCAGTTGTAAACACAGTGAATAAGTGTTTCCTCTTTTCCTTTCCTCGTTGACCAGATTTGGTTTATTTCATTATAGCTACAAATGCTGTCTGTTTTATAAATATTAAGACTTTCTTATGTTTGTTGGTTTCAAAGTTTCTACATTTACTTAGTTGTACAAACGTGTCTAATAAAAGATGTGATTAATAATCGAGTCTAGAGTTTAATATGTATTATTGTGCATCCAAATGATGGATTAAATGTTCAAAAGTCTACATCGAAAGTAAATAAAGCTATCCTTCTGCTGCATAGAATGCACTGCTGCATAGAATGCAGCCAAGCAAAATAATGGCAGAGTCTGCTCGGTAGAAGTAATGTAATGTGAAATGTTTCGTGCCATGCATAACTCTTGTTGCCACGGCAACGTAAACGGAAAGTCTTAAAAATCTTCTTCGCAGAAACCATTTGCCGGATTTTAAAATAATTTTCAGACATGTTCTTTGGACATGTTCTACCAAAATTGTTCAAATTATTCAGATTTGTCAAAAAAAAAAACATGGCCGGTAGAGCAGAGGGCCTGTCCACTTTTCCCTATATGTGTATAAAGGAAGCCTTGTCACAAACTGCTCTCCGTCTAATTTCATAATAATTTCACAGAAATGTTCCTTGTTTGACCTGCTATCAAGATTGTTTACTTTTTTCCGATTCGTCGAAAATACATATTGTGCTTAAAGATCTTTCTTGTCAGAAACTGCTGCCCCAATCTTGGAAAGAAATAACACGGATGTTTCTTTTGTTACTCTCTATTACATTTAGTTTGGTTAAAACATGACCACCAGTGGGCGTAGTCGCTCTTCTCAGTATGTTTAAAGTTCTTGTCACAAAGCGCAACCAGGGTATTTAACTTAAACGTAATTCGTTAGACTAGGACGGAGCTTTCAACACATCCGGTAAACACGAACTTGTATTCTGTCCAAATACCATGCACGCTACACTTGTTGTTAAATAGGTACGTTCAACCAAGTTTGTTAAAAGTATATGTTATATTAAATATTTCGGTTTACCCAACCTCAATTACCAAATGACTACCACAGTTCATGAACTTTTGATAAGATGTTTGCGCTACCAATTTTAAAGAAAAGAATCTCAGGAGCCCTATGTCTTTGAAATACAAAAGATCTACGCCTAGTTAAGTTGATGCTACATCATTTAAATTAACTTATCACGAGAAACGTCAAAATGCATCAAAACATAACCTTCACTTTTTTTCTGAGCAACGTCCTAGAAAGCAGCTACGGAAATAAAATTAGCCTCCAGAAACTGATAGAGAACATTTAAGCCAGGGAACTAATAATATAAGACGGGCAGGAAATTAAAGACATGTTTTATGCTTAAAGCCTTCGTAAAAGTCTGTACTTGTATTATCGTAAAACAGACTTGTAACACAGTCGATAAATGGTTCATTCAGTTGTTGGAACATACTCAGACAGTTTTATATGGTAGGAATGGAACGGGCAGTGGGGCGGTTTCTCGGGTAACCAGTTTAACGGTATTGAGATTTCCAGAGATGCAATCACTACCATACAAACCTTGGCAGACGGAGTGATGCGAGGCAGGGTCGAACGCCTAATTTAGATTTCGTGGGGTTCAACAATTTAAATAAGTGTACACAAAACGCACTTGTATAATATTCCTTACTTATGCAACTCTTTATGCTGGGACTGATTTTGATAGAATTATAATGCAACTATTGTGCTTTCCTGGAAACGTAAACTTGTCCCGCCAATGACAAACAGCATGTGTTTCTCTTCCTGTATTAAACGTATCACTTCTTACTATTAATCTGAAAACAATGAATCAGTAAAAAGTTAAATAATATTTTTCATTCCAATATTATGTTACTTCTTTTATCCTGAAAAGTTTTGTCTTTGTCCACCGATCTTGAGAAAAAGTTTGTCTTAATCGGGCACTTGCATGACCCTAACTAAAGGTATGTGTTTTGTTTATGCAAAAACTTCTTTACACGGATGACGGCACGAACGTAAAAACAATGGCGCCGTTCAAAATGGTCCTTGATCAATCGAAAGATATTCAAGTATTTTGTTTCAATTGTTTTAACGCGGAAACAAGAAGGAAATATTCAAGTTCATAACAGCATATATTTCGGTTACAACAATATGTCACTTTAGATTAGACGAACGTTTGGAATGTAGGATGTTTTTCAAGGGTTGATTTCTCTTTTTTAAATATGTACCAGAATGTAAATTTCTTAGTTTCGAATAAGTCCCTTTTCGTGCATAGAACTAGATAATTTTCCGCTAAAATATTACACACCAAACGAGTAACGGATCTTGCTGGAATCTATTGCGTATCTGTACCCTTTTAACTTGTTTTATTAACATTATTGATTATAAGTTGAAACGGCCCAAGTACGTGATAACTACACAATATAATTTAATATGTAAACTCTTCTTCCAGAGTGTAAGAACCTATGATCATACCATATGCGATAATTTCATAACTGGTAAACTCATTTTAATTTGATAGGCTGCACATTTTACAAAATTCCTAACCTTCTCATTCTTGACTTTGTAAATATTGAATCAAAATTTATTTGTCTACCTCACCATAAAATAGTGTAAGTTTATATCAGACTATCATTAATTGTATGGGTGCAACAATTTCCTTAAAGGACAAGGGAAGCCTGAACGCAGTTAACTTCATATGAAAGCCATCCTGAAGCCTTTCATAACGTTAAAAGAATTTTTAAAATCGGACCACTATTGAAAAAGATATGGCAGTTTGAAATTTAAGAAAATTGCTGATCATGGAGGCAGCCATTTTGTGTGTTTATGACGTCATTTACACACTGCTGAATTCTTTATTTAGCAAATAACCTTTTAAATAGATGAATTTTATATGTCTCTTGAGTGTAAATGTAAAACATGGTAATTTCTTTCATTATAGCTGAAAAAAAAAGAAAACTTATTTTATAGAAATAAGTAAATACAGTTGAAATATGTGTCTAGAAATTTAATAAATCCGCCATTTCGTTTCTTTTGTTGCCATGGAAACAAAATGACCGCCATTTTGATCAAATATTTAAATGCTCATAACTTTTTCACTTTAAAGTCGATTTTGAAAATTCTTTCACTTCTTTAAATGATTAAAGAAATCCCAGCAGATGAGTTAACATAAAAAAAATTGCCTTTCCCTTTAATATTTAAAAGTACTCAATAAGCACATTTAAAGTTTTATGTCGTAGATAGTGTTGTTCTAAATAATAAAGTGTGTATAGTTCTGATCATATGTACGCCAGAGGAATGGGTGACCCTTTTCTTGTGTTTCTGCAAGTATCACTAAGTATCTTAAACTTTAATAGATCTTATATCCATTTAAAAACATTTACAGAATCATATTGATAATATTTGTCATTTGTCATTTTTTCTAGTAACAGAACATGTGCATACACGACAAACCGACTTTTGTCGTTTATCTTAACAAATGTAATTTTGCAATTGTTTCAGAAATAAACAATGCAATATTTCATCTCCCTTTTTATTTCGTTAGTTTTTTTTTATTTATTTCTATTTCTGACGATATCAAGAAACATCCTTTCCAGTGCGGCATGCTATATATACAGTATGTCTAAGTGTATAGACGAGTACATACAGTGGGCATAATAAAACATATTTATGAGGAGAAACCATATACTAGTGCACGCTTTAAGATCCATTAAAGAATTCCTAGACTCAATCTAAATTACATCTTATCCTCTTGAAAGTAGCCGTACTTAAAATAAGGCTGACATCATAATAAACGGTGGGGTAAACGGCTAGGGTTTCTAGTTGATCAGGCGCCATTTGTACAAGTTGTATGCACATGGAGAGACGCTAATTTTCTGTATGTTTTAGTTCTTTTTATATTAGCCAAGTATCATTGCTACTATTCTATACAACCATTGAAAGAATTGTAGAGAAAAATAGCGAGAAACAATGTTTGGGCAGATAAAGTTATTATGTCTATTCAACAGGACCATGATAATTGATTTTTATTAAATCATTTGAAACACTGTCTATATATTTCCAGACTGCATTTTGATACAGGCGCACTAAAATGAAGTTGAGTAGTACCTTGTTCAAACTTCTCCATAGACATGAATGTTGTTATTAAAACTAATATAAAGACATTGATAATAAATTTATACCCTTTGAAAGATGTCTGACATTATACATAACTTCAGTTTTGCACCCAAACAAATTGAATGTTTATTAGAGTGTTTACGGTGGTAATTTTGATAGAAACAAAACTATTTATCTACTTTATATTATATGAATTCTAAAGACATTGATTAAAGAAATCTGATTTCCGCTTAGTATGGTTGTAATTTTGATAGAAACATATCAATTTGAAAAAATGGAAAATTCATATACTCTGATATCTGCTTAATATTATATCTCCAGTGACGTTATCATTATCAACAACTTTATGTTCTATTCTGACTTCTATATCAATTGAACAACTTACTGCTACCCGCTTAATGTATATATAAAAACCGTTAGCAAAAGTTTATGCATTTGATGCCATAAAAAAGAACTGTACCATTTGGAAAAAACAGATGCGTTCAAAAGTTTGTACTAATACATTTACTGCAAAAGCCACTGCCACATTATCTATAAACCAGTTACTGGAAAAATGTATTAGTGTCTAAAAAGATATGAACAAGTGACAAATAAATTGTCTAATGAATAATTTCTGTTAAGTAAAGTCAGTTATGTACGCTCGTGTAAGCTTTGCAGAAGGTGAAGAGCAAGACTCATTTAAATGAAAACAAAAATCTTCATAGACATGTGTTTTTGTGAAATATAAAGCGAAGTGATAAGATTCAAGGCAAATTTACCATGAAATATGCATTCATGTTTAAAGACAGTAGGACGCATGGTAATTGCTCAAAATATGGCATATTTTAAGAATTCTCTCTGTTGGTCGGTATAGTTTGTTCAATATTGATTTTTTTACGGACATCTTTTTAATATAAATAACAAGTGCCAAAACTTGTACCTTAACATTTGTGCTCTTACTGTCAGGATTTTGAATATTTTGTATTGTGTTCTTGTAACATTAGGTTAAAGTTTGTCTGAAGAGTGGCAAAGTTGTTTAAAATAAATGTGTATGTATAAAATTATTGAAACGCATCTATCATTGCTGTTACTTTAAACAGCACAATTTTATCACTAGGTTTCTACCACCTATATTCGTTCTTATTTCTTCATCAAGAAGTGTAAAACATAAATAACGATAATTGCTAAATTATAGCCTAGCTCTCTGATATAATTCTGCTTCAATAAAGTCCAAGACTAAGACATTCATTCGTCGTAAATGTTATGTCCGATCTATAAACGAGGTATTTATGTTATTATCTTTTCACGATTCTTGGAACGCCGTAAGCAAATCTTGTATTTACCAGGAAATTGCCGATGTAAGAGAATTCAATAGCATACCGAGAATTATTCATCTATTATTTCCATAAAAACATACTGTATCTTATTACATTAAATACCGGATGCAAAAATATGGTTGGGGATATATGCATTAATGACGAGGAAAATGATACTTAATCGTAATTTAAGAGATATCCTACTAGGGAATAAAAAAAAGAGAGGAAAGTGCTTGCGTATTGGCAATTGTCCTGAAAGGGTTTCAGTGGCGCTGTGGTTAGCATGGTGAGGCTAACAAAAGACTAACATGTTAAAAATGATAATACACTATTTCTGATTGTCCATTTCTTTATTCTTGACCATTTAATGATCAAAGAAAAATGATTACTAAAATCTGGCATTTAGTTACGTAAAAAGACTAGAAGAATGATGCAAAATGCTGGTAAGAAAGCCGGTCAATCTTTGTATTGAAAATAAGAGGGACAGTTAACGCCAATCCGAAAGAGAAAATAGAGAAAAAATGTTACTGGTTATTTAAGCAAAACATAGAAGCCATGCATTTGTTCTGCAAAAGTTAGCTGATAACGTGGTTATGGGTCACGTTGTTATAAATTAACCAGCCGGAGTATACATACATAAAAAATTTATGATGTACAGTTTTCAAGCTAGATAACGGAAGGACAGACAGGCTGATGGATCGGTGGACATACTATCTGAGGACAAAATCGGGAGGTCTTTTCAGAGATCTATGAAGTGCTGTTTTACTATTTATTCACAATTTTGTCATAACCTAAATTCATGTATGGATGTCTTTAATTCATTTATCAACACACAAATTCATTTTGTGATAACATTGATTTATTTATGAAAATCATCATCATATAAATCAAAATAAGTCATATAAAAATTCTGTTGTAACTAAGATATCCTAAAATCTGTTTTATTTCATAATATCTTTAATTTCTTTTACTGATATCTTTAATTCTACTTTATGAAATGAATAAATGATTTTTTTTGATATCACAGAATGACTTTAAGATATCATGAAGTAGAATTAATGATATTATGAAGTAAATTTGATATCACAAAGTCGATTTTAGGATGTCATTATATGAGTTATAGATATTTTAAATTCGATTTGAGGGTTCCATTAAATGAATTATTGATATCCAAAAACATAAAGACTATTTGGATATCTTAAAATAGATATACTTTAAATATTTAATACGATATCAAAATACTATTGTACATGATCTATTGATATCCATAAATTGAATTTAGGATATCATAAAATCAAAATATTTTTTGATATCCTTCACCGATTTATTGAAATCATTAAATCCTAAAATGAATTTAGGATGTCATGAAAACAAATAAGGATATGAAAAAAAGAAGTCGTATTTAGATATATCAGATATTCATTTTGTGATATCCTTAAATCATTTTATGATTATCTTTAAATTATATCAGAATATCAATAAATAATATTTTGTGTCATAAGTGGTCAAATACAGCGTTGTAAAATATATCTCTATTATATAGTTTATTCATCATTTCATCATCGTGTTATGTGCTTAATTACTGTGTGTAGGAGAAAGTGTTAAAGATAAGGATAGATTCTAACCATAATTGAGCCACGCCATGGGAAAACTAACTTAGTGGGTATGCGACCAGCATGAATCCAGACCAGCCTGCGCATCCGCGCAGTCTGGTCAGGATCCATGCTGTTCGCTAACAGTTTCTCCAATTCCAAAAGGCTTTGAAAGCGAACAGCACGGATCCTGACCAGACTGCGCGGATGCGCAGGCTGGTCTGGATCCATGCTGGTCGCAAACCCACTATGTTGGTTTTCTCATGGCACGGCTCATATGTTGATCCACACTCATGTATATAGATAATTAATCATAGATTGACCTTAATTTATATTTGTAAATATGATTGCTTATTGTTATCATCACTGAATACTACTGTCATGACTTTTGTGTAAGATGTTTATTATGATATCGTAGCTATCAAATTGATGGCAAAGATTTTGTGTTAAATGTGTACGAAAATAGGAGTGCCAAACTGTCGCAATATACGCCCGTTTTGACTTTTAAAATACTGTACTCTTCGAGCGGACTAGTTGTCAATATCTTTTATTCAAACAAATTCAAGTGTCTCGACTGGTTATCAAACTTAGCCGAGGTAATAAACCCACAAATACCCTGACTATTGTTAGTGAATGTAACATAAGAATTGCTTAAATTTTTAAGCGGCAGATTTCCACATTTAGGTAATTCACTGGACACTAATGAATATTGTCTAAGACTATTCAGCTTGCTATTTAACTTGCTTGATTATAAGTGAATGATAGCTGAAGTAATAACATCACTCCTTAAAGCTATGCGTCTCAGAAAGTCATAAATGGTTACTTTTTCCAGATATACATGTATTTCCATCAAGGACAATGTGAATTTTATCTCGGTATATTCCGAAGCTGATTAAAATCACCTCCAATTAACGCTACGCACTGGATCTGGCGGCGGGCTATTGACACTCATCAGATCTTTGCTTTCAACATTTTGAAAGTGAAAGTAGAAGTTAAAAAAAATCTTTATTTAACCTGGGATTCCAGTTTTCGATATATGTGAATATTACGTACGGGTTTATAAATCTAATCAGAAAGCCTATAGAAACACACGAGAATTAGTTGTTTTTCTTATTTTTTTTTCCATTCAAAATTGAAAAACGTTTGTAAGGGGTACCGGAGGTAAACTGCCTTAATTATAAATCGTTCCTCTGTTGTGTATTGGTGAAAAAGGCAGGGAAATATTTATTGCTGCGGCGGCCCGGGTTCAATTCCCGACTCGGACATGATTTTCACTTTATTTCACTTTTTAAAAGATAGTTTAGAAACAAAATCTCATGTTTTAGCCAAAATCAGATTCCAGTCCCTTTTAGCCTTGTTGAAACGAGTCGTCTGATTAATTCAAATAAAATAGATTGGTGGGAATAAAGATAGCAATATTGGAAATCCGATTACAGAAGATGAATTTGAATATCTACCTTTTAGGAAGATCGAGAACGTTAGTCAGATTATACCCTGCCTGTAAAATCCTCATATCGTTATCAGTATCTAGAAGGAAAATGGGAGAAATGATGTCAGCATGAGATTTGAAAGACTATGAGAGTGTAAATAACTTTATTGAACATCTTAAAAACGGACACTATAAAATGCTATCTAATCAGACATTCTGGTTTTATTCTGATGTTGTGTACTCAGGCGTATAATCTTCCTAAAAATAATAATTCAAATGACATTTCAAATGTAACGCCAGTTATTCACACTGATCATACGTGATGATGGATTTCTTTAGACTGTTGAGTTTGACGTCGTCCGGCACCTATCAGCTTTTGTCACTCTAATGAAAAACTTTGGAGTAATAAGAAAGATGTTCGTCTATCAGCATCAAAATAAATGGTTTAACAGCGTAATATAGGAGAACCAATGACTTATATTACACACCTATCCAATTTCAGCAAGTGCATATAACGTATCTGGTCAATGACATTGCATAACAAAATAGAGAGAGTACAGACATATTCTAACTGTTTAAAATGTCATGCTAAAACAGCATTACTCAGTAAGATTCTAAAAGCATTAGGAAAGATTTAGCAAAACAAACGTTCTATTCACAGTACTCGATCAGTCCCTTGTCACTGCTTTGAGGTTAACTGGAGACTTTTCAATTTTCAGTATTTCGCAGGAAATTGTAAATCATAAGCGCTCTTGCCTATGCAAGCTTAAATATCGGCATTTAAAACAAAGTGAACTCGATTTTGATAAATGCTAGAAACAGCTTTTTAAATCTTCATATTGCTTTTCACATCGATATCCTTCGGTGAGATTAGTGGTGAAAAAAACAATTGGGTAAGCAAGGTGCGTAAAATGAGGACGTTATAAATATGTCAAACATGTTAATAAATTTTCGATGGATAGTTCTAACTTTATTTACTATCGAATCCGTAAATTCTAGTCGGCGAATATACGTCTTTATCAAATGACCACAGTCTCTCTATCTTACACTGCAAAGAATAAATCCGAGACAAAAATGAGATTGCCTTGAAAGTCCTTCCACAACGAATGGCTAAGATCTAATAATTACGATAAATACCTGCTTATCATGTCACGTGTCTACGGCGTGATATTCCAGTGAAGCAGCACTATAAAGTTGGGCATTGTGCTCACTGCTACAAGTAGACACCGTCGTTTATATGACTGAAAAATTGTTGAAAAAGACGTTAAACCCCAACACACGCACACGCACACGCACACGCACGCACACGCACCCACACACACATACCTGCTTAAAACAGGGTTAAAGCCTCAATTTTTAACCAGAAACTCCGACACACAAGCTTTAACAAAGGTAAGGTCGATTGATTCATAAAACGGTCTCTTTTCATTTTACGGTGGCAGTGATGGTAGGGTTATGATTAATTGTTTGAACGATCATCACATCTTCTGAAATCTTGATCCAGTTTGCAATGTCTGCTGTAGTGTACTTAACAAATAGTCCGTCAGCACCAGCCTTTCAAAGGTAGGGTGAACGTGTAATGCCAAAATTTAAACAGCAGCCCGATTTGAGCATGATAGGATAAAATATTACTTCTGAGTATGTTTGGTTGAAATCCTTTCTGAATACGGTTCACAATATCTTCAGTTTTACAGTTATAAAGAACCATAATGCTGGAAGCAATTAAGAAAATAAAGAAAATACCCGGTTCAAAGAAGAAACGCTCAATTTTGGTTTTAAAACAATGATAAAGTTAGATTCAATTTCATGTATTAAAATAGTGCACTACGTGCACTATGTGAACGACTAGAAATGCTTTGTAGTGCTTTATCGGGATCGTAAACTTAAAACATATTTAGCGGAATGTCAACCAATTGATCATTTTCGTGTTACTTGCGCTTGGTAATTAGTTTATGAAGAAGCAATTAAGTTAAAATTTCCCATTTATTTCCAGTAATCGGATAAAATTGCTCGATCCTTAATTCTCAGAGGGTTATCAAGAATCCAGGAATAACAGAAGTTCAATGACTAGTTTTATTGTTTCCACTGGGATGCCAAAATAAATTAATAAAACCTTAGTTTTTGACTGCACAATGCGTTTCCTTTACAAATATTGGTGTTAATGTTCCGCAGTTATGTAACACAGCTGAGCTGAACGCGATATTAACACATGCTCAAGCCTGTAAACAATCAAACCACCACTCAGTTACTATAACATTAAACAAGGCAAAGTAGGTAATGGACACTAAATTGTTCATGGTACTTGTAACATGACTGTTTAAATGATGAGTTTGCTCAACCTGGGGCTAGAATGCGTGGACTGTAGCTTGCACTACCGTCCTTGAACAGGCTCAGACAAACCAAGTCTGCAGCATTTTCATTTTTATCATGTTGAGTGACCTGTGGAGTTTCCTCTTTTTCTATTTTATTACCACAGCAGCGTTGTTTGCGCCGTGTGGCGGCCATAAAAAGTATCCCCGTACATTCAGTCAGACTTCCGATTGTTCAGCACGATGTTTATACTGTTTAGTTTTTCAGCTTGAACGGTTCCAGTACTCCCGTTTTCATTGCTCTGAGTATTGTATAATCGCCCTTTGGAGATGGTGCCTGCTTTTTAATTTCGTCTTTGACAATTTCTATGATATGCAGACTCCTTAACCTCAGAACCTCGTTTCTAAATTCAAGATTTTTTAGTTCTGTCCATTGTTTTCTCCTTTATGGCAAGCCGATAATTTTTAACTGAAAACCATACGCCGCTTTTCATGGAATATCACCACCAAGTATGTCACAGAAGGTTCAATGTGCACCGCCATATGAACGCATCTGCAGATGTCTCTGAATTGTTTTGGTACTTGTAACATGTTTAAATGTTGTATTTTGCTCAACCCGAGGCTAGAGGGCGTGGACGGTAACGTCCATTTCCACTGCCGTCCATGAACAAGCTCAATCAAACCGAGCCAGCAATATTTTAATTTTTGTTGTGTTGAGCAACCTGTAGAGTTTCCACTTGCCGCATTGACTTAATACAATGTAATTATATTTTCGGACTTCATTTTCATGTCTCATTGAAATACTTGAAATGCTTCTTGTACACAAAGGTTTACCATAAATAGGTCGTGCACATGACAAAAGGTTAAACCTTTACTAAAGCTGTATACAAATCCTGCTTCTGGTCCAGTAGCATCACAGGATTATGAAAATGTCTTTGTACAAAATGGAAAATAAATCGTCCGCATTATTTCACTTAGCACTGCTTTAACAAGACACTATCGACAACCAATGCTGAATAATTAATTTATCATGTAATCGATATGTCGTTGCCTATAGAAACGTTATCATTATTTGTCAATAGACAAACGGCTAATTATGCACACGGGACCAGTGATAAAACAGGAAAACAGAGCTTATTCTATGTACGAAGAAAAACATATCGACGCCTGAATCCCTGACTACCTTATTGTAAGAAATATAAAGATCGATGCTATCATATGACTGGCTAAACTAGAAACATAATCCTCCGATTATTTCTTGGCTATGTAAAATGCAATTATTATGTTTTAGAAAATATATAGCCTAAGGGGAAAATTCCTTTCAGATCTTGATAGAAGACATAAATATCTGTGAACAAATAACTTAAGACATAAATACAATATCATTATTTCCCAATGCCGCAAATATCCGTATCTTACTTGTCATAAAACATTCCTATGAAATATAGTTATAACCTAGATGGTAACTGGCTCATTTATTGTTTTTACCAGCTCAGACATGTAAATAGGTAACAAAATTCATGGAATGAAATTATCCCAGCATAACTGACTTTTCTGCTATCATTGTTAGGTCAAGTAATACAGTGGAAAAGGAGTAAGGAAAGGGTAAGATGATAGTTCAAGTTGGCATTTAGAAAGACAGCAATGGACGATTATGTTCTTGTCTGAAGAAGTAAATATATTACACGATATTTTAGAAATAGACCTTCTATGTATAAATTTTTAGAATTATTAAACTCAACAGATAAACGCATTCTAGTAAACTTATCGAAATTTGTTAAAGAAATGTTAACAATTAGGAATTCTATTCTTAATATGTAATATGTATTTGTACCATATATGATTATCTCGCTATGACTGTCACCTATTCGTTTATTTATTTGAATTTATAATGACTATATACCATGTACACGTCTATGAAATAAACTTCTGTTCTGTTCTGTTCTTGTCTGAAATAAGAGAGTATCAAGACAACGATAAGTTACAATCGAAAATCAATGTAGGTGATATAACAAAGAAACAACACATGAGCGAAGAGATATGGCAAACAATAAAACACTTTTATACCTCAGTGTTGATTGTTTTAATGTTTACGGTCAATAGCAATGCCAACTAAAATTAAAACCAGCTATTTTGCATATTTTACATGAATATTCGATTGTAAACGGGGATACGTCAGTATGGTACAAAGGAGATATATCATTAAAGAAGAAATTCTATAATTATTTTCTATTGAGACTGAACAAAGATATCTAAAAAAATTCTGTTGTGCTGAAATTGAATTAATTATTTACAATGCATTTCACCCGTTTGTCACAAACAGCTGTAAACAGAGATTTAACTCAATATTGATCACTAACAGGTCAATATGTGCATCTTGCAGTAAAAAATAGCGTTGCTGTTTTATTCTGTTTCAAAGTACCTGTAATTGATTATAATAAAATGTATACATGTATTGCTGTTTTGTTTAAATACTGTTGTGGTTCTGGCATTCTCATATCAACTGCTTTGTATAAAAGGCACGGAAGAGGGTAAACGTAATTCATGAATTGAAATTCTCACTTGACAGTCTAATATATTTCTTTCATACGTCAAATATTCGAATATACTGGCGTGGTGCGGAGCAACTGTACAAAGTATGAAATGAATGAACACAAGAAAATTCAAAACAAATGTGCTCGGGATCTACGGTACCAAGCTTTTTTCCTTGGAAAACTTGGAGAGAGAAATACCTTGGGAAACACTCTCAGATAGACGCCTGATTCAGATGATACTCCCTCCAATTTATTAAACTCGGAATATCCATGGTGTACCTGCAAGAGCAACATTATATCTCAATTCGTTTCTGTCCTAAGTCGTATATAACTGGACTTTATTGAGACATCCTTAACTCTGAAACACTATTTCTTTTAAAAGTAATCTAAACAAAATCAAAGAACGTGCTCGAACGTACTACTGCACTGGATATATTAAGAAACTCCAAATGCTCCATACGAGACTACGTTTTAAATGAATTGCACAGAAACATCATCTGTTCCTAATACTATCTCTCTCACACCAAAGAAAGACATTATTTTAGTAACACTGAGGCAGTCTCATTTTTCTTCCTCCATTTCTATCGTCGACTTTTTTTATCATTGTACGATATCTACTCATACATCTATTTAAATACTCGTACTTTCTTTTTTATCATATATTGTCGCCATTGATAACGATACATATTTTCAAATACTTTGAACAATTTGCTTTCTTTTATATTTCTCAGTAGTTTTGTCCTTGCTCAGAAAACGAATCAAATTTTGGCAAATTACGGTTTGCTAAATTTTACATTGAGCTTAAGGTATTAGACCCCTAATAGTAATGTTTACAAAATGGCATTTGCTTGGTATATTCTTAAAGGCGACCGTGTTTCGCACTGTGTTGCAATTTTTAAACAACCTTTACCGTGCTGTTTTTTTGTTGTTTTTTTTATAAATTTTGTATAACTTAAGGTATCTCCTCAAGCTCAAGTAGAGACAAATTTCAAAGTGATGGCCACAATCGAACACGTTTGCAGAGAATTTATTATACCATTAAATTTGATAAAAGAAACATCGAGCTATTGGTAAACAATTATAAAACACAAAACAAAAATGTCAATATCATTTTTTCTAGGGTGCCTCAAGTAAACGGATTTAATGAGACAGAATTCTAACTCCAACATTTCTTCCACAATATGTAATCTAAAGAGTGAAGGCAAAATAGAGAACTTTTACCGCATGTAACTCAATATTTTTAAAGATGTCTAACTCTACCTCTTCTGTTTCAGAGGTAAATTCACTTTGAACAGCAAGAAATCGCTTATCAAATTAATTCTTTTCCACTTTTGTACAATAAATGAATTATAAGTCTTGAAAGAAGTAAACACTTAATAGAAAAAAAGGAAAATAAGGAAAAAATATTTGGTCCCAGCAGGGCTTGAACCTACATCACCCTGAGAATTGCAGTAAAAGTAGGTTTATGGTAGGAATTTTCAAAAAGGAGGTACTCTGTTACGGGTCTAATACCTTAAACGTATGATAGTTGAAGCAATCACCTCACTCCATCCAGTTGCGTGTCTCAATCATTTTTTCAAAAGAACTTTAATATTGCCATCTAAGAAAAAGTGTATTTTATTTTGCAATATTCCATGCCAATTAAATCAGCATATAGTTATCATTATCTGGAATAAAATGGGAGAAGTGATGTCAACATGAGATTTGTAAATGGCTAGTATTGAAAATCTTAACAAGGACTCCACCATAGTGCTGTCGTATCAGGCATTCCGGTTTCATCCTGCTTCATTATATTTTGTTTGTGAACTTCGGCGTATAATCATCCTATATATAAAACAAACAATTAAATGATATTCCAAATGTAACATTAAATACTCAAACTATAGTTATTACAGTTGTATTTATTCCCTAAATAAAACATGATAGAAAAAGATGCAATAAAATTCATTTTTTTTTATTAAATTCGATATAATTTGAGCTAACTTCCGAAGGTGACAATAAGCAACTCAAAAGTCGAGTAGATGTAAAAATGCCTCAACCGCAGTTTTAAACGATTAAGATGTCTTAGCGACATTTAAAAAAATCCCTTTTTTTCTCAGCGTTTTTTTTTTTTTACTATAACGACTTACTTTATTAGAGTAGATTTAGATAGATTTATTTCGGTAAGGAGTGCACATACATGGACAATTAAAAACAACATATGAAATTATAAATAGCCATGACAGGCACGCCGTCACCAAGGATTACACAAAAAGGAGAAAACTCTTATTTCTGAAAAATAAAATATTCTACGAAACGTTCTAAGAAGCTTAAGCGAACAAAAATAAGTGATGTTTCCTGCTTGGCAAATTACATGAGTTTGACGCCGTCTGATGTCTTACAACAGTTGTCATTCTTAAGAAAAACAGATTAAATAAGAGGAAACAAGAAATATCTTTAAAAATGATGGTCGGCGAATTGTAATAAGGAAAGAAGTTTATGAATTTTTCATCTAACATTCATCTTTCATCTAACATTTTTCAAACTGCAAAACTAAACACCACACTTTAACAATTTAAATGGTTCTCTTTTAATTTTTCGCAAAAGTTTCGTAGGGTTGCAATTTTTGTTTCGTTTATCCTTAGACGAATAATTACAGCAGTAGTTTGATGAAGATTCATGAAGCGGTTCATGAGAAGAGGTCATTAAACGTGTTTATATTTTTAGCTAAATTGGTCCCTATCCCCATTTGTAACAAAATAGCAGGAGACCTTACGATATTGTTACACATCGAGTTTGATAAAAATCCATTATATTTTAGTGGTTAATGCGAAGAAAGGCATATCTACATTTAGCTATAATGGTCCATAATAGGCCCCAAGTTCCTATATAAATAAATTTGGAAGAGGACCTTATAATGATGCTCCAGACCAAGTATGACAAAGATCCACCAAGCTGTTCATGAGACGCTGTATAAAGGCATTTCTAGTTTTAGCTCTAGCAGCCCCTAAAAGGGGTCAAATGTCCCAGCTGAACAAAGTTGGCTGCGGGCCTAATAAAGATGCTACAAATCAAGTTTGATTAGAATACATGAGAAAAAATCAATTAAAGGATTTTTTTATTTATTATTTTTATTTATTTCTGAAATAGGCCAACTGATCCCGCTTCAACAAATGCATATTCGCTATTCGTGAATCTTTGGACAATGACATCACACCTATAAAAAGTGAAGGTCAAGCAAAACATACAATTGTAATTATTTCAATATTTCATATATAAACTGTATGCAACGTACCTTCATTTCAGTGTAATGAGATTCAGTCATTATATAGCATATATATAATGAAACAGATTTCAACTGAGTTCAATATTTGCATACCATACTAAAGAAAAATCTTCATATATAACAGATCAGTTAAATGATTTGTAACAAATATATCAAAGCAAACAAGTACTCATTTTAATATGCAAACTGAATAAGTCACAAAAGCAAGAAACCTTTTCATATACAGACGACAATTGTAACAAGGAAAATCTTTTAAAAAGCACTTCTCTACATAAAAGACTCTTATCACACCCTTATTCATGTGATACGCAGACCGTATTCAGCTCCTTCTTTAATTTGATATATGTTGGTATTTGAACAGGTTTTTATCATATTTATTAAACTTACTTATTATTTTGAGATATATCAATATTCTTGCTAAATATACCGAGCCAAAGTTAATTTAAAACTGTGAGCAGCGTCGTTTAGGATAAACGCTTTGTCTACATTTCACTCAGCGTAGCACAATCAACAGAGTGAAAGAAATTGACACTCTCGTCCAATCAGGCAGAGTGTTGCATAAATCTTCCATTTTGATAAATTATCTATAATGCGTTATCAAGTAGTTTGATTGGCAAACTGAAGTCACGTGGCATAGGTAAACGAAAACGAATTTAGACGGCGTCGCCGAAAAAATGGAGTAGTGCAGAAGAAGTTCGCCTATCATCTTCACAAGGATGATATCAATAGTTTTTAAACGTAATATAAAGAACCAATCATTTTTACTACCACCTACCCCATTTTAGCAATATGAATGTGTTTGGTCAATGATATTGTATAACAGAGTAGAGATAGTATAAGCGTGCTCAAACTGTTCAACTGTTTCAAATGTAATACTCAGTGTAAGATTCTTAAAGCATTAGGAGATTTAGCAAAACAAACTGTTGAAAAATCCCTTGTCATTGCTTTGGAGGTTTCTGGAGACTTTTCAATATTTCATAGTAAATCATGAATCATGCAAACTGTTGCCAATGCAGGCTTAAAACGAAGTGAACATTATTTTGATAAATGATAAAAACAGCTTGTAAAATCTTTATATACCATTTCATGTCAATATTGTGAATTCCAACTTTATTTGCTATCGAGTTCTTGAACTCTGGAAGTTGAACGCTCTACCCTATCACGTCGCTAATGTTACTAAAGAATTGTCGCAAATAATTAGATATTGAACATATGTTAAAAAAACGATTATGGAGAATCATGTAAATTCTGACTCAAAATAAAAAAAGGCGTCCAATTCTTTGCAGCAATGTACAAATACCAAGAAATCATATCTATCTTTTATGAATCATTCATCAGTAATATGCGGACAATTTGTCAAAATATTGTTCATACTTTGACGATATATATGTATGTAGGTAGCAGAGAGATTGCTCTCTTTCAAGCTGTAGCTTTTTCAACATTGTTTACTTTGTTTAATTAAACAAGGTGTCTATTTTTTGACAAATCCCACTATAGATCAATAACACATTCACTAAGGCATTTCTTGGTTTGATCTTTACATAATTTTCTGTTCAATTCACTGACCACTGTAGTAATCAATCTTTGTTTCATGCCTATAGGCGCATGGTTTGTTAGAGATAATAGATACCTAGATCCTAAGCCTACAGTAAAGTGTTAGCAGAGTTGTTTCCATTTGTTCCAAATATTTTACCCAGGATCTTTTTATCCAGGTCAAATAACTCTTTTTCTAAAAAAGAAACTTTTATTTTTGTTTCAGATTGAACACTTCGACACAGTTAACTACACACATATCTAAAATAGTTAGTACCTAAGTGACGTTATAGTTTCAGTTCCATTGCCTGCGATTCAAGACGGACAATAAGTACCCAGAATAATCATGGGTCATTTTATAACTTTGAAACATTTCAATCACGTCTAAGCCAGTGCAATAACAGTAAACGATGCTTATACTACTCATGCTAGTACATTTAGATTTATTTTGAATTGCTCCGAAGCTTTCTGTGTACAAACAAGGTCAAACTGATCCAGTCATCTGATAGTCATGTCTTTAGAATGACTATTTAGCTCTTTACATAGTGACTAACCTAATATATCAGTACATGTATTACACTGAAGGCTAGGTAGTCAGATAAGATAATAACATAAGTAAGATAAATGACTTTCCTTGTTTTGTGCACTAATTTTCTTCAAATTTGACTGATTCAAAAGTAATGTCATGGGAACCGTAAAAATGTGTGAATTGTGAAAATAATATTTACCTGTTTAATTGAATAAGTCTACACCTTGAAATAATTTCTGTATTAATGAATTTCATTTAAGTAATGAAAATAATATACAACCCAGGGATACTTATTTAGGTTTACAGAGTAAGTACCACATCATACAGTGTACTATATTTTGTCTTAAACTCACATGTTTTGAACGACTGGATATGCTTTGTAGAGCGTCCTCGTAATCGTGAAATGTCAATCGACCGATTATTTTCGTTTTACTTGCGCTTTCTAATTAGTTTATTGAGAAACAATTAAGTTAAAATTGCCAGTTTGTCTCATTAAATTGCTCGTTAAAAGGACACAATCTTAAATTCTCACAGCAGGAATAACAGAAATTCAGTGCCTGTACTTTTATTAAGTTTCCATGGAGATGCCAAAGTAAACGAATACAAATTTTGTTTTTGATTGCCAAATGCGTTTCCTCCGAAAAGTGTTAATTTTAATTTCCCGCAAGTATGTAACTCAGCTGAGTTGTACGAGTGACTAACACCGAAAACGGTATTGGTTATCTTCATTATCGTGTCTCGTTTGATTAAATGATATACATGTACTTCTCATATTTCAATGTTTACTATGAAATTATGACCAGTAGGTCCGCATGATCCATCTCCCTAGACAAAAGTTTTATATTAATTTACTAAGCTGTACAGAAATCCTACTTCTGGCCCAGTAATGTACCATCCCTCTCAGGATTATGAAAATAACTGTGCACAAAACACAAGTACAATATGAGACATAGATCGCCCACATTATTTCACTTAGCAATGCTTTAACAAGACACTATCGACACCCAATGTTAAATAATTATTATATCTTGTAATCGAACACTTATGAATGATATGTCATTCATAATTATCTGTCAAATCTTAAAAACTGGCTAATTATACACATGGGACCAGTAATGAAAACGAGAACAGATCTTATTTAAACATATCGCCGCCCGAATCCCAGACGTTATTGTAAGAAATATAAATATCGATGCATTATCATTTGCTTCTACATTGTATATGACCGGCTATTAGCAAACTAGAAACATAATCCTCCGTTGTAAAATGCACTTATTGTGTTTGAGAACGTATGGGGAAGTAATTACCATTCAGATATTGATAAAGGACATACATGTCAGTGAACATATACGACATAGAAACATTAAATGAGCAGCACCATGAGAAAAGCAACATAGTGCATTTGCGACCAGCATGAATCCAGACCAGCCTACGCATCTGCGCAGTCTGGTCAGGATCCATGTTGTTCGCTTACGTTTTCTCTAATTGCAATAGGCTTTGAAAGCGAACAGCATGGATCCTGACCAGACTGCGCGGATGCGAAGGCTGGTCTGGATCCATGCTGGTCGCAAATGCACTATGTTGGTTTTCTCATGGTGTGGCATTTTATATTTCCAAATGCTGTTAATAATAGTATCAAAATTGTCTTAAAACATTCATATGGTATATAGATCTAGTTGTTACTTAGACGATAAGTGTTTCATGTATTGTCTTAATCAACTCAGACATGTAAATAGATAACAAATTGTATGGAATGGTCTCAGCACTACCAACTTTTCTGTTATCATTGTGAGGTGGTGTGATATAGGGGATGGGAAGAAAGGAAATGCTAAGATGATAGTCTGAGGTGAATTTAGAAAGATAGCGACAGATGATGATGTTTTTGTCTAAAATACGACGGTAGCAAGACAACGTGAATTACAATCAACAATTTTATACAGAATCAATGTTGGAAAAAACAAAGAAGCAACACACGAGCGAAAAGATATGACAAACAAAAACACTCTTATCCTTTTTTTGTTGATGGTTTTAATATTGATAATCAATATCTACCAAATAGAGACAACTAAAATTAAAATCAGCCATTTTGAAGTGATTCAATATTTATTGTTTTACATACCAAAACGACCTTTGCATGAATTTTAGATTGTAAACGAAGACACGTCCACGTGATGCAAGAGAGATGTATCAGAAAAGAAGAAATTTTATATTTTTTTTCCATGATATCTAAAAAGATTCCATTGTGCAAAAGTTTAATCAATTATTTACAACACATTTCACTCATTTGTCAGATACAGCTGTTAAGAGAGATTTAACCCGATATTGATCATTAATAGGTCAATATTTGCATTTTGCAGTAGAAATAGCGTAGCTGTTTCATCCTGCCATAAAATATGATTAAATGTTTACATGTACTGCTATCTTGTCTGTTGTTTTGCATACTTTGAGAAGTTAATCATTGTGGTTCGTATTAGAAAGTACTAGGCTAAGTGTTTTCCAGAACAGTTTCCGTCGAATGTAGTTGCATATCTCTAATTGCCAAATTAATTGAAATAGAAAGATCGCTCAACACGACAATTGCAGGCTCGTTTTGATTGGGTCTGTTCATGGACGGTTTTGGAAATACTTGCTACCGATGCTGCTAGATTACCATGTCGAAATTGTATGATTTCTTATCCATTGTGTCTGTAATGCACCAGTCAAACATGTCTAGGTACATGTCAGATCTGTGTTATTTAAACTACACCAATAAACAAGCGCGTACAAACAATCCGAACCAGTACAGGTTTGTAGAGAATAGTCAGCTGCAAAATAATTCTAGAGCTACCAACATAACATGTAAAATGAAAGGAAATATAGGGTCGATCATATAACACATGTTCAACCGTTATGATTTGTACCATTACATGAAAAAATAAAGACAAAGGTCCAAATAGGTAAAGTCAAGCCCTAAAATCAGAATACTTCAATAATGTATATATCGATATATTATATTCAATGTAACTATAGACACAAACTGAAGCATATAGGCAAGGTACGAAAACAAACAGATATAAGACATGCACCTTCTTATTACAATACCTAATTACTCGAGTGTCATAAATTCCTGTTCAAAGCACGAAAGGAAGGACATGAAAAACATTTATCAAATCACATAATATAGATGTCCGAACTGAAATATAAACGTTTTAGTCATTGGAATGATATCAAACGGACGTTACCTGCATCCTATGTTGCATTGATAATTGTGGAAAATATCAGTATGACCACTATGGAAGTCAACAGTTTTGCATTATTTACTTGAAGTAGATTTGTCAAATATACTGTTGCTTCAAATAATGACAGATGACTGCTATAGCGAATGAGGGCAGAATTAGAATACTGCTTATCTGACATTTGACTAATTTCACACTGAACATACGTGGCCTTAAGTTGAGTTCTGCAATTCGAATTATTATGGTAAACATTTGTCGCAGGTTATTTTAAAATATGTTAAGGCTTTAACATATATAAAGCGGACATTAAATTGAGCCTTATGAACGTTCTAGATCAAACTCGTGCCTCCGCTTTAAGGATATGTGAAGGCTTCTCAATATGTCAAAAACTATTTTCCAAACACATCTTAACATCTAAAGAAAGAGTCATTGACGTTTTCCTAAGAACAATTAGGGTTTATTAAGAAAGGCATAAAAACAATATTTTCTTGGTACTGTGATGGGGGACAAACTAGAGAAATAATAAGCTTTCAGTTATTGATAGAGAACATAAAATATCAGTAAAGAAGTGACATAAGACGGGCAGGAAATTAAGTACGTGTTTTATAGTTACACCATACTTTAGTCAATTAATGATTCAGTCAGTCGTAAGAACTCATAAACAGTTTGATATCGGGCCTTAGATACCCCATTTAAAGGACTCGGTTCAAATATCACATGACATTGGTGGGCGAGGTGATATAGGCTTCGAGAGTCGAACTCCTCATCTCGATTTCAAGTTTTACATTTCATGTTGAACTTCGATAATTCATCTAATAAAATCTGTAAAAAGACCCTTGGAAGCATAGAATGCAACCAAAAAAGAAATTATAGCAGACTCGGTTTGGCTGAGTTTGTTAATGAGAGGTAATAAAATGTGCAACACCTCTCAGTCCCCCTAACACCGACTTAAACGGAACTCTTTTACAAGCGGAACTCTATTACACATCTATTGAATGGGACAATCCTAGGTGAGTCCTTATTGTTTCGTTTGAATAAAGTTGAATCTATATCATTTTTTCTTTCTTGATACGTGTTGTTTGTACAAATCATTTTGTTGACAAATGAAGACGGGAAGATGGGAAAGATGCAAAACATGGTCACTGAGTCCTGTGGTACGTGACCCGTCGATTGTATATAGCGAATACCCGCCTATCGTCAATCTGTAAACAGAAGAAGAATTAGATTTTGCACCATCTTTCACTTGAATGACGTTTGTTTTCGTATTACTCAACAATTTGTGCACAGATAACGATTCAGAGAAATCAGCTGATTTTCTATCGCTTGCTTCTTACTTGTTCGAGGACTTTTGTTTCTTGCCTACTGCGTGATGACTTGGAATATTTAAATCGTGCTTGATCATAGCTCTCAATCAACTTGTCTCTGCTTTTAGGATAAAGGAAGACCTAAATACTTCACAGAAAATCTAAAATCATTAACAGATGCTTATTTCTCGTGCAAGCTTTGATATCGACATATAAGTTAACCGTAGAAAGTCCTCTGTAAAAACGATGATCTAATAAACAAATATCGACGTTTTTAACAAGCTTACCGCAGATATTGCTTCAGCTTTGCCGCCGAGTCAAACTTTCTGAGATTATTCGGATGAATTTGCATTTCTTTGGATAATTATCCGCATAATCCCTTTTATTAATATTTCTATCTTAATGCACAATAGTTTTCAAATTTAATGACTGCGACTTACATAACAACTATTTGATTCATAATTTTTTCGCCCATTCAAAGATTACGAAAGGTTTTATGCTCATACATCTTATATTAAGTCGAAATTAGTTTAAAATTTCCCTAAAAGGATAATTAAATGAGGCCCGTTTCTCAAGCAGAAAAAGAGTTTGCAGTATGATTATCACGATTTTCTAAGTTGTGACCTATCCAATTTTCTGTAAATAATTATATTAACGGAATATTCTTCCCTTTCTTTCATAGTCGAATATCTGCAATGTTTAATACTGCGGTGTCTAGATTTAGCGACACCGTTTTTGATTTCCATTAATATAACTGCTATAAACTATGCAATATCTCCTAAAACTGAAAACCAGTGTGTGTCATTTAGTTTGAAACATTGAAACTACTAAGACATCTAAAATCATCAGTATATAGTCTAGTAAAATAGTTGTGATTTCAGACAAAAGCCTTTGAGCCGGACCTCATTCTTGTAAATAATAGAAAAATGCCTGTACAGATCTATGGTGTATCTACACACAATGATTCCACTAAAACGAGTTTGTTTAGGCTTGCGATAATCAGACACACAATATATTGCAATAATAATGTCACTAATGCATTATTATACATGGTCAAATTCCCGGGTGCCGATCCAGTATGCTTGTATATTGTTGTATTTCATTCACAGTAATGTGTTTGTTATAACAGTTACTTCCTTTTTGAAAGAGACAGTTATATCGACTTATGAAGCACCATTCACTAACCGAATGTTATCTGGTAAAATCGGATATAAGGGATGAAACCATTCTTTAATTAGCTGGCAGTTCACAAATCGGCAACATGGAACGGCTCTCTCTGGAGCTCGAACCGCCAATCTCTCTTTACTGTGGCGGATAACTTAATTTCTAGACCACAATGTACTGTATACACAAATACTGTCAAGAGTCAGAAAGTTCACGAACAGGAAAAATACCAGAGTTATATGAAGCAACACGTCTGCTATATTGTTCGATTATAGTTTATTTATGTGGTTTGGCCTTCTTTGAGATGCATGGCAGCTCGCTCTTGTTGTGTATGCTGAGCTCAATATTTCAGTTTTATTTTTTAGAGATGTAAGTATCTGGACAGATGGACTATCAGATCACTTTTTAATTAGAACTTGACTTTCATAGGCATCATTACGAGTGCGAACTTGCTCGTAAATATTTATCTATACAATCGCCTTTCTTTTGCCTCTTTTTCTCGTACTATGAGCTTGATAGAGTTTACACCTGCAGTGAATGTTTGTTGAGCAATGAGCTGGATAGGATTCACATCTGCAGGACCTCTTAATTACAATGAGGCCCGAGCATGAGCATATTACAAGATCTGTAAAAAATGCACTTTATCTTGTAGCAATATGTATGACTGGGTATGGGTTTGCAGTTCTTTATATTACCATTAACGTCAAACTTAAGCGCTATGTCAATGTACTGATTTAATCTTCCCAATTAGTTTATTCGCAAATCGTAGAAGATAAGATGTTTCCATGGTGACTGGAAGAAATTATTTGATGAAATAATACTGTCTTTGATAGTTTAAATCAGAGTTTCGAAAAAATCAATGAAAATACATTTACGCTATCAAACAAGATACAAAATGAATAAAATAAAAGATTTGTTTTTTTAATCTGACGTTGTGTGCCGGCTGAAATGGGTTCATGCTGATGTTATCCAGAGAAGCTCGCGTTCTTACCAGATGCTCAGTTGTTTAAACAAAAGTATCTTCTATCCATTTATTGAAGGCCAAATGCAGAGTATGATTCAGACTGTTTCAGCATCAGTAATATGTGAAATGTTCCAAACAACATAGATGCTAGAGACAGCACTTAGCGGCTTCTGGCTTCTCCAAAACGGATAGATGGCATACAGTATTATATTTTCATAATGAAATAATAACATGACAGAATTTGTTATGGATACTTGGATCAAACACCACCACCACAATTTGGGATCTCATTTTAGCTTTTAGCTTTTTGCAGTTAGTGTGTTTGACTGAAAATATTTTTCTTGAATCAAACATGACCTCAACTTTTCTTTTGATTTTTATTCAGCACTGACAACATTCTTCAAGAAAATTTAAGTTACAGACATTTTAAATGGGTCCTGATGTGTGCTGCAGCCATTAGGAATATGTCAATTTTATAAATAATAAAGAAGAACAGCTATTTAGTGTGTTTTAACCTTTCAAAAACTGTATATTCGTAGCCTAAAGAATGCTAATTTCTACCAGTCAGAGGTATTGAACATATTTAACAGTTAAAGCTACAGTCACACATATTGATATGTCCGTGCGTTGAGGTACGGTGCGGATGGGATTGGTCATGTGGGGTGGTGCTGGTGTGTGTGAATGGGGGGGGGGGGGGGGGGGGGTATAGGGGTAAACTATCCGCGCCGTATGTGTGACTGGGGTATTAAGTGTTTTAACAGTTTAATTGTGTAATTTGTATGCAGATCAGAGTAGAAAATGACAAAACAGGGCAAAACTAGGCTACAATTAGGATAACTGATAGAAAATTATGTCGTGACAGCTACTTTTCGCAAAATTTGAAGCGTTGTTTTATGGAACAACATTTACCAGGGGTGGTATAGTACGTCATCAACAGGTGCGCGCAACACTTCCCGATGCGGCTTTTTTGTGTAAAAACATCTCGATTCGGTGAGTAAACTTGCGATTATTACATTGATAACTAATAGATTCGGAAATGACATATAGTCGAAAGTACCCGCACATGCGTCTAGTTTATCATTTACGTTTGCATTTTTCAAGAAAGCCTTCCGTTTAAGAGAACATTCGTGCACAATGCACTTCATGGAAACACTTCCCCATTCACCACACCGTATTATGTCGCATAACAAGTGGTTACATGCATTTCTGATAAATCCAAGCATTGACGGGTGTTCTTTTATGGCTAACAGATGTCAGTGATACCTTGATTAGTCATTGGAATCTAAACTTTCCGAAAAATCAGTAAACTAAACTTTCGCCTTCCCGGTTCACCAACTGAATTGATGTCCTTCCCGGCTCACCAATTTCCAGCATGACTAACATCGGGCTGGTGATCATGTGAATGTGATCACGCTTGCCTGGAAGTTCTATTAATCCGAATAACTAATTGTTAGAGTGCTTGCACTAGATGGTCCGTAAACTTCATTTAAGCATTTGAAGATAATATTGAAAGAACGAGGCATATTTTGAACATGTGTTGTATACTATAAACGTGCATATGTATGATATATATTCTATCATGTCCTTATATTTGTTATTTTAGGTACATGAAAGATGAAAAAGGAAACAAAACTTCTAGCCTGCATCAATGGAATTGTCAATATATGTTAAAAAGGATTGCTGAGTGATCGGCATGCAAGACATAATTGACGTACTATATTTTCCAAAAGCTGTATGACATAATATTTGAGAAGTGGAGAACATCATCTTATGGAATTACCACAGGCAAGGATTTCAACGCTCAACTAGGTCTTCGTACCAAACACGACTATGTCGGTTGCTGTTTGAAGGTATGGATATAAATAACTGTTTTAATTTCAATAATGTTACAGTAGATAAACCTTAATAAGGGGTATAGTTAGATAGGCACTTCGACACATGATAATATAAATAGAAAGTATTTTGGAAACCATTAGTTAACTTGTTACTCTAATTATTTTTTCATATTAACTATATATGGCGTGTCATCGAAAATAGTCGAGTATGATGGCTTTGATTCCGAACTTGAGTTCAAGGCAAGACTTGATGAGACAAATAAGAATATGCATTGATAATATGCTAAGTAAAGCAAAATTATATAGTTAAATTATTATCATGTGCTGTTTTTTAAAGGAGCAACCTTTTAATATATTTTTAAAGGTATAAAGTCGCACCAGTGCAGTTTAGTTTTTAATGATATGCTACTCTATAATTTTGTTTAACGTTTCAGGGCCACGTGATCACCACAATTGCTCGGGAAAAATGAGAAATTACTGTATCGCGCCAACGAAATGTTCTTATTAAGGTGTTTTAGATGTGCGCAGGGAAAGAACAAGAGTGACTGCAACCGAATTATTATTACCACGTAGTAGAATGTGACATCTATTGAATCTACACTAGAAAGCGGTTCAGGATTTAACATTTGACTAATATTCAGATTTTGCTTGCAAATCTTAGTGCATCCAATTACATGTTAAAACTCGAACTGAGCTTGAACAGTGGTAGAACAATTTTACTTGCAATGTAAATTATTTTACTTTTCTTAAACTGTTCAGTTGTTGAAAATGTCGTTGTATAAAAGATTATTCAAAATAGGAAATTTTACTGATTTTTTTATTTAAACCCTTACACAGTGGAAGCCGTTGTGACATAAACATACGCACATATTCTTTCAAGACATAGCAACATTTTCCTTTTTATCAGCTAATGTTATATATTTACACAAATCAACGAAAGTAGATTTATTACTTGATTGTAGCAGTTCTAAATTTTATACACACTTATACGAATATAATGATAAGGTTTCATTAACTTTAGACGAAATTCTTTATAACTCAACATTTAAAAAAATGAAATTCACCTTAAGTTTCATTAAGATCACATATCTGACAAATTCGTTCCACATTGTATGCTTTTATTTTCTTCTATCAAGAAGTAGTGTGCATCTCTATGTCACATATTCTCAACAATTGGAAATATTCAGACACGACAGGGAACCCTAAAATAATTACAAAACTTTTGTGGTAATTTTAATGTAAAAGAAAAACGATAAAAGACTATTGGTAATTTATTATCACATATTCTAAAACGCACAATACCCTCAACAACATTGTTATTATGAAATTAAGGTGTTTTATTTTAAATGGCCGTTTGTTTTCATCCACATTCTGAATAGACAACAGCTTTCTGTGGAAAAAAAATGACAAAGAATATGTTCAACATCTATAGAGGAAGGAATTACACGGAAAAGAAAGCTCTGAATGTTATTGATAAGTTACCGTTTAAACCAATTATTGCCATGATATACACCATGTACATGTTTTTGTAATTATGAAAATTATAAAAATGTTGAAGTGGAAATGCACTGCCTATACTTCAAAATCAACAAAAATCAGAATATAATAACTCTTGAAACCAATAAGCTGGAAAATGTTGAGATTTTGAGCAACTGCACTAATTATAACTCAGAAATTTCATCAATGATAAAGTGGCAATGTGGTATAATCTGTGAACGTTTATTGACCGAAACATAGAGATAACAAGAATATTTACATTGTTGTGTTTTACCCGTTATGAGCATTAGTGTCAACTACATTTCAAACAAAGTTTAATACTGCTGTTGCCTTTCATCAAAATCTGTCAAATGTTATTTAGAAGAAAGGAGAGGCACTGACAAAACTCTGTGACTTCAACACAGACAGACAAAACAAAAAATGTTTCAATAAAAAATCACAATTGTTTGAAGTCACGCAAAATCACATTAAATTCCGTCTGCAAAAGCTGTTTATAGCCAAATATTGTACGGTAGTGGTCACACGTAATAGTGAGCTGTTTTGAACGGTGTCTGCACATATTACCAGTGAGTGAACCTCAAACAACGACTACTTTTGTGGTCTTCATTTCTGACCTTTTCACAAGCATCCACAACAAGCGGGTATTGTTCTTTCTACAATTCTGGTTTGTTTGACGTGTCATTTTATTCCCGAGAAATGCATGAATTACTATATGCAGTTTATGTTCATCTGTCTATACGGATATCATACTGCTGAACCGCAAGTGTTTAGCTTCATAATTTAATTCTGATAAACAGAATATCTTAGGTGTTTCTGATGTGATCTGAAAAAGAAAGAGTAAATCTGTCATAATATAGCCCTTGAAGGTAAATTAAGCACTTTTTACTGACATAAACGTTCATTGCTATATACTAGTTTTGCTGGTATGGCAACCGAAGTACCATGCGTCAAAATAATTGAAAGGCTACATTTAATTAAGCCAAAGACGATGCCACACGGGTGGTGAGCCGGGAAGTGCATCGTTTCACTTGGTGAACCGGGAAGGCGAAATTTTATATTACTGATTTCTTTGAAACTATAGATTCCAATAATTAATTAAGGTATCACTGACCTCTGTTTGCCATAAAAGAACACCCGTCAAGGCATTTAGTCATTAAAAATGCATGAAAACTTTTTTTATGCGATATAATATGGTGTGGTGAATGGGAAGTGTTTCCATGAAGTGCATTGTGCACGAATGTTCTCTTAAACGGAAGGCTTTTTTTGAAAAATGCAAACGTCAGTGATAAACTAGAGACACATGCGGGTACTTTAGACTATATGTCATTTCCAAATCTATTTCTTACCAATGAAATTATCGCAAGTTTACTCACCGAATCGAGGTGTTTTGACATAAAAAGCCGCATCGGGAAGTGTTGCGCGCACCTGTTGATGACGTACTATACCACCCCTGTTTACATCAGGTTTGGGAATGCAGTTTTCAGACAAGTAATTGGTATTCTACATAAACTACATACATGTCTTCATTTTTAAGCATGCCAAATATAGTATGTTTTTTTTTTTAATTTCTTTTTTTTTCAGAATATGGGTGCCAAGAAATAGAAGTATGTTGCAACTACCCATACAGTATCTGGCCCAGCACAGCAATCTGCAAAGGCAATCCAACGCAAATACAGGGGCAAACGAATGACACCGGTGAAGAAGAAAACAAGGATAAATGTCAAACAGGGAATGCCACGTTCCATAAAGAAGTTATGTGTACGGAGAGCCCTTTACAGTGTATGTCGTTGAGAAAAGCTACTAATAAATATGGTTTGTCCTATGGTTTTGTGTATAGAAGGTTTTCAGACGAAGTAGAAATTGATTAAGACCAAAGGGCCCTCTATTATATTGACTGAATCAGAAGAAGAAATTATGGCCTTGTGGTTAAGTGAAATGGCACAAAGGGGAATGGGCCTTAGAACATGTGAATTACTTGACTTCGTGCAGAACATTGTGTAAAGAGAAAATCGAAAGACGCTATTTAAGGATGGAAGACCTGGGTGCCAGTGGTATGTTGCATTCAGAAACAGCAATTCTCACATTATAGACACAAGAACAGAAACTCTGCTGGAGCTAAAACGTTCAAAAGTAACAACGTATGTCACAAATAGGTGGTATTTACTCTGGCTTCGGAGACTTCTTGCTTTTATCTGGAATACAGATGAAATCGGTTCCAAATTGGAAGTAACAAGGCCAAAGTAATTTGTCCATCAAGACAGGATGTTGCTGTACCACATATAACTGCTGATAAACAATGACTCACTTTCATGTACTGTGGAAGTGCAAGTAGAACCTAAGCCAAGGTCCTTTAAATTGTGCTACAGAAGGAAGTGATATTGCTTATTCAAAGAAAGGTTGTATGGATGCAGCAACATTTGCCAAGTTCATAATCCATAAATCACTTTGATCAATTTGCTGGTCGCCCTGTTGTCTTACTACTGGATAGTGTAAGTATTCATGTAGACCATACAGTGTTTATGAGTGCAAAGGGTAAGGGTATTGAATTATACAGGATTGTTCCCAATGCAACACATCTCATGCCAAATGTAGTGACTTTTTAAATGGTAATTGGGACAGTTTTGGGACTTTTTCCCAAATTATCTTTTAAAAGCCATCATTACCGAAAACATCTGCAATTGTCTTTTTTCATTTTAGGAGCAAACAGATGGTACTTCCTCGGCTGATGTTAGAGACACACCACTCAGTAATAAACTGACACTAAAACCTGTGTGATAAAAGGATATCATGTGTTTTAAGCCACCATTTATAACACCACCTACCCATTACCTGTTGAATCAGAATATACCAATATTCATGATGAATGTGCTAGTCTGATATGGTTGCCACCACTAGACTCATTTCTTGCAGATATGTATAATTTAGTGATGAAAAGCGCCTTTTGAGACTTGAAGACACGTCTTTCAATAGGACATGTTCCTAGAACCTTAGCAGAGCATTTCCGCTAACTTATGGTGAATAGACATATTGTAGCAGAAGTTACTGAGGATCCGGTTCCAAGTTTGCCCCCTTGGTCAGCCAAAAAATGAAGATGGTGGCATTGTGCTGCCATGAAATTACATAATTTCTCATCCTAATATTAAAACACATTATGAAAAACTATCTGAACTGCTAAAAATTATTCCTGAAGGATCTGCAATGAAATTTGTGTTCTGAGTAGTGTTTAGTAGGAGTATTTCTGCAAAATAGTGACTCCGGGTTATTAACTGTATGCTGGAAGAAGATTTATCTGCCTTGGACAACCAGTGAAGACCCAAACTAGCTGAAATCCAACAGTGTCTAGACTATATACTGTCCTGCTGTCCAGCAGTGTTGAGTATAAAACGTGGTTAGTAAGCACATTTGCATGTCAGCAGATTTGGTCATGTACTGGTTGTCAGAGGAGATAAATCTTGTCATTTATGTGCTATGGTTTTCACACATGTTTATCATGTAATTTGATTTGTCTGCTTATTTCATTTGTGAACATACATGTTCTGTTACGCTTAAAATGTTCTGTGTTTATGCACAAGTCAAATCGATTAATGGTTGTTTGTTAAGTCCAAATGTCCCAAAGTTACAAAATTTATCCCTCCCCACCACGTGGAACGCATCTATAGCATTACCCAAAGCTTATATAGTGCATTTAATGTAAATTTATAATTGACGAAAACGTATCAGCGAGCATATGAATATAAACACGATCATTTTGTATGTAGTTAATATGGGTGAACACGGCATTCTGACAGTGAAACTGATATTTACTTGGTTCGTTAATACTAATAATAAAGGTGTTTATACTGATTTTCTCAATTGTTACGATATCCTAAATGTTTATTACCGACACGGAACAAAGACTGCGGCTCATTCCACATTAACTAAAATCAATTATTTGCATTCCATTTTTCTCATTTAATCAAGAACATGCTTACAGAAGCATAAACTGGATTTATTGATCATGTCATATATATTACAGTATAGGTGTTGCACGCGTCTGACATAAAATGGCACAGCTTGCACTTTGTCTTGCATACCTTCAACAAGATTCAATGGTCATTAGGATGGATTTTGCAGGTCCTGAACACTAGTATTATGCAAAGAATATAAGATTCAATATAATTGATAAATTATACGAAATTTATTGAAGTTGTTTCACACTGAATGGGAATTACCACCACACATCTCTTGTGGCGTTATCAGTATCAGAGTGATGTAATGAAATTATTTGCATGATGTACATGTCCATTCCTTGTCGTCGAGAACAGAACCACTTATGTCAGAAATTTATAAAAGTAAAGGAAGTACAAAATTGGTCAATTGTGGACATGAACAAACAATTAAAGAACATGTAGAAAAAGCTGCGTTCAAAAACAAACGCCTAGAACACAGCCCTCTCAAAACGAAACACCAATGAGTACACTACAGATAAATATGTACACAAAGAGTAGAAACGAAACAAATGCAGGACAATCATTTAAATGCTAGTGAAATGTATGTTTGCTAATTAAGCTGCTGCTGACTGGAGGGGCTCATATAAAACAACTGTACCATTTTGATATTAGACTACTAGAATGACCAATTAAGTCCGTGTTGTCTAGAATGAATGATCAGTCAACCCTGTAACGTCAAAAATATCCATGTCAAGCGTATTCCTTAACTATATTTCAGCCATTGAAATTGGTAGTGAACAATATTTAAAAGCGTTACTTTTGGAGTGACGTGTTAGTGTTATCAATTATCTTATATAGTTCATGTAAACACAAATTTTTAAACAAGACAGTGTATATGTATAGACAGTACTATGTAGATAAACAAAGTATAAATGTGTACTATATACAACTAAAACTGACTGCTTTTTAACATTCAACTGTTACTGCATAACATTTTTAAAATTATGAATGTTATTCTATATGCAAACATGATTAATATATTCAGTAAAGCTGAATACAATTGATGTGGATTTTATATATTAGAAGTAAATATCTCAAGATGAAATATTTTAGTGAAAGATGTCCATTAGATATCTTTTATTAAATATGATATAACACGTACAACGTAACATTCTACAGTAAGTGTTTATTGCAATCAAAAGAGTTTATATTGATCACTTAACATGTGTGCATCTCTCATATGATTATTACAGTCCCGGATAAATGTATTTTCTAGTTTACTGTGTTTACAATAACGCCACTTAAAAAGCACGATAAGAAAAGAGGCTATGAAGAAGATTTCCTGTGGTAGTCAATGAAGAAGTAAATGTATATCATAAAATTTAAAACACAAACAGACATATCATGTGACAGGCTTATGGATTTTAATAACTACAGTACTCTATATCACAGGGATCAGCATCGAAGGTCAAAATAGTATTTATTTCATTCAAAACGTAAAAAAAGAGCCTTGAAAAAACACCATGGGCAAAATTCCGGTAGATATTGCACGGGAATTGACAAACATAGGTAACTGTATAAAATGTTACAACCGAATTTAATTATTCTTTTGACTCGGAGTCAGTCTTCTTTCTCCCAACTTTGGGGGAATTCTTAGGCGAATCCTTATTCTTGCGTCTGAACAAAGGCGAATTCATGATTTTTGTTTTCAAAGATGGGGATGATACATGTTCCTTGTGCAAGTCCTTATGTTTACAAATAAAAACGGGAATGTGGGAATGATGTAGAACGTAGTCACTGATGCTTCCTAGCAACGTCCGACGGAAGTTGCCTATTCCACGTGACCCACAGATGATAAAAAGCGCGTGCTCGTCTTCCGCCACTGTACATATTACTTCGCCGGGTTTTCCCGCTACACTTTTTACCTTGCCACCAATCTGAAAATGAAAACAGAATCAGAATACCCGGCTGTTGCGTGTGTGCACTTTTGCACTTTAATATTGTTTTCTCAATAAATGAGAAGAAAACAACCCTATTCTGATATGTAGTTTGCCTGACACTTGAGTCAGGGCTAAAATGCATTCAAATTGGTGATAGTCCACTGCGTGATGACTTAGAAGAATAAAGTCGTGCTTAATTATAGCTATCAATCAAACTTTTGTCTCTGCTTTGTGGATAAAGAGAGATTTCTCAATACCTCACAGAAAATCTGAAATCACCAACAGATTCTTATTTCTCCTGCATGTTCTGATACCAGTATACATGGACAACATAACTTCTATTGTGATCCGAGTTTGACGAGACTTTTAAGTCAGTATGCCGGATTAAAAATCTGTAAGAATCACAGGAAGAAATCACGTCTGTAGGGCAATGACTTAAGAAGCTTACAACCTTTTCTGTTATTAGCAAAACTTTCTGGGACAATTCAATTGCATAATTATCTATGTTTTTAATTAAGTAGACTTGTAATAAAATCATTGCATTGGAAATGTATTGTAATATTCGACCGATGCGTGGGAGAATAAATTTACGGATATATACCTTTCATCATGGGTTTGAAAGTCTAAAAACAGTAGCCAAATGTATACTTACACCTCCATTTTTGAGCTTTAGAGCGAGTTTCTCCAGAAAAGCTTTTTCCTTCGCTTCTTCTTCCTGCATCATGAGCTTTATAGATTCCACATCCGCAGTTCCTCCAAGTGCTAAAATCAGACAGAAAACTCTGCGATTCTAATAACTGTTTTGTAGTCTACTAATGTCTTACAATGTAGAAATATCAATCGACTGAATAAATTTCGCTTTCCCGCGCTTCCTTGTTAGTTCACACGGTAAGCAATGAAATTAAATTTCTAGTTTGTTTCCATGAGGATCGGGTGATATAAATTGATGAATTAACGATTTCGTTAATAGCTTAAATCAGCGTTCTCCTAAAACAAATTCAATGAAAACAAGATGTCAAATCAAATAGATAAAAGCATTGCTTTATGTGGCTGAATGCGTCATGAACATTCCAAAATTACTCAACCCTACAGACACGTATAGAAGTAACACGATTCTAAGAGATATTATAAATGGCTGCGAGTTTGAAAAAAATGTTTTGCCATTTATGTATCCTTTCCTGATTTCACTCAATCATCTTTTCAAAGGATGTAAAAGTGTGAGAGGTAAAAATGAGATATGTTAACTCCCATTTTGTCAATTAAGTATTTTGCAGTGCACTGAGTGTTAAAACTACTTTATAGTTTTTAGCTTGGAACAAATACAAACAAGTTATCATTGCTGGCGTGTATCAAGCTGTTTCTTCTAATACTCGTAGGCAATAATGCCTTGAAACTGCATTTTTTTTTAAAACATTGGTTTACGTATATTCAATAATTATGCCATTATTAGATACGAGTAGTACTTGGTTTGTATACCAAGAAGTTTTTAAACTTTTAGAACAAAGGTTTAGACCATGGAAAGCTCAATTGAACATTTGACTAACATTGAAAAAACTAGATCTTCCACAATAAACATGTAGTAAAAATTCTAAAAGAGATTTTAAAAGTCTTAAGGTATATTTTTCTGGTATTTGTAAACGAAAATTGTTCTGGAAATACTTTTCGGTAATAACCCTCAATCGATTTTTACACTGTTACAAAACGACAATGGCTATTTTGCCACACATATCTTATAGTTTGTACTCTTTTCGTTATTAAGGTAAATTGTTTATTTTGTATCATGGTTTTTCCTTTGATAGATCAGGTCAGATCAGATTCTGATTAGATAAATATAATCCAATCAATTTATTTATTAATTATGTTGGGTTTTACGTCGAACCGACACAATTATAGGTCACATGGCGACTTTCCAGTTTTTTTATGGTGGAGGAAGACCCAAGGTGCCCCTCCGTGCACTATTTCATCACGAGCGGACACATGGGTAAGCCAGCTGGATGGCATAATCCGATCAAGGATGCATGCGTGATATTAATCTTGCATACAAACTAAGGCAGTTCCAGCGTCCCATAAATATAGAGTTGAAAAAATAAATGAAAACCACTTACAAGCTATTAGATATCTACATAAATGAATTCCTGCAAACTGAAATCAGCTAAAATCTAAATTACTCTTATATGTTATAACTCTTAGCACATTAAACGCCGAAGTCTGGATGTAAAATATTCTCTCCAAACTTTATTGATAAAGTATTTCTACTGCTACCAACTGTATTTCAGAGAATTCTTAAAACATTATATAAGAATCATTCCACGTAAATGATTATGATTTATGTTTGAAGAAACGCGTACCATGTATTGTAAAGACTGTTAAATGTCACTAAGATTTACATAGGAGTTATTTATGAAAGCCACTGATCCTTTTACGTACATACTACCGTTTGCTAATTATTTCCAATGCGCCAATATAAACGGGTTTCCGCGTCAAAATTAGATTTTATGAGAGGTAAATTCAACTGAAATTCAGTGTTCGTATGCTCGTACATAATTGCAATACGTTATCAAAATTCTGCACGTATGCTTACTTGAATTGTATATAAACTATATTCCTGTATTATTTTCAAATGACGCAAGTAAAAGTTTGTTTTTTTGTAAAGATGAAACGCAGTTATTAAATGTATACGCTCAATGTCGCTGGTTAAAAATATTGCACAATCACTATCTATTCAGGACGACACTTTCGATACAAAAATACCAAAATGTTTACGTGTGTAAATTGTTTGTACTATCAAGTTGAAAAGTTATACTATGTGAGGTCTTCATAATGTTAACAATTTCAGTGATTGCTGGTCATCAAAAGGACCACTTGCTTCATTTTGATATGATGTATAGTATATGTATAATGATATTTTCATGATAAAAAGGCACAAGTTATAAAGTGTAGCAACATACATCCTGTAGATAAATCTTGCAACATATTGCAACCAATATTGCCAGCCACAGAAAATGAAATGTTCTTGCAAATCAACTTTAATTAGCTGTTAAAACTTTCAAAACTTGCCCCCTACAACTACGACAATACCATGAAATATTTTACATCATTTCATATTTTGGTGGTTTTGTTTTTTAGTTTAGCCCTGCATGCTAAATCGTGAAAGAAGTCAAAAGTTCAGTCTAAACTATTCCATAATATCAGTGTATAAAGTATTTTTCGATGTCTTTAAATTGGTGAAATACAGTTTGAGATAGATCATTATATTAGCAAAATAATTCCATGTCTTTCAATTTGGTGATGTTGAACGAAGCTATCAGTTAAAATGTGTTGCGACATATTTCTAATATGTCGTCATGGAAAAGTACTTACGTCCAACCATGAAAGCATGTCGTTCTGGCACGTGTAGCAATATCACGTAATGATTTCGTTTGTGTAAGTGCTCCATATACCCTGAAAAAGCAAGCACACGGTACTATTTTTGAGCCGCACCATGAGAAAACCAACACAGTGCGTTTGCGACCAGCATGGATCCAGACCAGTTTGCGTATCCGCGCAGTCTGATCAGGATTCATGCTGATCGCTTTCAAAACCTATTGCAATTAGAAAAATCGTTAGCGAACAGCATGGATCCTGACCAGACTACGCGGATGCGCAGGCTAGTCTGGATCCATGCTGGGCACAAATGTACTATGTTGGTTTTCTCATGGTGCGGCTCATTTATACACGTAATTATAATATAACAGAAATATGAATGACACGTCATACAGCAATTCCAGTAAAATAAGTTAATCTATCAGATAATTTCACCCACGGCCGCGTTTCAGTTTGAAAACATAAAACAAAAACCTACATAAGCGTATTGAATGTTTTAAAGAAGACAGAAAAAATAACACATAAAACGTACAACTACATCATTATATTATTAAAGTATATTATTTTGGCATATCTTGAGACAAAGTTATTATTTACTACTTTGTGTTCATTTAATTTATCAGTGTAATAAAAACAACTTGACATATGAAATCGGTTTACATTTAATGAGGTCTTCATAAACCCGTAATACGAAGAAGAAAGTATTTTTGATGCATTCTCCACGCATTCAGAACAGACGACATTGCAGCACAACATTTAGCGCTAAAACAATGGGGTGCGTTTCATAAACATACCAGTTCTAACTGTAGATACACTTAGGATTTAGACTTAACGCATCCATGGAATGAAGACTTTCTGAACGGACATTAGATGTATAATCGTTTGGTCAGTTGAGATGCTATGAATGGTAAAAGGATATTCTAGGAAACATATTGTCCTGCACCATTTACTATATTTATTTTATCTGGCAATTGTTTTGGCTCAAACATATTTGATGAAATATCCATATGCCAACAATAAATCATTCAATTCCCTGATAGATCATTTAAATGGCACGTTTCAGTATTCAGTAATAAAACTCCTATCATTGACAAAACTTGACAATTAATTTTCATCTAATAATTGTTCAATAGCTTATTACAACAACGTGTATTTTAGAGCCAACGAATATTATTTTTGTGGCTTAGCCTTTCTGTTTGGTTGAAAACATGGTAGGGTGAGAAACACGCATTTAAATTACACAATGAATTAATAGAATGTCGTTCTTTAATGAATACATGTACATTGTGAATATGAGCTTGACTAAATTTTGTCCTGGAATGGCACCGAGAGTTTCATCATGCCTTACAACATCCTTACGCAGTATTCGATTCAGTTCAGTTCAGCATTCTCTAATTTCTACAAATGAGCCGTGCCATGTGAAAACCAACATAGTGGCTTTGCGACCAGCATGGATCCAGACCAGCCTGCGCATCCGCGCAGTCTGGTCAGAATCCATGCTGTTCGCTAACAGTTTCTCCAATTCCAATAGGCTTTAAAAGCGAACAGCATGGAGCCTGACCAGACTGCGCGGATGCGCAGGCTGGTCTGGATCCATGCTGGTCGCAAACGCACTATGTTGATTTTCTCATGGAACGGCTCAAATACTTTATTCCCGACTATTATCTCGTGTTTCGCTTACTGTATTTGCATAGATTTGAATTTAAATAGGTCAAATAGTAATAGGTATATACATTATAAAGATAAAGCTGAATCAGCATAGTGTAACAATATACATTTATGTGAACGACCTGATGTGTAAGTAGTAGTTATCAACGCTTTTTGGCCTAAAGTACAATATCATTTCTACTTGTAATTTCAATTAAAATCGTTGAATTCTTATGATTACTGAATGACTGCTACCCGTTCATATAGGTTATTACATAGATTATTACATAATTAATCAACGTAAGTGACACAACTTCTACGATTGTTTAGCAACCTTAACTGGAAAACAGCTACAGGAAAGATTTCCTGATAATGACAGAGAACATAAGTTGGACGGTCTATTTAGACATTGTTCATGTTCAAACTTGAAGCATATCTACTGTAAATTAACTGTAAGTTACAAGTGTTTCAGTTGTTGGATAAGTTGCCTTGCTTCCCTGCATTTTATTTTCATAGCCATATCAACAGTCATCAAATGCCGTATGTGCCAAGTACTAATTCTTTTTAATGATTGAGGACATGCTTTATAGACAAATAAAGTACACCGTCTGTAGTAGTTTGCAATCAATGCTATTTCGGAATACTTTCAGAGTTCAGAGGACGTGTGCCTTTGCTGCGTTGTGTATCATACCAGATACGGATTCTACTTTCACTTTCTATTTTAGTGTCTATTTCAATAGTCAATAATATGTGGACTTGGAAAAATAAATTAAACAGTTGTGAGTTTGATTTCCAACGACAAAAATATAAGTACGGGTTACGCATTTGAAATCCAGTAGAACAGTAAAGAAAACTTAAAAATGATAAACTGTTGGATTTTCGCAAAGCATTTTGAAAGGCCAGCGTTCGTCCCGAGTATCTTTATGAAATGACTTCACCTTTGATCTTCGGTTCACAAGTCGCTAGACGAGTAGCAAACAGTTATAGAGATATATTAATATCATGATACCTTATGTTTCCCAAGTGATAAAAGATTCGAACACGCTCGGTAATTTATCAATGTTTATTTAGCTGTCCGCTGTTGACCGGCCAAAACAAACAAAACCCAGCAACTAACAGCATTGGTGAATTATTTATATCTTTGTAAAGTTAAGATACTTCTAACGTTATAAACTGAAACTGAATATATCACATAAAGTATCCTTTCGTACAATTTCTTTAATACGATACTATATAGAGGATATCCAAGTCTTTTTTTTTCATGAATATGGTTTTTAGTTTCATCGAATAGTATAATAATGAAATATTTCGCAAGTGGCCCAATGGCGAGTGAAATATATCTTTTTCATATCATGATATGAAAATAAAGATTCGAGTCATGAAAAAACTTCGGGTTTCTGTTTATTATATACACAAATGACTGAAAACAGCATACGTTTACATTTAAACTAGCAACAGTAACAACAAAACATATACGTACATCATATTCGAAAAAATTAAGAACGTAACATTACAAAATAGATATTATCTGTACGAGTTACATACAGCTCGCATTCCACTTATACAGTGTATAATTCTCTGGCGTCTCGAACGGTTTCCCGAGTAATGTCCCTTGTATCCGCCTTAAGCATGTTGCGTTCATATAAAATTTTATATTTTGACATGAAATAGTTTACTGCACTAATTCAAGAAATCACTTCCCAAGAATATTAAAATAGTTCTGGAAACTGTGTCAAATCACTGAGATCCGTCTAAGTTTATGTCTCAATATGTATATAATTACATTATATTCGTCAAAAAGTATACTCGACGGTGGATACAATTAAACGCACGGGGATTGGGACATGTAAATATGAATGTTTTCGTATGCCGCATCTAATTCAGTTCACTTCGATGTCTTCTAAATAGTATACTTTCTATTCATAATCTTTTGAACCAAACTTTATTTGTAGAAGATTAAACACGGGTCACGAGAATAAGACAGATAATAGGTCATGTCTTTAATATGTTATCCAGCTGAATAATCCATTAATAATATATAGACCAAAAATCTGAGCGTACAAGTTTTACAACACAAGTTTATATTTTCTATATGTTCGTATACAATCATAATTATTTACTCTAGGTTTTGTCTTATGCATTTCAAGAGTGTACATGTGTCCGTTATATCATTCTGTAGTGTTACTTGTATGGAGAAATCTACATGTACATGGACAGTATAACAATATATACAAAATGCACTTACAATTAAACGCATAATCCGCATGTTCACTCCCATCCATTGATATTACAACCGGTTTCTTTTCATCTGTCGACATTTTGTTTTCACTTGTCGTGTACAATGTGCACTGACTTGTTTACATGAAATTGTTGGACTATTGTACACTCTACGTACTAAACGGTGTAAGATACTGACTGAGAGAGGTCAACCGGCTATCTTATCTTACAATTATAACAAGTTTTATTTATAAACATGATTTACGTGCATTCAAATAAAATCGCAATTAATATTCTGGTCTGGCGCGTATCTGAAATTACAATTAATGATAATAATTCTGTTTAATTAACTTCGTATCAATACATTTGCTGACGTTAATTTTTCCTTCACAGTGAAAAACTGTTTTGTATTAAAGGGCTGATTTTGGCTACAGATATTTGCAAGTAATGAACATAGCTGATAACCCGCTACAGAAGCACGATAAATCTTACAGCAGCGAGCTAATTATTAAATGATACGATACTTTCTTGTTGTTTCTTTCTGTGATGATTATGGTTGTATTAAACTGTCCTCTTCACAAGAAATGAATGTAATAAACTGGATAAGGCTTCTTCCATAGGAGGCAGTAAACAGTTTCCAGCCCTGCAGTCGAATTGGCCAGGGTCAAAATCAGAAATATAAGGTAAGTTAGAAAATTGGGTAGATTATTGGTCATGTAAATAATAATGAATGAAAGTTATCTGTAAATCATTAGAATCAGAGGACATTGAAAATTAATTGTTCAGCCAGTCAATGCTGTATAGCGAGTACCTGCTGAGAAATGGCGGTGAATGCGAAACTATGTCTTTTTTCAGCTAGTCAGGAAAACAGACGCTCATTTGACAGGGGCCTCAGTAGATTGTAAATAGCTCAAAAACGGTACGGAAGGCACATACTTTTGAATACATTTTCAGATTCTGGTGTGTCTTGGAATTCTGGAGCAGTAAACTAAATGATTCTATCATTTTCAGGGAATTTCCTATGGATTTTTGAAGTTTGACATTTTTGTGTGTTTTTGTCACCAGATTTCGCGGCCATTTTCAACAGAGGTCCAGCCTTAGTTATACCCAAGATGACAGATGGAAATTTGTTTGACTATGTTTTCAATGAAGTCAGTCATTGTGAATCAAAAAATGTATGTTTCCTTTTTCAGGTGTGCTTCGTTACAGTTACAGACCGGTTGGGTTATTTGGGGCGCCACGACTTGTTTTGGGACTGCAAAAAAACTGTTTATTGCCACCTTAAGGTATGTTATCAAATTTTCAACATCACAATATGGGAATAAGTAGTCATATTTCAGACTTTTACATGCATGTAGTGTCAGGAAAAGGAAAGCTTTCATAAATTTAATGCATATCTTGTATGTGAGAGCTGACTGAAAAAGGGAGGTAATAAAAACTCTGAAAATAGGCACTTTTTACAAAATTTTTAAAGTTTGATTTTTTTGTACGGAAATGAATTTCAGATACTTTATAATTCATTTTCTGTTAATAAATGTCAAGAATAAAATAGTTTTAAGTATAATTTGTAGAAAATTTAGTGGTTTTTTTTTCAGAACAAATTATGGCCTCGTCATTTTTTACAAAAAGTCATGACAATGAGTGTTTACAAAAACTTAGAAACAGTTTATTCAGTAAGTGTGAGGAAGTCGGCCAATGTCTTATATGGTCAGGACCGTGTGATCGACATGGCTATGGTTATGTCAGAACCATGTTAGATGGCAAACGGGTAAAACTGTTATGTCACCGACTAGCATTTTACCTGTCAGATCCAACAGTAAAGCTTGACAGACAAATTCATGTGTCACATCGATGCCATAATCGACTCTGCATTAAAGTATCACACCTTTCATATGAACCACAGTCAGTTAACAATAATAGAAAGTCATGTCTTTCATGTAAAGAATGTTGTGGCCATCGGAGCTATGGGAGATGTATTTTTACCGGTAATATATCTTTAATATTTACATGTTCTCTCACTGTTGCAGAGTTCCAGTTTTCAAGTTTTGTTGTTGTTGTTGTTATTTCTACTACTGTTTTTTTTTAAGAAGTTTAGATTGCAAGTCCATAGTTATGTTCATCAGATACACCAGATGTAGATGGGCCAGATCTGTACAGGGAATTTTGGTATTGTAGGCGGCTCGCTGTTCTTTTTCTAAGGAAGTACCGCGAATTTTTGTACTTTGGCAAGGACTTTCTAGCTGCATGATAATTTTTAACTTTGTCCCTTTGTCTTAGCTGAAGAAATATTTGACTGCTGCTTTTTATTTTCACTCCGGCAGCCCTTGCCAGTCGAAGTGTTGAAACGCCATGGCCCAGTGTTCTTGAATGGGTTGCCGAATGGCAGAGACCGGAAAAGTTTCGACTCCAGCATGTAGATTTTGGTGCCAAGTTATAGACACTTGAATGCATGCTCTCACACATGTTGGTGTTGTATAGTTTGCATATGCTCTTGAGCCCTTCTATGCTGAAAATCCTGTTGATCTCTGCCTGTATGGTGTTTAGGTCTGTGTTTTTCAGTTCCAGGTGGATGCCATAGGGTAGTGATTTCGTTGTGTAGTGTTGTAGGTGGTGAATGCACACTGTTGAGTTTTCTCGACAGAATCTGTGGTTACCACTTAGACATCGTGTAATGTATTTAATGGCTAAACAGCCTCTGTGTACAAAATGTTGCCCGTGATATTTTAGAGCTCTGAGATGTTGTAACTCTAGTCGTACCCTGGCACGGATGCAGGCTGCAAGTTTCTGCATGTAGATGGATTTTATGTAGTGTCTCGGAATACTTTGCAGTTTCAGTGAACGTATGTTTTTTTCAAGAGTTCTTAGCCGATGGACCAGGCACTTGTAATGTTCGAAATATATTTTTTTGTCCCGCTTGTAATCATTGATAGCCTTTGCTACTTGTGTGCTTGCATCTGTAGTTATGGATTGTATTTTTACTAGTCCAGATTGTGTTATTTTGTCGAGGCTTTCGTGTAGAAGTGATCGCTCGCTGGAAGAAATTGAGGCCTCTGATTGGTAGTTTTTTGTGCAGTTACCTGTATGATTGCAATTCTTTTTTCTGCAGTGCTTGTTAGCAATAGCAGTAGCTATAGGTAGAGATCTAGATGTTGAGTGATCAATTGCGACTCCGAAGCTCTGTTGTGCAGCCTCGAAGCCTCCACGAGGTCTTCGTGAAAATGAGACGTCGAATTGGATGTTGACGCCATTGCTTGTTCCAGCAGTTTCAGACACACGCTTTATGTAGCTTTGGTTTTCTAACATTGATTGTTCATTCAATTCAGTTACTTTCTCACTTAATTTGTTCAATTTCTTTTGGAGGCATGGCTTACTAGGTGCTTTTATATTTAAACAAGACATCACCAGTGCCACATCCTCAATGCCAACTTTTGATTTCATCACAGGCAAAAGTAACATGTTATTAAGTGCCCCTGAAGCTGGACCTCTTGAATTTGTTATTGTATCTGACATTTCAAGTGTTGGTGTTTTAAACTTGCAGGTACTACATACAGCTGACAGCATTACTGTTAATCCTTTTCTTTCATCAATTTTTACAGAAATAGAAGGACAGCTACACTTATGGACCAGCTGAATAAGCTGCCGTAACTTTTCAATGTTAACAATAATGTTTTCATCTATGTCACCATTTAGAATTTTGTTCTGCTTTGTTTCAGATTGAGGTCTTAGCCTGTACGGAAGTGTATTTACAGTTGTAGTATCCGGGTTTGCATTTTCGGAAACATAAAGAACGTCCCTTGCTTCAATAGTGTTCAGTCGCTGCAGTCGGAGGTCTGGTGTGTCAGTCATTTCAACATTCATAACAGGTAAATTTTGCTTCTGCTTTCCTACATTGCCACTTTTAAACTGAGTCCTACGCTTTGCATGAGAATGCTTGTAGCTGTGTTTCTTTTTCAAGGTATTTCCTTTAAACATTTTTATAGATTAATCCAGATTTTTACAATAATTTCAGTACACTATTTCACAGTGGAGTCTAAATCCTAAGTGATTCTACCTAAAAACAAAGATGCTGCATTTGGAGTGGCTTATCACTGGGTTATTGTTACAAAAAATGATAGCTGAGTTGGCTTATCAGGGTCTTTGGTATTGAATTACATTATTAATGAGGTTCTTGACTCTCTCTGGACTGTTTGTCTTTGGACATTGTGCTGATTTTCAAACAAGACCAGATGGATTACTTCCCTTTAAATACAAGGTAATTTTTTCAGTCTCTCTTACAGCAGCTTTAGGTTATCTTTACATTTATGAGGTACTAGTTAAAGAGTTGCTACTTCATTTAGGCATGTGTAGGCATATATTTAAAGGGAACCAGCCAGTTGTCATAACCAGAAGTGACGAAAAATGCTCAAAAAGCTGAAAATTTTAGCCGAGTCGTAAACATATTTCATTGTTTTTCCAGAAAGGTAAGTGTTCCGTGCACTTAAATGTCATTTTCAGACTTTCTAGTCATACAGAAGGAAGAATCAAGGGGTCACAGATATCCTGGATAGGATATAGAAGAAAGGGAAACTTTCAAACAGGTACACTGTTAGTAGACATTTATGGCTAAATCTTGCTTGGAATTTCACAAGATTATCATGTTGGTAAAATGCATAATGCACAGAGAAGACTCAACACCAGGTTTGTATTTTTAGTTATTTTTATTACATGATAGTAGTACTGCTTCAATATGGTAGAATGATGGTTATCAGGCAAGATTTATTGTCTCTTTAAGGAGGCAGTAAACAGTTTCCAGCCCTGCAGTCGAATTGGCCAGGGTCAAAATCAGAAATATAAGGTAAGTTAGAAAATTGGGTAGATTATTGGTCATGTAAATAATAATGAATGAAAGTTATCTGTAAATCATTAGAATCAGAGGACATTGAAAATTAATTGTTCAGCCAGTCAATGCTGTATAGCGAGTACCTGCTGAGAAATGGCGGTGAATGCGAAACTATGTCTTTTTTCAGCTAGTCAGGAAAACAGACGCTCATTTGACAGGGGCCTCAGTAGATTGTAAATAGCTCAAAAACGGTACGGAAGGCACATACTTTTGAATACATTTTCAGATTCTGGTGTGTCTTGGAATTCTGGAGCAGTAAACTAAATGATTCTATCATTTTCAGGGAATTTCCTATGGATTTTTGAAGTTTGACATTTTTGTGTGTTTTTGTCACCAGATTTCGCGGCCATTTTCAACAGAGGTCCAGCCTTAGTTATACCCAAGATGACAGATGGAAATTTGTTTGACTATGTTTTCAATGAAGTCAGTCATTGTGAATCAAAAAATGTATGTTTCCTTTTTCAGGTGTGCTTCGTTACAGTTACAGACCGGTTGGGTTATTTGGGGCGCCACGACTTGTTTTGGGACTGCAAAAAAACTGTTTATTGCCACCATAGAGTTATGACGTTACTCGCTGTTAGCCGATTCATTTTGCTACCGAGTGTGGTTGCATGTAAACATGTATTCGTTAAAGTTACTTGAATCGGTTTACAAAATTTCGGATATATATTTTTGAATGTTTACTGTACAGATGGCGGCTAATATCCGAAAGAAAAGCTAAAGTTCGGTTTACATCGCCTTCATGCTGTCTTCAGGGTAAAATATCACATCATCTTGCTTCAGTAGGTTATGCCCGAATTCATGACATTTATGAAAGCCAGTACAGTCGCTATAGGATCTTACCATACACATGTGAAAACTTTATCTGGTACAATCAAACTGAACAGAAAACTGAAATGATATTTTAAGATCACCTTATAGTTACTGCGCGCATATGACTTCTTTACAATAATTAAAGATAATGAGAATCGGTGTATGACTTGTGTTATTATAGCTGGTTCCTTAGCTATGTTAAATAATAGTTACACTACTAATGGATATAAAACTCATTTTAAGGATTTTCATAATGTACATGGTAATTCCCATGTAACTGAGAAACTAAAAACATCTAGAATGTGCTAACTAGATCAATCGAATACTTTGAAACTGTGGCAATTAATGTATCGGATCCCAAATTGCACAAGAACTAGTGTAAATCTCGGTTCTTTGCTTAACCTCTACTACACATAGTTCTCCTCTACAACGTGTATAAATTGTAAATATGTTTAACCAACAAGTAATCTGGAGGTGTTTTTTGAAGTTATTTTTTTTAAACAAGCGTTTGAAACATAAAGTACACATGATTTCGTTTCATTCTATACTAATTTGCCACATAATCTTACCCGGGAAAAATTATAGCCTTAGTTGACATAACACTTTGCAGGGGGAAATGTATGACTATATTAAACGTAAAAAAGATATTTTTATAAACACACAATTTCACAAATAAACCTCCTTGGCCAGTGAACAGGTATGTTAAACATTCCTTTTCAGTGGGTTACATGTTTCATTTTGCAATAAATCTAAAGTAACTGGCCACGGTGTACCGACGGAGACTAACCGCGCCCCGCCCATTGCAGATGTATTTTCTTACTGTCATGAACCAGATTTAAAGCTTAATTGGTCAACAGAAACAGTGTTTGTCATAACAGAAGCTTTTAATGACGCACGACATTACGTTAATGATATTTCAAACATGGACAACGCTCGTTTATCAACTTTGGTGAAATACATTGATCCAAAGCAATTACAAGCCGATAAAGCTAATACATCGGATTCAGAGCCTCGTTTACTCTTTTAATTACATTTTAGTATTTTAATGGAAACTTAGACACGAACAAGAGCTGTCTCCGTAGGATGACACATGCCCCCGATGGCACTTTGAATGAATAGTTATGGCCGATGTTAGAGTTTAGGACCTTTGACATACGGAGCTGCGTCTTGCACGCGACACATCGTCTTACTGTGTCACAAATTCATGCATAGTTATTTTAAAATCCATGCATGAATGACAAAGATATGGACCGGACATGCCCATCAATGCACTATCATGAAAAATGATCTTTAACGTCTAAGTGTGACCTTGACCTTTGAGCTACGGACCTGGGTCTTGCGCTTTGCACGTCGTCTTACTGTGGTACATATTCATGCCAAGTTATTTGAAAATCCATCCATCGATGACAAAGATATGGACCGGACACGCCCATCAATGCACTATCCTTTAACGTCTAAGTGTGACCTTGACCTTTGAGCTACGGACCTGGGTCTTGTGCACTGCACGTCGTCTTACTGTGGTACACATTCGTGCCAAGTTATTTGAAAATCCATCCATTGATGACAAAGATATGGACCGGACACGAAAATTGCGGACAGACCGACAGACTGACAGACTGACAGACCGACAGACAGACAGACGGTTCAAAAACTATATGCCTCCCTTCGGGGGCATAAAAATAATATAATGAGCCGCACCGTGAGACAACCAACATAGTGCATCTGCGAACAGCATGGATCCAGACCAGCCTGCGCATCCGCGCAGTCTGGTCAGGATCCATGTTGTTCGCTTTCAAAGCCTATTGCAATTAGAGAAACCTTTAGCGAGCAGCATGAATCCTGACCAGACTGCGCGGATGCGCAGGCTGGTCTGGATCCATGCTGTTTGCAAATGCACTATGTTGGTTTTCTCATGGTGCGGCTCATATGTGATAATAACGTCAGCCTGGCGTTGACAAATACACGTGCACACCGATCAACATCGTTTTGCAAGAGCTTGTTCAAAATTAAAATATTTCCAAAGAAGAAATCACTACAGAAGATAATTTCCCTTTTTTTTAAGATATCAACAATGGCATTAAAAATATACTTAGCGCGTAAAAAGCAGCATTCTATAGTATCTTTATCGAGATCAAAAGAATTTATTACATGAAACCTTATACAAATCTCCGGTCAATGTGCTAAATGATTACTGGGCTACTAAGTTGAAAGGTTAAAAATAGAACAGTAAAACTTAATTTAATGTAAGAAAACACTTACTGAATCTGAACCTGGGCTTCATTTTGACTATCAACCGGATAGCCGTTCAATGAGTGTATAATGTTGATCATGTAACACGTGTTCATTCTTTATAATTTGAGCCGTGCCATGAGAAAACCAACATAGTGGGTTTGCGACCAGCATGGATCCAGAACTGCCTGCGCATCCGCGCAGTCTGGTCATGATCCATGCTGTTCGCTTTCAAAGCCTATAGCAATTACAGAAACCGTTAGCGAACAGTATGGATCCTGACCAGACCCACTATGTTGGTTTTCTCATGGCACGGCTCATTTGTATTATTACAGTTCTGGATAAATGCCTTTTCATTATTACTACAAACTAAAAACACAGTAGTACAACATGAAGGAAATCTAAATATTTAATCAAAACTTTATTTTAAAGAAGACTTCCGGTAGAAGTCAATGAATTAGATGTACACCGTAAAACACTTTACACAAACAGTTAAAGATATCAAATGATATGAAATACATAATATGCCTGTGGATTTCAATACCTCTGAATGTCGTTGTGGATCAGTATCGAAATTCAAAACTACTATCATTTTCATTAGTAGCATAAAATGACAGATTTTGACAAAAAAACAAGAGATCGAAATTCCGGTTTATATACGCCATGTATAGATATTGCACGGAAATTGACAAATATAGGGGACTGTATAAAATGTGACAATAAAATAAAAAAAAAAGTTAAATGTCTTGCGAATAAATTATTCTGCCGACTCGGAGTCAGTCTTCTTTCTTCCACCTTTAGGGGAATTCTTCGGCGATTCCTTATCCTTTCGTCTGAACAGAGGCGAATTCATGAATTTTTCTTTCAGAGATGGTGATGATACATGTTCTTTGCACAAGTCCTTATGTTTACAAATGAAAACAGGAATGTGGGAATGATGCAGAACGTAGTCACTTATGCTTCCTAGAAACGTCCGACGGAAGGTGCCTTTTCCACGTGACCCGCAGATGATAAAAAAAGCATGCTCGTCTTCCGCCACTGTACATATTACTTCGCCAGGTTTTCCCGCTACACTTTTCACCTTGCCTCCAATCTGAAAATAAAAGCAGGATCTACTTAGAGTTCGAATGTTACATGCGCACACTTTTATACTTCGATGTTTTTTTTCCCAAGGCTTTTCTTCAGTAAATCAGGCGAAAACATAATCAGTTAAATTCTAATATTTCTGTTGCTTGCTGCACATTTGTTTCAGAGCTGAAAAACATTCAAATTAGTGCCTGTCCACTGCGTGATGACTTAGAGGAGTTAAATCGTGCTTAATTACAGCTCTCCATCACACTCTTGTCTCTGCTTTTACGATAAACGAAGACTTCTAAATACTTCAGAGAAAGTCTGAAATCGTCAACAGATGATTATTTCCCATGCAAGCTTTGATATCGACATACATGGACAACGTGGCTTTTATTGTGATTTAAGTTTGACAAGACCTTGTAGTCATTATACAGGATTAAAAGTTTCTTTGATGTAAGAATCATAGGTAGGAAAGAAATGGTCTGTTAGAAGCTTACTGTCAAGAAACCTATAACTGGCTTTTCTGTCGAGTCAAACAGTCTCGTATTATACTGTAGCACAAGCATTTCTGTTTGCGAAATCAAGCATAATCCCATGAATATTTTACGCAAAAAACTTTATAATCAACGTGGCTCATAACACAAACATTTAATCTGTATCTAGGTTTATCAAATAGGATGTTTCCCATTTTTAAAATCAAAATGGAACGTTGATGAACAGATGAAACATTTTTATACTTTCACTGACCTCTGTACTGTGTACCTGTATAATAGCTTGCTTGTTATCCTATATACAATACTAATTGCCTACTATACATCCAGTGTCATACAAATGTTTGAAATATTTTGCTCTACATTGCAGGAAGAGTATTGTGTACATTTTGCTGTGTCGTTGCAATGACATATACAATTTTGTCTTATCAACATGATACAGTGATCCTTGTCTCTTTTCTGCCTTCTAGTTGCAGACACACCTTTGTGTTTACATCTTGAGCAATTTTATTCTTGTCTTCAGATCCAGCGGACTGATAAGATGCAGACCTAACGTTCCATCGGCCCGCTACATTAAAATCAGAAATTAAAAGAGAAATGAAGAGACTTAAATTAAGTATGCACCCTTTATAATTAAGCGTGTAAACATACCTTTGAGAACCTTCGGGGAAAGCTTAATATATACCACCTTTTATAAGCTTTTGAGAAAAACTTCACTCATTCACGCTAAGCTCCTTATGAAGTGCCCCACCAACTGAATACTTACACCACCATCTTTGAGCTTTTGAGCGAGTTTCTCTAGAAAAGCTTTTTCCTTGGCTTCTTCTTCTTGTATCATAAGCTGGATAGACTCCACATCAGTTGTTCCCCCAAGAGCTGAAAACAAACAAAACAGCGATAAATCTGCTTTAAATTAATTAATTTGTAATCTGGATATATTTTGCTATGTAACAGTTAAAACATCAATCAAATGATTATATTTAGCTTTTCCGCACTACCTTATTAGTTTATTCAGCAAGCAATGGGAATTAAAATTGCAGTTTGTTTCCATGACGATAGCATGTTATTATTTGATGAATTAACGCTGTCGTTAATAGCTTAAATCAGCGTTTCGGGAAAAAAATCCATGAAAATGCATTTAAGCTTACCATCAAGATGCCAAATGAAATAAATAAAAGCTTTGCTTTATGTGGCGTAATGCGCCATGTGCTCAACTGTTAGTTAGGGTATTCCGCAGCAACTTTATCCTACAGATATGTATTATAGGAGTAGCACATGCTCAGACCAGATGCTAAGAGATAAACAAACAACTCGGCATTCCAGTTATAAATATTACTGCAAATTCGGTAAAAAAACGTAACTGATTTTAACAAAGGCATTTATTTCATCTCTTTTTTCCTGATTTCATTAAAAGTATCTTTTCCAGATATGCAAGTAGGCTCCAAATAATGCTACTTACAAATCTGTGAGAGAGGAAATGAAATAGAACAGGTTGTGCTTATTTCAACTGTTAAAACATAATAAAGTATCTGGGTAAAGGATTTTCCATTTGTATTAACTGTTAAACTACTTTATAGTTTGTAGTTAATACCTGAATAAAACAATTTATCATTGCTGGCATGCATCATGCTTTTCGACTTCAGAAATAAGTATTATATTGGTAAGTTACTTCGGTGTTTTCGAAACAGCAGTTTACATAGATTCAATAAGAATGGTCTAAGGATATGTGAACTTGATAGGAACAATTTTATTAAAAGCTAACAGAAAAATTTAGATCAAGTTCTAGGCAAAAAAAAATGTCAATTTTGAAAATAATCAACATTTAACTGACTGTGAGGAAATAAACAATAGAAACAAAATTTAAAAGCCATGGTGAATATTTTACTGTACAAAAACTGTTCGGAAAATACTTTTACGGCAGTTACCCTCGCTCGATATTCACATTGTCGTAAAAAAAGATAATGGCTAAACTTCCCTCTCTCCTCTTATTTTCTTTGTTAAGTTTAAATTGTTAATTTTTATCATTTTCTTCTTGCAAAATCTTGAAGTAACATACCATAGGAGGATGCATGCATGCTATTAGAGGTGCATAAACTATAAACAAACTTGACATATGAAGTCAGTCCTGGCGTTCCATAAATGAACATTTCGATATATATTTACAACATAAAAACCACCTACACACTATTAGCTCCATTAAAGAATTCCTAGAAGCTGAAATAAGTTAAAATCTAAATTAACTCTTATACGTAATAGCTTTCGCATTATAAAATACCAACATGCCTGGTAGCAAAAAGCTACCTACCAGTGTATAAATAACATTTGGTTTTGCTGACTGCATTAGATATGTTTTTAAAAATGTCATTAAAAATAACTTCGACATTAACGGTCTAACTAGATGCTAAAATTTGCTAAACGTAGTTTTTACCACGTTTAAGACATCAGATATCATATTCATGGCGTATATGTGAGTATAGTTCTGACTGAATTTTGGAGGTTTCCTGTCACGATTATGGGTAAAATATGTACAGCTAAAATGAAAGAAAACATACCAAAACTGTGAAATGAAATTATAGTGTCTGAAACCTGTTGAAATATTTGATGGTCATGTCGTGTTTATCATCCGGGCATTTTGTAAAAGGTTTTAATAGGAATGTTACCATTGAATTAAAGTTTGAGTATGTAAGAACATCTTTATATGCATATCTGGGGTGGCGTTGTCAGCCCTTCCTTCATATTTTCAGTTTCCGGATTGTAAAAGCTACTGGTTTTTTTTTAACTTTACAGGATGACAACGCACCACTTGAGGAGGATCCTTCTTTTTTTTCGAGATCAATAGATCAGAGGTGAATGTTACATTGACTTTTATACTGAAGATGATTTTTCGCAGTCTTAAGTTCTAGAATGTAACAGCTATGGCTTTCAAACTTTGAACCATGACTTTAGGGTTAGCGGCTCAAAGGTCAAAGTCATAGGCAACGACTTCTTTTCTGGTTATGTTTTCGGACTCTTAGTCACAAGGTATTGTAGCTACGGCTTTCAAACTACACAATGACTATTTACCACTTGTGATTTTGTGATCAGTGACCGACAGGTTAAGGTAACATGATCAGTCTTCCCACTGTAGAGATATTCTGATACTTTTTCTTGGTATTATCAGTATCCCTCATCCATATCCCCAAGGCCACCCCGTCATCTACTCATATAATCCGCACAGTCACATCTGTATTATTAACTTTCGCTTCAGGTACAGATTGCATGAGTTGTCTTTCTTTCCTCCATTCCCGATTATTTAATTTGCAGTTTCCTATAATTCTTCATTCAGTTTGTAAGAGTCTACCTCCACGAATTAATTACTTACATCCCTTGTTTTCAACCCTTGCTTTTTCTGCCCTGTTCTATTCTGCTAACGAATGAACGTATTATGCCTCGTTAGGAGCTCGTGCTTAAATTTGTTGCAGGAAGTTTTAAGATTTAACAAAAGGATATGTGTTGATAAACTTTATAATCAAAAATATAAATATAGAAACATCGTATACAAATCCTGATTTAGTATGGACATGTTTCACAGAATTAAAAGGAATTAAATGAAATTATTATATTGAATAAAGTAAGCCAGGCCGATTGAATTTTTTCTTAAATAAAATTTTAATTGATAAACGATGTAAAAGGTTGCTTTTTAATCAATGTTTCGTCTTGAATATTTAATGTGAGCAGATTTACTAATGAGTTTCATTTTTCCATGATTATTAAACAAATATCTGCGTCATTTGAAAACAAAAAGGGGTTAACATTTTTTACTACGTTTGACTGAGCATTGGTGCTAGGAATAGGAACATGAACTTAAAATTTAGTGAGTTTTGTAAGTCGAATATTCGTGTTAATAAATAACATACACCTGACACTAATGGTCTCTCTACGCATAATAGATCTTTCATTACGAATTGTAAGTAGTTACATGTATTTCAACCAAATATACTGGTATCCGTTGATAAAACAATGACGTCATATAAATCTGTCCTATAAAATTGTAAATAGAGAAACCGTATTATTGTTTATTTTTTCTTTTTATTGGGAATGATTAACTACACATAAGCGTACACGCATACGTAGTGAAATCCCAGTCTTAACTGCTTTCATAGATACCGTCTGTAAAAAATCTGATAAATATGTGCTTTATCCTTCATATTGCCGGCGTAAATCGTACCATCATTTAAAGCTTTGCAGGTCAAAGAAAAATACTTACGTCCTGCCATGAAAGTATGTCGTTCTGGCACATGTAACAATACTACGTAATGGTCTGGTTTGTGTAAATGCTCCATATACCCTGAAAGAAGGAAACGCAAGGTCCTATTATACACGTAATTATCATTTAACAGAAATATGCAATTGTTCTTAATCAGGTAAGGTAACTATATGACTGGTAGGCGTTTATACTAGTTATAAATAAAAGCATCAATACTTCATTGTTTATTGCAATTTCCTTTATGAAACCTCTCGTTTATTTATTGATAAAGAACGTATATACCAGTGAACGGACGGAATATTAAGGGTAAATGGGACAGTTGCCTATATGCATATAGGGCAAAAAATTTCCTTCGGGCAGAATTTCTTTAAACTTTGTATACTGACTAAGAATCAAGTTTAAAACAGATATATGTACGTATTAAAAATCATAGGTACCCAGGCTTGATCATGAATTATCTGCCCTTGAAAGTCGATATTTTTCAGTATTTTCCGACTTTCAATGGTAGATAATTCATGATCAAGCCTGGATACCTATTATTTTAATACATATTTCCGTTTTAAACTTGTTTCTCTGTCAGTATACAAAGTTCAAAGAAATTCTGTCCGTAGGAAAATTTTTGCCCTATATACATATAGGCAACTGTCCTGTTTAAGACACATCTTTAATGTATACAATCGCAGCAAAACTGTAAGTTGCAGATCTATGTTACACTTCCTGAATTAAGTTTTCGTGCTCAATGTTACCATGACATATTTTGATAGCAAAAAGAAATGAACACTGTACCTTTTCTCACTGGCTTTATCTATTTCATAATCCTTTGAAATAATTGAACACATACTTGTTGGGTAATAAAGTATACCATTGTTATACCTAGCCATTGCAGTTATGACGGTTGTTTCAGAGGAGTGATATACTTGTTTAACAATGTTGTATGTACAGTGCTATATAGACAGGGGCGTAGCCAGGATTTTGAAAAATGTACGCAGTACGAGGCACGAAGTGCCGAGAGGGGAGAGTGTGGGAGGGGATGTCCCCCTCCCACAGGTGGGGGTCCGGGGGTCCTCCCGCGGGAAAATTTTGAAAAAAAGAACACGAAAAGACGCATTCTGGTGCATTTTAAGAAACGCATATAGCGAGATATAGTGTTATCAAAAAAGGAAATGATTAAAGTACAATAGGAGAGATCGCCCTGACGTCACGCATCAACACATGTTTATCTAGCGGTGGGCAAATCAAAATGTTTTTACATCGTTTGTGTATGGGATCGAAATTTTCAATTTAATATATAAAAGTTATCAATAAATTGCTTGTTTTATATTCTTTCCACTGATCAAAAAAAATATTGATATCGTTTGTGTTTTAAGAAAGTTTAAGTTGTTAGAAAAACATAACTTTTAACCAAAACAACCATGGACGCTCGGCGTCTGCCCACCGATCTTTGTCTTATCAGTTCTAAAAATAGAATATACAACGGATTCGTATACAAACACGATCTCTCCTATTGTAGGAAAAAATACGTTTCGACCTCTCCAATAGGTCTCATCAGGCGGTGATGAGTACATAATTTGATCTCATAGATGTCCCCGCGACGTCTTTTTTTTTTTTGCTTTTTTTAGTGTTGTTTTTATTTTTTTGTGTGTGTACTTTTATTAGTTTTGTATTTTTATTCAATTTTATACGGTTTTATGTAGACAGAAGTATTTTTCTTTGCTTTCTCTACATGCTTCTGATTTTGTTATTGCCTCAATTATCAAAAACCAGTGCGATTCGTCGATGCCCAGACACATCGAAATCACGTATAACCTGATCGATATCGATCTGGTGATTGCGATGGATATGCATCAGAGCGAGTCCAGTCAGCCGTTCCTTGGTCATCGTATTTCTTAGAAAAGTTTTAAGGCGGCGAAGGCTACTAAATGATCTTTCAGCAGAGGTCGTTGACACTGGCATTGTCAGGAGGATCTTCAGCACAACATGTATGTTTGGGTATAGTTGATATGTTTCATCAACTGCCTCTGCCAAGCCTTGTATGGGCGAATCTGCTGCAACTCTCTTCCAGACATCAAGTTCAGTATCTATTGCCTGGCAATCTATGAACGGAGAATACTCCTACTTGATATCGGCCAACATTTCGGGCGAAAGTTGCCGAAGTTTTGTTGGCAATAAATACTGAGCGTTCAGTCTTGTAGTCGAGAGGCACAGTCTGTCGTGCAGTTGGGACAAAAGGTGATCCATGAATGGTACAAACATATTCAACCTCCAATATTCCTTTTGGGTTTCTGCGGCTATGTTATTCCTGTGTTGTTGCCTTGCAGCAACTCGAGGCTGACAGACATTGATGTCATGCTCAGTTGCCAAGGCGACAGCCTTTTCCCAAAGTCCTCCAAAATACCCAATGTCATTGCGTCTCTCGGCCAGCAACCCATGAAGAACTTTAGCATGCTGTGCTGCTTTGACCAAGTCACATTGAGGGTCTTGCATTGAATCCGTCAAAGGATTCAATGTATCTAAGGGGCCGCTGACGCAACACAAAGCGACAACAAAGTCAAAAGACAGGACAGCCTTTTGAAGGCTTGACGCTGTGGACATAGTTTTGGTGTCCATGCCAACTTGAAGGTCAGTAAGTGTTTCTAGAATTGACTTGAAGTGGGTATAGAAAGCAGTGATGCTTTCCGAGTGCTGAGACCACCGTGTTGGGCAGAACTTCTTTAAGGCTTCTCCGTCATCGTTATGAGAGCTATAAACTCCGAGACGTTTCGGAGAAATTGTGATAAAAAACAATACATCCCCAACAACGGTAAACATCGACTGCACAAACGCTACCCTGCAAGCATGACATATTGCTAAGTTTAGACGGTGGTTGCGACAGTGAATATACTTTGCGTTTGGAAATTCTGCAGAAAATCTTGCCTGCACTCCACGGTGACAACCGGACATGTTCCCAGCACCGTCGTAACCTTGTCAGACGATAAAGGTCGGGTTCAGGTTGTGTTTGTGTATTTCATCTAGTAGCAACTGGTGTAGTGTTTCACCTGTTGTTTCTGTTGTCTGAACAAATGAAAGAAAATCCTCGTGGAGCACATGCTTCCCGGAACTCTGACGTTCAATATAACGCAGACAAAAGGCACTGTTCTGTATTGCTGACATCAGCAGATTCATCTGCAAGAATAGAAAAGTACCTCGCATCTTGGCAACGGTGCACGATAGAGTCCGAAATCTGATTGCCGCATATATGTATGAATTCGTTTTGAATAGAGGGGCTTAAATACTGTGCATGTTTGGGAGAATTTGCTAGATGGTCGTGCAAATCACTGTCTACTTCAGCGCGATAATTTATCAAAGCTCTGAAGTTACTTTTTTCTTCTGTTTTGCCACGAAAGGCTATGTTTTATTTTCCCAGCAAAACTATTGTTTTAACAATAGATGTCAAGGCTTTCTTATTTTTCTCGACTTTGTTTCTGTAAGCGTTCGAGCCAAACTCAACAACACTTTTTTCTTGATTTTGACATATTTTCATGAATTTGTCAGCTTTAGTCATTGCATTACTGTGATCAGGTGATTTTTTATGCATCCCTATAATACTAGACACATTGCTCCAGTCTACAAGGGGCTTAGCAACGAGAGTGTTTTCAGATGAATTAAAGACAAAACAAGTTGCACAAAAAACACCATTGACTGAAGGACTATACCTTAAATACGGGTAGTTTTCAGTATCAAGGTCAGGTACACGCCTAGCTGCCCCGCTTTTGCCGTGAGTGCTTTTAGGCTTTACCCAACTCCGCGAAGGCTCAAACCTTGATATTAAAGTTGACATTTTCATGGAATCAGACATTCGGAGTCTTCTTGTGACATCAATGGTTCCAATGTCTAGAAACCGCGCACCCAGGGAGCAACCCGCTGAGTACCCATCATTCTGGCAGTGATCTGCCTGAAATTGTTTTGGGGAAGATGTGGACTCTTTGGGAGAAGATTTTGTGTTGTCATCCGAAAATGACTGAGAATTATCAGCAGGAACAGTTGATGAACTTCCACTGTCATCTGGAGTAGAATTTGGGGTTTTAAAACACTGAAAAATGGACTTTTGTCCAGGAAGAGGTCGAGGAGGTTTTCTGGAGCTCATCTCTATTAAATATATAGAGAGATCTATATAGAGCTCAAAAATACCTTTGTAATATATATAGATATATATTTATCACATATATAATCTGTAATTTTTACAGAAATTACAAAGTATGAAACAAAATTCAGTTAGATATTTGCGTACTCGTACGTGTATTATATTAATATAATGCTGTACTCTAAATAGTGACCAGAACCGAATCGCTACACATACATGTAAACGATAAGTTAGTGCTACGTAGGAGTGACGTCATCGGTATAGACGGAGTAAAATGTGACATTTTGGCAGGTGTCAAAACTGACCTAGATTATTGATTAAGGTTGCTTTCGGTACCCAGTACTCTTGCACTAAGTTCAAACCCGTTTACACCATATCATGTTTAGAAATTATACATGTAGTAAATGAAATACATTGGATATGAACTTGATTTTTTTTTTTAAATACATGCTCTTCAATATTTCATATTTCAAAAAGTCAAGTCAGCCAAAAAAGTATTACGCAGTTGCGTAAACTGCGTAATTGGCGCTACGCCCTTGATAGAGATTTAACTTTCACTTTTTACTTTGGTATCTATTTCAGAAATGAAACATACATGGGTTCGGAAAACAAACTGAACAGTTGTGAGTTTGGTTTCCTATTAGTAAGGTAACTTCATCTGAAATGAGCAAATATTTTAGCAGTCTGTTTGGCAACTTTATATCAGGCAGTTTAATATTATGTTCTCTACTTACTGTAAGTATTAAGTTTTGCAAAGCGATATCATAAGAATAACTTAAATCGTCTCAAATATTTATCTATGATTTGTTGTTCTTTCATAACATTCTTGTTCGATCTCATCAATTTTAGTCCCAATTTACTGAAAAGCTAGGGTTTTAAACACTTTTATCAAACGTTGTAGCTTCATGAAACGGGTCCCTGAATTGTAAAACATGGCCTTTGACCTCGGGCTCGCTATTCCGTAATCCAGGTGCAAGTATTGGTCTGAAACCAGCGAACATTTATACAAGATTTCAAGATTTCAAGATTTATTCATATACACTCAGTACATTTTACATGTAACACATGAGGTACAAACAAATATACATACATTGCGAGGCACATACAAACATAAGATACAATAAATAAAACGAAGTTTTGTAATTCTTTAAACCGGCAGTCACTATTCTAGGTTCGTATAAGTGTAGTAGACAGGAGAAGGAACTTTCTTTTAAAAGAAAAAGGGAGAATTAGTCCCAGCTGTTACTGTTTACGATGAACAATTAAACAATATCGAAATGATTCGTAAATAATAATAACTCCAAAAATAGTATATAAAATTGTTACATTGGGTGGCTGTACTACTGGCTGGATGAATGGATGGATGGGTGGGTAGATGAATGGATGGATGTGTGGACGAATGTATGGATAAATGGATGGTAAACGTAATGCAAGCATTCGCAACTGTGTGCCTTTGTTAATCTTACCGAAACGAAACTATAAGACCAACAATAATTGATACTTGCGTATACTGCGTAAAAGAACGTATCCAGCTGTGTTAACCTTGCACGAAACGAAAACACAAGGTCAACTGTGGATGAATATATACTTTGGATACATATATTACAGAAGTACACGCTGATCATTTAATTAGAACTGCATGCAACAAAGATACAGTATTGGATGTCAACATAATAAATACTTAAGCTAAAGAACAAAAATATACACGCATACAAAATAACATATTTGATACGTATTACTGAAATCTGACTACAATTTCTTTCACAAGCATACATAACTTTTTATATCTAACAAAATTTCCAGGATTAGTATTCATTAATTTTTCAAACTTAATGATATTGGTGTTTTTATAAAAATATTTGTTAATGTGTCTTTTTCTACTGTTATTAAACATTGGGCATTCTAGCAAATAATGAAGTTCGTCTCCGATATTTCCATTACATAACGTGCATTTTCTTAGTTCCAACGGTATTCTTTGCCAATTTCCGATTTCTACTGGTAATCGGTGATTTCTTGTTCTAAACTTGATCATAAAACTCAAATATTTGTGAGGTGATTTAGTAAGATACTGTTCAAATCCAAATTTATTTTTGAAAAGTCTGTATATTTTACAGCTCGGAGAATTATACAAGCCGGAGTACCATTCATTTACGAATATATCTGAAAGTTTCTGTCTTACAGCCTCTGCTAACCAATTAACATTTGGGAAATCATGAGATAGCCAAATATTGTACATTCCACATTCTATAAGTATTGTTTTGATACAGTGCAACCACTGGAAGTTAATATTTAGGTTCGTATCAATATGATTATATTTACTCAACATAATAGCGTACATTTCACTTGATAATTTACCTTGGTCTGAGACAATTAATTTAGCCCAAAAAGAAAGCATTTTTACTTTGATATCAACTGCGATAGGTTTAACACCGGTCTCGCCATAAACAATAACATTTGGTGTACTTTTTTTGAGGTTAAGGATATGCTTTAGGAATTTCAGTTGCACTCTTTCAATAACGTCTATATTACCAGAACCCCAAATTTCAGATCCGTACAATAAAATAGGTTTAACCATTTTGGCGAAAAGATCAATCTGTATATCAATTGGCAAACAAAGATTTTTTGATCTCTTTATTAGAGCATACATAGCTTTCGTAGCTTGTTTGGCAATATCTTGTTTAGTTTTATAGAAAGATCCCGATCTGGAAAACAGGATACCAAGATACTTATATTCAGATACCATTTCAATAGAAGTGTTCTTGCACTTAAAATCATATTTGCGTTGTCTTCCTTTAGAAAATACAAGAATTTTTGTTTTGGTTGTGTTTAACTCTAGCTTCCATGCATCGCAATACTCACTATATATTCAGTATTAATTGTAGATCTTCAGAAGACTCTGCCAACAGAACAGTGTCATCTGCGTATAACAAAACGAAGAGTTTTAGAAAGTTAATGGCAAGTGATTCTCTTTCATGCTTATTACAAGTAACACCCGATACTCGATTACAGTTTTGAATAAAAGCACTTAGGTCATTCACATATAGGGAAAAAAGCAAGGGAGATAAATTTTCCCCTTGACGTACTCCAACATTACAAGGGAAATAATCTGACCGCAACCCATTTACAAAAATACATGACTTCGCGTTTTCATAGATATTTTTAACCACTTGTAAAAATTTACCATTTATACTGTTCAAAATCAGTTTAGACCAAAGTCCGTCTCTCCACACGGTATCAAAAGCAGCTTTTAGATCTACAAAAGCGCAAAATAACATCCTTTTGCTGTTTTTTAAGATCTGAATCAACGAATTTAAAACAAATAGATTATCTGACGTAGAATATCCCCTACGGAAACCAGCTTGAGATCTATCAATGATGTTATTTTCAGAGCAGTATTTCTGGAGTCTGTTATTTAGTATTAATGTAAAAAGTTTCCCTAGGCAGCTCAGAAGAGTGATTGGGCGGTAATTTGCTGGATCTGTAGGGTCTCCTTTGTTTTTGAATATTGGATTAATCAGACCAACAGTCCAAGACTTTGGTACCATTCCCCTATTAAAAATAATATTAAAAAATTTAAGCAGTATTTCTTTAATTTTTGGGAGTGCATACTTTATGTGTTCATTTAGGATAGTATCATCTCCACAAGCCTTGTTGTTTTTTAAATGTTTAATAGCAATTTCAATTTCATCCATGTTGATAGGAAGGTTTAGCATCTCATTAGTTTCGGGATGTAGAAATTCAGTATCATTTGTATTTCCTGCTTGATGATCATAATTTAAATTTTCAGATTCGTACACACTAAGTAATTAATCAATGTTTACCTGACCGGTCTTGACCGGCAAAACAAAACAAATAGTCGCAATGAGAATATTGGTATTCTAGGACTAAACAATCTATTGAAACTTTATGTACAGTTCGATTACTAAAGGTTATAGCACACTAAATAGTTGTTGTTCTTTATCCTATATAAAATTGACCTATTTCCAATGACCGCAGCCACACCAGGACCCATTTTATATGTCTGTAACTTACATTTTCTTGAAGAATATTGTCAGTGCTAACTAAAAATCAAAAGAAAAGTGGGGGTCATGTTTGATGCAAGAAAAATAATTTCAATCAAACACACAAACTGCAAAATCAGCTTAAAAATGAGACCCCAAATTATACTGGTGGTGTATGATCTACGTTTCCATGAAAAATTTTGTCATGTTGTTATTTCATTATGAAAATGCTACCTACATGTCAAGCATATATCTGTCATGTGATTTTAGCAAACAATTGCAAAGAAAATAAGGAAAATAGCTCTACAGAGCAAAAGAAAACAACAACTGAGGACTATTTGTATCCGCCATTATGCGACTACCATTTTTTCCGCGCCATTTTTCTATCTAGTGTCTGTATGCCTAGATCATACGTGTTTACACGTTTTAAACCCAAAATTCCTCTACTTGCAAAATGACCTTTCTACTTTTTGATTATGTTTTGTTTTAGCTTGAGCTCACGTGTTTCTTATACAAGATACACTAAAATATGGAACCCTGCGTTAAGGTAACAAAGCGCAATCTTTAATGTTGTTTACGAAAACGAATTGTATTACACCGTTATTTAACATGGTAAGAAGCGTATATTATCATGTTACATACAGGACTTAATGTATTTTTTAAAGTGAACAAAGACAATTCAAACATTCTATACAAGAAAGCGAAAGGAAAATAATGAACCAAATGGATGTTGGTTCTTCGTAAATGTTCTGTTTATTTGATTGATATGAGAGATAAACGTTATTTATGTTATTTACCAGCTTTCTTATAGCGAATGTTGTATTGTCCGTGTTAAAGAACTATCTGTCTTATATATGTCATCGTAACAAAATATATTGACGCTAAATGTGGGCGTAAGTTTTGCGTATATAGTACATGAAGAGACGTAGATATTTACAAGGGTTGACACTGTTGAGAAGGACTAGGCGTGCAAATGCAAGTTCATACATTTGAACAACTATATTTATAGCGAAGAAAATATCAGTTCGGTATCTGATGATTCAGTTCGTATATTCATTCCAAGTTCGCATATCAATTGTAAAATCTCAATAAAGTGTGTTTATTTAAGATATTTATTGTATTAATCAATAGCAATTTCAAGCATGACCTACAGAGGGAAAATACTCTAATACACGGATACAATTTAAATGCATTGGGGCATATAGATATACGAGGGGTTTTCTTAAAAGGTATAATACTAGGCTCATATCTTCTTTATAACTTATCAAAATATTAATGTGCATGATAGATCAACAGAAAGATATCATGTTTCTAACCATATACAGGTAATATCCGTACGATGTATAAACTTTTAAAGGTACGTAAGGTTTCGCGTCCTCTAAATGATATAAATATTTTCTTTTCATTATCTTTCGAGCCAACATGGTATTTTTGAACATAAATATTGGTCACGCGAACTTGGCGTACAATATCATGAATATGGAGATATAGCTATGTCTTTACTGTTTGTTTGTTTTGGGTTTAACGCCGTTTTTCGACATTATTGGCAAACTGCTTCTTAATGGTGCGTTCTTCATGTTTCCCCAAATATTCAGTAAGAACCCGGTTCTTATTTCATAATTTTTAACTGACAGGTTTAATTGGGAAGGTCATGATAAGACCACAATCAAGTGATAAAGGCAATTTATTTATCAGACTCATTTATTTGTGGTGTACTTTACAGGAATGCAGTGACATACTGATATTATGAAGTGTGAAAATATTTAATTAAACATTTCCCTATAAGAGCTAGCTAGGGAACAAATGACTCTTTTAATTCTTTGCTCAACATAATCCTTTGAAACAAACTGAAAACAGTCCGTCATTTTGCTAGACATTCACATCTGTTTTGGCTCCAAATTACAGACAAAATAAATGACGGAATTCACACTAAGCTTACCTCTGAAGACACAAATTTGTTTGACAACAGCAATTTCATAGTTAATTAGGAAGGTCAGATTTCTTCACCCCCACATATTTGCCAATAAGTAGGTAAGACGTTCTGATAACCGGGCTTCGCCCGGTTATCAGAACCTCTTACCTATACGTATTTCAGTCATGTAACTGCGGGCAGTTAATCTAACCAGTGTTCCTGAATTCTGTACCAGTACAAACCTGTTCTCCGCAAGTAACTGCCAACTTTCCCACATGAATCAGAGGTGGAGGACTAATGATTTCAGACACAATGTCGTTTATCAAATAGTCACGGAGAACATAAGCCCCGCCCGAGGATCGAACTCGCGACCCCGCGATCCGTAGACCAACGCTCTTACCTACCGAGCTAAGCGGGCGAGCTATGTCTTTAATATGTTACACAGATGAATAAGCCATTAACAAAATAATATAGAGTAAACGACGAGGCATGTTAGTCATTATAGCTGCTCGCACGCATTGATATTTTCTCTATTACACTAACACTAGTTTTTGCCCTAGGTATTTTTGCATGTACACGCTGTGTCTGTTTAAGACTGTTATACATTATAATGCAGTGTGATATGTAAACAGAAATATGCACGCACATGTGTATGCATGAAACAATTATATAAACAAAATGCACTTACAATTAAACGCATAATCCGCATGTTCACTTCCATCCATTGGTATAAGAACCGGTTTCTTTTCCTCTGTCGACATTTTGTTCACTTGTCGTTTTTGTTAAACCTATACAATGTACATAAACTTGTTTACATGTATACAGCTTTTCTCCACGTATAAACAGTGTTAGATCATCGGTGATCTGGGTCAACCGACTATAGCTTTAACTTGTGTGTATCTTATCATTATATTTTTTCATTTCTAATCACGTATGAAGTAATTACATGCAATCAAATAAACTGCAGTTAATTGCCTATTGTGCCTTCATATTAAAATCCTATCAAATAAATTTCGTATCAATATTCTACGCAATTTGTAACAGTATTTGCTGACATTATTTTTTCTTCTATAGTGAAACACACATTTCTGTTAAAGAGCTGTTTATTGCTATAGATATTTTCAAATGAACAAGAGATTTATAATGAATCGCTGATTGATAACCCGCTACGGAAGCCCGATAAATCTCACAGCAGCGCGCTATAACTTCTCAACAAACAACAGCATGTTCTTCCGCGCTGGGTTATTAAACGATACGACAGTTTCTTGCTATTACATGCTATGAAGATTTGAAAATAGTTCTAATAAACTGGTCAAAGGGCTATTCTATTCGTAAGATTGACACCGTGTGTGGTCGCGTATGTTGTCATGTGAAACACTGCGTAGGTTGAAGTAATATTCCGAATTACATCTGAAATTATGTGTTTAAAAATATAAAGTTATTCCCATTTTGCAAGTCACAAAACATGTGTACATTTACATATATGTAAACCTTAAAAATTATGTTGTAGAAACAAAACTATTTGACTACTGATAAGCTTCTGTCCTAAACCGGTGGCGAAGGGAGCAGATACCCGATTTTTCGCAAGCCGGTCGTAGACCAATTTCCTTAGCAGAAATTCAGCAGAAATCACCTAAACACAGAGACTTCAAAGAATCAAAGCATATAGTAACTAGAAGATGCTTTTGTAGAAAAGCGCGTGTCTCCGCAATGCATAGTAGTAATAGGCAATAGGTCAACAGGGGACAGGAGCGAAAGTCAGATGGTTGGCTGCAATAGGGATCGGTATGTCCAATTATCCCGCGAAGTTTCAACATTCTAGGCCTAGTGGTTCTCAAGATATGGATTGTAAACGGTTTGCCATGTTCTGGTCCCTGTGACCTTGACCTCTGATCGAGTGATCCCAAAATAAATAGGGGTCATCTACTCTGTATGTCCAACCATCCTATGAAGTTTCGATTTTCTTGGCCAAGTGGTTCTCAAGTTATTGATAGGAAAGTGGTTTCTATGTTCAGACCCCTGTGACTAACCTTTGCTCAAGTGACCCCCAAAACAATAAGGGTCATTTAAGTCCTATCATTCTATGAAGTTTGAAAGTTCTGGGTCAAATGGTTCTCAATTTATTGATCGCAAACCGTTTTCCATGTTCTGGTGCCTGTGACATTGGCCTTTAATTAAGTGACCCAAAAATTAAAAGCGGTCATCTGCTCTACATGTAAAATCATCTTATGAAGTTTCAACATTCTGAGTCAAGTGGTTCTCAAGTTATTGATTAAAAACGAGTTTCCATGTTGAGGCCCCTGTGATCTTGACCTTTGATCAAGTAACCTCAAAAATAATAGGGCCATCTACCCTGTAAGCCCTATCACCCTATGAAGTTTGGAGATTCTAGGTCAGATGGTTCTCCAGTAATTGATCGAATTTGATGGAGTGTCCCCCCAAAATAGGGGTCGTCTACTCCTTAAACCTTACCACCCTATGAAGTTTGAAGGTTCTAGGTCAAATGGTTCTCAAGTTAATGATCGGAAATAGTGTGACGGACGGACGGACGGACAATAATTTCTCTCCCAGTGGGGCGAGTATTTATATGTTTCCTTAATATCCACAAGCAATATCAGTCATCCATAAAACTAGGTAGTCTTTACGTAACTAATAGGGAAACAGGTCCGCTCAGAACCTACCTGTCAATCATCTCCTTTTTAATACCATTTTCTGAATGAGGCCTCTGTTGCTTTGACATTTGCAGTTTCGACATGTGCAGTCTCGCATTTGACCTACTTCAGGTCACTAGTTCTGTTAGTGTAAGCTGAAATATTGTCAGAAGTTTTAAAAATGTCCATGCCAGAGATCCACATTGAATATCATTTTTGAATGAAAGCAGGGTCTTACCTTTATTTTAAGATTTCGATCCTTGCCAATTCACATCTGATCCTGGAAACTGCTACCGAAACATATACAAAAGTGACGGAGGCCAGTTTCTTCCTGTGACCTGGGTATATGTTCTGAATAAAAGAGCAAGCTGTCTTTAAAAACATTTAAATTCAATTCGTTATTTACGATAGTATTCCGAAGAATGAGTAATTATTGTGTAAATTGATGAATGTTTGAATCGATTGCCATTGCTTCTTAGTGAAAGTCGAGTCTGAAAACTTACCCGATGTATCAAAATAAAGTCAAAACGAAAATGTTAATCAATCCATCTAAATGCAGCTAAAATGCGAAAAATAGTAAACGGTAATAACTTTTTTTCCTCGCCGCTATTATTTACGCCTGGTCTCATGTTGTAAAATATGCATACACTTGCAGGTAATGCGGGACAGGTCTCATTAGGTATGCAATTTGGGCCGCTTTTGTCTCAAAATTTAGTGTTCTGAAACAGATATTTTACTTGTTTTTTATCGTATAAACAACTGGACTGGCGGCTGAAAATGCCAGACAATTGAATGCTAAATATATGTAATGCATTCTCTCAACACTCCCTTGACGTCTTTTAATGATTATTGTCGAACTGGTATCAATGCAGTTTCAAATTTACTCTCAACTGCCCCAAAACATAAACATCTTTCTCCAAAGATTCAAGAGATATAGGAGAATTTCATTAGATATTAGGAAGTAATGTTGCCTCGCCATTTATTGTCTATACTTCTGTACTCACAACTGATTTGTTTGCACTTAAAAGTGACAGCAATCACTGTTCTATAATATTTTGTTTTCAAGATATGCAAACATTTTATCCTCTGCTCTTCCTTTCTTTTTATAACGTATTATAAATTTGTTTTTGAAGTTGTACGCTTAACTGTCAGACCGTGACATTTTCAGGTTCTGTATTGTTTCATTTGAAATAATATTTGCATAATTTTGACATTTTCTCTTAAATTTCACATGAAATTTAGGATTATTCAGCTTTGATCGACATGATATTCAGTTTAGAAAACAGTTCATTTATTTATCATGCCCTATCTGTCGATAAAACATTGACTTGGGACTTGATGATTTTATTTCACTGGTAAAATAAAACTGGTTTCTTAAGAGATAATGTATACTTGACACCTAGTGAGGTATACATTAGCCTATGTTTTACAAGAGGTTATACCACAGAACGCAAGGGCCTGCCAACGTATGCAACTTTTAATCGTAGGAAGATGCTGCGTCAGTAAACACAATCGTTGGCCTTGAAGACAGGGTATGTCTGCTTTACTTTTTATCGTCTATGATACTGACAGAAAGATTGTTTTAGCGTAAGCAAAACCGAGCATGTGAATAAGGCTGTGTCATCAAATGCAAATTTTGCCCATGGAAAAGTTGCTGCGCTAGCGTGTGCAACTTACGCCATATGTCAGACTTATTACATCTGGATCTTAAAAGGGGTTATGTGAGCTCTTCCATAAGATAACTAGATGGCTTCCTCACGTGAAGAATTTTATATTTTTAAACTGGACTAAGAACCCACAAAGCAAGTGATATGAAGTCACTCGGCAACAGAGGCCCATCCTATGTCAGCGAAATCGAACTATAGAGGTAGACAGGGCATATGTGTTAGCTTGCTGATCTTAGAAATAGTTTTCTAGAAAAGAAAAAGAAAGTTGCAATGTCAAAGCATGCAAGTTTTAATCAAATAAACGCAAATACGTTCATTACAAAAAAAGCTGTGTCAGCGAAGTTTGAGCATAAAAACGGAGTAAAGTCAATAAAATTAGTGTTAACCATAGAAAGGTGTCATACTTACGCCTTTGATCTGTTTTATTTATTAAGCGAACACAGACTGAGCATAAGAAAAGATTTAGACTACGATCACAAGCTTGAGCATTATAAACAGCTTATGAGTGTAAACGCTCTGTCTGCAAAAGATTCAGTTAAGAAAGGGGTTTGTAAGCGAATTCAAATATGAATCTCTGAAAGGGGCAATGTTTGAGACTCAAATTGGGTCACGTCAGCCTATATAATATCGGGTTGAGTTTAGGTCTCGTCAGAAACAGTTTTTTTCCAGAAAATGTGTACTTAAAGAAAGATTCATTGCAACGCCAATTAACTACCAATAGCGTTTATTATTTTCAGCAGATGCGGAATAAAATTTTATAACTAACATTGTGATAAAAAACATATCTCACCGGAAATAGCTAGGACATAAATACTGTTCCAAATCCGTCTGAAGTAATCTGTTTCATATATAAAATATAGATTTTTCTGTATATTCATGTACTTTATTGGACGTAAAAACTTAAACTCACTAATAGCACAGAGATGTAGATACAAGGTTTTAGTTTTACAGGTAGCGTTCTATAATCAGCACGGCGTGTGTGGAATTTGCGACACAAATGTTAGGTCGCAACTTACCATTTTTCCAGTAGAAAGAAAATAGTTGATCTTCTTTTTACACTGCGTGACACTGTTTTTCTTATTTTATTTGCTCTGCTCTTGTTGTTTGCTTGGCTACTTTGTCTATGTATGTAATATACATACTGTATAATGTTACATATTTAACACTTGTGTACTATAAGCAATCTACGGAGAGACGTTAAGCGTATGTAAAGCTTCCTGAAAGTTATTTTAATATATTTCAAAATGTTGTCTTTCTAAGAAAAGAAATGATTTCAATTTGGATGTTAATTCAAATACTGAGCGGAATGAAAAACAAAGAAATTATCATTTTGAACTTGGAAAGTTGTACAAGTAGTTTTTTTGTCTTTATATTTATGTCTGTTTGCATAATTATGTCTGCACTTGTCACTTCATGAAAATGCTTTGTTGTGTTTATTTTTCACACTGACATTACAGTTATAAATATTCATATAGGTGTGTAATGAAAAAAGCCAGTAACCTGCAAGTATTATCTCTTGTTCTGAATAGTTTTCATCCTAGAAGTATATGTAATGTTCAACGCCTACATTTTAACCAGTCAATGTCCTATACAAATAATCAAAGCTTTCCTGACATTTGAAATCAGATATGTTATTTAGCATCAGCCGATATTTTTCAGACAATAAACGTACTGAATTTCATTGATTTAGTGTTCCAGCTTTGATAACAAAAGGCACTTAAACCGAAAAGATTCGCTTTTGATTCTCATTGTCACAAACTGCTGTGTTCTGATGAAATGGGTATTGAAAATACACTCTCTCAACGCTCAATCTTGCTTATTTCAACATGCACTAGTTACTGCTTAACCCTTCTTGACTATTTATCCTGTCACTTGCAGTATTTTCGACCCGATACCAGGGTGCCGTATATCTTTCTTGATATACCGTCAGTTGATCATGTGACCAGTGATATACGGTCAGTTGATCATGTGACCTTATGATCGATATTGTTGTCATAAGAAATTTTGCAACGAAACCATCATCATTGTGTTGGAAATGTCCGAACTAAGAAAATGAGTGGTCAAATAATGAGTTTTTATTCAAAAACGAAGAAGTTATTGCGATTTTGCCGGTAATCACGTCATTATATAAGTGACGTCATTACGAATATGACGTCATTAAAGCGGTTGTCGCACACTTACTTTTGTAAAATAAATTGCCAAATTTCGGAAAATGAAGTAATGACAAGATAAATAGAATAATAGGTTAGTGCCTAAGATGGACAAAGTTTTTCTGGCTCGGCTCCGGACGTTATCAGGTTCGCCTTCGGCTCACCCGATAACCTCCTCCACCTCGCCAGATAAACTTTCTCATCTACGGCACTAACCTATTATTCTCTATTTATACGACACTAGCGAAGTCACATTTTTAAGACTTCTGTTTTGGTTGTGCTTCATCTCGATAGATTAAAATGCATTCTGATACCCAAATTCACCCATTGCTTATATTCTTGAAATATCAGATCATAATTACCTACTGTGAAATCATTGATACTCACAGGTGACTAATTTTCGTGGATTTCGTTCTTGCTTGAAATATTCCGTTTTGGAAAAACCGCAAGATGTTACGTCCGTGGAATACGTAATGTCCTGCTGTAAACTTTTAAGTTGCTAGGTTCTGTAATATTTGTAGATAATTAAGCTGATTATTTGTTATGCAATGCAAGAGTGCGAAGTGTAGATAATTTCTAACATGGTCTTTGTTCTATTGTTTGCCACTTCCTTCGATCACTATCATAAATATGATAAGATCTAAAGAAGACTGTATAAGAATAATTTGCATAATTCGATTATACTGATTGTCAAGATATTAATCTGTGATTTCATTGGCTGAAGATCTTAAATTGAAAAGATAAGAAATAATGCAGCATCCAGGAGAAAAGACAGACAGTTAGTTAGTGGACATCCACAGAACAAGCGTGTTATACTTTAATGTTTAATTTCTTGTTAGTTCGGTTAACCGACGTTGAAAGTGATATAAAATTTCTTATCTAATTATATAAACTGGATAACCAGTGTTCAAAAGCTGACTACTTATTTTGTTATAAATGTATACCTTTTGTTAATTTGAACTATTGTGGATAAAATAAAAATAGTAAAATTGCACAGGAACGTTCGTTCTCCATACACCCGACATCCCAAAATTGACGGCATCACAGTAACTTGATTTCTCAGTATTTGATGTCGCTGTTTGTCTGCTAAGCACTGATGTCAAAGGCGTGCAGACAATGTTGCAACTTATCCTTTTACAGTGAAAAAAAAAACAAACAGATTAGTATGAAATTTGTATAAATCTTTTTTATCGAATAAGAATACAAATATATAGGCGTCATTGTCAGAAACATCCTGCTGATTGATTTTGTGACGAATATCTGGCTCTGTCATTTTATATTTCTTTGTAAGTACTAATTATGATTGATCTCCCTTATATGTCTTCACTGTCTGCCTTCATCCCCATTGTAGCAACTTTTTAATTTGAGAGGATTTGTGCATTACATAAAAAAATAATAGTATTTTCCTGTCGCGCCACGAAATCTATCTCTGAACCTGATTTGATCTGTAATTAATCTTGATTAAAGTGTTATTTAGTGTTATTTTTCTAAGAACCAGCTTCATGCAATTGTGTGCTACGACAGAAGAAAACGGCATACATAAAATGATAACTATCGAATAGCGAAAGCCAAATTCAAACACACAGCCCGTTTAGACTATTATCCAACATCAGTGTAGGCATGGCTGCTTACATGACTAATTTTCGACGTATATTTTAACAAACTAAATACAGACATACATGTGTGTTAAGTAATCAGTTATTCATTATGTTAAATGCTTGAAACTCGTTACAGTAATATGCGTCTTGTAATGGTAGATGAACACCCCAAACACAGCCATAGAGCCATGCATCGCAAAGTAGACCCACAACAAAAAGATGCTGTAACGGAAAAATATTGTAGACGGGAAATCTATCCTTACCTTTTATCATTTTAGTAACTCACAACTATTTTACCCTTTTTGTAGCACAACTGCCTATTTCATGATCACTAAAAAGGGCATAAAGGTCGATTTGAAGAGTTTCGAAAAAATTCCATATGCCCTTGCTCCGTAATGGACCCCTTTGGGATTTGTGTTTTTCGCGCGCAACTAGCGTTTTTCAAGTTTTTCCTGTGTATTATCAATTTCATAATTTTCAGAAAAAGCTGAATTCGTCTGAGCTCACTTACCACCTTTTCACATATGAGCCACGCCATGAGAAAACCAACATAGTGGGTTTGCGACCAGCATGGATCCAGACCAGCCTGCGCATCCGCGCAGTCTGGTCAAGCTCCATGATGTTCGCTTTTAAAGCCTATTGGAATTGGAGAAACTGTTAGCGAACAGCATGGATCCTGACCAGCCTGCGCGGATCTGGATCCATGCTGGTCGCAAACCCAGTGTGTTGGTTTTCTCATGGCACGGCTCATATGTGAATAGTTTGTCTTCAAAGCCCAATAACTACTTTCAAATCCTTGTACATGTATCTTTAATACATTGTAATGAAGAGGACAGTGCAAAGCACAAACATTCGAAAATTCTCATTCATGCCTGTTAAAGATTTAAATTCAATAGCTTTCAGTGATAAGTGGAACACCTCTCATACACATCGAAAGATTTTTTTTCTAGCCAAATCAATCCCTTATACATGCAATTGCAGAGAAAAGGCCCAACATATAAATCACTTTTTAAAATAAATGCTTAAAAGAAACCCCAACGTACCATTTACGCATGTATTCAATGTATTTACAGAAGGCTGAGAAACTAGGGATACAGGCCAGAAACAGCCCCGTTCCAGACTATTAACTACGTTTGATTTAAATTACTTATGAGAACGTGTATACAATGATTTAAATGATTAACCTATAACAGCACTTAAGATAATTCAGATTTGCATTTACATTTAGTAACCTTTAATGCAAATCCATGATTAAATTTAATAGTTTCAATTTATTCATTGAATTCTTCGAAAAAAGGAAGAAAAAAAAAAGAAGAAAAAAAGATTAACAAAAACGTATCTCACTTCGGTCTGTCTTACCTTGATTTATAAATTCAATTATTTTCATTCAGCCGTAGTACATGCACATTATTTTATAGATCAAAACATGTTGGAAATATTCTCCTTTCATGTCCCAAAGACAATTGTTCCTTCTGTAAATTGATTACCTTCATCAAATATTGAATACAAAGAATACAATGCGCACCGTTAAAGTGATCACTTACTGGCAACAGCTGATGTGTGAATAATGTAAGCATTATTACTTTCTCTGCAAGCATGCCTGTAATAAATACTCAGTTTTATTTGTATAGTTTTGTTTGTATGCATACAATTATATACTTTGAGTGCCTCGGTCGAAATACTTGTAATATGTTTACTTCTGAATTTCTATAGCTTGAAATGGTGTTATCTTCTTTGAAAATGGCAATATATCTTTACGTAATAAAAATCGCAAGTCCATCCAATTAGTTCAATAGAGAGAGAGCGCGCAAACCTACGGGTCGAGGGGTGTTGAGTTCGATCTCTGTGCGAGGCATATGTTCTCTTTGACGATTTGATAAAGTTTATTACCGGAAGTCATTTCGTCCTCTACCTGTAATTCATGTAGAAAAGTTGACAGATACTTGCACAGAATCCAGTCTCCATCGGAACACTTGTTGGCTGAGCTGCCAGTCATTGCATGATTAAATACTGTTGAAAAATGGCGTTAATGTAATGGAATAATATAAATATTTTAACGTAAACGGAATTCCATTGTTACAGATAAGGCCACTAATTTCAGTGCATATATTTAATCAGTGTTTTACAGTTCTCCGACAAGCACTTCTTTAAGGCACAGTCTGCAGTTTTTATCACAGTATGAATTGCATTTGACATGTTCAGAGTGACTGGATGCCTTCCATGTGTGCATTAAACATCATACCAGAAGACAAATTTCACACACTGTGAATCATATCTTATATTTACATTTATACATTCCTTTTCAGTTCTTAATCATATCTGTTACGTTTATCTAAAGATATACCAACTATGAAAATTACATTGATATTCCTTACAATACACTTTTGTTCTGTTGTGTATTTGTTTAAAAGATATTAGAAACAAAATAAAGTAATATATTTTGTATATAATTTTCTCTCAAAACAAAACTTGTGATAAAAAGTTCAAAGAGGAACTTTAGATTATTAAACATAATAGATTTTGAAAAGATGCATGCATATATTTGCAAAATGGGGTAAATTAAGTACAGCCTAATCAATGTCCCTTTTCCGTGACGATATAATTCTGTTAATGTTGCTTAATTATTAATTTAATATGTTTCCTGACTAGCATATATTATTTTGTTTAGGTTGAAATATCTCCCCCGGTGTTTCGTTCAATAGCTGTTGTCAATATCAATACTTCACACCTGTAATAAATATCAATACTTAGCGAGACAAACTTCACACACTTACTTCGAACACCTGTAATACCATAACTTGTTCGTTTATATAAACAAACATCAACACTTGAAATGGATTATGATTTTATTTTTTAAAAAGCAGATAAAGATTCAGACGGCGCTTGTTTATGTGAATGTAGGTTTAAGTGATCCCAAGTCTGTGATAAAGGGATACATTTGTCTCGTGTAAAAGTAACATGTCTGCCAAGTCAAATTTTAATCATGACAGGGGCTTTTCAGAGTAATTTAAGTATAAATCCCATAAAAGCGTTATACCAGCTTATGTCGGCTTTAGATTTAGACCATAACATACTACAGATACAATTGTATGAAGAAATGCCTGATTAAAAAATCACTAAAGCTCATGAAGCTACCCGCATCACTTATTGGGTTCAGCAGATGTTGGGTAAAACGAGTGTATATCAAAATCCTCTCCACTGAAAAATGACTGGGTGTTACAAAATCCCCTTCACACATTTGCAGGGGGTATCATAATCCCCTCTGTGATTAACATTATAGATATATAGATATCAGTGCTCCAAATTATATTATGTTTGCTAAAGGCATTGTATTTACGTTCTTTATGCAATAGATTTTTAAGTTGTATATAGTTGTATTTGAACTTGATGAAATAAGTAAAAATCACAGAGGGGATTATGATACCCCCTGCAAAAGTATGAAGGGGATTTTATAACACCCTGTCATTTTTCAGTGTAGGGGATTTTGATCAAGGGGATTTTGATTGTCTCCCGAGTAAAACATGTAATGGACGTCATTAATACTCCCTCACTTGTAAAAGCCGATATTATTCATTGCTATTCTCAACCCCGTCATAAAAGGATAATTTAATTTTATATGGAAAATACTGATCATTCTGTAATAATTCTCTATTTTATTGGTTTGAACTACAGATTTTTAAATGTGTCTGACCTATAGAAAATTTGATTACCCATGGTTGTTAAGTAACCGGGGGTAATGTTTGATAACCATCACGGTATGAGTGTACATTGTGTCGGTTCCAAGTTTGACGTTTCATGTTTTGAAAGTTAGTTTTGAATCATTCGAAATCATATTATACAGGAGAGAATAAAACTTTACAGAAAATTCTTTGGAAGCATAGAATGCAACGAACAAATTGCAGATTTGGTTTAATTGAGTCCGTTGATTAGTGGTAATGAGATGTGAACCCCTAACACCACTATCACCGGCTTAAGCAGAATTCTTTATACAGGTACATTGAATGGAAGCTATGATCCAAGAAGAGCAGAAAAATAAAACAATATAGAGTACAAGTGCAGGAGAACTTAAACCGCTGTCGTTCAGGCATACAACTCAATCTGTATCGATGGAAAGGTTTCATGTTAAGCACAAATGTTGTATTTCATACCTACAATAGGCAAAATGAAATATTGATTATTCTGGCCGTTTTTTTTTTTTTTTTTTTTTGCCTTTTCTGTAAGTCATTGGAAATAGTCCCTTGATCAACATTGTTATTTCAAAATTGGAAGACAACTTCTTCGACGGAATTGCAATTCGAAAATTTGAAAGCTCGTATCTTTCTTGGCACGGCACGTTTCCTTCCTTCGGGCAACTTCCGGTTTAACGGCACTGTGGAGAAAATTCTGGAGAAAATACATGGCTTTATGCCAGCTACACACTCTCTGGAACATACCGGTCTTTGTTGGTGTGCAAAAACTTTTAATAGTTTATCCGGAATGCTGGTCAGATTCGAATCGGGGTAAATGTAACTAAAATCTTAGGGTACGATTATGTGCAGTTTGCTGAATTAGTACTTTTCTCGAAATATTCACGACTGCAGTTTTATCATACATGATAGGTTCTGTTTTAAGTATATGCTCAAAGCTACCTGTCCTGTGTTATATTAAGTTAAAACTAAATTTTATTTTTTATACAAATGAATTATGAGACTCAAACAATTCGAAAATGATGAGCTATGTAGCGCATCGACAGCATAGAAGTTGAGCACCAGCTTGTGATTTAATTAAAATAAAATAACTATATTCGTATGTACACAAACATATGATGTACAAGACTTTATTTTCATTTAGTCCCTCATGAAGATGAACTTGCATTGAATGCGGAAGTAGTTCAGTTCATGTTGACAAAGATATTTCCATGAAAGCAACAAGGGTCTCAACAGCTTAATGTGAAAGATCGCCATTTAATTGGTATTTGTAAGTCTGAATTAAACACAATATATGATGTAAAATAAGTTACAAGCCACATACGGTGTTTTAGACGTTATTAGCTTTTCTGTTAAAATTGTTTTCGTAGTCGCTTCAGCGATAATTACAAAAAATGCCTAACGCTTCTTAAAAAGACAACTTTGAAAACTAAATAGCCTTTACTGTAAAATTACCCTTGTTTATAGAAGTAAAGAAATAATTTAAGTGTGAAAGAACATTAGGCGTCTAGAAGAAAACCCGCTATCTGATTAACTTTATACCACAGTTATACAGCAAAGACTAATTTCTATTTTCAAGATAACACAACACTCATGGGAGTAAACTGATAGTCTAATAAATACACAGACTTATATTGGCAGACAAAACAAAGGTTATTAACAAGTTTCAAGTTTCAACTTTATTGGCATAATCAGCAAAAGCTCTTACACTTTGCCTTTGGCCATTTACTAATAATAAGCAAGAAACATGGCAAAGACAATAAGCACAGCAATATATTACACATAGAAAATATACAATGTACTTTTAAATTTCTTGACAAAAGTATCAGCACGGGAAACACTACCCCTACCCTCCATGTTCTTCCGAGCAATCTAAATTTGGACAACAACTAGGGGAATAAATTTGGCTTCGAGATGTTGAAGGAGATGATCATAAATGCCAAAGAAGATATAATATATATGTTGCCATAGTATTTTCAATCTTCTGAGAGAAAGTTTTAATAATGTTGGATATAAAATGCAATCAAACATTAAACTGATAGAATATAAGACGGATAAGACCATAAAGACATGATTGATATTCAAACTGACGGTATTATGCCTACTCATATTGTCATAGAACAAAGATATGAGACAGACATGCTATATAACCAATTGAACTATCTTGAATTTTATTATTCTTATAAACACAGATGTGCACTTTGAAATAGAGGCATCAGGACATTAGGATATATCTTCGGGTTCCTAATTTTTCGCGGGTTGAAAACCCTAAAAAAGTTTAGTTTGACCTCAGGTTCAGCATGTCAGAAATCATTGATATGAAATTTACCGTTTGTCCTCGATCTGTGTGAGAACAAATTCGTTGTGGCAATTAATATATGAACGTTGAGCCAACCGCTTTTGACCAGTTAAAACAAACAAATAAACACACTGATATCATAAACCATTCCTAACTTTTTCAAACTGTTGATTTAAAACTGGCAACAAAGTTTCAGTCATTATAAACATATTGCCAAAAAAAAAAATGGAATTAGGTATTTCAAATGAAATTGCACGCGTTTCACAGGGTGCCATCTTAAAACTGAATCATTTTGAAATCAATAGAAAATACTCACTTGATTTTTTAAAAATTAAACTAATGCCTTGTATTATTAAAATGAATGAGTTGGTTCGGATTAGATATAGGCACAAGAAAAATACATTATCGTTCTTGCAGTTAAAGTGTTGGTTAAAGTTACCTTTTCGCAATCGTCTAAACTTCATAGCGGTGCCAGTTATCTTACATAGTCTGTTTAAATAGTTAACTGACCCTAAAAATATTTGGCACTTATCTTTATAACATTGCAAATCATACCACCGGTGTATTTTGCATTGCAATTGCAGACATCAACCTTCTTCGAGAAAATTCGGATTAATGTGAAACAGACATAAAACGCTTAAAACGACATAAACTACTCACTTAAAAAAGACATGTATTTTCGATATATTGTTAAAGCCTTGACATATTTATGTTTTGTGAAGGTGTAGTTACTGTTTCGATTTATGTATTGGTTTAAAAGTAAATGATAACACATGACAAAGACGTTCCTAACTTAAATGCTGTTCTACACAGCATGGGTCTTGTCTATTGTGCTTATTGCTGTTTTAATAGTCACACTGACGCTACAGTTATCACTATTGTTCTGGAACTTGGATCAACTCAGTGACTAAACGAGAGATGCGCCTTTACTCTTTTATTTCTCTAGTTATAGCGATTCTCTGCAAATACAAACATACAAACAACATTCATACAACGCTCACCAATTATACATATACTCATATAAACAACTGATGTACTTTTGAACATACTTCACATCAACAAAGCTTGCACTATCCAATCATTCAGAAAATTAAATTTAAAGTCTATATATTCATTTTATGCTATTTAACAAATTCGATATCATAACTTCGAGTTCAGTAATTACGCTTTGAATAAATTAACAGTATTTAGTTACCGTATTTGGTCTCCCACTCATCAAGTCTCATCAGAATAATTTATGTCCACAGTTAACGTTCAGTTCAGTTAACGTTTCAAAGTCTGGGCGGAAGTATAAACAACTATAACGTTGACGTCAATGAACGCCGCAAATTATCACGTGGCTGAAGACGCCCAACAGACGTCAAATAAATAGCGTCAGATACAACAAATATTAGAAACTACATTTATGTTTCTAACAACTATGTTCCTGTTTTTTTGGCATATGCCACGACCAGATGTATTTGACGCGAACGTGTTGCAAGTAAGTTAAAATTTAGCTTCATCAATACATAGCCGATTTCCGACTGTTATATTTTTCTCACGAATAAAAACTCTTTTAGCGGTAAGGGTTGGCTAAATTTATTATATTGAAACTCACAAAAGGTAGAAATCATGATCTTTTACGTCTATGAAAGTATGTTAACTATCAAGGCCATAAAAGTCGATATTCTTCACTCACGAAACTGAACTCTGATATATAATGCCAGACTAACGTCATAAAAAAGCAAGAATCAGATTTGTAAGATGAAATTGCTTGTGATTTTCAAAGAATAAGAGTGGCTTTCGGAAAATAACTCATTCCAGTTAAAGCGAATTTAAATGTTCATATCAGCCGATCTTTATCTAAAAAAGACCGATCACAGCTTCCTCTTGTTTAAGCTTTGAGCTTGTATACTTCTTTTTCTTGGATGTTTGTGTCTCTTTCTTACATTTTTGTATCATCAGTACGTTTGTATATATCGTCTTATATTTAAAGTTCACTTTACTTGACATTCACTTGAATTTAAATGTTTAAAACTTGTTTGGTGTTAATATATTATCTTCTTAGCTTGACGGAAATCTTTGCAGCAGATGTTTAGCAATGCTGAAAAACTAATAAATGGAATTTCTCAACAAAAGATTCTTCAAATAAATTTAAACATGTAGGTATCGTTTTCAGAAACAACCAACATCTAATATTATGAGCTAATTGATTATTCGGGTTCATACATTTCATTTCTCTTTTAGCGCCAATTACATCTCTCTTTCAACCAAATCACCAGCCATGTAATCATTTCCCTTTGATAGTATTTTTGTATATTACAGAATAAATAATGATATTATTCTGTTGCCACTCAGAAAGTCAAAATTCTATCTCTGAACCAGATTTGGTCTGCAATTAATATTGATTAAAGAATATTCAATGTTGTTTGTTTAAGATACAGCTTTATAAAACTATGTGTTGTGTCAGAAGAAAATAGAATATACAGCGCACCAAAACAAAGGTAAACAAATATACAGTAGGGAAAGCAACGTTTCAAAAACGCAACCCCTCCAATTTTAAACCCACAATGTATAGATGTGTACATGATTAATATATACTGCAAATAAAATGTCTCGGATTTTCATTCGTCAACATGCACGACATATAAAACCGTATATCCCGTGAACGAATTTCCCCTTTGGCGGGCTCCTCCACACAGATGGTATTATCGAATTTGACTGTCCGTTGCGCAAGGCCTTTTGGTCACAACACACTAAATAGCTGTCCTTTTTTATTATATATAAAATTGACATATTTCCAATGGCCGCAGCACACACCAGGACCCATTTTAAATGTCTGTAACTTACATTTTCCTTAAGAATATTGTCAGTGCTGAATAAAAATTTAAAACAGTGGGTGTCATGTCTGATGCAAAAAAAATATTTTAAGTCAAACAGTGGTTGTGTATGATCTACGTTTTAATGAGTTATCATTTCATTATAAAAATGCTACCTACATGTCAAGTAAAGATCTGTCATGTGAATTCAGCAAAAACAAAATGCAAAGAAAATAAGGAAAAAAGCTCCACAGAGCAAAAAGTCTGAGGGTTTTTTGCACTCGCCATTATGCGCCGTTTTCCTATTTAATGTCTGTATGCCTTTTTTTCAGTTTACATTAGAAAACAAAATGGCGGACATCAATACTTGCGATGGTTTTATATCGATCATGGGGTTATCTTATTCCTTCATTAAAGCTTATTTTCTGAAAAGATCGTCATATTGTATATATTTACAACAGAAAAAGAAGTACGAGTCATAGTTTTCTTGCCAATATTCACAGATTGATTTAAAAACACATCTTACAGTTTTCTATATTTCTATGGGCTTTTTTTTCCTAAGGACAGAATTTCTTTAAATGTTGTGTACTGACTGAGAATCAAGTTAAAATCATAGGTACGGGTATTTGATCTTGAATTATCTGCCCTTGAAAATCAGAAAATACTAAAAACATCCAATTTTCAAGGGCAGATAACTCAAGATTAAGGCAAGGGAACTGTGCATTTTAATTTATATTTCTGTTTTAGCCGTTTAAAGTTTAAAGAAATTCGATCCATGGGAAAGACCAGGACTTTGAGGTACCATTTTGTCATGTTCATAGTCAAGAACATTTGCCAGTGTCTATATTGTCATGGGGCAAATTTTCTTATGGACATAATTTTTTCTTTAAACTATGTTTACTGACAGAGAATCAAATCAAAAACAGAAATATAAAATAAAGAAAATCATAGGTGCCCAGCCTCGATCATCAATTGTCTGCCGTTGAAAGTCGGAAAATACTGAAAAAATCTATTTTTAAGGGCAGATAAATCAAGATCAAGCACCTGTACCTATGATTTTTAATAAATATTTCCGTTTAAAATTTGATTCTCAGTCAGTATACAAAGTTAAAAGAAATTCTGTCTGTAGGAAAATTTTTGATGTGTCTTTAAAGGGCAAGGAATGCCTGACAAGTTTATCGACATCTCCAGACAAAACTTGAAAAAATAAAAACTTGCTTTTTTCCTTAAATAACTTTTTATTATTTTATTATTATGTTCGATCAACAAATAATTTTCTTTACATAAAAAATGCCAAAAATAGGTATAACTTCTAAAGTTATCACATATTTATTAAATAAAGTACATTGTTTCCCCTTCTCACTTATTGATACACTTATAAGGTAGAGTGACTCTCAAATAAACAATGCCCCTTGTTTATTTGGAGCCATACTGTGATAGTCCCTAGGCATCAACTGTGCTAATGAAGACAGAAATCCCCTGGCCCACTGCCAAGATCTAGGCCTTTAAGAAAATGGCTGTCATTTTAGTTTGTTAATGACGTCATTCACACACTGCTAATTTCTTCATTTAGCAAATAACCTTTTAAAGAGATTAATTTCATATGAATCTTGAGTCTTGAGTGCAAGATGTAAACAATGGTAATTTCTTTCATTATATCTGGACAAATTGGAGAAAATATATTACAGAAATAAAGTAAATACAGTTCAAATATATATAGAGAGAAAAAAAATCCGCCGTTTTCTTTTTTTGTTGCCTTGGAAACAAATGGCCGCCATGGCCGCCATTTTGATCAAATATCTACATGCTCAGAACTTTCTCATTTCTTAGCCAATTTTGAAAAATCGTTCACTTCTTTAAATGATTGAAGAAATCCTAGCTGACAGAAATTAACATAAGAACAACATTGCCTTTCCCTTTAAACAACACACTTGGCGGGTGTAAAACTTGTGAATTGAACGAGTGTTCGCTTCAGATAATGCTGTTTAGTTGGCATAAACTAGATAAATAAACAAAATGAACTGACCAAACATTCATATAACTAAATGGTATTACTTCATAAATTCATTTCTAATATTAAAACAATAACAGTGCAATAAGCAAATTCCACCATTTTCCTACCGTACATGCAGTTCTATACGAATTTAGCCATTAAAAGGTTTGTATATCGCAGTATCAAATTAGCCCAAGGTGCAGAGAAACTCGTTTCGCCAAATACATTATTGTTATTATATTGATGTCTGTTTGCATAATTGTTATGTCTACAGCTGTCTCTTCATTAAAATATTTTGTTGTGTATATTATTCACGTTATAAATTCAGCTTTTTATTACAAAACCTTATGACCGTTTGCCTTGGGAGAATTGTCTTTTTTGCTGAGTTTAATTTCGCACCGACACTATTAGTTTAAACATATTTTATTTCAAACAAATTGGTATGATTACAACAGAGATATTAACATTAACAATGATGCAATCAATTTGAAAAGGGATACGACTGAAAGCCTAGCTTATAGAGGTCTTCTCCCGATTGAAGTGAAATTACTTATACATCTGACGGTCAAGTATATAATGTTTAAAGTATTATTTTCAACAACGATCAAATAAATTTTCATAAGAAGTATGAAAGGAAAGACGATGAGATTTGATTTGGATTATATATGAAATATGAAATTTTGAACAGTGATAAATATTTCAGTGTTAGTATTTTCACTAAGATTTGGATCACCATGTAACAACGTATACAGCATAACTGTACATAGGTTAAAGAGTTTTTGGAACAACAATTAAGCTCTGACATTTGTGTAAAGTGGACATTCAAAAAAGAAATGATGATTCCTTTCTATAAGGCCACAATGACAGAGAGGTGGAAATATTTTTCTTGTATAAGTGTTAGTTTAGGGAACTGCACTCGTGGGTAACCGAGCATGATGAATTTGCCATTTCCGCGCTCCTATATACAAGTGTTTAGGTGTCTTGCGAACGTTACCACGGACTCTGTGTTTGAACGAAGATAAAGAAGGGGAATTTTGCAACTGAGGAGATAAATTGTTCCATTCTTCTAAAGCTGATAGAAGAAAAGAATTGTAGTAAAGTGCCGTACGAGTATGTACTTCCTGAATGTCGGCGGCATTTCTCAAGTTGTATGTAGCTGTTTCTCCCACAGTTTGCGAAACAAGCGAAGAGAGATATTCAAGTGTGAGACCTTGTTTCATTTTATATAAAAAGAATCAGTTTGTGATATAATCTACGTGTGTCAAGTGGTTCCAAGGGAACTTCTTTATGAAGGTTATGAAATGAAACAAGCTGTGTCGTTCCAGACACAATTCTAGATGCTTCGTTCTGTATTTTGTCAAGCTCCTGTTTTTCGTATTGGGTGCAATTGCAATAAACAATATCGGCATATTCGAGAATGGGTCTTATGAAGGAAAAATAAATGATTTTGAGAGATTTTCTGTCAAGCTGAAATGTAAGTTTGCGCATCAGATGGATCCTCTTTCAGACCCGTTCTGTTATGTGTGTTATGTGATTATGCCAGGAACCATCCTCAGAAAGATGAACTCTAAGGTGTTTATAAGATGTTACAGTTGATATTTGTTGATTATTCATGAGAAGTGGTGGATGAAGTTGTTTATTTGCTTTGCGTGAGATAAGCATTCTTTCTGACTTTGATGGGTCAAATTTTACGAGCCATGTATCTGTCCAAGTAGAGATCTTGTTGATGTCAGTTTGCAAGACTTGAGCGGAGATGACAGGATGGTCAACTACAATATGAAGGCTAGTATCATCACTAAACATGTTAATTCTAGCACCAATATCTTCAACGATATCGTTTATACTAACTAAAAAAAGGAGAGGCCCTAGGATTGAACCCTGTGGAACCCCAGCCTTGAGAGAACACCAGTTAGATTTAGCACCAGGGAGAATAACAGCTTGACGTCTATTTGAGAGGTAGTTAGAGAACGAAGAAAAGAGAGGACCGTCAGCCCCAGCTTTACGAAGCTTCAGAAGAAGACCATCATGCCAGACTTTGTCAAATGCTTTACTGATGTCAAAAAAGACTGTATGAATTTCAAGACCATCGTCCAAGGCTTTGCAGAAAGTGTTATGTAGGTACGTAAATCAGTTGACAGTGGAATCGCCTGGTTTAAACTCAGATTGCAGATGTGAAATAAAGTTGTTTGCATTTAAGAAGTTGAACAAATACTTGAATATTATTTTCTCAAAGGCCTTTTCAATACAACAAAGAAGAGATAAAGGGCGATAATTGTTTGGCAAAGCTGGGTCACCTTTTTTTGAAAATTGCGCAAACATGAGCGTCTTTCCAAAGTTTGGGTACAATACAACGTTGCAAAGAATGATAAAACAAGAAACACAATGGATATTTTATGGCCGAAGCAGTGTTTCGAAGTATTCGGTTATTAATTTCATCGGGTCCAGTTGCTTTATTTGTCTTAAGAGTTTTGAGAGTATCTTCAACATCTTGCGGAGAAATTGATATCGTAAAGAGTTTGTTTGTCGGCTCCTTATAGTAATTATGAGGTAGTTCTTTGTTGGCTATATCCAGAGAAGATTGGCTGCAGAAGAATTCATTTAATAGGTTATATTTTGATTGGGGATCGAAGTTTAGTTCATTTGTTTGTTCATGTTTAAGTGCTGGGGATGTTTGTTTTTTATTAGGTGATAACAGTCCTTTGATTAATTTCCACCAGTTTCTTTGTGACTTTGTATCTGATTTTAGTGAATCTGATATTTTATTGAAATGATCTTGTTTAGCAGATGAGTGATACTATTTCATTGCGAATTCGTCTATTATACGTCCTATGTCAACTTTGATCGTGGAGGAAGACCCCCAGGTGCCCCTCCGTGAATTATTTCATCACCTGGGTAGAGCCACTGACGTTCCGTAAGCCAGCTTAATGGCTTCCTCGCATGAAGAATTCAACGCCCCGAGGGAGGCTCGAACCCACATCGGTAGGGCAAGTAATGGAAGAATTGTCACGTTGTAGAACTTGGTAATAAAATTAATGACAAAACTACTCGAAAGCTCATTCAGTAGAGCATCGGATCGGAAATCCGATACTTCAGGTCTGACTTCTGACATGGCTGTACATTTTTTCACGTTACAACAGAATTAATATCCGCCCACACCAAGCCGTTAGCAACAACAAAGGGCAGATTCTGCAATTTCCAAATCGGTGAGTCAAAAATGATTATGAAGTACTCGATCCTCTTTTGTACGTAAAAGATAAAGGCGTCTTTCATATTCATTTTAATGAATAAAAAGTCAGTAAGTTGCAGTTATTATCTTTTTATCTTATAAAGATAGTTTTGATGGTCTGAGTTTGTGTTCAAATATACCGGCTTCATCTCGGTTCATTAAAATGCATTCTGATACTCCAATTCACCCATTGCTCACATTCCTGAAAGATTACTGAGTTAAGACACTAATATAAATATTTATAACCTGCTGTGGAATCATTAATATTCGCAGGTGGCTTAATTTCGTGGATTTCGTTCGTGTGTGAAATAAGCCGTTTAAAAAAACACACAAAATTTTACGCCCATGAAATAAATTGATGTATCAGTATTTGAATCCGCTGTTTTGTCTTCAAGCACTGACGGAAATTGTTGCAACCTATCCTTTAACAGTGAAGAAAAGAATAACTGATTAGTACGACATTTGTACAAATAAGAATATAAATATATAGGCGTCGTCGAAACATCCTGCTGAATGATTATGCGACGAATATTTGGTTCTCTTAGAGAGCTTTTTATATTTATTTGTAGGTACTAATTATGATTGATCTCTCTTTTATGTCTTCACTGTCTGCCTCCATTCTCACTGTATTAACTTTATAATTTGAGAGAATTTGTGCATTGCAGAATAAATAATGTTATTTTCCTGTCGCGCCATTGTAGACGATGAAATATATCTCTTAACCTGATTTGACCTGTAATTAATCTTGATTAAAGTGTAATTTGGTGTTATTTTTATAAGATACAGCTTCGTACAATTGTGTGATATGATAGAGGAAAACGGCATGCATAACATACTAAATAAAATGATAACTCTCCAATGAGGAGAGCAAAATTCCAAACAAACCCCTCCCCCCCCCCCCTCAGACTATTACAAAACATCAGTGTAGGTATGGATGCTTATATGACTAAGACTAGGACTTACATTTTATCAACTAAAAACGTACAAATAATTATGCTAAATGACCAGTAGTTCATAACGATAAATGCTTAAAATAGTAAATCGTTACAGTAATATGATTGCTGCAACGCTTTCAACAAGACGACAAAGTTGCAGTACAATCTCTTCCATGTGTCCTTCAGATAGTTTTAAGTCATTTTAGGATTCTATAAAGCGCTTCTGCAAGTCTCCTTTTCATGGTTCCCTATATACCACAGGCCACTGGGACTGCGCACAAAGACTAAAATTCTTCAGAAGTTTCTTAGTTTTAGGAAAGCGTTATGTCTTTTTAGATGTATGGCGATAATTATGATCTGTCTCGGAGGAACACCAAGTATTAAGCGAAATCTTCTTTTGCCTCTCATATGTTGATTTCTGCAGGCATGAGCTGAAGAAGAACATGTTCCCGTAATTTTACTTCACCCTAATTCTCAGAGACACTCCTAACTTGCCTGACATCTGTGTTATGTCAGAAGATGGATTTTGGGATCATACATGATACAAGTAATGCAAGAATGTTTATTTAACGTCGAATTCACTTTAGCTCATGAGCTATTTCCGCACAAACATGAATAACAGAAATTAACAATACAAGGACGGGGTAGCTATACGGACAAATAAGCACATTTAAATATTTAATTTATCTGATACAGTTAAGTGAGAAAGACATACCAATACATTCAATGTAATACATATAACATTTATTGTGCCTAAAGTATAAATACACCGAAAATAATTAGGTATATTTTTAATAATTAATATTAAAACTGGCAGGGTTATAATACGAAATCAAATCTGCGTAGAAGGTGGATATATACTGGGAGGAAAAGTAACAAGTATGTACATATATTCATAAAACTGAGTGAAAAGGTATTGTTTTTAAGAAATAACAACAAACTCACACCATTCCAGTTGGTGTGGCCCATTAGCAATTTCCTTTAATTGAAAGTAAAACAGAATAGCACATAAAATATTAACATAATGTTAAAAAAAAACTCTGCTTTAAGAGTAATCATATCACTTGACTCTTACTTACAATTGAATGCCTACCAGTCAGCTCATCCAGTTGACAACAGAAAGGCTATAAAGGAGTGACAATTAAGGTTTTCCAGGTCCAATGAATCCCTTATACACGCAGTTGTTGCAAAGAGCATGGTATATAAATCACAAAATTGCTCGTGTAAATAATTATGCATGCAGTCAATGTATTTACAGAAGGCAAAGCAACTGGAGAAACAGATCAGAAACAGCTCCGTCCGAGGCTATGAACTACGTTTTATTAAAAATACTACTAAGCATTTTTGAATAATTCATTTATAACAGCACGTAATTTATAAACTCTATTATTTTAATTTAGCCCGTTTAGTAAACTCACATTAGATATAGCTTTCTAAATATGCTAAGTCAAAACATTTTTTCATGTATCACTGACAATTTTGATCCCAAAATCATTTGTACTTTCTGTAAAGAAAGTGGCACATTGCAAATTTATTACCTTGAACAAATATTGAATACAAAATATACAATGTGCATATCATTATACCACTTATCACTCACTGGCAACAGCTGATGTGTGAATAATGTAAGCATTATTACTTTCTCTGCAAGCATGCCTGTAATAAATACCCAGTTTTATTTGTATGCATACAATTATCTACTTTGAGTGCCTCGGCTACGTTTTACTTCCGGATTGTTTAACTTGAAATACACTTCTTTGATGATGATACTTGATAAGATGTTATCTTCTTTGGAAGTGGTTATATTTGTGTATTTAGTAAGAATCGCAAGTCCACCTGATAGGTCGGTCAGTGAGAGCGTTAATGAGTGATCGAGGGGTTTGGATTCGATCCACGGGCGATGCATATGTTCTCTGTGATGATTTGATGAAATACATCATCAGAAGTCATTTCGTCCTCTACCTCTAAATTCATGTGGAAAAGTTGGCAGTTACTTGCAGAGAATACAGAATCCAGGAACAATGGTAAGGTTAACTGCCGATCGTTACATAACTGAAATAATATTGAAGAACGGCGCTAAACCAAAGTCAAACAAAGTAAAAATTCCATTTTCAAAAATGAAAGATTAAAATGGAAACGAATAAGCAAAATAAATTTATGATAGAGTATACATCTTTTATGTAAGTGAATTTGCTTCTAATTTTTTTCTAAAACAAGTAATTCCGCATTTATATCTCAGATACAAATCAAACGTGCATTGTTATGGACTATTGTTGTAGTTTTCATAGTTGGGATAACTTAGAGATAAGGAAAATACAAATGAGCCGTGCCATGGGAAAACCAACATAGTGGGTTTGCGACCAGCATGGATCCAGACCAGCCTGCGCATCCGCGCAGTCTGGTCAGGATCCATGCTGTTCGCTAACAGTTTCTTCAATTCCAATAGGCTTTAAAAGCGAACAGCATGGAGCCTGACCAGACTGCGCGGATGCGCAGGCTGGTCTGGATCCATGCTGGTCGCAAACCCACTATGTTTGATTTTCTCATGGCACGGCTCAAATGTATATATAAGGTATGAATTACAGTGTGGGTAGATTGTTTTCTGGTATGAAATACATTGGTCGTGTTAAATGCACATATGGAAGGCTTCAAGCCACTTTGCACATGCCAAATCTAATTCATACTGTAACAAGAGCCATGTTAGACATGGCCAATCCCCCCGCCGGGCATATTATAACTGAAGGCTTAAGTTCCTGGCAAGTTAGTGTCTGAAAGTATTAATTTTGGGGAAAGCTTTGAAGAACCATTTAGTTGTGGTCCGCATCAGGGGTTTTAAAGATGTGGAAGAGACAATAAGTCAGTGGTGAGGTGGTTTACTGCTAAATTTTATTAATTTTCATGAACAGTATAGCTATGATGTTTTTCTATATGGCTACTGTAAAAAGAAGGAATGGAAAGCTAACAGGGAACACGAGTGCCAGAATGTCACAATATATGCCCGTCACAGCAAATTTCTTTACTCTTGCAGCTGTATTTGCAAATGGAATTTTAATTTTGTGGTTGTTTAGTAATCATTGTAAGTCTTTTGTTTTTTTAAGTCCACAAAAAACTCCTTACCAGGTAGAGATATCTTAAAATACACGTAAAATTAGAAAGTAACATCCATGTTGTACCACAGAAAAGTGGTCTTGTTTTTTCCCTATGGTCAATTATAAAAATGTTACAATATAAGTTATTCATAGTAACAACTAAGGGAAGTTAATCTTAAAAAAAAAAAAAAAAAAAAAAAAAAAAAAAAGAATCTTTACCAGGTAGAGATTGGTCAAAATACACCTCAAAATTGGATGTAGCATGCATGTTTTAAGACAGAAAAGTGGTCTCGATTTTTCCCTACGACTAGTAATGAAAAGGTTACAATAAAAGCTATTTAAAGTAACAACAAAGGGAGGTAATTCTAAAGAAGGGAACTGCGCATGACACTTCGTCTCATGATGGTGTATAATTGTGCCAAGTTACATCAAAATCTCTCCATGCATGAAGAAGAAATGCTTCGGACAATGTCATTCTTGTATCTGACCTTTGGCCTCTACGTGTGACCTTGACCTTAGACCTAGGGACCTGGATCTTGCGCATGACATTCTGTCTCGTGGTGGTGAACATTTGTGCCAAGTTATATCAAAATCCCTCTATGCATGAAGAAGAAATGCTCCGGACAATTGTTTTAAGAAAATATGATAAAGGGGAATAACTCAAAAAATAGGCAAGGCAGAGTTATTGTTCTTGCACACTGCACTTCCTCCCAATGTGTTCTATCAGTGTATGACGTTTGAAGAAAATCCCTCCAGTACTTTTGGAGTTATGCTCCGGACAAAATTTTTTTAAGAAAATAAGATAAAGGGGAATAACTAAAAAAATAGGCACGGTAGAGTTATTGTTCTTGCACACTACATCCCAATGTGTTCTATCAGTGTATGAAGTTTGAAGAAAATCCCTCCAGAACGTTTGGAGTTATGCTCCGGACAAAGATCGTTGCGGACGCACGCACGCACGCACGCACGGACGGAGAGCATTTCTAATATCCCCTTCGCCTTTGGCGGGGGGATAAATAAAAACTACAAACTGTACCCTCTTACATTTGCATGTCTGAGAACTGTAAAACACTGATAAATATATGCACTCCAATTAATTGCCTTATCTTCAACAATAGAATTCCGTTTATGTTCTAAATACTTTTGAGTATATATTTGTTTACAATTTCCCTCGAGACAAAATTGTTTCAAACAAAGTTAAATGAGGAACTTTAAATTATTAAATATCAGAAGTTTAGAAAAAGTATGTGCATACATTTGCATAATGGGGTAAAACAATTGCAACCCAATAAATGCCCTTTTCCGTAACTGAACGATATAATTCTGTTTATATCAATAATATTTATATAAATTTGTATCATCTTTTATTTCCATTTAGACAAAACAAGTTTTAAATTATTAAACATATTAGCCTTTAGTTTATACTAATTCATTTTAGGTCGATTGTGAAACCTCGACACCTCATTCCTGATAGAATCCATCGCCACAAGGGTATGAGAGAAGAGGCCAGTTTTTCCTTTTAATGCTGAGCTACTGGTACCATTTTTCCACGTCTTTGGTATGACGCGGCCGGGGATCGAACCCATGACCTCCCGCATTCGAAGGGACGCTCTACCACTAGGCTAGCGAGGTGGTTGGCCTCATATTAGTTCATATTAGCCTTTGAAAAGATGCTTCATATATTTCCTTTAGTATAATTTATTTTGTCTAGGCTATGCATGCTCTTTGAAATCTCATTTAATTCCTGGTGTTGGTGTAAATATCAATACTTCGCGAGAGATACTTCAGACACTTACTAAGAACACTTATCATGTCATAGCTTATTCGTTTAAATAACCATCAACAGTTGAAATGGATTATGGTTTGATTTAATAAAACAAAACTAAGTTTCAAATGTATCGTGGAATTCGCGCAATCAACAATATGACAGTTAATCATACAGTGTGATTAGCATTGACAATAATAACATACTCATTAGCCTTTGACGGCGCCTGATTCATTGAACGCAGGTTTGAATAATCGCAAGCTTGTGATAAAGGGATATGTTTGCGAAAGCTAGTTTAAGCTCCTGAAAAAGTTACATGTCTGCCAACTCAAATTTGAATCATGAAAGGGGCTTTTCATAGAATTCGAGCATGAATTCATACCAGCGATTCGAATCAAGGGTTCAGTGCATTTTGCTTAATTAGTACTTTTCTCGAAATACGTAGTTTTATCATATATAATAGGTATCTGTTTTAAATATATGAGCCGTGCCATGGAAAAACCAACATAGTGGGTTTGCTTCCAGCATGGATCCAGACCAGCCTGCGCATCCGCGCAGTCTGGTCAGGATCCATGCTGTTCGCTTTTAAAGCCTACTGCAATTAGAGAAACTGTTAGCGAACAGACTGCGCGGATGCGCAGGCTGGTCTGGATCCATGCTGGTCGCAAAGCCACTATGTTCGTTTTCTCATGGCGCGGCTCAAATGTCAAAAGATACTTGTCCGGTGCTAAATTAACTTCTAAACTTCATCAAAACTAAATTTTGATTTTTACACAAATGAAATACAAGACTCCAAATCGAATGCGACATTATCCATTAGCCAATAGCTATGTAGCGCCTGGATAGCATAGTGGTAGAGCATCAGCATGGGTACCAAAAGTTATTTTTTCACGAAATACGATTCTTTTCGTATACATTCGTATTTCTACAAACAAACTGTGCATAAATTTTATTTTCATTTAGCCCCTCTTAAAGAATAACTTGCATCAAATGTGGACGTGGTTCTGTTTATGTTGATATATATATTGCCATGAGGTTCAACAAGGGTCTTCTTCAACGGCTTAGTGTGGAACATCACCATTTCATTGACATTTGTAGGTCTGAATTAAACACAATATATGATGTAAAATAAGTTATATCACGCCAAACATTAACCACAGAGAGTGTTTTAGACGTTATTAGCTTTTCTTTTGAAATTGTTTTCATGTTCGCTTAACAATAATTACAAAAAAAATGCGTAACGCTTTTTAAAAAGACAACTATGAAACCTAAATAGCTTTTTCAGTAAAAATACCCTTGTTCGTAGAACTAAACAAATGAGTGTGAAAGCACATTAGGTAGAGATGGTACCTAAAAATTCAAATTGCATCTGATATTACTTTCTGTTGAAAAATTAATACTGGAGTACCTCAATTATATAATGGTTTAACTTTCATACTTCATTTTTCATGCTGAAAGGCTATATTTAATCCGAAAAATTTGGTCCTACTTGGAAAAGTGAAGCCAGTGACAGATAACTCTTCTAGGACTATTTAGTTATCTGAACAAAGTATGCATAGATTCGGATGTGTTTCCCAAAGCTATAGTTTACTTCAAGATCTATGAATAATCATTCAAACAAAAAGTTGAGCACTATCTTTCATTTTCAAACGAATTCATTTAAAGACATTCTTTTTATTTATTACTGCCGATAATTTGCAGGTATGGTATGATCCTAGAAAATAAAACATTATTCATGAGGTAGAGACCGTACCATAGCTCTTCGCATACTTTGATTTTTCAAACTAAAGTGATTTTTACAAATGCACCGGTTACGATAAAAAATGTAAACAAAAGACTCCGTCTATAATCTTTGAAATGTATGAATGACACTCGATCTTAGTCATAATTCTGATTGACAGTGAATGCTAATGACTCCATGTGTTGCAGAAAGGTATTTAGTTTGTAACTGTACTTTCCCATCAATTAAAATCCTCTCAAAACTGGTAAAATAATTACTTATATTTGGACAAAGCTCACGGTCTTTTCCGTTCGACAGCTGCTAAAAGGGCAAATATAAAAGATTCAGTGTAAGTTATATTTCACTGGTACTACCAGTTAGTAAGTTCATACTCTGAACAACACGTCAGAGAAATTTGGGCAAATTTGACCGATTATGACGTTGGCAGCATTAGATTATATTTTTTCTTGACACGAAAATTGCCGTTAGGTAACAAAGCGAATACGCCGATAATCCGGAGTCACCGATTATTGTTCCAGTTCACGCAATGTAATCCAGGCAATTAAACTGCATAGCTATTAGCTGCTGCTGTTATAGGGAAGTGGTAGAGTGTCTGCCTTAGGTGTGAGAGGTCCTGGGTTCGAGTCCCAGTTAGAGCTTCACTATTTGCATCCTGCTAAAGCATAGTTTTGCTGTTAATAGACTGTTCCAGATGTTCTAATTTTTTAGCACACAGTATCATGGATCATTATTTAGCAATCCAGATCAAAATTGAACTTTAAATCAAATGCACCCAATTAGTAAATATTCACTATATTATGTCCCTTTGATATTTATGCTCTCCATGTTCGAGAAGAGTTACATTTCCTTGATCACAAAATTTTCTTTAACATGAAAATATTAAATGCTCATAACTCCACACTTCGGGTCAAAATATTGTCTATATTTCTGTTTTTGAGAAATATATGGACACTTGTCTTCATTTCAAAGCTTTTTAACTTCAAACCTATGATTTGAAAAACTTAGGTACTATCTCTACATGAGGAAAAAATATAAATAGACTATATGAATTTTACGACATCGAATCCCTCAACAATTTACAAAATTTGTTTGCCAAGAATAATCAAGGCCTCAAAATGTATGAGTTAAAAACAGAGCGATATAAAAATGTATATTCTTTCTCATGGTCACACCAAAACCATACCAAAAACTGTGCCGAAAGAAGTTATTTAACTTTTTATGACACGCATCTTGTGTTTACAAATGTACCTAATTTGCATATTGACCGAGGCGTGCGGAATCGCATTTGCCTTGCGGAATCTACCGTTACAGAAACTTCGGTTAATATAATGCAGACGTTCTTTAGTATAAATAAAATGGTAGTGTTAGTTAATAAGAAATGACAATCACCTTTCTTTAGCTAATCAACCAAAAACAAAGAAGCCGATGTCGCTGTCAAAAATCCCCGTATTTACTGCACGGTGCTATGTTAAATTATTGCAAGTGTGAGATAAGCGATATGCGCTTCAGTTTTGCACACGATTTGTTGTTGTTGTCGTTGAATACATAGCCTTAGGTACCATCTCTACATTAGGCATCTAGAAGAATACCCGCTATCTAACTTTATACCACAGTTATGTAAAACAATACAACTAAAACTAATTTATATTTTCCAAGATTGCACAAACTCATAGGGATAAACTTACAGCCTTATGAAAACACAGACTTGTTATATTAGCAGACAATACAAAGGTTATTTACAAAAGTATCGGCACGCGAAACACTACCCTCCGTTTTCTTCTGAGCCATCTAAATTTGGACAACAACTATAGAAATGAACTTGGACGTCGAGATATCGATGGAGATCATAAATGTCAGTGAAGATATCACATATATATATATATTGCCATACTTGTATCAATTTTCTAAGAGAAAGTTTTAATAATGTTGGATATTAAATGCAATAAAACATTAAACTGATAGAACATAAGCGGATAGAACAATAAAGCTGATGGTTTGATGCGTATTTATATTGTCGTAAAACAACCATATTAGACAGACTTGCTCTGTAATCGAACCCGGATAACCAAATGAACTATCTTGGGTTCCATTGTTGTTATAACCAAAGATGTATGCTTTGAAATTTGAGGCGCAGTGGTGACATAAGGGTCCAAGCTTTAGCGGGTTAAAAACACACAAAGATGTGAATTTGACCTTAGGTTTAGCATATCCGTAATCAAGGTACAAGTCAGAAATCAACGATCCAATTTTACTTATTAGTTCTTATGCAAAGTAAACAGATATACAATTTAGCATTTGCCCTCAATCTATGCGAGAATAGATTCGTTCTTGTAATTAAAAGATGTGCATTGAGCCAACCGCTGTTGACCAATCAAAACATACATATAAACGATCTAATATTCCATTCTTTTTCAAGTTGTTAATTTAAAACTGACGTTTGATTTAAATCCGCATAGAGGTTTATACATTTAGATAATGGAACAAAAGTTTCAGTCATTATCAACACGTGCTGTATAGGATGCATTTGAATAATTGAAACATTTTAAAATTAATACAAGAAAATACTCACTTGAAGCTTTTGTAACATTAAACTAATTAATACGCACTGTTGTGTTGTAATATTTAAAAGAAATGAGTTTTTTTTCGGATGAGACTGATATATTGCGCGGCTTGAAAAAAATACTTTATCAGTCGTTGGTGAAAATTAACTGTTAGTATTCGTCTAAATTTCATAGCTATGCAGCGTAACATGCATAATCTGCTTTAACAGTGAACTGATCTTAACAAAATTTGGCACCAATCTTCATAACATTGCAAATCATACCTCGGGGATTTCTTTGCATTGCAATTGCACACATCAATCTTCGAGATATGAGTTTTTTTTTTATTTTTTATTTATGCGAAACAGAATTAAAACACTAAAACACGAAAAAAACTTCTCAACTAAGACGTATATTTTCAACATAAACTTTGAGCTGCTTTTGTAAAGCTTTGAGATATTTATTTTTTGTGGAAGATTTAGTTACTGTTTCGATTTATGTATTGGTTACAGAAAATGATAACAGATGACAAAGATGTAACATTGCAGCCATTTCCTAACTTAAATGCTGTTCTTCACAACAGAGGAGGCAGTAAACAGTTTTCAGCTGTTAGTGTCGAATTGGCCAGGGTCAAATTTACAAATAAGACGCAATTTACGGAATGAAGTGCATATTTGAACTTCTAAATAATAATAATTGCTAGAATTGAAGTTTCAGCAGCTAGAATTGAGTTTCACTTATTTAAAGAAAATCAGTTGAGTAGCCTTGATCTTGATAGTATGACGTAATGACTTGCAGGAGCGTATACATGCTTCCTCTGAGCTAGCTTAAAGTGGGGTTGTTATTTTAGCAGGGGCCTCAGGAAAACTGGAATAGTGAAAAAACGGTACGGATGGCACATATATTTGAGCTTATTTTCAGATTTTACAGTGTTACTGGAGTATGGAACGGTGTAGCAGTTGGGGCTATCATTTGCAGGGAATTGTCTCCTCCCAGTTTAAGCGAATTTGAGCTTTAAAACTGTCTTGAGCTTTGAAAATGTCTGTGCCAGCCGATCTTTATCTCAAATAAGCTTCCTCGAGTTCAAGCTTTGAGTTTGTATACTTTTTTCTTTTGGATGTTTGTGTCTGTTTGTTACATTTATGTGTTATCAGTACGTTGATATATATCGTCCAATGCTTAATGATATTTTATTATGCTTATTTTCTCGTATGATGAATTGTCCTCCCATGAGTACACTGACAAATCGACAGTTCAACGCCCTTATTGCGTTGAACCCTCGAAATACTTACTTTAGTTCAAAGCGTTATTTCGTTGACAGGCCTTTCTAAAAATCGATATTATAGCATGTACTTACAGAGGTCCCTTACTTTTTAAACTCAACCTTATGCACTTCCAAAGTTAAAGTAATAAGCATTTGCAATTCTTTCCTAAACGAGATACTTTCGCAAAGCTTACGAAATCACTCTCTAAGATTTCCGTCTGCATTGTATTAAAATATACTTTTTAAAACTTGATCATTGAATATGCATCTAATATCACGTTTCGTTCATTTCTCATATTCCTAAACGCAGTATCGTATAATGACATTCATTTAAATGTAAATGTTTAAAACTTTTCTGATGCTAATATTTCGTCTACTTAGCTTTCATGTCCAGTGCGGACGGAATTGTTTGCAACTGATTTTTAACACTGATGAAATAGACAATGAAATTTTCATCAATATAAAATTCAAACATGTGGGTGTCGTTTTCAGAAACAACCGACATTTACATAATAAAGTAATGCGTTATTCCAATAACATTTGGTTTCTCTTTGAGAGTCTGTTTTATAAGCTATAATTGTATTAACAATGTCTGCATTTGGGACACAATATTCCAGCTATATAATCATTTTACTATGATATATGAATAGATAACGATATTATCCTGTCGCCACTCAGGAAGACAAAATTCCATCTCTGAACCAGATTTATTGTGTTCATTTAATCTTAATTAAAGAAATATTAATAAGAAACTGCGTTATACACAAGTATGTGCTGTGGCTGACCAAAACAACATATGCAGCACACCAAAACGAGGACAAATAACAGCGTTTCAAGAACACAGCCCCTTTAAATTGTAACCTTATAGCAGTGTATGTATGAGTGTGTACATGATTAATATATACACGAGTAAAACACATTGACAACGAGGGACAGTGAAACACCGCCGTAGAACGGTCAGTGGTACAACACCATTGGGGAGTTTAAACAGGTTAATTTTGCACAAATCCTTCTTCCTTTGCCAACCATTATTAATGTACCAATCAAATAAATTTGGAAATATTCTCCTTTCATGTATCACATTTTTGATGTGTATTTTCTTAATAAAATCGCAAATTGAAAATATTTTTATTCATCAGATCATGAGTTAATGTTATTCATTTTATTGATTTCATAAGATTTTTATGATATCATTTTGTTCTCTTCTTATCAAAATATTTAATTCTCCAGTCTAAATGTGAATAAAGGTATACTTTTGCAAAGTCTTCTTATGTAATATTCATGAAATTATTGTACCTCGTTTATACTGGTCTACATATGTTCTTTTTCCTCATATGTAAATGTATCATATACTGATACTGAAATCTTGAGTAGAACGTATGTAACCGAGCGTCATTAAACACACAATGGCAGCAGCTGATGTGTGAATAATAAAAGCATTTTTTCCTTCTCTGCAAACTTGCCTGTATGATAAATTAATAGTTAAATTTGTACGCATACAAAACTGTTCATGTACTGAGATATGTATACAGCTGTTCGGGAAGTGCTTTCCTTGAAAATAACATCGCATTTATGATATATGATAGTCTGGAATTGAAGAAGCAATGTATCATTTTCAACTGTTCGAATTGTATTATGTAAAAGAATAATATTTCTAAGCGTCCTGGTACCAGCAGAGAGATTTGTATTAAGCTCTACGAATGTAGAACTTACTAACTTCTACGTACGACTTACTAAGTCCTGAGCACGACAAATAACTCTTATCTACGACTTACCAACTCCTTAGTACGACTTACTACATCTTACGTATGACTTAATCACTACTACATATAACGTACTAGCACTGGTTCAAAGACACATACGTGTTGAGTGTAAGATTGAGCAAATCATAAGTAGAGGTTATGATGTCCTACATAAGTAAGTAATTCCTAATCATGAGTCAGTAAGTCGTACGTAGGAGTTTATACTTCCTTCGCGACACACTAACTCCTACATAAGGCTTACTTAATCCTACTTACGACTTATATCACCTAGGAATTACTTACTCCTTTGTTAATTAAGTCATAAGTATGCGTTATTAAGACCTCTGCAGGAATTATTATGTCCTACCGAGGAGGCAACAAACAGTACAAAATTAAAAGTCGTAAGTAGGATTTAATAAGCCATATACATGTAGGAGCCAGTGTGCCGAACATTAAGCTTACTACAAAATCTCTTTGCTGGCATCAGAATGCTTCTATACGCTGCCTGTATGATTTAATGTTTATAAATGCAGTTTACATTTATTTCAAGCTAGTTACTGCTTGATCCACCTAATCCGTAAACGTTTTTTTCCGTAAATTGCGGCTTTAGTTTGCAAGATTGAGATATAAACTACACATCGTCCTGAAGTCCTTGAAAACAGGCAGTTCTTAATTTTTATAACATCTGTGAGGATGTCTATTTTCTCATCAAATTGTATTTTCCAGTTCTAAACGTCGAGCAAAATCACAATTTCAATTTTTATACGTCCGAAGGGACGTATTATGTTATGACTACGGTGTCCGTCCGTCCGTTAGCAATTTCGTGTCCGTTCTGTAACTCTTAACCCCTTCAAGCTACAGTCACACATACGGATATGTCCGTGCGTTGAGGTACGATGCGGATGGGATTGGTCTGTGGGGGTGCGGACACGGATAAGTACGGAGCAGTACGTCTTAGTTCGGGAAAAATGGTGAGAAACGGGGAACAAAAAATACAGGACGCGAAAAAGTACTACGTTGAACTACGTTTTACTGCATCTGGCAACTTGCCCAGCTCGTGGACGGGTCTGTGGTGAACTACGTTGAACAACGCTTAAGTACGGGCAGCCTCGGATAACTACGTTCAGCGTTCAGCTACGGATCAATAGGGCAAGGTACGTTTCAGTACGGATAACGTTTAACTATGAATGAATAAGTTTCAACCAAGCTGGGCTAAAGTCACGCTCAAATGGCTACGCATCGCTCAAACCTTTTTGCATGTTCAAAAGTGGGAGAAACTTGCAAGTTTGGGATAATTCTTGAATACGTTTTGACCAAATGTTGGTACGGATTGATACTGATTACTACGTTCCTATCCGTGGCTAGACGTAGCTATCAGCGCCGTATGTGTGACTGGGGTATAAAGGATTTCAAAGAAACTTGACACAAAAGCGCATGTTTTGGATGGCTCGCTTCAAGGGTAAGGTCACACTTAGGGGAAAATGTCATACCAAGGAAATATTGTTGGAACTTTTTTAACAGTCCATCTACAAATAGACCCAAGATATAAGTTTTATTTTATGTTATTTTTAGGCACAAAGCAACGAAAATAATCAATTTAAAAAAAAAAAAATGACACCAAAATTATTTTGGTTATAAAAGATGCTTTGAAAATTTCAAATCCTAATGTTAACCTCGGAGTACTTAAGGATGATATATAATGTCTTACATTTAATGCGAAATCAATGAAAAACCTTTTGTTTGGAAGGTGAATCAAATAGCAAACGAGGAGCTGTAAATTATAGAACACCATAGCCTTTGTAATCATAATAAGGATGACGCTTTAGATATGACACTATTTGGCATTAAAAGGTCAAAAGTGATCCATCATTATTTTTATCTGATCTTCTTAACTATGCAGACTCTTAAAAGTCTGTTGAAACAGTTTATAATTTCGACAACTATCTTTTTAACTTCATCGATTTCATTACCTTGCTCTTGAAATAATAAATCAAAGCCTTGAGATGTCTGGTGGTTGCGGGTTTTGCTAGAGTTATTTTCATTTAAAATGCAAATCTAAATATGTATAAGAAACAAATACTAATGTGCCTCATATCAAAGATAAACTCTGCCTGACCTTACATGAACAGCTGGAAGTCAGTGATGTAACCATGGGCTGGAATACCTAATCATTGACAGATCTTATATAATCTAATGGCCAGTGCGAATGGATAGAGAATGAATAAGAACTACTTGCTCATTGATAATTCATCCGCATTGTTCATGAATGGGACTACTTTGTGTAGCACATGAACATCCTTTGGATGTGATTTGGAATCAAATAAAGATACTACATGATTGTCAGAAATACACTTAACTTTGGTAGCGGGATAAACCCGCAACCAAAAATCGAGATTTATGAGAAACTTCAGACACTTACTATACTTCGAAACACATAAATATCATAAGTTCTTCCCTTAAATAAACGTCAAATTTGAGTTATGAATTGGTTTAAAGTAGGTTTTTTTTTTAAAATTACAGTATCAGTGTTGTGTTGGTTGTTTTAAAAAAAAATCCCAGATACAATTGAATATAAAGAAACTGTCAAAAAGTCCTTCTAAAATGCATATACATGTATTTCGCAACTTAACTAGTTTAAGTAACGGTATATGAGGTCTATAACTATTGCCAGTATAGCATTTTCTTATATGTTGATGTGTAAGCGGCATTATGAGCACTTAAAACGTTTTAGCAACTGAGACTTGTTTGCATTAAATGTTGTACATAAAATTCATAAATATCGATGCTACTAAAACGAAGTTAGTTCTCATTGGTAACAGCTGATGTGTCAATAATAAATACTTTAAGCACATATACCGATCATAAAAGTAATACTTTATTTATACGCATAAAACAGTTCTTTGTTGTTCTACCTTGCTTTCCTATTGATATATATTTGAGCCGCGCCATCAGAAAACCAACATAGTGGCTTTGCGACCAGCATGGATCCAGACCAGCCTGCGCATCCGCGCAGTCTGGTCAGGATCCATGCTGTTCGCTAACGGTTTCTCTAATTTCAATAGGCTTTGAAAGCGAACAGTGTGGATCCTGACCAGATTGCGTGGATGCGCAGGTTGGTCTGGATCCATGCTGGTCGCAAACCTACTATGTTGGTTTTCTCATGGTGCGGCTCATTTGTATTTCAATTAGCATTCTGTGCGGGGTTCCGTTCGGACAGTTTGGATTTTCATTTTTCCACGAACTACGATGTTCGCAACCACGACGATGAAAGTTGAAACTACGATGATAAAAACGCAGAGCTACGACGATGAAAGTCGAAAGTTGAAACCACAATTGTAAAAGGTGAAAAGACGGAACAATGATGAAAACACGAATTTGAATTACGATGGTGAAAACGAGATATAAAAAACCTGTTTTTTATGGGGATGTGGTTTACAAACTTCGTAAGATCTTGGGTCATGGTAATTTTCCAACTGTATTTGCTAAAGTTATCAAACGTTTTATTAAAATAGGTTAAACCCAACTGTTTTGAGACATACTGCATGTTTAGTGCTCAAACCGTTTACAGTTGGACACTACGCTTCCCTCTTTGATTGCGTCTGACGGAAGAGGGGGAGGACTCTATGATAAGCAGTTTTTATATCCCACCAGGACTAAACCGTTTTGATATCGGTCTTCTGGCCTGTTTCGTCGGGCCCTTAAGGGTGTTTCTCTTGTTGCTCTGTCTTCTGTAAAGACGTTGAATACATACGTTTTTGGTTCTTAAGGTTTGTATTTATATATATTTATACAGGAGCATTTTCGTGTTTTACATGCCATGCCTTTTTGTTTCCATTACGTGTGTTAGAGATTCACCTGGCAGGAATTACTTTTATTTACACTGCCCTGTGTCTTTGGAAAATGGTCGGGGTAAGAGTGGTGTTGGGTGCGCACCATAAACCGGTTTAAGCTCCCCAGTGGTGTTTTTTGCCACTGACCGTTCCAAGGCGGTGCCCAACTGTGTCCCTTTATTTGTTCGTTTTGTCCTCGTGTGTTTGCTTTGTATGCGTGTGCGTGTGTGTTTGTAGTGTGCACATCTGCGTGCTGTGGGTTTCGTTTTGCGGAGGCTTTGTTTTTTGAAAATGGCATTCCCTGTTTGATATATGTCCTTGTTCTTTTTCACCATTCTGGTCTTAACTGTTTCTTTTTCATCACCATGATTTCGCCGCTCATCATTTCTCCATTGTAGTTTAGACTTTTGACCTTCGTCTTTTCAGCATGGTAATTTCTATTTTCTACTTTCGTGTTTTAAACATTGCTGTTTTGACTTCCACCATCCGTAGTTTTGACTTTCATCACCGTGGTTTCGGCTTTCACCTTCGCAGTTTTAACTTTCATCATTTCATCATCGTGATTTGGACTTTCATAATACTTGTTGCGACATTTATCATCGTGGTTTCGCGATTTCGACTTACGCGATTTGGAGATAAGAAGGAAAGGAAAGAAACAGTGATCCAGACTGAGCATCGTACTGCGTTCGTCCTAAAAGTCATTAATTTCTGTTGAAGATGTTAACGAAGATAGTTTTCTCCATCATGGAAATACATGTGAAGTGACAAGCACACAATGATTAGGATTTAAATTGTATGGAAAGAATTTATGGGGGTAAAGAACATAAGTTCTTCAAGTAGATCCTTAGTATCGTGACATTTTGTTTATGGTTTAATCTCTCAACCCACATATCTTGCGAGAAATCCAGGAGTACTTACTTTAGTTTAATTGAGCGCAAAATATAAATGGAATGCTTTTGACAAGCCGCTTTATACTCAATACCTTATACAACAATTGCATCTAATGTTCTGATGAATTACCTTAGCTCGATTGACCTTGAAAGCGTTCAGCATTTGTGAGGCCAGAGCCCTTAATAATCGTGCTTATTTACATACATCAAGTCTTTTATCATATTATTATATTCACATTTTACAAGAAGGAGCTGTTCTCATAAGGGAATCACTGCGAAACAATTACAGTATGTTCGCCTTTTCATAGCTGTTTTAGTGGACACTGAAAAATAATAAGTTACAACAGTTACAATGTTTTCGTCACGTACGGCTTCATTTTACAAGATACATTACAATATCATGTTATACATCGTTCTAAAGGTCTCTGCAGACGAAAGTGGGATATTTGTTTTTAGTTCTGAAGATAATATCAATAATGTTAGATAATGACAAAACATCTATTTTCCCTATCTAATGAAAAGATTATTTCGAATATTTTACATTTTTTACAAGGGAATGTTGCTTTTATGCTAACTAAGATAGCAGACATTTGGTAATAGTTCATCAACAAATAAATTTAAATCTGAAATTCAAAAATCTTTTACTGTCCAATTGGGCAGAAATTTAAGATGGAATATTTTCTATCAAACTCGTTTTTGAAAATAAAGATATTTTCAAAGTTGACAAATTTCCTTTCTCAGCCTTTGAGGTTCTTTAGAATTATATGAAGTATGGAAGACTTTTGGTTGAAGATTCCATGTACACCGCCGTATGAATATATTTGCGGGTGTCTCTAAATTTTATTTCAGTACTTGAGTTCTGCTCTACCTAGGGCTAGAGGGCGTGGATGGTAGCATACATTGCCACTATCGTCCATGACCAGGCTCAATTAAACCAAGCCTGCATCATTTTCATTTATGTCGTGTTGGGCGACATGTGGTTTTCCACTTTTTCTTTTTTTACTGTATTGAAAGAGAAATAAAGAAAAAGCCTTGTTGCTGAAAAAAGGTGGAACAAACGGTAAAACATCTGTTACTCTAAACGCAATTACTTAAGATTTAAATAGGAATTGCATTGATTAGAAGAAAAGTTTTGACTACATGATACTTAAGTTTACTGTCCTTGCTTACCTCAAAGAGAGAAACAGTCATTTTCATCTTTTTCCTGATAAGGTTGATACGGTTTTGAAAAGCTAAGATTTGCAGCTTTGCATTGCGGTTATTTAGAGAAGCATAAAAGTTTACGTTCAACTTAAACTTGCTTGTATATTTCATGTGTGTTCCGGGAATTTTGAAGGCAGTTTATAGTTTTCCACCTGTTAGTGTGGAATTGGTAGGGGTCATATTCACAAATAAGAGGCAATTTATAGATTAAAGTGCATTTATTTTTTATAGCATATGTTGCAGTTAAGTTTCAGTAGAAAACATTCGGTTATTGGGTAGATAACGTTCAATTATCATTTACTTTGAAAATGTGATAGTGGCTGGTAAACGTTAGGTTGGGTACGCACCATAAACCGGTTAAAGCTCCTCAGTGGTGTTTTTGCCACTGACCGTTCCAAGGCGTGCCCCACTGTGTTCCTTTACATGTATGTTTTGACCTAGTGTGTTTGCTTTGTGTGTGTGTGTGCGTGTGAGTGTACGTGCGTGCGGGTGTGTGTGTGTGTGTGTGTGTGTGTGTGTGTTTGTTGGAAGTGTTTCCCTGTTTGATATTTATTTTCGTAGCTTCAAGTGAAGCAGTCATTTTGACAGGGAGCTCAATAAAAGAACGGTATAGATGACAGATACTTTTAAGTTTATTATCAGATTTCACAGTGTGATTTGAGCGAAGAAACCATGAGGCTGTTAGTGCTATCATTTGAGGGAACTTGAAAGTCACCATATTACCTAATTTTGCTGCTGTTACTCAAAACTCAAACAATCGTATAGATGATTAATGGAGAATAAATACATGAGACTAAAACTGTTTTTCCACTGCCGTCCATGAAAAGACTCAATCAAACCGAACCTGCAACATTTTCGTTTATGTCGTGTTGGGCGGCCTGTGGTTTTCCAAGGAAGGATGGGGGATCGGGCACTGAATGTTTCAAATTTATCTGCATAATGATTTTTCTTTATTTTTAAATGTTGTGAATGATTCGTGCATCTATTTCATGAAATATGTTTATGAAAAACACAGTTACTGTGCAGACATTCAATACCTGTTTTTCAGTTCTTAATGAATTTTGGCAGATATCCTCGGAATATAATAAATCACAAAATCTTAATTTCATTCTTAACTTAAAACCTCATAAACCTATTCAATCTCCCATTGAATTGACATAATCTCCGTGCTAATTTACATTTTAGACGCTGTCTAGGGTTTGTTATAAAACCGTAAATAAAAGTCTCATATAGTGTTTATAGTGCGCTCAGAGGAGAAAAACATAAAAGATTTTATGATTTATAGTGTTGCTGATATTGTAGCAAAGGGTTTATATTTCATATTCCTGAAAAAAAAATGTTTCCACGGAAAAGCACCTGATTCTTTAAAAAAAAGAATCATTATTTTGAGACTGAATGTAAAATAGAAACTTCAAACAGCCAGACCATTGTAATCAAGAACCTAATTCGCTTTAATACTTCCAACATACCAGCTAAAAGTATGCAAGCAGATCAATGTGTTTGTAACATTTCGATACATTATTTCCCTACAGACAATAAATTCTCAATTTAATACATAATACATCCGTTTATTGAATTTGTACACGATCCAGTGAATGCTATGTTTACCAAAAACATATATGTTTCAAAAAGTCATGAAGTTTGTTACATGTGGTTGGTTTCCGTACGATGAAAACAGTTGTGAACAATAATGCATTGCATCCACAGAGTACTTACTGTTTTGTCTATGAATGAACAAGAACGAACATTGTGCACGTGTTACTCTATAGAATTAAATACCATTAGGACTGATGAGGGCGGCGCTCTACAGATTTCTGACTAGACGTGGCTGGTTTTGTTGTGGAAATGGACAGTTAACCTTTAAGGGATTCTCTATATTGTACAGGGTATCAAAGGTACTAAGTTCTGTGCTTATAGATCGGTCCATAGTAAGAAATATTGGAAAGCAAGACACCAAAATGGATCTAATTCGCTCACAGAATAGCAAAACTTAAAATAATGCTTTTCATATAAGATCACTTTTTCAATAGTTTTGTTGATGAATTTGGCCTGCACATTGATCTGGGTTGCACATTTATTGCTTACAAAAACAATCAGTGGATTTCATCTTGGTCATTCTTAATGATGATGTAGTGTAACTTGCCCTTGTTTTAGTAAACATCTGTTCATCAAGGCGGACCGGATATTGAACAGAATATTTTATCCTGTCACATTTAGCAATTTTGATCCGATAATAAGGTGCCGTTTATAGTGTATTTTTATTTATCTACGGCACTTGATCACATACAGCTGTTTACCTTTTTAGTGGGCGTACTAATTCAAACTGCGAAAAAAATCTATCTTTCGATATTAGGCCTTAATATGAGCCATGCCATGAGAAAACCAACATAGTGGTGAAATGTAACGAAACTTTTTGTGAAACAGTATATGAATTTCAGCCAATTAAGAGTATGCGTGTACTCATTTTTCTCCAGTCCCGCTGTTTTTATTGGTTAAAGAATTACAAATCTACAATTTTTATTGGTACTTTAAACAGGTCAAAAGTTTGCTTAGACAGCTACGCCAAAGTAACTATCACAACAGGAAACTTCAATAATCTGCCCCGCTCGTACTAGATATATCGCTGGCTGTTTCGATTTCAATAAAATCAAACATGTTTGTTGACAAGTTACCTGAAAATGAGCGTAAAAGTAACCGACATTGGCGTAGTAGCCGTATATGCAGCGTAGACGAACTAAGAAAGCAAGAACACTCTGAGAAAGACTCTGTCAGATGTAACACCGTTTCAACGATTCTTAGCCATCAAAGGGGAAAATAGGAGGATAACAGGACCTGAACCGATAAATTCCTCTTCTTTGTGATTTTTTAGTACAGCGATATATGCTGAAGTATGTGTTTTTTATTCTGTTATATATTTATAATTTGTTATAAATGAACTAACTTAGAAACGACACAAGTGTGGCTTCGTTAACATAAATATGAACTATTTCGCACCGTTGACCTTATTATCAAAGTACTAGTAGTTAGTTTGTTGAGATGAAATTTCAAATTTCAGACATTATTCTGTTTTATCTAGAAGTTGTGAATGTAGTCTGTACAAGTCAGTTTGAACAGTTAATAGATCGTCTTAAATCTTGGAACCATTCGAGAATTCATTGCAGTTGATCTTGGAGATTTAGGTTTGGATTTATTTGAAACTGGCTTATTACTTAAAATGACACAAACCTCTAACTTAAAACCGACAAAGATTTTCGACTTGGGCTATCTTTTTTATATAAAACGCTCAACATAACTGTAGTCGTAAAACAAATATATGTCTTATATGTCTTTCTGCATAGCAGAATCCTTAAACTGAAGTGTTGATCTATCGCAGCTTAGCTGAAATAAATAACATAACATCTCAATTGGTTTGTAGAATACATTTAATGTTTTATATATTTGAGCCAATAGCATATGTTTATGCTCCAAATGTCACTTCATTTTGCTGTATTAATATTAAAACTGACTCCACACTTTTGATTTTTCAGTTTGTATGGTACATGGCAAAACCACATGTATTAAATTGGAACCTGGATAAGCAATAACCGTCTGCTAGTAAGTCAATCTTCGTCAAAGGGAAGTGTCGACTATTTTGGGGATGTAAGTGACTTATACATTCCTTTAAACAAGAAGAGTAGATTGCTTGATTCATATTTTGATCTCATGAAAGGTAAAGGTCATGGACGTTTACGTCTGTATTGTTTTCATCTCATTAAAGTATTATATAAAATTACTCGAGTTTCCACTGATGGTTTAAATAAAAGTAGGTCATTTCGCATCAGTCGATCATTTCAGTTAATAAACAAGCATACAATCAATAACAGAATAGACAGAAGTATGAACTTTTGATATGAATTGTTACAAACCACTATATTCTCAAGACCATGATGTAGTTCATAGTTGTCCCTTCCTAAAAACAAAACAATATTAGTAAATTTCAAAGTAGCGCCTTACGACCCAACTGTTTTGAGACATACCGCATGTTTAGTGTTCAACCCGTTTACAGTTGGACACTACGCTTCCCTCTTTGATTGTGTCTGACGGAAGAGGGGGAGGACTCTATGATAAGCAGTTTTTTAAATCCTACCAGGACTGAACTATTTTGATATCTGTCTTCTGGCCGGTTTCGTCGGGCCCTTAAGGGTGTTTCTCTTGTTGCTCTGTCTTCTGAAAAGGCATTGAGTACATACGTTTTTGGTTCTTAAGGTTTGCTTTTTATATATTTATAGACGAGCATTTTTGTGTTTTACATGCCATAACTTTTTGTTTCCATTACGTATAATAGAGATTCACCTGTCGGGGATTCCTTTTATTTACACTGCCCCGTGTCTTTGGAACATGGTAGGGGTAAGAGTGAGGTTGGGTGCGCACCATAAACCGGTTTAAGCTCCCCAGTGGTGTTTTTGCCACTGACCGTTCCAAGTGCCCCACTGTGTTCCTTTGTTTGTTCGTTTTGTCCTCATGTGTTGGCTTTGTGTGTGTGTGTGTGTGTGTGTGTGTGTGTGTGCCAGTGTGCACATCTGCGTGCTGTGAGTTTCGTTTTGGGGAGGCTGCGTTTTTGGAACGTGGCATTCCGTTTGATATTTTTCCCACGGGACAGCTAGGATAAAACAATCCCTCATTCCCTGTTTGATATTTATCCCACGGGACAGCTAGGATAAAAAAATCCCCCTAGCGCTCGGTTTTCCATTCCACGTTCTCAGAGATAAAACGTCAGTCAAAATATGTAGTTAGATGCACCTCGGAATAGGCGACTGAATATCAATAACGGGGGTTCGTGTTTAAAAATGCATAAAGCTGTGCGAAAGTTGGACTTTCACAGAATGTTCCTCCTGTATAAATTGGCGTTGCAATCATTCTGGTCAATTTATTTTACTGGTATACATTTGCTTACCTATAACTAATATTTACAGATCAAATGAATCCCATAAGACGAACGATAACATAGATAGTAACCCAACTGCCAGTAAAATAAAGACGGGGGGGACAGAATTTTTAAGGCTTCCCAAGTTAACAACTTTCGCAGCTCTGACGTTTATGTAGCTGTAGCATGATTAGAAAATATTTGTTACAACAGTCACAAATAATTTTAAGTATGATGGAAAATTACATGTTATTTTCCTTTCTTATTTGGGACAAGACTTTTTTATCTTTTTTTTTAACTAAAATATTGTGAAAGTGGCAGTAGAAGACCAATGGAAAGGAAAATCTAATATTGTTCTCAAAGCCGCATTATACACCTTCCCGTAGCAACACCTTTGTGGAGCCAGTACATATAAGTCATTACGGAGTAGTGTACAGGATATTTTGAAGTTGATTATGTGAAGTGTCACAGACAGACTATTGTCATACTTGAATACTGAGTTTAAGGAGATAGGTATTCTGTTAAATTGAATTTATACTTCTTAGATTTTATTATATAGAACATCATTAGCATATGTAAGATGTTGCTGTTTAAGGATGTAGAGTGCTCGAAACGAACTCAGAAATTGACTTACATCTCAATGCACGAATCGGCTTTCAAATGTTGTACGTGCTACCGAACAATGTGCGAGTTTTTGAAAGGGATACATGTGTAATATTGACTTTCGAAAACGAAACGAGGCCTTAACATCCTTTAGCTGCCTATGTCTGATTTATCTAAAATTTGGACGGTAAAAGCATATGTGATGCTAAGCTCTAAGCTTGAATACACTTCTGGGGTATCAAAACGGGATTTTTTTATAATTGTGCGTGGTCCAGCTTCGTCGCGCTCGTAATGGTGTTAAGCTTGGTGCTTTTAATTCTGCAAAGTCATCGAGTGTTGTACTGGTTGTATGGGTGGTATGTTCTTTGTATGTGCTTTTCTGTAGTTCAAAGTCAAAGTCTCAAACTTGCCTTTGCGGACATAGCCTGTAAGTCAGACTGGCTAAAATAAATCTGCACTCGTTGACAGCTTTTTGACTTCGTTTACTTACGGAACTTTCTTTTCGCAAGGCTCGAACTTGCTTTGACTTTCATAATCTCTTCTAAATATATATTTCAGGCTGCTCCGTCGCCTGTACGTTGATACATACGTCGTTTAAAGATGCACAGAAAGATTATCAAGTTCATTTCCATATATGTTGAATTCTGTTTTTCAAATACTCAGCCATGAGTGTTCTAACGAACGCTTATTATAACTCAAAGTTTTTTTTCATTGTCAGGTCGTCTTAAAAGCTTAACTACTTTCAAAATTCGATCTTGTGCCTTTCCAAGTTAAAGTAAAATACACATTCAAAATCCAAATCTTGTTTATATATGCAGCCCCTCAACCCTTCTAAACGGGCTACTTTTGCAAAGCTCACGAAGTCGCTGTTAAAGAGTGGTTTTGGGAGGCTGCCTATTTGGAAATTGGCTTTCCGTGATGGAAATTCGGCCTTGTTGTGTTTACGTTTTCTTGTGTCCAAATGTACCGGCTTGAAATCAGTCCACTTCATATGTATTTTGATACCACAATTGACACATTTCTCATATTCCTAAACATAATACGGTGTTAAAACACTCATTTAAATGTTTATAATCTATTTGATGTCAATGTTCTGTATGCTAAACTTTCAGGTAAAATGTGGACGGAAGTATGTGCAAGTGAGCATTTTGCAGTGGTGCAAAACAAATGATAACGACATTTGCCCAATATTAATATTAATAAATTGGCGCCGTTGTCCGAAATAGCTTCCATCTAGATACTGTACTGATTGGTTATGAAAAAAAAAATCTTTCTCCTTTTCCTACTTTAAAAATGATTCATCTCTGTTTTATGTATTCAATGTTTTCCTTTATCTCTAGAGAAGGACGCCGTAATCAACTTCTTAATTTGGGAGTGTTGTCTGTAATACAGATAAAAATACAATATTTTCTTTTCGCCAGTGAGGAACACAAAGTTCCATCCTAAACTCGATTTGACCTGCATTTAATCTTGATAAAAGAGTTATTTGATGTTATTTGCTTTAGATACAGCTTTATTCAATTTTGTGCTATGACAACAGAAAACGATATATCAAAAACAAACAAATGAAATCGCGACCCATAGTGGATGTGTAAATGATTAATACATAATACATAAAACAGAAAACACAAAAATACATATAGTAAAACATCTACACGACAAAGAATAGATAAAGGAACACACCGGGATTCCGCCTGCAAAAGGACCAGTGGGAAATTCAAAACCAGTTGATTGTTTACAAACCTTTGCTACTTATCCCTATCGCAACTTCATAAATGTACTAAATAAAATATATTTGGAAACATTCTTCATTCATATACCACAATTCTGGGAGTGCAAATTTATAACCTTCATCACAAACTAAACACTTAATGACAACAGCTGACGTGTGAATAATAAAAGCATTATTACTTTCTTTTCCAATATCCTGTAATTAATACACAGTTTGGAGTTTTTTTGAATGACGCGTATTTCATTTTACTTTAAAAGATGCATTAATTTTTTGTATGATATTAGATAAAAGAATTATTACAAAAGCAGCTGCATTTGGCTAGAGTGGATTGCCAGACAATCTATCAGGAGGGTCCGAGTAGGAACAGAGTAGTAACAGACAGAGTAGGAACAGAGAGATACAGACATGTCAGGCTAACATAACCTTAAACCGTTTCGAAAAGGCAGACTGATTATTTTCCCCGGTACATACCAATCACAGGGGTTATAACAAGTACTGTAAAAGTGGAAAATACTAGTAACAACATTTCAGAAATGTTCCAGTCTATGTTAAGAATCGGACCTGTGACTTCTGGGCTGACAGTCGAAATGTTTTACCACTGGAACCCGTCAAAGTTTTAACATTATGAAACAGTGAGAAATTATGATGAGAACTGTTGACATATAACTTGTTGGACACTTCTGGATATTTTTTGCGGTATGTGCAGTCGAAGGGTTGTGCACTTTTTGTTTGAAAATGTTTTTGAAGCCCCGAGAATCATTCGCGATTCTTGAATGTGAATTATACTGGCCAATGTTCAATATGAATATACATTACATAACATATATTGGTCACTTTTCTCTTTAATTAGAATTAAGTTGATTTAAATTACTGCCGTTAATCCGTACTTTTTGATTTCTTTAAAAGTGGTGCAAAATTACACTGTATACTAGGCTAACAAATGTTTCAAAACAGGGGATATAATAGCAGTACACGCCATTTAGGTTTTGGGGACATCAAGTTATAAGAAAAGTGAACGAAAGTGGAAGGAAAATTTAATCTTATATTTAAATAACCAGTTCGTGCAGCAATATTCAAAACAAAATATGGAAACACCATTGGATGAAAAGAATTAAGGATAAAGCTCTGAATTATCTGAATTGTTCTGTGGAATACACCTACAAGTACGCCTCTCAATTTTGGGTATGTTTGGCATATTTTTGCTGACAGTTTATTATAAGAATCTCGGGATAGATAATTTTACTTAGAACCTTCATGCAGAAGTACTTTTCCCTTCATTCTCAAAAATATCAATATCACCTTATAACCCATTGTATACATTTTCTTCATATTGTGACTGTCACAATCTCATAGGAATACAATTTAAGCAGGAAATAGATAAACTGAAAAACAGATTCAGTATCTAAAGGAGTTTTAAACATTTTAATACTGAAAATTTTAACCAGGATTTATCAAACATTCTTTTAACTATAGACAATTGCGAGACAGACGTTAATAAAAGGTATAATGATTTTAGTAAATTATTTATTGAGACTGCAAACAAACATGCTCCCTTAAAGAAGAGGAGGGTTCTCCAGAGACCAGCCCCTTTTATGAATAAAGCCCTAAAATATGCCATATATAAAAAAGAATGCTGTTTAATAAATACAAAACAAATAAAACATCAAAAAACTGGGAAAATTTCAGGAAACAAAGAAACTTAGTCACAAGCTTGAGGAGAAAATCTTTGAATAAATATTTTATTGACAGATGTGTGGGGGGATGTAAATCAGCTGATTTCTGGCCTACTGTAAAACCTTTTCTTACCAATAAGGGCAATATCAAGCATAAAGATACCATTTTACTGGAAAATAATAAATTAATAACAGATCAATAGGAAGTATGTAATATGTTTAATGATTTTTTCATTAACGTAGCTAAAAATATAGGTAACAACTCAATTGAAGTAAATGAAAATCATCCAAGTATTGTAGAAATCAAAGAAAACACTTCAATTAAAACTGAATTAACTTTTAAACCTGTAATTCCTGATTTTATTGATAAGCAAATTGATAAGTTATGCATTAAGAAAGCCACAGGAGCAGATGGTATTTCCTCTAAACTAGTTAAGCTGGCTAAACCTGTTATCTCAAATTATATCACTTCCATGGTTAACCAGTCCTTTCCAACTTCAGCTTTCCCTGATACTTTAAAAATGGCACAAGTCACTTCTTTACATAAGAAAAACAGCAATCTTGAAAAAGGCAATTATCGCCCAGTCAGCATCCTTCCAATTGTGTCTAAAATTTTCGAACGTGCAATGAACACCCAAATCGTTGAATTTTTCGACCAGCATTTTAATATATATCTTTCTGCATTTAGGCCAAAATTTGGGTGTCAGACAACATTATTAAGGATCATTGAAGATGGGAAACAAGCGCTCGATGAAAAAAAATATGTGGCAGCAGTCTTGTTACATGCTTATTTTCATTCTGCTTTTGCTGATTTTATTTTGTTGTGCATGCTTTTACCTAAGCATAGTATTTCTAATTGTATTTTATTACAGGACTTTCTTTGCTTCTTTGCTTGTTGTACATTGTACCTGCATTATTTGTGTTATGCTTTATGTTTGTATGCACGCTATATAACGTTGTGTTTTGCTGCAACTATCGAGATGCAGGTGCTAATCAGGTCATTTTGTTTTTAATTCTATCTTATAGGTGTTTTAGTAAATTAGACACACTTGTGCTGTCTTTTATCTTCAGTTTTTATCCGGTGTTTATCTTAGGCATTTTTAGGCTACGGTCAAGATTAGCACCAGTACCTCAGCATTTCTTTTTATATGTAAATGTGCTATTACATTATAATGTTTTAATAATATGTGTGCAAATGCTTTTTTACTCATACTAAAATTGTGTATTAATTGTTATATATTTGTTAAATAAGTCGGTCAATAGCTATTCATAGCTAATGTTGATTTGTTGTGCCATACCGACAATAAATAAAATTTGTATTGTATTGTATTGTATTGCTTGTACAAGACAAACCTTTCTATCTGTTGAAACTGTCTCCTGTAAAACAATGAATTTATACAGAAAGCCATATAAGGCCTTTCCGAACAGTTCATGGAAGGCAATTTTCCTGAAGAAAAGCGAGTCTTAATTGAGGACATTCCTGTTGCTTCTGAATGCGCTTTTCCTATAAAGCTTTCATGTCATTTAACTTTCAATAAATATTTGCCAATTATAGTACGATCCTGACAAATTCTCGATCTTTACTTGACAGTATTTTCATTTTATTTAATTTGATATCAAATCGTTCACATTTTTTCATACGAATGTTCTTTACACACCAGATGTTATTTGCATCAGATGTACATAAGATACGTTTAACGATATTGTTTAAATGAACTTTATTCCTACTGATAACAAATAAAATGTATTGCCATTCCTAGCAAATATGCCTCTGATAAAGCATATAGTCGTTCTTTTGTAATTCTGTAACCTGTTAAGCTATCTATGTATTTCAAAAAGCAAATTTTGCATATCATTATTCCATTGATAGTATTGAACTGTGACTGTTTCCTTTTTTATTTGTTTGTTTGTTTGTGAGTTAATTTATAATCGCCGCCGGTAACAAATATGGGCGACTGCTCTAGAAGACTGTCAGTTATGTTAGAGAGATGACAGTTCAAGATATAGGAGACGCGCTATAATTCCAGAAACTTCTATGGTTCTTAAGCGGGCCAGGTGTAAAACAACCATACACTGGACTCTTGTCCCAATATTGGTATTTAAGTTGAAAGCGCGGGAACTCCAACACACTTGTTCATACACAAGTCTATCTAAATTTCTACTAAAAGAGGCATAAAGTCCCGTCTCTTCTGGATCGTCTTGAGAATTTCATATTCTTTCCTTATTCTTAACTATAAAATGTTATAATCAATCTTAATTCTATTTCACGACAAATGACCAATATCACGGCGGATAAGGATTTATCTCTTGCGAATTTATCTGGACTTTTGGAGTTATATTTATCTGGACTTTTTGGAGTTATATTTATCTGGACTTTTGGAGTTATATAGAAATATAATAAACTGAACTTATTTTAATACATTTTACATTTTCACCATTAACTTGATGTTTTTAATCAGCTTTGATTTCCAACCAGAAGCCTTTGAACAACAATACCCCCGTAAGCAGTATATCTAAATGTCGTCAAAAGAATTAGTGTATTATTAGTCAGTAAAACTAAGAGAAAAGAAGAGTAAAAATATTCCAAAAATTAGGAGATAAGAAGGGTAAAAATATTCAAAAAAAAAAAACAAAAACGAAAGACATGATATGCAATTTTTCTTCATTATGAAGAATGAGATTTGTAAAATGTTTGTCAGTTACGAATCATGGACTCACGCCGACATTTGCATGCAGCATAAGTTTGTGTGTGCGTGTGTGCGTGCGTGCGTACGTGCGTGCGTGCAATGCGCAATGCTAAACTTCATAGTGCTGATACTGGGCTGATCTGTCTTAGTACTATCCTCTTTATGTTGAGCGTCAGGCGAGGAAGCTACTTATACAATACATCTTTGCATACATCATTAGTGTAGACAATGGTGACAAGTTGCATCGGGACAGTCTAGTGAATACTTTACGCCTAAAAATGGATTCCAGATTAGTATCCCTTCCTGGTGTAATTCGAACGTGTTAGAATGGAAACAGATTTTAGTTTTGCATGCTTTATTGTGTTCAGATGCGTCGTATTTAATTACTCAGGTCTTCGACCTTCGTAATTAGATTATTACGCACCTGAAGTTAAAACCGTGTTTTATTTGCCTACAAAGCACGCAAATTTAAAATCTATTTCCCAAATATAACTTTCTAAGACATACGCGAAAGATGGAAACAGAACGATCTTTTTAACTTTGTGTGAAGAGAAAAATAAGTTTCCTATTACTTCCATTTCAATATGATTTCTATTTTGTAGATACTTTGTAAGTACGGAAACTCGCCAAGATTATTAAATGTAACAAAGTCCCCACTTCAATGACAGAAAATCAGAAACACAATTATGATTGAACATATGTAGTGGTAACGTCAACCAGCCAGACGTTTGTTATCAATTTCCTCGGAATCTGATTTGCTTCAGCGCTTCCATCATATACAATTTGAAACAGATCACTGTTTCTGTACAATTTTGCTAGAATCAATGCATTATCTTGTTCTCAGTTTAAGATGTTGTATGCCCGTTTATTGGATTTGAACACGATTTTTGAAAGCATGCAACAGCATGTCCGCCAGGCAGACTAGATAAAACGTTTTTTGACAACAAAAAAGTGGTATTGTTCTTAATGTAATATCAATAATGAACTTTCTAGAGCGATTTTAAAAATGTAAATGTTAAATTTGTGAAAGTTGCTGCAAGATGCAGCAAAAGGAAACTCCGCGCCAAACAAAGCAGTATACGTAGTACTGATAGAACAGGAGACGATATTTTCTTTGTTGTAGACCCTAGGCAAACAGATAGTCTGATGAATGTTGGAGAAAAAACATTGCCTTTGCAGTGTGAGCAGGATTTTTATTGTTGTATTAAGTGACCTAATTATTGACTGATTATGACCCATATGCGAAATTGACCTCTAAGCTTCGGTATATGGAATGAAATGTATTGCATACACAAGGTTGTGCTTAAATTCAGACTTACGCAGTTGTTCATCCGAAATGACTGAGATTCAAACTTAGCTCAGATGTTATCAAGACCATTATTCTTATTTATGTCTAATCAGGAATGTGGGCTCTATATGATACTTTCAAGTTAAATGATGAGGAAGGACTAAGATGTACAATGAATGAAACACAACTAACATCATTTTATCTCGCCTAGGGGCGTGAAACTCACAGTTTAAAAGGAACAAGAAAATTATAACCCAAGTGTTATATGTTGACGATTACGTTGGTGCATTTATATAGAGGATATTGTTTTTGTTGTTGTTTTCTTCACCTCTTCCTCAGGGGAATAGCTTATAAATACGCAGCAATGAATATTGACTAAACAGTTCACTACTATAAACACCTTTACCACTATATAAGTCATATACTGATCAACTGGTATTTAAACAGTCAATGTTGTGCAATCAGCCACCTCTCAAGAAAGACCATTGTTCTGATATTGCTAAAAGGCAGCCTGTAAGAAACCTACATTGAGATAATAGAGCAAGGATACTTTACAATGCAAGCTAAAATATAATACACTGTTTATGGGTGTACGTACTGTGTAATACGTCTGGTGTTGATTACAGAAAGAGGAATGGGCATACTAGTAGCCATGCCTACGTTAAGATGATGGAGCCAGTTGCAGACTGGGTTACAAACTTATTACATAGAAACAACGACATATTAACAACTCGATACACAACATACAACAATTCTTAACAAAGGCACAACAATCCTTAACAAATGCCTATACAGAAGTAGTAGTATAAAACTTTTTTATAAACATACCAATAAAAGTAACACAATAAAGTGGGTTTAAAAATTAGCATAAATTAAATTTACATGCATGTACAATGCAGTATCCTGCATTTCGGTTGGAATAAAAGGCCTATACCTCCTATCATATGAAATAAATGTGGCAAATAACAATGCCTACGATATAATAAATCAATATTTAAAATAAAATTTAAAAAAATACAATTATTACACACGAAAAAAAGGTAACCTTCTTTCTGGCGCATTCATCAAACTGAAAACGAAAGGAATTTTTCACGTGATGTCCGACACGCATTGCTTTCTTCTCTGCTCTTTGATTTTTTTCCTGCTTCTTTTTTCTAGTGAAACTTATTTTTCTCGTTTGTGTTGTTAAATCTGACCATTATTATGGGCCAGATCAGACATTAAAAATAAAAGATTGAAATTTTGCAAATCGAAAGGAAAAAATCGTCATTTACAACATACACTGCACTCACAAAAAGCCATCATATATACTCCGTGACTGCGGGCGTGGAGAATAAAGACTCGGCATATGTGGGTGGAAGGGGTTACCAGTCCATATTGGCCTTGCCCGATAACACTCTGATATCAAAAAGAAAGTATCCCCTTATTAACCACATAGCGAGCTCGCCGTGGTATTGCACATTTGTTCTTGTAACCCTAGGTTATATGTGGTGAGGTTGAATCATTCATAATATATAGAGACTTACTTGAAACATCTTTAGTAGGTGTAACAACAATCTGACAAAAGATTCAAGCCACATACCGAGATAGAAGTCTCCACAATTCAAAACCATGCAGCAGTATGTATGTATGTGTAACCGAAAGACATATATACATCACATTTTCCCGTTTAATTATTTTTTATGTTTCTAAGCATTTTTGTAATCTCCTTTCGGAAGCGTTGTAAAAAGTTAACTCGTAAAGCTTTTGATTTAAAAGTTTTTGTTTTCTATTACAAAGTAGAGGTTCTGATATAACAAAATTTCAACCTGATCGCTATAAGGGAAACAACGCTGCTGACGACACATTATTGATCAAAATAACTACAAAAGAAATTTACCTTTTTATACAACTGTGTGGCATTTTGGTATATAGTTCAAATTCTGAAAATAAACACTCGATTACTATTGTTGACTTTCATTAACTTGATTTACAGAAAGTAACAGATTCTCGTTAAATGATCACTGTAACGCGACCACAGCTGTTCGTTGAAACCATTTACTTTTCTACACAAATTACTGTTTTCGAACTATATATGGTGTTCCTAATACACCAGTTTTCTCAAAAACCGACGCCAATGAATTCGTGATTTATATTTAGCGGAAAAAGCAAAACATCGAGGAATAAAATATTTTTCTGACGTTTTGCTACATTTTTATCTTATGCGTACCCATATCTGATATTGTAACTATATTCTGAAAATGCTTAAAATCATTTTATTAAGTTACGGTAGAAATCAAATTGTAGTATATATACAAATGCCCTACTAAAGCTTCAACTGTAATTTGATAAAAGATAAAATTTGATATATTACTTAATGCAAGATTAAATTTATAACATAAAAAGTTTCTGTCTCTGTCGCGAAATTAAATTATCGTCTGAAATTATGTATCCCAAACAAACTGCGAACTTGAGAAAAGTGATATCGCCCTCAGCTGATCAGTCATGGAAGCCCTATAAAGAGAGAACACTTCTTACAATGACAAAAATAAACTCTTAAAGGGAAGCCAAATAGTTCCCGAAAAGCTGCTTTGAGTATCAGTCGGATTCCGTTTAATTCTGAAAAATAACCATGTTTTATTTATATTCGTCATATTTCAATACTGTCGTTTTTAAGGCCACGCCTGGCGGAAGCCGTATAGTTATAACTCAGTCCGTCCGTCTGTCATGTCTGTACATCTTTCCCCGACAGTAACTTTGAAGCTATTACATCAATTTTGTTAAACGTAATAATGCAGTGACAGATGACATTGTCTATGTATAAACTGCCATTGGGGTTGAGTTCGTAGAACGTGACATTTCCGCAGGATATAATTAGTCCTTGTTTGTACGGTGTTAGATGTTATCTTCGCTATAAAATCAAATCAGTGTCAGTCAAACAGCTCAAGATTTCGCAGACTTTCGTATCAGTTGAAAGTCTGAGGAATATCGAATGTTAAGCGTAGAAAAACGATATTGTTCTTGTTAATTGCTATTACAGACACTGATCATGTGATCGATATAATGGAGACATGGAATGTAACTTATCTAAAAGGGAAGATAAGACTAATTTGCTGTGCGTTCGACAAATTAGATCATTGTGAATGGTGGTATTCCGTTTACTTTTTGAGCGTATTATAACCACTAAAGACAATACAGAAGTATTTTCTTAAAAAATATGTTCTTAAAATTACTCAATAAATTAAATCTTATAAAGAGTGGCGAGTAGACCTCTAAATTACAACCTCATTAGGTTCGAAAAAAGTTGCTTATGTTATCTTACTATCAATTAAGCTGAAATCTTACAGAAGAGTTGGAATATCTGCAGAAGAATAATCTGAATTCAAAGAAACAGTAAAGCAATTAAATGTAACGACGATTTTTGTTTCACATTTTGATATTGGAGCCTCCATGACCGAGTTACAATCATGCCTCTTATAGCTGTGGTTTCGGGAGCAGAATTCTTTGGTGCTAAGAAGCCATCGTTGTTTCGAAGAGCATACCCGCCCGTGCCGGAAATAATGTTTAGAGGGGCACTTGAAATCTGCTTTAACCACCAAAAACTTAATTATTGTCATATGGCATTGAATTGTGTGTGCTTTAAAAAAACAACTACAAAACAAATAAACAAACGTTTGAACGTCACTGAAAACAGACGTAAAAACTGCATATCCGTTCGTACATAAGATTGAATGGAAGGTGATTTCTCAGGGCTTTTCTCTGTCTGGTCCGGTAAATAAGCCTACATTCCTGCTTTGACAGAACATAGGTGTCGTTATTTTGAAACTTGTTTTAATAAACAATAGCCGCCAAAAATCTTAATAATGAAAAAAGTCAAACGGAAGTGATATTACCTTTATGTTTGTATGCAATACTTGTCTAAAAACTCTTAATTGATTTTATTATAAAGGTGAAACCACTTTTACTGGAATATAACTTAATTGGATAAATTCAAATTAATATGTTTCATCTATACAGTCCTATCTATCCAAGAAAGAGTATGTGCACATCTTTATAGTGTTTCAAATAAACCATTGCTGAAAACATAAATAACGATGTGATATTACTTTCTGTTGTTCAGACTAGACATAACCAAATAACCAATTTCTCCATATTCTTGTTTAAACAAATATAATATTCATCATGTATCCAGCACTGGAGAAATTACGTTATTTTCGTCGCATATTTGGTATGTAGCATTGCCTTGTGGACCTCTACCAAAATTGTTTAACTGTATAGTTTTAGAATGTTAAATAGATATTAAGTTGTTTTTTTTTTTCAATAATCATTTAACTGTATAGTTTTAGAGAATGTTATAGTCAAGTGCCATATATATTTTTTCGGTATGATATAATAGATATCATAGAAATTTGAGTATGTTGGCAGATATTGTGTACCCCTTGAACAATAATTGTATTTCCCGGGTATATAATTTCGGCTTACAACTTTAAATGTACGTGGTGTTCTGTCAACGTTTCTAAAATGTAGAAAAACGCAACTTGTCAATCCCTAACAATTGCTGTATTGCATAAACCCAACTCTACAATCCAAGTCGCTTCATTTCGAGACGTGATATACATTCTGTCTAGAAAAAAAGTTTTTTTTCACAGTTACAGTAATTTCTAATCGCTATTTCTAAATACTCAAACGGTCACAACTTTGACTTTGTAGGTGTTATAACTTAAACCATGCCGCCTTTGATGTTCTCGCGTCTACTACAGACGTTTACACGTTTTCTAACTTTGAATTGTAATTGACCAGGCATTTCTTTTCGTTAGATATTTATAAAAATAACTTATTCCTTTATATCTAATAGAAACAGCCTTCTAATTTTATATCTCAATTTTTACGACAATCAAATTATATTAGTATATTACCGCTTTTACGCAGGGAATGGCATTTGCAAATTATTTTGGGTAAGTTCAAAATTGTGATATATTCCAAAACCTATCAAAAGAAAGTTTCCCGGAAGCCGTGATAAATAATATGTAATGTGCGTGCAAATACATATAGACTTTATAGAACCGACGAACTGCACACTGAACCAACATTCCTGTTCCATTAAATTCCATATAAACTGATAAATCACTTTAAAAAAAAAAAAAAAAAAAAAAAAAAAAAAAAAAAAAAAAACGAATAAAAGGAAAGCAATAAAATTATGTAGATTTATCTTGCGCTTTGTTGTGTGTATGTTCAGTGTAGAACGTATTTAAAGTAAAACCAGTTAAAATAATTAAACGGAGAATGAGGCAAGAAAACTTCTTTAAACTTTAAAACAATAACGTACAATATAGCAATTACGTTGACAATAGGAGAAATTCTGAGTAAAACATGGCATTTTTGGTGTTGTAAGGTTGACAAAAGCTCTAAATCATGTTTCTCTGAGTTTCTTTATTATGCAATCAGTTCAAGGTTTTTGTTATCATTTGGCACCTATCTTCAATTACCTTCCGATATTTTACACTGCATTATTAGCAGCAATCTCCCTGAATTACGTATTGGATCTGTATGAAGCTTGAAAATCCTGCTAAACAGCATAAACCTGGCACGTTGGAATGAAATAATACTAATAACTACGAGAAAAAGGGATTAAGTTAACAAATCTCTACAACTAAGTCCCAACAAGTGTTGTATTGTTGTTATTTTTAAACGATAGACCTATTAAAACGGCTAACGTCAAATATATTTTTCAAAACATGTGAGAGCACATAATACTCGCAGAGATGCGCAGAGAGGAGTGTTGCAGAATAAATAGATAGATAGATAGAGGAAAAAGTCCCTGGCGTATTTTTCATAAAAAGACAACGTTTTAATTGATATACTTTGAGTTTAGTTTGTTTTACAGATAAATTTCTGTAGTCGCACAATACATTCTAAACACGTCACAAACGCCTTTGAGAGATTTCCTTTATATTTTACAAAGTACACGTGATACTGTTTACAACTAATTGAATCACCATTTAACCACAAATTAAATAACTTTCTAAATTTTCAAAATACTTTAATAAATCTGGAAGAGCCCCCTTTAAACAATTAAAAATTGATAATTTTCTAACATTTTAAAATGTGGTTGGTTCCTAAGAGGCAAACTTCTGATTACTTTGATTCGGTACACGACTATGATGTTTACTGTCAATTAGAATCGTGTTCGTTTTCAAAATATCTCGTTTTAAAATGTCGTCCTTTTCTCTTAGATAATATTTCTTTTGATATTCATTCAAAAGGCAATATTGACTGGAATAGTTTCCTTTTAGCACAACAGCTATTTCTAAAATGATTATCTGTATTAGCAAATAACCTACCACGCAATTTTCAGAAATAGAAACATGTACATGAAGTTAAACTGCTTGGAAAAAGTTTGCGTCATGTAAAGAGGAATTAATCATATTTTTGAGGTAATTTATTGTTGTTGGCTTCATATTTCTGGACTGACTGTTCATGGTTTTTCCGCTCGGAGGTAATGCAGTTGTTAAAGTAATATCATATTTAGGACAGCTTCACTAGAATTCTCAAGCTGAGAATTGTTGCACCCTATCCATTTGGAAAGAAAATGACTTAATTTTATTGAAATAGAAAAGTCCGTCTAACAACTCAAATTAGGGAAAGATGAGTCTTTGTTGCTCTGATAATAGCACCCACAATCTCAAACTAAAAATGCTGCTAACGCAGGAATTATGATAACACGTGATTAAAGATTTAAGTAACAAAGAAGCTCAATTTCTGATAAGGGGAAACCTAGACTGGCCTTTAAAATAAATACCGCTGCCATAAAACCCCCTTAAATAGCACTTTCTGAAGAAAAAAAAACACAATATCTCTTATCTCTGAATTATTGATATGAGCCTAGAGAGAAAAGGTTTTTCTTAGTAATTATCAGTGTCAGTATGAAGAAATAAATAAACTGTATTACAGATTACTTGATCTCAACAGACTGTAAATCTAGGGGGAAACCTTATACTTTTGCAAATCCGCTCAGTATAGCATAATAATATTGTTCCAGTGTCAGCAGCATTTTTAGTTGAGACTATCTGGCACTACATGGTTTCAGACAAGCATCTTTGCAAAGATTCATCGCCTCGGTAGTTTAGTTTAGTGGTAAACCGCCTCCTACCGGTGAGGGAATTCGTATGTTTGCTCCTTTACCGAGTCGTGCCAAAGACGTTAACAGAAAACTGACTTCAGAAACGACAGGAAACAGGTGTCGAGAGTGTTTAATATAAGTTGCAGAATTTGCTTCACAGTCAAACTAAAATAAATGAACTAAGCTGCTGGTTAAATCAGTCAGTTTTTGTCTAATCATTAATGCTTATAGATTGACGATCTGGTCATGTACTTATTCCATCAAATATATTTTCATTGAATATACTGGTATACACACTGTCATCCATTTTTGTGAATTATGATACGAACAATCCATGCATGTTAAAACAAAGTTAAATGTTCACGTCACGTCGACATAGTTGTCACTATACATAACCTTCTCTTTTTCATCTACTTGTATACGTAAAAGACATATCAGAATCGAATTCATATATAGCAGAACCATGTTCCTATAAATCTCAGCAATATGCATCGGTTATACGCCGCATGTATAATTCTGTCGCACTACGCCCTTTTGAAATTATCCTGCAGGCTTATAGGCTCTTTGTATTGTTTCGATATGTTGAAACATGGTTGTGCTATACATTATTTCTTGAATGACGGTTTACAGAAACCTCGCCACAGCAGATTTGCTCTAAAGAAAACGCCTGATTACATTGCCAAGTATAAAAATGTCCAAACGAACCCCCCCGTCTTTATTTTACTGGCAGTTGGGTTACTATCTATGTTATCGTTCGTCTTATGGGATTCATTTGATCTGTAAATATTAGTTATAGGTAAGCAAATGTATACCAGTAAAAAAAATTGACCAGAATGATTGCAACGCCAACTTATACAGGAGGAACATTCTGTGAAAGTCCAACTTTCGCACAGCTTTATGCATTTTTTAAACACGAACCCCCGTTATTGATATTCAGTCGCCTATTCCGAGGTGCATCGAACTACATATTTTGACTGACGTTTTATCTCTGAGAACGTGGAATGGAAAACCGAGCGCTAGGGGGATTTTTTTATCCTAGCTGTCCCGTGGGATAAATATCAAACAGGGAATGAGGGATTGTTTTATCCTAGCTGTCCCGTGGGATAAATATCAAACGGAATGCCACGTTCCAAAAACGCAGCCTCCCCAAAACGAAACTCACAGCACGCAGATGTGCACACTGGCAACACACACACACACACACACACACACACACACACACACACACACACACACACACAAAGCAAACACACGAGATCAAAACGAACGAATAAAGGAACACAGTGGGGCACTTGGAACGGTCAGTGGCAAAAACACCAATGGGGATCTTAAACCGGTTTATGGTGCGCACCCAACCTCACTCTTACGCACCACCATGTTCCAAAGTCACGTGGCAGTGTAAATAAAAGTAATTCCCGACAGGTGAATCTCTAACACACGCAATGGAAACAAAAGGCATGGCATGTAAAACAAAAAATGTTCCTGTTTAATTATATAAAAAGCAAACCTTAAGAACCAAAAACGTGTGTACTCAGTGCCTTTGCAGAAGAGAGAGCATCAAGAGAAACACCCTTAAGGGCCCGATGAAAGAGACAAGAAGACGGAAATCAAAACAGTTCAATCCTAGTTGGATTTAAAAACTACTTACCACAGAGGCCTCCCCTCCTCCGTCAGACAGAATCAAACAGGGAAGCGTAGTGTCCAACTGTAAACGGGCTGAACACTAAACATGCCGTGTGTCTCAAAACAGTTGGGTCGTAACCTCTTTTAATAAAACGTTTTTTTAATTTTACCAAATACAGTTTAAAATGTTACGAGGTTTGTAAACCACATCCCCAAAGAAACGGGTTTTGAAATACCTTCTCGCAGAACTGTCTTTAAATTACTACTGGATTTTAAAACCAAATCAGAATTACAATAGTAAAATTTAGCAAAATATTTACACAATTTGTAATACCGTAGCCTTGCTGAAGAGGTTTATTTGTAATACAGGTATATTGATTACGTTCGTTGAGATCCTCAACATGGCTGCACGCTCTGGCAAACCGAATTAATTGAGAAGTTATACCTCATAAGATATAGCCCAAGTTCCCCGTAAGACATTCGCTTTTGTAAGCACATGCGTCTCTAGTTTTTGATAGTTATGTTGTTGTACATATGCTAGCGTAATACAAGAGACAAAACAAAACTTCCGCATTGGTGGATTTCTTTATATATTATCAAATATCTATAACATATACATTTATATACACATAGATAAATTTCGGAAAATGTAAACTGAGAAAAAAACAAGAAGTAGGCTTCTACAGCATGGCTTTTATACGTAGATGAAGACCCAAGCTAAGAGTCTTTAAATTAACAAATAATCAAGGCCTTTGAGTGGTTTATCGTCTAATTTACCACGGTTCAGAGTTCAGATGCGTAGGAATTGAACCACGAGGGCGTTAGCCCGAGTGGTTAAATACCGAAGCACCTGAACGATGAACCGTGGTAAATTAGACGATAAATCACAAGAAGGCCTTGATTGTTTTCATTCTGACATGCTCATTGACATAATTTAATAAATATTATGCTGGACTTCATTTACGCGAGAAGTAATGTATCGGACGTCATGCGGCAATTTGACGTCATAATTGACGTCATAATGCCCTCTTACCGGTCCGCGCGTCAACCGTTGTTTATCGCAGAATATACAGAGCTTGATTTCCTTCTTCGTTTAACTGAAAATAAAATCGAGCCATGTTAGAATAAATCAATTTGTTGTACTCAGTGAACGAAATAGTCTTTAATTTTTTTATAGGACTCGAAGCTTCCAGATTTTAAAACAGATAGTTTCCAGTACTTGTAGGTACTTGTAAGCTAGTATGTGAATGACATCAAGAGTATGTTGTAAACATCAATATGAAGTTGAATTTGTACGAAAAACGGGAACTATCTCACAAAACAATCGCTTTGAAATGACATAATGAAAAAAACATTATTACATGAATCATTATATGGTATGTCATAAAACTCTAAATCAATCTTTTCCTTTAAATAAAAACAAGGCAACGATCCTATCTAATATTTCTTCACTTCGTGGAAAATGGACAGATTCAGAGAAAGTAGAAACTTCACTTAAATCTACATCGAAGAACTTTTTTGTATACGCTAATATGTCATTAACATAGAGCAAATGTTATTTTAAATCTGTCAGTAAACCAGTACATGGTCGTGGTCCTCTTTGTCAGAGATTTAGGATAAATTGTTTTAATTCTGTGTTCAAAACATCATGGTATATATTAAGGAGGAGATATAGTGTCAATTGTCTAAGCCAGACGTAACCCTCTTAAGAGCATAAAGAGAATAACAACATCTGTACAGTTGCCAGGATACCAGTCAGTTCTTATTCGAATATTCATAGTTTCGTTACTACTATAATGCCTGCTGTTGATTTCGTCACAGTTTTAGACCAGAAATTGTAAGTTTGTATTTGATAATACTTATGTCTTTTTGCTTGTTTATTACCTGGATTCATTAGAGAAAATATCTAATTGGTGAATTTAAAATGTACCTCAAAAGTTTTCATGTCAAAGAAACACAAGTTAATGTTTACTTTTGTAAGAATTTAATGGAAACCACTAATACAATTATTCTTACTATTTTCGTCGAAATAAAATATTCCCTAGTAAATAGGAAATTCTAAAATTTGGAATACAATGGAAACCACAGATTTTTTTTTACACAAACAAACCGTTAAGTAGTACAGGTAAAACTTGTAAACTTCGAGTGAAATAAAAGTAAATCGAATGGATTGTACTTCATTTCAAGTCTTCCAAATTGTCTGAATATCAAGTCTGACCTATTTACACTGAAACATCTAACTGGCATCAAAACATTAAGAAATGAAAATTGAACCTCGTAAATACTGACTTCATATCAAATTTGAACATTAAAAGCTTATTTTATTTAAGGTATCAGCTTCAACATTATGAAAACTAATTTCTATTAAGACGTAAAAAATGGAGCATTCTGAATATCTTTCCAGTTTAGATATCAAATTAAATTGAAACATCATGAAATCTAATTTCATTTCAGATATCAATTTGAAACCTCATAAAAACTGATATTGAAATTTCAAATTGAAGCCTTACAAAATCTCATTTTAACACAAATATCAAATTTGAGAGATAAAACTGGAAATACTGTGTTTATCGACCGCAGGGTAACAATCTATATCATAATAATAACTGTATGAAATAACTTTAGCACAAACATAGATAATGTATTACATTTTCCTTTGACCAGTGTTGATGTGGACAATTTGAATATAAAATACGAGTTTAAATGATAACATATCACCGCCGTGCGTGAGTCTTTAATGCAGTGCAATAAAAAGAATGTAAAAGCATTACAAATATGCGTAAAGTTTTAAGCTTTTAACTATCTTACCCTTTTATGAACAACGTATCTGGTAAACAAATCAAGTTTTACATTATACATTATAGAATAAGTTCATGGTATACGAATATTCATGGGTTGCAAATGTAACAATGCAATAAAATGTATACTGGTTTAGACCTGATAACAGTTACATAATGTTACAACAGATATAAACCAACTATAACTCAACAAAAACCTTTGGTTAAAAGGTACTCTGACATTGCTTATCTTTCATAGATTGGTCCTATTGCATTACTCTTCAGAGAATACAAAAGAGTAAATAGACATTAGGCTATATTTCAATGAAGAATGTGCTTGGATGAACAAATACTATCAGTTTTATGATCTAAGCATCACTAATTATTATTTCATTTTTTTTCTGTGGAAAAACACACAGAGTTCATGCGAAAAATCAAAACTCAGCTGGGACTTTCATTTGACATATAAATATTGCTGATTAAACGGGCAACCATGTATATAAACATGTACATCAAAATTATCATAAAAAGCACGAACATAATACATGCTTATGAATAATCTCTTCTCAGTGTCTACTACAAATATCAAATTGCACACCTGTAATATGGGTCACGTGATTTTATATCTAACATCCTAGTACACAATGGCTGTAATCATAAATGCTTAAACCTAAGTAGGACTTTCGGTATCATTATGAATATTTCATATAGTTCATGTGCGTTTATGTCTAAGCATTTTAAATATTTTTACAAAGAAGTTCATTGTAATAAAATAAAACAACACTGACAGATTTCAAGAATTCGTTTCTGGCATCCAGTTCTAGTTGACTTAATTATATATTACTTCTTTACACCTTGTACTTCGTCCTTATGTCTGCAGATGATTATAGGCACGTGAGAATGATGAAGCACGTGATCACTAACACTGCCTAGCAACGTACGCCTCACAGTACCCATACCTCGTGTTCCTGTGATTATCATATCGACTTTCTCTTCCTCTGCCACACGGAGTATTTCTGATCTGGCTGGTCCATTGGTTCTTTTTACCTTGCCGTGGAGCTACAACAATTAACACAATACAAATTTCATAATAAAATCTATTAGAAGATCCTTTGGAAGCGTAAATAGCAAAATAATAGCAGACTCAGTTTGACTGAGTCTACTCAGAAGAGATAATAGAATTTGCTAAATCCCACTAGTGCCCTAGACTCACAATGTCTGTCTGTAATAATGTTTATTTCTTTCTTCACAATGACGCTGATATTTTGTCAGAAAAGCCTTTTCTCACTAGGCCCATCTCAACAGAATCAGAGATAAAAGATATTGTATTTTTATTCAGAAAGTGCTATTTAAAAAGGATTTTATAGTAGAGATATTTATTTATAAGGATTCCAACGCCTAATACCCGTTTACTAGTGCCCTTGCACCAACGTAGACGTGATTCTAGTATACAGATATATTGAATGGACTAAATGCTCCCAATGAACCAGAAAACAAAACAACGGAAAAGACAGCTTATGTGAAAACTAATAAAATCTTGAATAAGATATAACTCAGCCAAGCAAATTAAAAACGCACTTGGTATGACTGCCTCTGTTCATAAGGGGTAATAACATATGCAACACCTCACACACCCTAGCACCAGCTTAAGCGAAATATTATTATAAAGATACATCGAATGGACACAACGTTGTAACATGACCTGGCACTTTAAAATATTGACGCTCTGTTGCTGTGGCTAATCCTGTACCACGCTATATCGCAGCACCATGGCACATGTATAGACGTTACAATATCCTTTCTCAGCATAACACACAACATGTAATTATATACACGATACTATACGTATTACATGAGGATAACAACATTATTTAGCTTTTACATGAAGTCTATACAAAAAGTTACAACAATAAAGAAGATGCCCCCCACAAATGTAAGGTTATATGAATAGAAAGGGGCTATTAGCCCTTTTCTACATAGACATAAAATTAACTTTTGAGTAACTTACATTAGCAGCTTTCATACGTTCTGTAAGCTCGTGAAGGTACTTTTCAGCTGCTGCTCTTTCTTGTTCTATAGATCTCACAAGTAAACCTGAGGCACCAATATCACCAGCTATGAGGTAAAAACGCTTTTTGATTAATATATCTACGCATGTGATTTCCAGATTGGAAATTAGGCTTGTACTTCTCTAGCAGTTAACATCATCTGATTCAGATCGTGTTTTCAATGCTTTCGTATAGCCAACACTCATAACTTCCACAATTATATAACATTGTCACAGTGTGTCCAGTCTGTGTGACTGTTGATCCAGCAATACTTCCTGCATGCAACGTTTGCTCAATGACTTGTTATTCTCGTAGTACTACATAACGTTATCCTTACTGCTCCCTACCCTCCCCTATCCCGCGTCCCATCCCTCAATCACAGGCGTAATTTAGTTTTTGTCCTATATTTTCAGGAAATCGTATTTTAGTTATGTAAGGGTGGGCAGTTAGGACAACCAGTATTCCTGGATTCTGTGCCTGTTCGCCACAAGTAACTGTCAACTTCTCAACATGAATCAGACGTGGAGGACAAATATGATTTCAGATACATGTCTTCTATCTAATCGTCACAGAGAACATACAAGTCGCCCGGGAATAGAACGCACCATAGATCTACGCGACCTCTGTGGAATTAAAGCGGGAAGACTAAAAGAATGAAAGGGAATACAGTAGCTGTGATCGAGACTCAAAACATAACACGAGCTGTAAATATCTATAGAGTGGTAATTTTGCACGGGGGACCGAACTTGCAACCACTTGTTTCGTATCTACGAGATACATGTAACATGATTTCATATATCTGCGAGCACGTTTTATATATGTGTTTGTTTTAATAAGCGTCAGAGCGTCAAATTCACAACATAGCAATTTTCAGTAGTACAGGATTCGATACGCAGGAGCTGTTATAACAATCGGAATCTAATGTCCTTTTAAACGAACTTACTTACTTCAATATCAAAGTATGGAGGAGGATTTCTTTTTTAATTCTCCCTGTGGCTTTTACACGAGACCAGATTATTCGCTCTTACTTAATCAACTTGTAAAATTTTCTCCCAAACTTTACACCATTTTAAAGAACTTTTTATATGAAAATATTATGAGTAAAAGCAACTCGATACTTGTTGACAGAATAGTATTTACGAAACCAGTCTGACAGACGTGAAATCACGGCTCATCAAAAATGGACATTTATATGCATGTTTGAAGGTTTGCAGAGAAAAAAAAACTACAAACAAAATAATGTAAAACATGCAATATGCTGAATTCTGTATAAAACAATATATGTGGAAACGGAAGCCTGTGACTTCAAATTATGCACATTTTACCTTACTATCAGTATTGTTTGACAAATGTGGCGGTAAAATGAAAAGATTATGTAATATACATACGCATTGCAGCAATAGTGTTCATCTCCACACAATGTATCAAAATAACATAATCGCTATGTTTCTTCACATTTTCTAAATACCCTGAAACAAATAAAATTTGAAATGAAGAATATTCAAATACTAGGCCGACCTAATGTTCTGACGTTTTTATTTGGTTTTGGCCGTTAGGCATGTGAATACTATTATATTTGCAATCTATGATGACCCAAATTTTACACTAGGAACATATACTTTCAAAACGAAAAGGCAAAACTATATGTTTTGCCAATTATGACATGTTCGTTAAAGAGTTGTTGTTTTTTTTGTGATCTGCAGTCATACTATGACTAATTAAGATACGATTTTTTTCCAGGAATGCATTTACATAAAAGTAACAACCGACGAATAATCCTGTCATGCTACTTAGATCCGGATCGCAGTCTGTCCTTACCTGGAGTCATACTCCTAACCAAAGGATACAATATAATCACAGGATACATTATAATATGCACTACTTCCTACAAAAGTTTCCATGTAGCTATATTATTCAATGAAGTTGGAAGTCTAACTTTGGTGGAATTTAGAATGAAAACGCACCAATAGGCATATACCGGTATCTATCTATCTCGTGACAACAAATCCGATATGAGTAACCATGTAAGCATGTTAAAGTGAACATCAATATATTTAACCTGCACAGCTTGTGTATACGAATACGAATACGACCGGATCAATGATAACATCATTAGTTTTACACATATACAAATCGAAAATACATAATTGAAAACTAAAGGGTCTATACTTACAATCGAATGCATAATCACAATATTTACTACCGTCCATTGCTATTAAAACTTTCATTCCTTTTTCCATTTTGTTTGCCGTTTTCTTCCTGATAGTTTAACACATCATCCACGTAAAATATGCCAGAGAGAAAAATAAGTGGAAAACTACCGATTTATACATAAAACGATTATAAACTATTGCTATTTGATATGCACGTTTGAATGTGTGACAAAGTATTATCTACTTCCCACTGGCTAGGCCGGAGATAAGAGTTAAAACTAATGTTTTGTTTTATTAGTTAACAAGGTTAAAAGCAATAATATATGTATGATCATGCTGTCAAAGTTTTTCTATCTAATTACACATAGACTTTTAAGAAATTTATATTTGTTATGTCTGAAAGTAATCTTGTTCAAAATATATGCCAAAACCTGCTTAGATATTTTAACTACACGTCGTAATATACTGTATAAGTAAACTAGTAAATGTTTTATTTGCTGTCTCAGTGATTTTGATTTTCCTTTTTAAACTCTTACAACAATACGCTCTCGTGTTTTTAAGTTTTATGAATGGCCTTAAATTTTAAATTATTCTTATATTGGATATGCGATTTCATACAGACTGTATATGTTGTAAATTATTCTAATATAATCTCGCATTACTCATAATGAATGGTTTTATACATGCATTTTATGTTTCATATTCTATGTACTGTTTAAAGGTGAGACTTTAATACTAAGTAAACGTTCTTCTTCCTCTTCTGGATTAAAAGAGGACCTGAAAACAGTTCTTCTGTTTCTGGCTTTTTTTAAAAACATCACCGCCAAACAAGTTTATAAACTGACACACACAGATGAATAAATAAGTAAAATATGACCATGCAGAAGTGTCTTATACTTAAAACTTAACATATCAAAATTAACTGAATTCGAGTCTGCTATTATTCTTCTTGGTTGCATTCTTTGCTTCCAAAGGAACTTTCTACAGATTTTATTAGTCAATTATAGTAAAAGAAAATCAGTATTGTAGAGTAAACATGAATATTATGATTATGACTCATTCGTCCGGAAGGTATTTGCTGTCAGTAAGTTATTTATTTTGTGAGCTATAAACATCCCAGTTGACTAAGGTTCAAGAGGCAATAAGAAGATAACATTGCCTAATATACATCGTTAGTAAATATAAAAAAAACAACATTAAAGGTGTCATAACGCACGCAAACTTTTTTTAGTTTTTAAGGTATACAAACGCATAAGGTTACGAACATAGATTTCGATTGAGGTTTGTTGCATACTATTTCGATCAGTTATAAAGCTGGTTTCATAACTTCTAGAGCATCCGTGTATTTAAGAAATAGTGTATAGAAAACCGTGTTAATGTTATTAATACACGGAAAGAGGTTACCGGCCACGGAATAATTTTACGACAGGGTAGCCCGAGTGAATTATTTTGGCGACGTATAACCGATTTTGAGTGTATTAATTTAGGTAAAACACGATTTTGCTATACATTGTTTCGATTCTAATATGCCCTTAATCTAAGTATGTTCTCTGTGACGATTTGATAAGAAGACATTGTGTCTGAAATCATTCGACCTCCACCTCTGATTCATGTGGGGAAGTTTGCAGTTACTTGTGGAGAACAGGTTTGTTCTGGTACAGAATCCAGGAACACTGCTTAAGTTAACTCCCCGCCGTTACATAACTGAAATACTGTTGAAAAACGGCGTTAAACCCAAAACAAACAAATAAATTATCTGGGATTGCAAACATATCTGTATGTTTTAAGCTTTTGATTTACCTTTTGAGGGGCTTTACAGCCAAATCGGTTCCATGGGGTAGGGCGGCGGTATCAATTTGTAGTAAAATTCAATATTTACAGAGCAAATTTTACTTTATATTGCATAATGAAAAATATCTGGTATTGGATGATTTCTTTCAGCTTTCACAAAACTCATCAGTATAAGACTCAACTCAATTGAGGACCTCACACGAAATTAGAAAGGTTAGTAATTCGGGCTACTATGGCTTAAGTGTTTATCCTTATTAGGCATTGCTAACATATCTGTGTGTAGTAAGCTTTTGATTTACCATTTGAGGGTCTTTTGTACCCAATGGGATCCATATTTAGGGGAGGTTGAGGGTATGAATGTGGAGTAAAACTTAGTATTTACAGGGCAAATGTTACTGTAGGTTGCATATGAAAGACATATTAAACTAGATCTTTTTCAGCTTTCACAAAACGCATGGATCGTATACGACTCAACACAGGGAGGAACCGCACACAAAGGCTTGTAATATCGGGCTACTGTGACTTTTATGTTTGTCCCTTTCTATCATTGAAGATATGATAAAAGAAGATATCGTTAAAATTAAAACTGTGATCTCCAATTTAAGGGCTTTCACTGCCGATTCGGTTCATTGGTTAGGGCAGGGTGGCGGTATCAATTTGGAGTAAAATTCAATATTTGCAGAGCTAATGTTACTATACCTTGCATATGAAAAAATATGGTACTGGGTGATTTCTTTCAGCTTTCACAAAACTCATCTGTATAGGACTCAACTCAAATGAGGACCTCACACTATATTACAAACCTTAGTTATTCGGGATACTATATGACTTAATTTTACCTTATCTGGCATTGGAAACATATCTGTGTGTATTAAGCTTTTGGTATACCATTTGAGGGGCTTTAATGCCGAATCGGTTCCATGTTTAGGGTAGGATGAGGTATGAATTTCGAGTAACACATTTAGAAAAATTTAATATTTACAAAGCAAGTATTACTATATGTTGCATATAAAAGATATATGGTACTGGGTGATTTCTTTCAGCTTTCACAAAACTCATCCATATAGAACTCAACGCAAATGAGGATCTCACATGATATTACAAGCCTTAGTAATTCAGGCTACTATGACTTACGTTTTCGCCTTATCTGGGATTGCAGACATATCTGTGTATTGAGCTTTTGATTTACCTTTTGTGGTGCTTTACTGCCGAATCGGGAGGATGGGGGTATGAATTTGGAGTAACAAATTAATATTTACAGAGCAAATGTTACTATAGATTGAATATGAAAAATATATTACCCTAGTTATTTTTTTCAGTTTTTACAAAACGCATCCGTATATACGACTAAACGCAGGTAGGAACCGCACACGATATTACAAGCCTTTGTAATATAGGGCTACTGTGACTTTTATGTTTGTCCCTCTGTATCATTTAAGATGTATGTTTAAAAATTAAGACTGTGATCTCCAATTTAAGGGATTTCAATGCCGATTCGGTTCATTGTAATTTGGGCTACTATCTGGCATTGCAAAACATATCTGTATGTATTAAGCTTTTGATTTACCATTTAAGGGTTTTTTTTCTGCCAAAATGGGATCCATGCTTAGGGGAGGATGAGGGTATGAATTTGGAGTAAAAATTAATATTTACAGAGCAAATGTTAGTAAAGGCTTGCATAGGAAAGTAATATTACACTAGTTGATTTTTTCAGCTTTCACAAAACGCATCCGTAGACGACTCAACGCAAGTAGGAACAGCACACGATATTAAAGCCCTTGTAATATCTTTCACTGAGATTTAACAAAATTCATCCGTTTAGGACTCGACGCGAATGAGGACCTCACCGGACATTACAAGCCTTAGTAATTCTGGTTACTTTGACTTAAGATTTTGTCCTTTTTTGGAATCGCACATATATCTGTGTGTATTAAGCTTTTGATTTAACTTGTTTGGTGCTTTACTGCCGAAACGGTTCCATGTTTATGGGAGGATGAAGGTAAGAATTTGGAGTAACAAATTAATATTTACAGAGCAAATGTTACTATTGGTTGCATATGAAAGATATATTACACCAGTTAACTTTTTTCAGCTTTCACAAAACGCATCCGTATACGACCCAACGCAGGTAGGAACCACATCACAAGATATTATAAGCCTTTGTAATATAGGGTTACTGTGACTTTTATGTTTGACCCTCTCTATCATTGAAGATATATCTGTATAATTAAGATTGTGATCTACAATTAAAGGGGTTTCATTGCCGATTCGGTTCATTAGTTAGGGCAGGGTGGTGGTATCAATTTGGAGTAAAATTTGATATTTACAGAGCAAATGTTACTATATGTTGCATAGGAAATGTTGTATATGAAAAGTATATGGTACTGGGTGATTTCTTTCAGCTTTCAAAAAACTTATCCGTATAGGACTCAACTCAAATGAGGATCTCGCACGATATTAGACGCGTTAGTAATTCGGGCTACTATGGCTTAAGTGTTTGTCCTTATCTGGCATTGCAAACATATCTGTGTGAATTAAGCTTTTGATTTACCATTTGTGGGGCTTTACTGCCGAATCGGTTCCAACTTTAAGGGAGGATGAGTGTATGAATTTGGAGTAACAAGTTAATGTTTACAGAGCAAATGTTATTATAGGTTGCATATGAAAGATTTATTACATTAATTTTATTTTCAGCTTTCACAAAACGCATCCGTACGACTCAACGCAGGTAGGAACTGCACACTACTGTGACTTCTTTGTTTGTCCCTGTCTATCATTGAAGATATATCTTCAAAATTAAGGTTTTGATCTACATTTTAAGGGCTTTCACTGCCGATTCGATTCAATAGTTTGGGCAGGATGATGGTATCAATTCGGAGTAAAATTTAATATTTACTGACAAAATGTAACTGCAGAATCGGTTCTATGTTTAGGGGAGGATTAGTATATGAACCTGGAGTAACAAATTAATAATTACAGGGCAAATGTAACTATAGCTTCCTATACGGATGAGTTTTGTGAAAGCTAAAAGAAATCACAAAGTGGCATATATCTTCATATGCAACATATAGTAACATTTGCTCTGTAAATATTCAATTTTACTCCAAATTGATACCCATGAGTAAGAAATTATTCAATCAGATATGGACAAAAATGTTATTCCTGATGACGCTATGTTCTACTTAAATGGAACCTACGTGCATGGGCTGTTCTGCTACATAAGAAAAGACGATGATCGTACGAAAACTGAAGATCATTAAGAATCTTTTATTTTTATTTATTTATTTCTATTTTTTTTGCTACAGGATTTATTACTTGGTTTACAATACTGATATTCAAACTGTTAACAAATGCTCAAAAGCAAACCTTAAATTCACAAAGAAGAGGTTCTAAGTTTATTTGGATAAGTAGCACAGATATCGCTATAATATCTGGCGTCACGTCTAAATAGCGCATCAAGCTATACATGAATAGGGACATATGGCTACTTTCAGTCTTAAAACCAAAATTCATTTTCTTAGCTTCCAAGAAAGTCTCTCTACACAACACGAATAGCATATCCTATTTAGGGAATCATGAAAAGACGGGAGTAGAATCGCCAAATAACATAAAATTATCAAGTACAAATGGAAGACACTGGACGAATAAACTATTAATACGACTTTGCCGTCTTGATCTATGTGTTGTGTTATGATTTATTACCGCAGTGGCAATCAAATCGAACATTTTTGCAACAAAATGCGGATTATTGAACACAAATGTACGATTATAATGTGTTTTTTTTTTTCAAAACTAAACTGAACACATCTCGTAAAACAAAAATAACACTATAAAATTCTGCAATATAGAAGACGTATGTCTAACGAAAGCTGAACAAGGACATGCTCAGTTAAACACAGTCTGCAACAATTTCATTTATATCGTGTTGGGAGACTTTGGTTTTCCACCTTTCTATATTCTTATCACAGCAGCGTGGTGGTCGTAAAATCTCCGTTCTTTCAATCAGAGCTGTTATATTTCGATTCAGCATAACATTTATGTTGTGTTAGTGTAATGATTACTTTTTGGGTATTGTTTAAACATCCTATGGGTATAGTACCTGCTTTTTAATGTAGTATTTATGGCTGTTTCTCTGATATGTAGGCTCCATAACCATGGATCCTCTCTTAAATTCCAGCTTGTTTAATTCTACCAATTGTTTTCTCGTTTAGGGCAGACTCAGAACACATCTGCGGGTAGCTGGTTCTTTTAATGTGTAAATATTGAGTTCTGCTCATAGCCGGGGCTAGACTGTGTAGACGGAAGCTTGCATTTCCACAACTGTTCATGAATGTAACATTTTCGTTTATATCGTTTTGGAGTAACTTTGGTGTTCCACTTTTTTATTCTTTGAGACAATTACCCACACCAACACTTAAGAACAAGCAGTGATTGCTAAAATATATACAAATCGGCAGTTGTCGCAATAAGATAAAATAGTGACATAACATACATTCACATTGCGCAACTCCTATGTATCAATATGATAAAGTTGATAGGCATCTTCAAATTTTCTATATACCTTGAAAACTCAACAACTAACAATACATAGCTACTGTTGATGAATGGCCGTCCATCACAGTATAGATTAGTCGTATCGTGTTCTTTTGTCATAGAATTGTTGCAAGTTTGTGAATGTCCCCTTTCAAATTGTCTATATAATCAAATACCTTGCATTGTTTGTATATATATTTCTTCGTGTCCTGTAACTGTAGAACATGGTGGATCTTAAAGTAAGGTCTTATACACCGGTTGAACATCCCCAATGGTCTGTGCCAATGACTGAAGGTATTGCGTTCTGTGAAAGTGATATTTGTGTGTTGTGTCTTGTCGTGTGTTGTGTTCTGTCGATATTGTTTCGTTTTATTCGCTGCAAAGCTCATATATAAAATATTACGCCCATTCTATATCTTTTATATTGAAATTTTGATTAATAACATTATCAATGGGGTGTTTCTATCAAAGATATCTATCAAATATTAAACACAATTCTAGCTGTGATCGAAAGAAATAAATGAAAATAAGATATGTGTACTTACAAACAAAAGCGTCACCACAATATCTACTACCGTCCATTGCCATTAAAATTCTCACCTTTTTCAGTCGTGTATGTCATTATCCCCTGTAGCCAACAATCTATCCAGGCAATAGAACCGTCAAGAAAAAACAACAACACAAGCATCAGTTATGTTTTGAGATGCTGGTTTAAAAAGGTAAGAAGTAACAAATACATTTATATTGTCATTAATGCTTCATTGAAACGGTACTCATACATGCTTAAAAGGGAATTAATGGTAAAAAGGTAAAAATTATTTTTCTAGCGACTATATTAAAATGATAATGAAAAAGAAATAATATAAATGGATGGATAAAAAATTGAAAACTGGGTCAATAAACAGAAATCAACAGATAAATAGATTTTGTTTGTTTCTTTTGGGATTAACGCAGTTTTTCAACAGTATTTCAGTTACGGCGGGCAGTTAACCTAACCAGTGTTCCTGGATTCTGTACCAGTATAAACCTGTTCTCCGCAAGTAACTGCCAAACTTCCCCTAATGAATCAGAGGTGGAGGACGAATGATTTCAGACACAAAGCCCACCCGAGGATCGAACTCACGACCCCGCGATCCGTAGATCGGCGCTCTCTCTATTGAGCTAAGCGGGCGGGTACAGATAAATAGGTAAACAGCTCATTAATACACAACATGATCAAAGAGTAACTCTTAATAAGATACCAAATACAACAAAACATCAATTCTGTCTAAGGCATTTTGTATAAAACATATCAAAACAAGCTTGAAACATTTTGATTCGATGTGTACCGACTTCCTTCCGGAAAGCATTTAAGCTACCAATATCTGGTTGTTTATTTTGTAAGGTGCTAACTTTATTAAGTTCAAAAGACAGTGAAAAGGTAATGTGTCTGGTACACACAATAAAACTAACATTAAAGGCGTTTTCTTAGACATATCAACAACCACAGGAAAACAGAGTGACGCGTTTAACGACTCATTATCAGGTGATGTATAAGTTTCAGTACCTTGGTCTGCTGTTGGTTGCCAATGACATGACTGTGTTAATGACAATACGTTATATTGCAGATTATAAAACAAGTCACATTGTAAACAAATGTTTTTGAATGGTCTTAACTGTGCATAAGTATCAGTTTACGATAGTATTAGTATTTTGAAGTTACTTAAATTTTCATAAATGCTTAAAGATTTGATTAAGCAAATAGTTTCTGAAATCAAATGCAAAAATAATTGGACCATATGTTTTAATTTCTAGGTAGATCTATTCAGAAGTTGAAAGAATTATACATTTCAGGATGTAAAACTTAAATAGAAATCTAAGGACAGTCATCTAGTTAGGTGTGTTCAAAATGTTTAAAGGGAATTCCTATAGTTTTTTATGCGCATCTTTCTGCGCAGCCGACACTTTCTATGGAAAACTGAACTGAAGTCAACATTTGTTGAAACATGTAACAGACAATCTTAAATATGATGAATCTTGAATGAAATAACATTTTTGATAAGTTTTATCAGTAATCAAATGTTGTACTGGTTTATGTTGCATTGACAAGTATCATGCCTGACAGGTATCTTGCTATTTTTGTGGTTGTGTTTTCACATCGCATTTTAGTACAAAGACAGTGTTGTTCATATAATGTAAGATAATTGACTTAGTACTGATAAGACAATATCACCTTTCAGATTATCTAGTATTCAATTATAGAAAGAATTAAGAATTTTTTTAGCAGACATACATGTAATCAATTTGGCCAGGTTCGCGCCAATTCCGTCCGAACAGGTGTTGTATTCTAGCGGCCTTAACATAAAATTTAGCCTGGTGACCCATACATTTTTAGCCATTTTTATGCTCACAATACAATTATCTATACACAAGAAAAACATAAAAAAAATTTATGAAAAAGCTTTTTCAAAATTTAAAAAAATATTCTTTATTATGGGTATTTTTCGTTGAAAAAAATCACAAAGTAAATATGAAACAACATTTCTTTTTCATTTGTACCCATTATTGTAAGGATAGAGTATTACAAATATGATTATGATATCAAATAAGTATATAATAAAATCTGTAAAAAGAAAAAAACCGTATTGTGCTGTCTTGATGTATATTTTGGTTGGTATTTATTAAAAAGCAGAATATTATGAAAATGTTGAAAAATCGCTGGCAGTTTCAGCAACAGTGGGTGTGTTCAAAACAATTTTTCACAAAAACAAGCCGGGTGACCTATTGTTTTTATTTGTTCATTGTTTTCAGCACAAATTTTCCTATCATATATGTGAATTTAAAAAAATTCTATGAAAGGAAAAAAACTATAGGAATTCTCTTTAAGAAGATAAATTTAAGGCATTTTCGAAATCTACCATTATTTCAGAATGAAATATAAAGACAATTTTTCTCATGGCAAAAGGAAAGTTGTGTTGCTATTTTCAAGTTCATATTTACAGGCAAACATGTTAAAGGCAATTAAAAGCCACGTGGCTTTAATTGTTTTGATAAATGAAATTGATTTCCGATATATCTTGACCCTTAATTGTTAAATATACTTGTGGAATGTATATAATTTCAGTTTCGGTACTGATTCTGCAAATTGACCATATTCTTATTTGATCACAAACACCATTCATCATCATTGGATTAAAACAAGGCCGATACGCTGTGGTTTCTTTTTGTACATTGTGTCAGGTTTTGGTGTATATCGAATATTTTAAATGGTCATACAATGTGCAGCAGAACTTCTCATAGTGTTTTCGCATTTTTGCCTGCTGTGATCGACGTACTTGTAATATAGTATTTTGTTGTTTTAAACAATATAGCAGCGTTATTTGTCCTTCAAAATACCGTGTTGTGCTACTGCTACTGTGTAACTTTAGTCTTTTAAGAAAGCAGTAGCACAGTTATGTATTTTTAAGGAGAGATAATATAAATCGCCATATGGCTATCAGCATTAAAAAGGGAAACTGGCCTCTTCTCTCATACCCTCGTGGCGACGGATTCCATCACAAATGAGGTATCGAGAGTGATTAATATAAGCTGTAGAACTTCCTTCACAATCGACCTAAAATAAATATGTATAAACTAATTATGTTGACGTTTAAACCAAACAAAAATAAATAATATGCTATACAGCAGCGGTCTAAAATTTTCACCAGCATTCACAATCGGTCGTCGGCATTATAAGTTTATAGTTGTGTGCTCTCTCACATGTGTATGTTTCATCATTTCATACAATTATTATCAGATACGTAAGCTTTTCACAAGCATCCTCGACCGCATTCCCTCCTATTTGATAACATAATTACTGTATAGATGAAAAAAAATCAGAAACATAATACAATTAGGCCCTTTGCAGTAATTAGGTCTGGTATTTCTTCTTAAAAACTAATGATTCCCGCGGAGTAATAGTTGTGTTAAATAAATGAATGCTTGGATCGCTTTTCCTAGCCGACCATTTAGATTAAGCTTAAATTCGCGAAAAAAGTAAAATGGTTATGAAAAACTTACGTTACCGCCATTTTTCTTCTGGTCACATGCTACAAAAATATACGTTTATTTAAGGTTAGTCATTTGTAGATAATTTGGGACAACTCTCGCTAGATGTGTCATTTGGACCAATTAAGGTTTGTAAAAATGTTTACTTCTTTTTGTCATAAAAACAAAGGAATTGGCAGGTTCAGAATGTCGTATGATGAAGATCTAAGTATATGTAATACATTCGCTCTACTTTTCCCTGACACTTTTACACAGAAAATTCGTTTTAGGGGATGGTTGCTATGGCCGGTATGGCTCTTCTTCAATATAGCTTGTAACTTAGGTCAAATTTCGCGGATTTAGTGCAAAACTAGTAAATATATTTCTTCACGTATATGCACAATTCAGTCATCGAAACTTCTAGTAAACGTACCAAGTTTTACAAGCAACAGAACAAAATATCAAAATATACAAGATTAACATCACATACTGGATACAACATTTTCATGAACAATTAACAATAACACATTTATGGATTGGATTTGACCTTATTGACAGATGCATTTTGCTGCAAAAGTGTACATTCTATAACAATACAAAACTAACGCCAAATAAAACATAACTGATTGCTAATATAAACATATCATAAAATCAAGAATTTTTCAAAGTTTACGAAACTTAGCTGATTAAAACAGGTTTAAGATGTATCCGAATATTTATCATGAGGACAGAAACGTCTGTTCAAATTCCATTCTGACGTTTAAAAATACTGGTCCAACACATTTTAGATTATTTCTTTGACTCATGCGTGGTATGATGATGAGTATCGTCTTTATGTTTGCAAATAATAACAGGCACGTGAGCATGATGGAGCACGTGATCACTAACGCTGCCAAGCAATGTGCGTCTAACAGCTCCCTTACCACGCGATCCTGTGATTATCATATCGACTTTCTCTTCCTCAGCCACGCGAAGTATTTCTGATCTTGGCGGCCCGTGGGTTCTTTTTACCTTGCCATGGAGCTATAACAATAAAAACATATTGTAAACTATAAAGCACAGCATTTCTAACAACATATATCAACACTAAGACCAATTTAGCTAACCCTTTGTAAACAACATAACAAAATCTCAAACATTTTGAAAACCTAATACAACATTGTAAGCAACACCATCTCTCAGCATTATAAACAACATCATATAGCATTGTAAACAACATCATAAAGCATTGTAAACACGTCATCCGACACTGTCAACAACATACCCTTTATTACACATCATTTTTATCAACATGACACAGCAAAGTTAAGATTGAAGCAATGTAAGTAATAAAGTTAGGCAAATAATACATTTCTGCATTGCACATAAAAATTAACAATTTGACGATACCATACTGTACCAGATCCTTCCAAAAATGTTATAAATAGATTTGATTTGTTTGGTTGGGTTTAACGTCGCACCGACACAATTATAGGTCATATGGCGACTTTCCAGCTTTGATGGTGGAGGAAGACCCCAGATGCCCCTCCGTGCACTATTTCATCGCGAGCGGGCAACTAGGTAGAACCACCGACCTTCCGTAAGCCAGCTGGATGGCTTTCCTACATGAAGAATTCAACGCGCCGAGTAAGACAGGTTATAAATAGGGGCTAACACTACTTACTCTAGTCTACACAGAAATGAAATTATATGATAACATACATTAGTTGCTTTCATGCGTTCTGTTAGTTCATGGACATACTTGTCACATGTTGCCCGTTCTTCTTCTATAAATTTCAACAAACCAGGGGACCCGATGTCTCCAGCTGAAATTAGAATTCACAATAAGAATTAACTAAAGATTAGGCATATTGATTCAGAGCTGTTCTTATTGTAACTCTATTGTTTTGCTTTATCTTATCTCAATGTTGAATGTTAAAACCTCTTTTGGACTTTGGACTATTTACACTAACTTATTTATTTAGCTCGATTCTGATGAAAGCTTAAAGCTAGTTTGATCCTCTCTCGGGTCCGTTTTCTTGGAAAAAACAGTACTGGTGTCATATGAGAAGTCATAGTCGTGACCCCAGTGGGGCTTTAACCCACGACCCCAGGGTTGAGTGGCCGACACCTTAACCACTAGACCACTGACTGCATACTTAAATTATCTTCAGGGTCAAAACACTGTATTCGACTTGTCAATGGCTAATTAAATAGAAAAAGTCTCCCAACACGACATAAATGAAAATGTTGCAAGTTCGGTTTGATTGAGCCTGTACGCGGACGGTTTCAGAAATGCAAGCTACCACACATGCCCTCTAGCCCCGGGCTGAACTCACATTTACACATGTTACGAGTACCGGACAACCGTGGCGATGTACATGGAACCTTCAATGCAATTTCATGAAAAGCGGAGTACGGTTCCCAGTTGAAATAATGGGTTTGCCTTAAATGAGAAAGCAATGGGCAGAACTTAACAAATCAGAATTTAGTGTGGATCTTGGGTTATAGAGCCTGCATATCACAGAAACTGCCAAAAGACAAAATTAAAAAGCAGGCAACATAACCTAGGGGTGAATTGACGATTCTCTCAGCTATTAAAGTCGAAGTATTGGAACCATCCAAGTTGAAACATTAAACAGTACACTAACACAACATAAATGTCGTGCTGAACGATCTGAAGATATGGAAATTGAAAGTACGGGGAGACGTTTATCCTGACTACGTAGCTGGTGACCCGACAAAATTATTGCGCCATATGCAGGCTTAACTCAATAATGTCAATGTCGGGTTTACATAGAAAAGACACAACTTGAGCCCAATGACTAATACTTTGATGCTTTCAAATTATAACCATATAAACCAGAACTTACTAGTATTTATGTACAATCTCATGTATGTAGAAAACTGAAATATGGTAGTAAGATATAATTATATACATACGCCTGACAACTGGGTTGTTCAAGTCCGCACAATGCATCAATATTACAAAGGTGTTTGGTTTATTCAAATTTTCCAAATACCCTGCAAAATAAAACTGTGTAAAAGTGGCATATAGATTCTATTCCAACAATACCTAATTATCTGTCTATGAAAATTGTAAAAATGAAAGACCTCCATAATTATATCGAAATTGCAATATAATGTAAAATAAGTACTAGGATGAGGATCTTTTAAGAATGGCCATGTATGATGGGCGTTGTTTGTGTTCCCAAAGGTTTAAATTTATTCAGTCCTCTTGCGATCTATTTTTACTTTTTAAGCCGCACCATTAGAAAACCAACACAGTGCATTTGTGAATAGCGTGGATCAAGACCAGACTCCTCATGAGGATCCACACTATTCGCTAACGGTTTCTCTAACTGCAATAGTGTTTGAAAGCAAACAGTATGGATCCTGAACAGACTGCGCGGATGCGCAGGCTGATCTGGATCCATGCTGGTCGCAAATACACTATGTTTGTTTTCTCATTTATTATATACCTATATAAATTCTGTAAAAAAAATCGGCTTGTATTTCACAATTAAATATGAACAGACAGACAAAAATTCCGTATCGTACCTTTTAAATTCCGTATTGTACTTTCCGTATTGTATGTTGCCGTACTATTTTCATTAATATGCATGATCCGAAACATTTCTATAAATAGCGCAATAAAAACATCCCTAAGTTCCACTTGATATCGATAAACATTGAAGATTTCGTTCAAAAAGAAAACAAGAATCAAAATGGTAAGGTATATAATAAAAGGGTCATCATAGCAGTAGCTATACCTGGGACTTTGTATTCGGCTATCGTGGTTTTTTGCAAGGTCGGATCACACTAGGCGCTTGCGCGCCTCCTGAGATCCGATCTGGCAAAATCCACTCGAGCCGAATACTGCATCTCAAATCAAGCTACTGTTATAATAATCCTATTATATTAAAAACAATATCAATCCACAATCATTACAAAAATAATTACTTAATGTAGTCACTAGTATTTATTTAATATCAAGAAACTGAATAATATACAATCGATATTGTAATCAATTTGATTTCAATTAGAACTTCTGTAAACAGGCAACACAACGAACTTACAAATTGTGTCTTATACCAAGATAATAAATCGTAGATAAAATTTAGTTTTAATAAATAAGAACCCCACTTTTCTCTCCTGAAAATTTTATAATTGTTTTAGTGACAAAACACAGGAACGGTAACTTAGGTTACATTTATATATTGGATGTCAAGCTGAGGTTCTGTCCATATCAAGAAAGATATTTACACGTTTAATCAATCCGAAGACTATGGAATGCCACAGCTGTCTTATGTCGGGACATTTCATGTTATCATGTCAGAGCGCGATATTAACTCGTCAAATAATGTTTAATATGACACTGATTTGACAAGTTAACACAACACTTTGACAAATTAACATGCCTTCTTAACATAATAAGACACTACATGGACAAGTTAACATCACTCTTTGACAAAATAACATTACGTATTAACGTAATAAAACACTGTTTTGACAAATTAACATCACACTTTGAAAAGAAAACATAGCTTTTTAACATAATAGCACACTCGGTAGACAAGATCACACGGTACTTTGACATGATAACATACCGTTTTAACATAATAACACGCTCTGTAGACAAGATCACATGGTGCCTTGACATAATAACATAGCTTTTTGGCATAAGACACTGTTTCAACAAGTTATCGCCACATTTTGACTTGATAACAATCCACGTCGACATGATAACATAGCATTTTAATACAATAAGACACAGTTTTGATAAGTTAACACAACACTTTGACAAGATAACATAGTTTTTTAACCAAATATCACGCTCGGTAGACAAGATCACATGGTACTTTAACAAGATAACAAAGATATTAACATAATAACACGCTCTGTAGACAAGATCAAACGATACTGTAACAAGATATCATAGCTTTTTAACATAATAACACACTCTGCAAACAAGATCATACTTTGACATCAAAACATGGCTAGTTAACATAAGAAGACACTATTTGGACAAGTTAACGTCACAACTTGGCATGATAACATAGCTTTTCAACATAATTAGACGCGGTTTCCACAAGTTAACACCACACATTGACAAGACAACATGGCTAGTTGATATAATAAAACACTGTTTCGACAAGTAAATACCACAATTTTAAATAATAACAGAAGTTTTTAACATAATAAGACACTGTTTTGACAAGTTATCATCACGCTCTGACATGATAACATGAAATGCCTCGACATAAGACAGGTGCGGCGTTCCATAGAAAACGAACATAGTAGATTCCATGCAACATAATCGTTTCTGATCATGTTTAAACAAATACTTCTAGTTGCAAGTTGTTTCTCGAAAAAAGTAAGTTTATTATAAATCTGAGGAATATCTTACGTTATTAAATTCACAAGTTATTGTACCACCATTCCCATATTTACATCCTAATTTAAAATAAAAACATCTTAAGGTGCATGAGGTATAGACTGATGTCGTTCTTGTACTTTTAATAATGGAATGATCCGTTTTAGATAGTGTTATTTAGTACGATAGTGTTTCTTACCTAAATAAGGCAAGGTAAATCATGCTGATTTCCCTAATCGACAGACGAGTCTATAAACCAAATTCTCAAATTTTACAAGCGATTTATAAATATTTTGTTTGATGTAAAAATAAATCACAATCCAAGTAGAGGTGAAAAGCTTGAGGTAATATTTGGTCCTTCTAGGCCCCTAGGGCAAATCTTTCCACATAAAATTCCCTGAAACACATTGCCTTATGAAGTTTAAATTATGCTATGCGTGTGTTAATTTAAACGGAGAATTATGCAAATTAGCCAGGCAAATTTAAAATTATGATATCTAAGTTGAAATACATAATCTAGGACCGTAAAATGTTATGATTAACCATGCATGTTAAAGTACATAGCTCAATGGCATTACAGAAGTAAACACCCCATACCTCTAAAATATACAAATAATATTTCTTATAAAAATAACCGAAGGAAATAAGCCAAAAATACAATCGTATATACTTACAATCGAAGGCATAATCACAATATTTACTACCGTCCATCGCTATTAAAACTCTCATTTCTTTTTCCATTTTGTCAGTCATTTTGTAGTTAATAATCAACCAAACAACCAGATTAATTCAACCGACACGTAAAATAAAATGAAATATATGCACTTTTATAAATAAACGATTTTAAGACATATTTGAATGAATGTTATTAAAACTACTTTGAGTGAGGCCAAAAGTTGAACTGTTATAAAATATCATCTGCCCATCTGTGACCGTGACGGAGATAAGATTATAAAAATATCGGCTACATGTTTTGTTTTATTTAATTTTAGAAGGTACAGATTTAAAGTGTTAAAATATCTAATTGTTGTCGGTATGTTGAACCTGCGTTGTAAAACAAGAGACTGATGTATAAGATAATGGATAAAGATGAAAAATGGGCCAATAAATACGAATACACAAGTAAAAAGAGAAATACATTATTATAATACGACCAGAAAGATATAACAAACATGTTATAAATAAACACAATAATGCAGTAAAAATTCAATTTTATTAGGCTAATCAATCTTCAGCTAATACAAAGTTTTTGTTTTGTAAAACATTGACACAGCGCCTGAAGTTCAAGAGACAATGAAGAGATAAAATGTAAACAAGGTCAGCAAATAATCAATAGTCATAAGAAAACTTAGATTATTGTATTGTATCAAATGTGTTACTTGTCTAATGCATACATGCTGATTCTAAAATACTTCATTTCAATTGTTGCTATAATAATCTGCCCTTGTTTTTGATATAATGATTTTATCCGGTAAAATGCGTGATGATTTTATTTCTATACTGTTTATTTTCCTTAGGTCATTTGATGTTGTTGACTACAATAATGATTTCTATTGGACGAGAACAAAGCAGTTATATCCCATATTTGGACGAGGCGAATGTCATGATAAAACAGGAATGACAGAAAAACAAATATTCACAAATTTTTAATAACGACTGGAAACATTTCTAACTAGAGATGCTTTGAGAAAAGCGCATGTCTCCCACAACTGCAACATTGAAAAATGTCTAGTTTTTCTCGATGGCTATGATAAATTGATCCAATCAGTAATTCAAGGGCCATAATTCAAAAGTGCCTGGGAGAATCTGGCTAGTTATCAAACCTGGCCGAGGTCTCATGGTCAAAAACATTTTGTTCAAGTTTAGTGAAGATCAGATGAGAAATGTTCGACTTAGAGTGCGGACAAGCTTGAAAAATGTCTATTTTTTCTCGATGGCTGTTATGAGTGGATCCAATCAGTAATTCAAGGGCCATAATTCAAACGTGCCTTAGCGGATTTGGCTAGTTATCGAACTTGGCCGAGGTCTCATGGTCAAACACATTTTGTTCAAGTTTAGTGAGGATCAGATGAGAAATGTTCGACTTAGAGCGCGGACAAGCTTGAAAAATTCTAGTTTTTCTCGATGGATGTGATGAGTGGATCCAAGTAGTAATTAAAGGGCCATAATTCAAAAGTGCCTGGGCGGATTTGGCTAGTTATCGAACTTGGCCGAGGTCTCATGGTCAAACACATTTTGTTCAAGTTTAGTGAGGATCAGATGAGAAATGTTCGACTTAGAGCGCGGACAAGCTTGAAAAATTCTAGTTTTTCTCGATGGATGTGATGAGTGGATCCAATTAGTAATTCAAGGCCATAATTCAAAGTGCCTGGCGGATTTGGCTAGTTATCGAACTTGGCCGAGGTCTCATGGTCAACACATTTGTTCAAGTTTGGTGAGGATCAGATGAAATGTTCGACTTAGAGTGCAGACAAGCTTGAAAAATTCTAGTTTTTCTCGATAGATGTGATGAGTGGATCCAATTAGTAATTCAAGGGCCATAATTCAAAAATGCCTGGGTGGATTTGGCTAGTTATCGAACCTGGCCGAGGTTTCATGGTTAAACACATTTTGTTCAAGTTTGGTGAAGATCAGATGAGAAATGTTCGACTTAGAGTGCGGACAAGCTTTGTGACAGACACACACACAGACACACTCACACACACACACACAGACTGGAGTTAAACAATATGTCTCCCACACCATTGTGTGGTGGGAGACATAAATACTTTACTATTCATATTCTTAAGAAAAATTAATATATAACAAACAGTGATTTGTCAGGGAATAAAATCGATGTTTGGGCTTCCGATGTAAACGACTGAGATCACGCAGACGACAATGGTTCCATGTGCACCGCCGTACGAACATATCTGCGGATGTCTCTAAATTACATTTTTGTACTTATAACACGTGTAAATGTTGAGTTCTGCTCAACCCGGGGCTAGAGGTTACCGTCCATGAACAAGCTCAATCAAACCGAGCCTGCAACATTTTCGTTTATGTCGTGTTGTGCGACCTATGGTTTTCCACTTTTTTATTTTATTCAAGAGCAAATCACTGTACAGTTCGAGATATATTATTTCGATTCTTACACGATGACAATGATTATAATCCACATCCTTGACGATATCCATCAATGTTTGCCTGTTTCGTTTGGTTTTCTTTTGTTACGCGCCACTATAACGTTTGACGGTGTGACATCACAATTCTGACGTACAGTGGCTGTGTTGCATAATAACAGTTTCAGTCTTCTTTTTTTTTTAATGGAAAAAATAAATTTGCTCGTGTTATAATGTTAATGTTATTTCATTCACAGATTCAAAAAAAAAATGAAAACTCCTTTACATCAGATTTTGAACCGAAACCATGATCACCGCATAGGAAAAGCTTTTAGGTACATTTGTTTTGACTGTATGCTTCAGATATTGCTATATATACTATATTTAACAATTGATCAAGGTCTTGGGTGGTTTTTCGTCTAATTCATCACCGCTCAGGATTTAAATGCGCAGGAATAGAACTACGAGGGCGTTAGTCATAGTGGTTCAATATCTAAGAATCTGAACGATGAACCGTGGATAAATAGACGACAAACAAGAAAGCCTTGATTATTTTCATTATTACATGTTTACTCAAATACTTTGATAAAAATTATGCCGAGCTTCATTCATCCGAGTAATAATGAACCCGACGTGATGCGGCAATTTGACGTTTGCCCCTTTATTAAGCTAAGTCGAGCCTTGTATTGTTCTCCCGAAAATAATGATTGATTAAAACATGCATCGTATTTTCTTTTAAATAATGACAAATGATTTTCCATGAATCCATTCCTCTTTGTCTCGGCAATCTGTCAACATGAAGTAGCTCTCAAAGTAAAAAATAATGTTGCCAAGCCATTAATATGTCTACGTGCAGCTCTACACTACATCGCAGGAGAGACTAGGATTGTTGTTATGTGCTGGTGCCGACAACAATACAACCAATAAAAGGTCATGACTGGTTGCAGGAAGTGTTTTAATTTTTTAAGGTTTATGTCACAAACAGAAAGGATAAATAAAATCTAATGCAAAGAAATCAAGTAAAGACAAGGAAACTGACATCTGATCTGGAATTGATTTACCACTGTCCGTCCGCCCTTGCAATTTCAAGACAATTAGTTCTGTTTTGTATCAGCTTTGACGTTACCTTTTTCGTTGTTTCTTTGATGCACTGCCTTCTACAAAGGCATGGAGTACATACACGCAGTGCTCCCTATATTGTTTCTTTATATTTATTGCATTTTTGTGTTTTACATATCGTGCCTTTTGTTGCCATTGCGTATCTTAGGGTTTCACCTTAGCCGACTATTATAAATTTGTACTTATGTATCCCAAAGATATTTCTCTAATAGATCAATACTATTTTAAACATTACTGCTAAGCACTGACTGTCTGAATGAAACTATATTTATACATATAACCATTTGCCTAGAATATATCAATCATATGTCAGAGCTTAGTCTATACTTGAGAAGACGTTTCTGTCACAAACACAACCCCTAGAAGGCTCAACTATTAACATAAAATACAGATAAAAAGAATAACTGGAAAAGGGGGCAGCACATACCAAAAATAGCCCGGAACCTCACAGTTTCACAGCTGACTTCTGCAATTTTGGTAGAGGATCACGCAAAGAAAATATCTGTAAAATAATTTTGAAATTTGGTCAGCAGTTTCCGACAAGAAGATTTTTGCACTATATCTGTTAAGAACCGTTTTACATAAATAGTATAGGAAAAGGTGACTACCCTCTCTGGTGGCCATGCTTTTGACAAACCAGAATAATTTGAACAAATATTGTATAAAGTCACCAAAAGGAACCTTTCTGTGAAACTATTTCAAAATCCGACCTGTAATTTATTTTTTAGCTCTGACAGCCTTGCTGTTGTTAGTATTTGAAGTAGTGGAATGAATTTGATAAGTCATCAAAGGACATTTGTGTGAAATTATTTTAAAATCGGCTAGTTGTTTCAGAGGAAACGATTTTTAAGGTTTTTCATATAACCATATAAAGAAATTGTGCAAGCAGTTTTTCCAAGTAACTTTTACAGGTGTTTTTTCCTTTTGGTTGCCATGGCAACCAACCAAAATTCTGTATGGACGGTCTGGACTTCTGAAATTGTACAAGCAGTTTTTTTATAGCAAACATTTAAAGCTTTTTCCTTTTGGTTGCCACGTCAACCAAAATTCTGTATGGACGATGTAGACTTTAAGGAATCTGAAAGAAGTACTTGTATGAAACAATCCTATGAACATTTAAAAATTGCTCAATGACTTAGTAGGAGATACTCTTTAAAGTAAATGTGGCCGGACGGACAGACGACTGACATCCAACGATTCAGCATCTATTTCCAATCATGCAATACGTACAAACGTATATTAATGACAAATGGTTGGGGAGCTATAACTATAAACGTGCATCAAAACCTCTTTCCATTATATTAACAATAATGCATATCAAATGAAACAAGAAAAAAAATCAAAATTATTGCAAAATAGTACATATATAACGTTGCAGCTTTGTCAAATACATGATTATTGTGTGACATCAGAAAATGTTTTAAGTCTAATAAAATAAATACAGATCCACTATCTAAGCTGAAATTTAGATATAATTTTATTTGTACCATATGAAAGATCATATATAAAACAAGAATTAAAAACTGTTCACTATTAACCATGAAAATTGACATTTCAATGAAATGACTTATCACTAACTTTTTAACCATACATTTACTTCAGTTTTCCTATTAAATGTCTCATGCAGGTGTACAGGTAAATGCAGGATATGATTGAAATTTGTGTCATTGATTGATCTCTAGTACTATGTCTACAAGTTCTGTATAACCACTGTTTACGATTATAATTTAGGACCTGACACAAACAACTTAAAAGTATGCCGCAATCCGAAAACAAAACGGTTAAATGCGTACTTAAATCATGCCATAGATATGAATCTATACAATATCGCGTTCATATTGGTGTATTTACTCCAAAAACATTTATTTCATTAAACACTGTACATGGAGCAACGATCTCTGTATTGTTCCCAAAGGAGATATTGCACTTTCATTTGTCCATCGTTGTCGCTATTATTATTTGCTGTTTAGATAAAAATGTTATCGGGAAATTCTTTGATGAACTTACTGTTTTCGGATTTTTTTTTTTTATTTTGTTTTTTTTTTTTAAATAAAAGCGCCATGATCGTAAATTACACGGAATCCGTTCCATATCTGTCTTCAAGCTGTCACAAATAATATATGTTCTTGGAATGTAGCATTAAGAGTAAGGGTAGAATTATAATTGTTGTGTTAGTGTAGATTCATAATGTAAATAACAGGAAGAAATGTATACATGAAGTGAAATGTAAAATGGTATAACAGAGAAAGTGATGATTGTTCCAAAAAACGATAAGGTCCAGAAGCAGATGTTCTCCATAAATGGATTTACAAATCTTATATACTAACACTAATTAATTATTTGCCACTACACGAACGGTTAATCGTGGCATACCACTGTAAAAGCGACTAGACGACCTATTGACCGAGTACTTTATGAAAACGGGTCCTGTGCCCAGGGTTTATATACAAACTTCTATAGAGCATCAAATTTATACTTGCGTTGATTTTCATTTAAATGGAAGAGTAGAGTTTGTAAGCAGATGGTCCCTCTATGAAGTTCAGTGTTAAAGATACTTCCGGATTAAAATATCAAAGTTTTACGTCTGTATTGTTTAGTCATTGCAGATTCTATTAACCAAGTCGATAGTTATTTTCAATAAGAAGAGTTTTTGACAGAAAATACAAACATCTATGTTACAATCAGAAGTACCAACCTATTCATTCTGATCCTTGACTTAGTAAAGCCTAACCCAAACAAATAAATACTTTCTTAACGGCGGCAAGTTGTTCTGCCTTTGCGACCAGGGATGTGCAGGCTGATCATGAGTGTGCACAGTTCGCTATTCAGCGAGTAAATTTTCAGTGAACACCCTTGGAATAATAAATGGTATTGCCAAAATTGAATGATGAACCGGTCCATTTTAGAAAAATTTCTGATGCCATGGTTTTACCACATCAGTCCAGATTTATCTAATTCGCTTGATTAAAACATTGCTTATACTGAGAAAATACAGCCATCATGTAATAAATGTGTCTGCAGAGGAATATTGATAAGATCTGTTGTACAAATAAGCCAATCTAAAACCTGTTAATATAGCATTGTTATTTTCTCCTTGTCTCCCAAATCCTTAAATTACAGTTGTGCAACATATGCCAAAGTCTCAGATAGGCTGAAGTATTCCGAGATTCTGACAACTTTGAGCAACACCATGAGAAAACCAACATAGTGCATTTGCGACCAGCATGGATCCAGACCAGCCTGCGCATCCGCGCAGTCTGATCAGGATCCATGCTGTTCGCTAACGGTTTCTCTAATTGCAGTAGGCTTTGAAACCTAACAGCATGGATCCTGACCAGACTGCACGGATGCGCAGGCTGGTCTAGATCAACGCACTATGCTGGTTTTCTCATGGCGCGGCTCATTTTACAAGCTATCGTTCGGGAATACATCAACTCGTCGTTTTCGATTAAACAAAGATATTGCGTGTTGAATAAGCATTTCGGTGAGATTACTTCTTCTAAGAAAATGAAGGAAGCGATTTATGTTCTAAAACTAATGAAATACTCAGATAAAAGCAAAGACATATCAATTAAGCTGAATAAATGACAAACTTAAATTAACCAAATACGGAAATCAGCTAGTATATTAGGAAATACAGGAAAGGTTTGGTAAGAAGTGTTTCAATGTTGACAGTTGATACTATATCAAGAAAATTGTTATTGCTAATATTTGATAGGCGACAAAGAAAAAAGGCCATCTTTTTTCTGTTGTAGGAAAAAATAAATGTAATGTGATTTGAACATGGGATAAGGAAAACGAGATTATGGTAAAGGGTTTACATGTAACTTCGTAGATATTTCACAGGCACGTTATTCAAGAGTATGCTTGGGCAATATTTCTTATTTTAAATCTGATTTGATTCTGTTCATCCTACTAGTAGTCGTTTGATCTAGATGAGTTGCAACATAACGAAAAATTGTCGAGACCTGCTCGTTATAATTTCCCTTAAAACCAACTTTTGAACGTATGTTGAACGTGTGAAAAAAATCTCGTTTGTCTATGGAGATATCAACCACAGTTGATATATGTTTACATCATTGAATAGATGTGTTCGATGATATTTCATATGGTCATTTCCGCCGAAAAACAAATCGGAAGCCTGCGGTTTATCTTGGCAATATAGCGCTGTAATTGCTTGTCTACCCACTATCTCCAAACTCACTAGACAATTTCGGATTTGCAATATATTTCTGGATCTGTTAATATAATAATTTCTGGTTTACCCAAGCCAAGTATTTGTTTCATCATCACAGAACAATGTTTTATTGGCAGCATATTGTATTTCAATACAACTAAATTAAGCTAATATAACTTTTCACCCCTATGACAACCCGATTTTTTTTTATTTGTCTTCGCTGGGTTTAACGTCACACCGACAAAATTATAGGTCATATGGCGACTTTCTAGCTTTTGATAGTGGAGGATGACTCGTGTGACCCTCCATGCATTACTTCATCACAGGCGAGCACCTGGGTAGAAACACCAGCCTACCGTAAGACAGGTGGATGGCTTCCTAACATGAAGAACTCAACACCCCGAACGAGGATCGAACCTATATCGGTAAGGGACAACTGCTTAGAAGTCAGCGACCTTAACCACACAGCCACGAAGACCACTTGGAACCCCAGCTTGACAAAGATACCTTGTGAAGCAACAACAAAAAGGATTTGACTCACCAAGAAATAAGTTGTGTCCATACAGTGGCTCTTTGAGATGGACTGGCCCCTGTTATGGCCGATCCCAGAAAACTCGGTAGAACAGCACTAGTTAATGCTATAAGTTAAATATATCACCCCTTACCCTTGCGCTTGTTTGACTCTGAGTGCTGTGGCAGAATAAAATTTTGTCTCGTGGATCTAGTTTTGAAAAAACTTGGTATGGTACTGCATGTATCACGTTATTTCTAGGCTTAGTACTTTTGGAGAGGAAGTTTTACCGACTTCCATATTTTGATTTCCTAAAATGCATTTTATAGCTATTTTTTTGTCTCAAACGTCTGTTTTCGTACAAACGTGTTAAAAAAAATCTTGAAAAACACTCATTTTTAGAAAAAAAAATCCTAATATGTAATTCTTGGTGTAAACGCTGATGTGGCGTTAAATGTGGTCCCATAGGAATCATTTGAATAACAATTTAAAGAGACAGACCGAACGCTGTGGTTAATCTGAGGTTCCGTTGGCCTATATGTGCAGTGGAGCAGAACCAGTACTTGGGAAAAGTCTACGCAATGGTGCTACAGACCAAATTTAGTAAAGATCCATTAACCTGTTCATATGACAGTTTAAATGAAACTATTAACGCCTGACTACGGACGCCAGCCTATTCTGCTAGCTTATCATATGAGCACATGCGAGCTTAAACAAATCGTATGGTCACTTCTTGCTATGAAACTTCGTAGTCAAGATATATATAACAATAATAACGTGTTGTTTGTATGTTATATTCTAAATAAATGCGTAATTGGTACAAAGATTCTAAACTCTACATCATTCATTCAACATACTGCTCACAACAGGTAAAGTGTGTTAAAAATACTAAGTTCCATTCTCACTGATGATCTTCAAAGGTTCTCGTGATTTTGAAAACGTCATGTGTTCTATAGTTAAAATGTGTTTAGTTTTGTGTAAGACAACAGTTATCTAAATTTGATATTGTCATTATACAGAACCACTCTTATGAAACGGACCTAAGACCACTACTAAAGCTTGAAATAGGAAAATAAGGTCTTAGCAAATGTTTATCGTTTTGTTATCGTCAACAGCCTATATTTGCAACTGTGTATTTCATAGTGTGTTCTACATTTTAACTTCCGTTTGCGCATGTGTTTCATGCTGGTGATGATGATGATCGTCCTTGTGCCTGCAGATGATCACTGGCACGTGAGAATGGTGAAGCACGTGATCACTAACGCTACCAAGAAGGGTACGCTTCACTTTACCCATACCACGTGTACCCATTATGATCATATTGGCATTTTCCTCCTCTGCTACACGTACAATTTCTGCTCGTGGTGCACCTGTCGTCTGCTTCACCTTTCCATGTAGCTAAAACAAACAAGAACAAATGTAAGGAGCATAATCCTTAAAAATACTGCGAGTCAGTAAAAAGACAGGAAAACTTTAGCAAGTACCAAAAAATCAAGAATTACTAGAACACTATGGGAAACACAACCTGAGAAGTAATGCCTATAACATCCTGTAAGAGTCGGCAAGGATTCGTGTTTTAGATGTGACTGCGCGTAGCAAAAGCATTTTGATAGCATTCAAGCAGACAATAGTCGATGAACTTATCTATTTTCTAAAGCTGAGCAGAAGCTCTAAGCTAAAGGCAATAATATCGTTATGAACTGAAATGATCAATTACAACAACATGTCTTTTAAATGTATAAATTATCAGAAAGGCTGAAAAACAAACAGGAGGTTCATAATGACCCTAGGTCGCTCACTGGAGTTTCAGAGCTTAAACAGAACCATAATATGCTCCATCTGTCGAAAGTTCCAAGGGCAGTAGAAGTCCATTGCATAAATTAATGTGACAGATGACAAACAGTCCAAAAACTATCTGTTTCTCAGGTCTTTAAAATGGGTTGGAAAAGAAGCACACACAGACAACTTGAGCAGACTGAGGGGCTTTTGGAAGGTCTCTCTGCATCTATGGGTTCATGAGAAGAAGTTGTTGAAAGGTATATCTATATTTCGCATTAGTGGCCCCTAAAAGGGGACCAGTGCCCCCACTTTAATATGTTTGGAAGAAGATCTTACAATGATTCTACAGACAGTTTAATAAAGACCCATCAAGCCGGTCATGATATCATTTAAATTTCGGTTTGTAGCTCTAGCGGCCCCTAAATGGGACTGGGTTCCCCCATTCGAATAAAATTGGGAAAGAATCTTATGATAACGTGACAGACAACGTTGAAGATCTATCAAGCAATCAAGGAGAACAAGTTGTATTTCTATTTTCAGCTATATTGCCCTTTAAAGGGGGCCAAGTTCCCCCATTTGAATAAACATGGGAGAGGACCTTACAATCATGTTATATACAAGTTTTGGGGAAGAAGTAGTTAAAGGCGTTTCTATTTTTAACTCTAGTTGCCCCCGAAAAGGGCCAGGTGTCCCTATTTGAACAAATTTGGGAGTGGACCTTCGAAGGATGCAACAGATCAAGTTTCATAATGATCCACCATGCAGTTCATGTGAAGAGATTCTTAAACAGTATTTTTATTTTTAGCTCTGGTGGCCCCTTAAGGAGACTAAGTGCCACTATTTAAAAAAAAATGGGAAAGGACCATATAATGATACTACATACAAAGTTTGATGAAGATCTATCCAGCTATTAATGGGATCAAGTTGCTTTAATGTATTTCTGTTTTTTTTTTTAGCTCTAGCGACCTTTTGAAATTTGGAAAAGAACCTTACAATGATGCTACAGACAAACTTTGGTGAAGATATTCAGGTTATTCATGAGAAGAAAATGTTTAAATGAATTTGTATTTTTAGCTCTAGCAACCCATAAACTGGACCCGATACCCCCTTTTGAATTAATTGTGGGAGCAGACCTTAGAATAATGCTACTGATCAAGTTTAATGAAGACCAATCGATCAGTTCATAAGGAGACGTTGCTTAAAGGTATTTCTATTTTTAGCTCTAGTGGCCCCTAAAGGGGGCTCAGTGCAACAACTTGAATAAAATTGGGAGAAGACTTTACAATGATGCTACAGACCATGTTTTATGAATATCCACCTAGCTGTTCATGAGGAAAAGTCGTTTAAAAGGTGTTTGTATTTTTTGCTCTGGTGACCCCTTTAAGAGGCCAAGTGCCCACCTTTGCATAAAATTGGGAGAGGACCTTACAGTGATATCACAAAACAAGTTTGATGAAAATCCATCAAATCCTTTATGAGAAAACACAATTTTAAGGTATTTCTATTTTAGCTCTGTTGGCCCCTAAAATGGGTCAAACAAATTTGCGTTAGGACCTTCTAATGATGTAACATATTAAGATTCATCATGCGATTCCTGAGAGGAAATTGTAAAGATATTTCTATTCTTGGCTCGTGCGGCACCTAAAATGGGCCAAGAGGCCCAATTTAAACAGACTGCAGAGAAGCCCTTATAATGATGCTGCAGACCACGTTTCATGAAATTCCAGGAGTTGTTCATCAGAAGAAGTAATTTTGATAGGTTTTTTTCTTTCTATTTTTAGGTCTAGCGGCCACTTAAAAGGACCATGCTAAAACATTTGAACAAACATGATTGAGGACCTGCAATTGTGACCAGCAGTTTCAGTGAAGAGAACTGCTGACGGGCGGTGGGCAATCACAATAGCTCACCGAGAGCACTTCGTGTTCAGGTGAGCTAAAACCAAACGCGATGACTGTAAGCAAAGGCGCGATGTTAAAATATCTGTAATCTCTGTGCTGATATTGTATCTGGAAAATATGTGGGTTTTTGAATTACACTTAGGTATGACATTTAAAGTAGGTTGATGATTACAAACCATTTTATCTCTAAAGTTTTTGAAATAACCAGAGTTGTTCGTAAGACAGCCAATGCTCGACTATTCGAATGGTTGTCTCAGAAGCAGGAATATTACCCTAATTGTTAAACTATCTATAGAGTTTCAATCCAGTATCTGCCTTAGTTTTTAAGATAGACTGCATGCAAAACTTCAACCAGGATTTTCTAAATCCAAAAGGGGACATACTTTGGTCAAAATACATGTCAGAGTTAAAGGACTTGATGCTATCACCTAGTTTAATATATAACCCAAAGGACACACGGACCTTCAAAGTAATATCTGCATTAGTTTTGGAGAAAGTAACTTGTATGCAAATCTTTAACTAGGATTTTCCAAGTCCAAAAGGGAACATAATTTCGCCAAAATGCATGTCAGACTTTTGGGATTTGACCCAGTGAGGCTAGTAATTGACACAGAAAAAGAAAAAAGTAAGTTCCAAAGCCATATGCCTTTAAATGATAGCTATACGCATTTACCTACAAAACTTTAAGCAAGGAATGACGCCGACGCCGACGCCAGAGTGAGTAGAATAGCTCAGATTCTACTCACATACATTGTATTCTTCGAATAGTCGAGCTGAACAAAATTAATTTAAAAAAAAACAGCCTATTGCGGGGAAAACCACACGGGAAAGAACTACTTAAGGATGAAGCATGGCATTGCAAAGGGGAAAAGGGTTGACCAAAATTCTTACACCCGCGTCTTTCATTCTTTGAGTCAGTTGTTCCAGATACCGTTCCGCGTGAGCCTTTTCTTCTTGTATCATCGTGGTTAGTAAATCAGCTGCACCTACACCCATAGCTGTGAAATAACAATATATATAATGTTTTAATAATTATCACGCTTGCCTCAATCCACTCATATGCTTACATTTGCAGCAACCATCTTTTCTTTCAGCTGTTGCAGATAACGTGTAGCCTCAGCCTTTTCTTCCTCGAGACTTCTGGCGTACGCCTCAACACTGCCAACTTCCATATCTGTCGGACAATGCGTATATTAGCATACATTTCAAAATTACCAAACTTAATTTTCAAATATACTAAATGAAACGGTTTAATTAATATTATTTAAAATTAATTTATTGCAAGCTTAGTATATAATTGTTAGTATGTAAAGGCTGTTCCAGTATATCGTAAAAATGGGCTATAAATCACTTATTGACGCCCATAGGAGGCAAATGCAACAATTCGCGTTGCCATTTACGCAGATCGCTGTTTCGTGACCACTTCTTTAATTTGATGTAAAATCTACTTTATGTTTTAAACGAGTGTGAAAATTTCTGAAAGTCATGAATTGATGAGAACATTTTTCTTGTCCACGATTTAATGGGACAGCCTTAGGATGTAGTAAATGCCCGCATTCAAAAGAACAGTTTTATAGATGTCTACTTACATGTAACACTCTGGTGGAAAAGGAGCATAATTTTGCCAAATTGTAACAAAGAGTTATTAAACCTGCTCTGTGATGCAAAATACAATGTACATGAGTAGAATCTGAAAACATTTTATTATATAGTTTCTATGAAAAAAATGCTTACATGCAAAACATTTTGACAATATTTCTGAGTAAAAAGGGGCTATGAGCATCACAAACAAAAAATCCACTATTTTGGATATTTCACGGGCTGACACTCTGTAATTAGCGCTAAAATCTCAAGAAGAATGCCAAGTGTACAAGGTCATATCATGATAAAGACTCAGGCAAGGTTTCGTGAATTTACATCAAACATTTTTGAGCTAGGCGCGTCACATAGTGAAAATGTGCATTTTTTACTATTTCAGTGGCCATAACTCTGGAAATAGGAAGTGAAGCCAGAAGAAATATAGGAGGTGCGCAAGTTTATATCATGAAAAAGACTCATGCAAGGTTCCATCAATTTATATGAAATACTTTTTTGAGCTAAGCGCGTCACAATGTGCATTTTTGACTATTTCAAGGGTAATAACTCCGGAAATAGGGGACGGAACCAGACGAAAATAGGAAGTGCGCAAGTCCATAACATGATACAGACTAATGGAAGGTTTTATCAATTTATATCAAACGCTTTTTGAGCTAGGCTCGTCACAAACTTTTTTCGGACGGAACGCACGGACGCATGGACAAGACCAAATCTATATGCCCCCTCCACTGAGTTGTGGGGGCACAAAAAGGAACAGAAATCAGAAAGACAAATGCAATTTTACCAAAGACACAGAAACGTTTTAGTAGGATGAAAAGCGAAAAAGTGTATGCAAACCACATACACAGATTTAAAGTGAAACTCACGCATTGTTGTAAGTGTATGAAACTCCACACTATGGAAGAGAATGACATAATCTTTGGGTTTCTTTATGTTCTGTAAATACCCTGAAATAAACAATACTTCTGTCATACATTTGAATATCTTTGATTAAACTCGGATTCAGAGTCACCTTTCAATATAATAAACTAAAAGGTCAAGTACTTGATAATAAGGCGATTATAAATACATAGAGCAAATATGCTAAAGCAATATTTTGTTCGGTTCAACCCACACCAACACGTGGTGACTTTTGATGGTGAAGGAAGACCGATCATTATTTAAGCCACGGAACGGTACCCGAGTAGAACCACACTTCAGCGATGTTTCGAACCCACAGCGGTGTGGAGAGTGGTCGAAATCAGCGGCTCCAGCAGCAATATACTCTTCATGTATAACCGCACTATTGCACTTTTTTCCACGCGTTTCAATAACATTTATCGGCAAGGTCACTACTTACGTGCCAAAAATCTTGATTAAAAATATCAACGAAGCGAACTCAAGCCCTAATTACTTTTACCTGGAACAACTGATACGTATTAGACCTTCCTGCTTTTACCTATCGATTTGGGAAGAAATAATTTTACAGTCCACCGTAAGAATTATGTAAACCTCTTAACAATGTCACAAATAAAGCACCAATGTCCACGGGTAAATCTAAATTAATTAGTGAAAATGTGATCTACGCTTCTTACTTGAAAGATTTATAACCAAACAATTTCCATGGATAGTTATCAAGCAAACCTAAATTAAAAAGTTTATTACCAAAGTAAACATAAAATTTACTTACAATCAAACGCGTAGTCGCAGAATTTACTCCCATCCATGCACAACAAGATTCTTGTTTCTCCTTCAGCCATGTTAAAATTTCTTTAATATACAGATATTACAAGTCTGAAGAAATATAAATCATGTAGTTAAATGAACGACCGGGCAAAACGCTACTGATATCTCATATAAAATAGGTCATAATGTAAACTGGACTTGAATTTTAGATTTAAACAAGCTATCTACACAAATATTCTGTTTGAAATACCTTTATCTCTCGGCTATGGCCACACATACAACATAAGATTGTTTCAAACTTTCATGCATGGAGAATCCTAATACGTGAGTTGATATATATTATACATATATCAGTATGTAAATGTTAAGAAGTTTAACTAGGTTATCATAAAACTCATTTTCTAGTGGCCAAGTTGACAAAGTTCAACCTAGTATAGTTCATCATAGTACCGTGTGTACACACATCTTGATCTGCCTCTATTACAGATCTATACAATACTTTAAATTGTTAATGTTTTCTATTTCGTGTCGCTCAATCTTACTTGGCCTTGATAAACAATGTTGACATAATGATATCTTGAAGTACAATCAATAAGGGAAGCAACCTAAGCATACTGAATTTCATTTCTTTCAGTATATTAATAACCTTGACTGAAGAAAGTACGTGACAAAAAACAAAGTTTTAACTGACAAAAAAAACTGAAAAAAAACTTCCATCGAATGCAAAACAAACGAGGGACAAGAGCTGTTTGTAAACTTGAGTGGACTAAAGATACTTCAGACCAAGGTAAGATCCATCATCTGGTTCATTACAAGGCTCCAACAAACTTTTTTCAATGTTTAGTACTGGTGGTCCTTAAAAGAGGACCAACCGGAATAATTTGAACAAACTTGAGACAGCATCTCACAAGGATGCTACAGAATATGTTCTATGAAGATCCATTAAGAGCTCGTTTTAAAGGTATGTCTGTTCTTCTATTTTTATACTTGGGCTAAACTGAACCACTTGAATAAACTTGATAGCGGTTCATGCCAAGACGCTACAGAACAGGTTTGATGTAATTCTAACTTGTAGTTTTAGAAGCGAAGATTTTGACGGCCACCGGACCATTCACCAATATTTATACATCAACATGAACACACTAGAAAAAAGGACCACACAAATATGCTATACAAGTTTTGGTGAAGATCATCGAGTGGTTTATGAGTTTGTAGTTCTGTGGCCACGCATTTGAATAAACTGAAGTGAGGCTATTCAAATAAGCTTCAGATTAAGGATAATTAAGATTCATAATCCGGATCAAGAGAAGAAGTCAAACTACTTTTCATCTCTAGTGACCCATAAAAGGCATTGACTATTCGAAGATCAAGCAATATTTTAAGTGATTTAAATGTTTCGTCTAAAGACGCGTGCTGCAAAAGCTAAACAAATAAAGCTGTATTTTTCTCGCATTATGTCTAATAAAAATATCAGTCTAAATATATTATTTTGATTACATTTTCGAATAAAGATTTCAGATTTTCAATGACACCATGGCTGTAAAATAATGTACTATACAAGTATTGTCTTCAATATTCTTTAGGTAAAATAGATGAATAAACTAGAAAACAAGAAACGTGGAAATTCAACAACGAAAACCAGATTTTATCAAACAGCAAACCACTTCAGAAATTTTCACAAATTAAAAAACTGGCCACAATTTGTATAAAATGCACGAGAGGGATATGGTTCAAAATCTATTTTAACTTTACTCATCCTATTACCAAGAGGGCCATGATGACTCTACTGTACCTAGTTTTTGACCCCACATGACCCAGTTTCAAACCTGACCTAGAGATCATCAAGACAAACATTCTGACTAAGTTTCATCTAAATTGGGTCACAACTGTTGCCTCTACAGTGTTAACAAGTTTTTCCTTTGATTTGACCGGGTGACCTAGTTTTTGATCCCACATAACCCAGAGTCGATCTTGACCTAGAGGTCATCAAGACAAACATTCTGACCAATTCTCATGAGTTTCAAACTTAAACTATGGACTCTAGAGTGTTAACAAGATTTTCCTTTGATCTCGCCTACTGACCGGGTTTCAAACCTGACCTAGAGATCATCTAGACACACATTCTGACAAAGTTTCATAAAGATTGGGTTACAACTGTGGCCTCCAGAGTGTTAACAAGTTTTTCCTTTGATTTGACCGGGTGACCTAAAGTTGACCCTACGTGACCCAGATTCGAACATTTTTTTTTACCTAGCGGTCATCAAGACAAACATTCTGACTAATTCTCATGAGTTTCAAACTTAAACCGTAGCCTCTCGAGTGTTAACAAGATTTTCCTTTGATCTCGACTACTAACCTAGTTTTTGACCCCACATGACCCAGTTTCAAACTTGACCTAGAGATCATCTATACAAACATTCTGACTAAGTTTCATAAAGATTGGGTTACAACTGTGGTCTCTAGAGTGTTAACAAGCTTTAGGGTGACCTAGGTTTTGACCCCACAAGACCCAGATCTGAACTTGACCTAGAGGTCATCAAGACAAAAATTCTGACTAATTCTCATCAGTTTCAAACAAACTGTGGACAATAAGAGTGTTAACAAGGTTTTTCTTTGATCTGGTCTACTGACCAGTATTTGATCCCAAATAACCTAGTTTCATATTTGGCCTAGAGATCATCAGGACAAACATTATGACAAGTTTCATACAAAATTGTGTCACAACCGTGGCCTCTAAAGCGTTAACAAATTTTTCCTTTGAACTAACCGGGTGACCTAGTTTTTGACCCCACATGACCCAAGTTTGAACTTGACCTAGAGGTCATCAAGACAAACATTTTGACAAATTCTCATGAGTTTCAAACATAAACCGTGGACTCTTAGAGTGTTAACAAGATTTTCCTTTGATCTGGCTACTGATCTAGTTTTTGACCCCACAATACCCAGTTTCAAACCTGACCTAGAAATCATCTATACAAACATTCTTACTAAGTTTCATAAAGATTTGGTTACAACTGTGGCCTCTGGAGTGTTAACAAGCTTTTCCTTCGATTTGACCGGGTGACCTAGTTTTTGAAACCACATGACCCAGATTTGAACTTGACCTAGAGGTTATCAAGACAAACATTCTGACAAACTCTCATGAGTATAAACTTAAACTGTGAACTTTAAGAGTGTTAACAAGATTTTCCTTTGATCTGGCCTACTGATCTAGTTTTTTTTTATTCCAAATGAGCCAGTTTCAAATTTAATCTAGAGAGCGTCAAGACAAACATTCTGACAAAGTTTCATAAAGATTGGTTCACATCTGTGGACTCTAGAGTGTTAACAAGATTTTCCTTTGATCTGGCTACTGACCTAGTTTTGACCCCACATGACTCAGTTTCAAACCTAACCTAGAAATCATCTATACAAACATTCTTACTAAGTTTCATTAAGACTGGGTTACAACTGTGGCCTCTTGAATGTTAATAAGCTTTTCCTTTGATTTGACCGGGTGACCTAGTTTTTGAAACCACATGACCCAAATTTGAACTTGACCTAGAGGTTATCATGACAAACATTCTGACAAATTCTCATGAAATTAAACTTTAAACCTAAGTTTCATAAAGATTGGGTCACAAATGTGGCCACTAGTGTTAACAAGGAAAATGTTGACGGACGACGGACGTCACAAAGTTTCATAGCTATATTCAAGAAAATGTGACCTAAACAAAATATCTACCCAAGAAATAGAGAATCAAAGAATTATCATCCCTGACCGTATACTAATCTAACGATTTTTGTTAGCAGCTGTACATAGTTTAAAGGCTATATCTCTTGTTGGCCTTAACAAAATTTTAACCAATAAGATTTGTTTGTTAATTAGTTTGGGTTGAGCGCCATTTTTCAACAGTATATCAGTTGTGTAACGGCGGACAGTTGTTCCTAACCAGTGTTCCTGGATTCTGTACTAGTACTAACCTGTTCTCCGCAAGTAATTGCCAACTTCTCCACATGAATTAAGTGTCTTTTGTCAAAGCGTCACGGAGAACGTAAGCCTCGCCCTGGGATCGAACTCGACTCTGCGATCTTTAGATATGCGCTCTTCCTATTGAGCTAATCGGGTCGGTTTAACCATGGACATGCATTATTCAGATCTCACAATTAAGGCCGGGGCTTCAGTCGCCGCCAATAATATAGAAATCGTTACCAAATTGTCACTTCTTAAATTAGGAAAACACGTGCAAGACATCTCGGGAAATGCACGTTTGTGCAAACACTGGTATTTGCTTCCTCTGTATCTGAAACCTGATTATGATTTCATGATAAAATGCAATTAATTCATTACAAATCAACAGGTTTTCAAGAGTTTAAAACGTTTCATTCCTCAAAGGGTATTTCTCTCAATCAGATATGCACTGTGCAAGGATTTTGTTGCCCAATTTAGACAGATTGTGTATTAACTGAAAGAGGTTTATGGCATCCAGATTTTATTTAGTTAGAATTTGAAGCCAAACATAGAATGTCATTGCATTTAAGCAAGTCCTACATATTCATTTGGCTTTGCACGTGTGCTCTTGTATGTAAAAAGAGACAATAAAGAAGTCATGTCCTAAACACACAGGCCCCTCCAAACGCAATCTAACAAATGTTTTGCATGTGCGAGTACATAATTGATATATACGAATACTTAGACATAAAACAGAAACAGACAAGGTGAGAAAGTCAACAGATAATGGAACAGAGTGTGCCAACGCCGTGAAACGTCACTGGTATAAAAGCTACATTGTAATTGTACTTTTTACCTGTAATTAAGGCATGAATACCAAAGGCAATAGGCAACAAACCGAGCACCTCAACATAAACTACAAATAGTGTTCATGTTCAAATGTCGCTACACATCAATTAAACCCTGCGGGACCTTGTCATTAGTTAAAGGACCTTATGTATCAGTGTAAGAACGATACTCCTCTGGCATCACGTTATGCTGAAAATAGTCTCCAAAGTAAACGGACTGAATAATACTTCCGAACTGATCCACAAATAAACAATCATTAAATATTAAACGGAATACGGAATAAGTCATTTAGCCACTAAAATTTCCCAGGCGCACTAATAGTTATATCCATGTGAGACTAATACAACCTAAACAGGTATTTTCTGCCAACTGACTTTGAGAAACAAAAGAGAATATTTTCAAAATTTTCAAGACAGTCATACTGGAAAACCGGCAACTATGTCTTTTCTGTAAATAAAAATGGCTAAAACAATTTTAGCAGAGGGTCTCTTTGAAAGTATTTTAAATCGGACCAATGGTTAATGAGATGGCGTACAAAGATATTTTCAGCTCTGGTGGCTATGTTTTTGATAAACTGGAATAATACGAACACCTTGGTAGCTGGTCATTTCTGCAAAATTATTTAAAATATATTTTGTTTGGTTATTTATTAGTTTTAGTTCTGGTTGTATTGTCTGGAAGAATTGGAATAGCTTGGTCAATCTTGATATTAAAAGGGTCGCCCAAGAATTATAAGTGTAAACAAGAATTTGTAACAAAGTTACCAAGGTCCCCCGCCTTAGGACATTTTTCATAAAACATACTGCATGCCAATACAGCATCTTGGCATGAACAAAAAACAACAAGAGTGCCAGAATGTCGCAATATACGCCCGCCATGTAGATGTTACAGTTAAATATATTCTGTATAAGTTTGGTAGACAGTAAGTCAAAACAATGACATATCCAATTCTAACAACCAGGTTAAAAAGTTTCAAGAATAAGCTATTTAAAGTAGCAACAAAGGGAAGTAAGTTTTGTTTTTCTAAGACCACAAAAACTCCTTACCAGGTAGAGATACCTTAAAATACACCTAAAATTTGAAAGTAACATCTATATTGTACCACAGAAAAGTGGTCTTGACTTTTCCCTACGGTCAATTATAAAACAAGAGGGCCATGAAGGCCCTGTACCGCTCACCTGATCTATTGACCTAAAGATCATCAAGATCAACATTCTGACCAAGTTTCATTAAGATATGTTCATAAATGTAGCCTCTAAAGTGTTAACTAGCTTTTCCTTTGATTTGACCCGGTGACCTAGTTTTTGACCCCACATGATCCAGATTCAAACTTGATCTAAAGATCATCAAGATTAACATTCTGATTAAGTTTCATGAAGATACAGTCATAAATGTGGCCTCTAGAGTGTTAACAAGCTTTTCTTTTGATTTGATCTAGTGACCTAGTTTTTGACCCCACCTGACCCAGATTTGAACCTGACCTATAGATCATCAAGATTAACATTTTGACCAAGTTTCATTAAGATATGGTCATAAATGTGGCCACTACAGTGTTAATAAGTTTTTCTATTGATTTGACCTGGTGACCTAGTTTTTGACCCCAGATGACCCAATATCATACTCATCCAAGATTTTATTGAGGGTAACATTCTGACCAAGTTTCATTAAGATTGGGCCAAAATTGTGACCTCTAGAGTGTTAACAAGCTTTTCCCTCGATTTAACCTGGTGACCTAGTTTTTGAACCCACCTAACCCAGATTTAAACTTGACCTATGGATCATCAAGATTAACATTCTGACCAAGTTTCATGAAGATATAATCTTAAATGTGACCTCTACAGTGTTAACAAGCTTTTCCTTTGATTTGACCTGGTGACCTAGTTTTTGACCCCAGATGACCCAATATCAAACTCATGCAAGATTTTATTGAGGGTAACATTCTGACCAAGTTTCATTAAGGTTGGGCCAAAATTGTGACCTCCAGAGTGTTAACAAGCTTTTCCTTTGATCTGACCTGATGACCTAGTTTTTGACCCCAGATGACCCAATATCGAACTTGTCCAAGATTTTATTGAGGGTAACATTCTGACCAATTTTCATTTAGATTGGGATAAAATTGTGACCTCCAGCGTGTTAACAAGCTTTTCCTTTGATTTGACCTGGTGACCTAGTTTTTGACCCCAGATGACCAACTATTGAATTCATCCAAGATTTTATTGAGGGTAACATTCTGACCAAGTTTCATTAAGATTGGGCCAAAATTGTGACCTCTAAGAGTGTTAACAAGCTTTTCCTTTGATTTGACCTGGTGACCTAGTTTTTGACCCAAGATGACCCAATATCGAACTCGTCCAAGATTTTATTGAGGGTAACATTCTGACCAAGTTTCATTAAGATCGCGCCAAAATTGTGACCTCTAAATTGTTAACAATCAAATTGTTGACGACGGATGACTGACGACGGACGGACGGACGACGACGGACGATGGGCACAAGGCGATCACAAAAGCTCACCTTTGAGCACTTCGTGCTCAGGTGAGCTAAAAAATTACAATATAAGCTATTTATAGTAACAACAAAGGGAAGTAATTATAAATTAGGGATCTGGTTCTTGCGCACGACATTCCGTCTCAAATTGTTGACGACGGATGACTGACGACGGACGGACGGACGACGACGGACGATGGACACAAGGCGATCACAAAAGCTCACCTTTGAGCACTTCGTGCTCAGGTGAGCTAAAAAATTACAATATAAGCTATTTATAGTAACAACAAAGGGAAGTAATTATAAATTAGGGATCTGGTTCTTGCGCATGACATTCCGTCTCAAATTGTTGACGACGGATGACTGACGACGGACGGACGGACGACGACGGACGATGGACACAAGGCGATCGCAAAAGCTCACCTTTGAGCACTTCGTGCTCAGGTGAGCTAAAAAATTACAATATAAGCTATTTATAGTAACATCAAAGGGAAGTAATTATAAATTAGGGATCTGGTTCTTGCGCATGACATTCCGTCTCATGATGGTGAACAATTGAGCTAAGTTACATTAAAATCCCTGCATGAAGAAGAAATGCTCCGGACAGTCTTCTTGTATCTGACATTTGGCCTCTAAGTGTGACCTTGACATTAGAGTTAGGGGTCTGGATCTTGCGCATGCCACGTCGTCTCATTATGGGGAACGTTTGTACCAAGTAATTTCAAAATCCCTTGAATGGCAGAGTTATGAAACGGACACGAAAAAGACCCTGTTAACCTTTGACTTCTAAGTGTGACCTTGACCTTGTAGCTAGGAGTCTGGGTCTTGCGCTTGACACATCGTCTCATTATTGTAAACATTTACATTTATGCTAAGTTATTTCAAAATCCCTTCATGGATGGCAGAGTTATGAATCGGACACGAAACAGACCCTGTTAACCTTTGACCTCTAAGTGTGACCTTGACCTTAGAGCTAGAGGTTTGGGTCTTGCGCATGACATGTCGTCTCATTACGGTGAACATTTAGGCTAAGTTATTTCAAAATCCCTTCATAGATGGCAGTTATAATTCCATCAACTGGTTAGTTTGTTCTGCACAATTATGTGGAATTTTAAACAATTTAAGGGCAATAACTCCGAAGTTACCAAAGATATCCTGACGAAACTGTGTGTGAACTACCACATTATGGTGATCTAAATTCAGTTTAAATTCCATAGTTCTAGCTCAAGTATGTCATAAGTTATGAAGCAGAAATTGCCATATTTATAGTACCTTTTATAGTTAACACTAGAAACTACTCTGGTGTTACTTGGGCAATCTGACTGAAACTTGACGTGCCGCATTTCCCTACAGTGGTGAACATGTAGATGAAGTGTTATTTAAATATGTTATTTAAATATTCCAAACCACTTCCGAGATATGGCTCCGGACAGACGGACGGAAGGGCGGACAACGCCAAAACTATATCCCTGGAGGGGCGGAGGGGGGGGGAGTGTAATAACAGTGATAAAGTTAAAGTGTTTCAAAACTTCAACCAAGCTAACTCGACGCCGGGATGAGCAGAATAGCTCTGTATGTGCTAGCACTTCGGATAGTCGAGCTAAAAATAATGGCAATAAGGGCATACCTGAAACAAGTTGGAAAAAAAGTCCTAAATAACACAAATTTACAAATGAATCCCTTGAATACCTCTTAAATGACATGTTCAAGCACCACATAGATATATTGTAAAGATAAATAATACTTAAAAACTAAAGCTATCCATTAAGCAATTTTCATCCGTTTTATATCATAACAAAAAACTCTCATAACACACAAATAATCTTAAAATTTATTCGCTTGCTTTCCACAATTATTAAACAAGAGGGTCATGATGACCCTGTATCGCTCACCTGTTAAACTTGGCCTTGGAATCATCAAGATAAACATTCTCACAAACTTTCATGAAGATAGGGTCATAAATGTGGCCTCTACAGTGTTAACAAGTTTTTCCTTTGATTTGAGTGGTTACCTAGTTTTTGACCCCACATGACCCGGTTTCGAACTTGACCAAGGAATCATCAAGATAAACATTCTGACCAAGTTTCATGAAGATAGAGTCATAAATATGACCTCTAAAGTGTTAACAAGCTTTTCCTTTGATTTGAGACGGTGACCTAGTTTTTGACCCCACATAACCCAGTTTCAAATGTGTCCTACTATGAATCATTAAGATAAACATTCTGACCAAGTTTCATGAAGAACGGGTCATAAATGTGGCCTCAAGAATGTTAACAAGCTTTTCCTTTGATCTGACCAGGTGACCTAGTTTTTTTTTATCCCATATGATCCAGTTTTGAACTTGGCATAAGAATCATCAAGATAAATATTCTGACCAAATTTCATGAAGATAGGGTCATAAATGTGGCCTATATGGTGTTAACAAGCTTTTCCTTTGATTTGACCTATTGACTTAGTTTTTGACCAACATGACCCAGTTTCTATCTTGGCCTGTAGATCATCAAGATAAACATTCTGTGCAAGTTTGTATAAAATAAAAGCATAAATGAAACCTCTATATGGCTGAAAGGGCCAAAATAGAAATTTTGACTGTGTCATGGGCAGTAACTCTAGAACCCATGATGGAATCTAGCTGGTGTTCGAAAGGAAACAAGATTTAATCGTGACTTAAGTTGTGTGTAAGTATGGTTAAAATAGAATGTAAAATGTCACTTCTATCGTGTTCACAAGGTAACAAGAACTCGTCGAACACGAAATGCCCACCTTGATGCATTCAGTAATTGCACAAGGAACAAAAATTATTTTCTCACTGTAAACAAAAGTTCTACTGTTCTGGTTCAATGTGACATTGACCTTTGACCTATTGACCTCAAAATCAACAGGGTCATCTGCTGGTCATGATCAACCTCCCTATTAAAATTAGTGATCCTAGGCCCAAGCATTCTCAAGGTATCATCCGAAAAGGATTTAACTGTTCCGGGTCAATGTGACCTTGACCTTTAGCCTACAGACCTCAAAATCTATAAGGGGTCATCTACTGGTCATGAACAACCTCCCTATCAAGTTTGATAATCCTAGGCCTAAGCGTTCTCCAGTTATTGTCTGGAAACAGTTGAAATGTTCTGGGTCACTGTAACCTTGACCTTTGACCTACTGACCTTAAAATCAATAGGGGTTATCTGCTGGTCATGATGAACCTCTCAATCATCTTTCATGATCCTTGGCCCAAGCGTTCTCAAGTTATCGTCCAGAAACCGTTTAACTGTTCGTGGCCAATCTGACCTTGAACTTTGACCAAATGACCTCAAAATCAATAGGGGTCATCTCCCTATCAATTTTCCTGATCCTAGGCCCAAGCATTCTTGAGTTATCGCCCGGAAACCGTTTTAATGTTCCTGGTCACTGTGCCTTGACCTTTGACCTAATGACCTTAAATTCAATAGGGGTCATCTGCTGGCCATGACAAACCTCCCTATCAACTTTCACGATCCTAGACCCAAGCAAGCTTGAGTTATCATCCAGAAACCGTTTAACTGTTCCAGGTCACTGTGACCTTGAACTTTGACATACTGATCTCAAAATCAATAGGGGTCATCTGCTGGTCATGATCAACCTCCCTATCAACTTTCATGATCCTAGGTCCAAGCGTTCTTGAGTTATCATCCGGAAACCGTTTAACTGTTCAGGGTCACTGTGACCTTGAACTTTGACATACAGACCTCAAAATCAATAGGGGTCATCTGCAGGTGATGACCAACCTTCCTATCAACTTCATGATCCTAGGCACAAGCGTTCTTGAGTTATCATCCGGAAACGAATTGGTCTACATACAGACCGACCGACCGACCGACAGACCGACCGACAGACCGAACTAACGACATCTGCAAAACAGTATACCCCTCCTTCTTCGAAGGGGCGACAGACAGACCAACCGACAGACATCTGCAAAACAATATACCCCTCCTTCTTCGAAGGGGGGCATAAAAATAACTAATTCTAGCTTTTTCAGGGGTCAATCAGGGGTCGTAACTCAGGATCTGACGAATTTATCATGGAATTCAAGATCTATTGTTGTTAAAGATATTTTGCAAGTTTGTAACAAATCAAACCATAAATGATGTCTCTATATGGCTGCAAAATCCAAAATAGCAAATTTGGCCCTTAAGGGGCCATAACTCTGGAATCCAAGATGGGATCTGGCTAGTTTTCGAAAGGACCGGAATATTGTGTCAATACAAAAATAACTAATTCTAGCTTTTTCAGGGGTCAATCAGGGGTCGTAACTCAGGATCTGACGAATTTATCATGGAATTCAAGATCTATTGTTGTTAAAGATATTTTGCAAGTTTGTAACAAATCAAACCATAAATGATGTCTCTATATGGCTGCAAAATCCAAAATAGCAAATTTGGCCCTTAAGGGGCCATAACTCTGGAATCCAAGATAGGATCTGGCTAGTTTTCGAAAGGACCGGGATATTGTGTCAATACATGTTATGTGCAAGTTTGAAAAAATTGATTGCAAAAAGTGGACGGACGGACGGACGAAGGGCGATCACAAAAGCTCACCTTGTCACTACATGACAGGTGAGTTAATAAGTAACAACATCGACAAAAGCAAGTATTCCAAACGTCCAAAATACTGTTATCAATACAGTGCATATTTATATTACAACTTTCAAACTTTCACATAAGGTTCACTTTGTCGTCTATATTTCCCATATTAACTATCTCTCCTTAGTGATTACTACTACTGCTGGTGCGACGTTCATTTTTATTTCTGCAGACGAGAACAGGAACGTGAGCATGATGTAGCACGTGGTCGCTAACGCTACCGAGCATCGTGCGTCTCACGGTGCCTAAACCACGTGTTCCTGTGATTATCAGATCCACATTTTCTTCCTCTGCCACACGGATAATTTCTGTTCTGGGCGCCCCGGTTGTCTGCTTCACCAGTCCATGAAGCTACAATTACAAAAGACGCTACAATATTTTTTACAACATTTATGTCTGGTATACCTCAATTTTAAATGTAAACTTTAACACATTTAGTAGTCAAATAGCTGTGATTTCCAATCGAAGAAAGTGTGCATTAGCAAGATCTGAGTTATACATTTTCATACGGTAAGTCATCTATTATAATTACCGAATAAATATACCCACATATTATACATTCCATAAAGATATTAAACGTTTCAAACTAGCTAGATTTCTTTTCTTTCAAATGACCCAACATTTGTCTAATCAATCTCACTGGCAACACTTTTAATACTAACGATATTTTCAAATGAAAAAATTAGAACTGTTGATGTGGCTTTGATTTCGTTATGTCTAACACGAAATTTAAAATGTTATTTGCGAAAGGTGACTGTGCATGTAGTGGCCCCTACCAGGAGCAAATTGGCAACATTTAAGCAAACTTGGAATAGGATCTTACAATGATGCTATAGACCAAATGTGATGAAAGTCTATAAAGCGGTTCATGAGAAGAAATTGTTTAAAATGTCCCCGTTTAAAAAACATGTGAGAGGACTTTGCTTGAATGCTGAAGTCCAAAACCAGTAGTTTCACAGGAGAAATGTTTATGTTAAAATTTTGGCGATGGACGATGGACCATCCGTCAATACTTATAGCTCATCTTAAACCTGTGGTTCAGGTGAGCTAAAAACAAGAGCTGTTTGTGAAACACATATGCCCTCATAATGCCTTGTTGAATGACCTCTGACAAACTGACCATCTAAACAATACAGGTCATCTACTTACCAACGGCAATCATCTATGAAGTATGAAGACAGTAAACCCAAAGGTTCTTATGTTACGGACTGAAACTATTTTCGAAGTCACTGTAACAACAGGTAATCATCCTACTGACCTCAATGAAACAGGTGACGTCTACTGACCGCAGACAATCATCCTATGTATATATTCAAAGCTTTTGTTAGTTATTGAACAGAAACCGTTTTCAGTCTCAAGGTCATTGTGACACTGACCTTTGACCTATTGAGTAGACTACTGACCATAGGTTATCATCCCATGAAGTTTGCCTACTGTAGGCCAAAGATTTAAAAAGCGGAATCTGTCTTCAGTCGCAAGGTCAATGTGATATTGACCTTTGACCTACCGACTCCCAAAACTATAGGGGTCATTAACTGACCACAGACAACCATCCCTTAAAGTTTGACTATTGTGAGATCAAGTATTGTTTAGTTATTGATTTGAAACCAAATGGTCCACCAACCGACCGACGGATAATGAGCAAAACAATATACTCCCTATTTTTCGAACAAATAAACAGACAAAAGGGTCATGATGTCTCTAGACCGCTCACTTGAGTTTCGCAGCTCAGGCAGATCTATAACAATTATGAAAAATTGCTTTGAAAGCGAGCCTGCAGATTCAGTGGAAAAAATTCAAAGCTTGTACGACTGACGACGGACGCTGAATGATCGTAATAGCTCATCTGACATTGTGCTCAAATGAGCTGAAATGTGTAAAGATCTTACATGTGCATCTTTCATTTTAGTCGAACATATTTTCTTAAACTCTTTTTCATGAGCCATTTGCTCTTGTGTAATACTTGTTTGCACGTCAGCTCCACCTGCTCCGGTAGCTGTTAAATAAAAAGAGGATCTAATCGGTACGACGGAATGTGTAGATATGTGGGAAAAGGGTTCAATAATAACTATCACAGTTACCGATAAGCGTTTAAATCTGTATTTTAGACCGGGTGCGGAAAAGAACCAGGCATGATAATAGAATGAGAAAATCTTCTCCAAAAAATCTTAAATGACGACATGTGCCTTACGGTAACGATAAATAAAGACAGATACAAACATAAATCAACTTATCAAACTGGAACAATCACCGGACCCATTCATATTCAAAATTAAGACATTAAGACAATCAGTTGATTAAACACAATATAAACAATCACGTGGTTACGCGCTCGATCCCACGGCGAGGCCATATTCCGTACAGTTGTATGTTTCTGTCACTATAAACAGGAATTAACATTAACAGATATAATGATATTTGACCTACGAACTGGCGGGCGAAATAAACAAGAGGGCCAAGATGGCCCTAGGTCGCTCACCTTAGAAACACACCATAATACACCATAACAGTGTAAACATAGACCTAATGATTGCATGGAAAAAATATTCTGACCAAGTATCATTAAAATTGGAGCAAACACAAGTATTTCTTTTATTTGACCTAGTGACCTAGTTTTTGACCCCAGATGACCCATATTCAAAACTGACCTAGACTTCATCAAGGAAATCACTCTGACCAAATTTCATAAAGATCAATTGAAAAATACAGCATCTATTGCATACACAAGGTTTTTCTTTGATCTGACTTAGTGACCTAGTTTTTGACCACAGATGACCAATAACCAAACTCTAACTACATTTTATCAAGGCAATAATTCTGACCAAATTTCATAAAGATCAATTGAAAAATACAGCCTCTATTGCATACACAGGGTTTTTCTTTAATTTGACCTAGTAACCTAGTTTTTGACCCCAGATGACCCATTTTCGAACTCGGCCTAGATTTCATCAAGGTTATCACTCTGACCAAAATTCATGAAGATTACTTGAGAAAAATACAGCATTTATCGCATACACAAAGTTTTTCTTTGTTTTGACCTAGTGACCTAGTTTTTGACCACAGATGACCCATTTTCGAAATCGGCCTAGATTTCATCAGGGTAATCATTCTGACCAAAATTCATGAAGATTAATTGAAAAATACAGCCTCTATCGCATACACGAGGTTTTTCTTTGATTTGACCTAGTGACCTAGTTTTTGACCCCAGATAACCCATTTTCGAACTCGGCCTAGATTTCATCAAGGTAATCATTCTGACCAAACTTCATGAAGATCAGTTGAAAAATACAGCCTCTATCGCATACACAAGCGAAATGTTGACGGACAGACAGACAGACGACGGACAGACGACGGACATCGAGTGATCAGAAAAACTCACTTGAGCATTGCTCAGGTGAGCTAATAAACGGAATGCTTTCACTAATCAAAACCGCAGGCGATATCTTCAACAATCAGCAATTACAACAGAGATGGCACTGTAAAGCACTGGGAGTCCAAAGTATTTTAAAGTCCCTGCAACAGTTACGACCAGGACAAAAGTCTTTGGTCTGTTTGATATAAGACTCCAGCATTTATTTCATTACTTGGATATTACTGATTAATCAGTAAAGGGTGCAACAAAATGGAAAATATTTTCCATGAAAACTGATAGCCTATCTGAAGTAAGCTATGGACATTCAAGTGTGACCTGGTGTGACCTGGACCTTGGAGTTGGTGACCCGTATGTCGTCGTGCTATGGAAAGAACGTATAATAAGTATTTCCTAATTCCCTAGACGAAAAGCAGAGATATGGTCTGGAGCTACGGACCCTAGTCTTGTACACGAGACAGTAGCTTACTATGGAAAACACTTTCAAAAACTCTTGAATGACATAGCATAGGTCTGAACAAAACAAAGGATATCTACGACTTTATCTTTATTATGGTGGATAAAAACGTTTAGTAATTTTTAATCAAGTAAGTACAGGGTAGGACCTGGTCACGACATATTTTACCTTTAACTGAGATCTCGGCCTTGGATCTACGGACCTAGATCTTGTACAATTTTAATGTTAATATTCATGCCCAGTATTTTTTAAATCATTTATGTAAAGAACAGAGTTATGAAATTACTGAAAGACTCTATGCCTCTGTCAAAAGTTCCGTTATGTAGTACACTTTTAATTACGACTGTATACACATACACAAATTTATTCATTTATCTATTCGTTTATTTATGAAGATATTATTACGCAGCTATAGAATGACTGATATAATATCTTGTCATGCATGCATGAAGTGTAACAGAATAGAGACAAACATTAAGAAAAGTTTAGGTGTGACAGATTCAGGACAAACATGTACCGTTTCACTTCGAGTACCTAGTTTAACTCTTCTTAACTGGGAAGTAAATATTACTTTTTCATATACCTGCTGAACAATAGTTAAACGGCCGCAAACCCGGATGTACAGCCATGAAACCATGCTACAATACAGCCACGATTCATAAATCGAAAGCATTTACTTATTAGAATCTTATCAAGCAGAGAGTAGTTAGCTACTTACGTGTATTTGGTAAAGAATGTGGTTCCACACTATGCAGCATTATCACATAATCATCAGACTTCTTGATATTCTCCAGATACCCTAAAATATATGAGCCATGAGAAAACCAACATAGTGCATTTGCGACAAGCATGGATCCAGACCAGCCTGCGCATCCGCGCAGTCTGGTCAGGATCCATGCTGTTCGCTTTAAAAGCCTATTGCAATTAGAGAAACCGTTAGCGAACAGCATGGTTCCTGACCAGACTGCGCGGATGCGCAGGCTGGTCTGGATCCATGTTGGTCGCAAACTCACTATGTTGGTTTTCTCATGGCGCGGCTCATATAACAATAATAAATAATTATAAATAATAATAATAATACAATAATAATGATATATCATAACGAAAACATGGAAAGTACAGTAACCTTGAGCTGTTATATTACAAGACATTGTTTACAACTTATGCAGGTAGGTTACGTAAACAAAATGCTATTTTTCGCAAAGAAATGCAATATGATACACTTAAAACATGAGAACAGCTGCAGTAAACAAATTACTTCTATTACCATCAAAATACATGTATAATTACAAATTCTTAAACATTTGATAATTTATTTTATAGTTGTAGTGTCATTATCCTTGAAAATTATCAATGAAATATTTTTTTGCAATGCGTTAATATTTATCTTACCAACAGATTTAAATTTTCTGTCATATTAGTGTGACATGAATGACAGTATGTGCAGTTTTGCATATAAATCTTTAACCAAAAGAAAAACAAGTTTATATAAAATGTAAAGATTAAGAACTTACATTCAAATGCGTAATCGCTGTATTTACTGCCGTCCACAGCTATCAGAATCTTCTTTTTAAAACTGATCGACATTTTAAATCTTATTCAGTGCCGCTAGCGCGCTAAAATAATGACACGATCAAGGGAGATTATCCTCAAGGATAAATCTATTTAAGGACGAAGATAAAGTAACAGGAAGAAATATCTGACAACATAGCAGGTGTCAAGGCATTTCAAAGTGTTGTTGTTTATCCATGTTTAAGTAATCTATCATCACACTGGTGCAAAATGGTATAAAATTACTCAAAGCACCGAGATTCTTTTAGTTGTTTTGAAGATAAATCCATAATGATAATTTGATCATGTTTAAAATTCTATGAACAAATTGCCGGGGTCCGAAATATTACATAAAGATAAGCAAAACAAACTTCACATAATAATAACAAAACAACCCTTAATGACAGTGGATTCAGAAGAGCACAATTTCTTCATTCAAAAATGAAACAAAATGTGACATTACCGACAAATGTCTAAGCTAGGGTATTCCGAATCATTTAAAAATATAGTTCAGTCTAAAATGCGCCGGGTCAACGTTTTTACTGCCGATTGCGACATAATATTATAGTCCGTCAAATATTTGCAAATATTAACCTCTGTAAAACTTAAATTATCTGAGCATGTTGAACAACCGTAGATTTGTATATTTACCGATAAACACGGAAAAAGAATGTCGTATTTTGACTCGAGATTCTATTTTTTTTTGTCGATAACAGATAGAGCTTAAGAGACGCTTACTTTATTGTCAGGTGATGTACGCAAGTAAATAATACATGGAACTGATGTCTATCACAGCACTGAAATTTTTATGATAAAAAGTCGTGTGTTTTGCAGAAAATCGTTACATATGGTTTCTTCCGAATTAACACCTATAAAATCTTGAATATATATTTTCTGTTTACGAACAGTATCGCACTGTAGAACGTATACAGAAAAGTTATCATATTTTCTTATAAAACATAATTGAGCCGCGCCATGAGAAAACCAACATAGTGGGTTTGCGACCAGCATGGATCCAGACCAGCCTGCGCATCCGCGCAGTCTGGTCAGGATCCATGCTGTTCGCTTTTAAAGCCTATTGTAATTAGAGAAACTGTTAGCGACCAGCATGGATCCTGACCAGACTGCGCGAATGCGCAGGCTGGTCTGGATCCATGCTGGTCGCAAAACCACTATGTTGGTTTTCTCATGGCATGACTCATATATCTGAAAATTTGTAATCCAAATACGAATTATGAATGCAAATTCGTATTTCTGTAAATGGTACTTAGTAGTACTTATGAATTTCCTGCATCATATTTTTGTTACATATATTTATTTTCCGTCACACATACATTTGTGGTTATCATTTGTATTATGTATGTGTATGGGCTGGAGGCCTTTAGCGCATAAACTCGTTTGAATTTGATGTTAGTTGCGGCAAAAATTTGCCTGATAAGGGAACATATATTATCAGTCAGTCATGAGACTATTATGCATAAAACTAATTAACTGGTGCAGTCAATTTATAAAACAATTACAACGTTGTTTACAATTAGCAGTGTTATCAGTGAGATACTAATTGAGTTTTCTATATTAATTCGACATCACATATCTGGTCAGTTCTTCTTGCAAGTCTATCAAACCTACACTTGGCAATCACAGGGGTAGACATCACACTCCTCGAAGAAATAAAAGTTCCTCTTATTTTATCATATCTTGGACAGTTGCACCCTATCACCAAGTGTATGAAGCTCTTATAGTCTGGAATGGTTTTCTGTGAACAACAGTGGTACTAGATTTCTAGTGCAAGAATCATACAATGTCTGAAAAAGTATTGTTTATAATAATCTTAGGACGTCAGTGAAAAAGTTATAAATGTACCACTTTTAAACTACTTCTGACACCAATGAGCCATGTAAATATTTCCCAAAACTTTGCTACTACTAAACTTTGATAATGTGGCAGTTGACCTGAATACAATCGACACTGTTTATTGTCCAATACAGGTAAATCCAATAATTGCTTTGCAATAGATCTATGACGGATTATCTTTGAACACCCCTGGACTTATTGGTCTCACCTGTCACATTATCAAAGTTTATTAGTATCGTAATTCACATCTTTTGTTTGTTTGTTTTGGGTTTAACGCCGCTTTTCAACTGTATTTCAGTCATGTAACGGAGGGCAGTTAACCTAACCAGTGTTCCTGGATTCTGTACCAGTACAAACCTGCTCTCCGCAAGTAACTGCCAACTTCCCCACATGAATCTGAGGTCGAGGACTAATGATTTCAGACACAATGTCGTTTATCAAATAGTCACGGAGAACATACGCCCCGCCCGAGGATCGAACTCACGACCCTACCTACTGAGCTAACGGGCGGGCACGTAATTCAGGTTTGGATTTAAAATCTAATTATCTACGACAAGTTATATAGGGCGGACTTTTATAGGGATGCTATTCTCAAACGTCTTAGCCCGCCCGCTTAGCTCAATAGGGAGAGTGTTGGTATACCGATCGCGGGGTCGCGAGTTCGATCCTTGGATGGGGCGTATATTCTCCGTGAAGATTTGATAAAAGACATTTGTCTGAAATCATTAGTCCTCCACCTCTAATTCATGTTGGCAATTACTTGCAGAGAACAGGTTTGTACTGGTACAGAATCCAGGAACACTAATTAGGTTAACTGCCCGCCGTTACATGACTTGAACACTGTTGAAAAACGGCGTTAAACCAAAAACAAATGTGAAGTTTTGAATATGAAGTGTGAAAATCTTAACTGTTAAATATGAGCTGTGAAATTTGAACTGTGAGCTGTTAAACATGAACTGTTAAATGTGAACTGTGAAGTGTAAACTTTGAGCTTTGAAACGGTAATGCTGTATATATTACCTATTAAAAATGTGAAGTGTGAAATGCGAACAGTGAACTCCCCATCAGTCTTTTGTATTTTACCGACCAACACTTCGTAATTTCAAAATTGGAACCGATTTACTTATTTTTATACTAGGATAGAAGTCCGAGAATGTGCACTACTGGAAATTATATAACTTTGTTGAAATAACGTTTCAATGTTTAAACTGTGTGTATAGTAAAATGTCTTGCTATGACGCACCTGAAATTTAATTGATAGCGTTTTCCGACTCTAAAACATATTGTTTACGCCGACATACACTACTAGTACAAACGTACATTTTCAAATCACGTTTCCCGACGCAACAATCTTGTTATTTATGCCGTTCAGGTTTGGTCGGTAAAATACAAAAGACCGATGCATGGGGAGTTCACAGTTCGCATTTCACACTTAGGTAATATATATAGCATTACCGTTTCAAAGCTCAAAATTTACACTTCACAGTTCACATTTAACAGTTCATGTTTAACAGCTCACAGTTCACATTTAACAGTTCATGTTTAACAGCTCACAGTTCAAATTTCACAGCTCATATTTAACAGTTAAGATTTTCACACTTCATATTCAAAACTTCACATTTCAAATCTTACATTTGAAATATGAAATGTGAAGTGTGACTGAATGTGAATTGCGAAATCCGTAGTTTAATTACAAGTTGTACTAAGCTGGAAAAATTAGCCAGGTAAGTATCCGTTTGAACTTGTAACAGGCGCGCTAATGATACTAAAATACGTAACCTAACTACCAAGTACCAAAAGGAACATAACTTGAAGAAATTATATGGTATTTACGAAAACTGCTTTATTGGCACCAATCCTATTAAATTTATTTCATATCATTACTAAGTTACTGTTCTGGAAAGTCGAAAACAAATCAAAGAAATAACCCAAAAGAACTAATTATTACCGCTTTACCAAAATGGATACTTCGTCTCCTATCAAATGCACAAACAGACATGTCAACAAATTTTAATAAACGCAATTATTCATGATAAAACCCCAGGGTCCAATGAGCAATAAGAGCATTGTTTAATGGCTCAACCTCTGTTAAAAACTATGCCACCATTTGGTTACATACACCCTTACCAAATATCAGCATAGTAATTTGCATTGGGTTTGGCATAAATTTGGGGCAGCTAAGCCTCAATCCTGGAGTCAAGTCAAAGGTCAGTGATATTAAAAAAAGGAAAATGGTTTCAGCTCAATATTATAGTTTGGGTAATATACACCTATTGTCAACAAACTTGGTGTGTAGACAGATTTTACTGAGTCAACAGTTACATTTGGAATGTCAAGGTCAAGATCACTATCATTTAAAATAGAATGACCCACATAAATTTAAGACTGATTCGAAATACCCGAGTAGACTGTACACAATGCAGGTAGATTGGTAGTCCAAATATTAGGACGGCGTGATAACTTTTGACTGTCGCTGTCCCGTCATGAGGGATGACAATTATAAAATAACAGATCATAAAATATAATTCATCCTGATAAGCCAAATAAGTAAGGCTAGAACATTGGGAGATTACGTTCAATGAATGACACACTGAAAATCGGGTACGTATTTCGTAACCAATCAAGTCTAATCAATTTCTCTATCTCTTTAGTGAAATATGGAAACCACTTAGGCTTAGCCTTTCGAGTAATACATGTATAAGTGATATATTCATGTAGACAATGACTAATTCTCGACGGCTAATAAATGTATTAAGCGTGAGTAAGAAGTATCTACTTACATACAGGAGAGTGTTAACCTTCTCTAATGAACTGATATTGTGACTATCAGAACGATAAATAAGTTGTTTAACGTCCAGTGATTTCCTGGTTCACTGTATTAGTGTAAATGGCGTAGGTAAAGGGAAGGGACGTAACTCAAAACAAAAGGTTGCGGGCTGGGAAGGAAGTAAGAGGCACGTGGAAAAGATGTGAAAGTTAAAGTTTCATTCGGTCTACAGACAGTCTATGATCGAATAGGCTTACCCGCGAGGATTTTATAACTGGGTATACGGGTTTATATCTAAGTTTCTGTAGAAGATTTTAGTCATGTAAGGTACTGGAAGATAGTTTAAGATACAGAAGATTCTCTGCTCTGGTTCTTGAGCATGCAGGGGTGGGGTGTAAAGCACACAAACGGGACCTCAATGTAAGCTCGCACCTGAAAGTCTATCTGAACTTTTATACGAAGAGTCCAGCCCTCCAAACATTCTATCGGTCTATTTCCTAGTCAGCAACTATATATCGCAAAATTTTCATTATAGTTTATAGTTATGTTAATTCGTGTTTAAAATAATTTCTGATACGATGCTTTTTGTATTATATACGTACAACGCTTGTTGTATTTTACGTGACTTGAGGAAAATAGTAACAAGAACGATTAATATCCGAGGTCACCTTGAACAAGTACCTGTAACCAAGAACCAAATCCTATTGCAAATACTAATTATTGATAACTGTTTGTGTTGAATATTACATTTGAAATGTCCAGACATAAATTACCAGGAAAAAGTAGCCATTGTCATTTTACTATCCAAACAAAAAAGGAAATTAATACAAAAACAATAAAATATATAATAAAATACACGAAAATTACCAAATGTTTTGAATAGTCGTTTAAAAATTTGATTGGCCACATTTAAAGGTTATAACTAAACAGGAGCTCGTCGAACACGAAATGCCCCCCTTGATGCATTCAGTAATAGCACAAGGGACAGAAATTATATGATCACTGTAAACAAAAGTTCTACCATTCTGGTTTAATCTGACCTTGACCTTTAATCTATAAACCTAACAAGAGATTACAGAGTGATCCTGGCGTCATCCACTGAGCCATTTTTGAATGTTCCAAATTTCAAGACTAGCTCAAGGTCAAAATCAAGGTCAAATTTCAATTCAGTACAAAACAATGTGTATGTGGTCCAAATTTGAAAGCTGTGGCTTGAGAAATGTGAATGTAGGTCACTAGATCAATCTCAAGATCAAAGTTCATTTCGGTACACAAAACTATGCATGTGGTTCAAATTTGAAGGCTGTAGCATGAGAAATTTGAAAGAAGGTCACTAGGTCAAAATCAAGGTCAAATTTTATTTCAGAACAGAAAACTATGCAAGTTGTCCAAATTTGAAGCCTGTACCTTCAGAAATGTGAAAGTGGGTCACTAGGTCAATCTCAAGATCAAAGTTCATATCAGCACACAAAACTATGCTTGGGGTTCAAATTTGAAGACTGTAGCTTGAGAAATGTGAAAGTATGTAACTAGGTCAAAATCAAGGTCAAATTTTATTTTGGAGCAAAAACCTATGAATGTGGTCCAAATTTGAAGCCTGTACCTTCAAAAATGTGAAAGTAGGTCACTAGGTCAAAAAAAAGGTCAAAGTTTTTTCGATACACAAACCTATGCATGTGGTCCAAATCTGAAGGCTGTAGCTACAGAAATGTGAAAGTAGGTCACTAGGTCAAGATCAAGGTCAACTCATGTCAAGGTTCATCTTGCCACTCAAAACTATACATGTGGTCCAAATCTGAATGATGTAAGTTATGGACATGAAGATTCTAAGTTTTTCCCTATGTAAGTCTATATGAACCATGTGACCCCTGGGGCGGGGCCATATTTGACCCTAGAGGGATAATTTGAACAAATTGGTAGAGAACCACTAGATGATGCTACATTACAAAATATCAAAGCCATAGTCTTTGTGGTTTGGACAAGAAGATTTTCAAAGTTTTTCCCTATATAAGTCTATGTAAACCATGTGACCCCCAGGGTGAAGCCATATTTGACCCTTGGGGAATAATTTGAACAATCTTAGTAAAGGACCACTAGATGATGTCATATACAAAATATCAAAGCCCTAGGTCCTGTGGTTTTGGACAAGAGGTTTTTTAAAGTTTTTTCCTAAACAAGTCTATATAAACCATTTGACCCCCGGTTTGGGGCCATATATGACCCCAGGGAAATAATCTGAACAATCTTGGTAGAGGACCACTAGATTTTGCTACGTACCAAATATCAAAGCCCTAGGCCCTATTGTTTTGGACAAGAAGATCAGAAACTGTTTAACTGTTCCTGGCCAATTTGACCTTGACCTTTGACCTAATGACCTCAAAATCAATAGGGGTCATCTGCTGGTCATGACCAACCTCCCTATCAATTTTCCTGGCCCTAAGCCCAAACGTTCTTGAGTTATTGCCCGGAAACCATTTAACTGTTCCTATTCTCTGTGACCTTGACCTTTAACATACTGACCTCAAAATCAGTAGGGGTCATCTGCTGGTCATGACCAACTTACCTATCAACTTTCGTGACCCTAGGCCCAAGTGTTCTTGAGTTATCATCCGGAAACCGTTTAACTGTTCAGGATCACTATGACCTTGACCTTTAACATACTGACCTCAAAATCAATAGGGGTCATCTGCTGGTCATGACCATCCTCCTTATCAACTTTCATGATCCTAGGCCCAAGTGTTCTTGAGTTATCATCCGGAAACCGTTTTACTTTTCAGGGTCACTGTGACCTTGATCTTTGACATACAGACCTCAAAATCAATAGGGGTCATCTGCTGGTGATGACCAACCTCTCTATCATCTTTCATGATCCTAGGCCCAAGGAATCTTGAGTTATCATCTGGAAATGGATTGGTCTACATTCCGACCGACCGACCGACCATCTGCAAAACAATATACCCCTCCTTCTTCGAAGGGGGGCATAAAAAGTTCAAAAATTTAATCGGCGGTATCAGTCCTGTTGAGAAGGTAATTTTCGATAACAAATGTCCTTGTGAACGTGAAATATGGAATACTTTCAAGGTATGAATCATAAATGTTTAATAAGTTTTAAAGAGATACACAGGTAAAACTGGGGATGAACATTTTTAAAATGTAGTACATATTACTGACACTCTTAGTTAAAATAGGTGAGTGGTTTCTTACTCTGACGATGTTGGCGCGCAATTTTCATGATTTTGCTAAGCTACCGCACATACTGACAACCAGTATGAAATAACTACAACTCTACAAACCAGAAATGAAAGTGTTAACTGGTGTTAAAATAAGTAGCAATACTTAGGTACGTTTAATTTACCATTTTTTCTGTTTGTAAATATATGCCTTAAACCTAGCGACCCCATATGCTGTGAGTCCCAAACTTTGGTCTCCATGCAAGCGAATTACACACCAATTTCTGAAAGCTGAAAAAAGACCGTTTCATTGTCACTCCTGACTAAAGTCCTTAAGTTGAAACAGCTGTTTTAATTTAGTAATGGTGACTTCAACCTTAACCCTAATGACACCATATGCAATCTCTCTCTCTCTCTCTCCTTGCAAGCCACCTACACACCAAGTTTTATTGCCTAATGACTTCCTGGTATGTTTTTGAGCAGATGTTTTTTTCTCGTAAAGGTGGCCTTGACCCTGATCCCCTATGCATCCCATGCTGCCTCTCTATACAAGTCATTCCTATTTTCAGAAATGGCCATCTTGAATTCGACCCTTGTGAGCTCGTATATAATCCCAAATTCCTTCTTCAAGCAGCCTACTAATATAACAAATTTCATTGCAATAGGTCATTCCCAATGGAAACCTAAGTTTCACACCGCTCGTACACCAATCAACAATTACCAATCTAATGACTATATAAGACCATATCCAAAAATTATCCTATTTTTCTTACATAAACAAGTGACCACAGGGCAGAGCCAATATATAATTTTGACCCCAAAGGCATGACTCGTTTTTTTTGTTCTTGTTTTCGTTGGGTTTCATGTCGTGCTAAAGCAATTATAGGTCATATATCGACTTTCCAGCTTTGACGGTGGAGGAAGACCCCAGGTGCTCCAATAGCCGGAGACAAACTGTGAGTGATCACAATAACTCATCTCGAGAGGTAAAAAGAGCACGGCCTGCAGGACAATATGTAAGGAAAGAATTATAGTTCAAATTTTCTAGATACAAAACGGGCCACAATTCTGACAAAACTAGAAAATGCTTCTGTAAAAAAGTGCATGTCTCCCCCAATGCAAAGTCCTATAGGCAAGAAGTCAATAGGGGTCAGGAGCAAAAGTCAAAGAGACACTGATGGTTGGTTGCAATAGGGATCATCTACTTGGCATGTCCAATCATCCCGCTAAATTTCAACACTCTTGGCCTAGTGGTTCTCAAGTCACTGTTCAGGCTTCTGTGACCTTGACCTTTGATCAAGTGACCTCAAAATAAATAGGGGTCATCTACTCTGCAAGTCCAATCATCCTATTAAGTTTCAACATTGTAGGTCAAGTGGTTCTCAAGTTATTTCCAAAAAATGATTTTACATGAACAGGCCACTGTGGCCTTGACCTTTAATAGACTGACCCCAAAATCAATAGGGGTCATCAACTCTGCATGTTCAATCATCCTATGAAGTTTCAACATTCTGGGTCAAGTGGTTCTCAAGTTACTGACCGGAAATGGTTATCAATGTTCAGGCCCCTGTGACCTTGACCTTTAACGGAGTGACCCCAAAAACAATAGGGGTCATTTACTCTGCATGAACAATCATCATATGAAGTTTCAACACTCTGGGTCGAGAGGTTCTCAAGTTATTGATTGGAAATGGTTTTCCATGTTCAGGACCCTGTGGCCTTGACCTTTAACAGAGTGACCCTAAAATCATTAGGGGTCATCTACTCTGTATGACCAATCATCCTATGAAGTTTCATCATTCTGGGTCAAGTGGTTCTCAAGTTACTGACTGGAAATGGTTTTCAATGTTCAGGCCCCTGTGACCTTGACCTTTGACAGAGTGACCCCAAAATCAATAGGGGTCATCTACTCTTCATGACCAATCATCCTATGAAGTTTCAACATTCTAGGTCAAGTGGTTCTCAAGTTACTGACCGGAAATGGTTTTCAATGTTCAGGCCCCTGTGACCTTGACCTTTAATGGAGTGACCCCAAAATCGATAGGGGTTATCTACTCTGCATGTACAATCATCCTATGAAGTTTCAACATTCTGGGTCAAGTGGTTCTCTAGTTATTGATCGGAAATGGTTCTCCATGTTCAGGCCCGTGTGACCTTGACCTTTGACAGAGTGACCCCAAAATCAATAGGGGTCATCTACTCTTCATGACCAATCATCCTATGAAGTTTCAACATTCTGGGTCAAGTGGTTCTGAAGTTACTGACTGGAAATGGTTTTCAATGTTCGGGCCCCTGTGACCTTGACCTTTAATGGAGTGACCCCAAAATCGATAGGGGTCATCTACTTTGCATGTACAATCATCCTATGAAGTTTCAACATTCTGGGTCAAGTGGTTCTCTAGTTATTGATCGGAAATGGTTTTCCATGTTCAGGCCCCTGTGACCTTGACCTTTGACAGAGTGACCCCAAAATCAATAGGGGTCATCTACTCTTCATGACCAATCATCCTATGAAGTTTCATTATTCTGGGTCAAGTGGTTCTCAAGTAACTGACCGGAAATGGTTTTCAATGTTCGGGCCCCTGTGACCTTGACCTTTAATGGAGTGACCCCAAAATCAATAGGGGTCATCTACTTTGCATGTACAATCATCCTATGAAGTTTCAACATTCTGGGTAAAGTGGTTCTCTAGTTATTGATCAGAAATGGTTTTCCATGTTCAGGCCCCTGTGACCTTGACCTTTGATGGAGTGACCCCAAAATCAATAGGGGTCATCTACTCTTTATGACCAATCATCCTATGAAGTTTCAACATTCTGGGTGAAGTGGTTCTCTAGTTATTGATCGGAAATGGTTTTCAATGTTCGGGCCCCTGTGACCTTGACCTTTGACGGAGTGACCCAAAAACAATAGGGGTCCTCTACTCCAGCAGCCCTACAACCCTATGAAGTTTGAAGGTTCTAGGTCAAATGGTTCTCCAGTTATTGCTCGGAAATGAAGTGTGACGTACGGACGGACGGACAGACAGGGCAAAAACAATATGACTCCTGTGGGAGACATAATGAATATCACAGTTATGGTTCTTGGCCTACATAGTCGTCCAATGATGATAAACAAGTGTGCAAAGTTTCAAAGCTGCAGCTCTTATAGTTTTTGAGAAAAGGTGGACCTAGACAACAATTTTATCCAACGCCCATTCTGACACTGACACCGACGATCAAGTGACAACAATACCTTGTAGATTTTTTTTCAAAAATCAGATGAGCTAAAAGGCATATGAGGATCAACTTATAACAATGTCACTGAGAACATCTTTGCTATAAGTCGAAGGGAGACAATCAAAACAACACTAACAATAAAATTTATAAGGATTTATTTCACCTGTATACAATGCACCAATAATACATTTGTAAGAAAAAAAACACTTACTTTTTACTTAGACCATGCTCTAAAATAACTTTGGCAAGGATCCCTTTTAGATATTAATTAAAATATCACCAATACAATGAAAAAGCTCGCAGTAAGACAGGGATCCCTGTGAAGTATAACAGCTGTATGACACAGTATATACTGCACAAATCCACGAGATTAATGTGTGCTGGTGACTTTTAATGAACTATAAAACTTAATCTTATCTATGGCACAATTCATTAACAAACATTTTTCTCAAATAAAACCAATACGAACAAACAGATGGTACATTAAGGAGGTAGGTTACCTTGTTACAAGGGTAAATTCAAGTTAGTTTAACCGCAGCATTTGTTTGTATTTCGTGTAATATGAAGTTTTACCTGCTACAATCTCAATTTCGTTTGTCTCTGTATCTTCAAATTCAATTTTTATCTAGGTTTGAAGAACATGACCCTCTAAAGGTATTTCATATTAAAAGAAGACGGAAAATACGGATATTTAACACTTTTCAGTGTATTTTAGTTTCATTGATATCCGTAGAAGTCTGCATAATTGATAATTTTACTAGTATGCACGTTAGCTTTCTAATATAAGCTTTAAATGCATATGTCGCGGGGCTCGTGTTTCCATGGTAACGCATTTTCTCTCATTTTTAAACAACTATGTATAAAAGTAGGGGTTTTCGACGGCTTAAGTGGCATTCTGTTAATGACTAACATGGAATATTTGGGAAATATTATAAGCAAAATACCATGCACTTTACATGGTACCCTATTTTTCATAAAGTTTACAGTAACCATGGCAACAGAGATGTTTAAAATAGCTTATATCTTGCTTTTTGTCGTAATTTCTTATAAAAAATATTGAAGAAGATTATCTTTCTAGTTAATGTAGCTTTAAAACATTTTATTTCTAACGTAAGTTATATTTTCTTGTTATCTGCATTGATTCAAACAAATTTCACAGCTTAGAATACATACAGCAGTACCCCTCGCCTGGCATTTTTCATGGAAAAATCGTTCACCATGCTGATATTATTCTAATGGATATTGTTGAAATGAAAATAAAAAGCCGAAGTTGTGTTTCTTAAAAAGACCAGTGTCAACGCTTTTGAATTTTACATTTAGATACATAGGTCACGGGCTTCGTTTCCATGGTAAAATCAATCAAATTTAAGGAACCACATTTTTCTACTGAAATCTGAACAGTTTTAGATCTTATTTTTAGTATATAAGTAACAAATTATCAACGGAACCTGAAAAATAGGTATTACAAATCAAACTGCTAGATTTTTTATTTGAAAATGGCCGTTACAAGTAACCTTTCATCCAACTATATTCCAAATAACATTGGTTACCATCATCCATTTTCTTACAATCTGCATAACGTTTCAATATAACTACATAAAAGAAGCAAAATATTGATGATTATTCAGAGCAAAAGATTCATAACAAATATTTCAGCAAATATTTGTTATTTGAAGATAGTTAAAATAAGGAAAATGCACAGAATTAGGTACTTCCAAGATAAATTTTGTTTGTTTGTTTGTTTTGGGTTTAACGCCGTTTTTCAACAGTATTTCAGTCATGTAACGGCGGGCAGTTAACCTAACCAGTGTTCCTGGATTCTGTACCAGTACAAACCTGTTCTCCGCAAGTAACTGCCAACTTCCCCACATGAATCAGAGGTGGAGGACTAATGATATCAGACACAATGTCGTTTATCAAATAGTCACGGAGAACATACGCCCCGCCCGAGGATCGAACTCGCGACCCCGAGATCCGTAGACCAACGCTCTTACCTATTGAGCTAAGCGGGCGGGCACTTCCAAGATAAAAGCTATTAATTTTGCGCGGTAACTGACACGTAACGTCATGACGTCAATGACGTCATTTGAAGGCAACATTGTTTTGAAGCGTCTCTGCGGCAATTGATTCATTATTTCTGCATTATTAAACCATAAAGTATCAGATCGGAGGCAGGTTCATGATTTGTTTTCAGGAGAATGAATATACAAACACATTTAATTTGTCGTAAACGTCGTCGTAAATCGTCACGGTAGCTTCCGGTTGGACATGCGCACATACAAATATGAAGGTAACCTACCTCCTTAAGACAAATTCAAAGTACAAAATCAATTTCATGTACTTCAAAAGTATATTACTTTTATTTCTTTCTGTGACAATATGCTTTATTGCCATTGAACAGCTGCCACAATGGGAACCCACTGAGTTGTACACCAGACTGTATAAATACAGAGTTTTTTTACAATCTTTACTGTTTAATTTTCATATTTGTATCAAGTCACAACCTTGCCTGTATTTGCTTGTGATATTATCCAACAAGTGAATGTTACATTTAGAAGATATAAAGCTATTCATCACACAAATTAAAACTTCCTATTAACCCTTAGCCTGCTGGCGGCAGATGATTCTGCCTTTGCGACCAGTGCAGACCAAGATCAGCCTGCACATCCGTGCAGTCTGATCATGGTCTGCACTGTTCGCTATTCTGTCAGTAAATTTTCAGTGAAAACCCCTTTGAGTAATAAGTGGTACTGTCCAAAATGAAAGATGGACCAGTCCATTATAGAAATATAGCAGGGTAAGGGTTAATATTCAAAATAGCACTCATTTCTCATCATTAACATTAACTGGATCAGTTCCGAAATTTGATCGGACAATTCATTAAACATAAACCCATTAAACACAAAATATTAATGCAAGTAGTTATATATATATATATAATGACACTTTCTATTTAGCATAAATGTAGCATAAAACCAATTGGGACATAATATATCATACTGGTGTGTTTGAAAAAAACCCGCAAAAGTTCAAAAGTTGTGTTAAAAACAAAAGCTGTCTCCATAGGATGACACATGCCCCCGATGGCACTCTGAATGAATAGTTATGGCCGATGTTAGAGTTTAGGACCTTTGACCTACGGACCTGGGTCTTGAGCGCGACACATCGTCTTACTGTGGTACACATTCATGCCAAGTTATTTGAAAATCCATCCATCGATGACAAAGATATGGACCGGACACGAATGCACTATCATGAAAAATGACCTTAAACGTCTAAGTGTGACCTTGACCTTTGAGCTACGGACCTGGGTCTTGCGCGCGACACATCGTCTTACTGTGGTACACATTCATGCCAAGTTATTTGAAAATCCATCCATGGATGACAAAGATATTGACCAGACACGAATGCAGTATCATGAAAAATGACCTTTAACGTCTAAGTGTGACCTTGACCTTTGAGCTACAGACCTGGGTCTTGCGCGCGACACATCGTCTTACTGTGGTACACATTCATGGCAAGTTATTTGAAAATCCATCCATCTATGACAAAGATATGGACCGGACACGAATGCAGTATCATGAAAAATGACCTTTAACGTCTAAGTGTGACCTTGACCTTTGAGCTACGGACCTGGGTCTTGCACGCGACACGTCGTCTTACTGTGGTACACATTCATGCCAAGTTATTTGAAAATCCATCTATCGATGACAAAGATATGGACCGGACACGAAAATTGCGGACAGACAGACTGACAGACCGACAGACTGACAGACTGACAGACCGACAAAATTTACTATTCATTCTTACACTTTGCTCCAAGGGTTAACCTCTGTTTCTAAACCTCTGAACCATCAGAAAATCTGTGAGTAGATCTATACCTTCCAAAAATGAACCCCAAAATATTAACAACAGATTCTTTAACTATTATGCTAGACATTATAATTTTGTTGTGATTTACTGACTAGAAAATACACATATATAGATCAACTGGCTTTCGACTCTGCTCAATTTTAACATGAACTTTCCAGTTTCTGTTTTGTTTTGTTGATAAGTAGTTTTTTATTTAATATTCTGCAAAAGAATCAAAAAGACTGATATGAAGAAAATATCTGCTGCTGCAGGCATAATATGTTTTCTTTGTCCCTATTCTACAACACAGGACAATATAAACACGAGAGTACATTTTTGCAGAAAACGTAACTCGGCAATGTATTATTTCATCACATGGGAGTGAAATAAAGCCATTACATAATTATGGTATATTTTACTATTGTAACAACATTTTGACACGGACGTTGTAAGAATAGGAGACATTGGTGGAATTCACCTTGTCTTTAGAAGGTAAAGAAACAGTTTTACAATGTTTCAGCCAGAAAAGCTAAAATGTGGTAAAAACAATATTACATTCATGTCTTTCTACACTGTATCTATTAAACGTACTGAATGACAAAATGCCCAATTTTATTCTTTTATTCAACTTGTATGAAATGACATTTATGTAACATGCTCCATATACCCTTAGAGGTTCATTCAGTGATGTTTTTTCCTACCATGCATTACATAAACAACATTACCTATTGATTGAATTTCCCGTTATCTTGATAAAAATGATTAATGGCTGGGACAAACAGTAAAAATATTACTTCATAAATGTGCAGACACATGCCGTAATGTTAATACTTTCTGGGACAAAAAGTTATAAAGGTACATCATGTATTTAATATATGCATTGACATTGACAGTATGTTAACTAATATATAAACACATGCTCTTGAATGGGACTTCACAATTACATGGCAGTAATAATACTTGTGATGAACTAACTGAACTTACACAACTGTAAATGAATTATACATTAGATCTATACATAGAGCTCCATATTCAGCTATCCATATTGTGCCTCAGTCAAATGGCAACATGTCAATACATGCAATCAGCTGTTTAGACCGAGTAGAGGCTATGACTAAATTATACATAATACCCTTCACATCTCCATTTTTAATGAGGTCTTATTTAACAGAGGAGAAAAACTAAATCAATTAAAAGATAGCTATATGGGACTCCTGTACCAAATTAAAAACGACTTAAAATATCTTCTTTGCAGAAATCAAAATTGAAATATCCATGTAAGATAATTTTATCAGTTAACATCTTTTGAAGGGTATCACTTTCTTATATTTTTGGTTTATCTAATTGAAATACATGTACCAATTATCAGGTGAGTTATATGATAAACATGATTTTCAGATCTTTGCTACAAATGTAAAGGTAACATGCTCAGGAATGTTGTATAGTGTGTAGTAAAGTGCTCTTGCTGGAACACTGGTTGTGGAAAAAAAGTGAGGAAAATACATTCACTATATGAAAATAGAGAAAAAGTACATGAAATTTTAGATCCCATAATGAGTAAGACACTAATAAATACCTAAATGTACTAAAAAAAGTGGAAGACAGAACTATATAGGAAAAACTTGACTAAACCAAAAATTGATCCCAAAGAAAAAACATCACATATAATCACAAATAAGTTCTGAATAAAATGCACAAACTATTGTTTTTTCATTTGGATACATTTCTATATTTGTGTGTTATAAAATATATATAGACATAATTATACAAATAAATATGAAGGTAAATATTTATTAATACAGGATGCAATCTAACAAAAGAAAGTTGTACAATGTCACTCTTAGGCCAAAACTAATTATTGCTGCCTAAACAATTATTTTAAAATGTGTCAGCTGTCAATTAAAGATGATCATAGTTTTTTTGTTTTAAATTTGTGCCACTGCAGATTTTACAATACAATATTTGGTGAAAATGCCAATTCCAAGGGCAGATAAAAATTTTTTTCAATACTGGTGACCTACAATTTTTATTGTATATTTTTGTTTCTTAGAAGATTGTCCTTCAATATCTGAAGTTTGAAGAAATTCTATTATTGGGGAAAATTTCGCCCTGAATTCTAGCGTACGTCCTTCAACTATAATATGTTTTTGTCAACGACTCTCCATACAGGCATAGCAAAATGCCAGGAAGGAAATGTAATTTTAAAAGGAAAAAGTTACAGATCTATTGTGGCTTTTTTAACATTTTAGATTTAATCTGTTTACATTTGGTGTTGTTTTTTTATGTAATATAGTCTTTTTTTCTATCTGACAAGAGAGGATTTTCAGAGTTTAGAAGAAATTAAAGGCCATTAAGTAAATAAGACACAAATGAAATCAACAAAATTTCTGATCAGTCAACATAAATGTTTTTATTTTGGGATGCAGGTGTGCATATATAATTTATTACTTGTGGAAACCTATTTTTCGTCAGATCTAATCAGGTTTCAAACTGATTTTCTTTCTTCTGAAACTTTACCGAATGTCTTATATCTTTAAATGTGTTTCAAAGCAACCATGTACATACATAATAATCTAACAAGATTTTGCTACACTTTTCATTAAGTAAGTTTTTTTAATACCCTCTAATATAATTTGACTGGCACTTTACATATTAAACATGTTAAGATGTGAAAATCATAATCATTTATATATTAAAAATGAAATACAAACATATTTCTGCTTAACAGAGAAAAGATCCAAAAACTTGAAATTCAAACAGTAAACCTCAACATTTTCACTAACATTCTACAAAATTTTCATGAAATAGACTGATGACCACATGTTACTATTTATATCAGCCAATCAGAGATGTTCATTTCAATGCTGTTCCTGATGGTCTTTGTGTCTGGCAACGAGCACAGGTACATGAGCATGATGGATAATGTAGTCGCTAATGCTACCGAGGAATGTACGTCTGATTTTACCCATACCCCTGGTTCCTGTTACGATCATATTGGCATGTTCGTCAGTGGCCACTTTACAGATTACCTCACCTGGGTTTCCACCAACACTTTTCACCTTGCCGCCAACCTATAAAATTCAAGTGCAATTAACTGATATTGCGTGCTAGAAATATTAATTACATAAACACCTCATTTACATTTAATTAAATAAAAATAGCTTACGGTAGAGTGTATATTACAGATAGCCATATTTATGCTAATATCTGTGAGCAGTGTTACTCAGGTTTATGACAGTAATGAGTACTGAACCCTTGTGTCTCTTCACATAAAACAAACTATGAGGCAAAAATTATTCAGAACTTGACTGCTTGTACAGTACAAAATTGCAGAAGAGTATCTGCACTGAACCTTGCAGTAACATTACAAATGACTACTCTACCAAAATATACTGGATAACAAACTGAAAATATTGTACAAATAAAACTAGAGCTGTCACAGGTGTGACAAATTATACCCCCACAATACAGCCTTGTTACAGAAGTAAGCCTGTTGAAGTTGAACTTGTCCTATATTTGATGATGTTACACCTGTGTATCAAAATTGATTTAAATCTGTCAACGCTGCAAAAAAGTTCTTCTGTTCCTTGACCTTTGACCTACTGACCTCAAAATCAATAGGGGTCATCTGCTGTTCATGATGAACCTATAATTATACTCCCATCCCACCCCCAAACCTTCGTTTGTGGGGGTATAAACAATAAGATATTTAATGTATCTCTGTCAAAACTTATAAGCAAATATTCATATCATATAAACTGAAAGGAAGGTGAATATTCTACTACCAACAATTAACACTTATCATGCTGGACACAAGTGATTCTGCCTTTGCAACCAATGGAGATCATGATCAGCCTGCACATCCATGCAGTCTGATCAAGATCTGCACTGTTTGCCATTCAGTCAGTATCTTTTTGGAAAGCACCCCTTTTAACAGTTAATGGTACTGTCCAAATTGAAAGATGGGCAAGTTCATTGTAGAAATTTAGCAGGGTAAGGGATAACATATAAACTGAGAGGATGGTGAATATTGAACTATCAACAATTAATTCATGTACTAGTTTTGTAATAACAGTAAACTTATTCACGTCTTAATGAATTTGTGATAGATCTGTCTTAAATTATTCAGATGTGACCTATTTATTTCTCGATATGAGAAATACAGTTATCACTTTACTAAATATGTTGAACTGCTGAGCTAATTCACAACTCTAATCCATCAGTGAAGCGCCACTATTCATTGTTGCTTTCCATATTTCATTTTGTTTGTAACAAATCGCACCAAATACATTTTAAAACTCAATACCACAGCAGTATTCATTCAACTGAAAGTTATAACAGCCGTCTTGTAACTGTCATGTTAACATTACCTAAACATCAGTTACTGGCACACTGAACATGTCAAACCAGTAATTTGACCACCTAAGAAGGGGAGAAAAAGAGGCTTTTTACTTCTATTATATTGACAAAACTCAAATCAACTATCTGTCTGAAGCTGAAATCTAAACAATTCTATGCAAGACCAAGATCAATCTATTTTAGTACACCCAGAAAAGTTTTCTGCTTTAAGACCCAGTCCTATTATCTGAAGTTTAAAGGCCTTTGAATGTCAATAAAACTATAACACAAATGAATTTCTTTTACAAACCTACAACCTTCATTTATAACCTTTTATCTTGTCTAACTTTTTGCAGTGTGTGTGTGTGCATGTGCGTGTCTTTGTCTGTGTGTCTGTCTATCTGTGTCTGTGTTTCAGTGTGTGTCTGTGTGTTGTGTCTGTATAGGAAGGCTGCATTTTTGGAATGTGGATTTTCATATCAAATATTCATCCTTGCTTTTTCCCCTCCCGGTAAACATCCACATCCCCCTTGTTCTACCCCATCCTCATTTTTTTGTATCTTGCATATAATTAAACTGTAGTTTTTTGGGGTTTTTATGAAGCAATAAATTTGCTATATCTGTCCACCACAGAAGTCTACTTTGCAATGTTTTTCCTGTATTCTGTGCTTCTGGGAATCTACCAGTACTCTTACCATTAAAATTTACAGTACCAGCAGTTACATACTAGAATACCTTTTTATCCTTGAGTTTTTGACCGAGTGACTCGAGAAATTTCTTCACTCTCTTCTCTTCCTCCTCCAACATCTCTGTGATCACAGTAACATCAGCCATCACCATTGCTGTAATAAACATGTGTATATACATTATATAAGTAGAAATATATACATTCAAATGTACTTAATCCATATTTTACCCAAACACAAAGGTCAGTCTGAAAGCCAAAGGTCTGCTTCTGGCCTGTCATAAACAAGGCCTGCCATTAAGACGCTGACTTGCTCGCCTGGCTTACTGCATGACTCATGGCACACAGAATCATAGGAACTGTGTTTAGTAAGAAAAAAATCATTCTGAAATATCATTGATTAGATATGACCCAGACAAGAAAGACTGTCCAGCAGAACAAAAATGCCAGAATGCTACTGACAAAATTTGGTGTAATACTGGCCAGTAGTTTCAGAGATGTCCAAGGCAAGTATTAAAACTGTGAAGACTGGATGACAGATCAAGGACATCTGCCCATTTTGACCCTGAAAAAGATATCTATTTTCTGCTTTATTATTAAGACACGAGTCCAAACCTTTTGGCCTTAAAGGTAGGTACCCTACTGTCAGGAATATTTTATTTCAATTTATGCTCTACCATTTAATAATCAAAATGGGTCAAAATAAACCTTTGACACTAAAAATAAAGTTACTTCGAACTGAAGATGCCTCCATGGCTGAGTTACTTCAATTCACTGAGGAAGCCATACAGCTAACTTGAAGGACAGCGGTTCTACTCAGCTCAGCTCATCTATGAAGAAATAATGCCAGGAGGGGCAGTTGGAATGTCCGCAATATGACCTATAATTGTGTCAGGAGGGGCAGCTGGAATGTCCGCAATATGACCTATAATTGTGTCAGGAAGGGCAGCTGGAATGTCCGCAATATGACCTATAATTGTGTCAGAGTTATACTAGACCCTACAAAAATAAAACAGACAAAAATATCAAACTGTCATCACTATCATTGAGGTAGAAATTAATGTGACTGTACTTCAAACTATGCCCCTTACTTTTAATCACATAACCCATAAAATTAGGACATATTTTGGACAATTAGCATTCAATATAGTAGAGTGGCAGGTCATCACCCAGGCATACAAGGTCACTGTCTCATATAATTGTACAACATATTAAGGTTGAGCTTTAAACGAAGTTTGTTTACAGTCATGAAGTTTGTTTACCGTCATCGTAATAAAGAATTGTTTGGCTAAATTTTTTGAGACATTAAATATACACAATTCTTAGAGATGGTACCTAAGGCCACGTATTCAACGACAACAACAACAAATCAAGTGTAAAACTGAAGCGCATATCGCTTATCTCACGCTAGCAATATTTTAACATAGCACCGTTCAGTAAATACGGGAACTTTTGACAGCAAAACCGGCTTCGTTATTTTGATGGATTACCTAAAGAAAGGTGATTGTCATTTTTTTTTAAGTAACACAACCATTTTATTTACACTAATGACCATCTACATTATATTAACAGAAGTTTCTGTAACGGTAAATTCAGCAAGGTAAATGCGATTCCGCAGGCCCCGGTCAATATGCAAATTAGGTACATTTGTAAACACAAGGTACGTGTCATAAAAAGTGAAATAACTTCTTTCGGCACAGTTTTTGGTATGGTTTTGGTGTGACCAGCAGATAGAATATACATTTTTATATCGCTCTGTTTTCAACTTGTACATTTTGGGGCCTTGATTATTCTTGGCAAATGAATTTTGTAAAATGCTGAGGGATTCGATGTCGTAAAATTCTTATAGTCTATTTATATTTTTTCTCATGGATAATGTTTTCTTTCCTATGATCGTACCATACCTGTAAATTATCGACAGTAATGAATTATGTTCGAAAATGAAAGATAATGCTCAACTTTTTTTTGTTTGAATGATTATTCATAGATCTTGAAGTAAACTATATTTATGGGAAACACATCCGAATCTATGCGTACTTTGTTAACATAACTAAATAGTCTTAGAAGAGTTATCTGTCACTGGCTTCACTTTTCCAAGTAGGACCAAATTTTCGGATTAAATACTGCCTTTCAGCATGAAAAATGAAGTATGAAAGTTAAACCGTTATACAATAGAGGTACTCCAGTATTAAGTTTTCAACAGAAAATAATATCAGAAGCAATTTGAATTTTCAGGTACCATCTCTACAATTCTCACTTTCCATTTTAAATTTTTGCTAAACATAGCAACAGAGAAACATGCAAATTTCAGGTGCAGGCCTTGATTCACATCAAACTAAACAAACATGCATCTGCCAGCCAGTTTTATTCAGCATTCACATCTTATTGCAAAAACTGGTATATATTACAAGCCCAATATAACATTCTGTCAGTCTTATATGCTACTGGCATGCATTATAAAGGTGTACTTCGTATTCTAAAGTAACATGCGCTGATTATATAGAAGTACAAACCAAATCTCCCAACATATACAGCTCTCAGATTATACATGCAAGGTTAATAGTTAATTTGAGATAGGACAAAGACATTATGACTTACACACAGAGAAGGAAAAGATCATACTTTAACTAAAACTGGCTACAAAATGCAGAAAGTCTGCAATGTACCCAGGTATAATTTCAAAAATTGTAATTAGAATGTAATTGTGTCAGTGTCAAATATCACAAGTAAATATAACTTTACAACAAGTTATCTACTGATCAACATTGTAACTGATACTGTTAAAATAGGCAACTTCTTTAAAATATAAATATCTAAAAAAAAAAAAAAAATATCTACTAGTATTTACAGTCATTTTCAGAGAACAGCTTAAGTTATATATATAATATATATATATATCCTTTTTTACCTTGTGATTTACAAAGAAGATTATTTTCTACATACTAAAAGTGAGCAGAGTTTAATACCACAAAACTTAACAAAACACATTGCTTACACTAACTAAGGAATGAATGTACAAACAAACTTGTTTTAAACAGCCAGCAAAGAGACCAACCTAATCTGGTGGCTGCTAAACACAGTGTCTGTTGAATACAGGTGTATGCCTGGTTCTGCTGTATTTTGTAAACTTTGAACAAGAGCTTGTAGAACACGAAATACCTCCCTTGATGCATTTAGTAGCTGCACAAGGAACAGAAATTATTAGGTAAATGTACATAAGTTCTATTATTCTGGGTCAATGTGACCTTGACCTTTGACCTACTGACCTCAAAATTAATTGGGGCCATCTGCTGGTCATGATCAACCTCCCTATTTCCCTATTAAGTTTTGTGATCCTAAGCCCAAGCGTTCTCAAGTTATCGTCCTGAAATGGTTTAACAGTTCTGAGTCACTCTGACCTTGACCTTCAACTTACTGACCTTAAAATCAATAGGGGTCATCTGCTGGTCCTCCCTATCAAGTTTCGTGATCCTAGGCCCAAGTATTTTCAAGTTATTGTCTGGAAACCATTTAACTGTTCCAAGTCACTTTGACCTTGACCTTTGAACTCAAAGTCAATAAGAGTCATCTGCTGGTCATGACCAACCTCCCTATCAAGTTTCAGGATCCTAGGCACAAGCGTTCTTGAGATATCATCCGGAAACCGTTTAACTGTTCTGGGTCACAGCGACCTTGCCTTTGACCTACTGGCCTCAAAATCAATAGGGGTCATCTGCTTGTCATGACCAACCTCCGTATCAAATTTCATGATCCTAGGTCTAAGAGTTCCTGAGTTCTCATCCAGAAACCGTATGACTGTTTCGGGTCACTGTGACCTTGACCTTTGACCTACTGACCTCAAAATCAATAGAAGTCATCTGCTGGTCATGACCAACCTCCCTATCAAGTTTCCTGATCCTAGGCACAAGCGTTCTTGAGTTATCATCCGGAAACCGTGTAACTGTTCCGGGTCACTGTGACCTTGACCTTTTACCTACTGACCTCAAAATCAATAGGGGTCATCTGCTGGTCATGATCAACCTCTCTATCAACTTTCATGATCCTAGGCCCAAGCATTCTTGAGTTATCATCCGGAAACTGTTTAAGTGTCCAGGTCACTGTGACCCTGACCTTTGACAGACTGACTTCAAAATAGGGGTCATCTGCTGGTCATGACCAACCTCCCTATTAAGTTTCATGATCCTAGGCTCAAGCGTTTTTGAGTTATTATCCGGAAACCAATTGGTCTACATACCGACAGACCGACCGACCAACATCTGCAAAACAATATTACCCTCCTTCTTCGAAGGGGGGCATAATAATTTGATTTACAAGTAAATCTAGAGGTGAAACCCTTATAAAATGATTTAATAGGAAATTATAAATCTTTTATATCATTTCACATTATGAAACAATTAGCTGGATGTTACATTTAATCAGGGTTTTTTTTTCAGAAAATGTATCAATGCCTGTTGAAAGTTTCTAAAACTTATTTACTACAATTCTGTTCAAGTTACATCTCTGTTACGTTTTCACATAGACTGTATTAAGTTGTTATATGTAACCAAAAGGCCCTTTAGTTATCAGATACTTTTCTGTTCAAATATAATTGTCAGTGATCTTGTTTTGCTTTTGACATAATCTGATAAAGAAACACCTAAAGTAGATTATGCAAATTTTGTGAAAAGGTAATCACACAAAGCATTAAATATATAAATGATAATAGCAAAATTACTATCAAGCTTAAGGTATTGGACCCCTAATAGTAATGTTTAAACAAGAGCACCGCCTTGCGGGTGCTAACGCTCATCTGATTTTTTTTTGTATAATAGAAATATTGTCCTACCCATGATTTTCTAAGTCTAAAAAGGGCCATCACTCTTGCAAAAAGCAGGATAGAGTTATGTTTCTTGATGTACAGTGTCCACTTATGATGGTGAAAAACTGTTGCAAGTTTTAAAGCAATAGCTTTGATAGTTTATGAGAAAACTTGACTTAAACATAATATTCAACCAAGAAAATGCTTTTTCTAAGTCCAAAAGGGGCAATAATTATTGCAAAAAGCAGGATGGAGTTATGTTGCTTGCTGTACAGGGTCAGCTTATGATGGTAAACAAGAGCTGCAAGTTTTAAAGCAATAGCTTTGATAGTTTAACAGAAAAAGTTGACCTAAACATAAAACTTAACCAAGAAATCTGATATTTTCTAAGTCCAAAAGGGGCCATAAATCTTGAAAAAAGCAGGATGGAGTTATGTTTCTTGCTGTACAGGGTCAGCTTATGATGGTGAACAAGTGTTGCAAGTTTTAAAGCAATAGCTTTGATAGTTTAGGATAAAAGCTGACCTAAACATAAAACTTAACCAAGAAAACTGATTTTCTAAGTCCAAAAGGGGCAATAATTCTTGCAAAAAGCAAGATGGAGTTATGTTTCTTGATGTACAGGGTCAACTTATGATGGTGAACAAGTATTCCAAGTTTCAAAGCAATAGCTTTGATAGTTTAGGAGAAAAGTTGACCTAAACATAAAACTTAACCAAGAAATCTGATATTTTCTAAGTACAAAAGGGGCCATAAATCTTGCAAAAAGCAAGATGGAGTTATGTTTCTTGCTATACAGGGTCAGCTTATGATGGTGAACAAGTATTCCAAATTTCAAAGCAATAGCTTTTATAGTTTAGGAGAAAAGCTGACCTAAACATAAAACTTAACCAGGCAACGCCAACGCAGACGCCGACGCCGACAACCGCTCAAGTGATGACAATAACTCATCATTTTTTTTTTAAAAAATCAGATGAGCTAAAAATGGCATTTGCTTGGTATATTCTTAAAGCTGACCATGTTTTACACTGTGTTGCAAATTTTAAACAACTTTTACCTTGCTGTTTTTTATATAATGTATGGTATTTCCTCACGCCCAAGAAGAGACAAAATTCAGTGTGATGGCCACTATCTAAAACGTCTGCAGAGAATTCATTACAGCATTAATTTTGATAAAAGAAACATCAAACTATTGCTAAACAATTATAAAACACAAAGTAAAACTGTAAAAATAATTTTTTCTAGGGTGCTTCAAGTAAACAGATTTAATGAGACAGAATTCTAACTCCAACATTGACAAATTAAGGTCGAATCCTGTGGGTCTGCTTTGAATTTTGCTCACTTCATTCAAAAATAACCTTGGGGCAATAGTAAAACCTACCTGCATTTCTTCCACAATATGTAATCTAAAGAATGAAGGCAAAATAGAGAACTTTTTACCGCACCTAACTCAGAATTTTTAAAGATGTGTAACTCTACCCCTCCTGATTCAGAGGTAAATTCACATTGAACAGCAAAAAATCGCTTATAAAATGAAAATTTTCCACTTTTGTACAATACATGCATAATTAGTTTTGAAAGAAGTAAAAATTTACCAGAAAAAAAGGAAAACAGAGAAAAAAAAAAATTGGTCCCAGTGGGGTTTGAACCTACGCCCCCATGAAAATTACAGTCGAAGTAGGTTTATGAAAGAAATTGAATACTCTTCAAAAAGGAGATACTCTATTACGGGTCCAATACCTTAAAGATACATTAATAAGTCTTCTATGTAACAAGGATTACTACCAATCAATGAATTGATCAAAAAGCAAAATATGCCCAGATTTAGACAGAACTGTTTCCTGAAAGCGCTGCATGCAGTCATAGACAATGATGGCCTGTAAACTAGCATACTATTCATATTTTAAATATGATGAAGGTTAATATGGTAAATACCGAAACGGGTAGATTAAATTTAGTTAAACTTGACTCGGTGTTTGACATGTTGTTCCTCAAGTTTATTATTTTCCAGTTCAAATTTTAAATATTTCAGCTTTATTTCAGATTCATTCTACTGTGAATTATGGGACGCCAAAAAATTAACAAATTAATTTTATGATGGTATAAAACAGCTATCTGTATCAACAATGTGCATAATACCATGACGAGAATGTTACCTGATCATGAACATGGATGAGACAGATTAGAAATCATCACAAACAAGAACGGAATTGGCTATAATTAACCTCAATTTTGGACAAATTTAAAATGCCTATCTAAGTAAGTGCAGAAAACCCCCTGAAAAAAGACATATTCATGTGGGGATGTTGTTTTATTTGTAATTGTCTTCTGGTTTTGTAGTAATTTATTTATTTCAAGAAATAACAATAATATCTGTAACAAGTTGGAAGCAATGAAGACTTAACCAAGCAAAATATTAGCAGACTCTGTTTGACTGGGCCAAGCTATTGCAACGTGTTTTTTTTTCAATGTTTTTAGGACCCTTACACAGAAGTGGTCATGGTAGCAATACAACATAATATATAGTCTTCATTATGACCAATCTTCATCACGTTCATGCACGATCTAATAATTATAATACAAGTCCCATCAAGATGATCAGAAAGCCAATCTAACTAAAGTACTTGATCTTCTAAATGAAGATCTGAGAAACGACCCATTCACATTCGTATTCTGTATATTTTGGATTTCCAATATTGCTATTTTTATTTTCGCAAATCTATTTTTGTTTGAACCAATCAGAGAACTTGTTCGAATGTCAAAGAGTAAGAAAAATTTGCAGTTAATCCAGGGCTCGAACCCAGGACCTCTCGCTTACAGAGCAAGTGCCCTACCGACTGAGCTAACCTGCTACCTGACATCTTTCGACATAAAAATTGTTGTTATCAAAAACCAAGGCTTTTAAAAGCTTGCAGAATGTTGTAAGTTAGCTTTTGATTGGCTAGCGGAAGGGTTGTCAGAACGAGGCCATCAATAGCTCGTTGTCAGATCCTACGCGTAGCGTAATAGGAGATGTACTTTAGTCAGATTGATCAGAAAGCTATGCAATTGCCAAGAACCCAACAACAATTATGGTAACTAGGAATATAAACTGTTATGTATTATACGGTGCCAAAGTCTTATAATATACCTTGCCCTGGGAGAAACATACCTGTAAAAATTTAAATACTGAAGGAATAAGAGAGAAACTACAGGAAGGTAAAGTATGTAACTCCGTAAGTCAGGAAATGCAAAATTTGACAATTCCCACATGGAATAAACATTTCAACAAGAAACAAAATGAAAGCCAACTGTTCACCTTGATGGAGTATTTTCCATTTAGATATCTAAGTTGCAACTTTTATGTTACTGGTATTTGTTGTTGTATTCTAATAAAACTTTCATGATATTTTCGTTTAATTTCACATTTTCAGAACATTAGAAAAAAAGATTTTTACTAACAATAGAAGACCCAGTTTTAAGGAATTGGTTAATCAAATAGATGCTGACTTGTTTATTTGTTTGTTTTCAGTTTATTGCAATTTTTCAACAGTATTTCAGTTTTGTAACACTGTGGCAGTTAGTTGAATCAGAGTTCCTGGATTCTACACTAATTCTTGTAACCTGTTCTCTGCAAGTAACTGCCAACTTCCCCACTTGAATCAGAGATTGAGAACAAAATAACTTCAGGCACAATGTCTTTTATCATATTGTCACGGAGATCATAACTGCCTCACCCAGGGACTGAGCATTCTCCCTTACAGAAGCTGACATTATCAGATCTCTAACAGCTAAAATAGCAAATAATACTATACACCAAAATAAACTCCTGAGCTATTCCATAAACATGTAGTGTATCAATTATACTATAAATGGCCAAAACTAAATCTGCAGCATGTTCTCGATGTTCCAGGTGATCAATATTGCTCTTGTAGTGTGGTAGCATTCTGTATTAACAAACAGTTATTGCAGGGTTGTTGTTTTTTTATTTGACTCTTCCAGCTACATATAAAGGTCTAATAACCTACGCAGAATAAGCGTATTTCATCAGACTCATTCCAAAGCACAGACTGTTAAACTTGACTATTTTTGTGTGTAACTTTTTTTCATTTCAAATTGTATGAAAATCAATGTGTAAACAATTTCTTCACAGTGAACAGGAGTGGACCCATTCATAAAATTCCTTCAAATGGCCCAGAAATGCTACAGACAATAAAGATGAGCTGATAGTTATGGAAGATTATTTATGCAAAAATAACGCTTTATGATTAATGACAACTATTATTGCATTTGGTAAAGTGCTTTATTGTTGATGACAAACGCATGCTACATGTTGCAATTTAGATCACTTATATATGGATATAAGTAAACCAATTAATGCTTTAAATGCCAAAATCCTTAGTATCTTATGTATAGCTTCATGATAATTTTTCAAAGTATTTTTTCTAACGCCAAGTGCCAAAAGAGAACTGGTAGTCATTTACTTGATTTGGGCTATTGGAGACTAGTTAAATGTTAGCAAATACGTTCTCTCATTGTTAATCAACTGTTTTTATTAGAGTTATTACATGCATACACTGTAATGTCATTAAGTACTTGTGTAATGTCAAGAGAGCAACGATTTCTACATTCTGCTTTATGCTTATTCATATACATAATTTCATGTCTTCATATTTTGTTAGCTGGGTCCATTCTCGTTTAAATGAAGAACGATAACTCCAGCTTACTTATTTGAGAATACAGTTAATAGCTGATCCATTCAAGAAACTCTCGTAGAAAGAGGTAGCCGGGGTTATTAATAAAACCCGGCCCGGCCCAAACCACGGAAATAGTCGATTCCGATTGTACGGAAACCACCGGAAACTTACGGACGGAAGGCTAATATAATTACGAATGGTGATACCGTCATCTTTATCAAGGCCATTATGTGTATTTTATTTCATTATTACAAAAGTAGAAGCAAAGTATTTGATATTGATGATACGTATGTTTGATGAAGTATTGCACTTGACATAAGCGAAGACCTAAAATAACAAGATATTTGAATCACACTCAATCAAAGAAGTAATACGTTCGACAGTCGATGTGTCATTTTGTGTACCGGACAGACACGAGATAGCAGTTTGCAGGATACTTTCAACAGAACTGGACAGGCTAGTTAAATGTACGTCGTTATTTCACACCTAACGATGTGACATAAGGCGAAGGGGTCTATACCGTGCACTGGAAGTATTTATAAAATTTGGTTGCCCGACCAAGATAGCGTTTTAGCATATAAAGTTTTAATTTAATGAAAATATCTTGTCTTAGGGAACATATGAATATAAACACTCTTATATTAAGGTTGTCAAAGATTTGCATTGGTAAGTACACATTTTGCGAAAATTAACTAGAAATGTAAGTTTATGAAATTATTATTATACTCCTTTTGCCTTTCTCGGTTGCGCAACCAAGATAGATCGAAAATAGATGAACTACGAAGCTATGCGCTGTTTTCATACTTGCCATTTGTTTCAGGTTGTTGAAGTATTCAAATTTGAATATAAAACTAAATAAACTAATAAATTATATCAAAATCTAAAAACATAGTCCACTTTATACATTTTTTTTCATATTAAAGGGAGGCAATTACAAAATTTCATAAAAAATATCAAAGTAAACATTTCCAGAAGAGGTATAACTCTATGTAATAGGTCTTTGTTCCTGAAATACAAGAAAACTGAAAACAAAATATCACAAAATGTTGCTCAAATGATAAATCATATGATTTAGCTTCAAACAAAACCGGGTGATTTTGTATGGAGATGATACCCGGAGGTACAGTAAGTTGTAGAAATGAATGAACTGGAGTATAAAATATGAAAGATCGGTCGCAAAGTTTCGAACCCGGACCCCCCACCCCCCACCCCCCCACCCACACACACACCCCGAAACATGTCCGCTCAGTCTGTTTAAAACAAAACAATAAACAAGAGCACCGCCTTGCGGGTGCTGACGCTCATCTGATTTTTTTTGTGTAATAGAAATATTGTCCTACCCATGATTTTCTAAGTCTAAAAAGGGCCATCATTCTTGCAAAAAGCAGGATAGAGTTATGTTTCTTGATGTACAGTGTCCACTTATGATGGTGAAAAACTGTTGCAAGTTTTAAAGCAATAGCTTTGATAGTTTATGAGAAAAGTTGACTTAAACATAATACTCAACCAAGAAAATGCTTTTTCTAAGTCCAAAAGGGGCAATAATTATTGCAAAAAGCAGGATGGAGTTATGTTGCTTGCTGTACAGGGTCAGCTTATGATGGTGAACAAGTGTTGCAAGTTTCAAAGCAATAGCTTTGATAGTTTAAGAGAAAAAGTTGACCTAAACATAAAACTTAACCAAGAAATCTGATATTTTCTAAGTCCAAAAGGGGCCATAAATCTTGCAAAAAGCAGGACGGAGTTATGTTTCTTGCTATACAGGGTCAACTTATGATGGTGAACAAGTGTTGCAAGTTTTAAAGCAATAGCTTTGATAGTTTAGGATAAAAGCTGACCTAAACATAAAACTTAACCAAGAAAACTGATTTTCTAAGTCCAAAAGGGGCAATAAATCTTGCAAAAAGCAAGATGGAGTTATGTTTCTTGATGTACAGGGTCTGCTTATGATGGTGAACACGTATTCCAAGTTTCAAAGCAATAGCTTTGATAGTTTAGGAGAAAAGTTGACCTAAACATAAAACTTAACCAAGAAATCTGATATTTTCTAAGTACAAAAGGGGCCATAAATCTTGCAAAAAGCAAGATGGAGTTATGTTTCTTGCTATACAGGGTCAGCTTATGATGGTGAACAAGTATTCCAAGTTTCAAAGCAATAGCTTTGATAGTTTAGGAGAAAAGCTGACCTAAACATAAAACTTAACCAGGCAACGCCGACGCCGACGCTGACAACCGCTCAAGTGATGACAATAACTCATCATTTTTTTTCAAAAAATCAGATGAGCTAAAAACGGTAAATATCTAATACGAATAAATGGGAGGGTAGTGATAGCAATGAACTTTCATGTTAACAATTTACTGCTAACGTTATTTTTGTTTTTAGATCATTTACTTTTTGATTTCTCTTTCTTTTATATTTGAATAATACTAGCATATCTTTTTTAACACAGAATTAAAAAAAACTGGTCCGGTCGGACTACGAACTATGCTTTTGCTATATGCTTATACAACTATTCACACAATGTTAACTTTTTTGTTTTTAAAATGAACATTTTAAAGCATGGATTACAAATGTGTGCAATTCAGATGTTAAATTATTATACCCCACACAATGTCCAATGCACTTTTCCCATTAGTTTAACTTGAATAATGTATCATAAGCGTTTTTATATCTCGTGCGCAAAATCGTTATTTTCAATTTCTGCGCATGTGATATTATACAATAATTGCCTTTTGGTGAGGTCGATATGAGCCGCGCCATGAGAAAACCAACATCCGCCCAGTCTGGTCAGGATCCATGCTGTTTGCTAACGGTTTCTCTAATCGCAATAGGGAGCGGTGGTCTAGTGGATAAGGTGTTGACCCCTCAATCCAGAGGTCGTGGGTTCGAGCCCCACTGGGGTCACGACCATGACTTCTCATATGACACCAGTACTGATTTTTCCAGGAAGTGGACTCGAGAGTGGTTACAATAAGCTTGAAGCTTTCATCACAATCGAGCTAAAACAAATTTGTATAAACTAAAAACTAATAGCAATAGACAATGTTGGTTTTCTCATGGCTTGGCTCATATGTGGATTTATCAGCCTGATAAAAGCAATATCAACCTCGAGCAAATTTATCGACTTGATATCGCTTTAACAGGTCGATAAATCCACATATCGACCACACATAAAAACGACAATTGTTTTATTATCAAATCCAGCCTTCTCATAAGTATAAACATTAGATACAAATGTCTGCAGCCTTAGGTCATCTTTCGTGGTTAATTGTATACGACGTCGCATTGTTTAAACGTAATAACGTGTGGACGTCACAGCTGGAGGTCAATATGAGTGTTTGGCTCCGCCTTCGAGAAAATACGATTTTTTATCGTTGAACATGTGACTACATCTAGAACAATGGAAAGGACTATAAATATAGATTTAATGATAAAACAATAATTTCATATCACATGCGCAACAACGCTATTTTGTTTTTCTGTGCATGTGATATTACATTTTCGTGTCTCCCTATGAGAGATCGATACTTTCGTACTGATTAAAAGACGATGCGCTTATTTATACATAGGATTAAATTACTTTATCTTGTGTTCATACATGTGTGAACCCGGCCTATTTTTTGTGAATAAAGAACACACTACTTAGTCATTCCATTTGAAAACATATAGGTTTTAATGGGCCTGCTATACTAAATGAAACATAATTACTTTTTGGATATAATGGAAACCCAAAAAATAAATTAATCTCCGTAAAACAGAAACGTCACAACTATATATATTTAGGGTTGAGCTAAAATGTGATTTCTCGACGCGATTTGCGTAAGGAGTTTCAGTACAATGCAATATCGGGTGAAGATCAACTTTTACTATTATTTAAACAAGTTATGAAGGATGCAACTTGTTTCTGGAAAATCCCGCTCATTGCACTTTCTTTACCGTAAAGTTGAAAAAAAAATGTAAGGTTAAAACTTTTCTGAGATGCTTTATGGATTTGGCCACACATGGGCAGTTTAACAAACCAATTATAGCTGAAAAATTACACTCAGATCTTTCGTAAAAATCTGCAAACTATCGTACAATTACTCGGTATATACAAAAGAAGAGCAACAGTTTTATTTGCATAATTACAATAGGTTTGGTTCTACCAATGAAAAACTCACAAAACGTAAGGTCTCAGAATGCGACAGCATTAAAGCTACTCAGTATAGATCCAAGTACAGTTCACTTCCGGTGTGGTCACGTAACCATAGTAAAGTAAGCAGTGTTAGAGTAAATCGTCTTCAGTACATTGTGATATTGATAAATTTATAAAAAAAAATCTTAATGAAGAAATTTGTGAGATTTGAAGAAACTAGAACTGTCACAGGAGTGACTCATACCCCCACCATACGGTCTTGTCACAGAAGAATGGCAACCATAAGGAATCTTAAAAATACTTTGGAGTACTTCATCCTGGGCTTCCACATATAAGTAATACTAGTATAATACTAGTATAGTAATACTAGTAAATATATTAAATCCCTAATATTAGAGATACACTAAAAGTGAATACAAAAAAGTGTCTTACCGACCCATGTTACCACAAAAAAATGTTTTTACTTTTTACATAGGACTTATAATAAAAAAAGTTAGAAAAATACCTAAAATATTGAAAATCTAAAAATAGGATTTCTAAAAATAGACTTATTCCTGGAATTTAAGGGGAAGAAACTCAGTACAAAGGTTAAAAAAGATTACTTCCTTTTGGCTCTAAGCCAATCAGAATGAGATATAGTGAAAATACATCAAAATTAACCTTAAATTCTAGGTAAAAGGGGACACAATTCAAAAACAAGAGGACCATGATGGTCCTGAATCGCTCACCTGTCCCAACATGACCCAGTTTTGAACTGAGTATGACGTCGTTTTTTTTCTATTATTTGACATAGTGACCTAATTTTTGAGCTCATGTGACCCAGTTTTGAATCTGACCTAGATATCATCAAGATGAACATTCAGACCAACTTTCATACAGATCCCATGAAAAATATGGCCTCTAGAGAGGTCACAAGGTTTTTTCATTATTTGACCTACTGACCTAGTTATTGATGGCACGTGACCCAGTTTCAAACTTGACCTAGATATCATCAAGATGAACATTCTGACCAATTTTCATGAAGATCCATTCAAAAGTATGGCCTCTAGAGAGGTCAAAAGATTTTTCTATTTTTAGACCTAATGACCTAGTTTTTGACCGCAGCTGACCCAGTTTCGAAACTGATCTAGATATCATCAAGATGAACATTCAGACCAACTTTCATACAGATCCCATGAAAAATATGGCCTCTAGAGAGGTCACAATGTTTTTTTCATTATTTGACCTACTGACCTAGTTATTGATGGCACATGACCCAGTTTCGAACCTGACCTAGACATCATCAAGATGAACATTCTGACCAATTTTCATGAAGATCCATTCAAAAGTATGGCCTCTAGAGAGGTCACAAGGTTTTTCTATTATTTGACCTACTGACCTAGTTATTGAAGGCACGTGACCCAGTTTCGAACTTGACCTAGATATCATCAAGATGAACATTCTGACCAATTTTCATGAAGATCATGTGAAAAATATGGCCTCTAGAGAGGTCACAAGGTTTTTCTATTTTTAGACCTACTGACCTAGTTTTTGACCGCACGTGACCCAGTTTCGAACTTGACCTAGATATCATCAAGATGAACATTCTGACCAACTTTCATAAAGATCCCATGAAAAATATGGCTTCTAGAGAGGTCACAAGGTTTTTTTATTATTTGACCTACTGACCTAGTTATTGATGGCATGTGACCCAGTTTCAAACTTGACCTAGATATCATCAAGTTGAACATTCTGACCAATTTTCATGAAAATCCATTCAAAAGTATGACCTCTACAGAGGTCACAAGGTTTTTCTATTTTTAGACCTAATGACCTAGTTTTTGCCCGCAGCTGACCCAGTTTCGAACTTGACCTAGATATCATCAAGATGAATACTCAGACCAACTTTCATACAGATCCCATGAAAAATATGGCCTCTAGAGAGGTCACAAGGTTTTTCTATTATTTGACCTACTGACCTAGTTTTTGAAGGCACGTGACCCAGTTTCGAACTTGACCTAGATATCATCAAGATGAACATTCTGACCAATTTTCATGAAGATCATGTGAAAAATATGGCCTCTAGAGAGGTCACAAGGTTTTTCTATTTTTAGACCTACTGACCTAGTTTTTGACCGCACGTGACCCAGTTTCGAACTTGACCTAGATATCATCAAGATGAACATTCTGACCAACTTTCATAAAGATCCCATGAAAAATGTGACCTCTAGAGAGGTCACAAGCAAAAGTTTACGCACAGACGGACACACGGACGGACGACGGACGCTGCGCGATCACAAAAGCTCACACTGTCACTTTGTGACATGTGAGCTAAAAAATAGTGTCAGAGTTATGCACCTTGTGTCATATGATGTGGGTGATAAGGTGGAACATCTGTTTTAAGTCTGAATCAAATCCATTCAGTAGTAATTGAGATATAGTGAAAATACATCAAAATTAACCTTAAACTCTAAGTAAAAAGGGGCATAATTCATGAAAAATTGGTATCAGAGTTATGCACCTTGTGTCACATGATGTGGGTGATGAGGTGGAACATCTATTTTAAGTTTGAATCAAATCCATTTTGTAATAATTGAGATATAGTGAAAATACATCAAAATCAACCTTAAATTTAAAGTAAAAGGGGACATAATTCATAAAAAATTTATGTCAGAGTTAAGCACCTTATGTCACATCATCTGGGTGATGAGGTGGAACAACTATTTTAAGTTTGAATCAAATCCATTTTGTAATAATTGAGATATAGTGAAAATACATCAAAATCAACCTTAAATTTAAAGTAAAAGGGGACATAATTCATAAAAAATTTATGTCAGAGTTAAGCACCTTATGTCACATCATCTGGGTGATGAGGTGGAACAACTATTTTAAGTTTGAATCAAATCCATTTAGTAATAACTGAGATATAGTGAAAATACAACAAAATTAACCTTAAATTCTAAGTAAAAGGGGACATAATTCATGAAAACTTGGTGTCAGAGTTATGCACCTTGTGTCACATGATGTGGGCACATGATGTGGGTGATGAGGTGGAACATCTATTATAAGTTTGAATCAAATCCATTCAGTAGTAACTGAGATAAAGTGAAAATACATCAAATCAACCTTAAATTCTAAGTAAAAAGGGGCATAATTCATAAAAAAATTGGTGTCAGAGTTATGCACCTTATGTCACATGATGTGGGTGATGAGGTGGAACATCTATTTTAAGTCTGAATCAAATCCATTTAGTAATAACTGAGATATAGTAAAAATACAACAAAATTAACCTTAAATTCTAAGTAAAAGGGGACATAATTCATGAAAACTTGGTGTCAAGAGTTATGCACCTTGTGTCACATGATGTGGGTGATAAGGTGGAACATGTATTTTAAGTTTGAATCAAATCCATTTGGTAATAACTGAGATAATAGATTTCGGGACGCGACGGGACGGGACGCGACGCGACGCGACAAAACTGACTCCTATATACCCCCCTCAAACATGTTTGGTGGGGGTATAACAACATCCGTTCAAAGTTTTATTTTGCTTTTTCGAGACTTATTTGTAAATTATGATTAGCGGGCTCAAACGATCCTTCAGTTGCTATGTATCAAAAATGCCGAGCACTAGCAAACTGACTGAAAAAGCATTCTGTATACAATAATATATCAAATCAACCTAAATAAATTGCAAAGTTTTGCAAGATATGTCTAACCACTGAAGTTTAATTTTAAAGTATCTAAATTCATAATCTGAAAGTGTAGAGCATTGGTAAAAATCCAAACGAACCTTTACAAGTTCAAGTTTACTTGGTCTTTTTTCACGAAACAGTGTGAATCGTTCTTGAGTGCAGTTAAATGGTAATTTTGTTCCCATTTAAAAGATTTCTTTTTCGTGTCGAGTTTTGGTTCACCAACTAATGTGAAATACACTCGATGACTGCTTCCTGGAAAGTAACCAGTACTCGCACCGAAAGAAGGGACTGTTGGAGTCACGGTCAAAATCCGCTGACAGGATTCGACCCCGCGACCTCCGGTTTACGAGACATCTGTACAAAAATGAAAAAAGGTAAAATTTGTATCTCGATTCTACTCTATATAGTTTTGAACTAATTTGAATATAACTTAAGTAAGTCAGTTTATTCAGAGATCACTTGCAAACTTGAGAAAAAAAAAAAAAAAAAAAAAAAAAAAAAAATATATATATATATATATTAAAACATTATAGGAACCTGCCGAATATGAAATCGATTATGCCACAAACTGCAATGTACCACAATATATTCAATTTGTGACTTTCATCGTACGTCAATTCAGTCGACTAAGTTCAAGAGATACTCAGAATCCTGCGTGAACAAACCTATCTCACTATTTGTTTCTATATATTTGTTTTATGGTCTTTGAGATTTTTTAAAAACTTTTTAATAAAAGTTTTAAAAAACTGCTCATTCTATTCTCTAAAAATTGTCAGTGATATTAGAAATTATTCGTATTCATTTTTTTTTTGACATTAAAATAATTTCCGTAAAGTCTCATTGAACAAAAAAGTATAAAAAATCCTGCCTATTTACTACCTATTTTTTTAGGCATGTTACCGGACACAAAGAATTATTTAGGCTTTGGGAATGCACAGGTGAAACAAAAACTCTTTGAGGCCCGAGAGGAATTCCTTTCTTCGAAATATAACAACTTTTTCGACAAAACGTGATTATAAGATAATATATAATGATAACGATACAAAATATCGGGAACTAATTAGAAGGCTCGTCAAAACAACACTATGTATAACGATTTCCTGTGTACAAGTTTACAAATTATATTAAGACGTTTTTTGCAACCAGAAAGAACACGCAGTTTTAACCCATTCATCAAAGAAGTTCCTCGCGGGCATCATAAAGTTCAGTGTTTTTTTTTTTTTACTAAATTCTAAATATGTTAGTTGATATCGACATGATATCATTCGTAATTATATTAGCCTTCCGTCCGTAAGTTTCCGGTGGTTTCCGTACAATCAGAATCGGCTATTTCCGTGGTTTGGGCCGGGCCGGGTTTTATTAATAACCCCGTTTGAACGCGCTAAATTTAGAACCGGAGATCTATCTTACTTTCATTTTCACATTTTTTTCCTTTACGATTATGACATTTTCTGTAAGTTTTTTTTTCACATGGAAGGTACTCTATATGTTGTTTGGATAGATTGTAAGCAAGTTAGTGAAGAAACAATTTTTATTTTTAAAACATACTGGCAATTTGAAAGAACTTGTTCGTTGTTGTTCCTTTATAGCAATTGAACAAGCCTGGGGATCAGTCCTTATAATTTTAGGACATGTGGCGCCCCTAGCGTTAAAATTTATCAAAATTTGCCGGTTCCCGGCTTCGTTGAAGTCAAGGAACTTAGTGTATGGTGGATAGTGCATTGCCGCTGTGCCAAGTGTCGAAATTTCTTTTTTTCCTATTTAAAACTGTAATTAATGCAAACGCATTATGGAAGAGCTACTTTACAAAATCAAAGTATGGTCATACATGCAACCAGTTGATTTATTCTGTGCATCAGACTAATAGAAGTATATGCATGCGAACATTTGATATAGAGCTATGCAGGAAGTATGTTATCAAACACCAAGCATATAATGTTTATATTCATCAAAATTGCGTTACATAACATAAATTTGTCTACAATCATAAAGCAATTGAATGTTTGTCATGAATCATAAAGCATTTGACCAAGTGCAATAATGTTTGTCATCAACAATAAAGCACTTTACCAAATGCAATAATAGTTGTCATTAATCATAAAGCGTTTGATCAAATACAATAATAGAATTTTTGCATAAATAATCTTCCATAGATAGTTCTCTTGTTTTACATGGTGATTCTTAATATCTGCCACTTTTTGTCTGTGATATTTAAGTTATATGTTTGTCTTGTTTGTATCATGTACTATGTCCTAAAACAAATAATAATAAATAATAATGATACTTATTAGGTAACTTTACTACTACATTTTTTCATCTCTAAGTTTTAAGGGGAAAGGCAACAGCTTGAAGTGAATAGTTGGGAAAGGCTTTGTATGTACAGGCTTGTCACAATGTGCCGGGCGAGGAAAAATTTACTCGCTTGATCGAAAATTTATTGGTGTGAATAAGTACTGTGTATCAATGCATGCAGCCGAAGAACCATGCAATCTCAATGTAACTTGAAGGAATGTTGAAAACATTGGAAAATAGGAAATCATATTAAACCAGTAAACAACCAACAACAACCCAGGGCAAGTAAGGGTGATAAAAGTTTCCCCACTTGCCCCTCAAACCCTCAACCAAGCAGAAAGACAAAGCCCACAACAAAGTTTGTAAATTCTTGGCTATGCATTGGATTAAATTTTTTGTTAGTTGTAGCAGTTTAAAATCTGTAACATATACTTCAAAAAGAAAGTTACTGTTAATGTTACAATGATGTTTAAAGGCTGTCATTGATGGAACTATATGTCAGTCAACATGGCAAATAACAGCAATTTGTTCTGTATTAAATGGTGATACATTTGGATGATAACTCATTTGAAAAAATAAACCAAACTGGACGAGCTGATTGTATGTTTCTCAGATATGTACAAGTCCAAATGTATCCCATACTGACAGGACAATTTTAAATGTTTGTTTATCTTTTCACCATATATAAAAAGATTGTGAAAACAATCTGATATAGGCACAATTCTATCCTTTACACAAACATCACTACAGGCATTTATTCATGCTGATGTAAATGCAAAGTAGAAGATGCTTTTGTAGAGAAGCACATGTCTCCCTAAAAGCGTAGTTAAGTAATAGGCATGAAGTCAACTGAGGACAGGAGCAAACATCAAAGAAACACTGATAGTCGGCTTTACTAAGAGACAAATGTAATAGGGATCATCTACTCGGCATGTCTAATCACCCCATGAAGTTACAACGTTCTGGGTCAAATGGTTCTCAAGTTATTGATCAGAAATGGTTTTTCATGTTCTGGTCCCTTTGACCTTGACATTTGATCAAGTGACCCCAAAATCAATAGGGGTCATGCACTCTGCATGTCCAATCATCCTATGAAGTTTCAACACTCTGGATCAAGTGGTTCTCAAGTTATTCATCGGAGAAGTATTCCATGTTCAGGCCTCTGTGGCTCTGACCTTTGATGGAGAGACCCCCAAAACAATAGGGGTCATTTACTCTGTAAGTCCAATCACCCTATGAAGTTTGAAGGATCTGAGTAAATTTGTTCCCAAGTTATTGATTGGAAACAGTTTTCCATGTTCTGGCCCCTGTGACTTTGACCCTTCATCAAGTGACCCCAAAATCAATTTGGGTACCTGCATGTCTAATTATCTATTAGGTTTCAATATTCTGGGTCAAGTGGTTCTCAAGTTATTGCTTGGAAACAGTTTTCCATGTTCAGACCCCTGTGACCAAGTTCTGACCCCTGTGACCTTAGCCTTTGGTTGAGTGACCCCTAAAATTGATAGGGGTCACCTATTCTGCATGTCCAATCATTCTCTGAAGTTTCAACATTCTGGATCAAGTGATTCTCAAGTTATTGATTGGAAACAGTTTTCCATGTTCATGCTCCTTTGACCTTGATCTTTGATCCAGTGACCCCAAAAACATTAGGGGTCTTCTACTCTATATTAGTCCTATCACCCTATGAAGTTTGAAGGTTCTGTGTGATATGTTTCTCAAGTTATTAATTGTGCTTAATTTTTCAAGTTCTGACCCAGTGACCTTGACCTTTGTTCCTGTGACCCTAAAATCAATAGAGGTCTACTCTACATGTCTAAACATTCTATGAAGTTTTAAATATCTGGGTTAAGCGTTTCTCAAGTAATTATCAGAAACGGTTTTCCATGGTCAGACCCAATTGTTACCTTGACCTTTGATGGAGTGACCTCCAAAAACAATTGGGGTCATTTACTCAATACATGTAAGCTCTATTATCCTATGAAGTTTAAAGGATCTAGGTTAAATGGTTCTCCAGTTATTGATCGGAAATAAAGTGTGATGGACAGACAGGGAAAACAAACAAGAGCTGTCGGATGACAGCGCGCTCGACTATTCGAAGAATTGATTGAAGAATGGGGTCAAAATATTTCCATAGATTTTCAGACTAAACAAAAAAATGGATTAAACAAAAAATGTTCCTGTATTTGTGGACTTCGATTAGTCTTGCACTAAATGGCAATGTGTGACCATGATGGCAAATATGTTAAGTTATATGTTAGGCAAAACATGGACTTATATGAAAAATTTAACTAATTTCTAAGTCCAAAAAGGGCCATAATTCAGTCAAAATAGTTGACAGAGGTATGTACTCTTGCCTACAGATGGAAATCATGTTGATAAACTAGTGTTAAAAGTTTCAAAGCCACAGTTTAAACAATTTTGACAAAACGCTGACTTGTAACAAAAAACTGAACAAATTTCAAAGTCCAAAAAGGGCCATAATTCAGTGAAAATAATTGTCAGAGTTATGTACTCTTGCCTACAGATGGAAATCATAATGATAAACAAGTGTTTAAAGTTTAAAAGCCATATGTCAAATAGTCTTGACAAAACATGGACATTTACAAAACAGAACCAATTTCCAAGTTCAAAAAGGGCCATAATTCAGCCAAAAAAGATGAGAGAGTTACGTACTCTTGCCTATTGATAGAGACTATTATACTGAACAAGATATAAAAGTTTCAAAGCCATATGTCAAACACTTTACACAAAATATAAACTGGTACGAAAAACTTAACCAAGATTTCTAAGTCAAAAGGGGCCATAATTCAGTCAAAATGCTTGATGGAGTTATGTACTCTTGCCTACAACTGGACATTGTGATGGTAAACAAGTGTTGAAAGTTTCAAAGCTTTATCTCAAAAGACTTTGTCAAAATGTGGACTGGTACGAAAAACTTAACCAAGATTTCTAAGTCAAAAAGGGGCCATAATTCAACCAAAATGCTTGATGGAGTTATGTACTCTTGCCTACAACTGAACATGGTGATGGTAAACAAGTGTTGAAAGTTTCAAAGCTTTATCTCAAAAGACTTTGTCAAAATATGAACTGGTACGAAAAACTTAACCAAGATTTCTAAGTCAAAAGGGGCCATAATTCAGTCAAAATGCTTGACAGAGTTATGTACTCTTGCCTATAACTGGACATGGTGATGGTAAACAAGTGTTGAAAGTTTCAAAGCTTTATCTCAAAAGACTTTGTCAAAATGTGGACTGGTACGAAAAACTTAACCAGGGTGTGACGCCGACGCCGACGCCGTGGTGAGTAGGATAGCTCTACTTATTCTTCGAATAGTCGAGCTAAAAAATATGTCTATCCCAGTTGGTGGGGAGAGGGACATAAAATTAATGTACAGAGTAAAACCTCAGTTGGTGGGGAGAGGGACATAAAATTAATGTACAGAGTAAAACAGGGACATAAAATTAATGTACAGAGTGAAACCCCAGTTGGTGGGGAGAGGGACATAAAATTAATGTACAGAGTAAAACAGGGACATAAAATTAATGTACAGAGTGAAACCTCAGTTGGTGGGGAGAGGGACATAAATTTTATGTACAGAGTAAAACAGGGACATAAAATTAATGTACAGAGTGAAACCCCAGTTGGTTGGAAGAGGGACATAAATTTTATGTACAGAGTAAAACAGGGACATAAAGTTAATGTACAGAGTAAAATTGAAATGAGAACATAGAGAATAAAAAGTTGTAATTATTCAGTAAATTTAATTCTTATTTTATATCAGCTTCCAAAATTAATTATGCATGTATCTAATTCAACATTTTACACAACTAGATGCCCACGGGCAACATGTCGAGCCCGCCAGCTGTCAGAAGGACTAGGAGTTGCACATGACACCCTGTCTCATTGAGGCAAACATTTATGCCAAAAGGGCTCCAGATAAGATGCGTATTAGCGTAAATTACGCTTAAAAATAATGCATATACGCATGTCTGCTAATTTTTTAGCGTATAAAAACCTACATGAAATTACAGAAACACATGCAGTGACTTTTTACTAGCGTAAACAAAATCTGAATCGTCTGGATGCTTTTCATAACAGAGCACGATCGGCATTCATTCTGCCACATTGAAAGTACAAAGGCATTGAATGGTACTCTATAAACCTAGGTTAAACTATATTATTCACTCAATGTGAGCGTAAATCAAATTGTTGGGAATTAATATTGATGGTAAGGTAGTGTATTTTAAAGCGATGTTGATTTGAAATATCAACTTCCGGTGTGGAGTAAACAACAACATATCTCTTTCTAAGAATGTATGAAGTGAATAAATGTGCTACGCATTCTTTAAACCAACAACAAATGATTCCCAAAACATGATGGTTAAAGGTATCTATTGGATTTGGCAGCGAGTGTGAAGCCAAAGCAAGCCAATGGAGAAAAAGGAGCAAAAACTTGAATGCTGAATTGAAACTGAACTGCAAACAAAGCCATGGGTATTACACCCAATAGATATGTTATAAAACTGATTTCTGTTCTTACTCATTTACACATTTTCAGGAGTAAAATTACTCCTAGTCAATTTCAGATGTTACCATTTTACCCATTTGCAAGAATTATGATGAGTAAATACTCTCAGGCCAAAAAAATTATCTGGAGCCCTGCCAAATCAAAAATGATTGCAAAAAGTTACAATATAAGTTATTTATAGTAACAACAAAGGGAGGTAAATCTTTAATAAAATCAAAGTCCACATAAAAATTCTTACCAGTAGAGATAGGTCAAAATTCATCTCAAAATTGGATGTAACATGCATACTGTATTACAAAAAAAGTGGTCTTGATTTTTCCCTACGACCAGTAATAAAAAAGTTACAATATAAGCTATTTATAGTAACAACAAAGGGAAGTAATTCTAGGTATTTGCACATGACACTCCGTCTCATGACGGCGAACAATTGTGCCAAGTTACATCAAAATCCCTCCATGCATGAAAAAGAAATGCTCCGGACAAAGTCATTCTTGTATCTGACCTTTGACCTCTAAGTGTGACCTTGACCTTAGACCTAGGGCCCTGGTTCTTGCACACGACACTCCGTCACATGGTTGTGAACATTTGTGCCAAGTTACATCAAAATTCCTCCATGCATGAAGAAGAAATGCTGTGGACAAAGTCATAATTGAATTTAACCTTTGACCTCCAAGTGTGACCTTGACCTTTCAGATAGGAACATGCAGTCTGCACATGACACTCTGTCTCACTGAGGTTAACATTCAAACCAAATATAAATGAGATTGCTCCATGCAGATCAAAGTTATGGTCTGGACAAACAAATCCGGATGGTCACACGCACGGACGGACGGACACACGCACGCACATTCACCGAACAGCCATTTGGACAACTACATGTATGTCTTCGCTTCCGCAAGCGGGCTCGACAATAAATTACTGAATGGACCAAATCCTGAATATAACATTTTAGTGCTTAACAATGACAGCCTAAGAAAGTGTGATCAGACACAAAATAGCGAATAATCATACCACTTCCAAATGGAGGGATATTCATCCCACCTGTAATTTGCAAAATACACAATTGGTCTACATCTTGTATGTCAAATTAGTAAGATTTAGCTGTTTCTTGAAACCAAACACAATGTTCTTCTGTATAAATAAACTTAATAATTCATTAACTAAGCTGTGTGTGTGAACTATGGCACTTTCTCACATTTTATTAGGCTAGCGAAAATAATTCATTTTTTTTTATCAACATAAAATTTCTTAATTTTCTGTTTTTGTTTCTTATTATATCCCTTTATGGTGATGACTGTTTAAGTTCAAGTGCAATATTGAAAATAGTGCCAGTATATTATGTAATTATGGAGACTTTTTGACATCACCTTTATCTGTTTTGATTTTTGAAATTAAAAATCTTATGGGAATGTAAGGTTTAGGTGTATATCATCAAAACACAGAAATATTTGATAAACATTACAACATCTTTACAAACAATCTACCTGACTGTTATGCCATATTGTAGTTAAAATACTCTGAACAAGAGCTGTCTCCATAGGATGACACATGCCCCTGATGGCACTTTGAATGAATAGTTATGGCCGATGTTAGAGTTTAGGACCTTTGACCTACGGAGCTGGGTCTTGCGCGCGACACGTCGTCTTACTGTGTCACACATTCATGCTGATTATTTTAAAATCCATGCATGAATGACAATGATATGGACCGGACACGCCCATCAATGCACTATCATGAAAAATGACCTTTAATGTCTAAGTGTGACCTTGACCTTTGAGCTACGGACTTGGGTCTTGCGTGCGACACATCGTCTTACTGTGGTACACATTCATGCCAAGTTATTTGAAAATCCATCCATCAATGACAAAGATATGGACCGGACACGCCCATCAATGCACTATCCTTTAACGTCTAAGTGTGACCTTGACCTTTGAGCTACGGACCTGGGTCTTGCGGGCGACACGTCGTCTTACTGTGGTACACATTCATGCCAAGTTATTTGAAAATCCATCCATCGATGACAAAGATATGGACCGGACACGCCCATCAATGCACTATCCTTTAATGTCTAAGTGTGACCTTGACCTTTGAGCTACGGGCCTGGGTCTTGCGCGCGACATGTCGTCTTACTGTGGTACACATTCATGCCAAGTTATTTGAAAATCCATCCATCGATGACAAAGATATGGACCGGACACGAAAATTGCAGACAGACTGACAGACAGACTGACAGACCGACAGACGGTTCAAAAACTACATGCCTCCCTTTGGGGGCATAAAAAGTTGTCCCCCTTTAAAAATGATTACCATTTGTAAAGAAATAAAAATAAACAATGCCTGAAAACTAGGTTCCACCAAGTTATTTGAAATTTCAGCATTTGGACATTACTGCAAATGCATCAAAAATACAAAGTGAAGATATAAACAGTTCTTTGAAACTTGTGTGTTTTTAAAGGCGTTGAACTGTCTGAACTGGCGGCCCCTTTAGTATGCAGTACTTTTCCAGAATTCAATGTATATATCCGTATACTGACAATTGTTTTGTAGAGTAATATATATGTTTTAAACGCTATTCAATTTCCATGTGAAACAACATTTTCTTTCTATAATTGGATTTTGTTTGAATTGTTTTTCTGAAAATGTAAGCTAAGCATTATTATTATTATGCTCACAGGAAATATTGTATTATTGTTCCAATATTTAATGGTAAAAAGGGACGGGGATATCAGAAAGAATGAATTCAATAATTCTTCTTTTGTTAAGCACATACTCCAAACTTTTACAAATATAAGAGGTAATATTTATCAAAAGTAGGATTTGAAATGAAATTGAGAAATTTGATGTTCATAACATAACATGCGGCAGCCAAATCATAATCAAAGCCATTGTTGGAATTTCTAGTTGCATAGTTTTAGCTCATAGCGTGTTAGAAAGTGCCAATACTTCTCAGACAGCTGCTTTGATGATGTACTTGTTTATTTTTAGAGAAACAAAAAATGTGTTTGCTTTCAAGATACAGCTAAATCTTTCCTTCAAATGCACAAAAATTCTTCCAATTTCATTCCGAAGTAAGTGATACCACATGCACTATACCAAAGTTTAAGGAACTTGTCCGAACCACATTCATTTTAAACCGATAAATCCGAGCAATAGCAAACAAACACAAGTTCTGAGTAAACAATTGTAGGTGAGCAAACTATTTTTAACATTAAAAGCTTTTTATTTCAACAGTTTAAGGAATTTTATTCGGACTTTGTACTTCAAGGCCAAACTGAAAATCAGCTGGAACATATTTTCTGAAATAATACTTGGTTACTGTTAAAATACTTGGGATGAGCCTTTGTTTTTAAACAGGGTAAGTTAGAGACTTTTCTCAGTAGTCTTTCACCTGTCTAAAGTGTTAATCATAATGTTTTGCTTTTGCATGTGTCTGAGGTTCACCACCAACAACACGGTAGGAATGTAAGAATATGAAGGTAGGGGAAAGGTATACAAGTCCTTATAAGGCATTTATAAACATAAAAATGACTGCCACAATGGCCCTAGATCGCTCTTCTGAGTTACACTGCTTGCTTGAACAGTTTTTGTAGACGGTTTTGCAAGGAAAATGTCTGAAAAATTATTAGTTAATTATTAGTTTGTATTTATAACTTAATATGGACATAGACCAAGTGTGTGAAATAATCTTATAACGGGACCAGCAGTTTCTGACAAGACTTTTGAAGTTTCCACTATATACATATAAGGAAAAGTGACCAAACTCCCTTGAGGCCATGTTTTTGATGAATCAGAATAATATGAACAATCATGGTAGAGGGTAGCACAAAACCACTTGTGTGGAATTATTTTAAATAGGACCAGCAGCTTCTGAAAAGAAGATTTGTAAAGTTTCCACTATATACACAGAGTTCTTGATAAGGATGCATACTGCATTTTCAAGCACATTTTTCATAAATAAGGCATTTGAAACAGTATTTGTGCATACTGACATGCACTGACCAATGGAGATGTTGTCTGAAAAAAAAAGTGTAGATATATGGACCGCCAACTGATGACAGACAGTTAAATGACCATTATAGCTCACCCCGAACACTTCGTGTTCAGGTGAGCTAAAAAACGTAATTACTTTTAAATTTTAAACTCAAATAAAATAAAACAGGAGGCAAGTCAGATTACGTACAATTTATATCTGAGTTTATATTGGAGAGCATGGGAATACTTACGAGACTGTACAACAGTGTGATACTCAGGGACATGAAGCAGGATCACTCTATCATTATCTTTGTGGATGTTACCCCAGTACCCTGAAATACATAGAACAATTTCTGTAGACGTAACATCAGTACACAGAAATCTAAACAATTTCTGTGATGTTAGACCTAAGTATGAACAATTTCTGCAGACGTTAGACCAGTATGAACAATGTCTGTATGGTAGACCAGTACCCTGAAATACACAGAATTAACAATTTCTGCGGATGTTACACCAGTACCCTTAAATACAAAACAATTTTTATGGATGTTACACTTAAGTATCCTGAAATTGTGTTCTATGGATGTTGTGTGTCAAACCGCAAGAACTGCTCACTGACTCTCTTGAGAAACTGCTGTCGTAACACTAAGTTCATGGTAGTCTGATCAACACTTTCTATGTTTATCAATATAATTTGATTATAAATATTAGCATTTTCAACAAAGTTTTAAAAACATATATAAAATATAAATTTACAAAAAAATCTAAAAATGATGCTGCAATTGCGGCGAGTGCTATGGAACCCATTTGAAATTCGTGTGTATAACTGGTCTTCAAACTGGTATGGTTTATTTTATGTCAGATCAAAAGAAAAATGGATTAAATCAGGTATATTAAAGCAAAAGGAGAGTTTGTAGCATGTGAAAAGATGCAGATATAGTGTGAAAGATTTCTGGCATGATTTCTGGTTTCATTTCAATACACTTTCATTTAGTTGCCAGTGTATAAAAATACAAGATATAGTATCACTTTGTGTGTGTAAACCGTTCACAGCAGCACATGATTCTGAATCATAATGTCATAATGTATGTTACAGTGGAGATAATTAAATCTCTTATATCATTAATCACCACATACATGTATATCGGACACATACATTTTACAGAATAATCTATTAGCATCTCTTGACACTTATTAGAATATACTTCTCTATCTTCTGTTAAATCTACTTTTTCCGTAGCACAAGTTTTTTTCTGAGTTCTCTATAAATATAGGACAGCACCAGTGATATTACACACCCTGCTAAAGAATTTGAAATGTTTTAAATTTTCAAAATATCTCAGTTTTGAATTTATCATCAAAAGGAGTAAGTTTCATTGTAAATTTCAGCCATTTTTGACAACAAAACTAAACAAGACCTGTTTGACTATTCAAAATCGCTCAACAAGATATTAAAATAAGGTATTATCATACAACTAAGTGTGAAAGTGGGGTTGGGAAGAGGTGGGGGTTCAATTTAAGGGGTGTAATGTGGGGTAGGTATGGGGTATGAGGATGGAATCTAAGGAATCATATATATGATACTAAAAAATATTAAATGTAAATAACTGGGTGTGGGTGGGGGGAGAGGTGTCCATGTGTGTGTGGGTGGGGGGTGGGGTTGTGCATGTGGGGGTAGGGTATGAAGGATATTAAGGAAGGGGGATATGATGTGTGATGAATACAAAAAAAATCAGATTGAAAGGGAGTATAGGCTGATCACTACCAAATAGAATGTAAGCCTCCGCAGGTCTAGTCACAAGTAGTCCAAATATAAATAGTACTAATCTTTTTTCCTTTCCTAGTGCATTTTCTCGGCAGCAACGTGCTTACTTTTACCCTACCGCGTTTCAGTATGTATCACTTTGCATTCTAATGAAATCGGCATGTTCCTATTGCCTGCTAGATAAAAATGGCGGCGTAAGAATTTAATGTCACGAAAAGAGAAATTGAAAGAAGCGAGAAGTAGTAAAATCAGCGGGTTGTGTTTAACGAACTGTAGTTTTCTTATATAAAAGTTAACACCCCCTTTTCTTTTTCTTTTTCTAAAGTAGCGATCTAGTTCTTTATGGGAATTTAAGTCTCTGAAAATCTGATATGCTAGAAAATGTCGAAACACCGTTATGAAGTGAGTGGATTTTATATGAAATAAAGAACAGCTGGATTAAGTGGTGTTCAGCCTATACTGTGTGCAGAGGAGTGGAGTGGGGGATATAGAAGATGGTACAACACCAAGTGTCATTCAAAATACTTCTACACTAGATCATTTCACACTTACATTTATACAAAAATTCATACCAGTAATTTAAGTGGTGACTCTGCATGTCATTATACTACAAATTATTCAATGAAGCGAATAATATAATACAATATTGAAGTAACAGTACTAAATACATAAATTACCAGTTGTATCACATCGATGTATTCATGTAGAAAATTACCCTTACACGTGAAGCTGCTTCTTCAGTTGGAAGAAATCTGAGTATCTTCATTTACGAACAGTTTGGTATAAGACATATACATGTACTAGTTGTATATCTGAGTATTCTGACCTTGTGACATAATAAAAGAAATGACCTCAAACAAGAGTTTGTACTCAATTATACTTACAAAAAGTAAGTATACTAACAGATCATAAAATAACCGCTAATTTATGAGTAAATTACAATTCATCCTACTCAATATGACAAAATCATTTTGTGCTTTTACACCATCAGGTACAATTTAAAAATATCAAATGGATTTTCAAGTATGCTTTAAAAAATATACATGTGTGTTGAACACTGTTCTGGTTAACTCCAAACCCCTAAGTCCATGGCATATCAGACCCTCGTCAGACCACAGCTGGAATACAGCTCCTAAGTCTGGTCTCCATACACACAAACCCAAATAGACCAAACAGAAGCAGTTGGGCTATGTCCGACTTTGACCGCCCCTCAAATGTCACCAACATGCTATACAGTCTAAAATGGTGCAGGCTAGATCTCTGGTGCTTTGACTCCAGAGTCTCTCTTATATATAAAATCTAAAGTCAGCTGGTTGCAATCCTCATGGAAGATTGTCTCATCCACTCACCAGGCAATCATGCCATTATCATCTGCTGTCTTACAGGTTAATCTCTGCAACCACTAACTACTACTCCTTTTCACCCCCCAAGGACTATAGTCCAGGGTTTTTATCATTATTTGTATCAAGGAATAATTTCTTATAAATAAGCAATCAGGTCCTGATGTAAACAGATCATAATTAAAATGGTATTTTCGAAACTCCTGTAAAAACAACTGATTCACTTGAATCATAATGTCATAATGTATGTTACAGTGGAGATAATTAAATCTCTTATATCATTAATCACCACATACATGTATATCGGACGCATACATTTTACAGAATAATCTATTAGCATCTCTTGACACTTATTAGAATATACTTCTCTATCTTCTGTTAAAGCTACTTTTTCCATAGCACAAGTTTTTTTCTGATTTCTCTATAAATATAGGACAGCACCAGTGATATTACACACCCTGCTAAAGAATTTGAAATGTTTTAAATTTTCAAAATATCTCAGTTTTGAATTTATCATCAAAATGAGTAAGTTTCATTGTAAATTTCAGCCATTTTTGACAACAAAACTAAACAAGACCTGTTTGACTATTCAAAATCACTCAACAAGATATTAAAATAAGGTATTATCATACAACTAAGTGTGAAAGTGGGGTTGGGGAGAGGTGGGGGTTCAATTTAAGGGTGTAATGTGGGGTAGGTATGGGGTATGAGGATGGAATCTAAGGAATCATATATATGATACTAAAAAATATTAAATGTAAATAACTGGGTGTGGGTGGGGGGAGAGGTGTCCATGTGTGTGTGTGGGTGGGGGGGGTTGTGCATGTGGGGGTAGGGTATGAAGGATATTAAGGAAGGGGGATATGATGTAAGTGTGATGAATACAAAAAAATCAGATTGAAAGGGAGTATACTGTGTGCAGAGGAGTGGAGTGGGGGATATAGAAGATGGTACAACACCAAGTGTCATTCAAAATACTTCTATACTAGATCATTTCACACTTAAATTTATACAAAAATTCATACCAGCAATTTAAGTGGTGACTCTGCATGTCATTATACTACAAATTATTCAATGAAGCGAATAATATAATACAATATTGAAGTAACAGTACTAAATACATAAATTACCAGTTGTATCACATCGATGTATTCATGTAGAAAATTACCCTTACACATGTGAAGCTGCTTCTTCAGTTGGAAGAAATCTGAGTATCTTCATTTACGAACAGTTTTAATAAGACATATACATGTACTAGTTGTACATCTGAGTATTCTGACCTTGTGACGTAATGAAAGAAATGACCTCAAACAAGAGTTTGTACTCAATTATACTTACAAAAAGTAAGTATACTAACAGATCATAAAATAACCGCTAATTTATGAGTAAATTACAATTCATCCTACTCAATATGACAAAATCATTTTGTGCTTTTACACCATCAGGTACAATTTAAAAATATCAAATGGATTTTCAAGTATGCTTTAAAAAATATACATGTGTGTTGAACACTGTTCTGGTTAACTCCAAACCTCTAAGTCCATGGCATATCAGATCCTCGTCAGACCACAGCTGGAATACAGCTCCAAAGTCTGGTCTCCATACACACAAACCCAAATAGACCAAACAGAAGCAGTTGGGCTATGTCCGACTTTGACCGCCCCTCAAATGTCAACAACATGCTATACAGTCTAAAATGGTGCAGGCTAGATCTCTGGTGCTTTGACTCCAGAGTCTCTCTAGACATAAAATCTAAAGTCAGCTGGTTGCAATCCTCATGGAAGATTGTCTCATCCACTCACCAGGCAAGCATGCCATTATCATCTGCTGTCTTACAGGTTAATCTCTGCAACCACTAACTACTACTCCTTTTCACCCCCCAAGGACTATAGTCCAGGGTTTTTATCATTATTTGTATCAAGGAATAATTTCTTATAAATAAGCAATCAGGTCCTGATGTAAACAGATCATAATTAAAATGGTATTTTCGAAACTCCTGTAAAAACAACTGATTCACTTGAATCATAATGTCATAATGTATGTTACAGTGGAGATAATTAAATCTCTTATATCATTAATCACCACATACATGTATATCGGACGCATACATTTTACAGAATAATCTATTAGCATCTCTTGACACTTATTAGAATATACTTCTCTATCTTCTGTTAAAGCTACTTTTTCCATAGCACAAGTTTTTTTCTGATTTCTCTATAAATATAGGACAGCACCAGTGATATTACACACCCTGCTAAAGAATTTGAAATGTTTTAAATTTTCAAAATATCTCAGTTTTGAATTTATCATCAAAATGAGTAAGTTTCATTGTAAATTTCAGCCATTTTTGACAACAAAACTAAACAAGACCTGTTTGACTATTCAAAATCACTCAACAAGATATTAAAATAAGGTATTATCATACAACTAAGTGTGAAAGTGGGGTTGGGGAGAGGTGGGGGTTCAATTTAAGGGGTGTAATGTGGGGTAGGTATGGGGTATGAGGATGGAATCTAAGGAATCATATATATGATACTAAAAAATATTAAATGTAAATAACTTGGTGTGGGTGGGGGGAGAGGTGTCCATGTGTGTGTGGGTTGGGGGGGGGGTTGTGCATGTGGGGGTAGGGTATGAAGGATATTAAGGAAGGGGGATATGATGTAAGTGTGATGAATACAAAAAAAATCAGATTGAAAGGGAGTATACTGTGTGCAGAGGAGTGGAGTGGGGGATATAGAAGATGGTACAACACCAAGTGTCATTCAAAATACTTCTACACTAGATCATTTCACACTTAAATTTATACAAAAATTCATACCAGCAATTTAAGTGGTGACTCTGCATGTCATTATACTACAAATTATTCAATGAAGCGAATAATATAATACAATATTGAAGTAACAGTACTAAATACATAAATTACCAGATGTATCACATCGATGTATTCATGTAGAAAATTACCCTTACACATGTGAAGCTGCTTCTTCAGTTGGAAGAAATCTGAGTATCTTCATTTACGAACAGTTTTAATAAGACATATACATGTACTAGTTGTACATCTGAGTATTCTGACCTTGTGACGTAATGAAAGAAATGACCTCAAACAAGAGTTTGTACTCAATTATACTTACAAAAAGTAAGTATACTAACGGATCATAAAATAACTGCTAATTTATGAGTAAATTACAATTCATCCTACTCAATATGACAAAATCATTTTGTGCTTTTACACCATCAGGTACAATTTAAAAATATCAAATGGATTTTCAAGTATGCTTTAAAAAATATACATGTGTGTTGAACACTGTTCTGGTTAACTCCAAACCCCTAAGTCCATGGCATATCAGACCCTCGTCAGACCACAGCTGGAATACAGCTCCGAAGTCTGGTCTCCATACACACAAACCCAAATAGACCAAACAGAAGCAGTTGGGCTATGTCCGACTTTGACAGCCCCGCAAGTGTCACCAACATGCTATACAGTCTAAAATGGTGCAGGCTAGATCTCTGGTGCTTTGACTCCAGAGTCTCTCTTATATATAAAATCTAAAGTCAGCTGGTTGCAATCCTCATGGAAGATTGTCTCATCCACTCACCAGGCAATCATGCCATTATCATCTGCTGTCTTACAGGTTAATCTCTGCAACCACTTACTACTACTCCTTTTCACCCCCCAAGGACTATAGTCCAGGGTTTTTATCATTATTTGTATCACGGAATAATTTCTTATAAATAAGCGATCAGGTCCTGATGTAAACAGATCATAATTAAAATGGTATTTTCGAAACTCCTGTAAAAACAACTGATTCACAGCCGATTCTAACCGATGGATTCAATTGGCAATTGGTTAATAATGAAAACCCTGATAGTTCTAAGTGCTGAACACTGTTAGAACTTATAATAGTTGAACTGGACTATAGCCCTATGGAATAATCTTCCACCAGACATTCCCTTTCTTGCAACCTTTGAGCAGTTCAATGCCGCTGTTTGCAACATTGAACACACCACCATATTTACCTTGTTCTTCACCCGTTTTTTATTATTTTGTAAATATGTGTACATGCTTAAACTATACAACTGGAACCAATTAATGCAGCTGATCTCACTAGTTCATGAATGCTGAAAATACATGCATTTGACTCATAAATGCTTGTCAATTAAGTTCATTTGCAAACAAAACATACTGTAATCCTTTCCAAAGTACAGCCAAATCCAACATGTCCAAGAAAGAAATAGTGCAGCAGTGCAGCCTGATTTGCGCATGAAAATTGCTTGTTTTCCCAACAGACCTTAATATACCTATGTTGTAAATGATAGAAACTGAAGTCCAGACAACAGATATTTAATTTTAATCAATTAAAATCTATCACAAACAAATCAAGACAGAAAATATACTGATTTTACCCTTTTTTCTCTAAGTTTTTAAAAACAAAATTGGGTTGTCAGAATGTCTGCTCGCAGATTTTTTATGAACATTTCTCCAAATTTATTTGAATAAGATGTATCTGTCATGGTAAAATAAAATATCAGATACTTTCAGATGCTGGCAAGGTTAAGCAGCATTTCACCACAGAAATATTTGGTAAACAAACAACATCTTTAACAACAATCTACCTGTCCAATACATGTTTAATTGTACTGTCCCAAATAAAGTTCTGGATACTTAACATATTTTCAAAAAATTGTCCTCCTTTAAAAATTAATGCCATTTGTAAAGAGATAAAAGTACACAATGGCTGAAAACTACATTCAATAATCCTAGTTATATGAAATTTCAGCACTGAGACATTGTTGCAAATGCATCAGAACGAAAATGTGTAAAAGTTCTTTAAAAATGGTGTTTTTAAAGATGCCGAACTGTTCAAAAATGGTAGCCCCTTTAGTTTATACATAATTTATTTTAGGTTGATTGTGAAGGAAGTTCTACAACTTATATTAATCACTCTCGACACCTCATTCCTTATGGAATCCATCGCCACGAGGGTATGAGAGAAGATGCCAGTTTCCCCTTTTAATGCTGAGCGCCAAGCAAGGGAGCTTAGTAACTGGTACCATTTTTCACATCTTTGGTATGACGCGACCAGGGATCAAACCCACGACCTGCACTTGAAGCGGACGCTCTACCACTAGGCTATTGAGGCAGTTAGCCCCTTTAAGCAGTCCTTTTCTGGAATTCAGTGCATATATCAGTAAACTAGCAATAATTGTTTTGTACATAGAGTAAAATGTGTGTTTTATATCATAATCTTGAATCTTTCACTGGTTGAATGTACAGATCTATGGAATTATCTGGTTTGAGGTTTACTGTTTTGAGTGACTTGGTGGATGGAAATATCTGACTCAATGGTTAACTGTTTAGGCTGTAACAAGGCACTACCCAATCACGAAAAAAACAGTTACCCGAGAGCCAGATATTCCATCTGCACCTTCAAATAGTGATAGATTCTTTTTCTTGCATTCCTATTCTTTAATAACAAAAAATGTAGTACAACTAGAATTGTGACATGGATGCCCCCCACCCCCACACTGTGCCATCCTCTATCATGTGTCTATAGGAGAGATCGCCGTGACGTCACACATTAACATCTGTTTATCTGGTGGTGGGCAAAACAAATGTTTTTACGTTGTTTGTGCATGGGATCGGAATTTTTAATTTTTAATAACTTTTTCGCTCATTTACGGATTTTCAAAATTCAGGAAGTTTTGAAATAATTACAATTTTCATATTTTCATATTCAAATATCTTTTTAAAATGAATAACTGTTTTGAATGACGTATAATTTTAAACGGGCATAGTGATGTTCAAAACTTCTTTAGGAAAACACTCTAAGGTACTAATTTAATGAGAAAACAATTCTGCCTGTTGCAGACGACTCTTTTTCTTAGTTGATCTAAACTGACGTAAAAACATGTTTTACAATTCTGTATTACCCTCAGTATTATTTAAGAAATTTAACCGATTTCTGTTATATAATTGTTAATTCAGTAGAGATGAAAATGCCAGCATTTTGCACACAAGGAAGCAATTCATAAGATAAAATCGGCGCGGCGACATTATAGTGCATAGTTGCGTCAAAAAGTATAACGACAGCAACAGAATCTGCATGTGGGTGTGACTAGATGTAAACATTAATTTTCGCTAAGATAGATTTTATTGCGTATTATATTATTGTTATATTTGGCAGTTACACATTAAATTAGATACTAGTCCACATGATCACGTGATTAACAGGTAATAAATTTTCAATCGAACGGAGATGTCTGTATGTACATTAACAGGACTGAATTTGACTGCTTTGTTTCAAACAAGGTAGTGTTCATTGTTATTTTTGGTGCACAGATTTGTTGCATTTCATACCAAACTAGTGTCCGAATATTTAAGCACTCTGAAGGTCAATTTGGACGGCTTTTACTGGCCCACTTCAGATGACGTTTTCTATGATGAAATCAGCAATATCCTGTTTTCTCATATTCGCGGGGGCCTAAGGGGTTGTTTTTATTCCCAGTAACAGATTAACCATTTCATAAATAGCATTTGGGTGTTATTTTGTAGAAAATTCACTTGTCTTTCAGATGGAGTCATAAAATGTTACAGAAATTATCCCATTTAATTATTTTCTTATTGTATTTGATACCACCCTCACCAGCAGAAATGGACCATGTCACCGAGGTTCTCGTATTCCCGTGGATTTAGATAAATTTGACTTTTCATCACAAATAAGTTGTAGAATTTAAAACATTAAAATTACCTTTGTGTAATAAAAATATATATTCTGTAGTAATTACATCAAGAAATATGACAATTAATTGCATATTATAATCAAAATTTCAATTTATGGCAAATTTGCTACCACCACCAGAAAAAAATAAGGATTTTTTTGAAAATTTAGTAAAATGCTGATAGTTTCGTCAATATGTGTTCAAATCACTTGAAATTTGCAGTGTGTCAGTTTTGTACCATTCCTGTCTAGAAAATAACAAACATTAAATTATTTGAAAACTTTAAGGCAAAAAACGAGAATATGAGACACCCTGAGAATACGAGAAACAGGGATACACGATTTTCTTGTTTTGCATAGATATTTATAAAGAACCTAAAATAATACATTTGAAATGTGATGCAAGTGCGGTTGTGGAATGCAAAGTTATCGTCATAAAACCACCAAAAGTGTCCGGATTTAGGCACAGGACCAGTATAGCTAATCTGTGACTTTTCTGAGACAGGTGGTGAAAGACTATTCTCGATATCGACATTATAGGATAAATCCCGTTTTCTGGTATTACCCACCAATAAACACCCGTTCCCGGTTTTACAGTGAGTGGGGTATCAGCCATTACGCTGTATAGCGGTAGTGCTTAATATTATCCTTTTTTCAAGGTTTAAACAAAGAATATGAATAAAAAAGTATTGCAGATTATCATAAAACATTGTTGTCATTAAGATTTAGCAAAAATATCCTTAAAGTTTCATTTATTATTGAAATTTTATCTTTTATTCTATACTGCCACTTCCGTTGCTTGATTCCCAAGGTGTGAATTATTGGCATTTTCCAAGGTTAACAAATTATTTTTGCAAAAAATTTTTTACCGAGGTCGTAAAATACTATTTTCATTGTAAGAAAGTAAGAACTTTCCCCAAATCTTATCTTCTGGCAAAAATAATCGCTGATACTGTAAAGGGTCCGTATATTGGTTAATCTCGCCAGCCCCCCTGACCCTATTTACGGAAATACCGGAACACAAGATTTATCCTATAAATTATAATGTCGATATTCTCGATATCGACATTATGGATAAAATTCCGTTTTCCGGTATTAACCACTAATAAACGCCCGTTCCCGTTTTCACGGTGAGGGGGTATCGGCCATTACGCTACATGGCGGTAGTGTTTAGATTATCATTTTTTAAAGTTTTAAACAAAGAAAATGAATAAAAAAAAGTATTGCAGATTATCATTAAACATTGTTGTAATTAAGATATAGCAAAGTATCCTCAAAGTTTACTTTATTTTTGAAATTTTATCTTTTATTCTACACTGCCGCTTCCGTGGCTCGATACCGAAGGTGTGAAATTATTTGTATTTTTCAAGATAAACAGATTATTTTTGGAAAAAAAAATTGTTGCCGAAGTCGTAGAATAGTATTTCCATTGTGAGAAAGTAAGATCTTTCATAAATTATTATCTTCTGGCAAAAGTAATCGCTAATATTGTACACGGTCTTTATATCGGTTAATCTCGCCAACCACCCTGACCCTATGTACGGAAATACCGGAAAACGGGATTTATCAATAATGTCGATATGGCCAATGGTCAATCAGGTTTCCCAACCTACTTTATGCAGACACGTTACTAAATTCTTGTTCCGTCTTATCCTGAAAAATAGCTCTTTTGCAGCTCTACCTTATTCATATAATGTGTTAGCCAGATTTACCTTATACATATAGATCTAGCCTATTATCCGAATATGGAAATGTCCGAACAATGCAGCTTTGTTAATATATTCAGCGATATTTGCAAACTTACATTCAAATGCATAGTCCGAATATTCACTGCCATCCATAGCAATTAAAACAACTCTCTCAGGTTTTCCCTCTGCCATTTTTGTAATGTCGCACAAAAAAGTTTCGGTGTCAACAACACGTCTTCTGTCCTAAAACTAGGTCAGCGAACTTCAACCAGCAATGCAACCTAATAGGTATATGACTACTAAATATAATTATATAGGTCACAAACAAGTAAATAGTTTTCCCTATATATTCTACACAAAACTGACATTTTTAAAGAGCTACCAAACATAGCTAGACCCATTTCAGAGAACAAATACTTACCTCATTTTAAAGAGTGATGATAAAACCTGGAACAACTGATACGGGGACTGGAATGCGGAATTTATCTTATTTCATGCTGTCGTCCAATCGAAGCGTATGCCGTAGGTTATTCTGCTATTACCTACACACTTACGGGGACTTAACATGTGACTGGTAAACCCTTTGAACAAGAAGTGTTGTAGCGCCATGATTAACATGAGGTAATATGCTAATTACAGGCTAATCGATAGTGACGAAAACAAAATATCGATCGCTAACGACTGGTCGATATTTACAGGTATGGACGACAGCATAATATAAATAACTGTATTGATTTATACGGACTGTCTACTCCCCATATTAGACCTTCCTGATAAAACTGATATAAAATGAAGAGAAAAGTAGGGGTCGTGTATCTTCTAAGAGAGATTTCTCCTGTCACATTTGCTTACTGTAAAATCACAACAAAATCACACTCCCAGCCAGCATTCTATATCGGCCCGATATCAAACCTACGTCGTTGTCTATAACGGCCCAATATCGGCTTCAATTTCGGCTGCAAATAGGAATGATGTCGGCCCGACGTCGGCAGACGGTATCGGGCCAACATCATAATGACATTGGTCCGTTATTGGCAAACGATTTTTGGCCTACATCAAAATGATATCGACCCGATATTGGCAGATCATATCGTGGTCTCGAAATAGTGTGACACGCAGTGCTTTATCAAAGTTTAATAAAATATACACTTTATAAATTCTCAGTGTAATTTTCTTGAGAACTAATGTGTCTTGCATCATGTGTATGATGCTTATTTGATTTTATTGATATAATATTTTTCACAACTATATACTTCATGTTTTATACAGTCATGTGAGCTTTCTGTATATTCTTAACACAATTAAAATTGTTCAATTAGAATTTTAAACATATTTATATTTTCATTTTTTTTTTGTAAATATAAATATTTCTATGGCGGCATTTTACATAAAAATAAAAATGCAATTTAATTATTCCCTCCCTTTATTACATATAAAATTTTGATTAATACTGTCTACAAATTTTGTTTGGAACCTAGGTTAATTAATTATGGTATACATAATATTTGCTTAATAAATTAGCACATATAAACAATTACATCACCTTTCCACGTTTATCAATAATATTTTGAAAAAATATAGTTATATTAGAGAATCCAATATCGGACCGATGTCAATCCGACGTACGAAATAGTTACACTGATTGATGTTGATCTACCGATTTCAATATTTTGCGGCACTACAACGGCCCGACGTCGGCCCTACGTCGGCCCTACATCGGCACATTTTGCCGACATTCCGACATTATACCTATATCGGGCCGATATAGTCATGCTGGCTGGGCTGCTGTGACCTGTGAGTACTACTCATACTAAAACTGAGCTTCACTTCACCAAATAAAACCTGCTCTCCCATTTTTCCTACCAAAATGTCAAAAATACATCCACAATGAAATTTAAACAGAAACTAGCTTTAATTTAGACCGCTGTAGTCATGCCAAGTGAAAAATTAGTGTTCAAAAACACTAGGTTCCTTTACTATATTAGGCCTATATATACAAAGGGTAAAGGTCACTAATTCGAATCCTTCTTTGTTTTATATAAAATCCGACAGCTTCAGATCTTATTTACATATATTTATAGAATATCACTAACCTACATTTATTATTCATGAAAGATAAACAATAAATTAACGAAAAAAATTGAAAAGAAAATATTGGATCGAATAGTTCCTGATGAGATGCCAGTCAGTGGTAGTCTGCTCCCCTAAATATAAAAGGTACAAGACACAAGAAATAAAGTTTCTATCGAGAATTAACATATACACAAATTATTATTTAAGCACATAAACAAAAATGCAACTTAAGGGTATACGGTAGTAAATAAATTTATCAATTGTTCTATATAAAAGCTCCACACAATGGAATATCTTCCAAACTGAAAGCTAAAATGTGGTTATGAACATATATGTAATATATGGTATGTTTACATTTCAATAAATGCAAAAGGTCTCATGGAAAATGTTACCAAAATGTGAAGTATAGGTTCACAATGAAATAAAAACAGGAACTGGCTTAAACATGTTACAAAAACATGAAAATGCCACTTTAACCGGGAAAAATGATAATTTTTTTTCCCGCCATTATTCTACTCGCCTGGAAGTGCTGTTTGATTACCTTTTTAGTGCTATTGTATCTTTAAGGCTAACTCTCATGCAAGGTGGCTCAAAAGAAACATAAACGTGTAAAAAAAAGAACTAACAAACAGAAACTGAAAAAAGACACATTTTAACTAAGAAGAAACATGAAACTAAAAAAAAAGAACCAAACAGGGCAATAAGAGGCAAGTAAACTAACTAGCTGCACATAGCACACATACACCTGGGGCCCATCCAGGTGCGGACCAGCCTGACAAAAGTCTTTATGCTTATCCACTGAACGTATGTCATTTGGCAGGCTGTTCCAAACCCTTACGGCCTCTAAGCGGTAAGAAGTTTTGCCATACTAAGTTGTCCTCATATGTCGTAGTTCCATTATGTTAACGTATCTGAGATCATAATAAGAATTTTTAGCATTTACAAGAGATCGAAGATATATCATAGAGATAAATTCTTTAAACTAGTACATTTAGCAGTTTCTATTGCGGTTGGTCGTAACCTGTTAAGATGTAGTTGACATATTTACTTTTCTCAATAGGGTTTCATACGAGGATTCATAGTAATTAAAAACAGAAATAAGTGCCCTATATAGTAGCTTTTCTATTTTTTTTTTCTGTATTAGACTTAGTGCAGAAGTGCCAAAATCAGTGAACAATAAAATCGGACCTGATAAATGAAATAAAGATAACCATCCTTGTTGTTTGATTAAAAAATTTACATAGTCATTGTAACACATTTTGTTGTTTCGCAGTTATTTTTGCATACATTTGCAACATGTTGATCAAAATTAAGTCTATAATCTGGGTCTACACCCAAAATTTTGGCCTAATTTTAGAATATAATTTTGATATATCATATAAAAATAGAGTTGACCCATTTGTTTGTTTTGGTTCCTATGCAGATGGACCGAAATATTTCAGGATTGGTTTGCATTTGGTATATATTGAATCAGTTAAAATATATATAAGAGATTCAATTTCTGATTCAATAGTACCTTTAAAAGTTTTGAGATTTGGTTTATTATAAGAAAAGAATGATGCACATTTGCTCTTGTCCGCATAATAAACCCCTACTTTCAGTTTCGATCTGCAAAACTTGCCATCGTTGGAGTAGCTTACTTGACTATCACTTTAAGCATCCCAGTGCTAATATTCAAAACTTATGAAATGTGAAAATAGAATGACTTGAAGTCTTTTGTAAAAAAGATAACGGCTAATTTCAAATAAATTGCTTGTTTTAATAGCATGTCTCATCCTTCACACACATTTTTCAACTATGAATTTATTTTGTATGATATGCCATATTTTGTTTATGTTATGTTTATGTCAAATGCCCATATAAGGGCATTGACTTTTTAGTAAACTTGACACTTGAATCTATAGACATAAAAACCTTCCCATTCCATGTGATGCATCCTAGCAGTGAAAATGTGTGATTAAAGCACTATGGTTCTTCATGGAAATGCGCAAAATTGGAAATAATATTAAGTATCTGTTTACTTTAGACTTCTTCTTAATAGAACACGGAGGAACATTTTTACCAAATTACTCACCTTATACCTATGAGAAAAATTTTATATCAAATTTCATATTAAAAATGATACATATTTGCTCTTGTCCGCACAATAAACCCATACTTTCGGTTCCGATCTGCAAAATTCGCCATCGTTGGAGCATAAACATGAAAACCGTATCATCCGATGCAGAATGCATTCTAGCAGTGAAAGGTGTTAGTAAAGTGTCCGTTCTATACGAAATAACGCAACAAAGAAAAAAAAACAGGATCTATTTAGGACTCCGTTGACCACGTAAGCACATTTTTTACCGAATTATTGACATAATTCTTAACCAGTGCCCACTTTATAGGGCGTGAAGTCATTTCTTTCGTCAATATGCGTCAGCATTAAAGCGCAACTGGTAGCAGATTCCAGTTCTAAGAAATCAACTAAACACAAATCATTTGAAGGAAATAAAGTATACAGTAATCACGATATGTCACCAATCCTCACATAACTTCATTCTATCCATTGCAGAAACAGATATTGTTCCGCCAGACAAGTGCAGATGTCGCTACCGAATATATGAAAGTTCTAACCAATATCCAACTGGGAAAACAAGTATAAAAAGGGCTTCAGGGACAAAACGAACAAATAAAGGAAAACAGTGCGGCACCGCCTTGGAAAGGTCAGTGGCAAAAACAGCATTGGGGAGCTTAAACCGGTTTATGGTGCGCACCCAATCTCACTCTTACCCTTAACATGTTCCAAAGATACGGGACTTACCGCCGATTCGGTTCACTGGTTAGGGCAGGGCGACGGTATTAATTTGAGTAAAATGTTATATTTACAGAGCAAATGTTATTATACGTTGCATGCATATGAAAAATATATGGTACATGTACTGGGTGATTTTTCAGCTTTCACAAAACTCATCCGTAGAGGACTCGACGCAAATGGGGACCTCATACGACGTTTCAAGCCTTAGTGACTTGGACTACTATGACCTAAAATTTTATCTTTATCTGGCTTTGAAAACATATCTGTGTGTATTAAGCTTTTGATCTACCATTTGAGGGGTTTTACTGCCAAATCGGTTAAGTGTTTAGGGGAGGATGGCAAAATCAATTTGGAGCAACAAATTGATATTTACAGAGACAACGTTACTATGAGTTGCATATGAAAGATATATTTCACTAGTTGTGTATTTTTCAGCTTTCACAAAACGCAGCCATATACGACTCAACGCAGGTATATAGAACCACGTGCAAATCGCATTGCAAGCCTGTTTTAATCCCGGGCTACTGTGACTTATGTTTTTGTCTCTCTATAATATTGAAGATATATCTTTGCAGGTAATATTGTAATCTACAATTTGAAGGGTTTCACAGCCGATTCGGTTCATTCGTTAGGGCAGGGTAACGTTATCAATTTGAGTAAAATGTAATATTTACTGAGCAAATGTTATTAAACGTTGCATGCATATGAAAAATATATAGTACTGGGTGACTTCTTTCAGCTTTCACAAAACTCATCCGTATAGGATTCAATGCAAATGGGGACCTCATACGAAGTATCAAGCTTTAGTAATTCGGGCTACTATGACCTAGGATTTTGTCCTTATGTGGCCTTGAAAACATATCTGTGTGTATTAAGCTTTTGATCTACCATTCGAGGAGCTTTAGTGCCGAATTCGTTTATTGTTTAGGGGAGAATTGCGAAATCAATTTGGAGTAACAAATTGATATTTACAGAGCCAGCGTTACTATGAGTTGCATATGAAATATATATTTCACTAGTTGTGTATTTTTCAGCTTTCACAAAACGCTGCCGTATACGACTCAACGCAGGTATATAGAACCGCGTGCAAATCGCATTATAAGCCTGTTTTAATCCCGGGCTACTGTGACTTATGTTTTTTGTCCCTCTCTAATATTGAAGATATATCTTCGAAGTTAATATTGCGATCTACAATTTGAGGGGTTTTACCGCCGATTCGGTTCATTGGCTAGGGCAGGGTGACGTTATCAATTTGAGTAAAATGTAATATTTACAGAGCAAATGTTATTATCCGTTGCATGCATATGAAAAATATATGGTACTGGCTGATTTCTTTCAGCTTTCACAAAACTCATCTGTATAGGACTCAACGCAAATTGGGACCTCATAGGATGTTTCAAGCCTTAGTAATTCGGGCTACTATGATCTAAGATTTTGTCCTTATCTGGCCTTGAAAACATATCTTTGTGTATTAAGCTTTTGATCTACCATTTGAGGGTCTTTACTGCCGAATCCGTTTAGTGTTTAGGGGAGGATGGCGAAATCAATTTGGAGTAACACATTGATATTTACAGAGCAAACGTTACTATGAGTTGCATATGAAAGGTATATTTCACTAGTTGTGTATTTTTCAGCTTTCACAAAACGCAGCCGTATACGACTCAACGCAGGTATATAGAACCACGTGCAAATCGTATTACAAAAAAAATCTGGAAAGTAGATCCCTCGGAAGCACCGAAAACAATGCAAACAGTTAAAATTGAGCACTCGGTTTGATTGAGTCTGTTCATGAGCAGTAATGGAAAATGCAACACTGCCCACGCCCCCTAGCACCGGCTTAAGCAGTATTCAATCTTCAAATCTAAATGAGTTGATATCAATGATCCCGAAGGACCAGAAAATATAACAACACCTGTTTTAATCCCAGGGTACCGTGACTTATGTGATTGTCCCTCTCTAATATTGAAGATACGTCTTTGAAGTTAATATTGTGATCTACAATTTGAAGTGTTTCACAGATGATTCAGTTCTTTGGTTAGGGCAGGGTGACGGTATCAATTTTAGTAAAATGTAATATTTACAGAGCAAATGTTATTAAACGTTGCATGCATATGAAAAATTTATGGTACTTGGTGATTTCTTTGAACTTTCACAAAACTCATCCGTATAGGACTCAACGCAAATGGGGACTTCATACGATGTTTCATGGCTTAGTAACTCGGGCTACTATGACCTAAGATTTTGTCCTTATCTGGCCTTGAAAACATATCTGTGTGTATTAAGCTTTTGACCTACCATTTGAGGGTCTTTACTGCCAAATCGGTTTAGTGTTTGGGGGGGGGGGGGGGGGATGACGAAATCAATTTAGAGTAACAAATTGATATTACAGAGCCAACGTTACTATGAGTTGCATACGAAATATATATTTCACTAGTTGTGTATTTTTCAGCTTTCACAAAACGCAGCAGGTATATAGAACCGCGTGCAAATCGCATTATAAGCCTGTTTTAATCCCGGGCTACTGTGACTTATGTGTTTGTCACTCTCTAATATTGAAGATATATTTTTAAAGTTAATATTTTGATCTACAATTTGAGGGGTTTCACGGCCGATTCGGTTCATTAGTTAGGGCAGGGTGACGGTATCAATTTTAGAAAAATGTAATATTTACAGAGCAAATGTTATTATACGTTGCATGCATATGAAAAGTATATGGTACTGGGTGATTTCTTTCAGCTTTCACAAAACTCATCCGTATAGGACTCAACGCAAATGGGAACCTCATACGATGTTTCGAGCCTTTGTATTTCGGGCTATTATTACCTCAGATTTTGTCCTTATCTGGCCTTGAAAACATATCTTTGTGTATCAAACTTTTGAGAGAGCATCAAGAGAAACACCCTTAAGGGCCCAATGAAACAAGCCAGAAGACAGAAATCAAAACCGTTCAGTCCTTGTGGGATTTAAAAACTGCTTCCCCTGAGTGTCATTATGTGGATGGAGTGTGTTGTAACTTTGAAAAAGATAAGATACAGCGTAAAACGGATCTGTTTGAATAACATACTGGTCCGCTTCCTCGTCTAGTTTTTTAAAAGACTGAACAGATAAAGATGTGAGACGCGAAAGGATTGAATGTTTACCAGAATTCCAAGGAATTAAATCGAGGTCTGCAACAGACATATTGACTTTTGATTTGCGCTTAATATAACCATTGCGTCTAATTCCATGAGACATAGATTTACTATTCATAATGTTTAAAATAAAAAGATATCGATATATAGGTTTTTAGAAATATTACCTTCTTGATAAATATTATCATTTAAGCCCAATGTGAACGATGACTGTAAATTTGTAATCTATTTGAATTCTGATGAATGTCTGGCTTTAATTTCAAAACTAGATATGGAATTTATATCATATACGATTTGCTCTACTGGCTGCATTGTTATCTGATCAAATGATTTACGTTAGTGTTGGTATAAAAATGTAGTAAACCTGTTCGGACTACGCATTTTGTATGAATGCTCGCGGAAACGAATTTTTAATACAAGTCAAGTTCTAAAAACGCAGCCTCCCCAAACCGCAACTCACAGCATGCTGACGTGCACACGACCAAAGGATAATAGGTAAGGATAGATTTCTCGGAAGCACACAGCACCAAAAACACAGCCCCAGAGCCACGCATTTGCTTGGTAGGCCCACAACAAAAAGACACTGTAATGGAAAAATATTTCAGACGGGTTGCTTCAAAGATCCAACAAGTACATATTAATTTATGCTAAATATTGATGGAGGGGAAGGAAATGGTAAGGGGCGAAATGGGGTCGGGTGTGTGGTTGGGGGAAGGAACCCGATGGGGAAAGTTGAACAAGGACGAATATACAAGGTAATGCCATGTTCCTTAAAAACAGTCGCACAAGAATGTAAACCACAATAGCGCAGACACTCATGTACCAAAGATAAACACACAACTACGATCAACTGAATAACATAGAAAAACGAACAAGCAACACATAAGAAAACAGTAGGGAACCGTTATAGACTCACAAGTATACAAACGCACCTACACAAGTAGGAAAAAAAAATCAAGCACCGTCTTAGAATTCGGCTGCCAAAACAAAGGGGAGCCACGAAAACTTACTAAAAGTAAAGGGGGAGGGGATGCAAAAAGTAGCGCAAAAGCAAGGGAAAGGAGAGGGTAATAGGGGGAATGAGGCGGAGGAAAAACGCTTACAACAAACAAGAAAACATACGCAACAGACAATACAAGACATACAAAACAACCAGTTGAAAATAGGGGCACCGCCTTGGAACGGTCAGTAACCTATATAAAGGATACTGGGGGTTTAAACGCGTTTAGGGCATGCCAGTCTCACACTTACCCTATTTTCAACAAGTTAAACAACACAATGTAAATGAAATCCCCTCTGAAAAAGGCTCTAACATTAGTGCAAAAGTAACAGATAAATAAAGAAAAACATAAAATTAAGGTAAATTCAAGGTTACACACAAACACACCCAAACGCACGCGCACACACACGCGCGCGCTCACACATACCAACACACACGCACACACACGCACGCACGCACGCACGCACGCACAAGAAAAAAAGGAAGACATAGTTGGGCACCGCCTTGGAACAGTCAGTTGCAAAACCACTATTTGGGAGCTTTAAACGGTTAATGTGCACCTTACCTCCCGTCTACTATCACCACGTTCCAAAAGGCACAGAACAGTGTAAATAAAAGTTATCCACATCAGGTAAATCCGTTACACACGCAATGACAGCAGAAGGCATAACATGCTCTTGTAAATTGATAATTAGACCCCAAAACGCATGTACTCAGTGTCTTTGCAGAAGATAGAGCAAGAAGGGAAACAATTTTATGGGTCTGATGAAACCGCCAACTTTAAATCGCCCTTATTGAATGTACGCATGCATTGAGTGTACAAGATACTGACTAAAGGTTAGGTTTAACAAAGGCTTACTAGTGTACATTCAATGCGGGCGAACACTTAATGCGGGATATTTAATGCTGACCCTTACGAAACAGGTCAGAAGGCAGATAAAAAAGCTCAGTCTCGCTGAGATTTAAGAACTAGATCAATTTATCATACAATCCTCTATCAATTCGATCAGACAAAATCAAAGAGGAAAGCATAGTGTCCAACTATAAGATGCTTGAAAACTAAACATAGGCTGTGTCTTAAACAGTTGAGTCATTACATCTTTTAGTAAAACATTTTATAACTTCATGAAATACGATTGGAAAATTACTATGAACCAAAATCTTACGAAGTTTGTATACAACATTCCCATAAAATGGGTTTTGATGTACCTTCTCAAAGTCCATTGCCAGTAGCTACAGGTCAGTCTGTCTCTTTTGCATTGCTTCGAAACCAATGGCGCACATTTAGACATAATCAAATAAAGTATCACTGTTCGTATATTTTCCGGGAACTATGAGATTAGATATACATGTTTCAGTTTATAGAAGGCCATGTATGCCTTAATGCTATTATGGAATAGATAAAGTGGAACCCGAAAAAAACGAAAATGTTGCAGGCTCGGTTTGAATGAGCCTGTTCATGGAGGTAATGGAAACTAATGCTACCGTTCACGCACTCTAGCCCCGGGTTGAGCAGAACTCAATATTTACAAATGCTACAAGTACAAAAACAATTTAGAGACATCCGCAGATGTGTCCATATGGTTTTGCACATGGAACCTTCAATGATACACTAGCGTGTAAGTCCATGAAAAGCGGCGTTGTGTCCCCGGTTAAAATAATGGGTTTGCCCGAAACAAAACAAAAACTGGGAAGAACTAAACAAACCGGAATTAAGAAAGGAGATCTGAGATTATGGAGCCTGTATATCACACGAACTGCCAAAAGACAACATTAAAAAGCAGGCACCATATCAAAGGGGTGATTATACAATACCCAAAGCTATGAAAGCGGGAATATTGGAATCACCCAAGCCGAAATGTTCAAGCTGAGAAACTGAACGGTCATAAAACTGGACCATCTTACGTTTTAATTTTAACACCGTTAAAACTGAATGGAGCCTTGAATTTATTTTGCATTGAACATCTATACACATAGAATAGAAACAAAATCGGTGAACAGTGAATTCTTGTACGATGACATTAAGCATGAAAGGACAAATTGTACTATATGTACGTTGCTTTTACAATAGCAGTTTTCTATGTGTACTGATTGGTTCTGTTAGGATAACAAAGTACAAGATTGCATAAATATTGTGTTAAAATATTAAATGCCATAAAGTAGTCAGATAGTATCTGTTGTCTTAATCTTTGGCGAAATCGACCAATTACAACACAAACGTAAAGATAACAGTACGTAATGTATCTAAATGAAAAACATTAAGATTTCTGTACCGTTACACTTACTAATAGTTTCATGTAATGCTATTTTGTGTGTTTACCTGACGTATGTAAACTTTGGATGCGCTATAAAAGACACAGAGATCACGTCTCAAATAAATCAATAGCTAGTTACACGTTTTCAGAAAAATAAAATGATTCACCATATTTCCAGCAAATGCTTGCATCATATACGATGGACTGCTTCGTAATTATAATGTACTTGAACTATGACGTGTTGCTTTAACGTTCTTTAATTATCTAAAAAAAACACTGTGTATAGGTATCTTCTATTTTTCAGAGGAAATCCCAATAAGATCATCCTCGATAGATATAGCTTGGTATACTATTTCGAGCTTTTCACAACAAACAAAGAATTCATTTTAATATTATCCGTATAGTAAGATGGCCGAAAAGCAGTAATGTGGCTTCATCATCGAGCCACCTCTTGTTTGAGTAGGATAATCATGTCAATGTTTGCAGACTATAACTGGAACGGGAGAGTGGTGAATGATATAGTCACTGACACTACCGAGAATTGTGCGCCTGATGGTTCCCATACCACGTGACCCAGTGACAATTAGATCAGCGTCCTCGTCTTCTACAACTTTTACAATGACTTCTCCTGGTCGCCCATATCTTGCACTCACCTTGCCATTGGTCTGAACAAATGAAAACAAACCTAATGTCAAAATAGCATATATGAAATTGAATGCCAGTCAATGAATTATAATGTACATTCAATAAGAAGACATTCGATACATTAGCAACATTGTGCACTCTGGCAAATTAAACAAAATCCAAAAGAAATTAATATAAATGATTACAGAAAAGCTGTTTATGGGGATAAGTGTGCCTAGAATCTGACTGAAGACCGTTTCAGGAGATATACCCAAATGTTATCATTTTAAAGCTGCGACATTTGCTAAACGAGTAATTTCCTGTATACATCATATTTGCCCGCACGGATCAACATAAAAGCAAGTGAGCAAGTAAGTTCTTACTATTCTAGGGAATTAAAAGTTTAAAACTTTTAATTTTCATTAACTTACATGTTTGTCTTTGAGTAAAGTGGTAAGTTTTTCGATGAAATCTTTTGTCATCTGCTCTTCTTCAGCATACAAATTAGTTAAACTTGTGAAGTCCGCAATTTCCATTGCTTTAATGTCGACATATTGTACGTATTAATAAAGTAAGATAATATTCATTACAACATTACAAGTACATGTAAATTCAAATAAGAATAACTTATATAATATTCTGTATTGGATTAGTCATTTGTTGTTTTCATGGCTAGTATTGGCACATGTATAATATAGGGTAGATATTTTACTTGATTACAGGTAAGCACAGACCAATATAAATAAATAAATCTTACTAAATTTAACTACATTATGCAAATAAAGATCTATAAACTTCTTCATTTCTAATTCTAAATTTCGAGTCATTTTGCAATTTATACGTCGGGTTTACTTTCCAACATTGTAATTGAGTCCTAATGATGCATTATGTAATTTCAATCGTTAGTAGGACCATCAAATACTTTGGTCATAATATTATGATATTTGGCGGCAATATTCCGATATTACTTTAATATCGTTGACTGCATTGTTAAAATTTTGGCTACAAAATGCAAATATTATTCACACCGTTGACTACATTCGCTTTGCTGCTTTGTTATGAAAGTATTAAGATCTTTCACTACAAAATTAAGAGTCTGGGTAATTGGCAAAATTTGTTTTTCTCTCTGTATATGCGGCCTTTGCTTCTGGGTCTTTATCTGAGCTGTTTTGCGACATTCTTTAATCATGACCAAACTAACGTCCTAACAGACAACGTTATTAAATATCATGTTCTTAATAGTCGTTACTTTACAAATATAAAAATCATATTAAGTGAGATTAGAGTATTTACATCAATATTATTATACTCACGTGATTGCACGACTGTATGGAATTCTGGCACATGGACCAGAATAAGTTTGTCTGACTCTCTCCTGATGTTCCCCCAGTACCCTGCAATGTGAAAACAACACAAACTCTATCTCGTCGTTTGATGTTTTGGAACATTGAAATTAAAATGAATATTTCTTATCTAGTAATATATGTAATTTTGAACGTAAAATCCTTGCTAATTTCTTTAGCACCGACAAAAATGTAACTATATTGTTCCGCGTAGGAGTTCGGTGTTTGTTAAATTTTGCACCTAAATGATGCATTAAAACTCTTTTGGAAAATATTTAGAAAAAAATGAAGTTTTTTACGTTACGATAGCAGCTTTCTTACTAAAATGAAGGTTTTCATGTTGCGGTCAAAATGAAGGTTTTCATGTTGCGGTCGTAGTTTTCTTACAGAAATGAAGGTTTTCATATTGCGGTCGTAGTTTTCTTTCAGAAATGAAGGTTTCATGTTGCGGTCGTAGTTTTCTTTCAGAAATGAAGGTTTCATGTTGCGGTCGTAGTTTTCTTACAGAAATGAAGGTTTTAGTGTTGTGGTCGTAGCTTTCTTACTATAATGAAGCTTTATTTCATTCCTTGTCCTAACTTAGAAGTAGATGGTGTACGTTGTAACCTACAGGTTTAGCAGTGCTATTTTCTATCTTATATAATATATGACTCCAAATTACAATATCGCTTAAATATAATATAAACTATACTTGCAATCAAAAGCTTTTTGTGCGTATTCACTACAATCCATAGCAATTACAACTGTTCTACACTCTTTAACGTTCGCCATCTTGTCAACAGCACTGTATGTTATACACACTCACGTTTCATTTTGTGTTTTGCTAAAAGATAAATGAATATATTAAGTGGCCCATCATGTGAAAACTTGTTTATACAACTTTCTTATACAGGTGATAAATTAGAAGAGCCAAACAAAATTGTATGAAATACAGTGTAAAGACAGGGGCGTAGTCGTACGTGCTTCGATGATGGAGTTAAGTGTTCAGGGTTCTTAATGCTTGCAAATGGTGAATTATGGGGTGTAACTGGGTATTTTAGACGTAGGTTTAATTTGCTTTTAATCGTTAGATAAGATTTTTATCACGTCGAAAAATTATCCACTTAAACAAAATCAAAACTTTGTTCACCTGTTTTGGGTTAATTCTTATAACTACATGTAGAGAAGTTCCAAAGTATCAGGAACGTAAATGGAGATTAAATTTACGTACATTTATCTTTGTGATGAATTTAAAGAATATGATTTCCCCTTACTTGAAAAATGCGGGGGATCAGAGTCTTTTTCAACATTTTCTTAAATGATACACCAATTGATGAATTCTGGGCGAACATTTGGTCTTGAACGTAGATTTCTCTGCATTAGAATTATAATATTGTTGCGCTCTAGCTGGCTCGGATGGTTTCGGGACTGGTTGTGGTTCGGCAAGAGGAGCTGAGTAGGATTTCTCGGCCTAAACTTAGTAGGTTAGGCGTCAGTTTGGTAGATTCGCATGGTGTACATCTGTATACACCTGCGAGACAACCGAGATATAAATCCCATTCATCTTGTTCGTCAGCTATATATGCCTTAATCATCTTCAGAAATGTCCTATTGAATCTTTCGGTCTGACCATTACATTTCGGATTTCTTGGACTTGTTCTAGTCTTCCGCACCTCTAAAAGTTTACAAAGCTCTTGAAAGAGTTTACTTTCGAATGTCCTCCCTTGATCTGTGTGAATAGACAAAGGTGTTCCCCACCTTGAGATGAAATCATTCATAATTCGGCGTGCACAATCATCTGCATGTTGGTTTGGTACAACCACAATCTCTACGTACCTGGTAAATAAATCAGTCATCAGCAGAATGTACTTATTCTGCCTAGGTGTTTCCCGGAATGGTCCAAGATAGTCAATAGCTAAGGTGTACGTTGGTGCTCCACTTCTTAGGTGTCCCATAGCTGCCTTAGGAGGTTTCTGAAGTTGCTTATCAGCTGCACAGATGTCACATCTCATGATATAAAGACGTATATCTTCCTTCATGTCGAACCAGTAATACCTCTGGGAAATCTTTTCTTTTGTCTTTTTGGTTCCAAGGTGTCCAGATAGTACGGTATCATGCATCTCGAGGGTTCAACGCAATAAGGGCGAATCTACATATGTTTATTATATGTAGATACGCCCTTATTGCGTTGAACCCTTGATCTGGTGTATAGCTTCTTTCCTCATCTGTTGTGGTACAATCAGTTGCCTATACTCACCGTTACCATTCAATGTTTTGAAATCCTTGTATAAGACATCATTCTGGAGGTGTAGATTATCCCATATTACCCAGTAGTGTCTGCAGGCTGGACTCTCTATCACCATGTCTGAACAGTTAGGCCTTTTGTTCTCAACCTTTGCCTTGTAAGCTGGTCCAATATCAGTGTCCTTTGCTTGCTGTTTAGCAATTTCGCCTGCAGTGCTGATGTACATCCATCTCAGATCGGTGATGTCTTTTGAAACACAAAGTTGTGACGTTTGATCTGTAACACTACGAACTTCTGTTGTTTGCTCCACTTGATCTTCATTGTGATCTCTCCTGCTTACTATGTGTTGATGTTGTGTCCCTTTTAACTCTAGCATCATATCATCTGCCCTCTTCCTACACTTCTTGCATGTACCACATTTTAATGACTCACTTGTGTCGACATCATGACAGGTGCAATCTCTCGGACTTCGCATCTGGACAAGGCATCACAATGTCCTTATTTACATCCAGCTCTATATTCTATGGAGAAATCAAAAGGTGCAAAGATCTCTTCGTCTGGTAATCTTTCCACTGGGCTCCTTTAACTTAAACAACCAAACCCCGACGCATCTACGTCCAAGAGAAAAATGAAAGATGATCCACATCCTGTAGGTCTGCTTGGTAGTCTTGGCTTGGATCTTCACATCTATCGTTGAGATGATTGCCTTGGGATTCTGAACCAGGACCTCTGTTAAAGTATACCACTTTTTCAACTGGAGAATATCTGTCCATGGTAGCGTTTCTTTGTCTATAGGTTTGTGTTCGAATCTCTGGATCCTCTCTGTTGAATATTTGAAAGGATCCCACCGCTGCCACCAAGAAAGTGTTGCGCTCTAGCTAGCTCGGATGGTTTCGGGACTGCATGGTTGTGGTTCGGCAAGAGGAGTTGAGTAGGATTTACCGGGCTGGGATCTCGAACTCTGGCTATGTGGTTACGTAAAACTGGACTATCATGCAGGCTTGCGATTTCCCGTCTCGTGGTTAAGAACAGATTGGGTTCGAATGCAATTCTGCTTTGTGGCCGATTCACTAAGGCTATTTTACTCCAGTTAGATTACTTATTTTACCAAGATTTACTAAAGTTCTACTTAACACTAACAAAAAATCGCTAAGATCAAATAAATTTAAACTGCAAATTTATTTATTTTATCCCTAACAAAAATTAAGACAATGCATATAAAATACTGTTTCTAAATAAATACTAATAATGTGTCAGCAAAACATCTTAGTTTACAACAAACAATATTAAATATTTAGAATCTTTAAATGGAACAAATGTCTGCCAAAAAACCTCAGTATTAAATTTTATAATTATGAATTTACTGTTAAAAATTATTTACTTAAGCCAAAATAATCAAATCTTAAAAATTCTTAAGTCAAAAATAGAATATGGGCAGTTACCAAAAATAGGTTAAGCTCTTCAAATTCAAAGTCTGGAATCCTCTCAATGAAGCCACAAAAAGCTTTTATACTGACCAAGTGCACACCAAAAACATGTGTGCACACACCAACTATGTGGGTGCACACAACCAAACTCTGGAATGTACAACTGTGTGCAGAATGTACACATCAAAACTATGTGTACATGGAACAGCCAAAACTATGGTTTAATCATAAAAATCAGAGTTTAAACTACTAAAATAAATTAAGTTGCATGAAAACTGGACATAAATCAAAGGTATAATTCCTAAATAAAATGACTTTTACCTTAGAAACTCTGATCCTTTGCTTAAATTAAAGAAATTTAGCCTAGAATTGTTTTGACAGTTGGAATTATTCCTGGAATTCTACTAGGTTGTCATGGGTAACTACCCAGAATGCAATGGGGCAAAAATGGCTGCGGCCAGACAAGGATGCTGCACTGTAATCAATTTAAAATGCAATAACTTACAAAATATAATAAATATCATGACAGTCTGACTTTAAAATGATGCAAAAGTAAGTAAAGAAATGATTTACCTAATAAATATTTGATGACATCAATAGTATTGGCAGAAATCTTAGTAAAATAGTACTGACACTGAGCTAAAAATAGAATACATAAACAAAACACTGGGATGTATCAATATCCTGGCTAAAGCGGAATTCTAATATAGTAAAATTGAATGTATTCTCACAACTAAAAAATCAACACTTCAAGACCACCTGTTTTGGAAAATCCGCCATAACATCGAACGGGTATTTCAAAATATCAGAAATGTAAATGTAAATGTATGTACTTAAATCTCGAAGTATATACTCGTAGTTAAAATTCCGATATCAAACTTGCAGCGTCGATGCTTGTTACAACCCTAATATTACTTCCCTTTCTTGTGCCCTTTCTCAACAACATTGTTTTATTTAACCCTACTGCGTTTAAGTATGTTTTGATAACATTGTATGGAAATCAGCGTGCTCCTTTCGCAAGCTAAATAAATATGGCGGCGTAAGAATGTCTGCTCTCGAAAAGAGACACTAGAGTAAATTCAGAGGATTGTATTTAATGATTCGATCGTAATTTTCTTACACAAAAGTTAACACCCGATCTTCTTTTTCTGTTGTAACGACATAATTCTTTATTGGAATGTTAGTCCAAAAACAAAATAACGAACGGCCATTATATGTATACTTGGACTTCTTAAATTTCATTCGTTTTACTGTGTTTTTTTTAAAACTGGTTCAGTATATTCCGAAAAAAAAATCAGTTTAACTACTTTAAAAACCCTCATACAAGCCAAATAATTGCATAAATAACAAAGCGGACATACCGCACGTTATATATTCGTATTGATATCTGCATTTGCAAAAGTTTACCAATTATATATTTCATGTTTAGCATTCCCCAACAAATCTGACAGATTTTTTTCTAGACAGAAATTATTTTGTTGAACTTCTTAATTAAGTTTTTATCGACATTTTAATAGAATACCAAAAACTTTTGAACAAATGCATATTTTTAGTTAGTACCAGAATTGTTAAACAATAGGAAAGAAATGATATATTTGAAGTTATACATTCTCCAACTTCTCCGATTAATTTCGTTGAGATAGTATTATTTTAAACAAATGATAAATATAGGAGTGATCGCCCTGACGTCACGCATCAACACCTGTTTATCTGGTGGTGGGTAAAACAAAATATTTTTACATCGTTTGTGTATGGGATCGGACTTTTCAACTTTTAACAACTTCTACGTTCATTTATGGATTTTAAAAATTCAAAAAGTTTTGAAATGCTTACGATTTTCATATTTTCTTATTCAAATATCTTTTGAAAATGAATAAACGTTTTAAATGACATATGATTTTAATAGCGGCGTAGCGATGCTCCAAACTTTCAGAAAAAACACTGTAAGTTAAGCGATCATTATTAATCCATTTTATTTCGAAATAATGATTAAAAGTTATCAATAAATTGTTTGTTTTATATTCTTGCCATTGATCAAAATATTATTGATATTATTTGTATTTTAAGAAAGTTTAAGCCGTTAGAAAAACATCACTGTTAACAAAAAAACATGGACGCTCGGCGTCTGCCCACCCGATCTTTGTCTTATCAGTTCTAAAAATAGAATATACAACGGATTTGTGTACAAACACGATCTCTCCTATATCATTTTTAGCAATCGAACAATCTCTATTTTGACAACCTTTAAAAATAACTTCATTAATAGACAACCCACATATTAAGGGACATCCTGTATACAGGTATTTCAGTTTTTAAGAAATGGCGATAACACAGTAAACACAAAATGTGACATACATTCCCAACCAATTAGAGATAACAGATGGATAATTTACACGTATACATTGAGATATTTATTTTTGGAATATCATATATATAGAGTGAGTGCGTTTCATTATTACTTCCTTTTTTGGTTTTCGTTTTTAACAACGTTTACTTAAATGTAGAGTATTCAGTTTATATATTACATTTTTCATCTTAACAATATAAAAATAATCTACGATAGCCTAGTACCCGTATTTTCTAAAAACATTTGACGTTTGAGTGTTCCAGTTATAGACTCATTTGCCGATTAGGGAAATCAGCATGATTTACCTTGCCTTATTAATAGGTAAAAACCACTATCGTACTGAATAAAAGTACCTACATAAATACAACATGAACTCGTCATTCGACTACTCGTAGTAGTTTAAATGTTACATGTGGTGTTTTGGTTTGTTTTGTGTAACATTTTTACACTATAATTTAAAATCAATAGATTACTTTCAATACTATCATATGTCAGTACTATGAAACACCCACTATAAATTAATTGACAGACAGTATTGGTACAGGGTCAATTTCGTGAATACTTTGAAAATCGGAACGTCTAGTTAAAACATATTTTTGATATTTCCAAACAGCCTGACTATTTCCTTTTCAACACACAAAATCTCTGGAGGCGAGGCTTAATCAGTGGATTAGTTCGATTAAGCAGATCAGTGTTCAAGTACATATACCCTCGTGGCGATGGATTCCATCAGGAATGAGGTGTCGAGAGTGATTAACATAAGTTGTAGAACTTCCTTCACAATCGACCTAATATAAATTATGTATAAACTAAACTATGTATATATGTGACAAAAATTGAAACTTTCTCGATACTCATTGGATTAAATCATTTTTAACTATAAAAAGTTAATACAGTGTAACTTCCGAAAACCGAACGACCTCCGGACCAGCCTAAAAGTTCGGTTTTTGGAAGTTTCCGGAATTCAGAAGTTTGAAAGTTTGTAGGCGAAGTGGACTTGGTGCACAAGAGTTCTGTTTTCTTACACGTAGGATGAAGGAGATTATTATCCTTTTTAATTTTACAGTTTAATTAAAAGTAAATAATTAATTTATTAATTAATTACAAACATTAAGGATGATAAATACATAAATAACAAATATAAAAAAAAAAAAAAACATATCTTAATTAATAGCATTTACCCAAATATTTTCCACTTACATTTACCATTTTTGGAGTTCGGAGTTCGTCAACATTTCATTAATGTTGACAATGCATAGTATAATCGATGTAACTAAATGAACTAAAACACCTATCTTTCTTTCGTTCAAACATTAAAAAAGTTTTTCACACTAAGATATTTAATTTATCACGTGTATGTAGAACTATTTGATTTGCAATTTTGCAATCGTTTATTAGGTGTAAAGAAATATACACAAAATGATTTTATTTACGGTGAAATAGGAAGAATGCCATTACAGAATACGAGATATTACAATATTATAAAATTTTGCATAAAGTTGCTGGTATCTGATGAAAACAGATATATTAAAAAGGTGTATTTTATGTTGAAACAAGATATTATGGATCACCCTAACAGAAAAAAACTGGTGTTCACTGTTAAAAGATTTATTGTGCACTCTAGATTTTCATGAAGTATGGGTGTTTCAGACCGATGGAGACTCTACGATATTTTTGTATAATTTAAGACAAAGAATAAAAGATCAGTTTTACAAAATTGGTATGATATGTTAAATGATTCCAGTAGAGTGACCCAGTTAACGTACGAAAATGTAACTTTGTAACAAATTGGAGGATGAATATCATTTTATTTTAGAATGTGCTTTGTACAATGATTTAAGAAAAAAGTTTATACCAGTCTATTATTTCAGGTGACCAAATAGGCAAACATTTATTGAATTAATCATTACTCATAAGAAACTTAAGCACATATGTAGAAAAGCATTTGCAGTCAGAACAAGGGAACTTTACAGGGGCAACACTTTTTAGAAATCAACAGATAATGTTTGTACAATATTTGTAACTGAGCAATATGTTATAACAATATATGTAAAGATGCTAATACACTCGTTGAGTGTTTGTATACGCAACATTACTACGTTTGGTAGATACGCATTTATTCGTTCTGTTGTTTCAATAATGACGGACGACCACAGACGAAGGTCACAATACAGGAGTAAGCAAAAAGACAACGAAAGAAAGAAATTAACATTCAGTGCAGACAAATGTAACCAAACTGTTTATAAAAACAACGTTGAGACACGCCTATTTTACTGCTTTTCCACTCTCTATCTTCTCATCGGTCTTGTACATCTCTGTTACAACTCCCCGTATAGCCACACAGTTCGAATTAGATATCAATCTTGTCGGATGAGGCTTATAAGTTTAGTTCTTAATCCATTAAAAGACATCTTTTCAGTCCTTTCTCTAAAGTATGTAGAATTTATGCCGTTGTTTATCTCGAAAATTATAGTCGAACAAAGTCTTTCAAAAGTTAAAAGGATAAATCTTGTCAGTTGTTCACAAAATTATGTTTTGTTTTATTCTTCAGATTGCCATACCTAATTATGAAGATTTTCGAAGCGCTTTTGGTGAAAGCCTGTGTACCGCTTTCTTTCATCCTGTTAGTTCTATGGTCGCACGACGGTGCACATGATAAAACGACTGTAAACGTTTTATTTACATTAGTTATCACTTACACATGGTGGTGGCTTTTTGCCGGACATAAACGTGCAAACAGAAGTTATGATACTAATAGCCTGGGACATTCGCGCGAACTACTGAATGTAATGTTCATAGCCAACTTTATCGTTATCTACAGAGTTTTGGGAAATGAACATCAAAGGAGATTTATCATTGATCATGCGATCCCGTTTATGGACTTGATTTCCGTATACAATTGCATAAAGCATGAGTTATTGTGTGTTCTTTATTTTTCATATAACTATGCAAGGTACGTGGGAATAACACCTAGTAAAGGAATAATCCTTCTTGTGTATTTGTTCATTCATGCAGTCTTTTTACTCGTGATTTTAGAATTTCTTTTAACAACAACTGTAGCTTCGGTTCATATATTTCTTACCGAAAATTTTTTATACAGATATGACGCTAACCTAACAAAAGATTACCCGATGGGGTTTGTAGATGTAATTGAATTATATAAAGACGAGAACTACCCTGCATATGTAAAAGAAATTTTTGTTCAGAATATGGAGGGAAAGTTCACATTACAGACCTCAACAAAAGAAATACATAAAGATTCATCCGGCTCTTATCTGCCATATAATAATAGATCCGTGTTCAGATACATCGGTGAAGATGTTGAAATATCTTGCAGTTATTTATACAATAACAGTACTGCTTTTAGAACAATCTGGATAAAAAACGGAAAACAACTGGCAAAGAGTAATAGATATATATTTAACTTGAATATAAGCCGAGATACAAGTAATGAAAGTAAACAGTGGTATTCTGTTAATTTAATGTTCCGGATAAGTTTGCTAAGTAAATATGATTTTGGAAAATACGAATGTGTTCTGGTGACTTCTGAAATACTTCAGACAACTAATTTATATCAGAATAAAATGATTAAAAAAATGTTAATAATATCTGTATATCATATCGAAGAATTGACACCACAAACAAAGATCATGTATAGGGAGGTCGGAAGTCTTATTTTGTCAGTTGGATACTTCTACTACCACATGTTTGAAAACGATGATATATCTGTAGAATACACAATCAATAACAGACCAATCCGGGAAGTATGTGGAGGATATATCACACAAGTATGCTCGGTAGGTTCTAGATTACGAAGATTATTTGCTACCCGTAACATTAATAGCATTACCGATGAAGGACTTCCTGAAATATCTGCATATTCATACGACGGTTTGGACATTTATTCCACACTGGTGAAGTTCTGCATGTGCAAAAATGGATATGGCATTCATCGAGTATTATTCCATAGACGTGTATACTTAAAATCGAAAAATACTCATAAAATTCTAGAGTTCCAGCACCCATATGCCGTTGTTATGTTGCCTCATACCAGAATGTCATTGTTTCGTTATTTTGACGATGAATACCTGTATAAAGATATAGAAAAACATATTCTAAATGGTACTGATTTAGATATAATTGAGCGCAAAATCAATGAACTTTTAAATTTTATATCCGCAAACGAAGAAAAGGTGTTTTCCATCGCAAATCTTGTACAAAGTTTGGTGTCACTCACGATCTTATTTATCTTCAACTTGCTTTTAAGCATGTTTATCAACTTATATTTTAGATGGTTTATCAAATTTCCAGTAAGAAGATATATTTATCAACCTTTACCATGTAATCAGCCACAACTTCATATTGCGTACCAGGAATATGATTTGATAGTATCACATTCCGATGCCGATTTATTTTTTGTCTCTAGTGTGCTGGTACCATTTCTGGAAAATGAGTGCCATTTACATGTATGCTTACCTGATAGGGATTTTCACCCAGGTAAAAGTATTTTTAGACTTTATGCCGATGCATTCAGCAAAAGCCGTAAAATTATCGTTGTTTTATCATCAGGGTATCTTGGTGATACACAATGTAGCGACCTTCAACTGGAACATTTGATCATGCCGATGCTTTATGAAGGAAGAAAAGGCAAGCATGACGTTCTTTTTATCAAATACGATGATAGATGTCGTCTTCCAGAACCACTGCGATGGAACTTTGATATTGATGTGTTACCCTGGACCGTCGAAACACAAACGGTACTAAAATTAAAACGTATTAAGTTATGGTACTTAACTGGTAATATATGATAGGCAAGTCTTTAAGTTGGTACACTTCTATATTCCACAGTTGTCTTATTTGTATGATAAGACCCATGAACAAGGTAACGGTTACAGTATTATTTGTACTTATTTTTGTATGACGAAGCCTATGAACAGGGTAACTGTATTAATATTTTAATGTATTCTTAACAGACAGACTTCTCAGCCTCTGAGTAAGCGTATGAACAGTCATAGATTCACAATACGAAGCATTACTGATCCTAGTTTTTCATCAAATGGTGCTAATTATTTTAATTCTGATAATCATTCGTTAGATGATTTTTCTTACATGCCAGCTGATTTTGTTTATGATGATTTTCACAGACTTTTAAAAGAAACACAAGATTCACAAACTTGATACATTGTATCCACGAAGTTTAAATGCCTATGTGTTTTATAAATACTTTGAATAGAATGTACTAGATTTGTTTTACAGTGGAAAATATTTGCATCTTTTTCTCTTTTTGATCCAGTTAATCTTAATACATGGATTATTGGTAAAATAAAAAATAATCATTAGTTCATGTTGTGCCAAAATATGTAACGTCATTTGGCGACGTCATTTCCTGTATTATTTACGTTGTTACTGGTGAAGGCGCTGAACCGAAACATGTTTAAGTTGTGTTAGTTTTGTTTTGGATTATATAAATATTTTAATTATTTAATGGTTTATGGTAATCAGCTAACCAACCTCACTCCTACTTCACCATGTTCCAAAGTCTCAGGAAAGTGTAAATTAATGAAATCCCTGCCAGGTGAATCCCTTCAGACGTAATGGCGACAGAAGGCATGGCATGTAAAACACAAAAATGCTCTTGTAAATTTAAAAAGCAAACCTAAAGAACCAAAAACGCACGTACTTAATTCCTTTGCAGAAGACACAGCATCAACAGGAACACCCTATAGGGCCACAAGAAACAGGTCAGAAGACAGAAAACAAAACAGTTCAGTCCCTGTGGGATTTAAAAACTGCCTATTATAGAGTCCTCCCCCTTCTCCGTCAGACACAATAGTCAAAGAGGGGAGCGTAGCTTCCAACTGTAAAAGGGTTGAACATGAACATGCAGTGCGTCTCAAAACAGTTGGGTCATAATCTCTTCTTAATATAACCGATTGCACACACTAAACCTTTTATTAGAGAGTTTAAATTGTTTTGAAGTATTTCAGCATTTGATAATTTGAAAACAAGTCTATACTAATAGATGCTAAGCAAACTGTTAGACCTCAGTATGTCTGGATTGAAAGAAAACAAAACAATAATGTTTAGAAATAATATGGAAACGTAAATCGAAATTGTTAATTTATCAAACATCAGAGACAGCAGAACTGGAAATATATATGACTCACCATATAACTTGGGCGTCACGCAAAACGTTGAATTTAAACGAACGTAAACCGGATGCTGTCACCATCCTTAATGTGTTAGGTAAAATTACTTTTAGCAATAATACAGTAAAAATATGCAAACCGGCTTTAGAATTTAAAAACATGCAGTAAATGTTACTTGCCTTTACAATACGATGTCCCTGTGTTTTCAGCTTGTTTCTTGTCTGTTTTATATGCCATGTATGTTGTCATGTGTTTTCGTATAAATAAAATGCATCTCGTTCATTATGTGTATTCCAAGCAAGCAGTCGTCTATATCCTTCCACTTCAGTGTCTATCGTTGAAGGACCAGTTTAAGGATATATCAACGATAAATAATTTATACACAAAACACAATTTAATCTGGACATGGTTCATTTCATTTAACGTTGGGAAGAATTTCTTGAAAACTTCATCATTCATCAAAGCAGACAGCCTGTTTCTTTACCTGCATGTATTTTACCTTAAGCAAAATGAATATTGACCTGTTTCAATAACTCCATGAAGTGTTCTAAAATGCAATTTGTATGCAAATGTTTTGACTTAAAATAATGTGTAATCATCGTTTTACTGTATTTAAAATGTTGAAAAATGAAAAATTCCTGATCCTTTTGTCTATAACTTTGTTACCTACGAGATGTCATGCCATGCCAGTTGCCTATTAGTCAATGAATCAGACACAGTAGTTTTGGCTAGCGGTACCATCCTAGGGGAATAAAGTTCATTGCTATTTTTGGAAAGGTAATCATCTGACAAGTCAGAAACTATGAGATAGCATTCCAGTGTTGGTAGCTTTTTGTGCGTTATTAGCCGTATAGTAACACCACCCCAAAATAGACTTGCGTTAGACATAAGAAGACTTTCTATTTCAAACTAATGGTTCTCTCTTATTATTGACTATATTTGCATGGCAATCCATAGACAAATAGTTCAGTTTATTTATTTCATAGAATTGTTGTTGAAATGTTGCCTTTCTAGCATTTAATGTTGACAATTGCAGGCACACATAGACCAGTGCTTAAACACTAAAGAAAAAAATCTTTATGCAGTTAGAAAGGTCTTTTTGCTCATTCTCGTATTAATATGTCATGTTCGGAGGAGCGTCAAAAAGTATTGCAATTAAATGAGTAAACAGTGTATTGAAGCTTATCTTATTTTCAAATGCCTGAAATAGAAATTTAGCTAGCCATGAAGTAACTCCGGAGAGTTACGGCTATACATCTCTCGACGTCGCAGGCGTGTGTAAAAACATGTTTAAAATGCCCGACACCATTATATCTGGGTCATTACTCATCTAAATGAAACTTCAATTATACCTGCATTAGAATACTGCTAAGACAGTGATCAAGGTCGTCATTTTTATGAAATAATTCTCATTCTAGCACTTCGAAATTTTTTATTGAAACATGAAAGATGAACTAAGTATCTAAATAGCTACAGGTCTGAATTTAATTAAACGAAATAAAAGTTATTCCCTATATTGTTGCTAAACTGAGAAAAGTTCCTTTTTGTAGTTAAACACATAAGCTCAACATAACGTAAGTCTGATGACCTATTGCTTTACGTCCGTCGTCGTGGACGGTGTGTATCAACGCTATGTTTACTATACCCGACAAGGTAATATCTGAATCATTACTCATCGCAACTGGATGAAACGTCATACATGCCTTCCCCAATGATCTCACCAGCTGAATAACATTAATTCCAGAACTTTTATTATCATATTTATGAAATCATGTCCATTTGTTTTTGTGTTGTTGTTGTTTTTTTTTTCAACAAACTATAAGTTAGAACATTAGTAACTACACTTTTAAGTGGGAAACTTCACATATCCCTTTAGACATGCCTTCCATATTATAATACAATCTGAACGACATATGTTCACTAATTCATATGCCTGCCTTGGTTATTATTTAGCTCACCTGAGCACGAAGTACTCGGTGCGTGAGCTATTGTTATCGCTCACCATCCGTCCGTCGTCCGTCCGTCCACATTTTTCTTCAGATGACAGCTACTCCGAAACTACTGACAAGAATTACACCAAGACCCTCTATCAGGTTTGTTCAAATGTTTTAGCTTGCCTCTTAGAGACCGTAAGAGTTAAAAATAGAAATATATTTAAATGACTTCTTCTTATGAACTACTTGGATCTTCATCAAACTTTGTCTGTACCATCAATATAAGGTCCTCACCAATATTTGATCGAAATGGGGCACTTGGACCCATTTTGGGCCACTAGAGCTAGAAATAGAAAATAAACACATTTAAATGACTCTCCGCATAAGACACATCATCTCATTATCTTCTTGATCGATCTTCACCAAATTGGTCTGTAGCATCATTATAAGGTCTTTCCCCAATATTGTAGAATATTGTAGAAATGCTGGTACTTGGACCCTTTAAGAGGCTGCTAGAGTTAGGAATAGAAGTCCCTTTAAACAACATCTTCTCAGAAATATAGAAAAAATCAAAGAAACATAAAATTCAACGAGTATAACAATAAGCAAATTCTATAAATAAAGTCTAACATTGTTGAAACTTATCAAAATAATATCACACCAATGACACCGTTTTACAAACAAAATGGCCAAATTAGCCCTAATTTGATCTCCTGGGTATTAAATTACGACATGGCAATACGAAGCAACTGCCTCGGCAGAAATATCATAGAAAGGTATCATACTGTAGCTGGGCACATACACTTTGCACCGATACTAAGACTTTTGAAATGACACATTGAATTGGGGAACAGCAGTACGCTAAATATAGTGCAGAAACGGACATTTCTTATACATGATTATATACATATGTGCATAGAAACAAAACCGGTTTTTACCCGAAGTCGGGACACGGAGTTTTACTATGCAATCAACACTCGGATGATCCTAGAAGACCAACGACTTACTTACATTACGATATAACAATATTAAGCACCATCCCCGGGTCATCTCCTTTCAGATTTCATTTTCTTTGGTTAAATTACATCTTATGTACAACGAAGTGCGTAATCCCAATTTAAGGAAAATAGCAGAGAATAGCATGGTTAAGTTATCAAAGGGGTGAAATTCTAATAAAGCCTGTGCAAGACTACTACAGAAGATTCACAAAGGACAGCTGTAATCATAAAAAGATATATTCAAACTATAGCTTAAAGCTATGCAAGCCCCAGTAGATGGAAGAATGCAGTCACTTCGATGAAGCCAAAAATCCGAAACTAGCAGCCATAGGCCTATATCCTGGGCATGCATTGCCTATGAAATAATTGAACATATTTTAGTTTCTAACACCACGTCCTACTTCGACAGAAATGATCTATTCAGTCATAACCAATATTGATTCAGTTCAGAGCTTACCTGTGAAACAAAAGTTATAACTGTTACACAAGAGGTCTTCGAGAATCTAGAAAATGACCAGCAAACTGACAATTATGGCAATGCACTTTGCTAACGCTTTCGAAAAGGTTGACCACCATAAAATAATACATAAACTCCACTGGGAGTCCATCCATTAGCATCAAAGAGCACATAATCATTACTCAAAGACATATCCCAAAGTGTCGTTGTTAACAGTTGTCCTCAAGTACTCTACCTGTTCTCGCTGCAGTTCTCCAAGCCTAGCAATAGGCCCCTGATTCTTCCTGATTTACCTTAACCATTTAACGACTCTATTAAAAATAACAGTAGATTATTTGCCACCATAACACACCATTGTGTATCTTATGCGGAAATCCTAACTTGTTACACAAATTCTGCAATATGATCGCCATTCTCTAGCAGCATAGAAAAAGGACTGGTCAATGAAGTTCAACCCGGATAATTATAGGGTACTAGAGACTACTTAAAAGAAAGAAAAAAACAAGTATTTACAATTACACAGATATTTCATAGCACAATTATCAAATTGATAGAATGAAAAAAATACACCGGTGTCATTTTAAGTACAGATTTCAGTTGGTCAAAGCACACAAATATCATAACTGCAAAAGTAAAGAAATCACCAAGAATCAGCAAGAGAAATGTCAAAACAACAATCAGAAAGTCAAAGAAACAGCATATAACACCTTTATGTCCGACCAAAACTTGAATGCTGCACTACCATCTGGCATTTATCACATATATTCAACGGGTATAACTATAAGCAGATTGAAACGTATGCATAAACTATAATAATCAAACAAGCAGTATCACCTTAAAGAACATAACTGGCAATTCCTTGAAAATCGCAGTTTCCAAACCCCTCTCTCATAATATTCTATAAATAAAGTATTATATTGTGGAAACTTATCATAATAATATCATACCCATAAGGAATCTAATATATTTAATATATTTGATCCCGCAATGTCACACCCAGTATGCACACTCTTTCACTCTTTATTCCAACGACCATACGTTCTTTGAATGACACCGTTTTACAAACAAAAGGACCAAATTAGCCCTAATTCAATCTCCTGGGTATCAACAAGAACAGAAACGTCTTTGACAGTATTTGGTAGTTGTTCTTAGTTATTTTATAACTTTAAAATTTAGTAGCATTCCAGTTAAAGGCATATCCTTAATATTAGTTCACGCATTACTTATCTGTATCGTTCCTATAAACAAATAAGTATATTTCACATGATTTTCTGAACTTGATCCGACATTATGTTATTATTAGCAAAATCAAGACATTCTCATGAAAATGTAGATTATTATTTCGTGTTCAGTTTGAAAGGCGGACACTATATAGAAGTAAGTCGTAAATGAACAAGATATTAACATAATCCTATAAGTGATCATATCAGGGATACGCATTGTTCCTCTGTTGTTTTATACTAAAGTGTTGTAGATTTTCATGTTTTCTTCCCATAATTATTCTATCAATCTAAACATTGTTCTTAAAAGCTGAACTTAGATATTTACAACATTTACTAAAGGCACTCATTGAGAACAAAAGATGAGTATAAAAGTTGCGCAAGACTGATATTTTTTCTGATGAAAAAAAAAGAAAAAAATACTTCCCACTGCAGGATTCGAACTCGCCTATTACTTCTCTGAAAGGAACAATAACATATACTTTCATCCATGCAGCCAACTGTAATGAAAAAAAATCAAAAGAGCGAGTATCGAATTAGCGAGTTGGGTCCCCGCCGCTGCAACCCGAGGGCCACGACGACGAGGATAAGGTCAAGCTTGCTTTTGGCTCAAGTGACAAACCCCTATTGTTTATATAGGGTAATGATCCAACCCACAACGGCTCACTCGATTAAGTCAGGTAAAATTAGTATATTTAAACTTACTACATGCGTAGAGACGACCAATAATCAATATGTTGTTGTGACCGTTAATAAGAAATTGGGTTACTTAAATACTTGCTTAAACTACCGTTAACTATGATATGCAGTCTACCTTATACCTAAAATAGAGTGTGAAAATCAGATCGCTCTTCTATAGAGTTCTTTTTATCAAATTGTTTCAGAGGTTTATTGAAATATAAAGATGAATTAATTGCATTTTATTCTATCACAGATATCACCGTATTTGTACAGTTTTTCATACTAGTTTGGTGTTATTAATCTTGTAATTTGAATCCTGGTGCTAAATTCCGCATTTTCATTTGTCAACATACCCGAAATAGTGTTTCGTGCTTTTGAGTTGTAGGTTCAGCGCCAATTTTTCTGCTTATAACAGTAGGTCTGCGAAAGTGAAAAGAACACCACATATATATTTAAAAAGATTGAATATAGGATATTTTGAATAAAAACAATGCTAAATTTTTACAAGGCGACAAGTGGGCTTGCTTTTCATAATCATGATGAGGTTCCTTCCTGTTGTATAAAAATACCGGGTATCCGCATGTGAATCGATACAAAAACATGTAAATACATTTGTAATTAATTTATCGTGGAAAACTTACTTAGAATTGTTGTGACTTTCGTTTAAAATGCATGTCAGTTTAATAACTGAAACAATTATTGTTGCTTTTTCCTTTTGCTGCCTGAGTATTTACGTGAAAATGTCAGCCATGCACTGGCTAGTGAAACGGGTATGCCAACAATCTGAAAATGGCAGCAAAACGCTGGCGGATGCAGCACTGATGACCAACATTGGGGAATACTCTGACTGGTGTAATATACAGATCAACCATGGGTAAGGGGAAATGCCAGCAATAATCTTGCTGGTGTTATATTCAGACCTACCATAGGCAAATACCCGCAATACTCAGACCGATGTCATATACAGGCCCACCATCGGGAAATGCCAGCATTATTCTGGCCGATGTAATATAAAAGCACGCCATCGCGAAATGCCAAAAATACTATGACCTGTGTAATATTCAGGCCCGCCATCGGGAAATACCAGCAATACTCTGGCCGGTGTTATATACAGGCGCATCATTGGGAAATACCAGCAATACTCTGACTTGTGTTATATACAGGCGCATCATAGGGAAATGCTAACTGTAATATTCATGCCCATCATAGGGAAATGTGGGAAATAATATGGACGCCCACTATAGAGAAATGCAGAAATGTTCCTGCTAGTGTAATATTCAGACCCACAATCGGGGAATACCAGCAATACTCTGGCCGGTGTAATATTCAGGTCTTCCATCGGATAATGCTAGCAGTAATGTAACTGCTGTAGTATATAGTTCCGCAAAAGGAGAGTACTGGCAATGCTTTGGCTAGTCTGATATTCAGGTTGGCCGGTATTTACCAGAGATGGGAATTCCCGCCAGTATTTCCAGGTAATTTGCGTCATATGAACTGCTCCTAGATTGATAAAAGTTCGAAAACACCTGGATATTCCAAACAATGATGAATTAAATGTTATTTCTCTAAGAAAACCTCAAATAAACAACAATTAAAAGTTTAAGGTGTCCGTATGTTTCTCTGAACTAATAGCTTATACATACTTTCTTCCAAATAGTCTTAAGTAAAGGAAGAGAATGAAATAGCGGGTTGGGTTCTTGCCGCCGTAACCCGAGAAAAATGCCAACGAGGATGTGGTCAAACCTGAGTTTAGCTAAGTGACAAACTCTAATGAATTGATCCAACCCACAACAGCTCACTTGACTGATATAGGTAAAGTTGGGATATTTGTTATTGTATTTGAAATTCTATAATCAACTAGTAAACTCACTTTGAGTCTCAAGTACAACAAGGAACGACATAAAACAATGTATTTATAAACAGAAACTGTAGGAAATGATAAGAGGAAAAATACAGGAACATAAATTCTAATATGCTTGTGTCTGTTAAAACACGCTTATGCTAAAATGACGTCACGTTAACGAGCGATGACGTCGATGTTTTTGTTGCGAACATGAAAGAGCGCTGCAATATTTTATCCACAGTTTTTAGATTAAGGGCATATAGAATAGATTCGAAATAATGTATAGCAAAATCGTGTTTTACCAAATTAATACACTCAAAATCGGATATACGTCGCCAGAATAATTCACTCTGGTTGCGCCCTCGTGAAATTATTCCGCAGACGTACAACCTCTTTAAGTGCATTAATAACGTTAAAACACTGTTTTTCTATACATTATTTCTTAATCAAAATTCTGCTCAATCTACTTTAGGAATAATTAGTTCCCCGGACTGTGAATGTGTAAACGTTGTAAATATATTTGAGAAAATTAAGGCATTATGAGATGTTTTCTCGTAATAGCGAGATCTTTACTCGTAATTACGAGGTCTTTTTTTCGCATTTTAGAATTCTTTTCTCGTAATTGCGAGAAAGCTCTATTGTAATTACGAGACAATAGATGCAATAGATACTTTTCATTTGATACGAATTGGTTGTTGCCGTTTTACTTTAGTTTTGAAAGTTAAAACAAGATATTGTGACTACTAGATGTTCAAGTCATAGAAAATGGGGTGAGCTTAATAAGGTTAATCGAAATAATTAAACAGAAGCCTAAAAACAAAATATGTTCTTTTTCTGACAGAAAAAAAGGCATAACAAGAAAGATAACTCTTATGGTCTTAGTGGCTAACAAGAAACAGTTACTTTACAAATGTATTATCATTTATAAGACCTAGCACAAATATCGTTCAAATAAATAGATAAATAGATGGAATATAGATAACAGATTAGGTTTACTGGCGATACCAAGTCCTACCTATATTTGTTAACTTTTAACGATTTGACAATGGCAACAAATTAATTAATGTTGAAAATTCATTTAATTTAACAACTTCCACAAGCAATTTCTATTCTACGTATAAATCGAAAGCCCTACATCTGCAAAACAATATTAGTTCCAGCTCCACTCCTAGTTATATTGTATCTTTTCCCAATATCATGTTATCCGGAACAAAATCAGGACATTTGCATTAGATTGTACACAGATGTTTCGTTCATATTAAATTTATTTAATCGGACAGGGAAAAAATGCTTGGTGCGTTTTTTTTCTTAAGTCTTTCCTTTTTAGACATTTTTATTTTCATCTAATTGTATTTCTATGACTTTTGATCATGTCCTTTATATTACTTCACAACAAGCTTTTGCATAATTTACCAATGCAGAATATAGTAGTTTTTAAATACAAATACAAATACATTTGTATAGTGCAAAAACTATTTAAAAATATTCTATTGTGCTTTCGTAACACAGTCATAGGTTATTTATAAAGTCCATTCTATCACATAAATACATTTAAGCAGTTTAACCAAAAATCATTCTACAGAGGTAGGCTTTCAGATCTTTTCTGAAAGATTCATTTTTCATATAGTCACTGGGAAGATTGTTCCACCATTTTGGTCCAATATCAGCAAAGGATCTATCAGCGAGTCTCATTCTTGTTCTTGGGTCTTAGTCTGTATTTTCCTTAAACACACTTTAACAAAAATCTCAAATAAGATTGAGCTTTTCCTTGCACATCACGAAATAAAAGAACTAGAATTCTGAACACAATTCTTGCCCTTACAGGCAGCCAACGAAGAGATTTTAGAATTTCTGCTGTAGGGTGACCATCTCGAGCATTGGTAACAATTCTAGCTGCTTGGTGTGGCACTCTCTGATGTCTGTTTATCTAAAGAAAGAATGGCAGATAAGCAATAAGATGTAATCAAATAATATAAGCAGAGGAAAGTTGTGAAAATGTAAAGAAGTTATCTCAGATAAAGAAAAGAAAAGAAATATTAGAAAAGAAACAAAAACATTATTATAAATAAAAATAGTGTTTGGAGACATATAAAATAAAACAATGCCTAATGATAATATGCTCTTTCATAATTTTGTTCTATTTACATTTCCATTGATTATATATTTTGTATATTCATTCAAAGATCTTCCATAGGGAAGTAGATATAATAATTCACCAGGTGGCCGAAAATTCAATAAAAGAGTGATTTTTAATGAATTATAACATATTTTGTACACTAAAATATAAAACGCTAAAAGTACCCTGCATATTTATTTACAAGAATATCAATTTTGTATTTGATGCGTATAAGATCTTTGTATCTATTGCTCATTATTCGTTATTCTTATTTTATTATGAAATATATCACTACCAGATGTACATTTCATAGACAGCTTGATGATCAAAGTAAAACGTCGGAATAATTATATAAATATAAAACAATTAAACAATAAAAGATTATTTTGCAAGAATGCTCTTATATGCTTAACAGTTTCTAATTAACTATAGATTATCATTATTAAAAGTAACCCCAAGTAGCGTCAATACAAATATCAATTTCAGTCAATGTTTACTACGAAACATGAAATAAATTTTAATATGTTCCTACTAAAGCTAATGTTAATGTTATCTTACCAAGCAAGTGTGGTTCTTCTGAAGTGTTTACTTCTTTCATCTTTTTTTTTATATTTCCTTGAATTTAGATTACATGTATATCATTTTACTGCCAACACAGAAGAGACGAAAAGTTACAACATTTACAAAAGAGACACAATGAAAACGAAAAAGCCTTTGTATGTATTTTGACAGTTCTTTATACCGTAATATATTTTCAAAGCGTCGTGATGCTGCAGTATGTGCAAGTAGCGGGGTGACGCTGAAATATATAAAACTTGACGGCAGAAATGTGTTAAAAGAACATAATTACAATAATGTGAATCAGGAAAGGTCGAGAGGGAATTTTTGTAGGCGATCTGTCCTCTACAAATTTCAGGTGAAGAATGCTCACACTATATTTGCCAATGAAAACCCCGTGGGAGTAATACTTGCTAAACTAGTATTTGAACTGATATGACTATAAATATAAATCCAGGTGAGGGTTCCGTAGAGCTAGACAAACACCCACCAAAATTAAAAGAATTCATTTCAAAAGAATATAAATTTACTTAATCTATCAAGTATGCGTGTGGTTTTCTGATACTTTTTTTTCCAGACTTAAAGCGACTAACCCACACATTTGTGGTGTGAGATTTTAAAAAGTCAAACGTTTCCTATATTTAACTTTATGTCGCATATTTGATGTTCTAATACTGTATTTTTCGTCAATTTCTTTTGCAAATCGTTGTTTTCCTAATAAATAAAAAATAAAAACTTTCGTAGATGATGTGCTATACTTGTTAAAATAAACTGTTCAGGATAGAATTAACTATTGACGAACTATATGTTTAATTCAGAATATAGGATGACGTTAAACTACATGCGCTTGAAATCAACTTTTTTCAATACAAAATATCATATTTACGTACGGTCTTTTGTGGACCAAATTAGTGATGTGTTTTCAACTTTGTGAAACTGAATGATTGTTCTAGTGACGATGAAGTCAATTTATCATTAATCTAGTGAGTTATTTTGTAGTTGTGACTAATTTCATGACATTTAACTTACAGACTTTGTCCGAAGCTTGGTATCGAGGGTCTTATTCTGTCTTGGTGGTTTGGTACATACTTTGTCTGTGTTATGTGAGCCAAAATTTTATAATGATCAACAAATTATTTGACATGACTTTGAAAGACTTCACGATACTACGACAGTATCTAAAAATGCTTACTTTTCCAGGCTGGCCTTCATGTAGCAGCATCCTCGCGCCCGGGTGGTCATCTTTATTATTGGTGTTATTAGGCGGACGTCTTTTAACCGTTAGTGGGGGAGGGGGGGGGGGGGCATTGACCGTATGGTCGGCCGTTCACCAGGTCCACGGACTGACTGTGTCTTATATAAACAGGGTTGTTTTTAACTTATTGGCCATACCATCATTAGTGATCAGTCGAAAGTTGCATTTTATTATATGTACGTACATATTGTTAATATTATTGTGGATCACTTTGCTACAAACCTCTTACACATGGGTATGTTGAAACAGGCATAATAGCCCCCCACCCGTCACCTTCACTGTTTAATCCAAAATCTGGTGGTTAGCTTTGTCAGTTGTTGCGTGGATGGTTTTAAATATACTGTAACAGTTTCTGTTATAATCCTAATCCCTCCACTAGCGTCCGTGTCCGTGCTCGTGTTGTAATGCATATACAGGTACATTTATTATGCATAAATGATAAAAAAAAATCTATTAACACAAATCAACAAAAACTCTTGGGACTTTGTTAGCTTGCCAACATTTCTTTTTCAACTTGTCACACTCATGATAACCATAAGAGTAGGCCAAAAGTAACGCTGCCACTCCTTCAAATGTGGTATGAACAAATTGTGTTATATGTACATCAATGCACTACTAAACAATACATGTCTTTCAAACAGATAGTAGGTGCAGTTTAAAGTATGCAAGGATGCTATCATCTCAAGATTTTTGCCGTGCATAACTATGTACAAACACATCAGTTGCCCACCACAGAATCCCCAATTGTTTCAAACGGGTGTGAAGCGGTAGAAAGAATGTTGCTTAAAAAGTGGTTTGCTATATTTTCAATAAATGAACTGGGAAGAAGAGAGAATTTAAAGATTTTAAAAACAATAACGGTCGCTATTCAACTAACTCTTCATAGATCAGGCGTCCGAAACTTATTTAAAGGCATTAAACATTTCCAATAAATGCGTAATAAGCACTTTCGCATCATTGGCATTATAGATTGTTTCAATTTTTTATCCAAAACGATACACGATGTAACATCATACGGGAGTGTGTTTTATATTACAACCACAACAATACCTACAAGAGATACTTGTTCGGAGAGGTAAATACAAGGTATTGAAAATTTATGCAACCTTTAGCCAGATAGTTGTGCAATTGCTATGATATAATGTACTAATGTAGGGATAACGCATGTTCTTAGTGTTATAACATCTACAGAATCCTGAGGATTTGGTTGATGCCCGAGTCCGGTAAGGCGATGGTATCAACATATCCCGAAGGATTCTGAAGATACTATAACACGAAATAAACATGCGCTTACGCCATACTAGCATGAAACTTGTAAAAACTAACAAAGGAGTATATCATCCCTCAACGTCATTAAGTTTCCGTGAAATAAGTGTTGTTCTATCACGATGTGCTACCACGTTGTCATTTCTTTTTTAATTGTCCGTTTTAGGGCCATAATACATTTTCGCTTTCGCCACGGAATGCGCTTATTTAAAAAGGTGTTTTAACAGCACGTAAGTGCAGTAATCTCTCTGTAAACACACATTTACTCTCCTGTTAAATTGCCCCACTCCTATCCCCGAAAGTGGCAAGAACAGCAGTTAGCATTGCTTTTGTCGTTATGTTTTTGTTGTAAACATTGGTATGCATTTGAAAATAATATCTAGAATCCTTTCTTTAAATTAGTGACTTCTGTGGATTATTTACAAACTAACTAACACCAAACAGTGTTGCAAATCCGCGCGTGAACGTATTTGTTAACTTTTATCCTATGTCAGAATAGATTATACTTTTTCAGCGATACATTCCCCTTCGCCATTGACTACCCCAAGATTTTATAATTTCAGAAATATACCATACTTTTTAAAGCAAACAATACCAGATGATTGCTATTATCTGGTTTTCCAACAATGTTTCTGTACTTACAGTAGATTCAAACAGTGTTCTAAAAACAAACAATACGTTTTTTTTCTGCTTAATTAGAAGTCTTTACAAACATAATGATTCAGTTTCCGATAAACGAACGTATTTGTTTATTTGGTCTTCTATTGCTAATTTTACCAACCAGAACGTTATTCAGTTTATGAAAAAATGACTTGCATTCAAATCGGGAAAGGACTGGTTAACAAAGCAGAAAAACTCATATAAATACGACCGTGAAAAAAAAACTAAAAAAGATAAAATAATTTTAGGTGTTGAAAAATAGGGTTTACACTTTTAACTTTTATGATTTTTCAGTATTCTATGAAAGTTCTGTCAGAGTTCATATCGTTTCAAGACAGGATTGGTATAATTCCAGATACTTAAGTAGATAAGCACAAAAAGAAGTAACTATTAATAGTCCTGTATTGAAATGTACTTTATGATACTCTTTCTGGTATATATATGTCATAAATCATTAGCCATAATTGAGACGCGCCATGAGAAAACCAACATAATGGGTTTGCGACCAGCATGGTCAGGATCCATGCTGTTCGCTAACAGTTTCTCTAATTGCAATAGGCTTTGAAAGCGAACAGCATGGATCCTGACCAGACTGCGCGGATGCGCAGGCTAGTCTGGATCCATGCTGGTCGCAAAGCCACTATGTTGGTTTTCTCATGGCGCGGCTCATATGATAAAACGATAAAACATTGCATGATGATTGCAAATACTGAAAGAAATATGGCACTTCAATAAATAAATATACTGTAAATGATGTTGTATATTATATTTAAAACCATACAGTCATTGTAGCATTATTTGACCCTGCCTTGTATAAGCAGTCGCGACTTACGTTGGCTCCATTCAAAGAAGATATTTCATGACTACTTATATAAATTGCCGTCGGTATCTTTTCTTTGCCCTTTCAAATGTCGGGTAACACACATCGATGGTTCATACATTTCCCTTTCTTCTTTCAAAGACTGCATAAACATAATCATGTGTATTGTGTACATCACATCACAGTTGTCATTGGATGGCTCAGTCCTTTCAGACGGGCCTATGTGGCCTGGTGGTTAAGGTCGCTGACTTCAAATCACTTGCCCCTCACCGACGTTGGTTCGAGCCTTACTCGGTGCGTTGAATTCTTCATGCCAGGAAGCCATCCAGCTAGCTTACGGAAGGTCGGTGGTTCTACCCAGGTGCGCACCCGCGATGAAATAATGCATGGATGGGCACCTGGGGTCTTCTTCCACTCTTAAACCTGGAAAGTCGCCATATAACCTAAATTGTCTCGGTACGACGTTAAACCCAACAAAAACAATTAACTCGGATACATTGTATATACTTTTTACTTTATCCTTAAAACCATTTGTTAAGGATATACAATTACATTGTAAATGATTGTACCACAGGGGAGATAATTTACCACTCCAGATAATCGTTGGGCTTAAAAGAAACACAAAAACTTGCTATAAGCAATAAAACGTATTTTAATTATGTAAACAAAGGAATGATGTAGAAACGTAATGAAGCTATCACAGATTAAAACTCTACAAAGACAATGAAAAGTTTATATCAAACATTTTGAACATACTGAAAAATAATAAGTGTCTCTTCCCTGTGGGCCATCAAGTAAGAAAAACGGTGCTTGAGGACTTTCAAAATTGTACTACTTTCCGATGAAAGAAATTGACTCATTTTACATATTTGGCATCTATCCGATAAAAGGCCGATATTCATCTGATGTTCATTTATAAGCCTAATTTCTCAAAAACTGTTTGTTACATTGAGTACAGAAAGCCTTCTTGACAAAAAAAAATCTCGTTGAGAATTTGTAACAAAACGAAGATGGTTTATTTATCACAAGTACCATTAAGCGTGTAAAATACTGACACTCGAGAAAGTAATGTGACACTCGAGAAAGTAATGTGACACTCGAGAAAGTAATGCTTCGAGTGTTGTTACTGTAAAGTAATGTAAACAAATAGACAGAAATGCTCAAAATGGTATTGATATTTCTATTTAACATGTGAAACGACGAATAAATGAAAACAAAACAAGAATAATAGGAATATTCAAAACAACTGTAAAGTAACAAATCAAACATGTAACAAGAAATGCTTGATAAAACTACCCATATTGTAACGTTTAATACTGAATTTCTGCATTTAAAATGCACAACATTTATCACATCGTCCATAATATATACGTACCTTTTTGTAATATAATATATAAAAAGATACGATTTTTTGTTATATTGGAAAAAAAAATAATTCTCTTAAAGCATAATGTTATAATACAAGTTTAATTTTCCTGACATTTTTAGCCTGTGCCATTTCATGGATTTTGTCAAAATTTTGTAATGTTATTTTACTTTAAATAGTGCATGTCTGACGTTTACAGACAATGTTACATAGCGCATCATACAAATAAAAGAGCACTCACATAGCACTTATTTATGCATCAATGTATATGTTACACGCATACACAAGATAATTAATTGTTCAACATGTACACAGTAAACTGTCTGTTTACATGAAGAATGAAAATGAAAACAGTCTTTGGCCAAATTCAAAATATACGAACACTTATCAATGTACTGGCAACAACAATAGAATCTTTAAAAAGCAAGTTTATCACTGGCCTAATCTGAAGAAATAGACGAATCTGATTTAATACCTTATTTCAAGTCTAGTTTTTAAGAAACATTTGATATATAGCTCGTACTGCATTGATTACGGGTGAAACATGTACGGCTTAAAACATAGATTTTGCCCAATATTTGACGATTCATACTCGAATTTCTTCTTAACCCTTATCCTGCTAAATTTCTAAAATGGACTAGACCATCATTCACGTTAGGCAGCATCACTTATTATTTAAAGGGGTGTTCACACTGATAATTTACTGACAAAACAGCGTCCGTGTAGGCTGATCTTGGTCTGCACTGGTCGCAAAGGCAAGATCACTTGCCGCCAACAGGCTAAGGGTTAAGCTGCATCTAACTTTTCTGATATTCTAACTGAAAAAAAAATGACTGCACAAGGGTAGAAGAAACGTACTGCTCCTTCAGCAGTTCACGGATGGATCAATATGAGATATCACAATGATAATAATACTGATTTAGTTTACGACATACATGCATACGTACCCACATATACATGATACAATCATAAAACAGTTCATATAAAATGATGTACATAAAGAATTATGTTTCTAAGCTAAATTATCAAAGTTAATACATAGGCAATTGATATCAATATAAATACTGTTTCATAAACATTATATTTGATTCTGAAATCTCAGTCATGTCCACTTTGTGGTTCTCCTAACGGATTAGGACGGCTGCATCTAGCACTAATATTTAAATTTAAGTTCACTGACACTCCCAACTGTCCAAGTTCTTTTGGAAAACCATGATTCCGAACCTATCTTTAAAGAGATAAACAAGAGCCTCTTTCATTGTACTAATATTATTATTCGTGCTCCTCCTTTTTCCTATTCTCCTGGAACTGTCTCGGTAATACTGAGTTTTCACAAGGTTCCACACGATTTAAATGTTAAGAAAGTTCCTTTACTTTAATCACAATAATTCATCGACATATTCTATTCTGTACTGAAACACTGGAACATCCATACAGTCTTCTAGAACATGCGCATAAACAGTGAAATAATAATTTCCTTCCTGTGGCAATGTCACGTGATATGTTTCCGCATTGTCAACATCTCTGATCTCATGGTCGATCTTTTCTTCAAGTGTATCCATGTCTATTTCTGGACCAGGTCCAGCGTATTCTAGTTGTGGATTAACAGCCACATTTTGTAATAAAACAGTTATACTAAGTTTACCATCGTAGGTCCGTATCACAGATTTCATGTTCAAAGGACGGATATTAAAATGAAACATGGCAGGCCAAGTCTTTAGAGTTCCTTCAAATCCTTCAATATTGGCTGGTTGATTCATCAACAACCATTTTTTGTCTTTTGGAAAATGAGACAAAAGAAGTTCATCTGGAGAAGTAGCAAAATAGTGTTCTTGCACAAATTTATCCCCTAGCGCACCATACTGAGGATCTACAAGTCTATAATGGCCATCCATACAAACAGCAACCCACGAATGCTGGAACTTCTGCGTCTGCACGGTGTTTCCGGGAAGATAATCAGCGCTCTTTACATATCCATCTACTCTTTCACACTTCACTCCAGCAACCCTAAAGGTATAAATTAGAGTATGTTGTGAAGTATACATTTTATTAATGATCTCTTTTTTATGATATGTATATAATAAACCTTGACATGTTTTTTTTCAAATTAGATAATTTTATTTAGCATCTGATTAATCAGAAAATTATTCACTGTTATATATTATGTACTGATCTGTCAATCTATCTATCTATCTACATTCCAAAACCAAAAAAAGTGTACATTTACCTCCCGAAAAACAGCTAGCTTTTAGCATGAGTAGATTGTATAATCTATATCCCCAATATGGACAAAAATAAAATATTATGTATCTAATTATTATAAAATTAAATAAATGTCTTAACTCGATAATTATTCGAAATCCTTTTCCGCCGATTTATTTCAGTTCCTAATTTAGCATGTTTACCGAAGTTATCCATAGTCGTGGCGTCTTCAGCTCTTATTAACTTGAAAAGTAATAGGGGTATAGAATATCAACTTTACTTACTTCAGCATATCCATGTACATTGACCAGTATGTTGATTTCTTCTCATGAATGTGTTTTAATCTGCCTGGTGGTGAACTCGATTTTTTGCTACATTTTTCAAAATTGGCTACTTTTTGACTTGTCAGCCAACAGTATAAGGCTTGGGCTTTGGAATGCACAGAATTTAGACCCTTTGTTACTGCAGCAACAAGGCTCTTGAGGTCATTATGTTGCTCCGGTAGCACCTGAAACACAAATTAAAATATATAAATTAATTTTCTGTTACCATATCATAAGATGATAGGTAAGTGTAGATTTCTCGGAAGCACAGAGCACTACAAACACAGCCTAAGAGCCGCGCCACAACAAAAAGAAGCTGTAACGGAAAAATATTATTGACGGGCTGTTTCAAAAATCCAACAAGTACATTTTAAATTTTAATTATATAAACTAACTTTTTGTAACTGTCAATTCATATCTCATTATATAAATTAACTTTTCTTTACCGTCATATAATATTTTCTTATATCATTTATCTTTTTGTTATTATTTTACTACATTTCATAATATATATTAACCGATCATATCTCATTATACAGATTAACTTTTTTGATACAGTCATATCATATTTCATATGATAGGCCGTCATACCATGTTCATCATATAAACTTTGTGCAACCGTTATATTTTATCATTCTAAGCTTGACAATGGACATGCTGTTTGTTTTTTGCAAAATCAAATACCTTAAATATTGGTTCTTCAGCGTTAATTGGCACAAAAGTTTTGGGCAGGGTTTATTCTTCAACATAGCAAGAATTCTTACAAACGTTTGGCACTGTGGGAATCTAAGAAATTCTAAATTTTAGCATTTCTATTTATACGTAAGCTCGTCAGACCGATGAGTTTAATTTAAAACTTGCTTATCATGCATTTTCTTTAACATGAGCTACGAAGTTGAAATTTAAGAACATGCAGTATTATTATTATTGAAAGTAATATTTTCATAAACATTTATAATTCATCATATCGGTTCTATTATATCGCGCACAAACTGAAGAATTGAAATCAGATATGTTCAATGCATATGACAGGATATTTATTGCAAATGAACAAAGTACTGTTTCTTTGGACTCTTAATAATTAACAGCATAAAATAATAAACATCAAAGTGCTAAAATTTACTTGAGTTACGATCGAATTATTTCTAAAATTTATTTTCATTTGGAAGTCGTAAATTTTTAACAGACTGATAATGCATTGTATACTTTCTACACTGATAATTTACGACCATGAAATCAAAAGATTTCCATTGTCATTATACTGAATAAAATATATCATTATATATGGGACAAATTCATACGACAGTTTAGAAATTGAATAGTCATTTTCATAACTTAGTGATAAGGTTAAAGAGTAACTATAAAAACGTCAGTCCGAGGTATTTGCTTTTCTGAAATGACAGCTTGTTAGGGAATGACTTGAACATAATAAAAAAGCATATTGAATAGAATTAGATCAATGTACAATATCTTTTGTAATCTACATGTAATTTTCACTGAATATTTAATGTTATAATGATAATATTACGGTCGTACAAAATAGCACAGTTTTGATGACAGATGTCTTGGTATCAACTGACAATATTTTGACACAGGTGTAATTTCAAAAAGAAAATAAATAATTATGATTGCAGAAAAAATATACTAAGTCACTGCAATTTTGCATGAATATAATCATTTAATTTTACAGTAGTCTCGTAAGAGTGAGAAAATTAAGAATGAAGGCCATAATTCGCCGTTCTCCATACGGCTAATCTAATGAATGATCATTCTTTTTAACCTACAACCAATATTCATATTTGAGCCGTGCCATGGGAAAACCAACATAGTGGGTTTGCGACCAGCATGGATCCAGACCAGCCTGCGCATCCGCGCAGTCTGGTCAGGCTCCATGCTGTTCGCTTTTAAAGCCTATTGGAATTGGAGAAACTGTTAGCAAACAGCATGGATCCTGACCAGACTGCGTGGATGCGCAGGCTGGTCTGGATCCATGCTGGTCGCAAAGCCACTATGTTGGTTTTCTCATGACACGGCTCATTTAACCATTGCAACCTGATTTTTTTCCTTTTCAAATATACAGAGAGTAAAATGTGTTGATTTCCTGTGTTGAATTGTAGATACAATGACTGATACGTGTGTATCCCTACCTATGTTTGAAAATTCTTCTAGAACCTAGAATCCCTCTGTACATTTTCACAAGTAAAAACTTACAAAGGAGTATTATGACTATGAGGCATCCACTTGCTTCAGATGCTAAAAATGTATCTTTTACTGACAACAGATACAGCTTTTATTTTACATAAAACATTCATCGCCCTAAAATGATTTCAAAGTGTTCTACAAGATCACAAAACAAACATGTAATGTATTATTAGCAATAATTTTCGTTAAGGAAAGGATGTTGCTTCCTTGGAATATATCTGAGCCGCGCCATGAGAAAACCAACATAGTGCATTTGCGACCAGCATGGATCCTGACCAGTCTGCGCGGATGCTACTATTTACAGCTATACCATACATGGAGAAAAAAGAATAAAATTGATGGCCTGTACCCGAGCAAATAAGATATGCTGTTATTTGCGTAACAAAGGAACGTTTCGTTTGATATATTTTAGTTTTAATATTGACAAATCCAGAAAGTAATTAATTTGATTCTCTATCTTTTATTTAGATATACAGCTCATGAATACTAGACCAAGAAGCCATATTGTCTGCGTAATTTATAGGTGAAAAAAATTGCGAGAAACAAATCAAAGAATCAAAACAGAACAAAATATAAATTCTCCAGTTGTGACATTTTTCTCTGAAGTATTAAAATGGTATCCAACCATTCATCATATGTTAGAAACTATTGCTTTACATCGGTTCATTTACCTGTCAAACAGATATATTTATATGCGCTACATAGCTTTGATCTTTATACCAAAACAAATATATGTAACTGCAAAAATAAATGAGCCGCGCCATGAGAAAACCAACATAGAGGCTTTGCGACCAGCATGGATCCAGACCAGCCGGCGCATCCGCGCAGTCTGGTCAGGATCCATGCTGTTCGCTTACGGTTTCTCTAATTGCAATAGGCTTTGAAAGCGAACAGCATGGATCCTGACCAGACTGCGTGGATGCACAGGCTGGTCTGGATCCATGCTGGTCGCAAAGTCACTATGTTGGTTTTCTATGTTGTTGAAATCAGGAAGCATATTGGCTTGATATAAAGATATAGGTGTTGGAATTATTCAGTCACTACTGGTTGTGCTCTTTTTTGTCCTTATTTGTTCCTTACACTTAACATAAACTTTGACCTCTAATTTAAGACGTTTTGGTCTGTCCCAAAACGTTTGCGATAGTTTTAAAGACAACAGTGCAAGACATTTCGGGATAAAATAGCTTTAGAATGCATAATTTCGTTCTCTTTAGGCAAACATTTCTGGAGATAAAGATCACTACTGTTTGTGACTCACAAGCGTCTTTACATTTAGACCTCTTTTTCTTGGGTCTTGATTGCCTGTTGGTAACACAAAATGAACAAAGAAGAATAAAACTACATTTAGTCACTATTTGCACAGCCGTTTCAAAGCTGAAGCCCAAACACTTCGCGGGATAATGATGTAGCAAGTCATTACAATACTAGACATTTTTATACGAATGTTAACAGTTTATGCCTTTTCAATTCTACAAAAATTAAATTTCAATATAAAAATCTTTATTGCAATTGAATGAGACTTTTAAGAAACCTATATAAATACGGCGGAATCGATCCGTTTTTCAAACAAAGTAAGAAATTTTAAAAAAGCAAATCAATGTACCAATAATTTTGCTTTATTAATGTTTAATAATTTCTTTATATCATACCGAACTATTACGTGCACTTGACCGCCTTTTATGAATTTGAACATTTAATTTTAATATTATTATTTCATGTAAATTTTAAAATAGTTATTAAGCTAAATGCAGTGTTCAATCAGATTAATCGCAGTATTGTATTACATGATTTATGACAATCTTTTTATACATTAAATAGGTATTTTTGCATTTTATTTGAAGTGTTTTATTTTTTTAAATCTATGTAAACGTTCTGTTTAGCTTTCTGAATATTCGGTGATTTATGTTTCTCACTCAGTATCGTTTTAACCGCAACAACCTTTGCTTGTAAGTGTTGGCCTGTCAAACATGTTCATATATTTTAGAAGAAATGTAATAATAAAAACTTGGGTGCAATTTACAACAATTTATGCGCATGTAAAACAAAAAAGAGAGAGATAAGCTGCTAATCTTAGGCCTGTTCTAACAGTATTTTATATAAGGAAGCAGTAAAATGTTAAAATATGTCATTTGTCTATGTCAAAATATTTACTAAAAGAACGAGAACGTGATATAACATTATGCATTTCTAAGATACATGATTACTGACTGTAACCAGGCTACGAACTTAATATCGATGCTAATGTCAGAACGGACTTCAAAAGACTATTAAAGATTTCGTAGTTTCTGTTTGGGCAATATGGAAAGTTTGTAACAAAGCGTAAATCTAAGACAGTCGTATCAGATTGTCATATTTAGGTTGGAAACACACTTTTTATACATTTACTCCACCTGTTCCAGTACTTGAAACTATTAATAAGTAATATTATTGTAAAATAAAATGCTGAAAAGGATTTTAAGTGGCTCTGTAAAGGTTATCAAATGTATCGGTTACTTTCACGGTAAAATATGGACTAAGGTGTGTCATGTCAATTATTCATTAACCTCTCCTTCACCTGTGGCAATAACATGCTCAATTAAACAAATCATTTTATTAGCAGCAGTATAGGCCTACTTTGAACGTGTCTCAATCTCTCAATCAAACCGAGTATGCTATTATTTTTCTTGTTGCGTTCTATGCATTCATAGATTTTATGAGCAATCCCAATAGCAGTCTTAAGGTGCCGTATAACAGCTACAAAACTGTTATATTTTCTGATACTTTTGCATCATGAAGTCCACTTAATTTAACTATGATAGAATTCCGCTTAAGTCGATGCCTGGAAAGACCGAGTCTGCTAATATTTAGCTTTGGTTTTGTTCCATGCTTTCAAAGGATTTTCTTATAAAGTTTATATTATTATATTCTACTATTTAAGAGTCATACTTTCTCCTAAACCCTAATATGAAATGGTAGTTTTTATTCTCAGACTTACTAAGTCAGCCATAACAAGAAGGTACTGAAAAATGAACCATTGTAACTGATTGATTTTAAACAATTCATATCTGATTTGGGTGTATTTTGAGAACGTACTGCTTGAATGCGGATTTAACAGACCACCTATCAAGCTGAAATTATTCCTAAAAATAAAACATAAGAAGAAGATTCTATAAACGAATAGCGCGCAACCACGCAAAATAATAACACACTCGGTTCGATTGAATTTGTCCATGACAGTTAATGAAATGAGCAGCACCTCTTATGCCCTCTTGTACCGGCTAAAGCAGAATTCTAGTTCGTAGATATATTAAATGAACTCCATAATACAAAACGACCAGAAAATATAACGCCGCTGAATACATTAGAAGACAAATATTAAAATCGCAACATGTGAAGATTCTCTGACAAAGATGGCTTGTAAAAATCACTATTATCACAGTAAGGAAGTACCAATGACGGCTTAACTAAGCGTTCCAATAAGACTGATTGAGACAATGTAAATGTAAATGAGCGCCGCCAAGAGACAACCAACATAGTGCGTTTGCGACCAGCATGGATCCAGACCAGCCTGCTCATCCGCGCAGTCTGGTCAGGATCCATGCTGTTCGCTTTCAAAGCCTATTGGAATTAGAGAAACCGTTAGCGGACAGCATGGATCCTGACCAGACTGCGCGGATGCGCAGGCTGGTCTGGATCCATGCTGGTCGCAAACGCATTTTGTTGGTTTTCTCATGGCGCGGCTCAAATGATATACGGTGTTTTAGTTACCTTTGCGACATGATCTAACATCTCTTGGCAAGAGGTGGTATGATAGTGATCGTCTACGTCCAGGTCCCTCTCCTTGTGCATCTCTGAACTCGAGTAACTAGCCGATGACGTGCTTACAGCTATACCGCTGTCCGGTCGACTTCGAACCATCACCTTAGACTCCATCTAAATAGAAATAGATATAAACGAAATGCATTTTATACAACAGAAGTAAAACTATTGCACGTTCAACAAAGAGAACATAAACTCTAAACAAACTATCATAATTGTCTCTATCTGACTGACTAAACAATCAAAAGAAATATATATTTACCCCATCTATTTAGGTTAACTACCAATAATTTGAGATAAATGTCTATTTATCCCATCAACGTTAGCTGAACCAATAATTTGAGATAAATGTCTGTTTACCCCATCAACGTTAGCTGAACCAATAATTTGAGATAAATGTCTATTTACCCCATCAACGTTAGGCGAACTAATAATTAAAGAGAAATTTACCCCTTCAACATTAGGTAAAGCATCCTCTTCTATTTTACGCAGAGGAGTATGTGGTGTATCAGCAGAGGCCACGCCCAAACCATGAACTTGTGTTTGTCCTCGCCTTTTGTCTCGATCACGCAACTGTCCCGACGTTGCACGGGGACCATTCGATCGTCGGCCCGACGGCTGAAATATAAGTCATATGCATGCATAAAAAAACATTAATCCGATTTCAGAGTTAGTACAGCAATGTCTATATCTGCTTTCCTTCAAATACAAGAGAAGGGAGAAATGTGTCTGTGATCTTATTGTGGTGAATAGACTATGGAATAATTGCAGTAAAGCCTGTTGTTTAACAATCTTCACAATCCGCATTTCTGCCAAAGTGATATCCAAACAAAGGTCATTGCGGGGCAAGAAGATAGTCGTACGGATATTTCTAAAATTAAGTAGATTAGTCTCGTATTTATCGAAACTATTTAAGATAATTTACAGCTATCATTAGATCGATTTTTATTATAATTCACCAATTTCCATATTTGACATTGAAACGAACGTAAATACATTGAAATATGCATGTACTCAACGGTAAAGGATCAATCATTTTTTCTTTGATGGTCACTATTTTAATCATATAAAACAACCTCTTGACACTGTAGACTTTGCTCTCACCAAGACATTTTTTTTAAAATTCAAAATGCTTTTCAAACAAATCTTCTTCCATGTCAATTGTATTCTATGATTTTCTGCAACAGACGTATGTAAAAGCTCAACAAATACGTCGGGGTTTCTTAAACCTTAATCTGGTTTTTAAATTTGAATAGTTTGGACCTTAATCTGGTTTTTAACATTTGAATAGTTTGGACACAAGCTCATTCCATTTCAGATAAGATATAACATTTTGTCCTAACTATGCAAGAATCGTCGTATCCTTCAATCATGAGCGTTCATAGTCAACTCCAATTAACAAAACAGTTTCTTTCTGGATTTATCACATCAATGTAAACATAATATGAGCCGCGCCATGAGAAAACTAACATAGTGCGTTTGCGACCAGCATGGATCCTGGCCCCGTGTTTACAAAACAGTTTTCGGTCTCAGCTGAGCTTGAGTTTGAAATTTTAATATCAGTTCTGCTAAAACTTCGAGCTTAAATTCCAAATGAGACTGACCATCAATACGGAATAGTCACTTTAAAACATTTATTCACTTAAAATTTAGTCTTAAACATTCTATTTAGTTATAAATGAGGAATAAAGTTTCATTATCAAACTCAGCTGAGACGGAAAATATTTTGTAGATACGGGGCCAGACCAGCCTGCGCATCCGCGCAGTCTGGTCAGGATCCATGCTGTTCGCTAACGGTTTCTCTAATTGCAATAGGCTTTGAAAGCGAACAGCATGGACACTGACCAGATTGCGCGGATGCGAAGGCTGGTCTGGATCCATGCTGGCCGCATTTTGACAGATTGCGCGGATGCGCAGGCTTGTCTGGATCCATGCTGGTCGCAACCGCATTATGTTGGTTTTCTCATGGTGCGGCACATATACCTATCTTGTTAATATTTCGTAAAACAGACCTATAAAATAACTGCGATAGATTGACGTCACTTCTATTAACCTGTACTTTTAAAGAGCATGCCATATAATGATTGATGTTTATTAATTTATAAAAGGACTGTTTTCATACTGCTTATTTAGTACTATAGATGTTTTCATATTTCACAAAGGAAAGAAAATCATACTTCCTGTAATGGGACTTTTTTCACCTCATTCTGTCTCTGATGAAGAGCTGTTTGAAATGCATTATTAGTTTGCAGGAAAAAAACAGTTTACAAGATTTTTCATCAAAGTTAGTTTGTATAGTTCTTCGTAATGATTCAATTGAAGTTATATTCTCTAAAACATTTATATTTTACTAAATTCGATATCTTATTCATATTCAACAAGATGTCATTCAGTATTACGTCATTACACATCATGACCGTTTCAACAACTTTCATTTAAAATAGATGCAATTATAATTGCAACTAACATAATTGAGCCGCACCATGAGAAAAGCATCCGCGCAGTCTGGTCAGGATCCATGCTGTTCGCTTTCAAAGCCTATTGCAATTAGAGAAACCGTTAGCGAACAGCATGGATCCTGACCAGACTGCGCGGATGGGCGGGCTGTTCTGGATCCATGCTGGTCGCAAATGCACTATGTTGGTTTTCTTATGGTGCGGCTCAATTATCCTTAATCCTGTATGACAAAGCAGATTATGCAACTGAAATAATATATTGTGCATATTTGAATTAAACTGTACAATAATCAATATTTTATCAAAAACATTCACCTAACCATTGTGCAATCACAGAAATATGATTGAAATATAATTGATTAAAAATTCCCTGTATAATGCTTATAGAATTCTGATTACTTATACACCATTAATAAAGAATAGAATGGACTGAAAATATCAAATATTCAACAGAATTTATTCTTACCCTTACTGTGATGATTACAGACATTCCGGAATTCCTTGTCTACTAATCTCTAATATCTTTAAAAATAATGATGCTTTCCATTAATTATTTAGCTAATCAAAATTATTCCAAATATCAAGTCATTTTACAACCAGTTCAGCTTTCACTCCAGCATTAACGAGAACTATATCCCATCTAAAGTGGCTGTAATCTTTTGCATTTGTTCGTTGTCCCCTTCTTTTGTCGACCAAATTGAAATGACACTCACTTTGTTATAAACCTTCTCTAATCGCTAGTTTGTCTTTATGTCAACATTCACACATTTCAACACTGAGATTTAATCCTTTAAGATACAGTTCAAAAATTTTATGTCAACAATCAAAATTCTAAAATTTTGACTGAAAGTTTAAATAGTTTTTCTACGTCATACCACACTTAATGAAAAATCACACACGATTCATTTAAAAGTCTAAATCATTTTTCATTACTAATTACTATGCACAGTTTTTAAATTTTTAAAAACCCTATTCCAAACAAAATATCAGCTTACATTTTAACTATATTGTGTTCAGTACTAGTTTACAATGAATTATAATGAATTTTGATTAATATCTTGATGGAGTGAATTTCCATTATGATCATATTTCTTCCAAATGTCAGTAAAGTATAATACGCTCACACTCCGATCCTTTCTTATATACCCCACTTACAATGCACCATGTTCGGAAGATTGGATGAGATATAAACTTTCTCAAAAATAATTTCTTTTATCTGCCCATCTACCTCTTTTATTACAATGGTAAATTCTGATTGACTATTCTTTAAAGAACTGGTAGTTTAATAAGAATGGAAAAGCAATCTATTATTTATTCTTTATTATAACGTTTGATAATTATATTGAAGAAGGCAACGAAAGTTAACATAAATCAGTTTAACGAGACATAATATATGCAACGAAAATAGAATGCTTTTACGAGTTTTAAGAGCACAGTACTAATGATAGGCTGTAATTGGGCAATTAGTCACTAATTCAGATATAAGTATCCACTATGTGATATTAGTATTCAGCATTTGTCTTAAATGTACTCTCTTTTTTTTCTATATAGATAATAAACAATTTTACATAACATCATACTGATTTTGGAACCACTGCCTTACCCTTGCATGATCGTAAGAGGCGACTAATAGGGTCTTAACATTTGGTTTTGCTGTAACTCTGTGATTCCTGCAGGTATACAAATTTTGATTCCATACCTCATGTTTTATTTCGATGTAAATGAGATGTGAATCCAAAATTTGTAGTCCTGTTTGGCGCCATTGGCGCCGTAAAACCCAAATAAATAAATAAACTGACTTGAAAAGTAAGATAATAATAAAATGTTTATAGACTCTTGAACTATATATACTAAGTTTACACGTGTTGTGCGGGGGTATGTGTCTGGAATGTACCTCATCAACGAACATTTTTTTTTTACCAATATTTTATAAGAGACTACTTTTATAACATTTTCACTTACATGTAAGTTCAAACGTATATTTTTTAATGATACTTGTCACCGGGTGAAAATGTGCCTGTTTTCCGTGAAATGTATAGGATGGAATAAAAATCACTTGAACTTCAAGACTTTCTGATATACTTTCGTATTAACCTAGTATCACGTGCTTACATACTCATTCCGCAGAAATAATTCATCAGTAAAAACATGTTAGCTCTAAGTTGTTTGAAATTCAAAAAAAAAAATCTTATACACGTTTGAAAACGTCGTATATGTGTATAAGACAGCGCACCAGTTAATGAGCTAAACAGTGGGGTCCGTTTAAACGTTGAATATATGTTCATAAACAAATTATCTGTTTAAATCTATATATTGATAACAGACAAACAATCTTGACCTTTTGACCTCGACTGCGCTAATTACCTTAACTTCAACATTTGAAGAACGCAATTTTAATTGCTAATCAATTACAACTGAAATGCAACCCACATTTAAACGATGTAAAAAGATCAAATTTAAGATGGTTTAAATGGTCTTCAGTTGTGGGTTATAAAAATTACGACACTTGACAGTTATATGTGATAGCATGCTGAGAATATGCACACAACGTGTAATAATGAAGGTACTTACGCCGAGAATCAAGTGTTTAAGTCTTCAAGACCGTCTCAATGTAAATATGTATCTAAACTATTTACAGCTATACCACACATGGAGAAAAAAGAATAAAATTGATGACCTGTACCCGAGCAAATAAGATATGCTATTATTTGCGTAACAAAGGAACGTTTCGTTTGATATATTTTAGTTTTAATATTGACAAATCCAGAAAGTAATTAATCTGATTCTCTATCTTTTATTTAGATATACAGCTCATGAATACTAGACCAAGAAGCCACATTGTCTGTGTAATTTATGGGTGAAAAAAAATCGCGAGAAACAAAACAAAGAATCAAAACAGAACAAAATATAAATTCTCCAGTTGTGACATTTTTCTCTGAAGTATTAAAATGGTATCCAACCATTCATCATATGTTAGAAACCATTGCTTAACATCGGTTCATTTACCTGTCAAACAGATATATTTATATGCGCTATATAGCTTTGAACTTTATACCAAAACAAATATGTAATTGCATGAATAAATGAGCCGCGCCGTGAGAAAACCAACATAGAGGCTTTGCGATCAGCATGGATCCAGACCAGCCAGCGCATCCGCGCAGTCTGGTAGGATCCATGCTGTTCGCTAACAGTTTCTCTAATTGCAATAGGCTTTGAAAGCGAACAGCATGGATCCTGACCAGACTGCGTGGATGCACAGGCTGGTCTGGATCCATGCTGGTCGCAAAGTCACTATGTTGGTTTTCTCATGGCCCGGCTCAAATTTAAGTTAATGGCATTTATTGTTTGCATGTTGGGTATTTATATAAAAAAGAACTGCCATAAACCTTTCAATTTTAGAGCCTAAAAGAGCGACAAAATTAACTGAAAGGTAATATCTCCCAAAACGTGATGACATGAACAAGCAACCTGTATTTTCTGTTGTCATGTATATATGACATTAGCCTTTGAGACTGGAATGTTATGGTTATCCATAAACTATACTGCTAAAGGTATATATGAAATACAACGTACGTAATTTCTACAGACTGAGAAAGACTCTAGAACTGGTGTTAGACGGCCTCTATGACCTTGACCAATCCAACACAAGTTTCTCCAGGTATACTATAATAATAATAATACTAATGACCATTTGACCCTTTGAAGCAAAACTTTGTCATTGAAGAGATATAGTTATTGCTGTGTTATAGCAAACATTTACGGTTACGTTTCACAATTCAGAATACCTTGATGAATGAAGAGCTATAGACATACCACGAAGTACACCCTATACACCTTTCGCATACCCGTCGTTAGTATCATTCTTTCTCTCTGTCTCTTTACCTCAAATTACCCACGGTCAATTTAAACACAGATATAACATATCTAAAGTCGTTTATTTAATGGCATGTTTATTAAAGACGTAAAACCATAATTAAAATGTTTCAAAAAGACATATAATGGTATAGATCGGTTGTTTTTCCTCTAAAGTAGAATTAAGCGTGGTGGGAGTTTTCTTAGATGGAAGTTGGTCTACAATTATACAATTAAAGTTTCAATAAAATACAATGCATGCCCCCAAATCGATAGGAAGTATGAAATAGCAATTGACATGCACATTAGAAAAACCAGTCTGTAATTGAGAAAGGTTTGTAGGTACAAATACATTGACCAACCCTGCATGAGGTCTAAGGAATGAATACACAATTAAAAACTAACACTAATTTTAATTGAGTTGCGTATTCTCGATTAAAACACACTGCAATTAATTCCTAAACACGCGAAAGTCCTTACTCATAAAGAATGACAGCATAGCGTGCATTCCTTCCTTTTTTATTTTAATGTCCATATCTTTATAGTACGAAGGCACAGGCATAACTTTATTATAATGTTGTTCTGCTGCAATTAAAACCATGAAATTAGCTCGATAATACTGAAAGTTCAAATGAATTGCGTTAAATTCAAAATGACTCAAAAATGGTACTAAATTAGTAGCATTATATAGATATGTCAACTCTACAATAAATATAACGAATATATTATATTTTACCAGCACTTATTTAAATATTCCAGTTCAATAAGAGGTAACATAAAGAAACATGAGATTAAGGTAAAATAGTACAGACAGATACACTATTAAAGTACATACTTAAAGGCGGCAGATGTTTTTGAACCGCTGTTTTATAAGTTTTCAAGTATTTTCCGTTTCGTAAATAACGTTTAATTCGTGTGTATATCATTGTTTAAAAGATTTAGAAAGTTTTACTTTTCAGATTTCATTAAACCTCTTCAAACGTTACGATGTTGTGTAACAATGAGGACACATTGTAAAACACACCATTACTCCGAAAGCAATAAAATCGGAAAATGGGGGAAAATGCAACTTAGGAGTACTTTAGGTGCCTCTTTGACTTAATTTGCTGTTACATTTTATGCGGCGTGTGTAAATCATAAGGTTGTTGAAAACTCACTCTGTTTGATTAAAAATGCAGTTCAAATATCTCAGGCAGTGGTTTTATGATGATACCCATGAAACATGTGTCTGTTTCTCATACCAATTAAGCCATCGAGCTGACCAGCGTGTAGGCCGGTGGTTATACCATGGTGCCGGTCCGCGTCTGAAATAATGCTGGGTCTTCCTTCACCATATACAGTATGACCCATAACTGTGAAGTTAACCCCAACAAAAGATTACCATACGAAGCATGCTTTGTAATGTGTAGATATATATAATAATCGTTCACGTACAGTGTATTTTTTTAACCTTTTTATTGGTTACTTTAAAAACGGCAGATTTTATTTGTTTTACTTTTATATCTATAAAACTTTATTTATTAATACAAACTGCAAGACATATGCAAATATAATATATATCATTTATAGATTTAAATGAGTTTTATTTCAACTTTTCTCAACAGAATATTCCGTCTCTCACGACACTATCTACCAATGCAAAGTTTGCCACTGCCTTAATCTGCTCATTCGCATGTTTTGTATTTATTGGGCCTCACATATCTTCAGTGCGCATAATGTCTTAAAATTGGATGTTAAGAGTGTTTACAAAAGTCGAAAGGCAAACAAAAAGGACACTCTAAAAGATATTTTGATGTATTACGCTGACGTTGTGATTACTAGTCTCGAGGACCGAACTTTTGCCTAAATCTTTTAACAAATATTCCCCTTTCTTTTAATATAACACTACCATGTACATCAAGTATACATGCGCTTTTTGATGATCATCTGTATCAAAAGAAAGACCAGGAAGCTATATATCTTTCAGTTCCTGACTGTTAGAACCAAATCTGCTACAAATTCAAGAAAAAATAACAAAATCCTGACACATCCTGCTTCTCCCAATCTGATCCCTCAAGCTTACTGTGATACATGTTAAGAAGACAAAAAGTAAACAGTACTTGGCCCATATTCATAAATCTCCTAAGAAGAAAACTTAGGAAAATCCTTAACTTTGTAAAATTTCCTGAACAACATAGCACAAAAGGAAAGTGTAGACTTTATAAGATTTATTGATAATCTTCATTACTATGCCAGACTGAATGTGACAATATTGTTAGACATTCCAACTATCCCGACGATTGTCCACAAAATGCTTTGGAACTTTTCCCTTAGTTAGTCCCTTAGGGAAAATTTGCCCTTAGGAGCTTTATGAATACCAGCCCAGGTGTCTATAAGGAATAACAATTCAGTTAATTTAGCATGTATCAACTTGCATTTAGTGTTCTTTACTGTAAGCTGGTTACATTTAGAATTTAAATACTAAGTAAAATACATATGTCATTCACTTTCTTGCTATAAAAGTCCCGGCTAAATCAATTTAATTAGCTAAAGCAATATGATTTCTTGAAATAGAAGATATTTTATTTGTTATGCAATATTTGATATTTACTGATAACTACCCTGTGAAGTCGATAATCTGACTAAGTCAAACCACATTTAAGATGGTAGCGCATGTATGGTGATATAATTCTTGTCAACTAACTGAAGAATAATTCAACGGTTGTTAAGGTACACCGGTTTGTGCAACAGTTATTACCTGTAAATATTTCTTTGTGAATTCGATTGAATGTTTGAAGAAAAACGCTCTATTTTGCTTTTATGCAACATGTAGATTTTTTTCTGTTACAATTACAATTTTATGCTTAATTCAATTCATTGCACTTTTTGTATACCGTCAAAAATGTGAAATAAAAAAGGTTAAACGGCTTGTACAATATTTGATAGTTTCGCTTATACCATTGTGTGATCAAATGATATCTCGTGTACTGGTTTAGAAGATTTGACGATGTGCAATATCTAATATATCTGATACTACGGCTATTAATAATTTAATCAAACAAATAAAAAATAGCGATTTTTTGGTGTAAAATCATTTTTAGTTTACTTATTTGATGATTTGAAGATTCTGTAGTGATTTATAAAGTTCTATATCATGTTTTTTTAGATTGCTAGAGTAAATATTTCCAGCGTTGTTTGGCTTACGACTAAACCCACATGTTATATCTAACGATATCTTATATTTCAAGGTTTTTTTTGCAAAATATAAACAAATCTATGAAGCGTAAGACACACCATTTTTCTCCAGTGTTGCTTCGTGGTAATTAAATAAAAGCATGTTTTAAAAATAGAAATATGTTTTTAAAAAAAAAGAAATTTTAAGAAAAAACAAACTTTTCAAGTTTAAACAATGTGACAAATTGGCGACAATTAACCCTTATCTTAGTTATACTCATGTTACATTTTTTGTTTCTACTGTCTGGGTGAAAACATATTTATCTAACAGTTTTAGATTGTGCTATGACCTGTTACAAAGATATACACCGATACGTCTTTCAAATACCCACTGCTTTATTGTTCAGCCCAAGTAGTAATAATAGGCCATTAACATTTAGAAATGATCTCATTTGGCATGGTTTCATAATCATACAATTTTTTTTGCGTTATTTTTTGCAAAAGTAGAGTATCATATATTCCTTGCAAATAATAAGTTCATAAATGTATTTTAGTAAAGTATTTTCTTTATTTTGTCATCATATACATATCTTGGCGTAAAAACTTTCAGTTTATTTCAACAGGATCAAATCAAGTTAATTGTTATGTTTAGAATTAATTGAACTATTTAAATGTATATTTTGTCTATCTGCCTACTTATATCAACCCATGACCCAGTTCTTTATCAGGGGTCTTCGTGGCAGAGTGGTCAAGGTCGCTGGCTTCAAATCATTTGTCCCTCACCACTGTTTCACGTAATTTATTTATTCATTTATTTGGGTTTTACGGCGCATCAACACAGTATAGGTTATATGGTGCCAAACAGGACTACAAATTTTGGATCCACATCTCATTTACATCGAAATAAAAACATGAGGTATGGAATCAAAATGTGTATACCTGCTGGAATTACAGAGTTACAGCAAAACCAAGTGTTAAGACCCTATTAGTCGCCTCTTACGATCATGCAAGGGTAAGGCAGTGGTTCCAATTCTTTTCATACACAGATCGTCCCAGAACCACATGGGGCATCTTTCACGTAAGGAAGCCCTAAAGCTGGCCTACAGGAGATCAGTGGTTCTACCAAGGTGCCCGTCCGAGTCTGAAATCATCTCCAGAGAGGCACATGTGCTCCTTCTTCAACGTCAAAAACAGGAAAGTCGCCGTTTGATCAAAAAAAATGAAACCAAAGACTTCCCGTTTACTATCTGGATAGCTGTCATCAATTTTACATTTGGATTAACTACTATATACTACAATTGAATTAACTAAAATATTCTATAGTTTCATTGACAGAAGTATTTTTAAAGTTCCATTAAACCAAACTTACTTCAAAGGAGACTCAAACAACGTTTAAGAAAACATTTTAGGGATAGTAGACCTCTGTTGATATCTTTAAAAAAAGATCTCATTATGAAATGGCATTATAAATATCAAACTGATTGCATTTATTCTAACCGACTGGCTTTTCTTGTATGTACATTTTATTTAATTCAATTACAGAATGCAGAAAACAGTTCTTTCAGCTTATCTGTATATGTCAAGTTGGCGTAGGAGAGGTTTCAGAGTTGTTGGAGGTGTAGGGGAACCAACCTCCCTAAGCTGTAACCAAATTTCAACACACTATTTAATCTGTATTTTCTGTACAAAGTACGCTTTAATACCTTAAAGTGCTATACCTCTACGACACAAAATTTAGGGGCCAAAAATGTTTGTGGGGGTGGGGGTGCAGAACTGTATGTTACACCATCACCCTTTCAGTTGGCGGGGCTCAGGCAGCCCCTGTACCCCAACCCTCTGTACGATGTTCTTACACCTATGTATTAGCCTACCGTGGCCCGCTTTCAAGTCATTGAACCCGGGATCATAAATTATAAATTTTCATAAATTAAAGGTACACGTCAACAAAAAATGATTTTAAAAAAAATCAGATAAAATCAATTAACGGTGTTGAATTTTATCATTAAATTTTCGAATGTTTCAAATCAATAGATTTAAAAGGCCATGTCATATCAGATAAAATTAATTAAGAGATCCTATTTGTCGTAAATCATATAACTTTTCACATAGTTTCAAAAAAACGAAGGACATCAATAATTGAAAAATGGACACATTTTCCAGTCAAATTAACAGATAAAGGACTCCGTTATGTGAAGTTTTAAAATCTTTGTTAAGGAATTTTCCCCCAATTAATTTTTTTAAAACTTTGTCAATGAAGAATCAACACGTGGGGTATGGAGTTTCACTCCTATGCATATAAAATCTCAATGTAAATAACACCCTGTGTCGTGGCGCTTTGTTTTATAATTGAACAAACTACTAATGTATATGATTTCAAACAGCCGGCTTTTGTTACTAATTCGTTAGACGCTTTTTACTCAAGTGGACAAAAAGGTCGTCACATTCCAGTTAGCCTAAATTACATTCAATCTGACCTGTTTCCAAATATCGGTGCCCTGTAGAAAACTAAGTTTTAAGCAAGGAAGTATCTAAGAGAAATTCTAACACAAGATTTGTTTGTCAGCTAAACAAATAATGAAATCAGGCGTTGTATATCCTACGATAAACAAAAGGTTTGATGCGCGGCTCGGTGAGGGACCATCGTGATGTCAGACTTCAACGCAATGAATGTAGAGTAGCATATTTCTGTCATGATATTTCTATTAGTATGTTTGAACTAGGGGTCAAGATGGCCCCGAATCTCTAACCAGAGTTTAAAAAATCAAACAGTTATAACAAGATATATTTCTACAAAATAAAATTTAAAACTGACCTTCAGATTTTCAAAGAGCCATATATGGAATACTAGACCCGTCTCAAACACACATTTCTTAGTTTTTAACCAAAGCAACATTTGTGTAAAATCGTTCTAAAATCAGGCTAGCAGTGTTTGGCAATTTTTCTGAAGTGTCCACTCTATAATTTAGGGAAAAGTGACCAACAAGCCATGGCGGTTGCGTTTTTTTGTTGTTGTTGTTTTTGTGTGTGTGTGTTGGCGTGGGGGCGGGGGGGGGGGGGTGACGAGTTGTATTAATTTGTACAGTCTTAGTAGATGATCACCCAAGGAACATCGGGTCAGCAGTACAGAAATGCCGTTTGAATATTTTACTATTTTAGCTCTAACGGGAGGCCGCGCTTTTGATAAATCAGAATTCTTTGAACAATCTTGGTAGAGGGTCACCTTAAAGATATTTCGAAATTTGACTAGAGTTTTAGAAGATGACGTTTGACTTATTTTGTTTTCAATTCTGGCGGCCATGTTATGTTTTCAGCTCTGGCGGCCATGTTTTTATTTTCTAGTGTCTTTGTGTGTTTTCTTCTGACGACGAACCCTATTAATATGGAAGAACTTTATAAAGAGTTACCTAGGGAATATTGATGCAAAGTTAGGACCAGTTCAGATTTCTTGCAAGAAACTTTCTAAAGTTCACGCTGAATTCATATAGGGGAATGTGACGAGCCTTTTCATGATTAAGTTTTAAATGAATCAGAATCATTTAAACAACGTTGGAAGACAGTAACGGAGGACCATTTGTGTACGACCATTTTAGATTCGGATATATAGTTTGTAAGAAGAAAAAAAAATGAAGTTTCCACTGTTATTTTTTTTTAATTCACACTAAATACATATAGGAAAAAGTGACCACGCTCTCTGATGGTCCTGTTTTTGACGAATCAGACTAATTTGAATGATCTTGAAAGAGATTCACCAAACAATCATTTCTGTACGACCATTGTAGTATCGGGCCAACAGTTTCTGACAAGAATCTTTTTAATTTCCTCTGTAAACATTTTGGGATAAATGATCACGTTCTCTGGAAACTATGTCTTTGACAAATCGACATTATTGCAACAGTCTTAGTAGAGGGTTATGGTTAGGGTTTGCTGACTCGAAATAGTTCGATATCTTGGTAGAGTGTTTGTGTCGAAACAGCGGTTAAGGAGGAGATGAAGATCTTTCTAACCAAGCGGAACCGTTTGGACAACTTTGGAGGTGAATCTCCAAGAAACATTCAGCCTACGTTTTATTGATTGCCAACCAAACGGTTTCAGAGAAGATGCTGACAGAAGAAAAAGACGGACACCCAACGATTGAAGATGGATAACCACAGACTTGGTTAGTTATGTTTAACGCGATGACTTGTTAACATTTTATCTGATTAAGTGAAATTACTAGGAAGGTAAACACATATTATGTTTTAATTGGTCTTTTTTCCAACAATTTTGCATTGTCCAACTCTTTAAAAATAAGAACTAGGCTAGTCTTCGTTCGTGCTCCTGGCAGATATTCAAAACATTAATTTAACTGTCCATATACTGCTTTCGCCAATGACTGAACGTCTGTTTTGAAATATAACTTCAAATTTCCTTATATTGCCTCTCACACATAATCAACCGTTTGTACTTTTCGTAAATGTTCAAACTATAATCTGATTTTTTTTTATATTTATAGCATTAACCGCTCAAGCTACTTAAATATTATATATTTTGAAAATATCTAGACGAAATTTTATGACAGTTGTCAATTTAATTATAATTGCTTACATTCGATATTAATAAATGAAAAGCAGTAATCATATGTTTTTACACATTAAGTTAACTTCGTTATTTGAAAGTAATGCATGCACCTAGTTTTTCTACGCAACACCACTGGACGTACAATTATGTTCAATAAACAACCATCCATATGTTTCAAATGACAAATTATTGCATAATCAAATTTCACTCCTCTTTCATGTCCCCTTTAATTACTGCCCGAAAGATACGTCACTATGCATTATTAATCTCAAATGCACCTCCACCATCAATTATATTTTAGTCTTTCGGCGAGATATTTTGCATTAATTATCAGTATTAAAACGCATTAATGGTATTAATATCGTAAATTAAATAGCTCTTTAGATGTTTTATTGTAAGGGAAATTATAATAATATAAAGGTACCCTCACAGCGAGGTATTATTGCTAGAACGTTTACAATGAATTATCTGCAACCAAACACGCTAAACGAGGACATTCTAAAGCAAAAGAATGCAGAGAAGAAATGCTGAAAAGACCTTGACATTGATAATGTTTACTAGTTGAACTGATATTATTCTTAACCTTTTAAATAACAAGGACAATAATTTCCAAAAATAAGACGTTCACACAATTAGTCCGACATTGTTTCAATTTTTGTCACATTCCAAAATTTGCCTTTTAGGGAATGCAATATAGATCTGTTAATTTTGCATATACATTGACTTAAGCCTTTTGGGACTTTCAACAGACTGTTGTAAAGTCGCCCTAAACGGCACTTTGCTTGGTGACTAGCTGACCTAGTGGTATCAACATGGTGAGAGCGGGAACTGTGCCCAACAGAACGCAGACATAGGCCATTTGAATAAAATGCATTAAATTCCACTTGCTGTAGTTTTCACGTGGACTGGATGTTGGACAACGAAAATCCAATTTTGTAAGCTACATGTTAATTAAAGGACTTATTTTAAAATCATAATTGAAAATCAAACAAAAACAAGAGGGTCATGATGACCCTTTATCGCTTACCTGAGTAATATGAGCTACATGTTTCAAATGTCAAAGATTTTCCGATGTACAATCAAGTAACCCCTGGGGCTGGGCCAATTTTACCCCGGGGGTCATGATTTTAAAAAAGTTTGTAGAAGTCTACTAGGCAATGTTACATATCAAATATCTAAGATCTTGGCCTTCTGGTTTATTTTTAGCAAATTTATGAAGATTTCCCTATGTACAATCAAGTAACCCCTGGGGCTGGGTCAATTTGACTTGAAGGGTCAAGATTTGAAAATTTTTTGTAGAGGTCCACTAGGCAATGCTACAAGTCAAATATCTAAGCTTTAGGCCTTCTGGTTTATTTTTAGAAAATTTTGAAGATTTTTCTATGTACAATCAAGTTACCCCATGGGGCAGGGTCAATTTGACCCCGGAGGTCATAATTTGAATAAATTTTGTGGAAGTCTACTAGACAATGCTACAGGTCAAATATCTAAGATCTAGGCCTTCTGGTTTATTTTTAGAAAAATTTTGAAGATTTTCCTATGTAAAATCAAGTGACCCCTGGGGCGGAGTCAATTTTGACCCCTGGGGTCATGATTTGAACAAATTTTGTAGACGTCCACTAGGCAATGCTACACGTGAAATATCTATGCTATAGGCCTTCTGGTTTATTTTTAGAAAATCTTTGAAGATTTTCCTACGTAAAATCAAGTGACCCCTGGGGCGTAGTCAAATTTGACCCCGGGGTCATGATTTGAACAACTTTTGTAGAGGTCTACTAGGCAATGCTACATGTCAAATATCTAAGCTCTAGGCCTTCTGGTTTATCTTTTAAATATTTTTGAAGATTTTCCTATAGAAATCTATGTAAAATCAAGTGACTCCTGGGGCGGGGTCAATTTTGACCCTGGGGTCATGATTTGAATTACTTTAGTAGAGGTCCACTAGGCAATGCTACATGTCAAATATCTAAGCTCTAAGCTTCTGGTTTTTGAGAAGAAGATTTTTTAAGATTTTCCTATGTAAAATCATATGACCCCCGCCCGAGGGTCATGATTTGAACAACCTGGTAGAGGTCTACTAGGCAATGCTTCACACCAAATATCTAAGCTCTAGGGCTTCTTGTTTTTGAGAAGAAGATTTTTAAAGTTTTTCCTTTCGGTTGCCATGGCAACCAGAGTTCTGCATGAAACAATTCTTTGAACAATTTTGAACGGGGGCCACCCAAGGATCATCCCTGTGAAGTTTGGTGTAATTTTGTCCAGTGGTTTTCAAGAAGATTTTTTTAGAAATTGTTGACGGACGACGGACGACGCACGACGTACGACGTACGACGCACATCAAGCGGTCACAATAGCTCACCTTGTCACTTCGTAACAGGTGAGCTAAAACGTAAGAAGCTGTGGTTGGTTTAGTGAATTTGATTTATGTTGCTGGTAATATTATTTGTTCTAAGACGTGCTGGAATCTTCCAATAATATGAATGTTTGTGTAGACCGTTGTTATTTACCACTGACACGTTTTCATACTTACCTAATATTGTTTTAAATGTTAAAAATGATATACAAATTATATAACGTGAAACCCTTTTTACAAATATGTTACAACTGCACAGTGAATCGAAATACTTTTCAGACAAAACATATAAACACTCTGTGGTTATAATGGAAACTGATGTACGAGAAACGTCCTCTTTAATGTTTTCTAAAGACAAATTACGCTAGTTTCAATTTCTGTTTATTGGTACAAGATGTTTGTTAATTTATTACACCAGACATACAAATGAATGGCGACCTTTTGTAACAGCAAACTTTTTTGACAGGTTCTTCTTTATTTGAATGTCGCTGGGGAACCTCTGGACATTTTTTAAACCACTAAGCACTCTTATTATCACACACATCTCTTCATTCCCTAAATACATCGCTAACTGATGAAAACTTGGAGAAGAAAAATTATCAATTATTCAAAAAAGTGCAAAAAATACGAAAGGTTCAAAATTACTAAATGCTTTGATTACTTTGATGCTTAATTACTACAAGACAAACAACACACTATTGTTGCTCAACCATTTATTATCATGGAAGTGTTTTTGTTTCGAACTTCAGATATCATTAATTATTGCGCATGAATATGATGTTTATTTTCTGTCCTATTTTTCATACTGTATAGGGGAAGGAAGTAGCTAGTTGTCGTTTAATTTGTTGTCTGACCCTTCTACCATTTCATTCCAAATGTTGAAATATGTGTTTGTAATAATTATTTGTCGAAGAGCAATATACCATGATTAATTAAGGAAAACTTACCGGTCGTAAACTATCGTTACTATTTCTAGACACTGGATTATTTTCTCGCGCAGTTTTAATATCTTCGTCCTTTTCCTCAATATCTGCAAACTCTGTAAGTAGTCCGTACGAGGATTCACGTGACAATGAACTTTTGGCACCACTTCCTGAACTATCGGAAAGTTCCGAATGATTTCCTGAACTGATTCCAGAACTTGTTGTAGAGTAAGTGTATGAACTTCCGGTACTACCACGCGATCTAGTCCTACAGTAACTATTTTGTCTTGATCCTGGGAGAGTCCGAAGGAAACTGTTCTGGCGCGAGGAACCAGCAAAACTGCTCTGTCTTGTCATTGCTCCAGAAAAGCTATGCTGGCGCTTCAATATCGATGGTTGCGAGTTCGAATTCTGATTCACAGAATTTCCAAAGCCTGTGAAGCTGTTGGACCTCTGGTTGTCATTCCAGTCAACCCCATCCTCCCGGATGTTAAATGACTGGACTCGAATCAGTCGTGTCTTCTTCATGTGTTCGTTTAAAGCGTCTATAAACGCATCAACAGTGAATGTTTCAGAATCTCGTTTTTCATCGAAGTGATTTAAAAACTCTTCATCAAGCTTCTTAATTCCCTGAAAACATTCAACATATTATTGTACACACCTGATTTCTTGTACCTTCAAATTTATTCACGCTTATAAAAATACTGGATAAATGCCTTTTTGTCTGGTTCAGAATATGAACTGTTTTGTCCCTTCAATAAAACTGACCGATTTTCTAAATACCCGATCTAGACTCAAATATTAATTTTGAATCCCATAAACACAGTAAGTCAAAGTGTCAGATCATCTTTCTTCATTTATATTACTTCCTATCAATAGAATTTTTTCTATTAACAATTCCACGGATAATAAAACAGTCATCCCTTTAAATCCAACAATACAACTATTTAATAATATTCACTTGTATGGATATCCAGGCTTTCAGAATTTTGTGATTGCTCATTCAATCGTTTTAAGAAAAAACTCATTTCTCATCGTAGCTTGTTCAAATATTAATTTTTGATTCTTTATATTTTCCTGTACTCCTACTGTCTCAACGAAAGTGAAAATAATAATAATGATATAAGTTATGAATTGGAATCAATATTTAAATGCCGCCTGTCTTTCAAAATCAATGTGTGGTAAGTGGCGTCCTATTGTTACTATACAAGCTAACCAGTCATGGTAATTAACAAAAACTGTTAGGGCCAACTTTAGCTAATTTCGTGTAACATTATCCAATTGACATTGTATAATATTAACTCCAAACGAAATTTCACGAATTTAAATTGCAATGTTAAAGAAATACAAAAGCTGTTTGGAAAAGAATAAGAAGAAATATAGCAAGTTCTCCGAGCTAGGTTCCTGTCTGTATGCATTGAATTTCATTAGCGGCTTGTTCGATTGGCATTGATTTTGTAATCATCTTTTTGAAAAGGTTTTCAACATCAGTAATTTATACACGTCGTTGGCTTTTGTCTGGAGAAAATGGAACATTCAAGTCTCAATGTCGGTAGACTGTAATGCCATAAGGTGTGTTTTGTTTGAGAATACAATAATTTGTTGTCAGAATACATTATTAAAATCCATGTTCTGTCGTCTCACTTATTTTGGAAAAAATTTTGTATAGTCAGCGGGATATGATAAATTGCTCCCTTTGTGAGCAAATACTAGTATTTGCTAATACGAATCTTGTGGACTACATTTAAATTGTGTTAAGATTAAACCGTCTCAAGATGACAGTATTCTTATGTAAAGAAAAACATTCAGCTGAGACAATTCTGAATTTTCTACTGCCAAGTTCCCGCTATGTCTTTTGAAAAACATTCTATGTTTGATAACGTATACGATACGTCGCCCTTATCTTGTACTCAGCAGTATCCAATAACCCTTTTTGAAAATAAGGGAGTTTTTATGAATCCTATATTATTAAAATACGTATTTACAATCTCTAAATACTTATAAAAGCACCTGAGCCGTCAATTATTACAAGATACTGACGTGAACATGTCATACTGGATGCATGACCTCATTTGTAGCGCCATTTTTATTGTGTGTTGTCACTTTAAGAAGTTCAATTACGGAGGTATTTTCCATTTTGTGCAGGCTAATAACGAGCCAGTTTTAATGTTTTAAATACGTATGTAATAAAAATACTAGCTTTACATCGATAAATATATAAGTATTCTTTCGCTTAATAATATTGCGCTTCTAAAGTTTCGCAATATCTCCGCTACAGAACTCGTGCATATTTCTCGATCTATAACGAGTTGATGACGTTGAAATAACAAAACGTTATATCAAACAATGTCATTATAGACTGATTTATCATAATTATGCATCAACTTGAAAACGACTTGCTGCCTCTTAATTCAAGTTTGCACAGTAATCAGATATAAAGGTGCAGCTGATTTAATTGACAAATTCATCGAAAAGCAAACTAATTTACGAGCAAAGCATAATCTGACAGCATGTGTCTGATATTTCAATTATTACCTTAATTACTTCTACGCATTGATGTATCTGAATTTGCATTCTGAAGCGGTGGAACAAATAGGGAACCGATTATTGGATTCTAACTCATACCGGGATGGGACTGCAGACAAAACTGGTGAATTATGAACACAAAATTTTATGAATTCTAATTTGCTGGAAGTCGCAATGGTATAGATTTTATTTGGTTTTGACATTTTGCTTGAACTTTAAGTTACGTTTCTATACTATGAGAGACTTGGCTAACAAAGCTACCCCACAACATAGGAGAATTTAGAGAAACATAGACGCAATGCAATGCATTGTCAAAATAGTTCGGTTTATGATAACTAACAAACCATTAAATAAAGGATGATTATTGTATGGTATAAATTTTAAGTTCACAATACTGTGTGACCTGCAACCAAAAAAAATTGACACGCGGCCTACCAAATTATAAATCCAACAACATTAAAAATGTTTAAAATGCATTCGCAGCATTTGAAATCTGGCCTGGTTAACTTGGACTGTTCAGAAACAAGTGAAAATGAAATTAAACTCGCATTAGACAAATAGACAAATACCTGTTCAGATTTACGAACATGTGTCGAGGAAGAATGCTGCTGACCCATTTGTAACTGACTAGTTGTTTCCTTTTTGTCATTTTCGACACCAAGTACCGGTAGTTTTTCTTGCACTGTTTTCTGAAATATAACACCGTTAGTTTTATTTTTCTCTGAATTTAACCTTCAGGATTTAGTTTTCATAACTTCGTGATAAGTTCTTATTTATCTGGGTAGTGCGTAAGCATGAAAGGCTGATAGTGGACATCATCTGTACAATATATGTGGTTTGTTACACTTTCACGGTTTCTCTTTTAACTTACATGAATTATTTTGCGAGGGAGACAAACAGACAGAAATTAAAATATGTATTGAGGATGAAGATAACGGGAGTAGAATAACTTAAAGCTCACGATCACATTTTTATCCATCAATAAACACCCTCCGTTTTATGTATATATACAAAAGATTTATTTACCATATATATTGGATAAAAACTAATAGTCATTGTTTTAAGTGAAGGTCTTGCTCTTTTTGTCATGCCAATTTTTGTACTCTAAAATATACATTGACTGCTTATCCATTTGTCTATTCTACGTGTAACCGACGTCACATAAACGCTAACATGATATTTATATTGCTTAACTGAAACGTTTATATTATAATCACATCATGATAATCTTGAAGGCTGGACTCTCACGATAAATATAAGATAAAAACCAGTACAGCGATTTTTGTACTTTTCTTTACATTTGCATTATACGCGTACATAAAAACGTGTTTTACAGTGCATGGTTCCGTATCGGCGATTGGAATGGTATACCATTCCTTGTGGTACCTCCTGTCGAGGTATTGCCTTTCAAAAACATGTCTCCCATTTCTCCTTATGATATAAAATACGGACCATTATCCGGGTAGATTTTGAAAAAGATACGAGAAAATTTCTCAATGAAATTGAAATATGAACTTGTAAAAAATAGCGTGACACGTCGTCTTAGATCCTTTCATAAACTACAGTAATCAGGACAATTGTTTTTTTTGTTTTTTTTAATTAAAACAAGTTGAAATTACATGTTAATAAGCGTTACTATATACATTTAATATTCATATTCATATGGTTCCAAACGTATCCAAAATGTATGCTACAGAAAAGACGTAACTAACCTTTTATAAACACAGCTTCTGAATATAAAGCCTAGGCCAAGTCCAAATCGCAGATCTGTTTGAATGTAGCTATATCTATGAATTTATCCTTATTCTCTCGTATAACATTTTGAACTGTATAAAGCTTATTCTGGACATTTAAATGTGTTGTTTATATAAGAAAACATTTTTACAACATGCTTTTAATCTGTCCCGCAATGTATTTCACAAATATATTTCACAAATATATGATAAATGCCATTAGATTTCAATTAAACGCAATGAATATATAATGAAAGAGGTCAACCTTATATGGTATTTTTATTGCTATCTTTTCTATGAACATGGAAGCGTTCGCTCTGCAAATTTTTATGTATTATATTCTCTATGTATTATTAATGTATTTCAGGTCAAACAGAAAACGATGTCACTATTTTGTAAGATTTACCATGAACCTAGCGCGTACTACTTACCTTACAATAGGTTATTTAATTCAGATTTTATGAAACTACTGAGTAAAGAGAAAAACGATCTATTAAAATAAGCACATGAAATATATTTTGTGGTTTTAAAAGTAAGATTTTTAAAGCTGATAACGTTATTTTCGTCTTTCTAAATTACGAGCAACCCCCGCTTAGACGACTTATAAGCATTTTTACAAGTTTAATTGTTTTCAGTACGAGAATTGAACCAATTTAGAAAGAAGGCTCGTGTTGCAAATCTGTCCTTTTAATGTGGTATCAATTTTTACCTAAAATATACCTAGCTAATGTGCAGTACATTGATTTATTTCCTAAAATACATATTGAAGCAGACAGGCATGCACTGCATTGCAGGATAGAGATACTGTCAGATACAAATCATTAGATATGGAGCAAGTGGCATAATAGTATATGGTGTTAATGGCACTTGTTGTTCAATTCAATTTCGAGTGTGGTATGAGTTACGAAATATGCGTGCAGTGAATGAGAACAGTAATCAAAATAAAAATTCAACCTGATTAGACTGAATCAGTTCACGGGAAGTAATGTAATGTGCACCCCCCCCCCCCCCCCCCCCCCCCCCCCCCCCCCCGCTCCCTCATCCACATCATCAATCCTAAACCCCGTACCAGCTACAGCTAAACTATTAGAACCAGTTGAACTAATATTTCGAACTTTCCCGCTATTTCGAAGACATTTTCAAGTACTGTCCGGAAAACACGTGCATAAAATATCGTTTTAAGTCGAATTTCCGTTATCTCGAAGTAAACTTCTCGATTCCTGGATTTCGAGATACAGAGCTGCGACTGTATTTTTTAGAAATCCAGACTGACTTGGTAATTTGATATGGTTGGATTATTAGTTCCAGGCGTAAAATACATGTATATATCAGGAATAAATTGTGGTTGTGTAGATACCCACTGGATATTGTTTAAAGTGTGCAAAAGCTGTAGGCCTTGCACTTTTTGACAATCTAGTCCTTTTTATATAGATATGAAACTCGTGTTTTTTTGTCGGTTTTTTTTTTTTTTTTTTTTTTTTTTTTGAATTAGATTTGTATATATAGTCTATTCCCGTTTTGCTTTTTAAATTAACAAAATGCCAATTTAAAAAATCGATTCTTAGAAATGATAAGAATCAGAGAGAGGGTACTGGAATTTGTATAACTTCCCCCGCATGGTATTGAATGACTGCATATACCAAACATTGTCTCAGTTACAATACAGATTTCTAATCGAGTCAATATCCGCCGAGAATTAAACCAATATGAAAACTATTCCAGTACCCAGCGAGGCAAACATTTGAAAAGAATTTAATTTGCTGGAACAGCCTTGAATATTTTGTTGGAAAATGATCCATTAATTATTTATTAAAAATACATTATCTTTGAAGATATGTTGGTATTTAACATTCAGTCGAAAATATGGGTCGGTTAATACCTCAACCATTGGCTTAATAGTTTGACTGGAATGACAAGACCTTGGATAAATAATTCTGCAAATAAGCATGGATCTAACGCGTATTTAATAATAATAACAAGAGCACCGCAATGCGGAACAATATACGCCCGAAGGTATGACCTTTGACTCCTAAGTGTGACCTTGACCTTAAAGCGAGTCATCCGAAACATGCGCTCTGCACGTCGTCTCGATGTGGTGAACATTGTGCCAGCAGTTCAAGAGTTACAGAGCGGCCGCGAAACAAACTCATATGACTTTTGACCCCTAAGTGTGACCTTGACCTTGAAGTGAGTCATGTGGTGAAACATTTGTTTCAAGTTTCTTCGAAATCCTTTAAGGGGTTTAAGGGTTACAGAGCGGGCACTATATTGCTAACGGACGGACGGACAGACGGACACAGGCGTCATAACATAATACGTCCCTTTGGGCGTATGAAAAAGAAATCCTTTAAAAGTAGCTTAATCTCAAACGCATAAGAACCTTTAGCCGCAAAGAGCGCAACCAAGAAAAACAATAGCAGACGCTTTTCGATTACGTCTGTTTACGGGAAGAAATGTAATGTTCCCCTGGCACCGACTTAAGCGAAACTATGTGACATTGAATAGACTCCATGATCATGAAGGACCAGAAATAATAACAACATGGAGTCCACGTGCTGGAGTCCACGTGCGGGACAATTTGTACGACCGCCACATAGTACTGACAAACTGTCGATATGAGTATTAACCCAAACTCCAAATATCTTTATTTCAGAAAACAACATATATCACAGATATGATAAGTCATTACAAACTAATTACCTATAAGAAATAATCAACGTACTTTCATAAAACTATCTTAGTCAAATGCTCGATTTCCTAAGTCTAATCCTTATCTTATTCTTAAATGAATATATAAAATAAGAGGAATGTAGATTGTTAAATGCGTCAACAAGTGTTTTACTTAACAGATTTAAATAAATGGCATATGAAAGCAATCCATAAAGTTTTCTATTATGTTCCTTAGATTAAAGGTGCAAATATTAATTTATTAAAGCCCAGCTAACAACTTCCACGGGAGTCTGGATTTGTATGTTTCTTTGTACAGTATATTATAGATATATGTAGCATTGTTTCACATCCCTACTTCCTATTGTTTTAGAATTGTTGGGTGTCATAAATTCAATGTTTTCGCAAATGAGTTGATTTTAAAGCAGTAAAATTAGACATCACGAGCTTTTTCTAAAGGACTGTTTTTATAATATGGAACAGTTTTTGAAATACTTCATTGAAATTTAACGGCAATAAATCAAATTTAACAGTACAATCATTTTTTTATCTGTACGCCCAGTGGAGGTAGGTGTTTTACACAATACAAGTTTGTAGCGTCAGCAGAGTCTTATTAATAAATTTGACATAAAATCATTAAATATTCCATTTTATCAATGCAACTGAGAGAGGGTCATCTTCCCCCGCAAAATATTAATTTACTGCAAATATCAAACAATGTCTCGTTTACAATTAACTGAGTCGGCGATGATGAATCTGTATCGGCTAATCTAAACTTTGAATAGGAAATTTCCGTTTCTAGTTTTGAATATTTTTTTGTCTATGCAGACCGGGAAATCACATCAATTCGTATTGACCTCATGGTATTTCACATTTAATTTTACATTTAATCACTGAAATGACTGTCGTGTAAATACAGGTCACCTAATAATCGAATATATGGCTTAATCTTTTGACCGAAATGTCAATAAACAGAACGGCGACAGGTCAATAATAGATACAATTGTATAGACAGAGCAAATATTAATAACAGTTATAAGTAAACAATGACTTTGACCTCATAACACCAAATACAAAGCATTAAATTAAATTTTAAAATTGTATAAAAAAAGATTATAACAGGTAGGTCGCGACTTTATGAAATAGATGAGTATGTCTATGGCAGTTAGATACGTGATACATATCTGACGAGTATTGTATATGTTATTAGACTGCTGAATTTCCGTTTATGGACTTAAGCATTTTGTTAAATAAAAATCTGTATCTAAGTTGCTCGCTACACGTAAATATACATGTTTTATTTGATATTAAGATTTTACAAGTACATATTGCAAAGACACATTAGACGCTTGTCTTACATGTTTGTATATCCGTAAAAGTATGAACTATCAGCGTGTCATAAAAACATATATTCCTTATATAAATGACTGATCCATTTTCTGTGCTAATGACCTGACTACAGTCAAAATTTATGGTCTAAAGTCAGGACTTGAAGAAAATAAAAATGACAATCTATTTCTGGGTCAGGTAATAAAACCCTGTTCGGGTCGTCATAGGAAAGGCCATTCATCTTGGTGGTTTTACTAAGGTGTTCGCCTATCTTTTTATTCGGAGGGACGACGAGGGTCTTCCTCCGCCAATCAAGCTCCAACGTCGTCATATGACCAATATTATCATGGTGGGTGTTACTTATAAACCAACAAAACTGCATTACGGGTATTATGTTCACTGCAAAATGCGATTTCACGCATGCAAAATTTCATTCATAAAAATTGTTTTTTAACGGTATCGATAACCTTATGCCTATATCTAGAACTATAAATAGTAACATATTGACACCAAATACTTTTGACTTTTGACGTTTAGTCACCAAACATGCAATAAAGATAGATAAATAGACAGATAAAGACCTTCTTTACAAAGAAATCAGGTCATGATCAAAGTGAATGCCTATGATAAGGCTGGTACGATATTATATATATATAGGGGCCAATACAGAGCCCGAGAATTGTGGCGGTACGTAGTCGCATTTATTTCTCAGCAGATGCAAACTGCAAACTTGTGCAAAGTAAACAGACACAAGTTTGTCAACTTTTGAAAAGAAAGGTCTTCAATTCAGGTATTTCATTTATATACTTTTCTTTAGAAGAGTATATTACTGAAGGTTTTTTGACATACAAGGGGCTCCATATTTTGGCAAAAAATGATTTTTCTTTAAAATTGGAGTTTGGTCAAGTTATGAACTTTAGAACAAGAGTTTTGTTTCTGATCTATCTTTTAAAAAAAAATTGTTTAATCAAGAAAAAAGCATGTCAGAGTCGGGAATCGATTTCGGGTTGCTTCGGCAATACAAACTAGCCTACTTTGTGGATCAAAGCAGCAATAATTTCCTGATATCTTAAAATTTTCAGTTTTCATTGTTGCCCAGTCCCTTTAAGATTCTCAAACAAATAATTAATTGTGATGGCTATCTGAAACAGTGGCCAAAATTGCCTTTTTAGTCGTTATATTTTTCTTTTGTGTTCAGGTTGTTGACGATTCATTTCGCCCAACAGGCCTCCAGATGCCTTGACGAGAATCGTTGAAAACAAAACGAAAAGAAACATTCCATGCGTAATTTGAAAAATTGTCTCTCAGATGGTCGCATTACTGATTGGGCAAGGATAGTTTATTAAAGCCCTTGGTGAAACTTCTTTACTTTCAGGAACCTACATTTTATTGGAACAATTACAGATGATGCCAACCATAATTTGACTGGGTGAACCTAAGATCGGTATTAAAAAGGCAACAGATAGCGTATCACCAACTCAAATACGACATGTAATTTAATATTCCCGACAAACTGATCAGTAACAGAACACATGAAACATTCCTAATAAGTCAGCTTAACATGCACTGCTCAGATATGATACGTATAATTTTAAAGAATATTCTAATCGTGACGGTATATGTTACTTTGAAGACTTCTATAATAGCACGACTATAAGTGGGCTTAGTTAAGTTGAAGGTTAAAAAATACCTTTGTAAATGTAGATTGTTTCTGTGCATGTTCTATTACAGATTGTATGAGAATTGCTTCTCTCTTTCTGTATTCTCTGAGCAGGTCACCCACCACAGACACAGTGAGGGTTTTCCATAACAAACGAAAGGCTTCTATCAGCTCGGCAAATAGAAGAATGTCTTCTTCCTGCAATGCGGAATGCAACATATTAAAAGGTAAGATTATTACTCATTAATCGTCTTTTATTGAGATCATACTCCTTTTTATTTTTTGCTTCAAGATTTTATACAGTAGAGACGCGTGTCTGCATTAATAATTAATTATAATGTAAATTTCAAACTGTCGAGTGAGGTTTCCAATTGGAAATTATTATGCATGCTCCGGCAGAATGTTTTATGCAGGATGGCTTAGGAGACTTTGTCCTTTTTCATGTGAGACTATAATAACAGGCAAAGTATAAGTGGGACTTCTGCCTATGAAGTCATTATAACTAAACATTAAAACAACTGATTTTAAAGGCATTGGTCATATTACAAAATAACCCTGTTGAAAAGACCACAAAAGGATTTCAGGGGAAAAGGTTGCAACAGTGAGGTTAAATGTTATCTCTGGTAAATGACACAAGACAGTCAAGTCAGTCTTGTTATGTTAATAAAAAATGTATTACACATGTAAAAGACTCCTGAGAGTTAAATAAATTAGTAAATTTTATCTAATTCTTACGTAAAATAAAGACAGGGTTACAACAGATTAAAGTATGTACAACACTGAAAGCCTTTGTACAAACATCAAATATCACCTAGTACATTTGCTCTTCTAAATATAGAATAAAAGTCAATTTCCAGGTCAATGAAAACTATTATAGATTCCAGTATATTATGACTAACTGAAAATGTATATATGAATATGAGTGTTTTAGATAGCAATGATAGAAAATGAAACATTTACCCGGACTGATAAGTGAGGTATGAATGGATAAGACCTTTAAACAAGATGAAAAATAAACCATCTTATGATCCCGCAAAAGCAAAATGATTAAAAGTTGGTTGGCCCTTTACTCATCCGACGTAAACGGATCTGATAATTAATCTTCCTTTTTTTGTTTTCTTATATCAGATGTTTGTCTGCTTTCTTTGAAAATTAGCATATTGGTATCTTGAATCACCTAGTTAAGTACCTAAAATCATTGCTAAAAGATTTTTTCTTAAATTTCTTCTTTCTTTTTGGAATTTCATGACACAACAGTCTTTTCACTGAATGAATGCCTTTAATACATCTGTCACTTTTTTCTAGTACATTTAGAATAATCCTTTTAGGATGTAGGGACACTTAGCTTGTAAACGTTTAGCTAGTTTCCTGGGAGAAAGTATTCAAGTTTAAGGATAACAGACTTACTTACTTCAATACTATGTACTTCCGTTTCTTCCGTTTCTGAATCTATTCCAGACTCATTCTGAGATTTTCTATTACATGCGTCTGGTGACGATTCAGGGGAAACAACTCCTGTAGTTATTTCAGCATTGTTCAACTTTGTTACCGGAACTGCTTTGGGTTTGTTTCTTATATTATGGTGTCTAGAGTTTGTTCCCTTAGACTTTCCAACTGGGGGAAGTTCAGATATTGTTTCTGTTCCGTTTGATGATTCACAGTTACCACTGTTCAGTTTCCGTAACTTTCTTGCACTAACTGGTCTACGTGGAAGCAAAGCACGACCTTCAGATAAAGTTTCTCGAGCAGTATAATGGTCTGGTCGCGGACTGTCAAATGAACCGCGTAGTTTCCCAGCTTCCTGTACTTTCTGCAGTTTTTCGATTGTCTTTAAATGTTCAGCCAGAAGAATGGCAATATCTTGCCTTTGTAATGTTTTACCCTTGGCGGCAAGTCTTTGAGCAAGAACCCTTTCAGATGTCTCTATAATCTGTATAGAAGAATGACTTATAAATGTCTTATTTTTAACCCTTGTTCTTACACTTGTGTCAGTAACCTAAATTATGAATCATTATGCGAATTGATCTAAAAGAAAATTGTCTCTTCAGATATAAAGAAGAAAATGTTCAACATTTGCTTCTTTATATTAAAACAATATTTAAAGTGGGATAAAGCAGCCTTGATTTTATATGCAGACCATAAAATATGGGTGAAATTATAGTTAAGGTTTCCATGTGCTGCCATAAAGCCATAATAACTGTTTCAGAAAGTTTTTGATACTAAACCCCGGTATCATCCTTTTTGGATCAACAATTTGATTTTTTAAGTAAGATGCATTTCACCAAGAATGAGGATGATATAACACGTACGGTACTTTTGATACAACAAATGAAAAATATCCAGTATATATATCCAGACAGGTTGCATGTCTCATTGTTACACTAAACAACATTTAAGGAAACTGTTGTCCCGAGCTGTAGAACAAACAAAATGTACACGTTCTTTATTCAAAAATGGAGGTTTTGTATAAGGCATATTATTTTGATAAGATTTTACTGATTTATTGTAGAATGCGTTTACTAAAAAGGTACATCGCGGAAGGCAATGAAACTACACGTATCTTTTTTGACATTTGCTCAGTTTATCGGATATTTCTGCTTTTTTTCTGCAATTGAAATTATTTGTCTTCTGAAATTAATTTTAGCAGAGTCCTCCGTCGCTTTAAATAGCCAGAAGATTTGAAATTCTGAATAAATAAATGTTACATATTTTGAAAAAAAATTCAAACCTCCTCATCCTCTGTACGCAAACGAATTTGTACTTTCCACTCTTCCTCAGAAAATATGTCTGTCTGTTCACCCTGCAATTAATGTACAATATTATTCCATCGTTTGGCGAGTGTGTGTTTCAGTAACAATGCAGTAGCTGAAATATGCCGCCACTGACAATGGTATTTTCTGCTACATGTTACAAATGACAACACAAATTTAAATATTTCCCTTACATCAATATTAGTATGTCCACTGCCATCAGTGGTGATATAACGCTACTTATTTCACCTACCTGAGTGCTCGAGAAGTCTCGGGTTTATTCCCGGCTTCCAAGTAGGGTATCCATCGATCATGAAGTACTTGTAAAGATAAAACCTTTGATTAGTTCGCTCCTTCTAGGGACATCGATAATTTAAACAAATAAAGATTATCGCAAGTCCATTTCAAGTATTGTTTCAACGATACGGCATAATTGGGACCGGACAGGAACACATAGATACAAACATTTCATCTTAGCGATGAACTGGCTAATCAGGGTGGCACGCAGACCACATGGGTTGAAATGAAAGTTGAAACGCATCTATCTCCACAAAACGATGATTGAACACCTACCGCCTGTCAGCAAATTAATGAGAAAGTATCAACCATTTGTTCCCACATGATGAACAATATTCAACTAAATTTCATATTTCATCACATTTTATCATATTTGCTGTAAATCTGTTTAGATACGAAAAAAGCACACTTTTGTTCTTCAACATAAATAAAACATCCCTTTCAACATCTTTATTTCACTATAAAGTCGCCCGCGACTACATTCCGTCATATTTTATTACACAATAACAACCAAAAAGAGAAATTCTGACGACTTTTAGAACAAACTTCAATTATGGCAATTATTTCTCGATATTAGACCAATCAGCTTCCCCCCTGGAAGTCTATTATTAAGGAAATAACTGACGTTATGTCTGAATGAACTCCTATTTCATGGATTTTTTTCATTATGATTTCAATTCTTTGTTTGTATTACAAGCAATAACCGTCATAAGCAACCGTTGTTACAGTTTATCATGAAAAGTGTATGCGTACTGTGATACCCTACCGATATCAAATTACCTTTAATTGATTTTGCTTACTTGCAGAATTTTGTTCCTTCCTCGCGATGTCTTTGATAGACACGTATACTTTTTCATGTACTCATCAAACTATTAAACAGATAATTTGCAGATAGTATATCATTTATCAGAATAATGGTAATATAGAAGTACTACTTCAGATACCATTATATTAGGCGCAACTGAAATTTAGGATAAGCCACTAGTATAGGTAACAACATGAAATAGCCACTGTCACGATATACTGTTTCGTGGAAGTGTGTATCTTACTGTGCCGATTTACGGAAACAGTGGAAATGATAAAGTCAACTTTCAACAAATTCATAAAAGTACTTAATTTTATTGTTACATAAATTATACGCTTGTAGACTCTTGTATTTGCTTTATTTTGATATTTCGTTTGAATACAGAAAATATTATGTTGACAGAAGTAAATGTAGAGACACTCATTTTCACTACCTCAAGAACAGTGGTTAGTGGCTGTTGTTAATTCGCAGACATGCCTCAACCTCTACCTACAATGTATATTTTTTTCTTGTTGGATATGAAGTTGTTGTTTTGTTGGATTTTTTTTATTTATTTTTTTTTTTTTTTGTACGGAGAAGGGGTGTTGATCAAATATTTGGGAAGTACTAAGTATGTAAGAAAAGAAATTAAGCAGACGATGTATGTATTTTTTATTTATTTTATAAACTACTTTTCCATAAATTCTTCAAAACATATAACTGATTTTGAAATGTATGTTAAATAGTAACCGTCGGCTCCTATAGTCTGTAACTGATTGCTTATATGTCGATTTTGGCTTAATATGCTTTTTCCCTGATTACAATCACGTGTCAGAATTTAGCTCATAACTTTATCGTAGGTAACAGCGCAGATTCATTTTAAATTCATTTATTACCAACAATACTATATCTGGGAAAAGACGTCAAAAATATCTTCATTGTAATGGTTACTAATTTCCGAATATATTAACCGTATTTGTACGTGATTTGATCCAGAATCAATAATTATCTAGGAGATATTTTTTCTAAGGTGATAGGTGTTTGTAATTTTCTCAGAGGATTGCACGCTGGACTATGAAATACATGTACTTACTTGTCATACGACCATGGTGGCGAATTGTGTTACTTTCGAACATTATAACTGTAAATTACATAAAAAATGTTTTCGGTCAGTAAAAATTGTTGTCGATTATGCATTATTTGACCTACTTTATATCATATAGTGACCATTTTGGATATGACAAAGGATCAATATACCTAGATGACAGTTTTCTTTCACGTAATTGGAAGTCTGTAACTTTTGTTCAAACAATTGTCTCACTGGACAAGTAATATTTACTTGTTTCACGATTGTATCAATCTGATATACCATATATGAAAAATAACAAATGTTTATCAGTCATATCACACATTAACTGATTTGGTTTATCCGGTTAATTGTTTCCTCGCGCTCTGACACACTAGCATATTTTATGTACTTGCCATACTATAACAAGTGTCATGATGACCCTTTATCACTCATCATTTTTTTAAGCTCTGTTGGTCATGTTTTTGATATATTCGAATAACTGATCATTCTTTATAGATGGTTTCACAAAGAATACGTCTGGGAATCTTTTTATAATAGAACCATCTTTATTAAGAAGAGATACCGTGTAAAAAACCTGTAACTCGGGCGGTCATGAATACAATTTGAACAATCTTCATAAAGGATCAACCAAGGAACAGTAGTGTATAATTGTTCTAAACTTAAACAACCAGTTTAAAGTTTCCACTATATACATATAGGAAAGAGTGAGCAGTCCTCCAGTGGTCATGCTTTAGGCAAATCAGAATAATTGGAACATTCTTCTTAAAACGTTTAAACTATTTAGGAAAATGTGACCATGCCCCGAGTGGTGGTCATGTTTCGGCAAATGTAATAATTTGAAAAAAAATGATAGGGGATCATCCAAGGAACATTTCTGTGAAATGAGGAGATCACGTTTCAAGATTTTTAGTGTTAGTTTTGGAGGCCATATACGCAACCATATGAAACCTGATGAGAAGAGAGTAACCCAAAAAACATCAATGACAAATTTCATCGCTTTTAGAGGAGATGTCGTTTGAAAAAAAAATGTTAATGGACCACGGACGGACGGACATCGGACGGTGAGTGGTCATAAATGCTCACCTTGAACATATTGTTTCCTGGTGAACTAAGATGCCATTTTTAGATAGTTTACACTTTATGATAATAATAAGCACTATTTTAGATACCCGGTGACTACATAAGTCGCAACAGAAAATTTAAGGTAAGCCTCTAGAACATGTTAAACATGAAATACAGTTTCATAGAAGTGTATTTCAGTGCTTGACGAGCTCCAGAAGCATTGCACCTTTTAAAAGTATTTTGCCATAGTTTGGGAGATATCTTGTAGACCACTTATATCTCTTTTGTTTACAAAAGATGCCGCGGCAGACAACAACACACTGAAACCACATTACCGTACGTCTGTATTCCTTTAAACAAAATGTTTCGGCATATCAACTCTTTTAAGCCATATATTCCGTCTAAATTCTTATTATTTTCATCAAGCGTAATTAAAGCGTTTTAATTCCATCTACATTTTCAGGAAAAGTTATAGGTGTTACTGATTCAAGCATATATTACTTGCTTTTATATTTGGATTTAGCTCGGGATCAATAATTACCTGTATTTAGAAGGTAATACTATACGTAAGTGAAACGCTTTTGCAATTTTGTTTAGACAATCATCTGGCTGGACATGAAATATTTGTCCTTGTTTAAAGATTCTGACAGCTAAATATATCACTTTAAGAATATAACAACCACGCAAAATAAAAGATACTGGTCGTAAGATATTATAAATTCATACTGTTTGAAGCAAGTCGGCCTTTTTTATGGATTTTTATCGAAACACTGTATCAGTTTTGATTAAATTGTCACTTAAATCTGTGCACGATACAATCGTGACACCCGTGAAAATTTACGTGGTTAAGATTTAAATGAATTTGTGAACGCTGTGCAAAGCTCAATCATCATTTCATTGAAGTCTTTACTAGAAGGACAGCTCTTTCTTTTGTAATTGGCTATACTTTGGTAAAAGAAGCATAAGTAACGTACCTTGACCTCTAGTCTTGGTGTAGATTGTTGGCACATGTAGCCCATTGCCATAGCAACAAGCTGGTAACGTAAACCTTTCATGACGTTTTCATAATCCGCCGGGGTACAATGGCTAAGTGATTTTAACCTCTCAACCGCTTGCGTAACGAATGTCACTAAATCTTCTAAATTCTGAAAATTAGTTTTTCAAAAATAACTATAACTATTATAGCGTTGTTATATGAAATGTTTAAATAAGTTCTCTCTCAAGTATTTGAAATGATTTGCGCTGTAAGTCCTTTGTCCTAAAACATAAAGAAAGAAAGGATAGATTATATTATTTAACATAAAACTTAATAAGAAATTATAATAAGAATTAATTGTAAAAATAATGACTCATTCTGAGATATAACGCAAAAAAAATCTTTCTACAAATGTTAAAATTACTACAATGATATGAAACACACAGACCTGCAAACCCAGTATACAATGTATAACAAAAAAGTCATGAATGAATAACAAATAGAGTGTTAATATATGAACTTGTATTAAGATAGAGAGAAGACACTGCAAGCTTATATGGGAAAACAATTGTGAAATATACAAGGTACAATCAGGAAAATAAAGAACTGCACATAGTTTCGTAAATATAAAGAATAATTTATGCCATATAATACAGAACGTAATTCTATCTCCTCAGTGTTATGTTCACGATTATGCAGAATATTACATAACTAAACGTGATTCTCCTTACAATAGTAGTACACATATAGAAGTATGTTTTTCATTTAATCGCCTGTTCATTACTTTGCCACAAATATAGAATTATAGATTAAAACGTAAAGTTATATTGTGTTACATGTATGAAAATATGACATTTCATACCCGTCCAGTTCATCCAGTGACATACCACGAAATATAGATCAAAACCTAACCATACTCTCCTGCTGTTAAAAAGCTAAACAGATACGGTGAATAAAAACTATAATGTTTCTAAAGACCACGCGCAGAAGGAGAAATGCACCAAGCTACATGATATATAAAGATTTAAGTTTCATATATCAGCCAGTATGTGCAGTATACTGCACTAACAAAACGTTTAGTCTAAGTCACCATAATTTAATAACAGAGCTAATAAAATCCCAGCGTGATATCAGAGGGCAAGAAAATGTTTCGTATAAGGCTACTGAATTTAATTAAAAGTGATAGACTGAAAACAAAAGACTCAAACTCATTTGTGATCATCACCATTGTTTCTAATGATACCTGCAGTGCCATAGCCTGGCTTCGAACCCGCCAAAGTTTATCAACTTTGTCAAACTCGTGGGATGTCAATATCACCCACAATGTTTTGTTCTCCTGTCGGTCTCTTGATATGCTATCAACCATCTAGCAGAAAATATTTCAAACTATTATTACTGAAATGTTTTGCTTAACTCAAACTATTTTCTACGGTGGCCATTCGGTTTTAACAACCCTCTAACGGAATACGATACGAATAGGGAATATTTATTTGTTTCAAAATATCTTTCACCAACTTAACACCAGTGCATGCAATAGCTTCACTAATGGCACAGCCTCTAGTTAATATGTAAAATATGGTGTTTACGAAGACAAAGATATTTTGATCTTTAATACATGTACAACAAACAAAGTTATTTTCCATTTTACGTGTTTTCAATGGAAAATTACGTGTTTTCAATGGAAAACATGATAACATTTAAATAACTGTTACGTTCAATACTTTCTCTGGCCAAAGACTTTTCAGTAATTACGTAACGTTAAATCGTGTATGAAAAATATTGCTCCACCGGAATGACACTGATAAATGTATTTTTCAAAGTTCGTGCTAATGTTTTACCTTATCACAAAATATATCTCATTAATAACAAAAGTAAATCGAACATTTATACTAATAAATATTCTATGACATGTTATGCATTTTCTATTTGAAAGACCACCTTTCCTATCACTCCTATTAAAAATCCAATAGTTATAGAAATAAAAATAAAGCTACATTTAAGTCAACGATAGTTGTCGTAAAACTCCTAAATTGATTGGCTTTGTTTGCAATAGTCTGAAACGGAGAACCTAGTTTCCATTGATTCATTCACAGAGACAGAGGCAATTACGTTCATGTTTATTACTATTGAATGTTTGTTTGTATTGTCAATGCTATATTCTTCTGACGATTGGCAAACTACATAGAACTTCTATGAAAATAACTATATTGACATCTATAGCGCCGAGACATTTAGGCATCAATGCATGCAATTATTTTCTTGGTTTGAATTTTCTTACTTCAGTACTATTTAAACCACAAACTTGCACTGTAAGAGTGAATAAGGATTGGGCAGCATGCATAAAATATTTTCTAGTTTTCTTCAGTACCACGTTTGCAACGTAACTGCACCGGAAGTGTGAAACTGGGCTGGGCAGCATGCATAAAGTATTTCTAGTTTCTCACCAGTGGTGTTCCACAGCCATTATAAGCAAAATTCCCGAACCATACACGACATATTTGGTATTTTACATACAATGACTGGCCTCCGGCTATGAGTAAGAACGCTATATATTTACAATACTTAGAAATTACTCGATACCAGTTAAGTTACTATAGTGCAGTTACTGTTGTTTGTCGTTGATTTTAATTTCACCAATGAAAATACAAAGCTCCACAAATAGATGGAACCAACAGTGATAATGCTGAGCATGATTCCAATGTATTAGTCAGACAGAATATTGTAAACAATTTCTTTTACAATTGAAGCAATTAAACTTCACGTGTGATATGACTGGTGCACGCTTTTAGACAGAAGATAACTGGTATCGAGTTTTTGACGTTTTAACGTTTGTTATTGCCAGCTTTCTTCACGCATATTTTAGATATTTTCCTTCATGGTTTTGGTTCTGATTAAACGCGACGGTGAAAATCGTACTGTCCTTATTGAGAAAATCGTATATATTTATAAATTTTGATATTGACGCCCGCCAAAAGGTCTATGCTATTACAGAAATGGCATCAAACATCCAAATGAGAGAGAGACCATATTACCTTTAAAAATACAATAATGCAGGTCGATTCTTTTCATTTAAAAGTTAGTTTCGTCTGTGTTTGAAATACACTGGTTATACGAGATGTATCAACTTATATTTCTTCAGCTATATGAGACACATGCATGAGGATATATTTTAGTTTTGCACTTTTGTTCGTCCTTGGGTAACTTTCATCCGAAAAATGAAGTTGTATTCGTGAAATATGTGACATCTCAGAGAGCACAGCGGACTCAGTATTCATATAGGAGAATGAAAAAAGAAATGGTACAACATTTCTTTGAAAATGGATACCAAACAGTCGTAACAAAATTATTTTACAGTGCAACAGATATGGTATAGTGGAATTCAAACAAACAAATGGAAAGTTCGTGGAGGCTGTCGGATACGGGGAAAATTTGTTATTTCTGATAAGGTTATGAACTACTTTGGTGGAACCTATAGCATAGGTGGTTGTGCTATATCAAAAAATGTGACAAATGATTGTGTGGAACTTATGAACTTTAAGTTTTATTCTTTTGCTGCAAGAGATACTCTTATTGCTATGAATGGAGTTTCGATGAAATACTTTGATTCAAACTGTCCATAAATTCAGTCGAATTCTAATTTCTATATAGAAAAACAGTTTAATAAAATTTAAACGTTTAAAGGATGGTTTATTGATAAACCTTCGCCTAATACATGTATTTGATGTTTCATCAATGCATCTCATGCAGCCAAAACCAACATTGGACTGTCATGAATACATATATCGTATCTCCAAGGAATGGATTCTACAAAAATATTTACATCCTCTATGGTATACTGGGAACTCTAACTAAACGGCTTTACCAGCGCTCTATAAATACGCTAAAATGACAAATAATGATCAAAGGGTACATAAAGAAACAATTAAGCCAACTTTGCCGTCTTCGTCTAAGCATCGCAGAATTAACACTGTAATGGAACATGCATGTGTGCTTGTAATGTGTTAAAATATAAGTTGAACCTCTCGTCTTAATGTTATTATAAATATATCTCGGAGTTTTTATGCCAAACATAGAAAAAAAAAACTATTCATGTATATTATGTTGATGTAATAATTCCCCATCTGAAGCATCGCTGTTCTGACAGTACCTGCTTAATATAGGATAATTGGTTCAATTACAATATAGCTTACTGCGCATAGAAAGCTGACGTTGAAAAAAGCGAGATGCTAGCTAATAAAACTGATTTCATTTCAAAAGAAGTTAATTTGCCAACGCCGCTGTTAATTTGTTTCTGACAAGTAATTATCTTTTGTGTCTTTTTCGTATGAATAATATATAAATAGTGGGAAGCTAGCATCCGACTTTAAAGGTTAAACAACACATAGATATACACTCACCCCTTCACAGTGATAACACAAATCAGAAGGTGCATCAAAACATTCCGAATTAGTGGGGGTGCTCATGCCATCCATGGGCGTTAGTATAATACTTGATATAGACCGCTCGCTAGCTTTCTTCGCCAGGTTCACGTCCATATCCGAATACGTGCCACTTACAATTCTGTACATTCCCGTAGGCGCACCTACTCTAGGAGTCACAGACGAGGAGATCATCACATCCGTAAAGTCTTCGTTGCGAACCCATCCCTTCCTACGCGGTGTGTTGTCCTTGCTCCGATTGAAAGCGCCTGTTTCGTCAGGAATAGAGAGCATATCTGTATCACTGATCTCTGTGTCCGTGGAACTGTCAAGGTCACTGATTAATCTAGCTGAATTCTTTCCTTCACTTTTGTTATTTCTGTTTCTTTTGTTAAGACGTCTTCGAGCACTTTTTGGTCTTGCATTTGTTCGTCTGTCTGGTGATAATGAACTAACACTATTTAAGGATAATGTATCGTCTGACAGTTCATCTCTAATATTTTCAGCATTTGAAACTAGGGGATCCCCTTTTGCAGACCTCACTAACCGCCGGATCTGTGAATCAGATAATTCTGCTTTTCTTGAACTTCCCACACTTTCTGAATGACCTCTATGACCTCTGTGTCCAAGTCGACAGGAATGAGGTCGTGAAACGCGTGTTGTTTGCTCATTTTGTTTATTATTCTCGTGCTCTCTTGACTTTTCTGGACTTGAATCCGATGAATTCCTTAAGTTGGCTGACAAATTTTGCCGCTGAAATAAATACCCATTTGGTACATCGTTTTCACCAATCCCAGAGTCACGCGATTCTGCTTGATGCAATTTTCCCGAAGTTGGTTTTATTTCAAGTTCCGCTTCAACGTCAATATCAGAATCAATGTCATCTTCGCGTATTGTCGGTAATTTCCGTACGCTGTTAGCGATAAGCACTGAACGCTTACTGCCACAAACAGTACTTACTCCTGATCCCATTGTTACCTCACTCCATGATTACAGTGTCACTCCATAATATTGTTCACCTTAGACCTGAAATAAATCAACGTATTTTTACTATTCAACATTTTAGCAGTCTTGCTTCATTTATAAATAAGTGTAGAAATAGATGTAGCCTGTGTTGGTAGCAACGCTGAAAACTAAATAAATGCACACAAAGGCAGATCTCTTCCAAACTTCTTCAGCCCTGTTCAACAATAAACTCAAGTGCAGTCTTCCTTAGGAATTTTAGCTGTTTTGCTAGGGAATGTAATTCCCATCTATTTTAAATTCCAACTTCAATTTTTGCACCTGTGTGTTGCATACAAAAATTAACGGATGAACGCTGGTACCTTTATTTCAGTTTGGTAGAATCATAAATCTAAACAACGCTCCTTTTGAAAACCTGGTGTGGGTGTATTCGAAACCTCAAATTATTTTCAAAAGAGCATTAATTGGTGGCTTCCTATTATTCTCACAGATAAAATCAAAGCATCATAATAAATGCAATTTTAGAATATATGTTACATGTCAACAATATCAATTTCTTTCGGTTATAATTTCTGACTTATCAAAACCTGTTTTCCGTCTTTCTTAAATTACAAATAACTTGATTTTACTAGGGAAAATGAAAACGGTACGACAGCTAAAATTTGAAAAGATATGGACTAATTATGCCTGAACGGGTTGATATGGTTTCATGCGTGAAATGTCTCGCTGCCCGGTTTCGGAGTCCTTTTTAAAGTGAAACCAACGATTCCTAGTTAAAGAATTTCAAAATGCTTTATAAGCAAAGATTTGCTTCAAGAAAGTATTTTTTATTTTGTCATTATTTGTCGGCATTAATGAAAAACCGTTCGAACAAACTGAAAACAAAATGATCGTCAAAACAAAACCTCATGAACTTGCGACCTAAACATAACACGACAATACCTATCTTTAAGTAGGATTATCTTTAAATAACCTAAAAAGTTTTCAGAAGGGTGTCAAGGAGTGTCAGGGGTTAAACTTAAGCCATAAGATTACTTTTGTACAGAACCTTTAGTTCTAGATCATTTTAAATCAAGTGCCCTTTCCTTTGCAAATAAATTATATTGTGAATCTTTTATTTTAATGTTAGCAAAGAAAACATTTTGATCATTGAAGCTCGATTTATGTTTTATAAATGTTAATCCGATAAGTGATTTGATGTAAACCTATTCAAAGTTGATAAATACAGTGTCATTCAGACCAAAACAACGTATCTTAAAATCAGAAAATATCAAATAAAATCATATTTGACTTTCAGATTTAAAGAGTCGCGTTAATACAACTATCAAAGTCCACTACTATGACTTTTGGTTATGTGACCTTGTTTACGTCGTTATCTTTAATGTTAAGAAAAAGTAGAAAAGTAATTAATAGCTTTTACCTTTCATTCGGCGTGTATAATTTATTAATATATTCAATTTAATCCAGCCTAATCTTTCAGTGATACATGATATACCTACTGCTTCAATTTACACTACATTCATAAAAACGATAATCATTTAGTGACAAAACAAAAATCCGAATTAACCCCAGCATTTAATATTACATATTTCAGATCGCTACCCCGTAGTAAAGACCATTTTTCTCTTATCTGAAAATCGATGATCTTTTCAAAGAGATTAGCAGACGAGAATTTGCAGACGAGAAATATTTATCAGACCACATTGAAAACGATCAACGTAAGATACACAACGCTGTGTCAATCGAAATGGAAACTGAAAACATGCTGCGAAGAAACAATGTGATACAGGGCAAACACAAACGGTCAATATGTATGTACCCCAATGAACTAACTAGACTTTTGTTAAATGAAAAAATATTTGAACAAATTTGTTACGTTTGGTATAATTGTAGTTATCGTCATTTCTTTCTAAAAATGTCCTACAAGTTGGTTCATATAATTATGTTTGAATTTGAAAGGCAGTTCAAAAGAATGTTACACACAATGCCATGATTTTGGGGGGAAAAGGTCCTATCAAATAATAAAGGAAAACAGTTCTGGAAAAAAATACTGCGAATATATAATTAGTTCTGTACCAGTTCTAATGAAATAATACAGCAGAATGCAGTATGCATATTTCATTTTTCTCATACGTTAAAATATACTGACGAGATAAAGAAACGGCTCATTGAAATTTGGCGTTATTTTTTTCCTAACGCTTTTAATTGTTGTGAAATGTAGTAAATCTACATGTACTCTGACCGACAAACACAGTGAACAAAAACTCGCGCGATTTCATTCAGCCATTTGTTCACGTCATGTACCTGGTCATGATTTCCTCGTGCAGTCCGTGCATGTAAACCATGTGGTTTGATTGAACGATTTTTGCACATGTACATGTGTAATACGACACACAACCATATTTTCAGCTATTCTCTGAAAAAACATTAGTTTTCGTAATGCCGAGGCTGAATTCTGAAGAGAGGGCTCAGGTTTTGGCTATGCTTGAATGTGGGCGAACGCAGGAACAAGTTGCTAGACGTTTTAACGTCTCTCGTTCGACAATTGTGCGTCTTATTCGACGTGTTAGAGACACGGAAACGTCTATCGATAGACCCCGTTCAGGTAGACCGCGTGTAACGTCAATACGACAGGATAATTATATACGTCAACGTCATTTACGTGACAGATTTGTGACGGCGCAATCTACGTCACGTATAGTTGCAGGTAACCGTGGACGTCCAATTAGTCGACATACAGTGAGAAATCGACTCAGAGAACGCGGAATTACCTGTCGTAGGCCCTACCGCGGTCTAATTCTAACGTTACGCCACCGTCACCAACGTCTTATTTGGGCCCGCAACCATCGCGGCCAGCGTTGGCAGAACGTAGTGTTCAGTGACGAGTCGCGTTTCAACTTGTGGAACGCCGACGGACGTATCCGTGTCTATAGACGACGCCATGAACGCTACGCAAACAATTGCGTTTTGGAGCACAATCGTTACGGTGGAGGTGGAGTAATGGTGTGGGCAGCAATCAACCATAGGTTTAAGTCCCAACTCGTCGTTTGCCAAGGTAATCTCACAGCCAGGCGTTACATCGACCAGATATTACGTCATGTAGTTGTCCCTTTATTCCGTCAACGTCAAGGATTAGTCTATCAGCACGACAACGCGCGACCTCACGTTGCACGCGTCACCAGGGACTTTCTACAGGCTAGAAACATTAATGTTTTACCTTGGCCGCGGTGTTCACCGGACTGCAATCCGATTGAACACGCGTGGGATTATCTCGGACGGCGGTTACGCCAACGTCAACCCCAGCCAGCAAACGTCCGGGAACTGGTAGCAGCGCTGCACCAGGAGTGGGCCAGAATCCCACGGTATCTGTTACGCAACTGGTGCGGCTCTATGAGGCGTCGCCTTGCTGCTGTAGTTGCTAGCAGAGGTGGCCACACGCGCTACTGATTTTTCTAATGCAATTTCTCCGACCGGGCTATTAAAATTCAAGAGTTAAGCTTAATGCGACAATGAAATGATTTCTTATCGACCATAAATTCTTGTAAAGCATCTAATTTGCGAATGGAATTGTTCTTTTCTAATTTTGAATCACGGTTAACGAAAAATTGTATACCGAGTTTGAATGAGGCGTTTCTTTATCTCGTCAGTGTAAATTCAATTGTGCATGAATTAATTTCAATATGCAGTATTAAGAGAAGATAAGATAGCTCCTTCGTTTTTAAATGCTTCTCATAGATTGTCATGGAACGTTTTAAGACAACCAGTTTTTATGCAGTGTTTTATAATCATTTATGATTATTATCTTAAACAATATTCAAGACTTTAGATGCAAATGCAATACAGACAACAACAAAACACCAAGTATAAACATCTTTGATTTACATAATTGTTGCCATTGTAAACCTCCGTTTTGTTTTGATCTGTAACAAACATAAATCATGTTTAAAGTGTATGATCATTAACAAATACTTGAAGAAATTAGAACTGACACAAAATTACCCTGTCCGTTTTTTCTCTTTTAAACACAGACGAGACATTGTTCTATTGTTCTTTTAATGTTCTGCTGACTGATATGAAAGAAAAATATAAATTTGTCAGTATCTTATATCATAATTATCACAATACAGTATTTTGACAATTTTGAAAGGACACTTTTTTTAAAAGGACACAACATTAATTTTAACGAAAAAGCTTCATCATTTGGGCTTTTAAAGATGACAGTAGACGCTACTTACAAAAGAAATTGTATAGATTTATAGGATTTAGAGATAACATATATTTCATTCAGAGTTAAGAATTTATGACAGACACTTTTCTATTTATACGCCTACTTCCGCTGAGAAGTGCAAAACTATTGAGAACAATATGAACAGTCTGAGTGAAAGCCCACGTGAATGCTATGATAATACGAAGCTTTTATTTTATTCATTTAAAAATAATTTATGTTTAAGGTTTCGTCTATACTTTACAATGCAGTCTTTTGAAAGCTTCGATTTTAATGTGAATTATTTCCTGTACCATATCAACAATTTACAGCAGTTTAAGACACTAAATTAGACCATAAAACTAAAATTGAATACGAAAAGGAAAATATCTTATATTTCTAAATGGTGAGACGGTCCTTTTATAACATGTGCTTAATTAAAAATTGATATTTTTGTGATCTGTTTATTCAACATTGCTGATCTAACAATTTCTTCACTCTAAAACCAGTCATGAACAATTTTAATCAAGCGCCAGACGAAAAGCAAAATTACAAAATGTTTAATATACAGAAAAGACTATTGTGATATAGCTGAAATTTCGTTTAAAAATTTTCATTTCATTCCTTACATGAATAGAAGTTGTTGACAGTGGTAGTGGCAACTTTCAGAGGACAATTCCAAAATGAAAATAATATGTAATCATAATTTTTCTTTCACTAATATGTCAATCATGTCCCATCGCAATGGGAATGATTTGTAAACAACTCATTCTGGAGGGAAGCGCATACATTTCCTTCGAAACATAAAATGGTATGGTTACTGATTATAACTTTTAAAAAATATTACAAATGTCATTTCAAAACTGGGTCGTTTTAATTAAAAAATGCCTTCTGGAATGACAGATCTGCAAGCTGAATAGAAATAAACTAAAAATCAGCAAATCTGAATTGTTTCGCACGCAAAAAAACAACAACATTTTTTTGGTGTTGTAGTAGAATTTTATAAAAATGTGACTATTTGTAAATGGGATTATATAACGTGTATATCAAGCTGTACTAAATAAAATAGGTAGAGTGCATCTCTCATTTAAATACAAGAATAGGTATCGTGACTATCAATTGAAAAGTATTCTATACTTTAAAAAATGGGTCTCTTTCAAGCTAAATTGAAAAGGATATGATAAATGTCTAATTTGTATTCACGTCGGGTGGGAGCAACATTAATTATTTTTTAAATATTCACATGCTTTCATAGCATCTGTTTTATTATCACTTCCATCTCATCTCCCATTGCAACCAACCTTTCAAATATGGTGAAATAGTCCTAGGAAAGAGCATATATCCCATTGGAAAACGTTATATATCCCATTGGAAAATGTTGTATATCCCATTGGATATTCCTATACGGCGTTCTATAAAGTAAAAATGAATAAAACAACTTAAATATAAATATCAGAAAATTGTGGTTTTACTATTTACTATCTAGCAGTAAAACTAGTCCTTCCAAAATGGTAAAAATGGTCCATGAAGAAACTGACAGTGAGAATATACCCCCTTGAAAACAACATATACAGCATACTTGGGAAAAAATGTCGTTTTAACAACGGGAAAAATGAAGACATAAATAAATATCAGAAAAGTTGGTTATTGATATTTCCATTAACGTATCGTTTTCAAAGTGAAATAGAAATATTCTCTTCAACGATGAGAAAATTTTCCATGGTATAACTATAACATTTACATCATTATTGTGCACATGTAAAGTGTACGGGGTTGTTCATAAGGGAAATAGTGAATAATTTCTTTGATGCATATCTTAACTTAATGTATTTAGAAATTAATCCTGGGAAGGTGCAGGTGAACGTAACTACTAGACTCTTTATGGCAGATTTAGGACACACTATACCTCTCTCTATAAACATCTATTTTCAAAACAAAAATTCAAACAGTCCATTTTGTGGTGAGGTAGAAAATACATAGAACTTCTTTTTCAGCTGTCTTATACATTAAAGAGAATGCACATATATCATTAGCAACATCAGGCCAATAATCACAGTTACACTAATTACATTGTTCTATTACAAGCACTGTTAATAATTCAATGTATCTACATGTACATAAATATATACAGAAAACAGAGATTTGATACGTAGAGTTTTGATACTTCAGAACAATTACTGCCATGGAAAAATACCTTTGTATCCCAGGTCCTTTGCCATTTTAGCCCTACTACCTAGGTTTAACAAAAGTCCTTCCAAACCTCCATATGTCTAAAGTGACATGCTTGAACTTTTAACCTCATGTCTTCTATTTCGCTTCCTTCCTTCCTATCCCATCTTTTTAAATATCAATATATTATAAAGTTGTTACAGTATATAAGCAGTTCAATTCTTTTCCTCAACATGTTTTTATTCTACAGTTTGACAAATTTATTTCTCTTATCATATGGGCAAACGAAGAAACTGCAAGCAGAACAAGTACGTTTCTAAAAAAGCGAATAGCTCCAAACTCAATCCTTTTTATTCTACAGTTTGACAAATTTATTTCTCTTATCATATGGGCATACGAAGAAACTGCAAGCAGAACAAGTACGTTTCTAAAAAAGCGAATAGCTCCAAACTCAATCCTTTTTATTGATGTTTGTTTTATTGTAACAATTGCAATTATGTCTATAAATATTGTTAAACCATAAAGCATCTGAAAATATAAGTATTTTAATGAATTGAATTCGACATGGTTGCATTTTTACCCTGTAGCCCGCGGACCTGGTCCATCATTCAATTTTGGTAATACAATTTATTATTTGAAGGGGTGTTCAATAAAAATTTACTGACTGAATAGGGAACAGTGTAGACCATGATCAGACTGCACGGATGTGCAGGCTGATTTTGGTCTGCACTGGTCGCAAAGGCAGAACCACTTGCCGCCAGCGGGCTAAGGGTTAAGTGATCTTAATTGTGTTTTTCCGATTGCGCTCCAAATTTAAAGCATAGCTTCTTACCTAGAATACTCCTTAAAATCTGACTTTAAGACGATTCAATGTTTTCATATAACTAAAATATCAGAGCATTGTAGCAGGTCAAAATGTGTATCACGAATTTGCACTTTAAAACGCTTCGGTAAATAACAAGGTTTACAAGATAACAATATTGGAGCAATGTAAAATTTATTTAGGGTCAACCTGGTCTAGGACTGGTAAAAAGGTAGATAATAAACTGCATAATTCTGATACTCAAGGAACATCTGGATGATTCAGTAAAAGTGGGTCTCTGTAAAATATATCATGTGCCTGGTTACAAATCGCTGCAATATTACAGAACTATAAAACGCAAGCTTTTAATTAGTTAAAGTGCTGTAACACAGCAGCTGGCACCGCAGACTTTGGATATTGATATGTAACCGAACAATAAAATAACGTGGTGAGATTGGGGAAAATATGCCAAAGAGTCTTTCAGCAAGCAGCATTAAATGTTCCAGACTATCTTTTTCTTCAAATTTCTAAAAGAAAAAAATGTTTCAAAACCTGAAGAGCTGATCTCGACCCAGGTATGGATCGTGTAGCACAGTCTTAAAAAACACACGAAAATGTCTTGACAGGAGCACTTGACAAGAGTCTCTGTTATGTAAAGTAACACGAAATTATTTAAAATTCAGTGCTGATTTGTACACTTTGAGTCGCAAAAAATGACATTAAAGGGTATACACTCCCTTCTCAACAATCGAATTCAGTGAAAGTTTCAAGTATGACGCGTGTGTTTGCTTTGAACGTTAGCAGATTTTAATACAGAATTCCGCCGTCGTTACCGGAAACTTATTAATGCAATTCAAGTATATTTTAGATATGTTATGAATGAAAATGCAGTAATTACTAACTATATTTACATTCTCCCTGTTCTTTTCCATTCAAAAATTATGACGTTCATTTCGTATGAACAGCAAAAGGAAAGGCGCTAAAGTTACTTCAACGCTGCTTAGTGATAATGGTCCGCTGTTTTGAGGACGTCCGCGTATAGTCAGGGAGAACGTTCTTTAGATGACGTCGCAGTTGTTCCGTCTGGTGAACGGAATGGCCGGGAAGTGCTTTTAATGTTAAATGCAACAAAATGTTTGCAATTTATAATATAATCTTGTTTACAAATGGAAAGGAAATATAATGTAAATATAAGAAATGAAACTTTTTTTTCGGTGTTCATGCGAAATGAACGACATAATAGGATCGGCAAAATAAACATGAATCGCTTAATTTGCCGATCCTATTCAGTCGTTCACTTCGCATGAACACTGAGAAAAAACAGATCTGTATATTAAGCTCATATAAAGATTAAAAGAAAGACCACAGTGTTTGCATACCGTGTTCAATGCTGTACTTAAAAAGAAGAACCCGTCCACTCCACAAAATGACTTGATATAGTCCAAACCGAACTGCTAAATGTCTCATCTGTTACGTATAACATACACAAATAATCCAAAATTTTAATTTCCAATATAAGCAAAATAGTTCATACTTCCTTTCTAATGGTGTTAAACTGATATTATGTAATTCATAGGTAACGAAAACCTTTATCGTCAGATTATTGAATTAATCGACTATCAATATTTATTTAAAAGTCTAAATTCGGAATGTGACGTTTCCCTTCAATTCATTTATCACCCGATAAGACGGTGGCATTACATTGATTTTGATATAGAATTTACAATTTCATTGCCAAAAACTGTTCTCTTTGCGCGTTCTTCTGTTGATCTGCAACGGGAAATTTATTTTAAAAATGATGCTTTACATTAGGAATTTTAAATTAGTATTCTCTCTATTTCGGTGACAGATTCGTTTTTTGTTGTTGTTTTTTTTTTTTTTTTTTTTTTTTGCTATCTTTGTCTCAAAACACAATGGCTGTGTTTATTTCAGTAAACGCTTTACTCTAAACTCTAAACAATCGATTGTTGACAGAGCTTTACTTACGATTTTCTCGAATAAGTTATGACTGATAAAGCTTAACAAAAGTCGGTGGCAGGCATTGCATTGCTTATGCTTTTCTAAGCCAGTCGGCGGATGGGAAACCTTTTTCTTATGCTTTTCTTGAAAATTTGATCGATGAATTATTCCCGCTTTTCCGAAAAGATAAATTGATAAGGCAGCAGTTTATTTAAGCCTTTATTTATATTTTGTTCTAAAGTCAACGTAGAGAACGATATATATCTATATATGATATAAAGAGACTTAAAGATTGACTGAAGAATATTGCTTTACACTAGTTTTTGATAAAAACAAAACAGATGATTGAAATTGCTTTTATTATTTACGGTATTTTGAGCTTCATTGAAATTTAAGCCAGTACTTATTTGAGATGTTTTAACTGAAGCAGAAAATATGCGTACTTCTAGGAATTTGTTTTATTCATATTTAAAGTTTTAATTCGTAACAAATTACTATCCCGGTTGGTTGTTTCCGTCCCAAACTAAATAGAATGTATCATGACATTTCAATTTTTATGGCAAATTATAGTAATTATATCAAAGTGTTCCCTAACTTTTAAAAGAGTACCGGTATTGATGGTAATAATAGAATAACACCCCTAATGCTTGCTGATTTTATCTCAGAGATTTACCTAACATAGGACTAAACTTGGAATAAATGCAAAAATTTCTATTGTAATACAAGATGTTTCTAACAGATAAACGGAACAAAAGAATATCCGTAAAACACTTGTTATTCAATGACAGAATTAAAGTACATACTCTTGGTGAACGTAATTATAGCGGTTTCCTTCTCCATTATTTCACGAATAATTTTAATTACCCCGCTTTGGTACCTGTAAATATTTTGAAAACGGAGACAGGAGGCAAATTTTCAAGTACATTTAACATTTTACGTGATTTCTTTCTTCATATATTTCAATAAATTAAATCTCAAGTTTCGTGTAATTAAGTTCACTTTTTAACGTGATCCAATATTGATTAAGACGCCGCATAGGCATAAAAGACTCTAAAAGTTACTCCGCCCACATGAAATTAGGAAGAAACCCTTCAGTTAAGCACAAAACGTCTAGACTTCACAGTATAAATACGCAAAAACACCCGAGTTGATTCTAATATTAATTGAAACCCCTCGAGTCTTATTTATCAGACACTAAACAAATACTACCCAACACCCGTTAAAATCCCCAAAGTCCACACACGGTATCTTTATGATCTTGATAAAGTCAACACTACAGCTTATACTGCGATTCCTACTCTCGATGAACTACTTTAATAAATCATAGGTGATAATCCAGGAGTAGATATAGATCAATCAAACTGTACCCTCCGGATCAAGAGCTACCCAAGTCAAATATCAAGTTAATGAAGAGAGTGGACCGGATTATTGATACAAATCTCAATAAATGCCCCCTGAATACTCTATTTAAATAGACAATCATAGATAAATACGAAGACATTGCGAACCATCGGAACAGAAAAATATTTGGCCCACAATAAAACATAGGAACGATTACGTATGTTCATTAACTAGGGTCATGATAAATGTGCAATACAATATGCTATATATCAATATTTAGGCCTCCAACGTTTCATCTAACTGACAAATTGGAACAGTTATTAAACCGAATCGCCCGATGATATGATTAATTTACTTGTCTTGAACAATATTGAAATCCCCATTCACATTTAGTTCGCTTATTAAAAATATTTTAGAACATCATTTCAATACTGATAGTTGCTAGTCTTTCACATTCATACAGTTAGTGACTTTGCAAGTGTGAGTCAATATTATCAAATATTATGTCACATAATAATATAAATTCTTATTTCAGAAAGAAAATGTAGTTCCAAATCATGTTGGATAAAATATTACGACAGAAGATATACAGCCGTATATATCCTGTTATTAAAGATTAGATATTACAAAGGATAAGCATCTTCAAAATTGGGTAACTCTTTTAAAACTATTCGAAAGATTCTACACCTTTAATTCCGCACTTTTGCAGCAACTGCAGTGCCTGGCACTAAATAATCAATGGTTTACTTGCACCACATTGGTCGTTTTGATAAACTCCAAAAATCCAGAATTTTCTTATACATTTGTTGTCCAGTTCGTCACCAGTTAGCGACTGTTAAAAATTTACAACTTCTGAAGTAACGTTCTGTTTCAAACTAGTCTGGCTGAATTTCTTTCTTTTGTTTTAATTGGGAGTTCCAACGATTTGCATCACGTGACTGTATTTATCCTGGAATGGCTTTATATCTGATTTGGGATATAAACAAAAGCGTTAACTAGTCAATTACACTTTAACAACATTAAAAAATACTTGAAGATTAACATATTATATTTCAGTCGTAAGCTAAAATAGGAAACCCATTAGGCAAATTTGCACAGTGGCCCTTTCTGACAGGTGTTTTGTATAAGTAATGTGTTTTAATGGTGTTATGCTCTTTGCGTGGTTGGGATTAGATTTATTTATAAAATACCAGTTCTAAAAGCCTATTCATTCAATGTCCATAAACAACGTTTGATTAGCATATGCCAAGAGAAAAGGTCAAAATTTTTAAAACCACAGAAGGAATAGCCCAAACAAAGTTATAAACTGAAATATTTTGCTATCAACAAAATATAAGAGGGCATTGCCATCTCTCAATAATAAGGCTTATCAGTTGCCAAACATTTCACTTTCCTTTGTCCTTAAAGAAGTCAACAGACGAAATATGTAATGTTTCTAAAGTGTGACTGTTTAGAAATCAAAAGGAATAAAAAGGCGTCTTCAAACTGAGAAAACGGTAAACTGTTAATGTTTTCTCACATGAATCTTTTTAAAAGGCAAATAAAAACGTTGCCGTGTAAACTGTATAAGAAAAAGAGGTCTATGATTTTATAATGAAGATCATGGTTTATGTTGAAAATTATGGTTGGGATGTATGATGATGATGATGATGTTGTTGTTGTTGAAGCTGTTATTGTAAATTATGATGATGATGATAATGACTGAACAGTTAAAAAACGATCGTAATACATGCACGTACCTTACGTCATATCTGCAAAAATATAAAAGCTGTTTGATCAGTAATCCATTCAAATATTAGAAAAACACTGAACAGGACATTTAAAAACAGTCTGCATTTATGAAACACGTAAATATAATGTCAACAGATAATTAACCATTTATGTAAAAAAAAAATAATGTGAACGTAATTGTTTGCGAAACAATACAATATATTCCCGATTATCTAGATTTTACACGACACCGTATACAAAATTGTCCTGTGTGTTAGATTAACTTTGTCAAACAATACAGCAATGATGAATGAAGTCTGTAAAGCCATTCTTCTATCTTACCATCTAACCTTTAATTATGTATGGGACACATTTACAGTTGAACATATAGATTATTATCCCTTAAGGATTTGTGTATCGTTGAACCTTTTAATATGGTTGTCACTTAAACTTATGTATCAATAAAAGGTCTATATAAGATCCGATTAAAATATTACATATTGAACTTTTTGTTACAGTCTTTTGTTCAAGGTGGAATTAGAACAGGATGAAATGGCACTAGGTGCTATAACCGGACAGTGCTGATCGGATACTTGAACTTTTGATCCGGTGGTCGCTTTGTTGATTAGTCATTTCGAATGGATTAGTTCTGGTTGTAGATTTCAAAATTGCTTTTCTCTTTCAAATACTTACTTAAAATACAAAGAAAACTTACCCCCAAGTCATAAAGTTCTTAGGTGTGTGACCTCATCAGCACCATTTCCTAAGGTATATTTTCTTAAATGAATCTCAATATAACCAGTCTTGATAAGTCATATGCATAAGCACGAACCATAAAATCTCGTTATAAAAGGTGTTTGACGTCATTGCATCAGACGAACAGCTGTGGTCTTCAATAGCTTAATTACATTGAATATCAAATAGAGTTTTATAATTAAAAACTTGAACACCAACCACCGATCCGGAAGTTTGTGTGTTTGTTCTCTTGAATTTGACAAGAACTGAATTTTACAAAAATGTAAATTAGCAGAGGGCCCCTATTGTAACCACTCCACACATCATACCTGTATTTTCGGCACAACAGAACGTATTTGCGTCACCATGTTTTCTTTACTTTCCTGTCGCTATTCTACCTTAATGTAACAAGCATTCCAATTATATACAAACGTATCAGAAATAGCACTACAAATTAGCGTGTAGCAAATATTTGCTATCTGTATAAAGCTGTCATGATAGTTTCTTAAAATTAGTTTTCACTTGCATGACTTTCTTAAAATGTTTAAACACGGCCGACTGTATCCATTCAACGTCTTTCAAACCTGCTATTTACCTTGCAGTGATTGATCTACTGCACAAATTGCACGCTATCGAAATCCAATTAATATTTTAAATTCCCTAATTACTCATCTTAAGGGTGGCACATGATCAATATAGCTGCATTTCAAACAATTGCGTCTTATGCAAACTGGCAGCATAAAGGAGAAGTAGATTTAAAGTTTATCTAAATAACCTTTGTTCTCGCTATCAATTTGTGTTGCAGGAATTGGACCCTTGACATTGTCTGAACAAGCATGTAAGTATAGAAAGACATGGTTACAGTCGTTATGAAAGGAATTTCTAGATCTTGCCAAGAATTCTTGACAAAAGAATCTTTTTAAAATAATATAAAATAAAAAAGTGGAAAACCACAGGTCGTCCAACACGATATAAACGAAAATGTTGCAGACTCTGTTTGATTGAGCCTGTTCATGGACGATAGTGGGGATGCAGGCTACCGAAATATACTGAAATAGATACACGTGTCAATGCGAACATATTAACTGTATTTTGTAAAATACAAAAATATTGAATGTAAGGATGATATAAATAAAGCGGCAAAGAAGGGCCTAACGATCTACAGGCCTCACAGGCTTAACTGGTCTTTTGGCATTGTATTGTCTCTGTAAATCCCAATGTTATCATTTGTATAGGTTTGGGATAAAGCTATCAGCTCAAGCTATTATGGTTGTTATTCCTTTCTGCGTTAAATGGGTGGTCCAAGGTTGGTTCTTTGACCCAGGACCATGATTGTATAAGCTGGATAAATGTTTATTGGATGATGCGACAGACTGAATATCTAATCTCCAGCTATAATTGTTTCAAAGAATGAGATTTTTAAGGCTTTTCTGTTGCCATATCATCTAGAGTTCTTCATTTATTGTCACCACTTATATAAACTTCAAAGAGTTTCAGCGAATTTAACCTAGTGGCATTGGATGATTGGAGATGATGTTTTTTGTTAATGGTTATGACTATGACGGTCGACGGGCAACTTTCGTACTGGTCGTCTAGCAGAACGTCTGTTAATCGTTTTCTTTTAATGATGGAGATGAGAGGCTGAATGCACATGAAATCAGCAGTTGAAATGTCGAACATTTTCCATACATAAACAATTGCATACATATGTATCCACTGCCATATTGCACTGCTAAAATGTGTCCGTTAGATTTCAAACTTTTATTATTTTCATTCTTAACTAATCAAAGGAAAACAAATACAAACTACAGCAAAATGAATGCACGATTTCAAGAGCAGTTGCTATACAAGGCCAAAACGAACGGAACATATATCAATGAAACACGATCTTATTTTCCAATGCAATGAGACAGAGAAAACCGATAAAAAGTCATGGTTACATTATTTATTGATGAAATGAAACCAGAAGAACATTTGATTACTTTTCCAAGTATTAAGAGGACATGCATTAGTTATATAAAGTACGTGTTAGGTTTTATATGAAAATCTAGATATTACATTAAAGGGAAAGGTAATGTTGTTCTTATGTTAATTTCGCCTGCTAGGATTTCTAAAATCATTTAAAGAAGTGAAAGAATTTTCAAAACTAGCTTAAAAATGAGAAAGTTATGAGCATTTAAATATTTAATCAAAATGGAGGCTATTTTGTTTCCATGGCAACGAAAGAAAACATGGCGGATTTATTAAACTTCTAGATGCATATTTAAACTGTACTTACTTATTTCTGTAAAATAATTTCTCAACTTTTATTGCTAAAATGAAAGAAATTACCATGCTTTACATCTTACACCCAAAAATCATATGAAATTAATCTTTTTAAAATGTTATTTGCTAAGTAAACAATTCATCAGTGTGTAAATGATGTCATAAACACACTAAAATGGCTGCCTCCATGATCAGCCATTTCTTAAATTTCAAACTGCCATATCTTTTTCAATAGTGGTCTGATTTTAAAACTTCTTTCAGAGTGATGAAAGGCTTGAGGATGGCTTTCGTATAAAATTAACTTATTGTCAGGCATTCCTTACCCTTTAAGAAAGAAATGACTGATAATAAACCCACGGTTAGATCATCTGTTGAGGAAATGTTACCAGTAGAAACATTCAATACTTTATTTCAGTTGGAAAGAAGAGATGCATTAGTTAAATAAAGGAAGTGTTACGCTTTATATCAAAGAAATCAAACAGTGCCACCCTGTCTTGTCTTTAACTTTTATGTTTTCTTATGATAAAAGACAATTGCATAATTATTTTTTTAAACAATAAGAAAACGCAGATTAGAAAGAAATGTCGTAAAAGACGGTTCACTGCTTTAGAACATGAACGGTTTCATAGAATTAACAGCAAATATGGAAGTTTTCCCTCATGATTGTTCGTTAAAATTCAGTTGTAGCAGAGAGCCATATTCTTATTAGAGCAATTAATTACTCATGTCTCGAATATGTCACATTATCGATAAAATATCACAATATATACCGTAGATAGAAGTATGTTGTATGTGTGTAAACGATATCAAATTGCATTATTTTATAGGTCTCTGTTGCTCTACAACATCCCAAAGGACTACTAAGCAGGTCACCTACGTTCAGACAGGAGTGACAACACATGCAGTATGGAGTATTTTTTTCATTCCAGTTTTTAACTCTTTTTTTTTTTTTACTTTTAATGAATTTTTATTACAAATTTATTTCGTTTGTAGATAACTTAGAAGTTGGTTGAGTATTGTTGTAAATAACAGTCTTTAACATCCAATAACTGGATTGTAATGTACATTAATTGGACTTAAATAAAGATTTAAAACTAAACCACAATTAGTTAAAATGCCATTATATACAGTATTGTCCGCTTACTAAACAAGGTATACAATTTTGGTCACATAATACAACAAAGATCAACTAAGAGATTTGTTTTATAACTACATACGGGCCAAATTTCATCAGATTAATTAAGAACATATTGAAATGCTATATTGAAATATAACACTATCCTTTTTATCTTGCTTTAAGTTGTCATAAATCGGATTAATTGAATAAAGATCCGGTTGGATATTTAATGACACCAGCGGTCAACAGATCAAGATTTTACCACTGGGGTCATAAACTGACGTACATGTATATAATAGACATTATTTCATATTTTACGAGATAACAGAAATGGGTCTCACATTGTAAAATGAAATAAAATCTAAAAGCTATTTCAAACATTTTAATATATATGTAGAATGTACGTCTAAGAATATGTATACAAATAAATCTTAACTGTAAATGCTAAAATACAAATAATAATAAAACAAAGACTCATATTTCTGTGTAAGATCGAATTCGCCGAGTGAACACCAGGTGCGATATTTCGACAAGTGGCGTAACCACTAGTGAAAATGTATATTCTGGTTTTAAAAAGATATTTTTTATGCTACATCTACAACATTTCTTTTGTTTTTTTTTCAGTGTCAGATTGTCACCAGATTTCCGTACCAGTGAAAACAATATTACATTGAATATGTCAGATATATTTCACTCAAATATGTCAATAATATGCATAAAAATAAACATGTAATAAATGACACTTGTAAACACTCGTGCAACATTCTTTAAGACTGATAGAGTTTCCTAGCCAGCCTTAATCTCTAAGCAAGTAATAACAAACAAAATGTGCGCGTAGCATAAATGGGTGTACATTTGCAATTTGTATGATAATTTGTACTTTACATTTAAATCCATATATTATTTTATAGCCATTGCTATCACGCAAGTCAATGTTTAAGATATTTATTTTATCACACTAATTATTACGGTATATAATATGTACTTATTTTCAGAGAAATAAAAAAAGTCACGTATTAAAAACTTTGAAAACTGACATTCAAGGGCTGAAAAACATAAATAATTAGCATGATACCCAAGTGGATGAACTATAGAAAACTCAAAGCTGGCCGAAATGGCCTGAACGGTTTATTTAAAAAATCTATACTGTTTTTAATGAGTAGAGAAAAACATGTAGTCTAAAAAATACTATTCAAAACATGGCAATAAATACCTGAACGTATATGTCTATTCCAGTTAATGAGAAAAAATCCTTTATTTCATTATCCTTGTCCAGATCTTTGGGTAAAATGATTTCCAATTAAAATTTCATCAAACGCTCGTAATAGATTTAGTATGAAGACGTTCTTTCTTTACTATATCACATGCCTTATTTATCGAACGGGTACCGAAATATTTAGTTCTTCACAGACCAGTACTAACTAGGTCTTTCATAATACGGATAAAACAGTTGGATAAGGTTTGTCACAGGAATCTTTGCCAAAATCCATTTAAGGAGCAGTAAACAAATATATACAAACAGCTTTTGCATGTACGGCCAAGTTATACATTCATACTGGGGTTTAAATGTTGTGTAGACATCAATACTAATAAGGTGCAAGTACGTACCCAGTGTAACTTGAGTGTCTCTCTATAGCTTTAATACGAATGTTATGACTTATTTAAAAATTGATAAAATGACCCCCTGTGGGTGTACGGCTACGTGATCGTTTGCAGGTGCCTGGTAGCGATCAGTTGATTTGGGCTACCAGACATGGCACCGTGTGCTCGACTTCGGACTGTAGTTCATTGAACAAAACAATGACCGATTCCTGATACATTTGCACTAATCCGTCATCGCCATCATTTTCGAAGAAATCAAATTGTATTTTTGAAATAACTGAGCCGAACGCCAAACATTCTACGTATATCAGTATATTTATAGTTAATGTTGCAGATAATTTCTAGTTTTGAGAGGGCTTTAAACTCTAATGCAGATGTTCTTTATTTAAATTAACGTACCAGCCACAGAGAGAGAGGGAGGAGGGGGGGGGGGGGTGGAGAGAGAGAGGGAGAGAGAGAGAGAGAGCAAAAAGACATATAAGTAGATTTGTTTATACCGTCTGAACTTTATTTGGTGTTAAAACAGTTTGGAAAAAAAACATAATCAACTTAAAGGATTTGTCACGTATTGGGGGTATCACCCGGTCGTCAACTTACTTTGATAGGTTCACTGTAAAACCAGTACAGGATGAAAAGTAACGCGAATGCGTGCATTGAGAACCCACTCTCTAAACAAATGTTACGTGATTCATTGCGTGATGATACATAATAGCCATTCAGTTTTAAATTGTATTACAGTCCTCCAGGGGTAGACAAAACAGTTGGAATTTCATTCTGATTGATTACATGTAATTAAAACTACAAACACAATTTGCATATAGACAAAATACGTTTTGCTGAATGCATGCTTAATTTGATAGGCCTGGAATGTCAGAATATACAGCTTATGTAAATTGCAATCATTAACCTTTAGCCTGCTAAATTTCTATAATGGACTGGTCCATCATTCAGTTTGAGCAGTACCATTTATTATTTGAAGGGGTGTTCAATGAGAATTTACTGATTGAATAGCGAACTGTGCAGACCATGATCAGACTGCACGGATGTGCAGGCTGATCTTGGTCTGCACTGGTCGTAAAGGCAGAATAGGCTAAGGGTTAAAAAAAAAAGTTTTTTTTTCTCAATAAGACATAACTATGTACGGTTCACTATTTACTGAGAAAACCCTCTTTCTGGTCTGCAGATACTAGTAGTCTGTGTTATTAAAGCTACTCGCCCTATGTTTGGGTGAAATTTTTGAACATGCTCATTTCCACCAAGTTTGGCACAGAATGTATATAATGACACTGAAATGATAAAGTAGGTGAATTTTAATGTTACATTATTAAAAATAGATATTGATAAAAATGCAAGAAGAATATAACTTATTAAAATTTTCTGCCTTATTTCAAAAGCGTTCAACGGTTTATTACCTTCGGCACAATATTAAAGTCACTTTCAGAGTACAATGTCCTCATTTTTTATGGATTTTTGAGGGAAATTATTTTTCGTCTAAAATATGTGGGTAAGTCCCTTTGAAGTTCTTGTAAAGTGCAGTGTTGGCAGTTCGCATTTATATAGTCTCGTTATTAATAAGGAAAGTAAGACTACATAAAAAACAAGTTAATTATAAAAATATGTGAAAAGAAAGACATTTATCTGTTTTCTACGATTGTGTAAGATAAATTGAACAGAGTTACTTTTCATTTGTAATACAGACGTTTTTGCTCGTGCTTTAAAGTTGTCAAAAGGTAACAAATGTAAGCATGAGGTGTTTTGAATATTTTATTATTATTATTATTATTTTGTAAATCAGTTGACCTATTCAGTGAAAACTGTATATATTTTTAACATACAGTCCTCAGATATTTCCATTCTCATTCTTTGGCACTATTATGGTCCATTATAATGAAATTAAACGAGAAATTACAAACATGCATACATTTTTCAAACTCACACATGTGAGTGCACTGTTAGAAATACAGCCATAGTCCAATGAGAGTAAAATTTGAGAAAGTTTGACAATCTGCGACGCGAGTTTCACATGTCTTTTTATATACAAGTATCTATTTTCCTGCAGGATATAATTGGTAATTTTCTCCCAACACAGTTTAGCGGAAGAAGACCATTTTACAAGCTATTATGGATTTTGAACAGCTAACCGGTGAAGAAAATAGCACCAATCGTTAAATATTTAACCTTTAGCCAGCTGGCGGCAGAAGATTCTATCTTTTCGATCAGTGCAGACCAAGATCAGCCTGCACATCCATGCAGGCTGATCATGGTCTGCACTGTTCGCCATTCAGTCAGTATCTTTCTGATAAGCACCCCTTTTAACAGTTAGTAGTACTGTCCAAATTGAAAGATGGAGAAGTTCATTATAGAAATTTAGCAGGATAAGGGTTAAAGTATTTACCATGTTTTCCAATACGTTGCATCTGTACCAGTTCTTTTATTTGAGTGACATTTTTGTTTGGTTTGTGTATTTCCGACCATCAGGTCAAATCAGATAAGCTTGTCTTCCATTTTCTTTCCGGATGTTCACTACGTTAACAATCCATTGACCAAAACACAATATTTGTGTGAAAATACAAATGCATCACACGCTTTGATTGCCAATTATTCCAATTTTGAAATCACTAAAGTCTAGAGAACGACTAAATGACGGCAGAAGCTTATTGTCAGTAAACTGTTCAGGTCATCCATTTACTAGTTACCCAGACTGGTTTGTATTGACCATTCGTGTTAATTTCTTTAATTTCTAACTGCAAATGTAATACAGTATTTACATGCCAAGGACTGTTACAAAAGTAACTTTACGAGGAAGCATCGTTGTGACGTTATAAAATACTTTAAACACGGGCTTTTTAATACTGAGATTTTACAGGCATTTGGGGAAATAGTACGAATTAAATCACACAAAGCGAGAACTCAATCTAAACGTAAGAAAACAGTCCAAGTGTAAGAGTGGAGTCAAAACGGGTGAATGGTGTCGAAGGTAAGAATAAAGTATTGCGAGCAGGGCATAAAGATTAGAATACAGCTTTTGCATATGACATCTGATTGATAAAATAAACAATGCAACTGTGAAGAAGCAGGTTGCGACAGAAAACAATTTCATGAATGCCCTGGCTACTAGAGATCAAATAACTATACCAATTTTAGTCCTACACGTACAAGGCTCCTATTCAAAACATTAATCAGTTACCTATAATTGTTAAATACCGGATATGTTAATTATTTCATTTGTGTTAAATGTCGAATAAGTTTTCTCAGTAAATACTAATTAAAGATTTGTATCTAAATTTCAGCTTATATAGTTGAAATAAATTTATTTCATTAGACTACAATATACATGTATTCGACGACTGACTTTGTAGTCAGATAAGTATTTCTATGTGTGGATACTATACTTTTCTGACAGGTAATTTTTTAGGAAGGGGAGCAACATGCAAATTAAATATTAACGAAATGTCAAAAAATCAACATTCACCTTTAGCGTTATTGTTTAATGTCTATGTTATGTACGCAAAAGACTATACAATGGAATTTTGCTTGCAAAAACTGAAATAAAAAGAAAAGATAGGAATGATTGTAAACCTCATTACAACTGAAATAAAAAGGTCAGAGCGATAGTAATACCTGGTAGAACTGAAATAAAAAGGTCAGAGCGATAGTGATACCTGGTAGAACTAAAATAAAAAGGAAGAAAACCTTGTTAGAACTGAGAAAAAGGTAGAACAGGAATGACAGTGTTGCTTGTTACAAATGAAATAAAAAGGTAGGATAGGAACGATAGTAAACCTTGTTAGAACTGAAAAAAGGTAGAACAGGAATGACAGTGTTGCTTGTTACAAATGAAATAAAAAGGTAGGATAGGAACGATAGCAAACCTTGTTAGAACTGAAAAAAGGTAGAACAGGAATGACAGTGTTGCTTGTTACAAATGAAATAAAAAGGTAGGATAGGAACGATAGCAAACCTTGTTAGAACTGAAAAAAGGTAGAACAGGAATGACAGTGTTGCTTGTTACAAATGAAATTAAAAGGTAGGATAGGAACGGTAGTGATGCCTGTTAGAACTGAAATAAGAAAGTAAGATAGGAACGACAGCGAGGCCTGTTAGAACTGAATAAGAAGGTAAGGTAGGAACGATAGTACACTTTCTTAGAACTGAAAAACGTAAGATAAGAACCCTACCCATTATATTTTCCCTTGTTTAAAGAATCATTAATTTGTATCAACCCTCCAAGTTTGATAAAGTTTTAGACTTGTATGTTTATTCACCGTTGACCCTGTAACACGCCATTTGAAAAGATATTGATTTAGTTTATTGATGTTTAGCTCTTGTAATATTTGTTTAAAATAATTCTTAATACAATATCATTGATAATAGTCGCTTTACTTCATATGTTTGCCTGAAAGGTTAACAAAATAGTGGCGTTCAGTCCATTCCTAAAGAGTTTGAAATGTAAGTTTGCTTACGCTTTGGTGATAAAGGCAATGTTAAGTTGGCGTAAATTCCATCGAGTTATCTTTAAAACCCCCAATAGATTACTGAAATAAGATTTGGATTTAATACACTGTTTGAGGTCGTACCACAGAAAACATTGTTTATATTTGGGCTTACTTATCGTAACTGCTCGAATACACATGTCATCAAATATTCCCAGGTCAAGCATGCATACATTTATTCTTTGTCGTATCTGGGTTATCCCGACTGGACCGATGTGTCCATTTTTAAGCAATGGGTCATAACTCCGAGGATATTTGTTCAAACAATCCTGTTGTACTTAATATTGGTCTGGATATATAATAGAGATTCTGTATAAATTTAGTTTAGGTCCAAGACTAGATGTGTGTTCATGTGACACAGATTCCCCCACTTCCTGTCACTGTACATGATTTCATGACTCTAGAGGAAATATTTCTAAGATAGTTGCAACACAAACTTTTAAGCACTTTGCGTGTATTATTCACTAAGTCTGGGAACATTACTCTGGTCTAGCCGAGTGAAATCCCAAATAGATCATCAGGTGCACAACTTCGCATTCTATATAAAATACCCTACTCATTTATGATTCTAAGCCAAGTACTTTTTTCGACACAAGCGGCATAGATTTGTATGCCATTTAAGCTTACCTTTGATTTAATCAAGGGCAATAACTCTGGTCTGACCGACAGAAATACCGAACAAACACAACACTAGGCGCACAACATGTCGAGTAACATTACTCTTGTTTCATGGCTCTGAGTCAAATACGTATAAAGATATGTGCGACACAAACTAATATACACGAAAGCTGCAGGTTAGGTTAGTACTGCCGCATGCATACAACTACGGATCAGATCGAACGGCTATAGTGTCTTTTTTGGCGACTTAATTTGCGTACAATTAAAATTATCGTGGGCACAATTTGTTCGTTGGGACTTAATGGTTAGCATATACACAAACAACAGATTTTTTCCACGAATAAACATGCATTTGAACAAACATATGTCATCATTTTACTGTTTGTCCGAGTTGGATACTTAAATTAAAGGTGTCCCTTAAATAGAAGCTTGTAAAAATAAAATGTCAACGATGTTACCAGTTTTATTTAACTGCACTGAAAATGCCAACACAGACACTTTTTAAATGTGGTTTAATGACTGATGTCAGAAGTGTGGCCTCATGTGTCCTTTCGGAATTCAAACATTAGAATAATGACAGGTTGTACACTAATATTTAGGTTATTTTCATTAACAATGCTTTTTTGTGATGACGTCGAACTTTTTACGAATGGACACTAAATGTGAGCTACACAAATCCAATATCCCAATAAGATTCACGTATCTTTTTACGATTTGACTAAAAAGGCTTAATTCTGTCTGGTTGAATGAAATCTTTAGCCAAAATCCCATGTGCAAACTTAAAATGCTGAATAATATTCCAGTAATGTTTATAGTCCCATTTTTATATACATGTCACAAACTTTTAGGCCCTTTTTATGCATCTCCTTTTTGTATTTTTGACTAAGTCAAGGGTCGTAACTCGGTCTGGCTGTATGAGATACCAATTAAAACCCCAAATGCACAACTTCCCATGCAGAATAACAATCTTTTGGGGTTTGATGACTCTGGGTCAAAGTCTTTTTTGAGATATGCATGACACAAATTTGGACTGACAGACGAACAAACAGACAAGTGCCAAGTGCCCCCCTCCCCCTCCCCACCTCAAACACACAAAAGAAATGGGGGCACAGAAAAAAACAACTCTTTATTGAATGGACACAGACTTATGTAACATGCTGCGTGATCATGTGAAATATCAAACAAGTTATGTGCAGTTCTGTGCAATCGGCCACTAGTGCTACTATTAAATAATCAGATCTTACTTACAGCAAGATCGAGGCAGCCTTCACTGAGCGACAAGAAACCATATTTTCACAAGTTAAATAGTCACGAATGAATGAAAGATATGGCTTTTAAACAACTTTTCCTTCAGTTTCATGTTTTAATATATATATATATATCCTCGAGATCCAGTTAACTTTCAGAGAGAGAAAATATAGCTTCTCTGGTCCCAATCAGTTATAAAGACTAAAAAGTCACTACTGATTTGTGAGACATGAAAACAGAGATTTGAGTATATATATGCAAATGTTGAACCAGTACGAATGTGTAGTACAATTCGGGCTCGTATATAAAGCAGTATCGAAACTAATCTTATTGGGTTAGTGGACTTGCTGTGGCATGTGCGTGTTCGTTTGTACTGCTAGGCGCTTTGCCGTAATTGGTCTGGTATATTGTGGTGGTGACTTAGTTCGTATTAATTAATTCTCTCAACTATATATATATATATTTAAAAAAACAAAACCAAAAAACTTTAACAATGAAAATACAATGAAAATACAAGATCTATCCGGAATGTAATAGACTCTTAAAAACATATATTTTACTCATATCAGATCAAGGAAAGCTTGAATGTTTGGTCCACAAGATGTATTTTTATAACGCATGTCCCCTATGGTGTATGGCCTATGCATGGTATGTGTATGAGCCGGAAAAGAACAGGCAATCATTAGGGGTCATCTACTGACCACAATCATCTAAAGACGTTTAAGGTTTGTAGGCCAGTGTTCTTCAGTTATCGAGCAGAAAACGTTTTAAGTCTAAAGGTAACTGACATTTGACCTTCTGACCCAAAAAACAATATGGATCATCTTTAGGTAATCATCCAAAGAAATTTGAAGCGTGTAAGCAAAAGCGTTCGTCCGTTACCATCTGGAAACCGTTTTCAGTCAATTTGACCTTGACCTTAAACTTACAAAGCCATAGACTCCTCTAATGACAGCAGTCAGCCTATGATGTTCGACTCCTGTAGGCCTAAGCGTTCTTCAGTTATACTTTTGGGGCATAAAAACTGTTACAAGAAATTATTCATGCAAGACAATGGATTCTAACGGAAAATACACTAGTGAATGTGTAGGCAATAACTGGCTGAGCAAAAACAAGCGCTGTCACTATTAGTGACAGATGCCCCCGAGCATTTATACCAAGTAATTTTCCAATCACTCCATCGATGGCAGAGTTATGGACCAGACAAGAAACAGACCATGGTAACCCTTGACTTCTAAGTGTGACCTTGACCTTGGAGCTAGGGGTCTGGGTTTTGCGCACGACACATCGTCTCATTATGGTAAACATGTATGCCAAGTTATTTCAAAATCCCTTCATGGAAAGCGAAGTTATAGACCAGACACGAAACAAGACCCTGTTTTAACCTTTGACCTCTAAGTGTGACCTTGACCTTGGAACTAGGGGTCTAGGTCTTGCGCATGACACTTTGTCTCATTATGGTGCCAAGTTATTTCAAAATCCTTTTATGGATAGCAGAGTAACAGCCCAGACAGTAATTTACAGACGGACAGTGCAATTTTAATATGCCCACCTTCAAGGGGGGTGGGGGTGGGGAAGAGAGAGAGAGCGGGCCATAAAAAACGTATTTGAAGATAGCTCAGATGAAATGTTGAACAATACAATATTTGCGAGATAGGTTCACTTTTGTGGAAATAGAACCAGAATTCAGCACAAGTATATGCAAAATGGAAACGTTGTCTGAACTGCTAGTTATACTAAACTTTTCTGTTCTTGTAATATTGTAGATAAATGTACAAACCGCCACAAAGTTATATGGCATTGGACATATATATGTCTAGGCCAATAAAATATCCGACTTGACTTGACTTGACTTGATAAAGTGGTATACACTCAGCTGAGTGAACACTGTGTGATTACTTCCATCTCCCATAATGATTAGGGAATTTTCACTGGGTCAGTTCATACATGAAGGTTATAATATCAACACCAATATCTTTCAGTAGCAGAGAATAAATTTATTTTGTAAAGTTTTAAAATCATATGTATTAACAAACTTGTATTAAATGCGAAAAGAGAAGTAAATTCATGTATAAATAATAACGAACTGCAAAAGAAAACTGAGACAAACTAAACTCATGTGTGATTACATATGAACCGCACCTTGAGAAAACCAACATAGTGCATTTGCGACCAGCATGGATCCAGACCAGCCTGCGCATTCGCGCAGTCTGGTCAGGATCCATGCTGTTCGCTAACGGTTTCTCTAACTGCAACTGGCTTTGAAAGCGAACAGCATGGATCCTGACCAGACTGCGCAAAGCCACTATGTTGGTTTTCTCATGGCGCGGCTCAATTATGGAAAAGAAGTCAAAGTTTACAACATACCCAACCCTTCAATTATACAACAATATAGTGAATAGAATTTGTTTAGTCAAAAATGATTACAAAATGAAACTTGGTCTTTGCATATGAAACAAAAAATGATAATTTACCGCACCAGTTGTTTTTAAATCAAATTACTTTTAATTAGAAACAACTCCTTACCTAGATATATTTGTTTTTGAGAGAAAATTTCAAGGAAAGTGAACTTAATGATACATATTTTAGAAACATTTTTTTGTAAGTCTTTGCTATGTTCTTAACACAACTTTTTTAAATGTTAAATCTCTCTTAGATGTTAGTAACTTTCAAAAACTAGCTCAATTTTTTTATCCGAGACAGATCTCAGCTTCAGAACATTTACCAGTGTAGGCACTACCTGGTTCAAAAGTTTTAGACCAGTCTCTGACTGATCAGTTTCAACATGTTTTAAAACAACCATTCAAATGCTTAAGATTTATCTGGTCTCCAAACTCACTTACCTCTCCATCATGGATTTCAGTTGAAAATCAATACATCTTATTTAAACAACCATTCTTTTAAGAGCAATACTGAACAGTATTTACTTACTTAATTTTATTACGATCCTAAAGTTCCTTGGATTTCTAAAACAGAAAATACATTTTTTGGTAAAATAATTCAAAAAAGAAAATTGACATAAAAAGACAGTTTCAATTTTACAAGTATCAATCACATTCAAGGCACTCTTATTTCACGAAACAACTTGTAAAAATGGACAAGCAAGGACCATGTGTAAACAAAATCCTTTTAATATGAACTTTCTGCTTCTTACCCTAGACTTAGATAAGGATTTCTATTGTTAATTGAACTATTTATGTAATTAACACTGTATGAAATATTCCTACTCTTGTCCCATATAATTCACTTGTAATTAACCTGTGCTAAATTTCTAAAATGGGCTGGTCCATCTTCCAATTTGGACAGTACCATTAACTGTTAAAAGGGTTGCTTACCAAAATGTAGACTGGCTCCCGTCCCTATGTTTGTTCTTATTTACATATATACAAGTTCATTCATTAAGAGGGAAGTAACACCAGCAGGTTATCTATACACTGACATTTTTTATTGCCCCTGGCTCCGAACATAGGTTCAGCCATCAGATAAAATGTGCTATTTTAGAGGCTTAAGATTTTCTAATTTTGCTGGCAGTATTTATATAAAAATAACCATGCAGCCAGGGAGCCAGGCTAACCAAAATGATACTGGCTGAACAGCGAACAGTGCAGACCATGATTAGACAGAATGGATGTGAAGGCTGATCTTGGACTGCACTGGTCGCAAAGGCAGAATCACTTTTCTTGCCTACCTATCGGGGAAAGTATACATTTATCCAAGCACGCGCCAGGGATAGATATTCCTGTCTTTCCCTAGGGAAAAACCATGTCTAAAATAGCGTGCACTAAGGTGACGTCACATAGTACTGGTACCATTGTTACGTCATAAACTTTATAAATAATGTCAGGAAATACCAAAAACCTATTTGTCTCAACAATATAGATTTTGAACATGATAGGCAAGAAAAATGATCTAACATGTCTGCCTGTGTAAGACAGCTGTTTTCCCTACCCTCGGGACAGCATGGATAAAAAACCTCGCTAATGCTCGGATTTCCATTCCACACTGTCCCTCGGGTAGGGAAAACCCCATCTTACACAGGCAGGCATGTAAGATCCTTATAGTCACCAGCAGGCTAAAGGTTAAAATTTCTAAATATTCCATCTGTCATAACGGGGGATTAACCAAAGCTTAGTTTTTGCTACAATTCTAAAGAAATTTCGCTGTTTTTTTTTTTCAGAAGTTAAAAAGGGCAAACTTTTATTTGAATATTTGTTACATGACAAATTTCCAGCAAACAAAAACACTCAGCAGGCTTTAGGAGGTATAAATCTTGTCTTTTATGTCATGTTGTTATCCATGTTTGTAACCTGACTGAAAGAAAGAGATAATTAGTTTCTAGAGAGAAGATATTGGTTTGACAGATTTTTGTTTCAAATATTACAGACTACTGACCAGTCAATACTTTAGGAAGTATTATAAGTATTTCTCAGGATATTTCTTTTACATTCTACTCGATTACTGCACATTTAACTATAAATGACTAAATTCTGATCTATTTAGTTATAAAATATAAACTAACTACTTTTGCACAACCCTTTCAATATCAAGAACTTATCTGCAAAACCCTTTACTACAATGAGAACTTTATGCACTACTAGTATCTAGTACTTTTTGCACAGCCCTTTCTAATATTGTGTACTTTCTGCACAACCCTTTCTAACATTCTGTACTTTTTGCACAACTCTTTCAATATTCTGTACTTTTTGTACAACCCTTTTCAATATTTTGTACTTTTTGTGCAACCCTTTTCAATATTCTGTACTTTTTGCACAACCCTTTCCAATATACTGTACTTTTTGCACAACCCTTTCCAATATTCTATACTTTTTGCACACCCCTTTTAATATTTTCCACTTTTTGCACAACCCTTTATAATATCACTTTTTGTTATTATGCTTATCAAATGACAATTATTAAATACACAGAAAAATGCATTACACAACCAAAGCAATTTCATAAGTGATACAGCAACAACTTTGAAATTTCTGGAACACAAAATAAATTTGTATATTAAATTACTTCTAACAATGTGAACATCAAAAAAGAAGATGAGGTCAATCATACACTGATACATGTTACAACATTTAGAGAATAAAACAACACAACCTTAAAACAGATAATCAGTTAAAGGATTATACATAGTCAAGAAATCAACCTAACTTGTTAACCTTTATCCTGCTACATTTCTAAAATGGACTGGTCCATCACATTCAATTTGGGCAGCACCACTTATTATTCAAAGGGGTTTTCACTGAAAATTAACTGACTGAATAGCGGACAGTGCAGACCATGATTAGACTGCACGGATGTGTAGGCTGATCTTAGTCTGCACTGGTCGCAAGGGCAGAATCACTTGCTGCCAGCAGGCTAAAGATTAAATAAATTCTTACACACAAATAAACACCCACTCCACAAAAATATGGAATAAATAAGCAAGACTGATGATCTGCCAATAAATAAAGTGTGATGAAAAATTACTACAGCATCGCTAAATAGAATTATTCGGAAAAATGGACAGTTTCAGCACCCAGATTAGTGACTACTAGTCTGAATAGAGATGGAACTTCCACACACTTCTTTCACAGTCACATACTTTTATTACTCAAGAAATTTCTGAGGTCATGTAAAAACCGGCATTTAATTGCAACAAATGCTGATCTTGTTCTGAATGTCTCAAGTGTAAACAATGAACGGCAGAATGTGTATAACTGCGTAGAATATATCTGTTCTAATAACACTGAACATCATGGCTGGCAAATCTAGGGCAACAGTGTCAAAACTTTGGATTACTTACAATGTATATAAAGGCTACAGACTATAAAGTATGATACAAAAACATCACGAAAAGCATCAAATTTGTAGTATATATTAAGGAATGGTTGAAATATAAAAATGTAACTGTGTAGTAAAGATTTATAACTGGAATGGCGCCCGTAAACATTGTACATGACAGTTAACATCACCTATGAAATCTTTGGAATGATATAATATTTTCAAATAAACACCAAAACAATCATGTATATAGGTTTATCTACTAATACCAGGTGTGTGAATTGAGATTCAAAATATTGTGAAACAAGACATTTTCCACAATATGTGTAATACACAGACAGAGATTTTATAAATCAAGCCTAAAATACATTTCTACAGTGTTAGAACCTCACATCATTTCTAACGTAACACAATACTTGCAATCAAAGGTTAAATGGAACTTAACAAAGGAAACTAAGAACAGCTCAAACTCGAATTTCAAGGGCTCAAGTGTTTTATTTCAAGAAAACCGAATTACGATATAAAATAAAATTTTGTGCCATGTTTTAGGGACGGGACTTGAAAATGTATTCGGGATAGCGTAAGTTTTGAGATAAGTGAGATCGAGTTATTGACTCATCTGTATTTAGACATGCTATTTGTTCATCTGATCCTAATACAAATGCTTTCTGTATCAGGCAACAAATTCTTAATTACAGCTGAAAGTGCACCAAAATCAGCGGTTTTGAGTGGTTTCTGGTTTAGAGGGAGTCCACTGTATACATACAAAGAAACATACCCATAGATGTACCTGTGGTGTTAACTAATTTTGCTCACACATATGGAATGTAGGTAAGACTCACCACAGTTCTATATAAAGGCAATAAAGAACACATATTGATCAAAACAAAAAATCTTAAAATATCTAACAATTTCGTTCAGATCTGAAATGAGTGAAAGAAAACATTTCTGTCAAAACAAAGTAACAGCTTTTGTAAAAGAAAAAAAAAACAAAAAAAAAAACAAAGTATTTGCAGAAACTGTACTGTATACATATTACATGTGTTTATGCATCAGTTATTTCTTATTATTACTGTACATATATAAACAACAAGGTGCAGTCCTGATGATATACTGTGTAACTAACACTAAAATATACAAATATATTTTAAGTACAAAGTAATATGTTTTATAGTTTTCTGTTTAAAACAGTGCACAATTAGACTTGACATCAAGGTTTATGAACCTCATCATGCTTAAGTACTAATATCCTTCTATATAACAGGCACTATTTTTATAGGAAATGTGCCATTCAATAGTCAAAATATGTGTTCTAGTCAATGAAAGATTTCAGCTTTACTCCCAATAATTAGTATCATGACAATAAAATTGGTAGACAAACTGATTTATTTCATAAACATGAAAAGAGTTGCATAATAAGCAAGTTAATTACACAGCAATTATGCACAGTACACTTGCTATTTCTGAACCTTTTAATTACCTGTAAAGACTGTGCCAAAACATAATTATGCTATATCTTGTGCAAGTAATCTTCCCTCCAATTACATACATTAACTAAATAATCGTGTGAATTAATTATCTAACCCCACTGATCATTCTGTTAATTGTAAGTTCCAAAATTGGAAGTTTCGTTTTTCAATCTAGGTTTTAAAATCTGAAATATAAGTATTAAGATTTTAGGGTATATACTGACAATCATTCTGTGATGCAGTGACGTAGGGGGTTTCAGCCTCTGACCCACAAGTCAGAATCCAGTGAGATCAAAACATGACTGATTTCCACAATACCTTACTTAGACCAGAGTATAGTCTGGTCAGACATCTAGCAAGCAGTCAAAGCATAGCTAAAAAAATTTTGAGAACTTTTTCTACAACCAATGTAAAATATAAGACATAAGCTGAAACTCATCTGACAAGTCAGTAAATATTCAGATGTTTATGTACATATGCTGAGTTACCAATTTACTTGAAAATTATTGACCCTTATTTTGAGAAGTGATGTTTTTCATCAGACTTTAACCTTTACCCTGCTAAATTTCTAAAATGGACTGGTCCATCATTCAATTTGGGCAATACCATTTGTCATTCAATATTCAGAAAATTTACTTACTGAACAGTGAACAGTGCAGACCATGATCAGCCTGCACGGACATGCTGGCTGATCTTGGTCTGCACCAGCTGCAAAGGCAAAACCAATTGCCGCCAGCAGGCTAAAGGTCAATGCCAGTCTTGAAAGAAATGCATTGATATTTTGCTTGTAGTCAAAAAAGTACAGTATAACTGAAAAACTAAGAAAAACAAAAAAAAATAAAATCTGTGTTTATTTTTGCTCTTAATAAATCAAAGAGCACCCAAATAATAAACACGCTGTATAGACAGTGTTATGCATACTAAATGCAATACACAATGTAAAAATAGAAAGTCTAACTGCCATAAATATATATCTACTGGATTTCATACAAGTAAAATATGCAACCGTACCTCCACATAAAAATAAAAATTCACAATAAACAGGAGCTGTCTCCATAGGATGACATATGCCCCCGATGGCACTTTGAATGAGTAGTTATGGCCGATGTTAGAGTTTAGGACCTTTGACCTACGGAGCTGGGTCTTGCGCGCGACACGTCGTCTTACTGTGTCACACATTCATGCGTAGTTATTTTAAAATCCATGCATGAATGACAAAGATATGGACCGGACACGTCCATCAATGCACTATCATGAAAAATGACCTTTAACGTCTAAGTGTGACCTTGACCTTTGAGCTACGGACCTGGGTCTTGCGCGCGACACGTCGTCTTACTGTGGTACACATTCATGCCAAGTGATTTGAAAATCCATCCATGGTTGACAAAGATATGGACCGGACACGCCCATCAATGCACTATCCTTTAAAGTCTAAGTGTGATCTTGACCTTTGAGCTACGGACCTGGGTCTTGCGCGCGACACGTCGTCTTACTATGGTACACATTCATGCCACGTTATTTGAAAATCTATCCATCGATGACAAAGATATGGACCGGACACGCCCATCAATGCACTATCTTTTAATGTCTAAGTGTGACCTTGACCTTTGAGCTACGGACCTGGGTCTTGCGCGCGACACGTCGTCTTACTGTGGTACACATTCATGCCAAGTTATTTGAAAATCCATCCATCGATGACAAAGATATGGACCGGACACGCCCATCAATGCACTATCCTTTAATGTCTAAGTGTGACCTTGACCTTTGAGCTACGGACCTGGGTCTTGCGCGCGACACGTCGTCTTACTGTGGTACACATTCATGCCAAGTTATTTGAAAATCCATCCATCGATGACAAAGATATGGACCGGACACAAAAATTGCGGACAGACTGACAGACTGACAGACCGACAGATTGACAGACTGACAGACGGACAGACGGTTCAAAAACTATATGCCTCCCTTCGGGGGCATAAAAAAACAAATATATCTGGATTTCACCCATATTTAACTATAGTGCTTCCTCATATACATATATCATATCTAATAATACATATGTGGGACTGGAGATGTCCTTTTATTTGTCATGTAAATTCGAGGTGTGTAAAACTAAATGGTAGTCTACCATATTTGTTGGCTCATTTTGAAATTAATATACTAATCAACAAAACACACAGTTCCTCCTAAAAAAAGTTCTAACTCCGCCATATTGTTGCCAAAACTGGACTTTTTAAATACCTGACACAGTGAACAACTAGAGCTGCTTTTGAGAAAAGCACATGTCTCCCACAACTGCCTAATCATTTAGTGATTCAAAGTGGTTTGGGTGGTTTGGGTGAATGGTTCTCATCAGTAATGTCTGGGAGTTCTGGATGGTTTAGACGAATGGACCCCGATTCGTAATTCAAGGGCCATAATTCAAAAGTGCCTGGGCTGATTTGGCTAGTTATCGAATTTGGCCGAGGACTTATGGTCAAACACATTTTGTTCAAGTTTGGTGGAGATCAGATAAGAAATGTTCGACTTAGAGTGCGGGCAAGCTTTGTGACAGACAGACAGACAGACAGACAGGAGTAAATCAATATGTCTCCCACACCACTTTATGGTGGGAGACATAAAATTTAATATGAACAAGAGGACCATGATGGTCCTGAATCGCTCACCTGTTCCCACATGACCCAGTTTTGAGTATGACGTCGTTTTTTCTATTATTTGACAAGTGACCTAGTTTTTGAACTCATGTGACCCAGTTTTGAACTTGATCTAGATATCATCAAGATAAAAATTCTGACTAATTTTCAAGAAGATCCATTGAAAAATATGGCCTCTAGGGAGGTCAAAAGATTTTTCAAATTTTAGACCTACTGACCTAGTTTTTGACTGCAGTTGACCCAGTTTCGAAACTTGACCTAGATATCATCAAGATGAACATTCAGACCAACTTTCATACAGATCCCATGAAAAGTATGACCTCTAGAGAGGTCACAAGGTTTTTCTATTTTTAGACCTACTGACCTAGTTTTTGACCGCAGTTGACCCAGTTTCGAACTTGACCTAGGTAACATCAAGATGAACATTCAGACTAACTTTCATACCGATCCCATGAAAAATATGGCCTTTAGAGAGGTCACAAGGTTTTTTTATTATTTGACCTACTGACCTAGTTTTTGATGGCACGTGACCCAGTTTCAAACTTGACCTAGATATCATCAAGGTGATTATTCTGACCAATTTTCATGAAGATCTATTCAAGGGTATGGCCTCTAGAGAGGTCACAAGGCTTTTCTATTTTAAGACATATTGACCTAGTTTTTGATCGCAGTTGACCCAGTTTCAAACCTGACCTTTATATCATCAAGATAAACATTCAGACCAATTTTCATACAGATCCCTTAAAAAATATGACCTCTAGAGAGGTCACAAGGTTTTTTTCATAATTTGACCTACTGACCTACTTTTTGAAGACACGTGACCCACTTTTGAACCTGACCTAGATATCATCAAGATGAACATTCTGACCAATTTTTATGAAGATCCATTCAAAAGTATGGACTCTAGAGAGGTCACAAGGTTTTCTATTTTTAGACCTACTGACCTAGTTTTTGACCGCACATGACCCAGTTTTGAACTTGACCTAGATATCATCAAGATGAACATTCAGACCAATTTTCATACAGATCCCATGAAAAATATGGCCTTTAGAGAGGTCACAAGATTTTTCTATTATCTGACCTTCTGACCTAGTTTTTGATGGCATGTGACCCAGTTTCAAACTTGACCTAGATATCATCAAGGTGAACATTCTGACCAATTTTCATGAAGATTTTGTGAAAAATATGGCCTCTAGAGAGGTCACAAGGTTTTTCTATTTTTAGACCTACTGACCTAGTTTTTGACCGCACGTGACCCAGTTTCGAACTTGACCTAGATATCATCAAGGTGAACATCCTGACCAACTTTCATAAAGATCCCATGAAAAGTGTGACCTCTAGAGTGGTCACAAGCAAAAGTTTACGCATGCATGAACGGACGACGGACGCTGCACGATCACAAAAGCTCACCTTGTCACTTTGTGACAGGTGAGCTAATAAATAAGCCATTCTGGTACAAATAAATGTATTAACATGAACAAACAATGGGAGCATACAAGCTTTTGACTCTAAGCAATAACATCATTCTGTGCATTCTGTCACATCTATACTGAGTTTTAAACGTATTAAGTTTCTCTTCCAGCAGATCATATAATTTTATACAATTACAAATACAATGTACTCTAATGTATTGAATTTCTTTTAATAATTAGCTAAATGCCTAAAATGAACTAACAGTACAAAATAGTTTTTCAAACATCAGACTGAATTTGCTGTTAAAATTCTCTTTCATACACATTCACCTCAATGCTTATATTCTGGAAGCATATAAAACAATGTTCATCCAAAATGACAACGAAAAATCATTCTTAACATGAAATAATTTTAACTATTTACAATATGGCCTTAAATTAAACCAACTCCAGTTGTTATTTTGAGATTCTTCTTTGCTGTAGATCACATTTGCTTCACCGTTCCAAGTTTTGTTCATTCTGTTCCTAGGTCAGAGGCATTCTCTCATTCAACACGGCCGACTCAAACACATCATCCTGTAAAATATGTAAACATATTCCATTAACACAGTGTTTGGCAAATTTAACTTTTCTTCTATTTGCTCCCTGCATACTAGTTTCTTACAATACCTAGACTCTAATCTGTGTGCTATGTGAAACTACAACGACTGATCTTTACTTGACCTTGACATTAATATAAGAAGTGGAAAATGTGTGCATCAGTTATTGAGAAAACACTTCATCCATACTGACACTGGATATAATTGACGATAATAGTTTGCAATGAAATGACCCGAAAAGAAAGGAACTGAAATTATGGGTAATGAAACTTTTTTACCTTTTATCATCTATAACTGAAATACATGTAAGCTTAGCCTTACATGCCTTTTTATGGCAATGATACAGAAGCACTTGCACCAACGCTATATCCTTGTTTTACATAATAATAATTTAAGGCTAAAATATAGCAGAAACCAATTTTGCCACACTTTTGACTGGTTTTTAGAATTTTAATCAAGCGATATAAATCCCTAGTTGTAACTAATTAAGGGAAGATTGCAGCTGTGTTCTGCTCTATGCTACAGTTTCAGCACCACAGCTAAAGGTTTCAGTATTCCAACACCACATCATATCTCATACAGGTAGTGAGAGACACAGCTCTTATTATGGTATACATGTACAATAAAGTTTGGCAAAAATTTTATACATTTCATGATTTGTGGCTTTCTTTTCACTAAAATGAATTACTGTTTGATCCACCTTTACTGCAACAAATTTGTCCCTGATTTCTGTTTAAGTATAAAACAATAGCCACTTGTGCTGATTACATGACACTTTTAGCTCACTCACACGAGAATCTCCAGGCCATGCTTAATATTGTGGAATATTGCTCGAAGAGGGACAAGGTGATAATAAATCCAGAAAAATCAGAAATTCTACCAATCAGATCAAAAGAGCTGGAACCACCCTATCTGAATGATAAAGAAGTAAAGCAAACTGGTAGTCTTAAACATCTTGGTATACAAAGAAACTCTAAGAACGTCGTAAATACAGATGACCATCTTAAAACAGCGCGTCAAGACAATATATGCATTGTTAGGGCCTGGTCTAAACGCTAGGAGAGGCTTATCCCCAAAGGTTGCTATGAAGCTATGGAAGACGTACGTCATACCTCGGTCGTTGTATGGAATAGAAGTTCTCCACACAAAGAAATCTGACATACAACAGCTGGAGAAACAACAGAGGACTATGTTGAAACACTTTCAAGGCCTTCCAGAGAGGGCAGCAAATGCTGGGGTTCATATTTTACAAGGTGCAGAACCGATAGAATCACTCCTAGACAAGAACTAACTTTCACTATTTCTTAATATCTGTCGCCTTAAAGGGTCAAATGAGCATGAGATACTCTCTAGACAGCTTACAATGTCAACTCCAGGAGGGAAGTCTTTTTCTACAACCATTCAAGATGTTCTCAGAAAGTACTCCTTGCCAAGTGCCAGAACATTACTTAACGATCCGCCTTCAAAGCCGAAATGGAAATCGATGGCAGACAAAGCAGTATCAAATTACTGGCACAAAGAATGGACATCTCAGCTTAGTGAAAAATCATCTCTGAAGTACCTGCAGATTCAGTGAAGACCTACAAAGGAACTGCACAATATATGGCAGTCGGTACGCCCAAGGGAACACGAGGTGAAGCGGGCAGAGATAAAAGTAAGACTAGTGACTGGCACCTACGTACTACAAACGAATGCTGCTATTGCAGCAAAAATTAACAAAGCAGAAGTCACCAGAACATGCCAGCCACGTAATAAATCTGACGAAGATTTACAACACTTCATCCTGGATTGTAGAGAATTGCAAAGAGTCTAGAACAAAGGGACTTCAAATGCTCAAAAACATACTTGATAGAATCCACCCTGAGGGCTTTAACATGCTGGTGAAGTCAAACAACCTTCTACAGCTTGTGATGGACTGTACTCACAAAGATATTTCAAAGCATATCCATCTGAGGAGAAGAGATCAAGTTGACATAGAGCATGGAAGCCAAGCGTTATGCTACCATCTTCAAAGCATCCGATCGCTCAAACTTACACCTAGCTCAACTAATTAATATACCCCTCACTGCCTCTATCTGTCAATTGCAAATAAGTACTCAGACCACAAGAGTAAAAGTAAAAATATCAATATTATTATTATACTATAACTGAATACTCAGACCATAAAATATTAAGACTGAACTGTAAAGTATACTGATAAAGCGCATGTGTGAAGTAGACTGAGAATATAGAGATAATTTTGCAAATGTGATACTGATTGATTATTAACTGCTGGATACACATAAGTGATGTAAATAGACAGTCAAGCGTATATATGTTCACTGCATGATGTTCATGGTGATGGATTTATTTTGATTCACATGGATTATACTATGCCAGCTGCTCTGCTGGCAGTGCCAATATAGAGATTGGGAAACTACCTGAAGAACCAGAACCAGAACCAGAATAGCATTTACATCATACATCATTCTATTCTGAGAACTTGGAGACGGTATAAAACCTTCTTAAATTTTCAAAATATCTTGAATAGTTTTCAATTAATCAGAAAAAAAGTTTTGATCAGTTCTTTCTATTATAAAAATATAGCCATTTTTTGACATAAAAAATTTTTTTTTGACATTATTTGTGACTGGATTGTTTTTATGTTTGTTTGTTTTGGGTTAATGCCATTTTTCAACAGTCATTTAAAGATGGGCAGTTAACCTAACCAATGTTCCTGGATTCTGTACCAGTACAAACCTATTCTCTGCAAGTAACTGCCAACTTCCCCACATGAATCAGAAGTAGAGGACGATTGATTTCAGACACAATGTCTTTTATCAAATCGTCACAACCTCTTACAGCTTAGGTGGATCTAACAGTAGTATCCAATAAATATACAATAAGTATCCAATGAAATATACAGTAAGTATCCAATGAAATATGTAGATTACATGCAACTTTACGGTCTGAGCATGATCTGCTTGACTCCCACAAGCTGCTATAAGCTAATACATTTCCATCACATATCTGACATTGTGTGAGTAAAGCAATACCCTGTCATACTATTGGTACTACTGATATTGCAGTAGTGTAACAGCAATCTGATGCTGTCTCAAGCAGAACATTTTGGTCAAATTCACTTGGTCTGTAAAGGAATTCAGATGTTTTGGCAGAAAAAGTTAACATGTGATAAAAAGCATATTATATTTGTATTTGTCCATATTAATTCTTTCTACAGCCTTGCATTTTATTCAACTCATTTAATAAATTCAATACACCAAGACACTTGTGAAATATCTTCATATATTTCTGCTATATTTCCTTATATTACAAATTTGTAAAACGCTCAATGTGCCTTTGACCGAAGTGTAACTGATAATTATGCTTTCTTTATGCTTCAGTCTATTAGATGGGGAAAAATAAATATTCAATATAGGCATGCATTGCCTTATAGATAACCCTGGTCCTGAACTATTAAGCAATTTCATATTATCTTCATAATCCAACAATAAAAACCAGAAAAAAACTAGAGATATCACTAAAGGTGATGACTTTAGTGATGAATGTACCCCCCGCATGCACTGACACAGTACATTGCAATTTGACGCACACAAGACTGCATAATTATGTGGACTGTATGTATATAGACTGTATGTATACAGTATAGTAACAATAAACAAAGTCCCATAACTACGCAGAATATTTATCTAAAAGAACGTAACATGCACCATGCACAACTAGGGTTAGTACTGATCACTTGTGTGAAGTTGGTACTGATCACTTGTGTGAAGTTTCATTAAATTGTGCGCAAGGGTTCGGAAGATTAGGCGTGCACAAGATTGCATATGCAGACTGTATGTACATAGTATGTTAACAAGAAACAAAGTCCCATAACTCTGCAATTTTTGTTGTTGAAAGAACCTAACATGCCCCATGCACAACTACTGTTGTTACTGATCACTTGTATGAAGTTTCATTAAATTGTGTCATAGGGATGAGGAGAGATGGTGCGCACAAGATTGTGTCTACGGACAGACAGACAACCTGAAACCAGTATACCCCCTCTTACAACTTTGTCGTCGGGGGGTACAATAAATATGAATTCAATACCATAAAATGAAGTAAAATGAAAACAACCTAGAACTGCCAAAATACCCTTATAATATATAACCTTCATGCAACCTGGATAGATAATCGAACAAGTACCTACCGATTCTGTATTTCCCATCTGTTTAACAAACAACATTTTAAAACATTTTTTCCCAAAATGTGTGCAATAAAATGATAAAGTTTTCTAATATGATGTAATACCTGAATGTCATGTTATAAGTAGATTATGGTAGCATAAAGGTACCAGATTACTTAAGCAGGTGGAATAATGTGTTTCAAATGGCCACTACTCAATGTTTCCTCACTATAAATTCCTATTCAGAATATTACCTTCTTACCAAAATACAATTAAAACCAGCTCTGAAGAAATATCTTGGATAAGTATTTAAATGTATCAAAGGAGTTATTAAATATTCAATTTGTCTGGCCTGTGCAGACTTTTCTAGGAATAGTACATGTACTGCTTTTAACATAATTTAAAACAAGAGCTGTCAGTGGACAGCGCGCTTGACTATTCCCAGTGCTTGATAGTATAATATAAGCAATGAGTAAAACTTTAACATTACAATAAGCATATTCTAAGTCGAAAAGGGGCCATAATTCAGTTAAAATGCTTGATAAAGTTGCCTCCTCCTTCTTACAGACTGAGGTCATGATGGCAAACAAGTACGCAAAATATGAAAGCAATATCTCAATGGACTTTGAAAATATTTGGGGTGGTACACAAACTTTAACATTTATTCTAAGTCGAAAAAGGGCCATAATTCAGTCAAAATGCTTGATAGAGTTGCCTCTTCCTTTTTACAGACTGGGGTCATGATGGTAAACAAGTATGCAAAATATGAAAGCAATATCTCAATGGACTTTGAAAATATTTGGGGTGGTACGCGAACTTTAACATTTATTCTAATTCGAAAAGGGGTCATAATTCAGTCAAAATGCTTGATAGAGTTGCCTCCTCCTTTTTATAGACTGGGGTCATAATGGTAAACAAGTATGCAAAATATGAAAGCAATATCTCAATGGACTTTGAAAATATTTGGGGTGGTACGCAAACTTTAACATTTGTGTGACGCTCACGCTCACGCTATCCCTCACGCTCACGCCGACGCGAGTAGGATAGCTCCCCTATTCTTCGAAAAGTCGAGCTAAAAAATGTTTCACTGCATATAATTAACATAGAAATAAGCTATGGTATGGTATGGTATGGCTGTTTTATGTAAATAATTAATATGGTATGGTGTGACTGTTTCTATGCATATAATTAACATAGTAATAAGGTATGGTATGGGTGCTTTTATAAATCTAATTCACTTAGTGATAAGATATGTAGACTGTTTTAGTGCATATAATTAGCATAAAAATAAGGTATGGTATGGCTGTTTTAATGCCTATAATTAACACAGTAAAATGGCAAGGTATGACTGTTTTTATACATATTATTAAACACAGAAATAAGGTATGGTATGACACACATGTGATGTTATTTGTGTTATTAGTTCTACTATTGGTACTATCCCTAATAATTGAAATAAACATCATATTACACCACTAAAATAATAAAACGATCATAGAGAAACAGCTACCTTTTTGATTTTGTTTGAAAGTTTCTTGAAGAACCTTGCCCCTTTACTGCTGCGTATCTGTACAGAATCCCCCTGTTCATCCTCCCCCTCTTCCAGGGCACAACTGTCAACTCCTGGCAGCTCTCCTTCCGCCCCACCTGCATTCTCTACCAACTTCATGTAACGGTACTCCAGCCTGTATGATAAAAACAACACTGATCATTCATATTCAAGGACCACTGGTTTTCAAAAATCTCACTGTTAAAATCACTACTGTGGAATCAGAAAATTCATGGGGGAAATGATTTTTGTGGATTTCATGGTTGTATTAATCCATGAAATATTAACCTTTACCCTGATAAATTTCTACAATGGACTGGTCCATCACTCAATTCGGACAATACCATTTATTACTTGAAGGCATGTTCACTTAAAATTTGCTGACTGGTCGCAAAGGCAAAACCACTTGGGAGGGACGAGAGATCACTAGAAAAGTAACAAAAGATGAATACATTTTAAAATAAACTGACCATTCGTTGTAAACAAGAATTAGTTTCTACCATTCATTATGATAAACAGTTTTTTACGCACCTATGTAAAATTATTACTGAAACTTTATTTTGGAAGATAAACTTCACGTTATCTGACAACAAGAGCACCGCCTTGCGGGTGCTGACGCTCACCTGATTTTTTTTGTATAATAGAAATATTGTCCTACCCATGATTTTCTAAGTCTAAAAAGGGCCATTATTCTTGCAAAAAGCAGGATAGAATTATGTTTCTTGATGTACAGTGTCCACTTATGATGGTGAAAAACTGTTGCAAGTTTTAAAGCAATAGCTTTGATAGTTTATGAGAAAAGAAGTTGACTTAAACATAATACTCAACCAAGAAAATGATTTTCTAAGTCCAAAAGGGGCAATAATTATTGCAAAAAGCAGGATGGAGTTATGTTGCTTGCTTTACAGAGTCAGCTTATGATGGTGAACAAGTGTTGCAAGTTTCAAAGCAATAGCTTTGATAGTTTAAGAGAAAAAGTTGACCTAAACATAAAACTTAACCAAGAAATCTGATATTTTCTAAGTCCAAAAGGGGCCATAAATCTTGCAAAAAGCAGGATGGAGTTATGTTTTTTGCTGTACAGGGTCAGCTTATGATGGTGAACAAGTGTTGCAAGTTTTAAAGCAATAGCTTTGATAGTTTAGGATAAAAGCTGACCTAAACATAAAACTTAACAAAGAAAACTGATTTTCTAAGTCCAAAAGGGGCAATAATTCTTGCAAAAAGCAAGATGGAGTTATGTTTCTTGATGTACAGGGTCTGCTTATGATGGTGAACAAGTATTCCAAGTTTCAAAGCAATAGCTTTGATAGTTTAGGAGAAAAGTTGACCTAAACATAAAACTTAACCAAGAAATCTGATATTTTCTAAGTACAAAAGGGGCCATAAATCTTGCAAAAAGCAGGATGGAGTTATGTTTCTTGCTATACAGGGTCAGCTTATGATGGTGAACAAGTATTCCAAGTTTCAAAGCAATAGCTTTGATAGTTTAGGAGAAAAGCTGACCTAAACATAAAACTTAACCAGGCAACGCCGACGCCGACAACCGCTCAAGTGATGACAATAACTCATCATTTTTTTTCAAAAAATCAGATGAGCTAAAAAAGACAATTTTCCATACTGAAATTTGAAATACTGAAATTTGAAAAGCGAACACTATAAATACTGAATATCTAATATGTGAGAGATCACATGATATAAAGTTCTGGAAACACTTACTTTTTGTTTTTCCTCCAGAAGAAGCAGACAAGGAGGAAGAACAACAGTGCCAAGACCACCACTACTGGTACAGCTACCTGAACCTGTGTAATAAAAATTCAAGTCCAAATATTTATTATATACCTTACTACCTGCCTCGTATGAATCTTTACCACACTCATTTTACTGCCATTTTCATCCCCATCATGGAACATCAACATGATGTGTTTGAAACATGCATTCATATAAAGTGATAGTTCTTGAAAACAAAATGTCACAAATAACAGGTATGATTGATAAAATGACTGCATTAATACTTTGACTAACCCTGATGAATATGCTTATGCTTAACTGATTGATGGAACTTAAAAAAAATCCTTCGAGACAAAAACTGTCATAGTGTGATTTATGTGTTTGTTCTGGGTTTAACATCATTTTTCAACAATATTTCAGTTATTCAACAGCAGTTAACCTGACCCGTGCTCCTGGATTCTGTACCAGTACAAACCTGTTCTCTGCAAGTAACTTCCAACTTCCCCACATGAATCAGAGGTGGAGGGCAAATGATTTCAGATATCAAATCCTAATGGAGACCATACGCCTCGTCTAGGGACCAAACTCATGACCCTGCGATCTGCAGACTGCACTCTCCCTATTAAGCTAATAGTCATGGTGTTAGAATTCCCCTTAAATGGAAGAAGTTAGAATAAAACTTGAGAGTTTGTACGGTGTATCAGTACATACTATAAGTGGCAGGGAAGCCAGTCTGACTGTACATTTCTGTTTCTCCTCAATCTTCTGCATGTTATCTGGTACCAAACAATGACTGAAAGTACATCAATATATATATTAAAGAAACCATTTACACACATATGTGCATCTTTAACTTGTTCTCTAGTACCAAACAATGACTAAAGTATATCATTTCTAACATTAAGGATATCATTTATTCACAAAAGTACATCTTCTGCATATTCTCATTACTATATAATGATTGAAAGTATACCATCTTACATCAAAGATACCATTTACAAACTTAAACAAATCTCTGGTTTGTTCACTGGTACAAATTAAAGACAGAAAAAATATAATTTGAGCCGCGCCATGAGAAAACCAACATAGTGCATTTGCGACCAGCATGGATTCAGACTAGCCAGCACATCAGCTTCAGAAATACTGGTTTATCTGTTTTAGACTGTATTTTCACTTTTCTAACCAGTTCATAACATGAAAAATAAGAAATATTGGTCAAAAAACAAGACAGAAAAGTAAAAGATTCTGCAGGAAATTCAAATACAGATGACCAGTAGGATATAACTATTATTAATCTACCAGGTTTTCATAGCACCTTTTTCATGACAAACACATTCAAAGGCACTTTATATAGTACAAAGGCAGCCACTCAGGGCATCAAATTCAGCCTCTCCCAGTACAGACACACAACAATCTTGGCAGTGATCTCTCTCTAGAAGTTTTGGTTTAAATCCGCCTGAAAGTGTTGGAGGAGTTGCGTAGATAAACTTTGAGATGTGTGGACAAGAATTTCTGTACAGATGCAACTATTGGTCAACTTACCATTTTGGCTAGCAACAAGAGCTGTCACTAATGGTGACAAATGCCCCCACAGTGCCTTGACCTTTAACCTGGTGACCTTGACCTTTGACCTTGTGACCCCAAAGTCAATAGGGATCGTGTACTCAATAAGTACTATCAGCATGTGAAGTTTGAAGGTCCTGGGTGCATTGGTTCGCGAGTAAAGTGCCTTCATGCAAAATAAAAAGTTAACATTGACCCCTGTGACCTTGACCTTTGACCTGGTGATCCAAAAGTCAGTACGGGTCATGTACTCAATAGGTACTATCAGCATGTGAAGTTTGAAGGTCCTGGGTGCAGTGGTTCGCGAGTAAAGTGCCTTCATGCAAAAAGTTAACATTGGCCCCTGTGACCTTGACCTTTGATCTGGTGACCCCAAAGTCAGTAGGGGTCTTGTACTCAATAAGTACTATCAGCATGTGAAGTTTGAAGGTCCTGGGTGCAGTGGTTCGCAAGTAAAGTGCCTTCATGCAAAAAGTTAACGTTGTGACGAACGAACAAACTAACGAACAAACAAACAGATGGACCGTTGAAAACTAATATGCCTCCCTTCGGGGGCATAAAAACTTGTTTCTTAATTCAAACATACCCTCCTTGCGAACTGTTCCCATTTGTAACAAATACCTACTACTATAAACATGGTTCATACAAACCTTGGAGGAAAGTAGTGTATGGTCTGTGTACCCTGTAAACATTCTCCAACAACTCGACTGAAGTCTTCCTTCTGACAAATAGGGCAGGCAAGTCTCGTGTTCCACATGAAATGGAACATACATCCGTCACACGTACCATCAGCACATTTTGGTGGCAGAGTTATATCCCCTTGCCCCTTCTGATCCTCATCACACCGTAAACTGACCAGTGAGTGACGGCCTGCAGGACAAGCTCTTGTTGGCCTGGAATAGGATAACAAATTCACCAATCAAAATTTCTGTACATTCTAAATACAAAACCTTAGACAAAAGATGTGTGTACCTGAAGTTTTTTGTTGTGACAAAACTTTAGATTCGACTTTCATAAAAAGGAATTCATACAAAAGAAAATGTATCTTGGATTCATGAACACAAAATCAGCTCTGGACTAGTGCTGCTTCTGAGAAAAGTGCATGTCTCCCATAACTGCCTTATCAGACTTTCAGTGCTTTATCAAAAAAAAGTTTCAAGGGCCATAATTCTGAAGGGCCTGGGGCGATTTGACTTGGCCGTGGACTTATTGGCAAACACATTTTGTTCAAGTTTGGTGAAGAGCAGATGAGAAATGTTCGACTAAGAGTGCAGACAAGATTTGTGACAGACAGACAAGCAGACTGATAAGACACGCACACAGACAGGAATTAATCAATATGTCTCCCACTGTGTGGTGGGAGACATAAATATACAATCTTACTGTGTATTTGACATCCATGTATTGTCACTTCAAATCTGTCTATATTATCATTTCATATTTACCTGTATTAATCTCTTAGTATCAACCTGTATTTCATTTCATATTAACCTGTATTAATCACTTAGTATCAACCTGTATTTCATTTCATATTAACCTGTATTAATCTCTTAGTATCAACCTGTATTTCATTTCATATTAACCTGTATTAATCTCTTAGTATCAACCTGTATTTCATTTCATATCAACCTGTATTAATCTCTTAGTATCAACTTGTATTTCATTTCATACTTAGCATCAACCTGTATTTCATTTCATATTGACCTGTATCAATCTCTTAGCATCAACCTGTATTACATTTCATATTAACCTGTATCAATCTCTTAGCATCAACCTGTATTTCATTTCATATTAACCTGTATCAATCTCTTAGGATCAACCTGTATTTCATTTCATATTGACCTGTATCAATCACTTAGTATCAACCTGTATTTCATTTCATATTGACCTGTATCAATCTCTTAGCATCAACCTGTATTTCATTTAATATTGACCTGTATCAATCTCTTAGCATCAAGCTGTATTTCATTTCATATTGACCTGTATCAATCTCTTAGCATCAAGCTGTATTTCATTTCATATTGACCTGTATCAATCATTTAGCATCAAGCTGTATTTCATTTCATATTGACCTGTATCAATCATTTAGGATCAACCTGTATTTCATTTCATATTGACCTGTATCAATCACTTAGTATCAACCTGTATTTCATTTCATATTGACCTGTATCAATCACTTAGGATCAACCTGTATTTCATTTCATATTGACCTGTATCAATCACTTAGTATCAACCTGTATTTCATTTCATATTAACCTGTATCAATCACTTAGTATCAACCTGTATTTCATTTCATATTAACTTGTATTAATCACTTAGTATCAACCTGTATTTCATTTCATATTAACCTGTATCAATCACTTAGGATCAACCTGTATTTCATTTCATATTAACCTGTATCAATCACTTAGGATCAACCTGTATTTCATTTCATATTAACCTGTATTAATCTCTTAGTATCAACCTGTATTTCATTTCATATTAACCTGTATCAATCTCTTAGCATCAACCTGTATTTCATTTCATATGAACCTGTATCAATCACTTAGCATCAACCTGTATTTCATTTCATATGAACCTTATCAATCACTTAGTATCAACCTGTATTTCATTTCATATGAACTTGTATTAATCACTCAGTATCAACCTGTATTTCATTTCATATTAACTTGTATTAATCTCTCAGTATCAACCTGTATTTTATTTCATATTAACTTGTATTAATCACTCAGTATCAACCTGTATTATCAGTTAATATCAATGATGCAATATTACTCACGTTTCTGCAGCAAAGTGAACTTGTATATCATTGTCCATCTCTAAAATGGAAAGTAAAATATTTACATGAAAAACCACCCTCTCACCCTCCAAACTGACACTGTTACATGACATCATCATCAGAATGCCCTGACATTCCAGTTACCTAGGGATATTATGATTATGGTGCATGAGACACACTATGCCATTATGGATGCGTAAACCGGGACCACAATGACCATTTTCAAGGGCATTTTTTGTTACATTTTATAGCAACATATATGATAATGCTTTTATCAAATCTGACTGTAACTGTATCAACTAAATCTACTATATGTCATTATTCAAGTTTATTTTACCTGAAATATCAAATCCACTAGCATTGTAGAGTTCTTCTAGAGATTTTGTTCCATTGCTCATTGTAAGTGATGTCTGGTTGCGTAATATCTCTACTAGACGATCTCCCAAACTGTAAACAATACTTGTACAATTGCACCATTTTAAAAAAAAGTTATTTTCTTTTCAACTATCCGCTATAAAAAGAATGATTTCAACACTATAAAAATCTGCACTGATTTAATGAAGGGAGATAATTAAAAAAGTAAGCAAGACAAAGTTATTATTCTTCTACAATGTGCTTCCCCAATGGCTCTGTCATTGCGTTAAGTTTTAACATAAAATAGTTTTGGAGTTATGCTGCTGGCATAAAAGCTACAAGTAAATCAGAGAAAGGGAGGTAATTCACAAAGCAAGAATGATATAGTAACAGTTCTGGACAGCACAGACAGAAAGACCAACGGTAAGAACAAGAGGGATTCCGTAAGACAGCCAGAAGTTTTATGTTCAAAAGGGGACATAATTTGACCAAAATGCATGTCAGAGTTATGGGACTTGATGCTACCAACTAGTTTCATATCCATGAAGACACATGTGAAGTTTCAATTCAATATCTGCATTAGTTTTGGAGATAGTAACCTGCATGTAAAACTTTAACCAGGATTTTCTAAGTCCAAAAGGGGGCAAAATTTGCTCAAAATACAAGTCAGAGTTATGGAACGTGACCCAGTGATGTTGGTAATTGACCTAGAAAAAGAAAAAATAAGTTTCAAAGCTATATGCCTTTAAATGATAGCTGTACGTACTTGCATGCAAAACTTTAACCAAGGTGTGATGCTGACGCCAACGCCAGGGTGAGTAGAATAGCTAGACTATTCTATGAATAGTCGAGTTAAAAATGGAAAGACAGACAATGCCAAAAATGTATCCAAGACAGGATAACAATAACACATAAAAGCTCTGATTACATGCCTAAGTTAATTTCATGATGATGTTTACCAAGTTTCATTCCAATTAGATGGAAATGGTTGTAGAAGTCAAGTTTACAAATGACAGACAAATGGAGAGTTCCCAGATATTTGACAGAGCTGAGTTAAGAAACCTGTCTACAATCATTTACATTCCACTTTGTTTATTTTACTAAGTTTAGCTCATATGGTGACTTTCCATCTGTAATTGGAAGCTCAGTTACAGGAAGTCAACTGGGCAGAACCACGACCTTCCAAAAAATCAGCTAGAAGGCTACCTCACTTGCTAACACTTGCAGGGCTCAAGTAGGAAACCATAACCTCTCAGCCATGCAGGCCCCTGAAATATATCTTTATCAAGGTACATAATAGCTACACTACATATGTCTATGACAACTGTACAGAATGTGCTAACTGATACATTACCTTGCAGACTGGGTGGTCATGACAGTATTGGAACTGTCAGATGGTACCAGTGTTGTCCTACAGATCCTAGCAACAATCTGACTTGGCTCACGGAGTGCCTGCAACCAGCAAATAAAATGTTCATTAAATTGGACACTATCTTTGGTACACTGAGGGTACCTTTGGAAGTCAGCGAGTCAGAATGATTGAGCTGTGCTGTTTAAATGCAAAAGCTCAAATCACAAATTACAATATTGCTCATCTAAATGCAGTTAGGGATAAAATTATTTTCAGAAAAAGTATAAATCTTTACATTTGAGCTTGACAATCTTGTAGGTAATATTTCATAATACTTCTTAATAGAATAAGTGAGAAATTTTTCTTAAGGACAGTTGCGGCAGTTTTGGGTAACCATTTAAAAAATTCCCAATAATAGAATTTGTTCAAACTTTGTATATGAATACAATGTCATGTTAGAAACAGATGTATGAAAAAAATATCGACGGTCACCATGCTTGTTCAGGAGTTACCTGCCCTTGAATATGCAAATTTGAAGAAAAATCCAGTTTTAAGGGCAGATAACTCTTAAACAAGCACGGTGACCTATGATTGTTTTTGTACTTTTTTGTTTCTAACATGAGACTGTGTTCATAGACAAAGATTGAACAAATTCTATTACTGGGAAATTTTTTCCCCATCTCTCATACAAGAAACTGCAGCGAGCGTCTCTAACTTTGGAATCTGATGGTAAAATATGTAATGATAACATTAATGATTTTTTTTTAAGTTGACAAAGTAAAATGGCTCTGTTCCCCTGCATTACCAGAATAAAGTTGGCATAAAAATGAATATCACTGAATACAGCCCGACAGAATCATTCTAACAACAAAATACAAAACCATTATGCTGATCCAACTTCAAAATAAAATTATTCTTCATGCATTAATTGGTTCAACTGATATCTTTAAAGTAAACTACCCCAATCAGTTTACAATGAAACAGGATAGACTTTAATCACCAACAAATAGACTGTATTTTATCTGCTATAACCCACATTATATCCATAAATAATAATTTACATGCAAAATAATATTTAAGATGGGAAAATTTTCCAGATATAGTGACATAAAAATAATAATTTCATTACATAGATTATAAAGTGACCTTTCACCAAGTTGTTTCCTTTCTCAATTAAGAACTAGAGCTCCTTTTGAGAAAAGCGCATGTCTCCCACAACTGCCTAATCATCTGAATAGTAGTATATGAGTCAACAATGCTCAAAGACCTCAACTGCCTTATCAGACTTTGAGTGCTTTGATTATCAAAAATATGTTTCAAGGGCCATAATTCCAAAGTGCCTCGGCCGATTTGGCTACTTATCGAACTTGGTCGAGGACTTATTAGCAAACATATTTTGTTTAAGTTTGGTGAAGATCGGATGAGAAATGTTCGACTTAAAGTGCGGACAAGCTTTGTGACAGACAGATTGACAGGAGTAAATCAATATGTCTCCCACACCACTGTGTGGTGGGAGACATTATTACAAAGATAGAAATCTAAAGAGTCTACAACAAAACATAAACAAATATTTAGGAGCCAGCACCACCAGTTAAGATATTATATCTAATAAATCATACATTTGTGATGTCCGGTTTGCCTGCATGACTGAATATGTGCTACAATGTGAGACATTTACATGGTTAGTCTGTGAATTCTATATAAAGTTAATATATATACTATCAGTTTGTATTAGTTGTCTAGAATGTTCAAATTTATAAATTTGATAAATTGTAATAATAAAGTACTATTACATCAAATTATATTGTTCAGACATTTCAACAAAGAGACAGGAGTGTAAATATTCCTTATATTAAGTAACAGTGTACCAATATTTTTACACTCTAATGTATATGTATTTGCCATTCATTGTCTTCTGCATGCCATCTGTTAATCCTAACTCTTGTTAATCACTTAGTGAGAAAAATATGAACTTCTCACGTCACTCATGTCAGTGATGCAGTGTAATCATCGTTGCCATGATTTCTTGTCCAGTAAGAAACATTGCAAATAGATAAAGTTACTTGGGTAGGAATTTTTGTTGTTTTCCTTTCATTATGGAGGATTTTATAGCTCAGTGACATTATTTTTGGATCAATCCTGGTATCTTTTGTGAAGGTGCAAATAATCTGTCCAATGATCAGTTAAGGTAAATTTGTTTTTTTTGTTTTGGGTTTAACGCTGGTTTTCAACAGTATTTCAGTCATGTAACAGCGGGCAGTTAACATAACCAGTGTTCCTGGATTCTGTACCAGGACAAACCTGTTCTCCACAAGTAACTGCCAACTTCCCCACATGAATCAGAGGTGGAGGACTAATGATTTCAGACACAATGTCTTTTATCAAATAGTCACAGAGAACATACGCCCCGCCCGAGGATCGAACTCGCGACCCCTCGATCCGTAGACCAATGCTCTTACCTACTAAGCTAAGCAGGCGGGCTCAGTTAAAGTAAAAGGTTCCAGCAAAATGATCATATCTCGACAGTAGTGCCGGCAGCACAATGAAGGTATAGTATTGGTGACATTAAAATACAAGAATCTGAGGAACATATTAAACCACGAGTCACTAAAAGCAGTCTGGAACGGAAATGAATATTTGATTAGAATGCAGCAATAAAAATCTGCAAAAACTGAAATCCTGCAAAGTTTTTTTTGTTTGTTTTTTTGACAGGTAATTTAACATTTTTCTGCATAGGTACTATTCTTTCCATTCAAAACTGACAGTGATCATGTGTCAAAAGTTCAAGCTTTGCAAAGGATTGTTGTTATCATTTACCAGAATATCTGTAATTTCTTATTCATTTTTTTTTTAATCCTTGATATTACCCTGAAATTTATAGTTACATGACTGTGTATGTCTGGCTTGATAATTTGTTTCCAAAATTATTCTAACTTCACTTACTTTGCTCAGTACATACAAAGTATGTCATCATAAGGTAAGTCAAACATGTTAAATGTATTAAAAACAAAACGCACTAAAAACCGGACTAATGTATCAGATTAATACATTATTCAACAAGCAATTATAGAAAGATCATAGAAAGACACTACACTAGTTTTATGTGCAATTGGACACTTACCACAGATATGGATTTGTCATCCTAGAAATGCATTTATAATGGTTGTGTAACTAATATCTAATGTCATTACAAACAAGAGCTATCCCTAAAGGCAATTAATACCCCCCAGATGCTGCTTTGATACAGGGAAAGTAAATGCTGTGTTCAGGCATTTTTATCTCAAGTGTGACCTTGACACTGGACTACGTGACCTTTGAATTACACACTGTAAATTGTCCAGATGAAATTAACAACTGAGTTTTATGAAAATCCTTTCAGTGATTAAGCCAATATGGTGCAGACACAAAGTTAGGCTATTTGACCATTGACCTCTGTGACCATAACCTTGGACTCAATGACCTAGGTTTGGCACTCTGCATGTCATGGATGAGTTTAATAATTGGTGCTTATTTTATGAAAATCACCATAGTGGATTAGGAGATACAGAGTGGAAACAAATAAAAGCTATTTATCTTTGACCATAAAGCGTGATATTGAAATTAGTTACAAAGTGCTCTGCTTATCATCTCAATGAAGTAAACAACTAATGATAGTTCTATGAATATCTTAAAATAGATGAAAAAAAAAAAAAAAAATTTACAAGACTATTTGATAAGTTCAGAGTTCAATAAGCAAAGTAATAAACTTTATCTCTCACAGAGATGTAATGGTAGCCGATGTTCGCATTGTACCAATATCGAAACAGGTTCAGAATTTACCAGTCAAATGACTGGTCAAGCATACAGTTTACATCATAATGTAAACTGTAAAAGTAACTGTGTAATTTATTTGATTACTTGCAAAAAATGTGACAAACAGTATGTGGGACAAACTAAGCAACCTGTATCAAAACGCATGAACAGTCACCGATTTGATATTAATAGTTTTACTGACCCTACTTTTTCCTCAATGGTTGCATCACATTTCAATTTACGAGATCATTGCTTAAAGGACTTTTCTTTTATGCCTATTGACGTTGTAAGAAATGACATTGATCGTCTCTGCAAAGAAACAGTGTGGATACATAAACTGAAAACGCTCTATCCAGATGGTTTAAATTCTAAAGTTTTATTTGATATTAATTGACCAATCAACTAATTGTATTGATCTACATATATAGATATGTAATGCCGAGTATATCGTTGTTTTTTCCTATTTCTGTTTTTTTATATACATAAGTATAGGAAATTTTGTATAAACACTATCCGACAATTTACTCGGTATGTCTGTTAAATCCGTTTAAAGGAACGTTATTTTTAATTTATTTAACATTGTAAATAATGTAGATCTAAACTTTGTATACATTTTACCGCCTTTTTTACGCGACGTTGTTTAACGACGTCACGTCCGTTGTTTTTATTGTTATTCTTCCCTGAGGAAGGCTTAACGCCGAAACGTTGGAAGTTAATAATTATCTATGAACAAACGCTACACGTGTTGTTGTTGATTTTTCTTATTTGTTAAAATAGATGACACAAAGTTAAGATATTTGACTTTTGACCTTTAAGTGTGACCTTGACTTTGGACCCGACCACCTGGGTTGTGTGCTCTGTATGTCAACTTGATGAGGGGAAACAATTCATGCTAGTTTTATGGAAAGCTTCCAAGTGGTTTTGAGGATACGGAGCTGACACAAAGATTAAGAATATATGAAAGGGGACACGACAGACAGACCAGGGGATGGACATGTCTGACTCCAATATAGTACCCATATCTGTGGGGTTTAACAAACAACAGAATCAGGTTGTCCAGTGAATTTATGAAGCCAGGATTCAACCTTTTATAAAGAAAGGCTACAGCATACCACTTACATAACTTATTCCTTGGAAGGAAGTAAGCATTTTCTATGTTACATATTGATAACCCCATTTTAGGTGATAAATTTTACATGCCTTTAATTTACAAATTGTAATACAGTATCCAGCAAAGTTCCTTCTACTGAAAATATATTCCCTTCAAAGAGAAATCATTCAACACTAAATTAAAATTCTCCTTCCGACTCCACACAAGAGATTTTACTATATACATGTTTAACTGAACATAAAAAGAACCTTGTCACTGACATTTTTCTAGGCATATAAAGCCTTTTTCTTTTCATATTTCATAATTAATCTACTAATCTAGGACAGAATTACACAAAAATCACTTCAATATCATGTCTGAGTAAGTTTTTTCAGTCCAGTTACCCATGCTGGGTCTGCTTCGCAACTACCAGCGAACAGTCTTCTAAGAAATAGTCTGTGCAATTTCTACATGATGTGACAATACAACATCCATGCTGACTTTCCTATCTACTCATAAAGTTTTTTTTACTTAAATGGTACTAAAGGAAGGGCAGAATATATTTACTTTTAACAGTATATAAAACTTACAGTATCCGATCTTGTGACGTTATTTTCACAGATGACGTGAGATTTGTCTGGTGTACCAAACAGGCTGATATTGAAGCCATGGTAGTACTGGGTACCACTAGATGTGAACAACAGACTGCCCCGGATAAACTTAAAACTGAAACATACAATATTATGGTTATAGTAAAATCATTGGTATTTGTCAGGGACTATTTTTTGTGGCTTTCAAGGTGAAGGCAATCCACAAAAAACCAAATCCCAATCAACAAGTTAAATTTCCAGTCATTTTTCATTTTAGAAAAAAAAGTTTAAACTCCACAAATTCATATCCCCCATGAACTAGTAACACAGAATTTTTTGTCCACAAAATTCTATGATTTTACAGTATTCAACAACAATAACAACAGTTCATAGTATATTACATGTTCTTTGTAGGTTTAAATACATTAAAAATATAATATTGCAATTTATAAACACTCCGCTGAAATCTATTCAATGTAAATAAAAATCGGTTGAAATCTATTAAATGTAAATAAAAATCAGTTGAAATCTATTCAATGTAAATAAAATTCGGTTGAAATCTATTCAATGTAAATAAAATTCGGTTGAAATCTATTCAATGTAAATAAACATCAAACTGAAATACATATCAACAAGCTTTAAGTTTTACATTTCGGCTGGGTGGACGGATAGCTCAGTGGTTTGCAATCCTGAGGTCAGGGTTCGATCCCCGACAACTACTTGGGAATTTTCAGAAACGCTTTCAGTGTTTCCCACCCAATTAGAGGTGTACTGGTCAGGAACCCAGGCAATCCTTGCGTGTATCAGTGCTATACACTGGGCAAGTTAAAGAACCAGGCTGTCTATTCGCAACAAGCTAGGCTAAGTTAGCCAGACAAGCCTGTATCTGATTTCTGATCTCTCTGTCGTGGGGGCTTTGTCTCACTCTGTCCCTCTGGTCAGATCGCTCTGTGTCTGTACTAGTAGAGGATGAATTATGCACACTGTGTGGCTGCATTTGAACCATGTAAAGCGCCTTTAAACGTGAAATTGATCATGAAAAGGGCGCTATATAAATCTGGTATAATAATAATAATAGTAATACTGGGAAACATTTGAAATGCTTTACTATTATTTCTATCCCTTTAATACATAACAATTTCTTCCTTATAATCTTAACTTGTATAACATCAACTTAAAGACGGGTTATTTTTTTTTACACACATCAGATGTCATACTCAAGTTTGACAATACCATCAATAATTCTATGAAGAACAACAACCTGTTACTGAGATTTCTGAAGTCAAACATCCTTCCATTATCATCAGTGTACTGTCCATCTGAGATGCATGCAGTTCCCTTGTACACCTGTAGGCCATGTCCGCACGGCTTGCATGAGTCTGCCCCATATGCACTGTGTGAGCTGACCACTGTACCAGGTGGACATGTGACACAGGTAGTTGTCGTTGGGTCAATGTAAGAACCATCTGGACAGGGGACGCAGCTGAATCAAAATACAAACTTAATGTAAATAACAACAAATTCTCCATTTTGTCAGTTATTTGCAAGACTTAATTACCTTATAATCTGATCCTTAACTTCTTCCAAAGCCAAACTTGGGTAACAATACATATAAACTTTTGCATGATAAACAAGTAAAATGGCATACCATTAATGTAGACTTTTGTTACACTGGTAGGGACACTCAAAATCAGAGAGTTATAGTAACAAAATCTGCTAACAGAGGCTTTTGTTTTGTTTTTGTTGTGTTTAATATTGCACCGACAAAATCATAGATCACATGACGACTTTCCAGCTTTTGGTGGTAGAGGAAGACCCCAGGTGCTCCTCCGTGCATTATTTCATCACATGCTAGTACCTGGGTAGAACCACTACTGCTAACTCTTGGACACACTATCTAATTTAATACTAAAGAGATAGTTTAAAGATATTTTTCAAAGACAATGATCCACAATTTATTTTTACTAAATTACTCAGCTGGTTTAAGGAAACAGAAAAGGGCTGTTTTGTCAAATTAAATATATGACAATATGTGAAGTTAGGAAAATATGCTAAGAACTGACAAAAATATCCTGACCAGGAAATTCTTATTATCTTATTTTGTCCATGGTAAGAATGACTTGCATTAACTAGATGCCCACAGGCAACATGTTCAGCCCGACAGCTGTCAAAAGGACTAACATTTTATGACATTGACCTTTCAGGTAGGGGCATGGGACTTGGACGCGACACTCTAATTGTCTAACTGAGGCAAACATTTATTCCAAATAAAAAAAGATTGCTTAATGCATGGCAAAGTTACAGCCCGGACAAGCTCTAAAATGACCTTTGACCCCTAACTGTGACCTTGACCTTTAAGACAGGAACCTGGGGTTTGCACATGACACTCTGTCTCATTGAGTTAAACATTCATGCCAAAAATAAACAAGGTCAAAGTTATTGGCTGGACAAGATCTGATATGACCTTTGATCTCAAACTGTGACCTTAACCTTTGAGATAGGAACCTGGAGTTTGAGCACGACACTCGGCCTCACTGAGGTTAACATTCATGCCAAATATATACAAGATTGCTCCATGCAAGTCAAAGTTATGGTCCGGACAAACAAATCCGGATGGAAACACACACGGACTCATACACGTACATACACCAAACAACCATTTGTACAACTATGTCTTTGCTTCCGCAAGCGTGCTCGACAAAAATGGAAGATGGAATACAACATTTTATAATTAGAATACATACTTTTTTGAAGTATGAAAATAAGAAAATAAACTATTCCCTACTTTGGTAATAGTTATCTCAGATTCTTGTAACTAGTATTTTATAAACTGTGTAAAGTATTGTTTGTGATTACCTCCCTTCTTAGTTCTGACTATACCGGTTTATGTATTAAATTAAAAGTCGTTCTTTATAAACAAAGCAATTCAGCGAACAACATCTTCTTCTTTTTTTTTTTAAATGTAAGCAATATGGAAATTTCTGTGTTAGCAAGTACAAACTGCAACTGTCATGTCCAAAGATATTTTGACTGGAGAGTGATAGAAAACAGTTTCATTTCAAATAAAGCTTGTACTTAATTTCTACTAACCCATCATCATTTGTTCCTTTAGGGCATTTACGGCAGTTACTTGCACCACCACCCATGGTATTTGTGATCTGTATAGAGTAAACCTTGGCAATGCTATCTGCAATCGCTGTAGGATCCATCAACCAGCCAGAGTTCTGGAACGCCAACGTGAATGTGAAGGAACCATTCCGCTTGATGTCATATCTAATGAAAGAAAAATAGAGCAAATATAATTGAAACACAACTTTGCTGTTGGTAAAAGCATGTCTCCAAACACTGCTTCATCTAAATGGAACAGTGAATAGATGTGCAGTATCTGGCTATCTTTTTAAGATATAAGTTTATCTTTTCAGAAAACTGAAAAAGAAAAATCAGAAAAAAATATAGAAAACAGTATGCAACCATTAGTCATTACTATCCAACAACAAGAGGGCAATCAAGGCCCTAGATCATGGACCTGACTTTCACAGCTCAAACTGGTATTACAAACATGGAAACTAGCCCTGTCCACTACAGTTTGTGTAGTGTTTTTTTTTTTGTTTTTTCTTTACAAATTTAACAAGTGAATGAAGTATTGCCATGCAATACAAAGTCCCCTACTGGAAGGCACCTAATTTCCTCTACTGCAGTATAACATAATGAGCTGATATCTGTCAATGATGTATGAACAATATTGTACTACATATACAATATGTTATAACAACACACTTGGATTAAAATGTGCATACATAAAAACCCACAGTTGTTTTCATATTGATTTTTTTTGGCTGATTATAAAAATGTTATCATGTAAGTTATTTATAGTAACAACAAAGGGAAATTAATCTAAAAAAAAAAAAAAAAAAAAAAAAAATCTATATAATATAAGTCTACAAGAAACTCTTTACCAGGTAGAGATTGGTCAAAATGCACCTAAAAATTGGATGTAACATGCATGTTGTACCACAGAAAAGTGGTCTCGATTTTTCTCTACTGCCAGTAATAAAAAAGTTACAATAAAATCTATTTGTAGTAAAAACAAAGGGACGTAATTCTAAAAACAAGGGTGCCTCATGGTGGTGAACATTTGGTCCAAGTTACATCAAAATCCCTCCATGCATGAAGAAGAAATGTTCTGTACAAAGTCATTCTTGAATTTGACCTTTGACCTCTAAATATGACCTTGACCTTAGACCTAGGGACCCGGTTCTTGCGCATGACATGTTGTCTCATCCAGGGGAATATTTGTGCCAACTGATATCTAAATCCTGCTTTGCATGACAAAGTTATAGACCGGACAGGAAAACAAGAGCTGTCGGAGGACAGCAACGCTCGACTATTCAACAGCCTTGTCGACTGAATGAATACGAAAGTCGAAAAAGGGGCATAATTTAAAAAAAGCAAAATAGGGTTATGGAACCTGCATAGTGCTTATCAGCTCATGACAGTGGACAAGTGTGTGAAGTTTCAATCCATTCCCATTAGTGGGTACTGAGATACCAGCTTATATATAAGAATTTAACCCAAAACTCCTAAGTTTAAAAAGGGGCATAATTTTGTAAAATGCAAAGTTGAGTTATTGACCCTTTGCACTGCATGTCATATCATGACAGTGAACAAGTGTGTGAAGTTTCAATCCTTTCCCATTAGTGGATACTGAGATACCAGCTTACATACAAAACCTAAACCAAAAAATTCTAAGTCGAAAAAGGGGCATAATTTTGTAAAAAAGCAAAACAGAGTTATGGAACCTGCTTTGTGTATGTCAGATCATGACAGTGAACAAGTGTGTGAAGTTTCAATCCATTCCAATTAGTGAGTACTGAGATACCAGCTTACATACAAAACCTTAACCAAAACATTCTAAGTCGAAAAAGGGGCATAATTTTGTAAAAAAGCAAAATAGAGTTATGGAACCTGTGCAGTGTAAGTCAGTTTATCACAGTGAATAAGTGTGTGAAGTTTCAATTCATTCCCACAAGTGGTTGCTGAGATACCAGCTTACATACAAAACCTAAACCAAAAATTTCTAAGTCAAAAAGGGGCATAATTTTGTAAAAAAGCAAAATAGAGTTATGGAACCTGTGCAATGTAAGTCAGTTTATCACAGTGAATAAGTGTGTGAAGTTTCAATCCATTCCCACAAGTGGTTGCTGAGATACCAGCTTACATACAAAAACTTAACCAAATTGGGACGCGGACGCGGACGCAGACGCCGACGCGGACGCCGACGCGGACGCCGACGCATGGGCGAGTCCAATAGCTCTACTATTCTATGAATAGTCGAGCTAAAAATCCTCCTGACCTTTGATCTCAAAGTGTGACCTTGACCTTAGAGCTAGGGTACTGGGTGTTGTGCAGGACACGTCGTCTCATCATGGGGAACATTTATGCCAAGTAATATTTTAATCCCTTGATGGATGACAGAGTTCTGGATCGGACAGGGAAAAAAATTTATTGACCTTTGACTTCCAATTGTGACCTTGACCTTTGAGCTAAGGGTCTGGGCTTTGCGCATGACATGTTGTCTCATCATGGGGAACATTTAAGCCAAGTAATATTAAAATCCCTTCATGGATGGCAGAGTTATGGACGTGACAGGAAACCCCAATTGTGACCTTGACCTTTTCCGGGATTTGCGCATGACACGTTGTCTCATCATGGGGAACACTTGTGCTAAGTGATATTAAAATCCCTTAATGAATGTCAGAGTTATGGACCGGACACGAAACAGACCCTGTTCATGCTATGTTAATATTTGACTGCTAAGTGTGACCTCGACCTTTGAGCTGGGGGTCTGAAAGTTGTGCATGACACATCGTCTTATTATGAGGTACATTTGTGCCAAGTAATATTAAAATCCCTTCATGGATGGGAGAGTTATGGACCGGACAGGAAAAAAGCCTTGTTGACCTTTGACCTCCAATTGTGACCTTGACTTTTAAGCTAGGGGTCCAGGTTTTGCGCATGACATGTCGTCTCCTCATGGGAAACATTTGTGCCAAGTAATATTAAAATCTCTTCATGGATGGGAGAGTTATGGACAGGACAGGAAAAAAGCCATGTTGACCTTTGACCTCCAATTGTGACCTTGACCTTTGAGCTAAGGGTCCGGGATTTGCACAAGACACGTCATCTCATCATGGGGAACATTTGTGCCAAGTAATACTAAAATCCCTTCAAGGATGAGAGAGTTGTGGACCGGACAGGAAAAAAGCCCTGTTGACCTTTGACCTCCAATTGTGACCTTCACCTTTGAGCTAGGGGTCCGAGTTTTGCGCACAACATGTTGTCTCATCATGGGGAACATTTGTGCCAAGTAATATTAAAATCCCTTCATGGATGACAGAGTTATGGACCGGACACGAAATTGCGGACGGACGGACGGACGTTCTAACGAAACGGTATTTATGTGACACCCCCATTGTTCTCTCTATTGTTCTATCAGTCACATAAAAAGAAAAAGGTCACATAAACAGAACGGAATGAATGACATCAAAGAGAAAGTACCGTTATGAAGTCACTTAACCATCATTTCGCGGGCACAGACGGACAGACAGACGGACAGAATGACGGAAAAGTGCATTCCTATAGTCCCCGAAACTGGTTTTCAACTAGTAGGGGACTAATAATGTTAACAATCTTAGTACAATGGTCTACTTATAAAGATCATTACAGCCATGTTACTGAAGGCAAACCAAAGATTTTCAAAGTTTCAGACATATATGAGCCGCGCCATGAGAAAACCAATATAGTGGCTTTGCGACCAGCATGGATCCAGACCAGCCTGCGCATCCGCGCAGTCTGGTCAGGATCCATGCTGTTCGCTTTCAAAGCCTATTGCAATTAGAGAAACTTAGCGAACAGCATGGATCCTGACCAGACTGCACGGATGCCCAGGCTGGTCTGGATCCATGCTGGTCGCAAAGCCACTATGTTGGTTTTCCCATGGTGCAGATCATATATTAGGAAAAGTGACTATGTTGCCTGGCAGACATGTTTTTTGAATTCAACATTCCCAAAAAATACAATTTTGAAATCTGGCCAGCACTTTATACAAGAAGATTTTCAAAACTTTTCACTTATGCCATGTCCAAATCCTTCTTGACAGAGGTCTGACGGGTGGCAGGAAAAGCTCACCTTAGAGCACTATGTGTTCTGGTGAGTTAAAAGCTGACAGAGCAAAACTAACACTTTCTTTAGCTCTCTAATATAAACAAAGCTGATTTGTACGTACGTGAATTTATTCCTACTTTGCGAATTTTCCCAGCTTTTAATAAGATCTTGCTTTCCACTTTCATCCTGAAAAATGTGACGAGCACCACTGAAGCACTTAATACAGATCTACAATATACTTAATATATCAAAACAAAAATAAAAGGCCAACTTATTTATTCATTTTTGTATTTGTTGGGTTCAGAGTCACACAATAAAAATTATATAGCAACCTTTCCAGCTATTGAGGGAGGAAGATTCCGGGTGCTCCACCAGGCACGGTTTCAGGCAATGCCCGGCGGCTGGGTAGAACCAATAAGCTAGCCAGATGGCTTCCTCAGTTGAAGAATTCTGCATCTGTTACAGGTTTACAAACCTACAGAGGTGGGAGCATGTGAATGAAGTCAGCGACCTAACCACTTGGTGAAGGTGGCCCCTAACAGCCAATTTAATCATAGAATAATTTTACATCTTTAAAATGCAGTTGAAATCAGAATGCAGATGCTAACAACAACATGTTATATTCAGCCAAGACAGTGGTAGATTTCTATTATAAATTAATAGTGTTGAATTATCTTTGGATATCCTGCATTAATTAAGACAAAGTGGCTCAATATCTCTGAATAAAGGAACTTACCAGGTTTGTGATTTTACCTAGTAACCTAGTTATTACATACTAGTGACCCAGTTTCAAATTGGACTTGAATTTCAGAAAGACAATAATGAACAACATTCTACACAAGTTTCATGACAAGTCTGAATATTTTTCTATGGTCAGTCCTTGTGACCTAATTTTTTCACCAAGGTGACCCTGTTTCAAATCGGACCTAGATTTCATAAAGACAACTTTTGTGATTAAGTTTCCTGTAAATCAGGAAGAAACTGTGGCATTTTCAGTGTTAACTCTATTTCCAACTAGGTGACTTAGCTCTTTACTATATGAACTAGATTCATCTTAATCAGTTGGAAAATGAGGCCTACAGAGTATCAACAAGGACTAATTGAATGGCCTAATTTTTGGCACAAGATATTCCTGTTTTAATACGGACATGGTTAGGAAAAACATTCTGACAGTGTTTCATGTAAATCAGGTAGAAAATATTGCCTGTGTAAATAAAGTGTTTCTATGAAGAATGGCTATCAACTCCCCTTCCCCTCCATCCCTTACTTATTCCATCCCAGACAAAACAAGGAGCTGCGTTCAATAAACGCGTGATGCCCCCAGTGGCATCCTTGTCGATAGATTTTGCACCTAAGTCCAAAATGAGGTCAAGGTCAAGGTCAAACTGAGGTCAGGTGATGTTTGAAGATGAGGAATGGTCACAGTTTATATCTGTATTAGTATCAATTCATTCTTGTAAGGGGTATTGATGCTAGACGAAACGGTCCCATTTGGTTAACCAAGAGATGGCCCATATAAAGAAACCTAAGTCCAAAATGAGGTCAAGTTCAAGGTCAAACTGAGGTCAGGTGATGTCTGAAGATGAGGAATGGTCACAGGTTACATCTGCATTAGTATCAAGTCATTCTAGTAAGGGGTATTGATGCTAGACGAAACAGTCCCATTTGGTTAACCTCGTACAGACGGACGAACGAACGAAAGGACAGTACAATCACTATATGCCTCCCGCATCAGTAGATGCTGGGGGCATAAAAATCTGCCCCACTCAAAGTTTTCAGGAAAACCTATTTAAAACTAAGAAAGTAGTTTGCTCCACTAATTGTAAGCAACAGACCAACTACCCAACCATAGGATTCCCCTAAGCTTTGTTTACCAGAGTTTAAACTATAAATAAATCACCTTTCTGCAGTATGAGATACTTACTGACAGTAAAACAAACTGACAAAACCCCTTACAGACAGTTTCAAATACAACACTAAACTGTCCCACGGTGCTTGTTCCGCCTTCACCAGCCTTCTGTTGAACTCGGAAGCCATCCACTTTTATCATCATCACAAGGTAAGCACTCTCTCCTCGGGCAAAATGTGTACGCACATGATCTCCATATGGCAACCACTTGCTGTCATTGTTACAATTCGTTTCTGTAATTATAAACAAGAACTGCCTTTGAAAAACACACATGGCCCTGGATTTGAAAAACACGCATGCCACTGCAAATGGCCCGCCTAAAACCAGGCATAATTAGGACTTGCTAGTTGAATTACAGCGTTTTTAATAAGTAACCATGTTTGACTTTTAATCTTAAAAGAAATCATACTTGTTAAAATGTAAGAATAAATCAAAGAAGTATCAAAATCAACATTATGACATTTCCAATGACCTTAACCTTGGGATGTATGTGCACAAATCACCTATTATGCTCAACATTTTTAACATGTTTTAATGGAATCCCTTAGATCATTTCAAACTTTTTGTCTGATATAGTATATACCTTGATGGTACAGACCTGACTCTTGAATGTGACCTCATGGTACCGATTTGGCTCTTGACTGTGTGCTTGATGGCACAGCTTGGACGCTCGAGTGGGACACAGAAGGTACAGTCTTGACTTATGGCTGTGACCCTGATTATACAGACCTGACACTTGACTGTGACGTTGATGATACAGACATGACCCTTAAGCATAACCATGATGGTACAGAAATGACTCTTGACTGTAACCTTGATGGTACAATCCTGACTCTTGACTGTGACCATGATGGTACAGACATGACTCTTGACTGCGACCATGATGGTACAGACATGACTCTTGACTGCGACCATGATGGTACAGACATGACTCTTGACTGCGACCATGATGGTACAGACATGACTCTTGACTGTAACCTTGATGGTACAGATTTGTCTCTTGGCTGTGTCCTTGATGGTACAAATCTGACACTTTAGTGTGACCTTTATGGTACAGACATGACTCTTCAGTGTAACCTTGATGGTAAAAACCTGACTCTTGACTGTGACCATGAAGGTACAAACCTGACTCTTTAGTGTGACTTAAATGGTGCATACATTACTCTTGACTGTAACCTTGATGGTACAGACTCTTTACTGCAACACACTCTCTCAACATGCAGAACATTTGTCTAAAGTTTCACTGAATTCACTTTTATACAAGAGAAGTTATAGCCGAGATGTAGATTACTACTTATTAACCTTTAGCATGCTAGGTAAATTGTCGTCTGCTGGAAATGTCGTCTGCTAAAATTGTTAAGTTCATTCAATTTGCTCCAAAATTGGAAGAAATATTGTCAGAGTAGCAAACAGCTTGGAACCTGATCAGACGCCGATTTAATCGGCGTCTGATCTGGTTCCAAGCTGTGTGCAAAGGCTGTTAAATTCGCCTGCAGCAGGCTAAGGGTTAATACACAAGGAAACTATAAAATCATCACCTTAGCACAAAAAGTGAATAAGTCCTTCTTTAAGTCAATGCAGTTATCCACTTCTTGCACTGAGGTGACGAAATACCCTTCCCTGTAACCTTGACATTGGGTGTAAAGACCTGATTCTTATATGTGACACACTTTCTTATCATGTTTAACATAAATTTTGTGTGAAGTTCTGTTGGAATCACTTCAACAGTTAAAACCTTATAGCGGATACAAGCAGTGTTTTGGACAACTAACGGACAGTGAGATTACTGAATGCTTCCCATCAGGGATAAACATTGTAAATATTAAAATCCGACACTTTTGTTTAGTTTTAGTTCTTCTTGATTTTCTAGTTTAAAAGACAAACAAGCGGGCCATGATGGCCCTATACCGCTCACCTGTTATCATTGCACTTGAGGACAAGAAGGTCCTCAGAAAAAATATCTAAGTCCAAAGGACAGTAACAACAAAAGGAAGAAATTTAACCGAAAAAAAAAAGTTCTTAGAAGGTACAAATATGTCAAAATACACCTAAAAATTGGAAGTACCATCCATATTGTACCACAGAAAAGTGATCTCGGTTTTTCCCTACGGCCAATAATAAAAAAGTTACTAAAAAATAAGCTATTTATAGTAACGTAAAAGAGAAGTAATCAAAACAAGAGCTGTCTCCATAGGATGACACATGCCCCCGATGGCACTTTGAATGAATAGTTATGGCCGATGTTAGAGTTTAGGACCTTTGACCTAAGGACCTGGGTCTTGCGCGCAACACGTCGTCTTACTGTGGTACACATTCATGCCCAATAATTTTAAAATCCATGCATGAATGACAAAGATATGGACCGGACACGCCCATCAATGCATTATCATGAAATATTACCTTTAACGTCTAAGTGTGACCTTGACCTTTGAGCTACGGACCTGGGTCTTGCGCGCGACATGTCGTCTTACTGTGGTACACATTCATGCCAAGTTATTTGAAAATCCATCCATGGATGACAAAGATATGGACCAGACACGAATGCACTATCATGAAAAATGACCTTTAACGTCTAAGTGTGACCTTGACCTTTGAGCTACGGACCTGGGTCTTGCGCGCGACACGTCGTCTTACTGTGGTACACATTCATGCCAAGTTATTTGAAAATCCATCCATCGATGACAAAGATATGGACCGGACACGAATGCAGTATCATGAAAAATGACCTTTAACGTCTAAGTGTGACCTTGACCTTTGAGCTACGGACCTGGGTCTTGCGTGCACACGTCGTCTTACTGTGGTACACATTCATGCCAAGTTATTTGAAAATCCATCCATGGATGACAAAGATATGGACCGGACACGAAAATTGCGGACAGACAGACTGACAGACTGACAGACCGACAGACTGTTCAAAAACTATATGCCTCCCTTCGGGGGCATAAAAAAAAATTATTGTAAGTGAACAAAAGAAGGATCTGCCAAATAAATCTGTTGACATAAATGAAATTTCCGATCAGTATCTTCATTAGTTACGGAGATATACCCATTTCAATTTGAAATAAAGGGAGGTAATTTGACATAAAATCAGTCCATAGTTATCTACCCTGATTGGCTCAGTCCAACTAATGACAATAATGAAATTTCAAATAAGTCCTATAAGTACTAACTGATATAAATCCATTTTGATTACAATCAGGGGAGGTAATCAGATATAAAATAACTCTGGAACCTACGATTGGATCTGATTTGTCATGGAATTCAAGATTTATTGTTGCTGAAGATATTTTGCAAGTTTGTATCAAATCAAACCATAAATGAAGTCTCTATATGGCTGCAAAACCAAAATAGCCAATTTTGGACCTTTAAGGGGCCATAACTCTGGAACCCATGATTGAATCTGGCCAGTTCAAGAAAGGAAGCAAGATCTTGTGGTGATACAAGTTGTGTGCAAGTTTGGTTAAAATCAAATCATAAATGAAGCTGCTATTGTGCAGACAAGGTCAAAATAGCCAATTTTGGCCCTTTCAGGGGCCATAACTCTGGAACCCATTAAGGGATCTGGCCGGTTCGACAAAAGAACCAAGACCTAATGGTGACACAAGTTTTGTGCAAGTTTGATTAAATTCAAATCGTAAATGAAGCTGCTATTGTGCAGACAAGGTCAAAATAGCTAATTCCGGCCCTTTCTGGGGCCATCACTCTGGAACCCAAAATGGAATCTCGCCAGTTCAAGAAAGGAACCAAGATCTTATAGTGATACAAGTTGTGTGCAAGTTTGGTTAAAATAAAATCATATATGAAGCTGCTATTGTGCAGACAAGGTCAAAATAGCTAATTCTGGCCCTTTCAGGGACCATAACTCTGGAATCCATTATGGAATTTCGCCAGTTCAAGAAAGGAACCAAGATCTTATAGTGATACAAGTTGTGTGCAAGTCTGGTTAAAATAAAATCATAAATGAAGCTGCTATTGTGCAGACAAGGTCAAAATAGCTAATTCTGGCCCTTTCAGAGGCCATAACTCTGGAGCCCATATTGGAGTCTGGCCAGTTCAAGAAAGGAATCAAGATCTTATGGTGACACAAGTTGTGTGCCAGTTTGGTAAAAATCAAGTTATAAATAAAGCTGCTATTGTGCAGACAAGGTCAAAATAGCTAATTTTGGCCCTTTCAGGGGGCATAACTCTGGAACCCATAATGGGATCTGGCCAGTTCAAGAAAGGAACCGAGATCTTATGGTGATACAAGTTGTGTGCAAGTTTGGTTAAAATAAAATCATAAATGAAACCACTATCGTGCAGACACGAAATTGTTGACGCACGCACGCACGGACGGACACACGGACGGACGAAGGGTGATCACAAAAGCTCACCTTGTCACTATGTGACAGGTGAGCTAATAAAATCAAATAGATTTTTTCAAACTTCAGAAATTATCAAAAAATTGCTCAGTAACTCTGAGTACAAATATTGCTATATTTCTGCAAGCATCTGTTTGTTCTCTATTAATAGCAAACAACTTTCTCACTTAATCCAGAGATGTGTGTGTGTGTGTGGGTGGGGGGTGGGACAAATCACTTCGTATTTTTTCCCATATTAGGACAGAGAACATCTGCTTCACAAAACCTATAAACTGGTAGTCTAAAACCATAAACTATATTGTTTTTATTATGATGCATTACATATCTATGACTTACTCCACAGGACTGTGTCTGATGAAACCCAAATATGAGTTGCTGTTTTTTTAACTCTCAAACTGTGACCAACTCAAAGTCTGCAACTGAACATTTTTCTCTTAAGTTTGAAAGACAGCATTTGATCGAATGGAGGATGATTGCCAGGTACTGCTCAGAGCTTTTAATTTTGCACTTGCAGGCACCTAAGTAACAATGTTAAATTTGACTAAGATAAACCATAGGCTGAGAGAATGAGCTGCAACAAATTTCAATCCTAAGGAAACAGTTTCAACAGTTTTTTAACATTCCCAAGGATATAGTTTTGATATTCCCTAAAATGCAGTATTGATCTTTCTCACTGACACAGAAATAATCATGCTATGAATACCTACCTGAAATTGTTAATAACATTTAAACTAATTAGTTTCACCACAAAGATATTTATATCCAAAGAACTATATTAAGAAATGGTCTTGAACAAATGATTGAAGCCAGAATTTTTTACTATCTGGAAATGTATGATTAACATCCCACTGAAAATTTGTTTTAATCTGCTCTTGTACTGATGTATTAAAAGTTCACAAAAGAGTGCTCATAGGTCCAACCTCAGCAGAACACAGCCGTAACAGAATGTACTCCAAGCTTTCTAATATGTCATCAATTTTGACGAGTAAAACTAAGAATTCAATTAACACACATATATACGATATAGTAATGAAGTAAACAATGCAATGGACACATTTTGATATTGTTATGCATGCAATCTGTGTTCAATTATAAGTGGAACCTGTCTCGCATAGCCGCTACATACAACATTAATATCTGATAGCAATATTTCTGGACAATTCTTATTTCTATAGGGATTAACACTTAGTAAGTTTACCTCCCCAAAACAAACACCTCAGCACAGCAAACTCGTAACAGTTTTTCCTGTAGTGTTGCAGTAGAGACAAGACAGTTAGTTCTGTACACTGTTTATGCGACCCTTACCTGAAAATTTATTTATTTATTTTGTTGGGTTTAACGTCGCACCGACACAATTTTAGGTCATATGGCAACTTTCCAGCTTTAATGGTGGAGGAAGACCCCAGGTGCCCCTCCGTGCATACTTTCATCACGAGCGGGCACCTGGGTAGAACCACCGACCTTCCGTAAGCCAGCTGGATGGCTTCCTCACGTGAAGAATTCTACGCCCTTACCTGAAAAGGACACACAGGAAGTCTGAATAACTTCTGAAATGTCATTCCAATTTACAAGCTCGTATCCGTAATCGGGGGCAGTGGTTGCTGCACATTCTTTACATTCTGTACCATCGGACATCTGCCCCGCTGGACAGTAAGTACACGTCTTGTTCACAAGGTGCATGCCTGGGTTGCAGGAGTGGCAGTCAATGAGGTCCGAGGCTTGTGGAAGCTTGACAGATGATGGGTTGTCAGGGTTACAGATGGCAGGCTGGACCCATACATAGATGGTGGTAGTCTACAAGCATGTTATTTTATAGATTATTAGTATAACTCATGCTGAAGGTAATCATTCCATAAAATACATCAAACACATGTTCAACAATTCTTCAAAAACCTCTGTCAGTTTAAGAGCAAAATTTTTTCTTCTAACATAAAAAATGGCAATACTCTGCATCATCATCTGCAAAATTTCCCAAGTCTATAACCTGTCAGAAAGTTGTGTAAAATTTCCTGATTTCTCTTATTTTTTTTGCTTCGAAGACCATGTAAAAAAGAAATTAATGGGAAAAAAGTGTGTCCCATAAAATGCATAAATACTAGAGTCAATAACTAAACAAGAAAGTTGCTAAATTTCAAGAATTGTTTATTATCATTATTCCCTGAAGAAGGCATGTAGCTGAAACTTTGGAACTATAGTAAATTTTGAAACTGATAACGTGTTTGGTCTTTATCTACTTCATTAAGAATTTTAGTGGGATTTTCTGTTCTGCTTTTTAAACTACTGTAAACAAGAGCTGTCAGAAGGCAGCATGCTTTACTAATTCCATGCTTGACAGCGTAATAATGCATATCTGAAAAACTAGAACTATCACTGGAGTGATTAATACCCCCAGTATGATGAACAGTCTGAGTCAAATGAATAAGTTATAAAAGAGACTAAGTGGATAAAATTCAACTAGAATTATAAAAAGAGACATAGTTCATGGAATATTTCTGCCAGACTAATGCATCTTATGTCATATGATGTGGGTGATGATGTAGAACAACTATTTCTGGTTTAAATGAAATCCATTTGCTTATAACAGAGATCATCAAAACATTGACCCTAAATTTTAGAATAGGAGGCATAATTCATGAAATCTTGGTGAAAGAGTTACAGTCCTTGTGTTTATTTTCTACTTCAAATCATTTCAAAAAAGACTGAAACTGACATTCAAGATTTTTGAAAAACAGCGATAGATTCATTATTAAGGCTTCACTGTACTATTTTTCATCAGCATTTAAGGTATAATGGTATTGTTTGTTCAGGTGAAGTAAAAATTCAACAACTGTACAGGGAGGACTCTGGGCTAAACCTGTGTCAATATAATAGATTTCTTTGTACAGGGACAGGATGTATGCTTTGTTCTATACATGCAAACATGGCTAGGATATTAAAACTGTATATGAACATTTCCATGCAAGTCTATTTTTGGTTATTTCCATGCTGAAAACATCAATCTTTTATGCCTCTGGCCCTTTAGAATTATACTTTTATGTCTGTACCTCTTCTTTTTTCTGCCAGTAACATTTCATCAATATTTACACTGAAATTTCTACTATTTTTGTCACTTATTTTTTATTCATATTTTGCCTACCTTGCCATTCTCATCACATGGTTTGAGGATATGGTAATAGTCTGCTTCAGTGCAAGGTGGTCGCTCGGTGCAGTTAGTTGATCCAGCAACTGAAATAAGCAGAAATTACTGGATGGATTTAGTCACATTTTTAACACTATTTCAATTATATAACAATAGGTAAGGTGTCCTTCTCAGAGTTCTGCTGAGGTTTTCAGCATAATGGACCCATGGCCCATCTACCCTGAAAACATGGGGCCATTCTGAAACTTTTGCGGCCATTCAAATTTTACAAATTTAAAGAACTTTACTTTTCTTATGCTTTAAATACATGAAGTTCTTGTCAATAATTCTCTTTTTCCTTTTAACTTAACCATGTATACTCAACCATTAAGTTCCTATGAAAGCCCCATTTGTCAGACGTTTTACTCTACTTTTTTACCATTCTTTCCGGTTTACTTAAATTACTTTACCGGGTGGGGGTGGCATCACTCTGTGATTCTGAGGTTGTTGTTTAATGTTCAGCGCTATCTATAGTTGAATCGTTGCTTTTGTTCAATGTATCATTTTTATTTGTATCTTTCCTCGGTGTAACTAAAGTCTGGTTCGTTTTCTTAGGGGCAGGAGGACTGAAAAATTCGTGCAAAATCGCTTTTCCTTTCAGTGCGGTCGCCATTTTGATACAATGATGGTGCAATTATCACGACACATTATTTTTTCAAATCCGTCGCAGTAATCTCCCCTGGAGGTATGTCTACCTTGCAAGACTGGCACACTAGTCATCGTTATCGGGTTTGATTTTTAGATTTTCTGGCGCGCCAAAGGCCCACCGATTTTGAGGGACCATTCATATTTTATTTCGCGCCAATGGCGCACCCAACATAAAGCATCTAGATTATCTGAAAGTATACCTTTCTCAAATTACAGAAATCAGATCATTCACTAATTTCTCTCAGTTCCTGCATTATGTGCTCAGGTACCAATCAACTTACAATATTTTTTCCGTGACTAAGGAACTCTTTTGATGTCAATATAATGTCTAGTTTTACATTACCATTTAAAGATATCTGGATATTGCAACAATCAGTACCGAAAGACAAGTTTTAAAACTGCAGGTAGCTTCATAATTCATTTATTTCCGGTATTTTCTGTTTGCGCAACCATGATAGGCAAAACAGGTGTAATAATTTTATTAACTTGCATTTCTACTGAATTTCAGCTAAATGCAAAGGACAGACAAATGTAATAAGATTGTTTTTACATTCATATCACTCCTTAGTCAAAATTTATACTTATGCTAAAACACCTTCAGGACTAGGGTAGAAAAATCAACTTCAAAAAATACCTCAAGTAAAAATCTAACATGGCATTAAGCACTCAGTGAATATAATCAAGTGTAAATGTGATCAGATATTGAAGTTTTGAACAAATCTGTAAAATTGGCCAGATTAAAACATAACAACTTCAGCAGTCATGGAACGTAAGACATTTGAAACAAAGTGTAATAATTATTGTCAACAACTTATCTGCTCTCCCTCAGACTTTTGGTTTTCATTTAACAACATACTAAATTACGCTGTACATTTGACAGAAACTACACAGTTCAATTCTTAATTCTAATACTAGGCTTTCTTCATTTTAATGTAATAGTAAATTGCATTGTCAGCTTATCAAAAACTATCATATGTGATCATGTGTTTTTCTACGTCCTATTTTATTAACACACTGTTTGCAACTTCCTTTATTCAAACAAGTACTGACTTTTTTCTTCCTAAGTTGATATGTAACATACCAGAGTAGTATTTCTTCACATCACAATCTGAACAGCTGGTTGCTCCTTCTTTCGAGAACTTATTAGCCCGACATGGTGTACATATTGTAGCACTCGCACTGCTGTACGTTCCTGCTGGGCACTTCGTACATTCAGATGTGTATGCTACACCTAAATACATAAATAATTTTAATACTTTAGAACCACAGAATGGAAATATTAAGTGTGTATTTAAGCTTCATAAAATTTACACATATTTTGTCACTAAGACATACCGTTTTTTTTATCATACATTTTAACTGTCTCTATGTCAGTTCTTCTTTGGAAATCCTACACAAACAAAACATCATCTTCAATCACACATAACCCTATTTACTGTAAAATCATTAACCTTTACCCTGCTAAATTTCTAAAATGGACTGGTCCATCATTCAATCTGGGCAAGTCCACTTATTATTCAAAGGGGTGTTCACTGAAAATTAACTGATTGAATAGCAAACAGTGCTGACAACGATCAGCCAGCACAGATGTGCAGGCTGATCTTGGTCTGCGCTGGCCGCAAAGGCAAAACCACTTGCCACCAGCAGGTTAAAGGTTAATATTTCTGTAGCAATAATTTATGTAGAAATTTGTTGTGGTGTCAATCCTTGAAATATCCCAACACACAATTAAAATTCCTATTCAATTAACCTTAAAATGTTGAAATCTACAAATTCCAAAATAGCCCTTTGGACAAAAACCGTCAATTCCATGCCTAGGAAACAAAATGATTTCACAACATATGAGCCGCGCCATGGGAAAACCAACATAGTGGGTATGCGACCAGCATGGATCCAGACCAGCCTGCGCATCCGCGCAGTCTGGTCAGGATCCATGCTGTTCGCTAATAGTTTCTCCAATTCCAATAGGCTTTAAAAGCGAACAGCATGGAGCCTGACCAGACTGCGCGGATGCGCAGGCTGGTCTGGATCCATGCTGGTCGCATACCCACTATGTTGGTTTTCTCATGGCACGGCTCATATGGTCTTATAACTCTAAGGCACACAATCCTTTCCATTTAAACCATAGGTTATCACACAATATGGAACCAATATCTGCATTTAAAACTTTTTTTTTTTGTTTTTGTTTTTTCAAAATATTTCTATGTAAGTTCAACTGCCATGTGAATGAACAGATTTACATCAATGATAAAGACAAAGTTAATGAGCAGTCAGACAAGCATTTCACTATGCCATTAAAGTGCTAAATTTCTTGCCATAAAGTGCAACATCTTTTTCTCCTTCAACATAACGAAATTCAGATATTTTTCCTATCACATAAAGTCAAAAGCTCAACACTAATTGTCACAGAGTAAGGCAAATATGAATATGGGGCCTTTTAAATTGTTCAGGGCTTCGGAAATTTGCCGGTTTGTCGGTTTTGGACCGATTTTTGACTTTTCAGACCGATTCGTGAAATGAAAAAACGAAAAAAATCGGTCCCGTAAAAATGGAGAAAAGTATAAATTTCGGTCTGATATCTCAATACACGATCACCTGCCAAGTAGGAAATTGTTGGTCGCACCTTCAGATAATCAATAAACGTGTCAATCGGTCTGATTGTCACTTTGATAATCGGTCCGTAATTAGCGCGTGACGCAATCAGTGCTCGCGCGGCACATCCTTTAATGTTTGCAGACAGCCGACTGCGTTGTATTAAACATTTTTGACTGGTTTCCTAACGTTTCTGACTGGATCCAAATCATTTCGACGGGGATCCACTTCTTTTATTTAGAATCCGACGGATGATTTATTTCAAAAGGCTATGTTTGATCAAGGTAACAAACAAATGGTCGCTGCATTTAATCAAAGAGCTATAATTGTACATTATAGGTTTTTGATTTAATGAGACATCACACGGAAAACCGATAAAATAATTTTTATAATTACTTGATTTGAAAAAAATTACATGATTCATTTGTTGGGGCTCCAGTTGAAACGAATGCAAAAAATCGTCATTGCAACGCGACTGTACAAAAAAGAAAAAAATGGACGGGCAACCACGAATGATAAAGAAAACCGGAGTGGCACTGTTTATCAAATCGGTCTTTTAAAAAACGTTTCAAAATGAAATTTTGTTTACATCAGAAGAGAACATATAACTTTATAAAATGTAGTTGCTTATTGAAGTACAACGTAAGTGAAATGAAATATCCGTGGCCAACCCGCGTGACGTTTTGGTACTATACATGCGGGGAAATTCGATCTCAGCGTTCAAATAACGTGCACATTCGGTCCGCGGCAGAGTATTCTTTAAATACTGAGGCTGTTTAGCAGAGAATATGTGTCGTGTAACTCACTTTGACGCACTGTATTTTATAGAATTCCGTCAAAGAATGAGGAAACATCACAAAGTATCTGCCGTGTATACGGTATCAAAGTCACGTGCGTTGGCTTTTAGACTAGTTACGCACACGGTGTCAATGCCTCGCATTATCTCGGAAAAACATCGAAATTTAAACAAAGTAACGATCACACATAACACTGAATAACTGTCTTCATTGTATGGTAACGCGCGGTGACTGGTAACTCAGTTTTAATGCATTACATGCTTATTTCTTTACCCTATCACGTTTTACAAAATATGTAATATATGGGAATGCGGTGGGTGGGGTAGCGCCGATGTCAGGATTTTCGTTTCGGACCGATTGAGTTATCAAAATTTCCGGAGCCCTGCCTTTAATAATATTCTTATGTTCTATGAACAGAGCTTCCGTGATAAGAAACAGTTCTTACCGTTGACTGACATTTTTCTAAGAAGCAGTGGGCTTGTTTCCTCTGTGGTGCCTATACCAATCACTCTCCAAGTTATCACATTAAATCCAGACTTTAGGCTCAGCTAATAAGAAAAGAATGGAAAGAATCGTAAATCTCACGCTGGAATATCTATCAAGCAGTCCATAAGAAGTTGTAACCTTAAAACTTTTTCTAATTATAGCTCACAGGGTCATTAAGGGCAGTCAAGTGATTCATCTTAACAAACTTGAGACAGGTTATTCCAAGGAAAGTACAGACCAAGCTTACTGAAGATCCAGTATGTGGTTCTTGAGAAGAAGTGATTTATAGATTTTTTTTCTCTAATATTAGCTCTTTTGGCAAATAAGTGCAGTCAAGTGGAACCATTTGAACAAATTTGATACTGGTATATCCAAAGACCTTATGAACCAAGTTTGGTGAAGACCTATACAATGGTTCACGAGAAGAGATTGTTTTTCTATTTTTAGCTCTAGCATCCTGTGGTATCCTTTTAACAAACTTGAGAGAGGTCTATGCCAGGATGCTACAGCCCAAGTTTGGTGTAATTCTGACCAGTAGATTCAAAAGTGATGTTTCAGTAAACTGCTGATGCTAAGGACGTCAGACACAAGATGATCACATAAACTCACCTCAACAAAATTATAAATTGTCTTATATTACTTTTTATTATAACTTTAACACATGTTAGAGGAAGTCAAGTGACTTTAAAGGTATTTTCATCCATCAGTCATCAAGGAGAACCCACCTGGGATTCAAACAACCATTCTCCTGATTGGAAGTCTGGTGTACTACCTTAGGAGACTACCAAGTGGGCATATAGTGAAGTATTTATTGGGAACTAATTTGTAGATTTCATTGTTAGGTCAATCAGAGTTAAATCCCAACAAATAAGCATAATTCACATTCAGTTTAGATTATGTAACTGAAAACCCTATTAAATTCATATCCCTATAAATCAGCTGTTCGGGCACATCCCATGAAATTTCATTACTACAAAATTAAAAGATAACACAGTATCTGAAAGTGAAATTACAGGGTATCACATGATAAACATATATCATTCATAACATTAAGCTGTTTCAGAAATTATATCCTTTCAACAAGAGCACCGCCTTGCGGGTGCTGACGCTCATCTGATTTTTTTTGTATAATAGAAATATTGTCCTACCCATGATTTTCTAAGTCTAAAAAGGGCCATCACTCTTGCAAAAAGCAGGATAGAGTTATGTTTCTTGATGTACAGTGTCCACTTATGATGGTGAAAAACTGTTGCAAGTTTTAAAGCATAGCTTTGATAGTTTATGAGAAAAGTTGACTTAAACATAATATTCAACCAAGAAAATGATTTTTCTAAGTCCAAAAGGGGCAATAATAATTGCAAAAAGCAGGATGGAGTAATGTTGCTTGCTGTACAGGGTCAGCTTATGATGGTGAACAAGAGTTGCAAGTTTTAAAGCAATAGCTTTGATAGTTTAAGAGAAAAAGTTGACCTAAACATAAAACTTAACCAAGAAATCTGATATTTTCTAAGTCCAAAAGGGGCCATAAATCTTGCAAAAAGCAGGATGGAGTTATGTTTCTTGCTGTACAGGGTCAGCTTATGATGGTGAACAAGAGTTGCAAGTTTTAAAGGAATAGCTTTGATAGTTTAGGATAAAAGCTGACCTAAACATAAAACTTAACCAAGAAAACTGATTTTCTAAGTCCAAAAGGGGCAATAATTCTTGCAAAAAGCAAGATGGAGTTATGTTTCTTGATGTACAGGGTCTGCTTATGATGGTGAACAAGTATTCCAAGTTTCAAAGCAAAAGCTTTGATAGTTTAGGAGAAAAGTTGACCTAAACATAAAACTTAACCAAGAAATCTGATATTTTCTAAGTACAAAAGGGGCCATAAATCTTGCAAAAAGCAAGATGGAGTTATGTTTCTTGCTATACAGGGTCAGCTTATGATGGTGAACAAGTATTCCAAGTTTCAAAGCAATAGCTTTGATAGTTTAGGAGAAAAGCTGACCTAAACATAAAACTTAACCAGGCAACGCCGACGCCGACGCCGACAACCGCTCAAGTGATGACAATAACTCATCATTTTTTTTTTCAAAAAATCAGATGAGCTAAAAATGGCTGATATACACCAACTTTTCATTTAGCTATTGTTAAATCGACTGAAAATTAAACAGGCACATCATAATTTCCATCCCACAATGGGGTTGACAGACTGAAATAACCCAATAAGTATAATTCATGGTATCCTAAACATACAGTTAAACTCTGCCATTCCCCTTCATTTGTTGTGTCCGGCCATTTGCTGGAATCTTTGTCACCAGATGCTTGACACTGATCATTCTGAACCTAAAATGCAAAAATTAGCAATATTAAGGATACATAAAATGCACACTAAGGTATAGAGATTACTCATTAAGGATGTAACATATCTAACACATAAAATGCACAGTGAGATATAGAGTTAGCTGAATATGACTAAATTTTCCACACTTCCACCCATAAATTCTCTTCCATTTTTTGACAAGCTTATTGATTATTACTCAAAAAAACAGTTCAAAATTATTTCAAATTAGGCTGTTCTAAATCATACTCTTAACTAGAGCTATCACTAAAGGAGAATTATAACTCCAAACACCACTCTGATACAGGGACATGACCTTTGATCTTCAAGTGAGACATTAGCATTGAACCTAGTGACCTGGACTGTCTCGATGTACTATTGTTACTAGTTTTATTTTTATTTTTTAAATTTCATTTGTTATTGTTGCTGAGTTTAATGTCACACCAACACAAGTATAGGTCATATGGCGACTTTCCAGCTTTTCACTGTGGAGGAAGACCCAGATGCCAATCCTGGCAATTTTTTATCAAGGGCAGACACCTGGGTTGAACCAAGGACCTTCCATAAGCCAGCATGATGGATTACTTGCTTGAAGAATTCTACACTCCGAGCGAGGCTTGAAAAGCAAGCAGGGCTTGAAACTTACAGGGGTAACAGGCAAGAAATTTGATGGCAGAAGCCTCAATCACTCTGTCATGGATGCCCCAATACTGATGTGCAGTATATATTATGTACTTAATCTGAAAAAAAAAAAAAAGCATGTTCTTACTGTTATATGGAAGATGGTGGTTGTACTAGGAAACTGGTACTCGAAGGATAGTTTTCCCGCCTTCAACAACGTTGTAGAGAAGATCAGGTTAGCTGCACATTCACCAGGCAATACAGCAATATACGATCCCTTAGGTGTCCACTCATACCTGAAAATATAAATTGAAGTAAAAAAATATCATTTTTGTATTTTGTCAGTCGTATTATGTTTTAACAGATACAGCTAAAACTCCCAATTTTTTACCAAGTCATGGGGAAAACTCTGTGTGCAAGCCAAGGTCATGCGCTAATTAATAATCATGTTTGGTTTGATAAAATACTTTTTTACGTACAATCATTTTCAAATCTTTTTTTACCAAATCAAATTACTGAGTCAAAGGGATAACACTTCATGTGAGCAAAGGTCATGTGCTTCATTAATAATCATGTGAGATCTAAAATATTTTTTAAATTATAAGCATTTTCATTTTTTTTTCCAAATCAAGGGGATAAACTCTGATTTTACTAGGTCAATGGGGATAGTACAACAAGCGAGCAAAAGACATGCACAAATTAGTCATTAGTATGGTTTGGTGAATCTAGCTAAAATAAAGTTTGAATTATAACCAATTTCAATTTTAGATGGATGCACGCACCCACAGACAAACTGCCGGACGGACAATGCCAAAGAAAAAAATTCCTCCTCCTTTGGAATATAAACCAGTAATGCGAAACTTGTCTTTTCTCCTCCAACTCCTGAGTCACGTGGAGAAGTTGTTCGTAACTTGCATGGAACAAACTAGTACTAGTTCAGAACCCCAAATAACCAGTTAGGTAAGCTGACCAATTATATAATAACTAAATACGATTGAAAAACAACATTAAACCCGTTTGTCCAGATTGGTAGGATCATACAATGACTGAGGCCCTAACAGACAGATTAATAGAAATATTTTGAAATTACATCAGGTGAGCTGAAATGTTTAAATTAAAACCGGCATTGTTTGTTTGTTTGTTTGATTTGGGTTTAACGCCGTTTTTCAACAGTATTTCAGTCATATAACGGCGGGCAGTTAACCTAACCAGTGTTCCTGGATTCTGTACCAGTACAAACCTGTTCTCCGCAAGTAACTGCCAACTTCCCCACATGTATCAGAGGTGGAGGACTAATGATTTCAGACACAATGTCGTTATCAAATATTCACGGAGAACATATGCCCCACCCGAGGATCGAACTCGCAACCCAGCGATCCGTAGACCAACGCACTACCTCCTGAGCTAAGCGGGCGGGTTAAAACCGACATTGTTAAAATACATCGCCGGTTTTATCCCGCCGGCATTGTTAAAATACATCCTGTAGTACTAAAATATGCAGATGTTAACTCTACTTCTGTTCAACAGTTCAACTGTATGTAGGCCTCAGAAAACATAATAAAATTCAAACCTGTAAACTGAAACCTTTTTTTTCAAGGATGTTTAAATCTACATCCTGAATCTCGTGAACTTTTCAGTTTGTTATACATTATACTGATTATAGGCAGCCTTTATTGCATTTATTATGATATGTTTACAAAGAGACTGGAGAAAGTTATTTACTATTATATGTGCAGATTGGAAGGTTGACATTTCCTGCTTGAATACTGTAAAATCAATTAATTTCGAGGGCATGAAATTTCATGGTTTTGGTCAAAATGGAAATTTCGTGGGGATATGAATTCGTGGATTTCATCTTTTGAACATAAAATGAATGGGAACTTTACTTGTTCCTTGGGATTAAATTTCGTGGACTGACTCAACCACGAAATCCATGAAAATAAGTCCCCCACGAATATTAATGATTTCACAGTATTTAATAACTAGATTTTGGTCAAGTAATGATTTATTCAGTGCATAATACAAGCCAGATTTTCACTGGTGATACTTTTAAAATCTGGTTTCCTATTTTGGATGCCGATTTATCAATTGAATAAACATAATATATATACTGCCTAAGGAATAATATGAATATAACAAGTTTTGTACTTTATTTGTCAGAAGTGTGTATTGCCAATTACATATTTAGCTAAAAATCATGTTATTACCTCCCTTTGCCTATCTTGGTTGCACAGCCAAGACAGGTTGGAAATAAATTAATCAGGAGCTACATACATTTTTTGTTTAAATTAGTTGAACTATCCCAATATCTATCAAATGCAAATGTAAAACTAACAAGAAACTAGAAACTGCTTTTGTAAAAAAGCATATGTCTCCCCCAATGCAAAGATCTATAGGCAAGAAGTCAATAGGGGTCAGGAGCGAAAGTCAAAGAAACACTGATGGTTGGCTGCAATAGGGATCATCTACTTGGCATGTCCAGTCATCCCACTGAATTTCAACACTCTTAGCTTAGTGGTTCTCAAGACACTGTTCAGGCTCCTGTGACCTTGACCTTTGATCAAGTGACCTCAAAATAAATAGGGGTCATCTGCTCTGCATGTCCAATCATCCTATTAAGTTTCAACATTCTAGGTCAAGTGGTTCTCAAGTTATTTTCCAGAAATGATTTTACATGACCAGGCCCCTGTGACCTTGACCTTTAATAGACTGACCCTAAAATCAATATGGGTCATCTACTCTGCATGTTCAATCATCCTATGAAGTTTCAACATTCTGGGTCAAGAGGTTCTCAAGTTATTGATCGGAAATTGTTATCAATGTTCAGGCCCCTGTGACCTTGACATTTAACGGAGTGACCCCAAAATCAATAGGGGTCATCTTCTTTGCATGTACAATCATCCTATGAAGTTTCAACATTCTGGGTCAAGTGGTACTCAAGTTATTGATCGGAAATTGTTTACAATGTTCAGGCCCCTGTGACCTTGACCTTTGATGGAGTGACCCCAAAAACAATAGGGGTCTTCTACTCCAGCAGCCCTACAAGCCTATGAAGTTTGAAGGTTCTAGGTCAAATGGTTCTCCAGTTATTGCTCGGAAATGAAGTGTGACGGATGGACAGGGCAAAAACAATATGTCTCCCCCAGAGGGGGGGGGGGGGGGGGGGGGGGGGGGGGAGACATAACTACACTGAAAAAGAGCCTGCCCCCATACTGCTTCATCCAAATCGAAGTGGTAACTGATATGTAATATCTGGGCACACGTTTGGTCAAATCCATCCATAACGAAAAAAGTTACAGACCTGACATGAAATCAGGATGGACATTTAATAAAGAAAGACAATTCAAAAGTCTGGGTCAAGAGGTTCTCAAGTTATTGATCGGAAATTGTTATCAATGTTCAGGCCCCTGTGACCTTGACCTTTAACGGAATGACCCCAAAATCGATAGTGGTCATCTACTTTGCATGTACAATCATCCTATGAAGGTTCAACATTCTGGGTCAAGTGGTTCTCAATGTTCAGGCCCCTGTGACCTTGATCTTTGATGGAGTGACCCCAAAATCAATAGGGGTCATCTACTGTTCATGACCAATCATCCTATGAAGTTTCAACATTCTGGGTCAAGTGGTTCACTAGTTATTGATCGGAAATGGTTTTCAATGTTCAGGCCCCTGTGACCTTGACCTTTGATGGAGTGACCCCAAAAACAATAGGGGTCTTCTACTCCAGCAGCCCTACAAGCCTATGAAGTTTGAAGGTTCTAGGTCAAATGGTTCTCCAGTTATGTCAGGTCTGAAATCAGGATGGACATTTAATAAAGAAAGACAATTCAAAAGAAAGACAATTCAAAAGTAAGACAGGTAGATTATGGTCCATGTACAATGCACTGCAAAGTAAACCAAACATTGAAAACATGTACTTTAATATTCGTTAACATAGCAGCCAATAAACTTGGTAACAATTTATTTCACATCCGGATTCACATGATTTTACCATACAGCAGTAAAAAGCCTTGATGAAATGCAACATAACAAGAAGCATATGAAGGTCCTGTAGCGCTCACCCGGCTTAGTTTTTAACCTAAATGACCCAGTATTTAATTTACCAGTATTAAGCAATTCAGGTAGAAAATGTAGACTTTATCTGTGATTTTACTTAGTGGTCTAGCTAGTTTTGGAACACAGATGGCCCAGTTTCAAAGATGACTTACATTTTATAAAGGTAAATATTTTGAAAAGTATTGCAGTTTAAGTATACAAGAGGGCCAAGATGGCCCTAGGTCGCTCACCTAAGAAACACACCATAACAGTGTAAAACATGTTTGACCTAGTGATTTCATGGAAACAAATATTCTGACCAATTTTCATTAAGATTGGACCAAAAAATTGGTCTCTTGCGATAAAAAACAAGCATTTTCTTAGATATGACCTAGTTTTTGACCCTAGATGACCCATGTTCAAACTCGACCTAGATTTTATCAAGGCAATCATCCTGACCAAATTTCATAAAAATCAATTGAAAAAAAAACAGTCTCTATCGCATACACAAGATTTTTCTTTAATTTGACCTAGTGACCTAGTTTTTGACCTCAGATAACCCATATTCAAATTCGACCTAGATTTCATCAAGGCAATCACTCTGACCAAATTTCATGAAGATCAATTGAAAACTACATCCTCTATTGCATACACAATGTTTTTTCTTCGATTTGACCTAGTGACCTAGTTTTTGACCCAAGATGACCCATTTTCGAACTCGGCCTAGATTTTATCAAGGTTATCATTCTGGCTAAATTTCATGAAGATCAGTTGAAAAATACAGCCTCTATCGCATACACAAGGTTTTTCTTTGATTTGACCTAGTGACCTAGTTTTTGACCTGAGATGACCCATTTTCGAACTCGGCCTAGATTTCATCAAGGTAATCATTCTGACCAAAATTCATGAAGATCAATTGAAAAATACCGCCTCTATCGCATACACAAGGTTTTTCTTTGATTTGACCTAGTGACCTAGTTTTTGACCCGAGATGACCCATTTTCGAACTCGGCCTAGATTTCATCAAGGCAATCATTCTGACCAATATTCATGAAGATCAATTGAAAAGTACAGCCTCTATCGCATACACAAGGTTTTTCTTTGATTTGACCTAGTGACCTAGTTTTTAAACCGAGATGACTCATTTTCAAACTCGGCCTAGATTTCATCAAGATTATCATTCTGACCAATATTCATGAAGAATAATTGAAAAATACAGCCTCTATCGCATACACAAGGTTTTTCTTTGATTTGACCTAGTGACCTAGTTTTGACCCGAGATGACCCATTTTCAAACTCGGCCTAGATTTCATCAAGGCAATCATTCTGACCAATATTCATGAAGATCAGTTGAAAAATACAGCCTCTATCGCATACACAAGGTTTTTCTTTGATTTGACCTAGTGACCTAGTTTTTTGACCCAAGATGACCCATTTTCAAAATCGGCCTAGATTTCATCAAGGTTATTATTCTGACCAAAATTCATGAAGATCAATTGAAAAATACAGCCTCTATCGCATACACAAGGTTTTTCTTTGATTTGACCTAGTGACCTAGTTTTTGACCCCAGATGACTCATTTTCGAACTCGGCCTAGATTTCATCAAGGTAATCATTCTGACCAAGTTTCATGAAGATCAGTTGAAAAATACAGCCTCTATTGCATACACAAGCTAAATGTTGACAGACAGACGACAGACAGACGACAGACGACAGACAGACGACAGACGCCGGACATCGAGCGATCAGAAAAACTCACCTGAGCATTGCTCAGGTGAGCTAAAAATGTGGACTCTAGTGCTTCAAACTTGACCTAGATTTCATAGACGAAAAAAATCTGAAAAAAGTTTAATGAAGATTAAACAAAAGATGAGGTCTCTAGTGGGTTATCAAGGTTTTCCTATGATTTGACCAAGAGCCTTTTTTTCTGTAGATGACACACTTTCAAATCTGACTTAGATTTTATTGATACAAACACTCAGACCAAGTTTCATGTCAATGTGACCTTAGGTGGCCTAGCTCTCACCTCTGAAAACCCAATTCAAACATAACGTAGATTTCATAAACACAAACATTCTGACCATGCTTACCAAGTACGATGAAGACCAGGTATACAATGTGGCCTCTATGTGTGAACACTGACCTAGTGATCTTGTATTTGACCTATTATGACCCTGTTTTAAACATAACCTAGACTTTATAGTTACAAATCATACTGACCAAGTTTCATGAACATGAGGTTGAAAAGGTGGCCTTTGGAAAGAAAACAATGTTTTTCTATGATCTGAATAATGACCTAGTTCTTGGCTTCACTTCACACTCAACCTTGACTTCAAACTTTCAGATCAGGTTTAATGAACTACAGACAGAAAATGTGGCATATGAAATGCATACAATATTTAACCTAGTGACCTAATTATGCACCTTGCATCATATGATGTGGGTGATGATGTTGAACAACTATTTTAAGTTTGAATCAAATCAATTCAGTAATAACAGAGACAGAATGAAAGTGCATCAAAACTTGAACATAAAATTCTAAGTAAAAAGGGGAAATAATTCATGAAAAATTGGTCCCAGATTTATGCACCTTGTGTCATATGATAAGGGTAATGATGTTGAACAATTGTTTAAGTTTGAATCAGATCCATTCAGTAATAACAGAGATAGAGTGAAAGTGCATCAAAACTTTAACCTTAAAATCTAAGTGAAAAGGGGGATAATTCATGAAATATTGCTGCCAGAGTTATGGCCCTTATGCCAGATGATGTGGATGATGATGAGGAATAAGTATTTCAAGTTTGAATCAAATCCATCAAGTAATTACAGAGAGTGAAAGTACATAAAACTTTAACCTGAAATTCTAAGTAAAAAGGGGAATAATTCATGAAAAATTGTGCCGGAGTTATGCATCTTGTGTCATATGATTTGGGTGATGATGTTGAACAACTATTTTAAGTTTGAATCAAATCCATTCAGTAAAAACAGAGGTAGAGTGAAAGTGCACCAAAACTTTAACCTGAAATTCTAAGTAAAAAGCGGGAATAATTCATGAAAAAATGGTGCCAGAGTTATGCAACTTGTGTCATATGATGTGGGTGATGATGTTGAACAACTATTTTAAGTTTGAATCAAATCCATTCAGTAATAACAGTGACAGAGTGAAAGTGCATCAAAACTTTAACCTGAAAATCTAAGTGAAAAGGGGGATAATTCATGAAATATTGGTGCCAGAGTAATGGCCCTTATGCCAGATGATGTGGATGATGATGAGGAATAAGTATTTCAAGTTTGAATCAAATCCATCAAGTAAATACAGAGATAAGCTGAAACAAGAGAAAGTGTAAAAAAACTTTAACCAAGGTGGGGACGCAGAGACGCCGATGCTGACACCGGGGCGAGTAGGATAGCTCTCCTTATACTTCGTATAGTCGAGCTAAAAACACTATTAAACTTTCATATAAATATATCTTTTGTGAAAGTTTTCCTATACTGATCATTTTAATATCTAAGATTAATGGAATTTGATATTTCTAGAAAGTGTGGCAGAGCAAGTGCATTCAATATTCAGAAATATATGTATTCATTTTCTCAGTAATTACCTTATCTTTAGAAACATTTTCCGATTGGAAACTGTCTGAAAACTTTGTTTGGATCAAACCATTTATTTACAGTGATAACAATTTGAAGAGTCAAGCTGATCAATTTTAAATTTTTAGATATGAAAGATCTGACACTAGCAGGATTTCAAATAAAAGTTTTATTTAGCCTTATCTTTACTGCTGTATCAGATAAATCTGTCTGATTATTATTTCTTAGTACCTATAGATTTGTCCACAGCACATGTCAAAGGGAAGATAATGTGTCAAAGCTGCATAACTCATTTAATATCTGACCTTGTTAATTCGAAATATAATAAACTAGAAATACATTCTGCATGCCCACGTGCAGAATGCCGAGCCCGCCAGCACCTTTGGCCTCTAAGTGTGACCTTGACCTTAGACCTAGGGGCCTGGTTCTTGCACATGACACTCTGTCTCATAATGGTGAACATTCATGCCAAGTTACATCAAAATCCCACCATGCATGAAGAAGAAATGCTCCGGACAAACTTCAATTTGACCTTTGACCTCCAACTGTGACCTTGACCTTTGAGATAGGAACATGGGGTTTGCGCATGACACTCTTTCGACAAAAACGGTTGTCTGTAAGGAATAACAGCTTCAGTGTAAGACAAGATGATGTTTAACCAAAAAAATGCAAAGTAAAATTAGCTCAAAAATGAGATTCCAAATCTATTGTGGTGCGTGATCAGAAGTGCACTTGTTTTATTATGAAAGTGTTAATTACCAAATGTCAAGCACAGGCCTTCCATGTGATTACAGTAAATATATACCATATGACAGGAAAATTCTACAGAAAACTACTAGGTACTTGAATAGTCATATTTGAAGAGATCTTGCATAGTTATTGGTAAAATAACAGAATATGAAGTCACATGACCAAACAATACTTTCATTACAGCTGCATTGCAATTAAACAAAGACAACCCAGACAGTTGCTATCACAAACATCCTTTACATGGCTTCAGGCAATATTGTTGTCTAGTTGCCATGGAAACTACAGTAACACCTTTACTTGACAAGTAATTATTTGGTAATAAAAAAAACTTGTTTGAAGGAAAACTTCCCTTATCACAGTATTAACATCTATAACATCTAAAACCAGGATATGCCAGATAAAGTTGTGGAATGAAATAAAAATGGTCTGCATACAATGTGATGATAATGAAAGTTTTAGAAAAAACATCATTTCAAAACCACACAGATTTAGAAAAAGTATTTAATCTCATTATATTAATAATTAAGTCACATCTTTTTTATATTATATGCTTAAGACCTGAATGAATTTTGTAACAGATTATAATGAGACTTGACTAAACATATGACACATAATTATATACTGTACAATTATTGATCACCAGATGCTCCAATTGCTGTGACATTTCAATAAAATGACATTACTTCTATAGTTTGTTGTTGAAGGTACTACAGAAAAAGCCTGCAGCTGTAAATCACAGAATGTCCCATTTCAACAGTATAATCAATAAATGGAATGAAAAAAAAAATTGATTAATGCCTTTTTTAATCATAAATCAATTTTATGCACTTCACAGTATCACTCAGAATTTATTGCTTCTAAACTTGATCAAGTAAAAATTTAAACAGGTTTGGTTTCATTCCTGTATACAAAAACAATTACTGAAGTGTGTATAAAACTTAAAACTATTTTCATAAATTCTTTATTATCTTTTGAAAAATCAGTATCTTTTAAGAGAAGGAAGATTTAGTCAACACTAACAAGATTTGTTTGTAAAAACATAAAATTTTCACCTGTTGATATTTGCAAGGAAAACTATTGGGATGAAGTTCAGTTATGTTGATGAAATATTCACTACAGCATTTTGCCTGTAGATTGCATTAGTTTCTCACGTATCAAAAAGACATAATTATGGCAATAGAAAATTAGTTTTTAGATTCTCATCCCAGCCCGCCCCTGTATGAAACCCCCCGCCTCGAAATTTTTTATTAGTCAAAATCTGGATATCCAAAATTTTATGTCCCGGGATACTGGTACACTTGCATAAACATTGCATAATACTCGAGTTAAAAGAAAATGTCTGACATATTGTGGTGATGCAAAGACAATTTAACAGCATTTGACAGTATCTGATATTAAAATTTTACCATGACATCACCTCTTATAACAAATTAAGAGAAATGATAATAAAGTATCAGGAATTCACACGACTAGCAGACGTTCTGGCAACCTACTTTCAATTTCAAAAACTTTTAGAAAAAGGTAAAGCCAGTGTTTTTTCTTATCCTGATTTGTTATTGATTTTTATTTATTAGAAATAAGTATATTTTGTCTGGATTTCAATATTTCAATTGTGTTTAACAGGAACATTTGCCTTCGTGGGGAAGCCTGACATGCCATTATCACGTGCAAATTAAGTATACTGAACTAACTGGCTATTTGTTTCATAGATCTGGAAATAGGATAAAGATATGTTATGTATGCAAGTGCATCTAATTAAGAAACATCTGAATTTTTTCAGGTGTGAAACTACTAGATTCCTCGTATTTTATACTTTAAGTGCGAAAGCCAACAGCATATCATCAATATAGCTTTTAGCACATTGCTCAGCAGGAATGTTTCCTTTACAGGTCTTGGTTGTACTTTGACAGAACTTGCAAATACACTGAACAGACAAATATTGATTGCCATTGTATATTTACTTATTTGTACAGGATACAATCAACCATCAGACAAAACGATTTACTATCACATTTTAAAAAAGAAAAACCGAAAGTTTATGACATGAAATTATTTTTTTCATATATAATTTTTTATATGTATTTCAAAATGGGTTTTACATATAAAAGATTTCAAAGAACTGCAACACACACTAGAATATCAATACAGTGATATTTTAAATACAATTTGTCAAATTGACCTCCAGACTACAATATTTCCAAATTAAAAAATAAAAAACAGAAAGTGCCCCCCACCCCATTTTTTTCTCAAAATTCGGATGAGAATCTAAACATTTATTTTCTCTGACCTATTACAGTGTTCAATAATTGTTATCATAACAAAGTGAACTTTTTGCACCAAATTACAGACAGGTGCTTGCAATCAATATGAGTAATGAATTGATTTTTCACCCTGGTTTCACAATGTTCCAGTGCAGACAAAGCAGTTAATAATGTTGAATGAGCTTGTATTTCTCTACTGCACAACTGATAATAACATGCATTTTAAACGGAAGGTTGAAAAACAAAAAACCCTGATTACAATAGTAACCATAGTCACGTACAGATAAATATCATAAAGCTATTGTGGAAACATTGGGTAAAGTCAGGGCACTTTCAACATATAAACAGATACTGTTTCTCTCATAACACCCCATCAGTATCCTTCATAAAAACTGTAGTTATTTAAAAAACAAGAGGGCCATGATAGCCCTGTATCGCTCACCTGGTTAAATGGTTGCTATGAAGATTTGCATCTAAGCTTGACCCTGGGGTCATGATTTGAAAAAATTTGGTAGAGATCCACTAGGCAATGCTTCACACCAAATATCTAAGCTCTAAGGCTTCTGGTTTTTGAGAAGAAGATTTTTAAAGTTTTTCCTTTTGGTTGCCATGGCAACCAGAGTCCTGCATAGAATTCAATTCTTTGAACAAATTTTGTAGAGCTTCACCCAAGGAACATTCCTGTGAAGTTTGGATGAAATTGGCCTAGCGGTTTATAAGGAGATGTCGTTTAAAGTAAAAGTTTACGGACGCCGGACGGTGAGTGATCACAATAGCTCACCCTGAGCCTTTGGCTCAGGTGAGCTAAAAATAATAGAATTTTCAAAAATATTTGAGATAATTTCATTAAGAAAGATTAGCAAAGAGACTTACTTTGAGCAATCAGCAATATCATCACTGCTGTCTCCAAATCCCTGGAATGACTCCGTTGTTACGGAGAAGCCTTCAGGAAGTGTACTCCAGCTATCAAAGCGTGCTATGTTGCCACTTGAGTATGTTCCCGACGGACAAGGCTCGCATTTCATACTGTCCATATTCAGAAATTCTCCTGCAGTGCATTCTTGATCTGTGAGTAAAAATCAGAGGTATCTCATCATGGTAAATAATAAATTGTTCAAGCAATTTAACAAATTTAGAGCCAATACCTGACCTTTGGCTCAATCATGACCTTGACCTTGAGATCTGTGTCGCTGCCCAAAGGGTTAACAACTGATGCTAGTTTTATGATAATTCTTCCAGCAATTTAGAAGATATGTAGAAGATTATGAAGTGAACATGAAATAAAGCTATTTGACCCTTCACCTCTAAATGTGACCTTGAACCTAATGACCTGGGTAATGTGTGTATTTTATGATGATTGATATTTGAAAATCTATAAAACAGTCTTAGCATGGATGGACATGCGTGACTCCAATGTAGTCCCATTCTTCTAGAAAAAGAATGGGTTTAGATCAAAATACAGACAAAATCCACTCCCCCTCCACCCCAACCCCACTCCAAAACCTGCCTCTGCTGAATTTGACAAAAGGTGGGGGAGACCCACTTTGACATTTTTCAAAAATATACCAAATTTCACTTAATTCCGCTTAAAATTGCTAGCTATCATCTTAAAACTTCTAATTTTTTAAGTTATTACTCAACAAAATCAAAGGGGGGATTTCACTTGGCCAAACTGAGCAAGTGAGATTTTGTTCTACATTCATATAAATCTCCAAGTTGTTTATACATTTATAACAAGCAGCTTGAATATTATACAGGAGTGCCAAACTGTCAAAATATATGCCTGTCAGAGCAAATTACTTTTGCATCTTTTCTCAAAATACTTCCCTGCATGTTAATGAAATGTATAGCAAACAGCCCAAGACATTGCCCCTAAACATCTTCCAAAGTCGTCATTTTACATGATGCATTTGATTACTTGTATACATGAAATTAATACTGTCCAACAAGTAATGATGTCACTTCTTTTAAATTTAGCAGCGTGACCTCAGATTAATTTATGAAAGTTTAGCAGAAATGATGACAATATGCATTGTTTAATCAGTTTGAACGCAGACCACAAGTCTATACTGATGTGCCTTATGGCTTGTGCCGCTCACATGTATCGGACCTCAATAAAAACATACAACATTTTTTTACAAAGATACCTTTTAAAAAAAATTCACATTTTCTGGGAAATAGAAAAAACGTACGCGTAAAATAATTGTATTTAAAGCATATATCAATAAAAACTAGAGCTGCTTTTAAGAAAAGCACAAGTCATGTCTCCCACAACTGCATAATCATCTAGATTGGCATTTCTTCTCCATTATGTATCGGAGTCAACCATGCATCAAGACCTGTATCACTGGCATCAGTATTTTCGGTAATTCAAGGGCCATAATTCCAAAGTGCCTGCGCCGATTGGCTAATTATCAAACTTGGCACAAGACTTATTGTCAAACACATTTTGTTCAAGTTTGGTGAAGATTTGTGACAGACTGACAGATGGACGGACACACACACAGACAGGAGTATATCAATATGTCTCCCACCACAGTAGTGTGGAAGACATAATAATTTATTGAAAGTGTCCAAGATTTATTGGGACAACCCTCACATGTATGACATTAAAGCTACATCCCTAGAATTACCATGTGATAGAAAACACAAATAATGTATAGCAAAAGAAAATATAAATTGCAATATAAATAAGACATCTGGCGTTACTGTTGTCTGGGTTTGAAGTGTCACATGCTGATTTTATTTACAGGTAAATATTTTGCTCTTTTATTTACTTGACTCCAAAAACAACCCACACTGACTTTTGTTTTTCGAAAACATTTTTGCAGAATGTTCGATTGCGGTCCACAAAACATACCAATTTCTTCCTATCTAGCCCATATTATTCAGCACGGACAGGGATTTTAAGACAGAAATGTAAATAAACATCATGGTCTGTTGCCTGCAAGCACAAGAAATGGAGAAATGCTGCAGGAAGGCATAGCTCTGTTCTGCTTTTTTTAATATCATGTAATGTTCATGCACGTCTCAACATTACTGTGGATACTTACTACAGTCAGTGCCTTTTATAGGGAGGTTATAACCCGACGCTGTAGGTTCACAGTCCTTGTTTGGAACTGACACTCTCCATCTATGGCCATCTACATCACACTGAGTGAACTCAAACTTGTAGTCATCCTAGAAATGAGAGGAAATATTTGCATTATTTCAGCAAACATCTAAAAAGAATTTCTTCTTTTCTGTTTCAAGCATGTACAAGAAAGCCATAGCCAAGGTTATTACCCAAGATCAAAGTCATCTCCAAAAGAAACTGTGTCAACTTTTAATATTAATGCAAGCCACTCAGTCCCACAGAGGTCCCATAGAATGTTGGAAAATGGTCACTAGAAACAAATGTTACTCTTTTCCTTCTCTCATATGGACTACAGATGCTCAAGATTCTCATGTATAAAAGGAAACATTTTTTTGGAAGTTACATCACTTTTGCTATTTTGCATCAAAGAAAACTGAATCCTTCAGGACACAAAGATACTTGACAAATTTCAAAGATTATGTTTTAAATGACGAAATCAGTCTGTAGTCAGTATGGAAAAGATCTGTGTGAGATGTAAAAAAAATTCAGATATGTGACCAGAATAATGTATCATACAAAACTCTTGAGATTTGGTGATTCAGGCTAAAGGTGAGACATTTATGTCTAATGTTTCAGTTGAATAAATTATCTTTTAATTTTCCCTCACATTCAGATATTCCTATATGTAGCTTGTGAATTTGTGCACCAGGTGTTCTGTTTAGGAGTGCACCAGCTGTTCCGTTTGGGAGTGCACTGGGATTTCAATCTGTTAGACCAGAGTTATAGTCCCTGACAAAGTGAAAAATACACATAAAGTGCTTAAAAATGGTGTTGCATAATATATCTTAAAAGATATTTCACCTAGTCATAAAACCATGTACAGTGACAGAAAGTTTGGGCATGTAGACACATTTCTAGTTTTTTTTAGGAAACATGTTACCTTCTAGTTGCAAAGTTTGTGTTTAGATTTGCATACTAAAATAATCAGCAGAATGAGGAGAAATGACATACTCAAGTTTCCATTTGTTCTTCTGGGAAATGCAGAAACTGAGATGCTGTCAAAAACTTCAAATCTTGTCTTATTGACAAAACAGAATTTTAAAACACAGAATTCAAAGTTATCATTTGAAGACTGAATGTAAACTTATATGTGACATTATTGCTGTCAAACTGTTCTAAAGCAGATGAAAATCTCTGAAACTGATCTTTAAACATGGAAGACACAATGCCATCTAGACAATAAAATCTAACAATCAGTTAGATTTTCCATCATGTCACATTCATGGTGACATGCCTTTATCTGATTGGATGCATGCAGCCAATATATCACAAACAAGAGCTGTCAGACTGGACAGCACACTCAACTATTCTCAGTGCTTGATGTAAGTATAATATAAGCTATGCGTAAAACTATAACATTACAATAAGCATATTCTAAGTCGAAAAGGGGCCATAATTCAGTCAAAATGCTTGATAGAGTTGCCTCCTCCTTTTTACAGACTGGGGTCATGATGGTAAACAAGTATGCAAAATATCAAAGCAATATCTCAATGGCCTTTGAAAATATTTGGGGTGGTACGCAAACTTTAACATTTATTCTAAGTCGAAAAGGGGCCATAATTCAGTCAAAATGCTTGATAGAGTTGCCTCCTCCTTTTTACAGACTGGGGTCATGATGGTAAACAAGTATGCAAAATATGAAAGTAATATCTCAATGGACTTTGAAAATATTTGGGGTGGTACGCAAACTTTAACATTTGTGTAACGCTCATGCTAACGCTAACGCTCATGCTAAAGCCGATGCCGGGGCGAGTAGGACAGCTCCCCTATTCTTCGAATAGTCGAGCTAAAAATCACTCTCTCTTTCCTTATACACTTACAGCTGAAACTTAAAAAATGTTCTAGTAAGATTTTTCTATCTCATCACAAAACAATTTCACACATTTTCTCAGATGACTCGCTATCAAGAGTTTTCAAATAATTTTGATTTGTCAAAAAACGTTGTCACTAAGGGGCTTGACTGGTTTTCCCTGAATATCTTGGATCTGTCACCTGATTTTTCTTTTCAGAACCTGCTAGCCCTATTTCAAAATGGTATAATTTCAAATACTCTTGGATGACCTTTTACTGAGATTGTTTTACTAAATGAGCCATGCCATGAGAAAACCAACATAGTGGGTTTGCAACCAGCATGGATCCAGACCAGCCTGGTCAGGATCCATGCTGTTTGCTTTTAAAGCCTATTGGAATTGGAGATACTGTTAGCGTACAGCATGGATCCTGACCAGACTGTGCGGATGCACAGGCTGGTCTGGATCCATGCTGGTCGCAAACCCACTATGTTGGTTTTCTCATGGCGTGGCTCAAATCATGAATAATAAATCAATCGAATTCATCAAAGAACATGGCTTACAGTGGTCACTTTTCCTTGTATGTTGTAGTTGAAACTATTAAATTATTCTTTTCACCAAGCCACTGCATACAGATGGGTTAAGCAGATCTGATGTGAAATTAAGTACAGAACATGTTAAACAGTGCTTGTAACAACTGTAACCACATTATGTCACAAAGGTAATGTCTGTAACATGTTTATGTTACAATAATTATATAATGCATAATATTCATGCATATAGATATATGTGACACAGAAGCTCAATAAGTTTCGTACGTAAATGCCTCAAAACAGTTTATCTGTTACACATATTACTTTTCTTTAATATACCTTGTTTATATGAACAATTTGTAAAATATTTCCTATTGTAAACCTGGTCTGCTTTTAAGGCTTTCCTGACAACAGAATATTATTATTAATACGTGAACTTGTCAATCTGTCTTTTTTTGCAACAGATGTAATACACAGTTTCCATATGTTACCAAAATAAATAATATACAATTCTCTAATGTTTTATTACTCTAGGTAAAGACAATAAAGTACATTTTGGGATACATGGGAAACAAACTTTTATGACTTTATTGCAAATGTTTGACTAAGGGCCAAAACTCTTGTCTTGCAGAGTGAAAAAACTATTCAGCGATTTGAGAGTAACATGAAAATAATTCCAAGTATAACAACTTAGTGACCTTGACCTTGGGTATAATGGGCCCAGCCCCTGCACATACTTTGTTTGTATGCTGGACAATGTTTAAGTGAAGTTACTGTAAGTTATAAGCAATAATAACAAAGATATGAGAGATATTATGACAGAAAAACGAAGGTTGCCGAAAAACTTTAACCCTAAAAATAACCTAAGTATAACACCTTGGTGACCTTGACCTTGGGTATTATGGGTCCAGCCCCTGCACATACTTTGTTTGCATGCTGAACAATGTTAATGCGAAGTTACAGTAAGACATAAGCAATAATAACAAAGAAAAACAAAAGTTGCCAAAACATTAAACCCTAAAAATAACCTAAGTAAAACACCTTGGTGACCTTGATCTTTGGTATTGTGGGCCCAGCCCCTGCACATACTTTGTTTGCATGCTGAACAATGTTACTGTGAAGTTACAATTAAATACAAGCAATAGTAACAACAAAAAACAAAAGTTACCAAAAACTTTAACCAAGAAAGCTCACACAGACGCCGATGCCGGGGCAAGTAGAATTGCACCCCTATTCTCCGAATAGTTGAGCTAAAAACTTATAATGTTAAAGTCATCTAGACCTTTTTCTTGAGAATTAGGAAAATGTTTTGTAAATTGTCTAAATTGAATGATCTTTTAAAATATAAGTAAATTGTTATTGTAATGAAAATATTAACATTTGTTTATACAGCTTTAGTGCACAAGAAAATCAATGCAGAAATTTAACTCAGAGGGTCTGTATTAGCAACAAATAGCCCAAAAGGGCCTCATTCATTACATATACCAACGCCCTGGTGAGTGGAATAGCTAGACTATTCTTCAAATAGTCAAGCTAAAAACAAAGACAGGAAATAATAAAAATAGTCATAAGCATATTTAGTTTCTTTTTTGACTTGCATGTCAGGGCACTAAAATCTTTTCATGTTTCCCTAAAATCTCTCCATTTCTCCCTATAATCTCTCCACTTCTGCCTAATCTTAGCTGAGGGAGAAGTGACTTCTCCCTAAAATCTTAGCCTAGCGCCCTAGCCATTAATTAGCATTTACAATACCACAATTTCCATGTGACAGTCAACATTTGACATTTAAACATTTGGTAATTAGCATTAAATATTATCCCCGCATTAGCCCTCCTGAACTTACAAAGTGTGTTCAGATTAATAGATAATTAATAAAAGATTTTGCTTTTAGCACTTGACATATGGGCTATTGTTAACAAAACATCTTAGCTTCCTTTACTGATTAAGTGTGGAGGAAGCTTAGGTGTTTTGTTAACAATAGCCCATATGTATCATGTAAAGTGCTAAAAGCAAAATCTATTTTATAATCTAATTGTTTAGAAAGTGATAAAGTAAAATTTCTGACATGTTTAAGCAGGAAAAATAAATAACATATGTCAAAACAAATAATGTTATAAAATAGAAAAATCAATTTTGAGTAATTCTTACCGTAGATACCCATGTATAATGCGCAGTTTTTTTACCCTCGGGACCACCCGCGAATCGTGGGTGCGCATGATATACAGGTATAGACAATTTTCTAACTTCAAAACAAGTTTGTTACCGATGTCCGCTATTTTTGTAAAGGGAAACTACTCCCCGCGCTTATTGTCACCGCTAAAATCTAAGATTGCCCATACGTTCCGTAAAAGATCGATGGTTTATTTTTCTTTCAAACAAAATTAATTTCATATAAATTTAAAAGTATTTTGATGAAAGAAATGTTTATAAATCACAAAAATTATGATACTAATTAAAGATTGAGAATTATCTTTAACCGAGATCAAACTGTGAACAACATAATTGACACGAGGTGACACGTTAATTGCCGGTAATTATTGGCTATTTGTTTGTGACAAAAAGACTATCACACCTTTTGTTATTGGTTTGAATTGAGAAGCTCGTGTCATTTTGAAAAATACCATTAAGAAATATTAAATCAGCTGCTGTTTATTTGTTCAAAATAGTTCATTAAAAAGGTAAAACAACAAATAAAACAATTTTATTGGTTTTATTTTCGAGAAAACAAAAATCGATAGTTCCGTGAGACCGTTACTGCTCTCCACCGCGGAGATAAAATTTATTACCGGTGTCGATGTAAACTCTACTTTCATTTTCCATCCACCTCAAAATTGACCAAAAATGTTTTTTTCCCCAGGATTTCGGGCCAAAATCGGGGATGCGCATTATACACGGGTGCGCATTATACATGGGTATCTACGGTACCTAATTCACAAAATTTTAAATTAAAATGATAAAATTTTGATTTATTATAAAAATTTTGTGAAAGAATTTGGCTGATTCTATAGCCATGGTACAATTTCCCTAAAATGTGTGGCAACTCCAATTTCGCTTTGATCTTAATTTCAAGCGAAGTGAGATAAAAAAGAAAGCGACTTTTTCGCTCCAGTCGCCCCGAGCTGATCCCTGTATAAACGGTGGTCTCTGAGGTGAGAAGCTTGCCATGGAAGCAGAAGCTCAGGCTGTCATCACATGTTGAATATTCAGTCTTTTAAAACTTTTTAAAGTTTTTTCCTATATTAGTCTATGTAAAACTTGGGACCCCTGGGGCGGGGCCTCTTTTTATCCCAGGGGCATAATTTGAACAATCTTCATTGAGGACATGCCAATACCATGCGGTTTTGGACAAGAAGCTCTTTTAAGTTTTTCCTTTTGGCAACAAGAGGTCTGTGTGGAATTCAATTCTTTGAACAATTTTGAAAAGGGGGCCATCCAATGATCATTCCTGTGAAGTTCCATCAAATCTGAACTGGTGGTTTAGGAGCAGATGTTGTTTAAAAGAAATTTCAAAGTGTGGACGGACACCGGACGGTGAGCGATCACAACAGCTCACCCTGAGCCTGTGGCTCAGGTGAGCTAAAAAGTCATAAAATAATGGTCAAACTTACTTGCTCCAATAAATAAACAAGAGGGTCATGATGACCCTGGATCGCTCAACTGAGTAATATGAGCTACATGTTTCAAAAAAAAAAAGAAAAAATTTAAAGTATCATCTAGCGAAAGGTAGAAAAATATTTTCAGGATTTTTATTCTTAGTTGCTGATTCTTGTCAAAACTTGACAGACCTTTCAAAAATAGAATGCACTTTACTGGTACGCACTTCTTGCTATGATTGTAAAAGGCAGGGTGTGCTCGTTACAATCATTTAAATAATTTGTAACAATAGTCTATTCATTAAAGAAAAAAGAAAGAAATGGTGGTGTGGGGGAAGTAGCCCCCATAAGAATAAATGTGGGGTATTTATTGAATGTGCCTACCGGTAAAGTGCAGGTGTCCCGGACTTTTCATATTTAAACTTTTCTTTACACTTACCTAGTAAGTTTAAATGGTGGAAATTGCAGGTGTGAATGCTAAGTTAGCAGTCAAAAATAAAATAGAATTTAAATAAATTTTTTACTGAAATTATAAATGGTGCGCAAAAACATAGGATAACGGCATTAACGCAGCATAATATTTTCAGATGTCTGGAGGATATAAACTTACCGATCCGCAGCTTGACGCAGAGCTTAAACTGACAGAAGTAATTGCACAAACGAACAGCAATTCTATTTTTATCCAATCCATTTCCACTTCGTTATACAACTAAAACTGTTTTTGCGAGTAATGAAAATGAAACATATGTATTTTTGTTTTTCAACAGTTCCAGCAGCCGGAAGTTCGGAATGATTGCTGAACGGTGCATGAGAAAAATATGTTATGTGAAATGTCAAATATACACACTTTAAATACCACCAAGTATCGGTCCCTGCTATTTACCACTAAGAACCGCTAAGGACAACAATGGAGGCGCTAAGGGCCATTTATCATATGGAGTAGAAAGAACGAATTGAGAATCACCAAGGACCAATTATGGACACCTAGTAGTCACAAAAATCTTAACCTATCCAGAGAAATAGGTATTATTCCCCCAAATGACCTTCAACATGGTTTCGTGACAAAAGATCTTGTACGTGAGACCCAACTGATTGAATATCATGCACATTTCCAATCGAGAACAAACTGATTAATTTCTGCTTGGCTTCAATAAAGCTTTTGAAATGACCAACACAAATTCTTTTTAACTTCAAGACAACTCTACTTAACAGAAATCAGTCTGTAGTCTTGGAAGGTGACCATTCCCATGGAACACCTATAACATCTGGCATTTCACAAGGCCCTGTCTATGAACCTCTCTGTTTTCTCTTTTAGGTTATACATAATTTATTTTAGGTTGATTGTGAAGGAAGTTCTACAACATACTTTAATCACTTTCGACACCTCATTCCTTACGGAATCCATTGCCACGAGGGTATGAGAGAAGAGGCCAGTTTCCCTTTTAATGCTGAGCACCAAGCAAGGGAGCTAATGGTATCATTTTTCACGTTTTTGGTATGACGCGGCCAGAAAGGAACCCACAACCTCCCGCACTCGAAGCGGACGCTCTACCACTAGGCTATCGAGGCATGTTTTCTCATTTATATGAACGATCTTCCAATATCTATCAGTTCATATATATCGGACTATTTGCCGATGATTTGTTGTCTACCCACTCTAGGTCTAACCACTCGAGGGTGTCTAACCACTCGAAGGTATCTATGTAAATGGCCGTATGAACACATCTGTGGATGACTCTAATTGTATTTTGGTACTTGTAACATATGAAAATGCTGAGTCCTGCTCAGCCCAGGGCTAAAGGCCGCTGGTGGTAGCATGCATTTTCATCTTTCCTGTCATCGCACACAACACTACTAAAATTTTTTATTTCCAAATCTATTGACTTCATAAAGATAAACATCAAAAAAGTAACCAACATATCAATTTTGTCGTATAAAACCCTTTTCTGTCCTCAGCTGGAATATGCATCTACCATCTGGCATCCATACACACAAGTTAACACAGACAAAACAGAAATGGTTCAACGCCATGCACCTTCGACCAAAAACTAATTTTCTTAAACGTTCGTTGCCATGGCAACTGAAAGGAAAAACTTAAAAGAGTTTCTTGTCCAATGGTGCTCGTTGCACAAGACCTAAGAAATGAATATCAAACATGCTTTTGATTTGCTTTATATAGAGGTCAGGAAACGTTGACCGATGCCATCCTTAAGGCCTAACTAGCGTAAAGGATTCAGCGTAGGAGCCACCTGGTCAGAGGTTGGAATTGAGACTCAGCTTTGAATTGGTTGAAAAGAAGTGTAGAGAAACTTGTAAGAGTTTTAATAAGGATGTTAGTCAAACCGTCCCCTAGTCAAAACCCCCCCCCCCCCCCCCCATTTTGGTCAAAACGTCCCCCTTTTCTGAAATAAATCAATTTTCTGTATTATCAAAACATAATCCATAAGTTTCAAATTTAAAAGATAATAAAGTATATATGAATTAATTAAAAAGAATTAATAATGATACAAAAACAATTAGGGGGATGTTTTGACCAAATTCTAAATTGAATGGGGGACGTTTTGACCAAAATGGGAGGTGTTTTGACTAGGGGACGTTTTGACTTGATACCGTTAATAAGATGTAAGCTGATTGGATAAAAAAGATAATGTTTACAATCATAAAATTTGTGTCAAAATCAAGCAATAAAATGTGGAATATTTTACAAATGTCTGACTGAATGCATGACCTTTTAATTCCCTCTTTAGAATTGTATGTCAGAGGGCATTTTGCCCCTAAATGCCATTCAACAAAGAGGGTAGGTTTGTGTGAAGAAAAATTGTAAGAAAATGGATTCGATAAGCCTATATAAAATTGCTATTTTGATGTGTGTGAAATGCTGTCTTACTGAAAGAATCACACTTGACTGGTCATTTCTCAGTTTTCGGGTATGTGATGTGGCAGGGTCATTTCTCATGATGGAAATGTATGAGAAAAAAAAAACAATAGCAATGCCTGACCGTCTGGTCTATTCGCGTAATGGCAGACAGGTTTCTGAACACTAATTCGATTGGCATGGTAAATTAAAGCTGCTTTTTTATTTAAATTTCAGTGTGGATGTAATTTTGATATTTTGGTAGAAAAATGGAAGAGGAGGTTGTATTTGGTGATGTGAAATTCAATTTTAGTATGAGTAGTACTTCTAGGTCACAGCGGTGAGATTTTGATGTGATTTTACAGTAAACAAACGTGACAAGAGAAATCTCTCTTAGACGATACATGACACCTACTTTTCTCTTCATTTTATGTCAGTTTTATCAGAATTCTTTAAAATAAAGTAAAGATTTGTTCTCTGAAATGGGACTAGCTATGTTTGGCGGCTCTTTTAAAACATGTCAGTTTTATAGAAGACTATTTAGGTGTGTGTGTGACCTTAATAGTTGTTCGACGTGCCTAACCACACTGGCCATAGCTTTATCAGATCAAGTGGTTCCAACGTTGTTTGAGCGGTGAATTTTACGCCGATCAGATGGAGAAATATGGCCGATACTACAAATTTCCGGAATTGTAAGTATGAGTTAAAGGAATTTCTACCCGTTAGATAACGAATCAAATGAAAACGATGGGTGCACCTGGAGCGCAAATGTGTCTATATTTTAGCACATGTGTCTATTTAGCTGAGATTTGTGCCGCTTATTTAAACACTTCTGTACAGTCCGGCGGGGGAAGGAGATTTTTGACAGTTTTTGACAATATCGCCTCAAATTTAGTGTTTTTCGGGAGCAAGTAACTGTTAAAACACTTTTTATGTAAAGGGCTACCTCTTAAAACAAAGCGTGTGTATTTTCATAGAATTATTCAAGGTTGTTTCTGAACAATCCGCCGAAAACCTAATACAACGCCGTTTCGAGTGGGTCGCTATGCAACGCAATCAAGTGGATACCGTTCTGTGTCTTACTTGCGAAGTCTTATTCGTCTTAAAAACAGTCATTATTTTCAAAGCCTAACAATGAATAAATTAATTTGGAGAGTTTTATATCATCATAATGATCCCGCCATTTCTAATATATTGTACTTTTACATTTTTATGCTCACTTTTCACATATTTTTGCGGACATTGTCAAAAAACATCAACACATTTATAAACATAAAGCAAGGATGAACATCGAACAATATCATTAAGTAAATAATAGTATTAGTTCGTTAAAACAAGAACCAGTTCACAGATATTTTTCTCCTCCACGAATGGCACTGAACAGTATACCGAAATCGGGTTGACTCTTTAAATCTGTATAGTTACAGTTGGTCACTTTTAATCCCTTAAAACCAATACATTGTGATTTCATTACTGATTTGTTGTGCATTTAAGCTGTTCATACAAAATAAATAAAGTTTGGTCCATGATAAAAGTATTGATCAGTTGTTTGTATATATTTTCATTCATATTCCTGGTGAAACGTTCATTTATTTTCAGAGAGATAAATCACAGAGACCGTTAAAATTGGCCAGGGAAAAGGCAAGGTTTTATTTGTCCTCCATAAACAGAAACGATGTAATAAAACTCTATGGCCGCCGTTTAAAAATGAAAATACAAATGAAATACAGACACCAATGAAAAAAAAAGTTTTGTTGGAGGCAGTTAAATAGTACAACTGTAACACGTCTCTCTTAGTATTGCTAGTCCGTTTATTTTCTTTCATTGATGTCTGTATTTCATTTGTACATTTATACATTGATACCACGCCCATTAAAATCCGTTCACTTTAGCTGTGTCTATCCCTCGCTAACATTGCCTACTCGTGTATACTAATACAAAAATGGTTGGAAGAAGGTCAGCGTACGCCGTTGAAATACGGTCCTATATTAAGAATCGTTGTACTTTTGGCATAGGATGTAAAGACATTTTTGATGATATATTTTCTGTTTATGGGCATAATGAAATATCTTTTTCGACAGTTATCCGTTGGTTTAAGAAATTCAAATGTAGGTTAGTTTCAACAGAAGACGAACCACATGGCCGTCAGCCGTAAACAGCAACGTTTGCCAAGATGGTTGCTAGAGTGAAAGAAATAATTGCTACTGATGCAAGATACACCGCTAGGCAAAAGCTAGTATGATTGGCATCTCATAAGAGCAGCTCGTACAAATCTGAAACGTAATTTGAAAATGAGGAAGATTCCCCATCTGTTGACAGATGAGCAGAAAAAGGCACGCGTGCAATGCGCAAACTTGTTGCTTAAATAGTTTCCAAATTACAATGCACGATCTTTCGCAAATGTCGTCACTGGTGACGAGACATGAGTTCACTTTTTCGAGCCCAAACGAAAGATTCAGAACAAAAAATATGGGCAACAAAGTCTGGCAAAAGACCATACATTGCAAAGCGGACCATGAGTGTCAAAAATGTAATGGATGCCATATTCTTCACAACTCTGGGTCCTGCCATTCAGGTTGCTGTTCCTAAAGGCAAATCCGTAAATTCTAAGTTTAACAAGACTAAAGTTTTTCGAAAACTGAAGAAATATTTCAAAACTCGAAGACCCGCAACTGGTTTGGCCAATGTCAGATTACTACATGAAAATGCGTCATCGCACAAGGCGTCTATTGTACAAGACTTTCTGAAGCAGGAAAAGGTTGTTGTGCTCCCTTCATCACCCTCCTTATTCGCCTGACCTTGCCCCGTGTGTTTTTTTTTTTGTTCCTAAGGCTCAAGAATACCTTTCTGGTCGAAACTTAGTGCAGCGCAAACACCTCGGTTCTGCAATATTCCAGTGTCTTCATAGTATACCTAGAAAATACTACGAGAAAGGCTTCAAGGATTGGATTAGAAGACTGAAATTTTGCAAATCTGTTGGAGGTGAATAATTCGAGGGGACCAAATAAAATTTTCATTGAAATCTATCAAGGATACATTTTTATGTGCTCAGATGCATTCATATTTGAACAATCCTCATAAAGAGTCAACCCGCTTTTGGCATGCTGTTCAGTATACCATTCGTGGAGGAGATAAATGTCCTTGAACTGGTTCTTGTTTTTACAAACTATTACTATCATTTACTTAATGATATTATTCGATGTTCACCCTTGCTTTATGTTTTTGTGTGATGTTTTTGACAATGTCCGCAAAAATATGTTAAATGTTAAGCGAGCATAAAAATGTATTATATATATTTAGTACAAGATATTAGAAATGGCGGGATCATTATAATGATATAAAATTCACTAAATTTTTTCATTGTTAGGCTTTAATGACTGTTTTTAAGACGGATAAGACTTCGCAAGTAAGACACAGAACGGTATCCACTTGATTGCGTTGCATAGCGACCCACTCGAAACGGCGTTGCATTAGGTTTTCGGCCAATTGTTCAGAAACAACCCTGAAAAATTCTATGAAAATACACACGCTTTGTTTTAAGAGGTAGCCCTTTATATAAAAAGTGTTTTAAACAGTTAATTGCTCCCAATAAACACTATATTTGAGGCGATATTGTCAAAACCTGTCAAAAATCTCCTTCCCCCGCCGGACTGTACAGAAGTGTTTAAATAAACGGCACAAATCTCAGCTAAATAGACACATGTGCTAAAATATAGACACATTTGCGCTCCAGGTGCACCCATCGGTTTCATTTGATTCGTTATTTAACGGGTAGAAATTCCTTTAAATCATACTTACAATTCCGGAAATTTGTAGTATCGGCCATATTTCTCCATCTGATCGGCGTAAAATTCACCGCTCAAACAACGTTGGAACCACTTGATCTGATAAAGCTATGGCCAGTGTGCTAACGGTATGCATCAACAAAATATTTTATCATACTTCAATTATACTTGTTTATATCAATTTCATTTTATTCTTGAAGTGATCGTTTTATGCATATTGTTATGTCGAAGGGTAACAATTGCTTGTTATTTAAAATACTACAGGTAACAGAAAAACAAACAATCAACTATTAACAATAACAACGTTCATCCTTAAAAATGTAATCTATCCGTAAAAGTGCAGACTACAAACAAATTTGAACAAATTAATTTCCTTTAGGTCAATATAGAATGAAGTCAAGCTGTACATCTATATGTGTACGCACACGTGTACTGTTTTAGAAAAAAGATATTTTCTTGTTCAACATGTACGGACGGGCAGATGTACAGATAGCTAAAAAAAATCAGCCTCAGAGATGTTTATATGCTGTTATGGATGAGACCATCAAAAAATAAAAATAGCGTCAGTTAAGCTATGGTAGCCAAAGCTAATGTACAGACAGACCAACTTCATGATCATAAAAAATCCTTAAAATCATAGATCTACTTACAAGGGAATGTGTTCCCTCCATAATTGCATGCTTGTTCTGCCTAAAATGCACTGGTCACTCAAATAACATTGGAACCATCTAAATTGATAAAGGTATGGCCAGTGTGATGTCGAATTCAAGAGAGCTGTGACCTTGACATTTACAGCTAAAACTCTTGTATTGGTACAAACTAACTTTGTCATGTTTGTGAAACGATTGGTACTTTTGTCTAGTTTATCGGCTTTTCACATTTTTAGCTCACCTGTCACGTAGTGACAGAGTGAGCTTTTGTGATCACCCTTCGTCCGTCCGTCCACAATTTCTTGTGAACAAGATAGAGACCACATTTTGTAAGCAATTTTGATCAAACTTGTACAAAACTTGTATTGGCATGATATCTCAGTTCCTTTCGAAAACTGGCCGGATCCCATCATGGGTTCTAGAGTTATTGCCCCTTAAAAGGCCAGAATTTGCTATTTTTGTGCGTCAAGTATTTCTTGTCTGCACGATAGTGGTTTCATTTATGATTTTATTTTAACCAAACTTGCACACAACTTGTATCACCATAAGATCTTGGTTCCTTTGTTGAACCGGCCAGATCCAATTATGTATTCCAGAGTTACGGCCCCTGAAGGGCCAAAATTAGCTATTTTGACCTTGTCTGCACAATAGCAGCTTCATTTATGATTTGATTTTTACCAAACTTGCATACAACTTGTATCACCGTGAGATCTTGGTTCGTTTCATGAACTGGCCAGATTCCATCATGGGTTCCAGAGTTATGGCCCATGAAAGGGCCAGAATTAGCTATTTTGACATTGTCTGCACAATAGCAGCTTCATTTATGATTTGATTTTTACCAAACTTGCACACAGCTTGTATCACCGTGAGATCTTGGTTCAGTTAATGAACTGGCCAGATTCCTTTATGGGTTCCAGAGTAATGGCCCCTGAAAGGGCCAGAATTAGCTATTTTGACCTTGTCTGCACAATAGCAGCTTCATTTATGATTTGAATTTAACCAAACTTGCATACAACTTGTGTCACTATAAGATCTTGGTTCCTTTCTTTAACTGGCCAGATTCGCTTATAGGTTCCAGAGTTATGGCCCCTGAAAGGGCAAAAATTAGCTATTTTGACCTTGTCTGCACAATAGCAGCGTCATTTATGATTTGAATTTAATTAAACTTGCAGAAAACTTGTGTCACCATAAGATCTCAGTTCCTTTCTTGAACTGACCAGATCCCATTTTGTGTTCCAGAGTTACGGCCCCTGAAAGGGCCAAAATTAGCTATTTTGACCTTGTCTGCATCATAGCAGCTTCATTTATGATTTGATTTTAATCAAACTTGCAAAAAACTTGTGTCACCATAAGATCTCGATTCCTTTTTTGAACTGACCAGATCCCTTAACGGGTTCCAGAGTTATGACCCCTGAAAGGGCCAAAATTAGCTTTCTTGACCTTGTCTGCACAATAGCAGCTTCATTTATAATTTGATTTTAACCAAACTTGCATACAACTTGTATCACCATTGTTGGTTCCTTTCTTGAAATGGTTAGATTCCATTATGTGTTCCAGAGTTATTGCCCCTGATAGGGCCAGAATTAGCTATTTTGACCTTGTCTGCACAATAACAGCTTCATTTATGATTTGAATTAAATCAAACTTGCACAAAACTTGTGTCACCATAAGGTCTTGGTTCCTTTCTTGAACTGGCCAGATCCCATTATGGGTTCCAGAGTTACGGCCCCTGAAATGGCCAAAATTAGCTATTTTGACCTTTTCGGCATAATAGCAGCTTCATTTAATATTTGATTTTAACCAAACTTGCACACAACTTGTATCACAATAAAATCTTGATTCCTTTTTATACGCCCGAAGGGACATATTATGTTATCGCCTCGGTGTCTGTCAGTCTGTATGTCTGTTGGTTAGCAATTTCCCTTCTGCTCTGTAACTGTTGAACCCCTTGAAGGATTTCAAAGAAACCTGACACAAATGTTCACCTCATCGAAACAATGTGCAGAGCGTATTTAGATGGCTCACTTCAAGGTCAAGGTCACACTTAGGGGTCAAAGGTCATATGACTTTGTTTTGTGTGTATATTGCTCTGCATTTGCATCGATTGCAGTGCTCTTGTTTTTATTTGGCAGATCCTTCTTTTGTTGACCTACAATAATTTTTTTCAGTTACTTCCCTTTTATGTTACTATAAATAGCTTATTAAGTAACTTTGTTATTATTGGCCGTAGGGAAAAACCAAGACCACTTTTCTGTGGTACAACATGGATGGTACCTCCAATTTTTAGGTGTATTTTGACATATCTATACTTTGTAAGAATTTTTGGTTAAATTTCACCCTTTGTTGTTCCTGTCCTTTGGACTTACATATTTTTTCTGAGGACTTAGATTTATTTTTAATTTCTTCCCTTTATTGTTCCTGTCCTTTGGGCTTCATCAGTCAAAATTTTGCTCGATGTAATCCTTCGGGCACGAAACTACTGGTCTGATTTGAAAATAATTTTATTTGAAGTAAGTTCAAAAGAAAATTTCAACTATATTTTCACATAATTCTTTTGATTGATCTTGATTATGATTTTTTGACCTTCATGTCCTTAAGTGCAATGATAACAGGTGAGCGATATAGGGCCATTTTGGCCCTCTTGTATGAAGATTTACCTTCAGAATATAGCAGAAAAATAAGAAAAACTCATTTTGTTTTCATTTCAACTTACCCTGACAGAATATGATAGTTCTGAATAAAACAAACGACATATGTGCGTCCGTCTGATTTATTAGAAGATGTGTTTATGTACTTTTCTCCACGGAAACATTTCTCAGTTTTCAGATAGTCCCCGACTTACTTCCTCCAAATCAGTAGAGGTCTTCTACTTTATGAAATCTAATCATCCGACCAAGTTCAAGTGTTCTTGATGAAGTGATTCTCAAGTTACTGTGCAGAAATAGTTTTCAATGTTTATGTCCCCGAGACCTTGACCTTTGGCCTATTGACCAAAACATAACAGGGGACATCTGCTTCCTACGCCAAATCACACTATCATGTTTGAAGGTTTCTTAAGTTATTGAGGGGAAACCATTTTCAGTGTTCATGTCCCTGTGACCTTCATCTTTGATCTATTTACAAAGTCATCCACTTCATATATTCATTCAAGCATTCAAGTTTGAAGTTTCTACGTCAAGTTGATCTCAAATTATTTAATGAAAATTGTTTTCATGGTTCGGACCCCCGTGATCTTTACTTTTGACCTACTGACCCAAAATCACAAAGGAACATCTCCTTGGTATGTCAATAATCCTTTGACGTTTCAAGGTTCTGAGGCAAGAGGTCCTCAAGTTATTGAATGGAAAAAAATGATGTAAACGGTTTTCTCTTATGGCCCCTGTAACCTTGAACTTTTGTCAATGACCTCAATATCAAGGTTTCATCTACTCTGTCCAAAGATCCTGTGCAGTTTCAACTTTCTGGGTAAATTTGTTTTCAGAAAGGGTTTTCCATGTTCGTGCCCCAGCGACCTTGACCTTCAACTGAGTGACCCCAAAATATATAAGGGTAATCTAATTGGAATTTCCAAATATCCCGAGAAGTTTTAACGTTCTTGATAGAGTGGTTCTGAAATTATTGATCGGAAATGGTTTTCCATGTTCTGGCCCTTGTTTTCCTATTTTTAGCTCAATTGGCCCCTAAAAGAGGCTAATTGCATCAGTTTAAACAAGAGGGCCATAATGGCCCTATATCGCTCACCTGAGTACCATTGCTCTTAATGATAAGATCAAGTTTTGACATAGATCACATAGTCATAGGCATACACTTAAAATATCATCAGGATAAATATTTTCTTGCAACAGTCCCTTTTGACCTATGGGTCACGTACAAGTCAGGGCCAATCTTCATACCAAGTTTAAGGGTCCTAAGCTCAAATGCTACATTTTTGTACTAGCATGCCTGTCCCTTACCCTGAAAGACTTAAATAACATTTAAAACCAATCTCATTAGATGCTGCTGAGGTATATTCATTTACATCAAGGGAGGTCAATTGTAATAAATTCAGTCAAAAATTATCTATCCTGATTGTCCGAGTCCATCTGGTCAGTAGCATGAATGACATTTCAAATCAGTATCTTCATTGCTTAATGAGATACACCCATTTAAATTTGAAACAAAAAGAGGTAATTTTACATAAAATCAGTCCATAGTTATCTACCCTGATTGTCTCAGTCCAACTAATGACAATAATGAAATTTCAAATGAGTCCTATAAATACTTACTGAGATAAATCCATTTTATTAAAATCAGGGGAGGTAATCATGCAATGGTATATGCATGTAGAAGATACAGAGTACAAGCCTTTACAACAGTATAAATTATTAGAAAAGTAAGTAAGAGTAGAAATTTCTTACCATGGAAGACAAAAACAACATTTCAAACCAATCTCATTAGAAGCTGCTAGGTATGTTCATTTACGTAAAAAACAAAGGGAGGTAATTTGTCATAAATTCAGTCAGTATGTATCTTCACTGATTGTCCAAGTCCATCTGATGGCATAAATGAAATTTCAAATCAGTATCTTCATTAGTTACAGAGATATACACGTTTTAATTTGAAATAAAGGGAGGTAGTTTGACATAAAACCAGTCCAAAGATATCTGGCATAAAATCTGCCCTGATTGTCTGAGTCCAACTAATGACAATAATGAAATTTCAAATGAGTCCTATAAGTACTTACTGATATAAATCCATTTTGATTAAAATCAGGGGAGGTAATCATATATAAAATAACTCCAGAACTTATGATTTGATCTGACAGATTCATCATGGAATCCAAGAGTTATTGTTGTTGAAGATATTTTGCAAGTTTGTATCAAATCAATCCATAAATGAAGTCTCTATATGGCTGCAAAAGCCAAAATAGCAAATTTTGGACCCTTAAGGGGCCATAACTCTGGAACCCATGATGGAATCTGGCCAGTTCAAGAAAGGAACCAAGATATTATTCCAATACAAGTCGTTTGCAAGTTTGGTTAAAATAAAATCATAAATGAAGCTGCTATTATGCAGACAAGGTCAAAATAGCTAATTCTGGCCCTTCCAGGGGCCATCACTCTGGAACCCATAATGGAATCTGGCCAGTTCAAGAAAGGATCTTATGGTGATACAAGTTGTGTGCAAGTTTGGTTAAAACAAGTGAATGAAGTATTGCCTTGCAATACAAAGTCCCCTACTGGAAGGCACCTAATTTTCTCTACTGCAGTATAACATAATGAACTGATATCTGTCAATGATGTATACCAATATTGTACTATATATACAGTATGTTATAAACAAAATACTTGGATTAAAATTTGTATATATAAAACCCTATAGTTGTTTTCATATAGCATTTTTGACCGTTTATCAAAAAGGTAACGTTATTTATAGTAAAAAAAAAAAAACACAAGAGGACCATGATGGTCCTGAATCACTCACCTGTCCCCACATGACCCAGTTTTGAAACCGAGTATGACGTTGTTTTTTCTAAAATTTTTGAATAGTAAACTAGTTTTTGAGCTAATGTGAACCTAGTTTTAAACTTGACCTAGATATCATCAAGATAAAAATTCTGACCAATTTTCATGAAGATCCATTGAAAAATATGGCCTCTAGAGAGGTCACAAGATTTTTCTATTATTTGACCTAATGACCTAGTTTTTGAAGGTACGTGACCCAGTTTTGAATCTGACCTAGATATCATCAAGGTGAACATTCTCACCAATTTTTATGAAGATCTCATTAAAAATATGGCCTCTAGAGAGGTCACAAGTTTTTTTCTATTTTTATACCTACTGACCTATTTTTTGACCGCACATGACCCTGTTTCTAATTTTACCTAGATATCATCAAGTTGAACATTCAGACGAATTTTCATGAAGAGCCATTGAAAAAAATGGCCTCTAGAGAGGTCAAAAAGGTTTTCTATTTTAGACCTACTGACCTAGTTTTTGACCGCAGTTGACCCAGTTTCGAACTTGACCTAGATATCATCAAGATGAACATTCAGACCAACTTTCATACAGTTCCCATGAAAAATATGGCCTCTAGAGAGGTCACATGGTTTTTTTATTATCTGACCTACTGACTTAGTTATTGATGGCACTTGACCCAGTTTCGAACTTGACCTAGATATATGAATATGACCTAGGGTAGATGACAGATATGGGTGTGGTGAAGTGAATGACCCCTCCAGGCCCTTTTCCCAAATCTACACTTTTCTTTCGGTAGTTTTTTGGGACACTTACTTTGATAGGGTTTTTGTTTTACACTTGCCACAATACCCATTATGTCATCTACTTATTTGTAATTAACAAAAATTTTTATTTTGTTTATTATTTTGTATCCTCTTTTCCCAGCATGTTTTTAAAAACTGAATTTTGCTTTGAAGGGGAGTAACAGTAATGTATATGTACTGTTACAGAGTTACTTCCCTTGCTCTTTTATGAATGTGCTTTTCTTTACAGCTGTTTTATTTTTTCATTTTATATTGTTATTACTATATCATTTGTTTGTCGGAAAATAGCTTTAAGCTAATGTTAATTTCATATCCGATGTTAAATAAAGTTTCTTGTACCTTGTATCTTGTATCTTGAACATTCTGACCAATTTTCATGAAGATCCATTCAAAAGTATGGCCTCTAGAGAGGTCACAAGGTTTTTCTATTTTTAGACCTACTTACCTAGTTTTTGACCGCAGTTGACCCAGTTTCGAACTTGACCTAGATATCAAGACGAACATTCAGACCAACTTTCATACAGATACCATGAAAAATATGGCCTCTAGAGAGGTCACAAGGTTTTTTTATTATTTGACCTACTGACCTAGTTTTTGATCGCACGTGACCCAGTTTCGAACTAGACCTAGATATCATAAAGGTGAACATTCTGACCAACTTTCATGAAGATCCATTGAAAAGTATGGCCTCTAGAGAGGTCACAAGGTTTTTCTATTTTTAGACCTACTGATCTAGTTTTGGACAGCACGTAACCCAGTTTCGAACTTGACCTAGGTATCATTAAGATGAACATTCTGACCAACTTTCATAAAGATCCCATGAAAAATGTGACCTCTAGAGTGGTCACAAGCAAAAGTTTATGAAAGCACAACGGACGCTGCGCAATCACAAAAGCCCACCTTGTCACTTTGTGACATGTGAGCTAAAAAAAAAAATCCATATCATAAATCATAAATGAAGTCCACACAAAACTCTCTTTACCAGGTAGAGATTGGTCAAAATACACATAAAAGTTGGATGTAACATGCATGTTGTACCACAGAAAACTGGTCTCAATTTCCCTACAGTCTGTAATAAGTAAGTTACAAAATAAGCTATTCATAGTAAAAACAAAGGGAAATAATTCTAAAAAACAGAAGTACCTCATGGTGGTGAACATTTGTGCCAAGTTACATCAAAATCCCTCCATGCATAAAGAAGAAATGCTCCGTACAGTCATTCTTGAATTTGGCATTTGACCTCTAAGCATGACCTTGACCTTAGATCTACGGACCTGGTTCTTGTGCACAACAATCTGTCTCATGATAGTGAACATTTATGCAAAGTTACATCAAAATCCCTCCATGGATGAATAAGAAGTGTTCCAGACAAAGTCATTCTTGTATCTGACCTTTGGCATCTGTGTGTGACCTTGACCTTTCAACCTAGGGACCAGGTTCTTGTGCTTGACACTCCCTCTCATAGTGGAGAAGATTTGTGCCAGGTAATATTCAATCCTTTTTTGCATGACAAAGTTATACACCAGACAGGAAAAAGTCCCTTTAAACCCTTTTGATCTCCAAGTGTGACGTTGCCCTTTTAAAGCTAGGGTTTCTGGGTGTTGCGCATGACATATCGTTCATCAGGGGAACTTTTACCCAAGTAATATTAAAATCCCTTGATGGATGTCAGAGTTCTGAAATGGACAGGAAAAAGGAAAAAAACCCTATTGACCTTTGACCTCCAATTGTGACCTTGAACTTTAAGTTAGGGTCAGGGTTTTGCACATGACACATCATCTCATCATGGGGAACATTTGTGCCAAGTAATATTAAAATACCTTAATGGATGGCAGTTATGGACCGGACACGAAACAGACCGTGTTCATGCCATGTTAAAATCTGACTGCCAAGTGTGACCTTTACATTTGAGCTAGGGGTCTGAAAGTTTGACATGTCATACGTCTTTTTATGAGGTATATTTTGTGCCAAGTAATATTAAAATCCCTTCATGGATGACAGAGTTATGGACTGGACAGGAAAAAAGCTCTGTTGACCTTTGACCTCAAATTGTGACCTTGACCTTTAAGCTAGGAGTCCGGGTCTTGCGCATAACACGTCGTCTCATCACGGGGAACAATTGTGCCCAGTAATATTAAAATCCCTTCATGGATGACAGAGTTATGGACTGGACAGGAAACAGACCCTGTTTATGCCATGTTAACATTTGACTGCTAAGTGTGACCTTGACCTTCGAGGTAGGGGTCTGAAAGTTGTGCATGACACATCGTCGTATTATGAGGTACATTTGTGCCAAGTAATATTAAAATCCCTTCATGGATGGCAGAGTTATGGACCGGACAGGAAAAAAGCCCTGTTGACCTTTGACATCAAATTGTGACCTTGACCTTTAAGCTAGGGGTCAGGGTTCTGCATATGACACGTCTCATGGAGAACATTTGTGCCAAGTAATATTAAAATCCCTTCATGGATGACAGAGTTATGGACCAGACACGAAATTGCGGACGGATGGACGGAAAAGCGCATTCCTATAGTCCCCGAAACTGGTTTTCAACCAGTAGGGGACTAATAAAATCATAAATTAAGCTGCTATTGTGCAGACAAGGTCAAAAAAGCTAATTCTGGCCCTTTCAGGGGCCACAATTCTGGAACCCATGATGGAATCTGGCGAGTTCAAGAAAAGAACCAAGATCTTATGGTGATACAAGTTGTGTGCAAGTTTAGTAAAAATCAAATCATAAAGCTGCTATTGTGCAGACAAGGTCAAAATAGCTAATTTTGGCCCTTTTAGGGGCCATAACTCTGGAACCCATGATGGGATCTGGCCAGTTCAAGAAAGGAACCGAGATCTTATGGTGATATAAGTTGTGTGCAAGTTTGGTTAAAATAAAATCATAAATGAAACACTATCGTGCAGACAAGAAATGGACGCACGCACAGACTGACGACGGACGATCACAAAAGCTCACCTTGTCACTATGTGACCGGTGAGCTAAAAACAATCTTAAGATTACCTACCTTATATTGATGCCACAGACCAAGCTTGATGAAGATCTATCATGTTGTACATGTGAAGATATTTAAATGTTTGTTTTTTTTACTTTAAGCTCTAGTAGGCACTTAAGAGGGTAATGATGACACTAGATCGCTCACCCGAATTTCAGACCTTAACTTTGGAAGAGGACCATAATAGTTCTGGTCTCGAAAGTGCAGAGGCAGTAAATTTTAATTACATTAAACAATGTGACAGATGACAAACAGTTCTAAAATCTTTAAATTGATGGATAGAGGTGGTTTAAAAAACGTACCCATGGAGTAAAGGGATGGGACCTCTCATTAACGCTAGGTGTATCTTTATCAAACTTGATCTATAACATCATTGTAAGTTCTGCTCCCAAATTTATTCAAATGGGTTATCTGGCTCCTTTTAGGGCCACTAGAAATAAAAAAAAAGAGGACCATGATGGTCCTGAATCGCTCACCTCTTCCCCATGACCCAGTTTTGATATGACGTCGTTTTTTCTATTATTTGACAAGTGACCCAGTTTTTGAGCTCATGTGACCCGTTTTGAACCTGACCTAGATATTATCAAGATAAAAAATTCTGACCAATTTTCATGAAGATCCATTGAAAAATATGGTCTCTAGAGAGGCACAAGGTTTTTCTATTATTTGACCTATTGACCTAGTTTTCAAAGGGACGTGACCCTGTTTTGAAAATTTAAACCCAGATATCAAGGTGAACATTCTCACTAATTTTCATGAAGATCTCATGAAAAATAGGCCTCTAGAGAGGTCACAAAGGTTTTTCTATTTTTATACCTACTGGCCTAGTTTTTGACCGCAGTGACCCAGTTTCGAAACTTTACCAGATATCATCAAGGTGAACATTCAGATCAATTTTTATGAAGTTCCATTGAAAAATATGGCCTCTAGAAAAGGGCAAAAGATTTTTTAATTTTAGACCTACTGACCTAGTTTTTTACCGCAGTTGACCCCGTTTCAAACCTGACCTAGATATCATCAAGATGAACATTCAGACCAACTTTTATACAGATCCATGAAAAAATATGGCCTCTAGGAGGTCACAAGGTTTTTTTATTATTTGACCTACTGACCTAGTTTTTTATGGCATTTGGGCCCAGTTTCAAAAATTGACCTAGATATCATCAAGGTAAACATTCTGACCAATTTTCATGAAAGACCATTCAAGGGTATGGCCTCTAGAGAGGTCACAAGGTTTTTCTATTTCAAGACCTACTGACCTAGTTTTTGATCGCAGTTGACCCAGTTTCAAACTTGACCTATATATCATCAAGATAAACATTCAGACCAACTTTCATACAGATCCCATGAAAAATATGGCCGCTAGAGAGGTCACAACGTTTTTTCATTATTTGACCTACTTTTTGATGGCACGTGACCCACTTTCGAACTTGACCTAGATATCATCAAGATGAACATTCTGACCAATTTTTATGGAGATCTATTCACAAGTATGGCCTCTAGAGAGGTCACATAGTTTTTCTATTTCTAGACCTACTGACCTAGTTTTTGACCGCACATGACCCTGTTTCGAACTTGACCTAGATATCATCAAGATGAACATTCAGACCAACTTTCATATAGATCCCATGAAAAATATGGCCTTTAGAGAGGTCACAAGGTTTTTCTATTATTTGACCTACTGACCTAGTTTTTGAAGGCACGTGACCCACTTTCGAACTTGACCTAGATATCATCAAGATGAACATTCAGACCAACTTTCATACAGATCCCATGAAAAATATGGCCTTTAGAGAGGTCACAAGGTTTTTCTATTATTTGACCTACTGACCTAGTTTTTGATGGCATGTGACCCACTTTCAAACTTGACCTAGATATCATCAAGGTGAACATTCTGACCAATTTTCATGAAGATCTCATGAAATATATGGCCTCTAGAGAGGTCACAAGGTTTTTCTATTTTTAGACCTACTGACCTAGTTTTTGACCGCACGTGACCCAGTTTCGAACTTGACCTAGATATCATCAAGATGAACATTCAGACCAACTTTCATACAGATCTCATGAAAAATATGGCCTTTAGAGAGGTCACAAGGTTTTTCTATTATTTGACCTACTGACCTAGTTTTTGACGGCACGTGACCCACTTTCGAAATTGACCTAGATATCATCAAGATGAATATTCAGACCAACATTCATACAGATCCCATGAAAAATATGGCCTCTAGAGAGGTCACAAGGTTTTTCTATTATTTGACCTACTGACCTAGTTTTTGAAGGCACGTGACCAACTTTCGAACTTGACCTAGATATCATCAAGGTGAACATTCTGACCAATTTTCATGAAGATCTCATGAAATATATGGCCTCTAGAGAGGTCACAAGGTTTTTCTATTTTTAGACCTACTGACCTAGTTTTTGACCTTTATGGCCTTTAGAGAGGTCACAAGGTTTTTCTATTATTTGACCTACTGACCTAGTTTTTGATGGCACGTGACCCAGTTTCGAACTTGACCTAGATATCATCAAGGTGAACGTTCTGACCAATTTTCATGAAGATCTTGTGAAATATATGGCCTCTAGAGAGGTCACAAGGTTTTTCTATTTTTAGACCTACTGACCTAGTTTTTGACGGCACGTGACCCGTTTTCGAACTTGACCTAGATATCATCAAGGTGAACATTCTGACCAACTTTCATAAAGATCCCATGAAAAATGTGACCTCTAGAGCGGTCACAAGCAAAAGTTTACGGACTGACGCACGCACGCACGCACGCACGACGGACGACGGACACCGCGCGATCACAAAAGCTCACCTTGTCACTTTGTGACAGGTGAGCTAAAAAACAACTTTAAACAACTTCTTCTCTTAAACAGCTTCATTGTAAGGTCCTCTTCTCAAACTTGTTCAAATGGGGGCATTCAGCCCCCTTTTAGGGTCCACTAGAGCTAAACACAGAAATACCATGAAACAATTTCTTGTGAAATGCTAGATGCATCTTCATCAAACTTGATCTGTAGCATTATTATTAGATTGCCTTCCAAGTTTGTGCAAATATGGGCACTTAGGTCCCTTTTAGGGGCCACTAGAGGTGAAAATTAAACCATTATATAGAGACCTTCCAATTCCCTCATTGTGTTTTGTACTTTTATTTTCAGCTCTGGCAGCTCCTAAAAGGAATAAATCTTAAGATTACCTACCTTATATTGATGCCAAAGACCAAGCTTGATGAAGATCTATCATGTTGTACATGCGAAGATATTTAAATGTTTGTTTTTTTTACTTTAAGCTCTAGTAGGCACTTAAGAGGGTAATGATGACACTAGATCGCTCACCTGAATTTCAGACCTTAACTTTGGAAGAGGACCATAATAGTTCCTGGTCTCGAAAGTGCTAGAGGCAGTAAATTTAATTACATTAAACAATGTGACAGATGACAAACAGTTCTAAAGTCTTTAAAATTGGATGGATAGAGGTGGTAAAAAGCGTACCTATGGAGTAAAGGGATGGGACCTCTCATTAACTGCTAGGTGTATCTTTATCAAACTTGATCTATAACATCATTGTAAGTTCTGCTCCCAAATTTATTCAAATGGGTTATCTGGCTCCTTTTAGGGGCCACTAGAACTAAAAACAAGAGGACCATGATGGTCCTGAATCGCTCATCTCTTCCCACATGACCCAGTTTTGAGTATGACGTCGTTTTTTCTATTATTTGACATAGTGACCTAGTTTTTGAGCTCATGTGACCCAGTTTTGAACCTGACCTAGATATTATCAAGATAAACATTCTGACCAATTTTCATGAAGATCCATTGAAAAATATGGTCTCTAGAGAGGTCACAAGGTTTTTCTATTATTTGACCTATTGACCTAGTTTTCAAAGGTACGTGACCCTGTTTTGAACTTTACCTAGATATCAAGGTGAACATTCTCACTAATTTTCATGAAGATCTCATGAAAAATATGGCCTCTAGAGAGGTCACAAGGTTTTTCTATTTTTATACCTACTGGCCTAGTTTTTGACCGCACGTGACCCAGTTTCGAAACTTGACCTAGATATCATCAAGGTGAACATTCAGATCAATTTTCATGAAGATCCATTGAAAAATATGGCCTCTAGAGAGGTCAAAAGATTTTTCTAATTTTAGACCTACTGACCTAGTTTTTGACCGCAGTTGACCCAGTTTCAAACCTGACCTAGATATCATCAAGATGAACATTCAGACCAACTTTCATACAGATCCCATGAAAAGTATGGCCTCTAGAGAGGTCACAAGGTTTTTTTATTATTTGACCTACTGACCTAGTTTTTTATGGCATGTGACCCAGTTTCAAACTTGACCTAGATATCATCAAGGTAAACATTCTGACCAATTTTCATGAAGATCCATTCAAGGGTATGGCCTAGATATCATCAAGGTGAACGTTCTGACCAATTTTCATGAAGATCTTGTGAAATATATGGCCTCTAGAGAGGTCACAAGGTTTTTCTATTTTTAGACCTACTGACCTAGTTTTTGACGGCACGTGACCCGTTTTCGAACTTGACCTAGATATCATCAAGGTGAACATTCTGACCAACTTTCATAAAGATCCCATGAAAAATGTGACCTCTAGAGCGGTCACAAGCAAAAGTTTACGGACTGACGCACGCACGCACGGACGGACGACGGACACCGCGCGATCACAAAAGCTCACCTTGTCACTTTGTGACAGGTGAGCTAAAAAACAACTTTAAACAACTTCTTCTCTTAAACAGCTTCATTGTAAGGTCCTCTTCTCAAACTTGTTCAAATGGGGGCATTCAGCCCCCTTTTAGGGTCCACTAGAGCTAAACACAGAAATACCATGAAACAATTTCTTGTGAAATGCTAGATGCATCTTCATCAAACTTGATCTGTAGCATTATTATTAGATTGCCTTCCAAGTTTGTGCAAATATGGGCACTTAGGTCCCTTTTAGGGGCCACTAGAGGTGAAAATTAAACCATTATATAGAGACCTTCCAATTCCCTCATTGTGTTTTGTACTTTTATTTTCAGCTCTGGCAGCTCCTAAAAGGAATAAACTTGATAGACGACCATGCTAGGATACTACTGTCCAAATTTGGTGCAATTCTGACCAGTAGTTTCTGATGAGATACCATCTGAAGAAGTGTGGACAGAGGGTAAGCGATCACAATAACTCACCCTGAGCACTCCATACTCAGGTGAGCTTTTAAGGAGCAAAGTACCCCGAAAGGAAAAAACAACTTCTTAGTGAATTTTCATCAAAGAGCTACCCAGTTTGATGAAAATTCATCAATTTGGTCATGAGAAGTTGTTTACAGATATTTCTATTTTAAGCTCTAGTGGCATATAAAAGGGTCAAAGTGCCCACATTTGAATAAAACTGGAAGCAAATCTTATAATGATTCTACAGACCAAGTTTGATGAAGATCCATCAGGCAGATCTTAAAAGTTGTTCAGTTAGCTCTACTTTTATCTCTGGTGGCTCTAAAAGGGGCTAAATACCACCATTTAAACAAATTTGGAAAGGGATGATACATTGATGCTAAAGGCCAAGTCTGATGAAGAGCCATAAAGTTTTTCATGAGAAGAAGTTGTTTATTGGTTTTTCTATTTTTAGCTATGATGACTTTTAACCTTTAGCCTGCTGGCGGCATGTGATTCTGCCTTTGCGACCAGTGCAGACCAAAATCAGCCTGCACATGCATGCAGGCTGATCATGATCTGCACTGTTCGCTATTCAGTCAGTAAATTTTCAGTGAACACCCCTTTGAATAATAAATGGTTTTGCCCATACTGTATGAAGACTGTTAGACAAGACGCCGGACCATCCATCCATACTAACAGCTCACCCTGAACAATGTTCAGGTGAGCTAAAAAAACAAACCAAACAAAACCAATTCATTATCATTGCTACATTTTATTAATACAATCTTGGGTATAATAAAGCTAAATTTCTGAAACAAGTTTACAAGTGCACTGGTGATTTTAATTCTTTGCTACAAATAAAAACAGATGTTTCAACAACTTTTTCACAACCACAGTTTCCCAATCTTGGACAAAAGCTCTACATTTCCTAGAAATACAACCAACATTTTGAGTCCTTACAATGGTTTTAACATGTCAAGACTATTTAGGCCTTTTGACAAATATGTTGTATCTTCAAATGAATCTCCTAGATGTCCTGTGTAAACTATGGTCTCTTATTTGTGATAGACATAATGAAAATATGTAATGCCAAGAAAGTCTAAAAGTATGTTTTCTTTCTTGATGTTTTTGTTTGTTAGTATGCTTCATTTATTGAAGGAAACTGGGATTATTCCTTGATAATCTAGTTTTTGAGGACTCCAGGACTGATTTGCTCAAAACTTCATTCACTGGTTGATATTCTACATAACATACTTCACAGAATTCCTAATTTAAGACACAGATTACAAACAAACTTATCCAACAATTATCTTCTTAACAAAATTTTCTAGCAAGTTCCATACAACAGGCCATCTAGACTGACTTGTTTAAATCATCATCAACTGGATAAGCTGTCCAGCAGATAGTCCATGTCTGTTACCTGCATGTACAGTCAAAAATATAAAGCTAAATATTGCAATTACAAACAGATTTGATCCCCGAGTCATTAAAACATGCATTATATGGAGTGTTTTTCCACATCAAGTCAAAGCACACTCTACATCAACATAATTATAAAACTTTGAGCAACCCAGTCTTCAAAGCTGGCTAGATGGCTTTGATACATCAGTAAGGATTAATTTGAATTTTAAAGCCCCAACTTTTACTACCCTGGCAGTAAGTTTTGTGGGAGGAGCCTATCAAATAACAAGGCTACTCTAGGCTGTCTGTCAGCTAAAAATAGCTCACTTTCAATGATTCACAAGCAAATGTAAACAATGGTCAGTTGAAGAAGAAATATGAACTTACATGTTTTGATGATTACAAATTATTATTATACATATTTTGTGCATCCATTTCAATATCATTGTTATGAAAAATTGAGTGTAGGCTAGCATTCCTGATTTTTAAACTTCTTATTAATGTAGATTGAACAGTGAAACTCGAAATCAAACATTAACTTTTCTGTTATTGCTGGCAGGTCCATTATTTGAGATAATGTAGCAATAAATGCAGAAATAATAAACTATTCAAGTCTGAGATGTAGCACAATGCACACAAATTAGCAAGTGTTGCTGTGATAAGGTCTAATAAAAATGATAAGTTATTTGAAATAATTTATCACTGTATGTCTGGTATTTCGTTCCATATATCTTTAAAACATTTTTAAATAACACATAAAAATATAACTGCAGAAATGATTGAATATGATATTCTATTCAGTTTAAAAATTCAAAATTACTTTTCTGGAAACGTTTTACAATGCACTCTAGGTGTTAATTCCATTGATACATCAAGCCTTCTGCTGATCAAGTTTGTTGATAAAATTAACCACGTGGGAATGGTTTACATTCTCTGTTTCTCTAGGGTTCATGACCTCATTAGCTCCTCCCGGCAAATTCAAATTTTTGGCAGTTAGGTTTAAATAATTTTTTGAAACTATACTTCACAATTTTTTTTAAAAAAAAATAAAAACACCAATTGATAAAGAATGTTTCAATGTGTATTTATGCAATTTTTCATAACTTCTTATTCAGTAGTTTATTTAAAATTTTGAAAAAGGGCTCTCTGATGTGAAACTTGCATAATTTATATAAAAACCTGCCCCAGCACCATTTTCTGGCTTTTATATGGCAGTTGGGGGTTTAAAGTCTGGTTATTGCTGTTTCTAATTTTTAACCAACTAATGAATATACAATGAAATACAAAATTTTCAATTTTAATTCCTGAACAAATTTACTGTCTTTCCAACCTTAAGATGGCAGTTCTTCTTAATGCTGATAACATGAACATGCACCAAAAACGAAAAATGTTACCTGACAGAACATAACAGCACTTTTTCTAAGCAACAGTTTACTTTGTAAAAGGTAGGGAAACAATACTAATGCAGACGCAAATAAAACTTTAGGCCTTATCCTTAACAACTGCCTATAAAATCTGATAAAATGAACATGTAACATTAATATTGCATAAAATAAAGATAATAAACAATGAAACTAACACCTCAACATGGAGAAAAAGAAAACAAGGCCAGTTTTCCATAGACTGAATTTGAAAAATGGGATTTTTTCAGCGTGTGTACATAATATTCCAAGTAAATGAAAAAAAAAGACAACTCATCACCCTGTACACCTTCAGAAACCATCAATATTCCAACTATCACTGGTAGTATTGTAAAGATTAATGGGAGTAAATGTCTGATATTTCATAATTTTCTAGTTTCACTTACTTCAAAGATATATTTTATTACGCTAATACAGCCTATATACAATAAAACTTTAAATGCTGCAAAATTTAATGGTATTTAACATTAAGGAAAATATAAAGCATATGCGAAAAAAACAATATATATATAGATATGTATGTAACTATATGGAAAGAATAGGGGCATCACTTCAAGATATAAATATGGTGAAATTTTACACTGAAGTTTTCGGGACTAGCAATCTATGTAGTCATGAAAAGATTTTCACATTCTGGTGGTGAAACTATTCATTTGAATTCTTTCTAAAAGACTATGTGGGCTGAAATGAGAAGCAGGTAGTTGGATTGTGTAACTGTTATTCTATCTACTGAACAGCGGCATGTTCAAGAACGAAATGGGATAACAAATGTCATATTCAACCTGGCCCATAATTTGAGAACAATGATTTTGCTCTGTTTTTATATTTAATGGGTCATAATGATTTTGTTTAAAAAATGGCAGCCAGATATAATGGATCTGATAGTTTCAAACAACAACTCATTCTCATAAAGACAGAGCAGTGACATTGTTTTGACCTTATACCAACAACTTTAATATAGATACTGTTTAAAACTGTGAATATAGAGAGAGATGTGGACACTTCCCCCAATAATCGGTATAGACCTGTGATGTATCGGTATAGACCTGTGATGTATCGGTATAGACCTGCAATATGTCCGCACAATTCGGTAACATAATGTAACATCTATCCGAACACTTTAAACATTAAAATTCTACACACCATTATAATGTGCAAGATACTAAATCCTATTAAATCATAAAAAAAAGTACAAAACAGAATAAAAAATGGTTACAACAGTGAGAATAATTCAATTACTTTAGCCCAATTAACATACTATGACTAATCCGAGATTCAGACTATGGGAGATTTTTTTCAGCTTTTCTGATGTAACTTTTTTAATTGCACTATACAATAATAAACATGAGCATTTTTAAAAATCACTGAGGTTATTCTGTGGACCCAAGAAAGCGTGATAAGAAAAGATGAAAATATGAAATGTTACCTAGAAACTATACAAAAGCTAAACTAATCTTGTCTATCTGAATAAACTACAGAGATTCCTTGAAAGAATAATGAAATAATGCAGGTGACTATATGCAAAACAATTACAAAATACAAAATAGTCTTATTATCTATGGCATTGAATTTCAATTTTACTCAGTAATAACAGCTCCCTCAATCATTCATTTTTTTTCCAAAGAGAGACGACTAAAATTAACTGCCTTAAACAAAACTATTATTTGAAAGTTGCAATAAACTATTGTCATAAAAAACAACAACAAATATATAGATAGGATATTATTGCTTTAACCTTATTTTTGTTGATAGCAACCAAATTCACAAAGAAAATTAAAGAAGAAAATCAAATTATTGGCAAGCACATCTCTAAAAACATTGATACTGTAAGATGCAAATTCTTAACAGTTCAAATAAAATAACAGATTATCAAACCTGGTAATATAATAAGTGTGATTTATAACGAATCTTCAGTACAAAGAACAGTACGGAACTTGAAAAACACACAAATCTAAATGAAATGATTAATTCTAAATTTCTACAGTTGTTGCATGTGCATTGCTAGTATCTTCCTCCATGTTACTATTTCTTTTGACCTTGACTCTCTTCTTCCGCTTTCTGTTTCAGTGGAATGACTGAGCATGGAACGCCCGCATGATGGAGGACATAGTTGCTCACAGAACCCAGAATGAGCTTCTTCAATCCGCTATGGCCTCTTGTTCCCATCACAATACAAGATGCCTTCAGCTTGCCGGCTTGTTCACAAATAGTTGGACCTGGCTTGTCACCTGACATTGAGTCAACTTGGCCTTTCACCTGAAATAAAACAAGCAAAGTTGAACTAGAAAATGCTTTTGTAAAAAAGCCCATGTCTCCCCCAATGCAAAGTCCTATAGGCAAGAAGTCAATAGGGGTCAGGAGCGAAAGTCAAAGAGACACTGATGGTTGGCCGCAATAGGGATCATCTATTTGGCATGTCCAGTCATCCCGCTAAATTTCAACACTCCTGGCCTAGTGGTTCTCAAGTCAGGCTCCTGTGACCTTGACCTTTAATCAAGTGACCTCAAAATTAATAGGGGTCATCTACTCTGTATGTCCAATCATCCTATTAAGTTTCAACATTCTAGGTCAAGTTGTTCTAAAGTTATTTTCCAGAAATGATTACATGACCAGGCCCCTGTGACATTGACCTTTAATAGACTGACCCCAAAATCAATAGGGGTCATCTACTCTATATGTTCAATCATCCTATGAAGTTTCAACATTCTGGATCAAGAGGTTCTCAAGTTATTGATCGGAACTGGTTATCAATGTTCAGGCCACTGTGACCTTGACCTTTAATGGAGTGACCCCAAAAACAATAGGGGTCATCTACTCTGCATGAACAACAAGAGCTGTCGGAGGACAGCAACGCTCGACTATTCAACAGCCTTGTCAATTGAATGAATACAAAAGTTGAAAAAGGGGCATAATTTTGTAAAATGCAAAGTAGAGGTATTGAACCTCTGTACTGCATGTCATATCATGACAGTGAACAAGTGTGTGAAGTTTCAATCCTTTCCAATTTGTGGATACTGAGATACCAGCTTACATACAAAAACTTAACAAAAAACCGCTAAGTCAAAGGGGCATAATTTTGTAAAAATGCCAAGTAGAGTTATGGGACCTTCACAGTGCATGTTAGATCATGACAGTGAACAAGTGTGTGAAGTTTCAATCCATTCCAATTAGTGGATACTGAGATATCAGATTACATACAAAAATTTAACCAAAAACTGCTAAGTCGAAAAAGGGGCATAATTTTGAAAAAAAAAGAGAGTAGAGTTATGAGACTTGCTTAGTGCATGTCAGTTCATGATAGTGAACAAGTATGTGAAGTTTCAATCCATTCCCATTAGTAAGTACTGAGATACTAGCTTACATACAAAACCTTAACCAAAAATTTCTAAGTCGAAAAAGGGGCATAATTTTGTAAAAAAGCAAAATAGAGTTATGGAACCTGTGCAATGTAGATCAGTTCATCACAGTGAATAAGTGTGTGAAGTTTCAATCCATTCCCACAAGTGGTTACTGAATTACCAGCTTACATACAAAACCTTAACCAAAAATTTCTAAGTCGAAAAAGGGGCATAATTTTGTAAAAAAGCAAAATAGAGTTATGGAACCTGTGCAATGTAAGTCAGTTTGTCACAGTGAATAAGTGTGTGAAGTTTCAATCCATTCCCACAAGTGGTTACTGAGATACCAGCTTACATACAAAACCTTAACCAAAATCGGGACGCGGACGCAGACGCCGACGCCGACGCCGACGCATGGGCGAGTGCAATAGCTCACTATTCTATGAATAGTCGAGCTAAAAATCCTATAAAGTTTCAACATTCTGGGTCGAGAGGTTCTCAAGTTATTGATTGGAAATGGTTTTCCATGTTCAGGCCCCTGTGACCTTGACCTTTAACAGAGTGACCCCAAAATCGTTAGGGGTCATCTACTCTGCATGACCAATCATCCTATTAAGTTTCGACATTCTGGGTCAAGTGGTTCTCAAGTTACTGACCGGAAAAGATTTTCAATGTTCAGGCCCCTGTGACCTTGATCTTTAACAGAATGACCCCAAAATCGATAGAGGTCATCTACTGTGCATGTACAATCATCCTATGAAGTTTCAACGTTCCGGGTCAAGTGGTACTCAAGTTACTGACCGGAAATGGTTTTCAATGTTCAGGCCCCTGTGACCTAGACCTTTGACGGAGTGACCCCAAGATCTATAGGGGTTATCTGCTCTTCATGACCAATCATCCTATGAAGTTTCAACATTGTGGGTCAAGTGGTTCTCTAGTTATTGATCGGAAACGGTTTTCAATGTTCAGGCCCCTGTGACCTTGACCTTTGACAGAGTGACCCCAAAATCAATAAGGGTCATTTACACTGCATGAACAATCATCCTATGAAGTTTCAACAGTCTGGGTCAAGTGGTTCTCTAGTTACTGATCGGAAACGGTTTTCAATGTTCAGGCCCCTGTGACCTTGACCTTTGACGGAGTGACCCCAAAATCAATAGGGGTCATCTAATCTTCATGATCAATCATCCTATGAAGTTTCAACATTCTGGGTCGAGAGGTTGTCAAGTTATTGATTGGAAATGGTTTTCCATGTTCAGGCCCCTGTGACCTTGACCTTTAACAGAGTGACCCCAAAATCGTTAGGGGTCATCTACTCTGCATGACCAATCACTCTATTAAGTTTCAACATTCTGGGTCAAGTGGTTCTCAAGTTACTGACCGGAAACGGTTTTCAATGTTCAGGCCCCTGTGACCTTGATCTTTAACAGAATGACCCCAAAATCGATAGAGGTCATCTACTGTGCATGTACAATCATCCTATGAAGTTTCAACGTTCCGGGTCAAGTGGTACTCAAGTTACTGACCGGAAATGGTTTTCAATGTTCAGGCCCCTGTGACCTTGATCTTTGACGGAGTGACCCCAAAATCGATAGGGTTTATCTGCTCTTCATGACCAATCATCCTATGAAGTTTCAACATTCTGGGTCAAGTGGTTCTCTAGTTATTGATCGGAAACGGTTTTCAATGTTCAGGCCCCTGTGACCTTGACCTTTGACGAAGTGACCCCAAAATCAATAAGGGTCATTTACTCTGCATGAACAATCATCCTATAAAGTTTCAACAGTCTGGGTCAAGTGGTTCTCTAGTTATTGATCGAAAACGGTTTTCAATGTTCAGGCCCCTGTGACCTTGACCTTTGACGGAGTGACCCCAAAATCAATAGGGGTCATTTACTCTTCATGACCAATCATCACATGAAGTTTCAACATTCTGGGTTAAGTGGTTCTCTAGTTATTGATCGGAAACGGTTTTCAATGTTCAGGCCCCTGTGACCTTGACCTTTGACGGAGTGACCCCAAAATCAATAGGGGTCATCTACTCTTCATGATCAATCATCCTATGAAGTTTCAACATTCTGGGTCAAGTGGTTCTCTAGTTATTGATCGGAAACGGTTTTCAATGTTCAGGCCCCTGTGACCTTGACCTTTGATGGAGTGAACCCAAAATCAATAGGGGTCATCTACTCTTCATGATCAATCATCCTATGAAATTTCAACATTGTAGAACAAGTGGTTCTCTAGTTATTGATCGGAAATGGTTTTCAATGTTCAGGCCCCTGTGACCTTGACCTTTGACGGAGTGACCCAAAAATCAATAGGGGTCATCTACTCTTCATGAACAATCATCCTTTGAAGTTTCAACATTCTGGGTGAAGTGGTTCTCTAGTTATTGATCAGAAATGGTTTTCAATGTTCAGGCCCCTGTGACCTTGATCTTTGATGGAGTGACCCCAAAAACAATAGGGGTCGTCTACTCCAGCAGCCCTACAATCCTATGAAGTTTGAAGGTTCTAGGTCAAATGGTTCTCCAGTTATTGCTCAGAAATGAAGTGTGACGTACGGACGGATGGACAGGGCAAAAACAATGTCTCCCCCAGAGGGGGGGGGGGAGACATAATAACTGACATCCTCCACTGAACTAAATGACATACCACAGAGATAATGCAACAAGAGGGCCATGACGGCCCTATATCGCTCACCAGAGTTGATCTTGCCTACTGACCTAGTTTTTGACCCCACATGACCCAGTTTCGAATTTGACCTAGAGATCATCAAGACAAACATTCTGACAGTTTCATATAGATTGGGTCACAACTGCAACCTCTAGAGTGTTCACAAGCTTTTCCTTTGATTTGACCAGGTGTTCTAGTTTTTGACTCTACATGACCCAGTTTCAAAGCTCACCTTGAGATCATCAAGACAAACATTCTGATTAAGTTTTATAAAGATTGGGTCACAACTGTTGCCTTTAGAGTGTTCACAAACTTTTCCTTTGATTTGACCATGTGATCTAGATTTTGACCCCACATGACCCAGATTCAAGTTCGACCTAGAGATCAGCAAGACAAGCATTCCAACCAAGTTTCATAAAGACTGAGTCACAACTGTGGCCTCTAGAGTGTTTCCTTTAATCTGGCCTACTGACCTAGGTTTTGACCCCACATGACCCAGTTTCAAGACTGACCTAGAGATCATAAAGGCAATCATTCTGACAAAGTTTCATAAACATTGGGTCACAACTGTGACATCTAGAGTGTTCAAAAACTTTTCCTTTGATCTGGCCTACTGACCTAGTTTTTGACCCCACATGACCCAGAATCAAACTTTGCCTAGAGATCATCAAGACAAACATTCTGACCAAGTTAAATAAAGATTTGGTCACAACTGTGGCCTCTTGAGTGTTCACAAACTTTCCTTTTATCTGGCCTACTGACCTAGTTTTTGACCCCACATGACTCACCTAGAAATCACCAAGATAAACGTTCTGGCCAATTTTCGAAAAGATTGTGAACATTCTAGAGGCCACAATTGTAACTCAATCTTTATGAAATTTGGTCAGGATGTTTTTCTTGATGATCTCTAGGTCAAGTTTGAAACTGGGTCATGTGGGGTCAAAAACTAGGTCACCCAGTCAAATCAAAGGAAAAGCTTGTGAACACTCTAAAGGCTATAGTTGTGACTCGATCTTAATGAAACTTGGTCAGAATGTTTGTCTTGATGATCATTAGGTCAAGTTTGAAACTGGGTCATATGGGGTCAAAACCTAGGTCACTAGGCCAGATCAAACGATAATCTTGTTAACAATCTAGAGACCACAATTTAAGTTTGAATTTCATGAGAATGGGTCAAAATGTTTACCTCGATTGCTAGGTCAAGTTCTAATCTGGGTCATGTAGGGTAAAAAGCTAGGTCACCCGATCAAAAATCAAAGGAAAAGCTTGTGAACACTCTCGAGACCACAGTTGTTACTCAATATTTATGACACAAGGTCAGAATGTTTGTCTTGATCATTTCTAGGATAAGTTCAAATCCGGGTCATGTTGGGTCAAAAACTAGGCCACCTGGTAAAATGAAAGGAAAAGTTTGTGAACACTCTAGAGGCCAAAGTTTTGACTCAATCTATATGAATCTTGATCAGAATGTTTGTTTTGATGATCTCTAGGTCAAGTTTGAAACTGGGTCATGTTGGGTCAAAAACTAAGTCACTAGGCCAGAACAAAAGAAAATCTTGTTAACACTAAGTCCACAGTTTGAAACTCATGAGTATCGGTCAGAATGTTTGTCTTGATGACCCAAAAGTAAAGTTCGAATCTGGGTCATGTGGGGTCATCTGGTCAAATCAAAGGAAAAACTTGATAACACTCCAGAGGCCACATTTATGACCCTATCTTCATGAAACTTCGTCAAACTGATGACCTTTAGCCCATGTTTGAAACTGGATCATTTGGGGTCAAAACTAGGTCACCTTTTAAAATCAAAGAAAAACCTTGTGCAATAGGGGTTGCATTTTTCATTTAATGTGCATGAAACTTCGTCAGAATGTTTCCATGAAATCTATGATGAATTTTTATCCAGGTTATTTAGGGTCAAAAACTAGGTCACTAAGTCAAATCAAAGAATAAGCTTGTTTACACTCAAGGGGTCATATTTTTATTCTATCTTCATAAAACTTGGTCAGAATGTTTGTTATCATGAAGTCTTGGACGATTTCAAGTCTGGGTCACGTGGGATCAAAAACTAGGTCACTAGGTCAAATCAAAAAGCTTGGATACACTCAAGAGGCCTCTTTTTTGCTCCAATATTCCTGAAACTTTGTCAGAATGTTTGTTTTCATAAAACTTCTGAGAAGTTCGAATCTGGATCATGTTTGGTAAAAAACTAGGTAACTAGGTCAAATCAAAGAAAATGCTTGTTAACACTCAAGAAGCCACATATTTGGTCCAATCATAATGAAAATTGGTTCGGAATATTTGTTTTAATGAAATATCTAGGTAAAACATGTTTACACTGTTATGGTGTGTTACTCAGGTGTGTGACCTAGGGCCATCTTGACCCTCTTGTTTTTCACAATAAACCACAAATTTATCTTAGATTTTAAAAGAGCCAAAAATTCCCCTAGATTTTAAAGAGCCAAACTTTCCGACAAAGTCTCATGAACATCCGCAAGAAAATGTGACCTTTTGAGTATTATCAATGTGTTTCTATGATTTGATATTGTGATCTAGTTCTTGACCGACACAATCCTGTTTTGGACCCGACACAGATTTCAAAGAGACAAACATTCTGACAAAGTTCTATGAGGATGAAGTAGAAAATGTGGCCTCTAGAGTGTTAAAAAGTTTTTTTTTTTGTGATTTGACCTAGTTACCTAGTTGAAAATCTCAGGTAATCCAGTCAATACCTTTAATGTTTATAAAATTATGCTCCAGACACAAATTATGAACGGACAGACAGACAGATGCACGCACACACCATCACATAATATGTCTGTTTTTTCAAAAAAGGGTGTATAAAAGAATAAGTGCATCAAAACTTTAACAAAGACGTGGATGCAAAAGGACGCCAACACCAGGGCAAGTAAGATAGCTGTCCATATACTTCATATAGTTGAACTAAAAGTAAAGCATACAAAACCTTTGTTTTAAATATTGTTTTTTTGAAGGATAATATGTTGTACATAATCAATTATAACATTTATGATATATCTCACCCCAGCACTTCTCAGCTTAGCTGTATAATTAGCACACAATTGTTCCACAACCTGATACTGGTTCTGAAATTCGGCACTTAATGCATTGACATCAGCCAAGGGTCCAACTGAAAATATATACAATTCTATTATTACATCTGTTTATGTGTATTTTATAATAAACAACATTTTAAACAAGAGGTCCATGAAAGCCCTTTATCGCTCACCTGGCCTAGTTCTTACCCCAAGTTGAAAAAGTTGCCTCTAATGTGTTAAAGTGTTATGATTTGACCTTAAGACTTAGTTTTTTTTCCTAAGTGACCCTGAGTTAGAATTTGTGTACTACATTTAAAATAGACAAACATTCCGACCAAGAGAAAACATTCTGACAAAGTTTTATGAAAATCAAGTAGAAAATGTGGCATGGTTTTTCTATGACTTTACCTAGTAATCTTTTTTAAGATCTCAGGTAACCCAGTTTAAGAATTACCTAGATTTCATGAAGACAATCATTACAACAATTTGTTATGAAGATCAAATGGAAAATGTGGTCTCTAAAGTGTAAACAAGGTTTTTTTCCGATGATTTCACCTAGTGGCCTAGTTTCTGAAGTCAGGTAAACCAGTTTTGAACATAACATAGAATTGATAGAGACAAACATTCTGACAAAGTTTTATGAAGATCAAATAAACAATCATCATGTTGCCTCTAGAATGTTAACAACGTTTTTGTATGATCCAACTTAGAGATCTAGTATAATAACCCAGGAAACCCAGTTTCAAACTTGACCTAGATATCAAAGAGACATACATTCTGACAAAGGTTTATAAAGATGAGAAAGAAAATGTGGCCACTAGTGTTAACAAGGTCTCTTAACTGACCTAGTTTTTGACCCAAGATGACCTGTTCACAAACTTGTTTGAGATTTTATTAAGGGTAACATTCTGACCAAGTTTCATTAAAATTTGGCAAAAATTGTGACCTCTAGAGTGCAACAGTTATATTGTTGACACTTGACAGTGCACACCGGACACAGGGTGACCACAATAGCTTACCCTGAGCACTGTGTGCTCTGAGGTGAGCTAAACAGGTTTGACATTTCCACAAGAATGATCATGTTTCTTTAAAAAACAGATACCTTTCTGAAATATGTTACACTGTATGATCAACCTTATTTGCGAATATGTCTAAAATATTGTTACTAGTTTTCATCCTAACAAAATGTTTGCAATGTTTCAGGAAAAAAGAAAACAACACTTTATTCACTTAATATCCTACAAAAAAACCAAACAAACAAAAATACACTTTCCATATGAATATTAAAAAGAATGTTAAATATTATATTATTTTACATTTAATTACTAGTATTTAATTAATGTATAATTATAAAATTACTGGATACATGATATTTGACCTTTTTAAAACAAGTACAGTATGTATAAGAAAGGCTACAATAAATTCAAATCAAGGTTGTAAACTACAAAGGTGATAAAAACAGATAGGAAACCAAAGTCTAACAAATCAGTTAACCTAATTTCTAAATCTAGTGCCATTTGCCAAACATATATCAAAATAACACTCAACTGCTCCTAAGTGTTCTAAACAAAAAGCATTCAAACGAAAAAAAAAAACCATGTCATAAAGCCATGCTAAATGATAAACATGTATGCACAAATAGGCCAAGAAAATGTGTTTCTCTCCTATATTTAATGTGTGGTGTTTACTGATGAAACTGAAAAGAGTTATTTTCATATTTAGTCTTCAAAAATCTTCTACATTCAGTATATGCTATGTCTTTATGTTGCAATACAAGACCTCCATTTGCTTGCAACTTAACTTCAAGATTTGAATCTTGGGTGAAATGCTTCACTTCCAAATCCCATACATCAAGTGAAAAAAAAAATAAACAACAAGGCAAGTGTTGTTAGCTACCAAATCACTGCACTTAACAGCAATATATTGTTGTTAAGTGCAGCGATTTGGTAGCTAACAACACTTGCGTATATGTAACAAATTTATAAACATCTATAAGGATATGAAACACAGTTTTATATTTTTGGCCTTAGCTTTACATAATGCAAGTTAAATAGCAACATTGAAAGGTGACATTAAGAATAATGTACAGAGGAGGGAAAGACAATGTCACCTAGTAAACTGCTGGAAAGAGCATTGTTATGTTAATTACAAGCCCCTAGGCAACATCAAGCCGCTCCTGCATAAAATACAGTACTCTGTCTTGACAGCTTCCGCACTTCTCTGTTTTAATGTGTCATGTTTTAATATGCATCATCTATAACACTCATAAATCTTTTTGTTTCGTAACTTTTTATGTTCCTTTGTAGATATAAATGAAAATCTAGATGTGCGTCCATAGGACACTCGTGCTCCCACTCCTTTCACTGTATGAATATTTTTTACTAAGTCAAGGGCTATAACTCTGGGTGACTGTGAAGTCCCAGTTAAAACACCAGGTGCACAAACTTCACATGCTATTTAACAATCCTGTGAGGTTTGATGACTCCACACCAAATACTTTTTGAGATATATGCATTACTTATGTTTTAAGTTTGAAGGTGATAGTCATATTAAGGTAAAGGTCATCTGTATTAGGTCAGTTTGCAGGCCTTGCCACAAGGTTTATTGAATGTGAGTATAAACTAAATTGGGTCATTTATGCAGCTGCAGCACCACAGAATGTTGCTCTTTAAGGTCAAGGATGAAGGTGAAGGTAATACAATGTTTAAGTTCATCCATATATAGGTCAGTTTGTAGGTCGTGCCCAAAGGATTGTTAAATGTGAGTATGAACTAAATTGGGTCATTATTGTGGGCTGCGTGACCAAAAATGTTGTTTAAGATTTTAAGTTTGACGATTGTGAGTTGTAGGCGAAATGGTAAAATCTGGTTTGTAGAGATGGACAAACGGATGGACAGTTCAACTGCTATATCAGTGGGCAAATATTTTGTATTCTGATTTAAACATATCTATCATATTTTTTTAACAAACTGGACCAAGTTTTCAACATTGACGAAAATAAAAAGTACAAATGAAGAGTAAATTTTAACTCTTAATCATTAAAAATTGATGTTATCATATTAACCAGTATATAATTCAAAACAAAGTTGCTGATTTTCAATCTGAAGATGACAGTTTTATTTCTTTTTCTATATCTGGTAACACTACAATCTGTTTATAGAAACTTCAACAATAATCTTTGTAAAACTGCCTTGCTGGGTAATAAAATCATACATTTGGTAATAAATATTGTAAATACTGACTAGTTATAATACAGGCAAAATGAAATATTCATTTTTGTACATCCTATTTTGGGGGGGGGGGGGGGGGGGGGGGGGGGGGGGAGCAAGGTGGATTACAAATCTGTAGTTTTAAGGTCTGTCTGATGAACAAAACATCAATTTTTGGCATACTTTTAGTGTCATCCAACTTCCAATTTAAGACTTAAGACTTAAAATTGGGGATAAAACACACACCAAATCGACCCAAAAAAAGACCCTGAACATAATAGGAATATTATTCAGCATGTGAAGTTGTGCACCTGGGATTTTCTGTGGGATTTCTGTTAGTCAGACCCCAGTTTTGGCCCTTGATTAGGTAAAAAAAATGCATAGAGGGTATGCAAGTTTGTGTCACATGTACCTCAGGAAGTATTTGACTCTGTGTCATAAAACATTAAGGGATTGTTATACAGCAAATGAAGTTGTGCAGCTGCTGTTCTGTTTGGGTATCTAATGATCAGTGAATCAATGCTTGTAAGGTATGGTTTTGAAGATAATGAATGACAAAGGAACCTTTTTTATACTTACAGACAATCCATCAAACGATATTTACATGCATAATTTTCCCTTACTGAGGACATGTGATTAGCATAATAAAGCTTGTATGTTGACAATGAAAAGCAACAGTTACTGTTCACAAAATCTAGTACTTTTGACTTTTACCTATACATCCTAAAGAAGGCACACACAAAACATCAGAAACATTTAAAGTGAGTTAAACAGTGCTTAAGCTAATCTGCAAGCAAATATGAGCAAGGATTTCAAAACACATTGTGCAGACAGATTTTTCAGTGTCCGTGATAGAAAATTGCAACATAAAAAGTTATTTAATAAACATGACAGTGTATGCTACACACATATTTAAAGTCTTTCATCACCATTGCCAATTAACAAAATTACTACCATTGCCAATTCACCAGTTTTCATCACCATCGCCAATTAACCAAAAGCACAAAATTCATTTGAAATTTTGAAAACATTTAAATAATCCTATTCATGTCAGAAATTCAGAAAAGAAATTGGGTCATGATAAATGTGTCCCTGATATTTGACTCACCAACCTAAAATTCATTAACAGATAGAAGGGTTAATCACAAGATTTATTATAATAATAGTGTGACCTTGACTTTTGACCTAATACCTGGGAGTCTGAATGAGGTTAACAACTGATGTGAATTGCATGAAATTCATTCTAATGTTTTATAAGATATGGCATGGACACAAATTTAAGCTAATTGATTTTTGACCTCTAAGTGTGACCTTGACCCTGGATCTGAGTGATCATAATAGCTCACCCTGAGATTGAACCCGGAGTACAAAGTGCTAAGGTGAGCTACAAACAATGTACTTCAAACCTTAAAAGTCATTATGAAACCATGCTTTCAATGTTTTATTCAGACTCTTCCCTTTCACATTACGAAACCATGCTTTATATGTTGTATTCAGACATTTCCCTTTGACATTTCAAAACCATGCTTTGTATGTTAAATTCAGACTTTTCCCTTCTGACATAATGAAATCATGCTTTCAATGTTTTATTCAGACTCTTCTCTTTCACATTACAAAACCATGCTTTATATGTTATATTCAGACTTTCCTTTGACATTACAAAACCATGCTTTATATGTCATGTTCAGACTTTTCCATTTGACATTACCAAAATTATATTCAGACTTTTCCCTTTGACATTACGAAACTATGCTTTACATGTTATATTCAGACTTTTCACTTTGACATTTATAAAACCATGCGAATATTATATTCAGACTCTCTGACATTACAAAGCCATGCTTGATCAGGGCAAGGGTTCAGTCAAAAATCAAAAGCCTAAAAGCCTACATTCTAAAGCCTGAAATCTCCTTCTCAATTGAGTTATAGAGGGAAATTCTGGCAGTCAAAAGCCTGAAATCAGGACAAGTCCTGAAAAATATTCACTGTTTTGAAAATAAGATCCCAAAGTGAAAAAATTGCCAACTACTGGCTTCTGTTGGAAAAGCAAACGTTCTTATGTCACATCACAATGCATGATTTCTATGGGTTAACATACAGTCATAAGATGCATATTTCTCATACATCATTACGTGTAGCTAATCAAACTTTGAGACTTCTGGAGTGTTTCACCTTTACGTGACATCATAGCCTTGTGTGTTCATTAGAAACTGAAAACACATGGGTATGTAGATATATTGATGCGGAAGCATTGTAAAAGTAAGTTAATGATCAGAAACTGTTTTTGGACTGGAGGTCAATGGGACTTTCACCTTTAGTATTCTGCTAAGAAGAAAAAGGTTAAATTTTCTACATAAAACAGAAGTTCATTCTCCAGAAACTGATACTGTTAAAATATATATTTTATTTTAAACTTCAGGTCAACATGAAGTTCAAGATATTCAGTCACAATTATAATATTTATGGTCTTCCAATGAAGACAATCACAAAACAAGAATTGTCACCATTGGTGACAAATGCCCCGAAGTAGGCCCAAGAATGCCACAGTTGTATTCGCAAAAAATCACATATCATTTTGTGACCTTGACCTAAGAGGCCTCGGTCATAAGTGTGACACATCTTCTCAATATGGTTAACATTTGTGTCAAATCATTTTCAAATCCCTTGATCAATGGCAGAGTTATGGACCAGACAAGAAACACCTTTGACTTCTAAGTGTGACCTTGACCTTGGAGCTAGGGGTCTGGGTCTTGCATATGACACCTCATCTCATTATTGGGAACATTTATGCGAAGTAATTTCAAAATCCCTTCATCAATGGCAGAGTTATGGACCGGACAAGAAACAGACCATGTTAACCTTTGTCCTCTAAGTGTGACCTTGACCTTGGAGCCAGGGTCCGCATCTTGCTCATGACACGTTATCTCATTATGGTGAACATTTATGCCAAGTAATTTCAAAATCCCTTGATGAATGGCAGAGTTATGGACCAGACACGAAACATACCCTGTTAACCTTTGACTTGTAAGTGTGACCTTGACCTTGGAGCTAGGGGTCTGGGTCTTGCGCATTACAAGTCGTCTCATTCTGGTGAACATTTATGCCAAGTTCTTTCAAAATCCCTTCATGGATGGCAGAGTTATGGACCAGACACGAAACAGACCATGTTGACCTTTGACCTCTAAGTGTGACCATGACCTTGAAGCTAGGAGTCTGGGTCTTGCGCATGACATTTCGTCTCATTATGGTGAAGTCATTTCAAAATCCCTTTATGGATGGAAGAGCCCGGACAAAAATTTACCGGATGGACGGACAGTGCATTTTTAATATGCCCACCTTCAGGGGCATAAAAATATGAAGCAAAGTGGGGTACATTATAGAAAAGTGGTTTAGAGTTATTAAGTGAAATCATTTTGTGTGCTGTCTAACCATGGTGCTATAGAAACCCACCTGTCTCATATATGGGTGTATACAAATTAATTTCTACAGATAAGAGGGGCAGTTAATTTTTTTTTAATTCAACTGATTGCTAATTGAGTGAAATTTATGCATTTCAAATTTTGTGCACTTCATTAATTCTTTTTTCACACAATTTTATCCACTCCAGGTAATGTTCTCAATTTTAAAGTTAATACCTTATAATCTTATGCAAAGCAATAAAAAAAGAGACATTTTTTATTAATAGCAATTCCGAAAAGAAGAAAGGATTATTAACAAAATTTTTAATTGTTGTGATAAATTTAAAGTAGATACAGTTACAATATAGACAAGAACTTTGCTCAACAGGTTTTTTCTTCACCTTTTTCATTAAATTCTTCTTACCGTATTTTAGTGTGTATAGGTCGCACTTTTTCTACCCATTTTGCTGCCTGAAAAAGTTCCTGCGACCTATACGACAGAACATTGCCAGCAGTTTTTTTTTCGGGCCAATTTTCTGACCGTAGCTCTCGCAAAATTACGTGCATCTGTTACGAACGAACAAAATGGATAAAAAATATCAATATCGGCGGCTTTTCAACCAATAGCGGTTACTTTCAATAAAATAATTCAAAGATGTTTTTGCAGTCTGAATTACGTTTGTTTCTACTTTCGTTTTACTGGACGCCATTGACATGTACTCCGGGTTGGATAAAATCCGGACAGATCCGTCCTCCATTCCAAACATTGTTTATACTAATTCTTAGTGTATTAAAAAGCTTGAATGATTATTTTTTACTTTTGATTTTTAAATAAAAGAAAAAAATCCAAAAAGAGATATTTTGTTAATCTTTTTACTCAGAATCAAAAGAACGCGGTTAATTACATGACACGGAAAGGTGTTATAATTGCTGTGCAAACAATTCACACTTAAACTTGCATGATAACAGACGTCTGCTGCCAATTAGTGTCAAAAAGCCGTTTTTCTTTGATGTAGTCTGTTACCGATACTACTGTTGGTACGAAACGGTTGGGAACGAAAATAACACAATCCGATTTCCACCAATCAGGTTCTGATAATAATTCAGTCCGCGGCATCAATATGGCCGCCGCCATAACTTGCCGGTAAATATTAAATATTGCTGGGGAAAAAATGCGAAATTTAACTGCGACTAATACGCTAGAAGTTAAATTTTCCGACCATTTCCAGAGCAAAAATTAGATGCGGACTGTACATTACCGCGACCTATACACACCAAAATACGGTATTTTTAAAGATATTTTGGTACAAAAATTATTTCAATGTGTATAAAAAAAACTTGTTAAAATCTTTATATAACATTCTGTCCGGTTATTGATTACAGTAAAAGCATAAGCTGTTGAGATAGTCCAAGTTTAAGAGCGTATTGTCCAGAAGTTTGGGGTTTTACATGATTAAAGTTAACAGTCTGAAAGAGCAATCAAGTTAACTGTTAAAAGAAGAAAAACAATTTACTGCAGTTACCTGCCATTCCACATCATAACTTCAATTACACATTACACTCAATCGCCAAATTTTGTTTGTAAAATGTTGATTTTCAGCACCTTTTTTTATACGAGGGGGGCTGATTGGCTGTTCCTTAGCATAGTTTTAAGATTGACCAATGACAAGAAAGCATCCAAAGACTAATCTGAAGCCCAACTGGATGTGCTTACTGGGATAAAGTACATGACATCATATAAAATTCTGAGTAATGTGTGTAAACATAAGTAAAGTAGTTTCCCTGCTGTGAGCTGGTACTTAGTGAGCAATGCCAACCTGTCTGTGCACTGTTATAGCATATTAAAGTGTAGAATTGTCTGAATGTAATTAATCTGGAAAGGAAAATGTTAGTTCAGCATCTGAGTGAAACAACAAGGCAGAATGGCAAGTAACAAGCAAAAGGCAATCCAACCAAGTTATGTACTTTATATATGCTGAAATGGGCCGTGAGTTTGATACCACACAATTATTATATTCAATTAAGCCAACAATAGCCAGGAAATTTCCCAAAACAAGAGTCACAAACAGGATACACTTATAGGTTACAGGCAACCAACTGTTTTCCCGTAGACTTTCATTATGAAATATATTGAAACATGTATATCTTATCATATTTTTGCTCAAGAACTATCTTAGTTCCATTAAAATATAAGGCAAGAAACATGGATAGTCATGCTTTATCATGAATCATACAAATGCCAGTATACATTATTGGCATTCTGGGAGAAAAGTATTTAATGAACTTTGTTCTCAATTAACATCAAATGTAACAAATACTGTCAAAATGTATAAGCAAACACTGAAAACTCAAAAAAAAAAAAATTGAAAGAATCACTACTTGTCTTTATTTACATAAATGACCGATCAGAATATACATTAACCGCATTTCTTTGGATTGGTGGTCTAGGACTGACTGCATCAAAAAGAGGGAAAGCATTCGATATGTGCTCTTCCATACTTCATTATTCACAAACTCCTTTTTTTTATTAGCTTAAACAAAGAAAGCAAGACAGAAGCCAATGACAGTGAAGATAGTTTTCTACATAAACCCAAAGAATTAATAAATACAGAGAACTGAATTTAGCACATCTTGCAATTTAGCATGTGACAAATGACACAGACAACTCCTTATATGGAGTAATAAGGTGCTTATTAAACCACAAAGGGGAACAGCTTAATATGAAGAAGGGTGGGTACATAGTTTAAACAAGTTAAAGAATACATATTGTAGGTTTTACAGATTATGAACACTTGATCAGTATTTATAATGATAATATTATTCTGTCCGAAAATTCTATAAAAAAATTTTTTAATACAATTGGAATCACTGTTTTTGATCGCAGGTTTAAATTTATATTCCTTTATTTCTTTTTTTTTTGTTTTTTTTGTTTTGTTTTTTTTTGGTTGGATTTAACGTCGCACCGACACATGATAGGTCATATGGCGACTTTCCAGCTTTAATGGGGGAGGAAGACCCCAGGTGCCCCTCCGTGCATTATTTCATCGCGGGCGGGCACCTGGGTAGAACCACCGACCTTCCGTAAGCCAGCTGGATGGCTTCCTCACATGAAGAATTCAACGCCCCGAGTGAGGCTCGAAACCACATCGATGAGGGGCAAGTGATTTGAAGTCAGCTACCTTAACCACTCGGCCACGGAGGCCCCTCCTTTATTTCACAATGAAATCAAAATAAAAACATGATACAAAATAAACTGATGTAAAGACATACTTGTTAGACTTTAGAAGTATTTTTAAAGTTTGCTTCACATGTGCTAATCCAATAATATCCAAGTTTTTATCAGATCAAATTACCCAATTTTAAAAAAGGCAGCCTTAAGCGTCACTGTGATAACTTCTGGCCCACTGTCATGAGACTTAATGAGACTTTTCTCTGTGAAATGTTTAACATGCTATTCTATGTATTCATTAATTCTTTGCTAAACCTTGTTCAAACCTACAAACATAATATATGCCTTTACACAACTGCACCCCTGTAGATGACATTTTAACTGCCAAAAGTATCATGGATCAACTGAGCAAAATAGTTATAATCAAACTTGGTTGAAAAGCCAGAATTCAAAATCAAACAGAAATGTTTATTCACTAACAAACTGAGTAATATACACATTGTTATACAGAGGTGAGGACTAAATTGGTACATTTGTACCTTTCGTTTTTCTCTCAAAACGAGTCCAGCACTTACCTGGTAGACAATGACAAACTTTCAACATTCCTAAACTTACCTAACTTTATAGCTACAAATCAAACAAAAAAAAACAACAAAAAATCTGAATAAATAATTTCACCATTCAGAAATACAGGCATTGTATACATCTACTACAAAAGCAGAATTTTTTCATGAGCTTTGCAAAATTTAGCAATATTAACATGGCATGTTTAATCCAAGGTTCTGTTTCAAGCTTGCCAGAAGGGCAAACAATTTAGAAGGTACCCATAAAAGCAGTTTCTGCATTCATGTTTTTGAAAATTTCCCCTCTAATAGCTTTAAACAAAAATGTCTGCTTTTAAAGAAACACAAATGACCATACACGATTACAACACTAGATTAAATATACTGGGTTAATGGGCTCTTTTCAATGTAGACTGATAGTGCATAAATAATCTGCTAGAAAAAAAAAACATGTCCTGGGTAACTAAATTAAGGTGCCACAATGAGCACTTAAAAATTCAGGAAATTACATGTAACTGGCACCTCTTTAGCATTAAGTATTCTGCATGCTGTATTCCAAGTCCTGCCATTCAGATGCGAAAGCTCATCTCTTTAATTTGGTTTTAATTTTTACAAAAAATCTATCATTATTTGCAATCAAGCTAAATATATAATGTCCTTCCTATACAACATATTACAGTAGTTAATGAGTTAATACCTTTAATCACACATACAATATATAGATAGCATGAAAAGAACCCAAAACCAAAATATATTTCTGATGCTGTGACAATATTACTGTCTTCTAAATTTACCATTCTTCATTCTTAATTTTTCTTAATAAATGGGAACAATATGAACAAGTTTTTTTTCAGTGTTTTGTTTTCTATTGCCATGGTAACCACAGTTCTGCATGGAATGGACTTCTTTAAACATCTTTAAAAGAGGACCTCCCAAGGAACATTCATGCCAAATTTGGTTGACGTAAGCTGAGTGGTTTAGGAGATGGCCTCCTTAGAAGGAAAATGTATATGCCGGATGGTGAGTCAGTGAGTTTAGGGGAGCTAAAAAATGGATGTGCCAGAGTTATATAAATGATTGTAAAGTCTGCTGACAACAGTAATATTGTCAGCACATAAAGCAACAAACAGCTAAACTGCAGGATAAAAACGATAGTGCAAAAAACAGCATCTTGAATAATTCTGTTTTGTTTGTTTACGTCAGGTGATCCTCGTGTTTTTCATCACTCACCCATGCTAATTACTTCAATAAAAATAGAAGTAACAATATTAAATAAATTCACCTAGATAAAAATAATAAACAAATTATACACATTTACTATAAGACAGCTAGGCTATTTAATAAGCATGTAAATCCAAACATCTTTCCTGGTTACATTCTATGAGGAGAAAACATGGCTTCTAAAATTTTGTTACAAGGCAACAGTATTTCTTAATAAATTAATATATAGCCAAAAGAGAAAGTGAGAAATATAGCACCTTGATTAAATAATGCAAAATGTTTAAAAAGCCTGTAAAACTGTTTTCAATCAATTCTTAGCCAACATATTCCCTAAGACTGGTCAAAAGTGTACAAAATCATGGTATCAGCAAGGAAACTTGTAGAAAAATGTGGAAATGTTACATAAGAGATCAATGATGGTCCTATATCTCTTCCGGAAATTTTTGCTAGGACAAGATCTATCCAAGCATGCTTCTGACCAAGTTTAGTGAGTCATAATAAACTGTTCAAAGTTGTTTTTTGTTGTTGTTTTTTTGTGCTCTTACAGCCTCTACTAAGTGCAGTCAAGCTGAACCATTCGGCCAAAACTGAAAAAGATCTATGCAATGATGCTTCTGACCAAGTTTGGTGAATGTCCATCAATTGGCCCATGGGATAAAGTCATTTCAAACTAACCACAAAGGCTGTTAACAGCATGATCAGGTGATCTTTAAAGTGTACTTCGAAAATTATTGGACAACATGATTACATTCAGTAACTATATGACAAAGCTTTCCCTAAAAATTATGGCATGAATTTCGCACGGCAATGATCTGTTTGATGCCATCTGCTCAGAGAACAACATACACCCCCATTCTAATAACCAGATTATTTGAAAACCTGGTTAAAAAGCTGCACCCAAATGATTAACTGAAGGCAAATACCTTTAATAGGATGTAACTATATTCAAGGTAAAGTTTACGCTGAGGTCTGAACTGCAAGAAACACACATGTTTGTGTTTACCTTCACAAAATGTTTCCCAATCTACAAATACATGTATGTTTAGATAAACTATATCCCATATGTGCTGCAATTATAGATCACTTCTCATGCTTAATGAATAGGCTTATAAATCAAGGTCCCTTTCATGATTCAATGGAAGCATCCACAATAACAATTAACCTCACTAAGAGACAGATCATTATGAAACAATACTGCTAATTTTTAAATAGAGTTAACGCCCTTACAATGTACTTGTAAATTAGCTACATTCTATGAATTTCTGCATGCACATATTGCAGTTTGACTGTTGCAAATAGATCTAGCAATATTTAGTTGTTGTTTTTGTTCAAAACTGTGAGGAAACCAGTATTTGTTACTGATCAAGTTGGACAGATATAAAAACTACAGTCGCCTACATGTATCATTCAAACATGGTATATAAATTCCTCTAGTCTGAGGTCAGCAGGTTAACGATATGTAAATAAATGCACCTTTCATTAATATTTGATGTACCCCTTGAAAGAAGAGATTGTAACTTATTTTGCTTGTATGTCGTAGAACATTTGGTTTCAGATCAATTACTGCAAAACTTCTCTTGACTTTCCTACTGCTGCTTTTCTGAAGCTTACGCCTCTATGGATACATTTCTGTCGTGAACACCTTGACCAGTCTAAAAAAATTTCTTGGTTAAGAATCTCAAAAAAAACACAGAAATGATGCCTCTACAAAACAATTTGCTTTTTAAAAGAAAATCTGACCATGCTAGAAGTGTTTGCTGGAAAAAAAAAAAGAATCTCTAAAAGTTCTTTAACTTAGAATACAATTTTGTGTCAATCAAATGTAGAACAAACCCAACCACTTGTTATTATAAAACGATTTGATTAATATTATAATTAATATCTTCATATATCTAAACAATTAGTTTACATTCAAACTAACATTATAAACTAAAATCTTGATGGGGTGAATCTGAAACATTTTACTAGTCTTATCCTCAAACAAAAGATCCGAGTCATTTTTATATCTGTATATTTTAGAATCATCAAATTTCGCGGGTATAAATTCTAAAATGGTTTTGATCAAAACAGCTATTTCATGAGGATATATATTTGTGGACATAAAAAAATCATTTACTTACTTGTTTGTTGTTTATTTGTGACTTCACTCAACCAAGAAGTCCACAAAATTTAGATTTCACAGTAACTCAAAACCAACACCAGCTGGGTTTATTCTACATCTCATTTTAACTCTGATTACATTAAATTTTGATGGCAAAGTTGCGGCAAAAGAAAATTATACACAAAACTTGAACAACCAACAAAAATAAGAAAACGTATCTATATTATACAATATGCATACTTTAAAAAGTTAAATTGCTGATCACAAACCAAAAGTACATGTTTAAAGAAAATATAAAAATACTGAGACAAAAAAACAAACATTTTGCAGTAACTATTATGTAACTGAAATGGTGCTAATCCTAATATTCTCAGACCATTTGTGAATGTCTTCTTTCATTCTTGGGAATTTCCAGAAATAAATATAATAATGGGATTTTCGAGAATTTCTCTAACTTTACACTTGAATATATACAATTCCACATGTCTAGCACTAGTATCGGCATGGTAACAACTTTTATCATGTAGGCCAAAAGTAACAGAAATCTTCACAGTACATAAATTATGGTTTGAGAATTTCATAATTAACACACTGAATACTATTAATTTATAATACTCTAGTGCGGTTGAATTCAGTAATACATTATCTGTATGAAAAAAATCTACCATATCTGCCCTAATACGCAAACCTGTAGCTAGAAATTCTCTAGCATAATGAAATGCATGCATATCTCCCTAAACAAGGTGCTGGCATTATTCTGTATAAAAGCCAAATAAAAAGACACTCCTTCAATTTAGGAGTAAAACTTCTCTCAACATAAAAAGCTACTTACAGTTTCTTTTTGACCTTTTTTTGGCCACAATTTATTTTAAATTTGTATTTTCTTAATCAGTATATTGTGGTATCCATATTTCCCCAAATTATGAAAATGTTCACAATCTGGGGCGGAAAAAAGCCTTTTTGTGTTAAATCAGCCCAACTGCATTCTTTAACACTACTGATCATTAACTAAAAGCTTCCACCACTGAATTTACAATGAAAAGAGTTCTAGTTTTTGCATGAAATATGAAGGCTTAATTCAAGCATTTTGTGTGCTTATTATAGCAGTATGGTATGTGTGCAGAATAAACTGAAAATTTTGTTCTGTCTATAGGAGTTTACTGACTAGCATCATGTACATATTCTACGACTAGATTAAACTTTAAAAACATACCTGATACACCACTGAAAGAGAACTCAGGGACAATAATACCATAAACATAGTCATTTGGCTGCCTCATTTCTTTCAAGTACCCTAAAATTATAAAAAAAAAAAAGAAATGACAAAACAATTTTTTTTCACACATAATGATGATCAGATCCTAATTAATAAGCAACTTTATTTTTCCATAATTCAATGGTTCCCTTTTAATGAACTTAAAAAGATAAACCAAGAGCACTGACTGCAGATGTTAACGCTCATCTGAAAGTACTAGATGCAAGGCAATACCGTAAAAACTTGAATATATTACGCAGTTTTCTAACGATTTTTTCATTTTCAGAAAGGGGTGCATATTATACACCAAAGTAGAGCTTCGTACATTTTTTCTTAGTTTGATAGCATGTAAATATCGACAAAAATCGGACAATTTTTGTATGCTGTCTGCTGTATTTGTTATTTTCACCTCCTATTGAAAAGCGTTTTCGGCTGGGTCTAAAAGCAGGTACGGTGCCGTACGATAAAGTTGCTTTTAATTGTGTGTTTTCTTTTTTTGTTTTTAAGATGTAATTAATCATTTAAGCGGCCATGTGTTCACAAAGTCTGTCAATTGTCGTACATATCCAACAGCGATGGATAATGGGCCTGGCCGTTAGAATTAATAAAACCATGTGAAGTGCAAAATTTTGCAGTTTGTGTAAAATCAGTAAAAACATTTTCTGTCAGAGGCTATTGTACATTGTTAAACAAACACACAAATTAACTTCTCCTTTAATGTGCCAGTAATTATGAAATGTTGTTTGCACTCATAAAGCTTGCTGAAAATGTGTTGACAGTTTGAGAAAGTGTCATGTTCTCAGAGTACATTTAAATATTTATTACATTTTTAAACAGTATTTTAAAGGTCCAATACTAAGGAAAGTGAACATTTTAATTTCTTTTAAAAAGCACAGAAACTATTTCATTTTATTGGAAAATGAAAGTTGGTATACATGTAGAAATTCGAAATAAATCGCAGTATATGTACAATTATTTTTCTATGAAGTATGAAGAAAGTTAAAAAGACCTGGGGGGTCATTCTGTCGATTCATTGAAATTTCAACATAATACACATATATTTCTTTGAGTTCCAAAGACCTTCTGTAAATTTTGACCTGTCAATCTTCATTATTTAGTGTCTTGCAAAAGTCTATGCACTGGCTATGAAAAAAATTGCCAACTCACTTTCCCTTAGTAATGGACCTTTAAATGGTTATCAGCACAGTGCTGGTCATCAAGAGAAAAGTTAAAATTTAGCCTGTACCAGAGAACCAGTTTCTACAAATTTAACAATCAACAGAAGGCCCATACAGAAAACAAAGAGACATTTTCAATGAAATTCTTGACACATTCATTTTGGCTACTGGGAGATTCACTGTAAAAAGCCCCAAGACTTGATGAATGCACAAACAAAATCAATTTAGACATATTATACCAGTGTGAAAATAAACTGGTGTGATTCACCTATCAGTGAGACATTCGAGCCAATCGGGCCTCTAGGTTACCAGATTACTACCTAAAACAATTCAGCTTCAGTTTCAGTATAATGTGACTGACTGGGTGGGGTATCATGTCACGTGTCTACGGCGTGATATTCCAGTGAGGCAGCACTATAAAGTTGGGCATTGTGCTCACTGTTACAAGTAGACACCGTCGTTTATATGGCTGAAAAATTGTTGAAAAAGATGTTAAACCCGAACACACACACTCAGCTTCAGAGATGTTATACGCTGTTTTGGATCTCTGAGCTGAAATAAACCCTGTATTGAAACCTAACCCCAAATCTTGCCAGAATTCAGTCACGCTCTAATTTCATTAAATCAAATGCCACAGGCTTACATTTTAATTCAGCATGTTTTTAATCCATTTTTCTTTTGATCTGGCATAAAATGACCTATGCAACACCGTTTGAAAACGAGATATACATTAAGTTTTAAATGGGTACGCTGTCTGAAATATTTTGCCCATAACTGCAGTTGTTGCTTGATCCAGGTACATGTGTACTCTTTATTTTGAAGACAAATTTAGCGGTAAAGAATCGTTATCTATGGAAACATTTCTGGATTCAAACTTTCTAAGTTATGATTTTATGAACTTCATCAAAAATCTGATCCTCAAATTCAAAAATAACCATGTGCTACGTACTTTGCATGATGTCATCAGTTTCTCATGAGAGTGCAGATGTTGCGGTTCGACTTGGTTAGGTAAATGGGATTATGCCATAACTTAATGGACGCGACGATCAGAATATAAAAATAGTGTCAGTTAATTTATGGTAGCAGATTACCACAAGACCGAAACCAAGACCCTCAATTTGCATAAAGTGGTGCTATCCCTTTAGAAATAAGTAGATGTTTTTTTCCAAATCTGCAGTTACTGATAGGTCCACTGCGGATAAAACATTGGTTTCGTACATCATTTAATATATCACCTCCACAAACTTGAAAAGCAGCATTACAAAATCATTCTTCACTTTCTCATTTTACACCTGTCCTGAAAATGTCTGCCTGTATGCAGACAAATAGAATGAAAAAATGTAATTGTCCGCCAGTAAAAAGTCCTGCATTGGACTTCTAAGCAATTCCACACCCCTGAAATTTTTTTAGTGTCTGAAAGGCTATTTGACAGGAGAAATGACACCTTATGAATCAACCAACAAATGTTTTAAGGGGTTCCAATAGTCCAACTGATTTGATGCGATCCTAGGAAATATGAGAGCAATATCTCTACTTGCCTTAAACACTTGAAAGACCAATTTTATTATAGTGGCGGAAATTTCCAATATGAAATTGTCATCGCTGCCAATTTGGCTTTAAATGTTGATTTTGTTGCAAATAAGAGATAAATTCAAATAAAACTTGCATGTTTCAAAAGGGGAGTGAATACCAGGTTAATGTAAAAACTATCAAATAATTTCCAAAACTACAAATTTTCTGGTGATTTAAACCTATGTATGTGCTCTACACGAGTTATGTTGGTTTTCGTTATGTCTACCAAGTCTACACGGCAATAAACCAAAAACTTTGGAAGTGTCTTGGGTACGGATCTGTACCTCTAGAATCTGATTCTATATGTTCTAGAGGTACAGATCCGTACCTCTGGACAATCCTGTTAGGGGTTGTCTTGGGGTATGGACCTCCTTTTTCCAGATGTTGTGTGTTATTTACATACTAAATTTTGTTGCAAATGAACAATCAAGTAAGATTTAACCAAAGAGCTATAAAAATAAAATATTTATACTTCTCTGATTTAACCAATATTCAACTAAAACTTAATTCTAAATTGTTCATAGATTGTTAACATTTTCATTCGAACCTTAATAACCGAAGATCACCAAATAAATAATGAAGAATCAAGCACAAAATAGATCAGACAAAGTGACATACCATTTATGTAGTATTTATGTTTATCCGCATATTTGGTGACCGTTGCGAATATTTCACATGTTTACATTTACTTCAACTCATGTTGGTTAATTGATTATAAAACAAACTGTTCCATGTCATTATTTAGGAAGTGGCTAGGATTACGATACCGTAATCCTAGCCTCCAATTCTAAGATTACGGAAGTTCCATATTCCTAGACAATCCTATGAGGATAGGCTAGGATTACGGAAGTATGGAACAGGCATCAAGTATATGTTAGAACATGCATAAATGATGTTGTAAACTTACTTATTTCACTTTAAACAGTGATTTTTCATGCCTGTCGTACATACGGATGTTGATTTCGCCCGATTCTATTTGCACAGAAATCTAAAGTGACAGGCAAAATCAAATGGCAAAATCAAATCATAAAATTTAAAGTATGAATTTTTTTTTAAAAATCCTTTTGAGCTATCATTAATAATATAATCCATGTTTGTCTGTCAATTTCCAAAACCAAAAAAAAAAGAAAAAAACATTTAAAAATCTAGTATGGTTTTGGAAAGAAAAACTTATAAAAACGGGTGTTGATTTCGCCTTTTTTTGTGGAAAACTCAGTGACAAACAAACTAATCTCATAAACCATTTTGATTAAAGTTGCAGTTTTATATTGATTAAGTGTTATTTGATGTATAAATTTCTACCAAATTAAAGATGTAAACAACACAGAATATCTGGAAAAAGGAAGTCCGTAGACAGTAGAGGTCAAAATGTGCCAACAATATTTGAACTATAGTCTAATAAAATTTGAATTTCAATTTATACAGAATAAATCAAGAGCTTACAATTAAAAGCATTATCAGCTGTTTCACTACCATCGAGCGCAATCAAAACAACCCGTTGTCCTTCATGTCCTTGAGCCATTTTCAACGAGATCCCTACGCAAACTACAAAAAAATATTTCGCAAGAATGAACTCTCTCGTCTCTTTACTGTGGATTCCTTTAATAGTTTCGCATTTACAAAAAATAAATTGTTTAAAAATATTTTGTTAAAATAATTCATATTTTTTTTATATATAAACTAAAGTATTAAAAAGGCCTTATTAACATTTTTACTTTTACTTAAACTTACGTGGTTGCGGCTAAACTTGAGAAACTGACAATCAACAACAACAACTAGCGAAAACAACAACAACAACTATCTAAGGCATATCTAAGACCTAAAGTTAACTGTTTTATTCTCTGTATATTCTGTACAATGTTAGCTAATATAAAACCTACCTTTCTCCTTCGTACATTTTATCTGTAATGATTTGGAACGCTGATACGCCTTTGATTTTGAATGCCAGACATTTTTCGACCCCCTCCCCCACCTATGCCAAGACAATCCAAACCCAAAACACCACCTAAACCAAGACATTCCAAACCCAAAACACTTTGACCAGACATCACTATTCTTGCAGTATCACTAATCTCACGGTATTGGAAGTTACATTGTGAAGCCTTTGCACATTTTTTTAAGATCGGATTTCTGACTTACTTTCGATTTGCTCACGAACTGACGAAGATTTGGTAAGCTTTGAAACAGCAAAATTTGTTCCCTATTCAACAAAAGAAACTGATTTCAGGATTTATTACAACATCACTGAAAACTGTTAATTGCCGCGAAAATACAGGTGTGCAGTAAGTATAGAATTCAGACTGCATTTCTAAAAGTAGATTACCAGCACAAGCCGATGGAGCCGTCACCACGAGTATCCCAGAAAGCCACATAAAAGCCCAACCAGCCTCATACCAGCTCTGATATGGCAGAATATTTAAACAGTATGCAGCATCATAATGCAAAGCTAAACCTGCCTAGTTGTTACGCCAATGATTACAGGCAATTTTTAGTCCTCTGAAGAAATTCACAACTGCCAGGGAAGATGTCTAACCAACAAGAGAGCACATCCTCCATGGCTCGCAATCACTGGTCAAATCATACTAAAAGCAACTCCACTTGGATGCTGGGAACCAGCTCCACAGCAACTTAAACTAATAATCCTACCTCTGGGAGTAACTCCAGCATCTGCAACTGTCTATGCAGCCTCTAGCTCCAGCAGCACGATAGTTACTGCAGGCACTAACAATGGCACTAACAAAATAGCGCAGCAGAACAGAGAGTGAAATTGAAACAACTTCAAAGATAAGGATAACCTTAGACATTATCCAATATAAGGGTGCCTCTTTACAAAGCAGCAATTCAGCTATTCCTAGCTAATGTTGTGATGTTGACACCCAACTATGACTTTGTAACAATTTGTATCTTGTATCTCGATATAGATCCTAAGAAAATATGTGGAGTCTCAAGGCATTAATGACTACACATTAAAACATGCAGCAATAGTACAATATCAAATCAAAAATAAGAAGAGGACAGCCTTAAGCTAATACAGCTTTCTGTCCAATTCCTGAAATGTTATATTGTAATGTAAGTATTTTATGGTTTTCTGAATAAAAATATGTGAGTGACCGTTTGAACAACTAAATAAAAAATCAATGAAATCATGCATTGTAACCCAGAGACAAATAATAACACAAATATACATGTAAGATGTAAGGCCAGAGTTCTTTGATTTTTCGTTACTCAGACCCGCCGACCCTATTTTCCGTCATTTTTGAAAAAAATAAAAATTTCAAAAATTTCAAAATTATTTTCGGGCGATGATCGATGTTTTGCTGCATTCTGACGACGACGACAACGTCGATATTCGTCAGCGCATTATCCGTCAGTGTCATATAGGCGCAATTTCCGCTCAGATGGAAGCGTCTCCCGTACGTAAACAAAAACTTGAGTGAGATTTAAGATTGTCTTTGAACGATTTATGTGCGATGGAAAAGCGGAATATTTGGTTTGTGATCTAGTATATAGACAATAAAACAACGAAAAACAAGTTCTGTAAAGGTAACGGTCAATAACGGTGTCTCAAAATGTTAGAAAAACATAGATTTACCCGACATAAATAACAACGGCAACATTGAATGTGAATTTGACATGCCTTTGGCAGTTATATATTTACATGAAGATGACGTATAGGAGCAACAAAGTGCTGCCAAAGGAGTCATCCGTTTCAGATTTTAGGGGTGGGGGTGGGGGGTTAACCGGGAGGGAAAGGGGCCCAGGCCTGTGATTGTGAGCAAAATCAGCTTGGTGTTTGGGCAAAGGGGAATAAAAAACCTTATGTTAAGTCAGTTTTTGGGGAAAACTGCATAATTTAAAAGATATTTTCTGAGGGAAGGACCCTATTATGAAGGGGATAAAACCCTGTGATATGCTTATGAAGACATATATATATATTACAAGTTGCCTGATTGGAGGTATTTATCTATATATTCCATTGCATACAAATTCTTTTCAGGGACCTATCTAGCTACTTATGCTTTCAGTCATTTTCTGGCCATCGAATATAAAATAAAGAGTGGCCCGCCTTTGACTCACTTGCCCCTGACCACTGTGGGATCGAGCCCCACTCAGGTCATCATGTGAAAAAGATATCCAGCTGGCTGACAGAAGGTAGGCCATTCTATCCAGATGCCAATTCTTGCCTGAGATGATGCCCAGAGGAGTACCTGGGGTCTTCCAGCACCATTTAAGTCTGGAAAGTCACCATATGACCTATAAAATTGTGTCAGTGTGACTTTAACACAACAAATAAATATTAAAATGTATTAAATAAAGATCTTGGTCAGAAAAGTTTATGAATTAAAAATAAAAGTATGCACATGCTAAAAATGAAACCAGCCGATCAGACCATTGAAAATTGCTATTAAATCATCAATTTAATACTCGCCGGAGATGTTATGACCAAGGGCAAATAGTACCCATGCCCAAAGAGTGATTTTGTTAAAGTTTTTGAAATCATCAATTTTATGTTCAAGATAATAAAAAAGTTAAACACAGAATGGTAATTTTCTTTGTATTACATGTTAAATGCGTATTAAAGTAGTGTTAAAATCCTTTCAGGCAACACATTTGAAGTGATCACTTATCGTCTGTTGTTTTAGTAATTTTACTGCCTTTTAATTTTTAGCTCATCTGATTTTTTGAAAAAAAATGATGAGTTATTGTCATCACTTGAGCGGTTGTCGGCGTCGGCGTCGGCGTCGGCGTCGGCGTTGCCTGGTTAAGTTTTATGTTTAGGTCAGCTTTTCTCCTAAACTATCAAAGCTATTGCTTTGAAACTTGGAATACTTGTTCACCATCATAAGCTGACCCTGTATAGCAAGAAACATAACTCCATCTTGCTTTTTGCAAGATTTATGGCCCCTTTTGTACTTAGAAAATATCAGATTTCTTGGTTAAGTTTTATGTTTAGGTCAACTTTTCTCCTAAACTATCAAAGCTATTGCTTTGAAACTTGGAATACTTGTTCACCATCATAAGCAGACCCTGTACATCAAGAAACATAACTCCATCTTGCTTTTTGCAATAATTATTGCCCCTTTTGGACTTAGAAAATCAGTTTTCTTGGTTAAGTTTTATGTTTAGGTCAGCTTTTATCCTAAACTATCAAAGCTATTCCTTTAAAACTTGCAACACATGTTCACCATCATAAGCTGACCCTGTACAGCAAGAAACATAACTCCATCCTGCTTTTTGCAAGATTTATGGCCCCTTTTGGACTTAGAAAATATCAGATTTCTTGGTTAAGTTTTATGTTTAGGTCAACTTTTTCTCTTGAACTATCGAAGCTATTGCTTTAAAACTTGCAACTCTTGTTCACCATCATAAGCTGACCCTGTACAGCAAGCAACATAACTCCATTCTGCTTTTTGCAATAATTATTGCCCTTTTTGGACTTAGAAAAATCATTTTCTTGGTTGAATATTATGTTTAAGTCAACTTTTCTCATAAACTATCAAAGCTGTTGCTTTAAAACTTGCAACAGTTTTTCACCATCATAAGTGGACACTGTACATCAAGAAACATAACTCTATCCTGCTTTTTGCAAGAGTGATGGCCCTTTTTAGACTTAGAAAATCATGGGTAGGACAATATTTCTATTATACAAAAAAAATCAGATGAGCGTCAGCACCCGCAAGGCGGTGCTCTTGTTATTTTTTTCCCTCCTCCTGTCAACATTTTTCTGCCCAAAATCCGAGTAACAAAAAATAAAAAAAACTCTGGCCTAACAGGAAATACTTTTCGATCCAAGAGCTTCGCACTCTCCAACCAGTAGGGATCAATACTTCTGGAACTCAGTCACTTCATTTAACTTACATGTCTTTCTTTCATTCCCATGCTACCCGTAAATATGCACTTTTGCTGTATCTCTAGTGTTACTAAATAGATTTGATTCAAACTTATAGTTGTTCTGGAAAAGCTGCATGATATGACAAATGGTGCATTACTTTTGCAGAAGTTTTCCATGAATTATGTTCCTTTTCGACTGATTTAATATTTTGAGACTTAAGATATTATCCAATATCTTCATCCACATTTGAGTCATTAAACACTCCAGTGACAGCTTCAGCTTCCTCAGATGTGCCCAATTTCACTATCCAGCATCGAAATAATCAAGCGCACTGTCTCCTGTGACAGCTCTTGTTAGCTTAATTATTATCTGGATATATAACAAACCACAAAAACAGCACATTAATAATTCCATACAGGAATCTAGAAACTGTCAGGGCCATACAAACACTTGAATGACGTCAAGAAGGCAAGGGCATTTGACATTAATGTCATAACAACTCCTACAACAGAGGCGCAATGCACTACTACAGAAATTTGTAACAAATCTTACAAACACTGTGAATCTTTCAACAGGCACAAGAGAACACTACACTTGGTATGAATATCGAAAAGGCATTCAGCATTCTGTCAGAAAAGAGGATCTGAACAAACGTGCCCAGAGCTGATTACTGGCAATATAAAAAAAAAATATTATCTACTATCAGAAAGGATGTCTCTGGTACATACAATCAATCACTGGAAATGACACCAGGGGACGCGTTTGGACTACTAGACCAACTCATAAAAGAAATCAGGGGAAACGCATTAAAAACTAGACTATATCATGTATATAGATATAGAAGACAGACTGAACAGTCATAAAATGTGACTGATTCACAAACAAGTCACCACACCAGAGAGAGATATGGAGAAGCTGTACATCAGCCTTGCAGTACTGAACTATGCAAGCCTTCATCTTGCTCTGTAAAAATATATGCAAAATAAAAATTAAGCTAATCCAAGATATGTGTCCTGTTTGCATAAAATACTTTGCGTTTTTAGCTCGACTATTCAAAGGATAGTAGAGCTATTGGACTCACCCATGCGTTGGCCTAGGCGTCGGCGTCCGTGTCCACATCCCGATTTGGTTAAGGTTTTGTATGTAAGCTGATATCTCAGTAACCACTTGTGGGAATGGATTGAAACTTCACACACTTATTTACTGTGATAAACTGACGTACATTGCAAAGGTTCCATAACTCTATTTTGCTTTTTTACAAAATTATGCCCATTTTTCGACTTAGAAATTCTTGGTTAAGGTTTTGTATGTAAGCAGGTATCTCAGTAACCACTTGTGGGAATGGATTGAAACTTCACACACTTATTCACTGTGATAAACTGACCTACGCTGCACAGGTTCCATAACTCTATTTTTCTTTTTTCCAAAATTATGCCCCTTTTCGACTTGGAAATTGTTGGTTAAGGTTTTGTATGTAAGCTGGTGTCTCAGTAACCACTTATGGGAATGGATTGAAACTTCACACACTTACTCACTGTGATAAACTGACCTACATTGCACAGGCTCAATAACTCTATTTTACTTTTTTACAAAATTATGCCCCTTTTTCGACTTAGAAATTGTTGGTTAAGGTTTTGTATGTAAGCTGGTATCTCAGTACCCACTAATGGGAATGGATTGAAACTTCACACACTTGTTCACTGTCATGATCTGATATGCACTGTGTAGGTCCTATAACCCTTTTTCCCATTTTTACAAAATTATGCCCCTTTTTCGACTTTCGTATTAATTCAATTGACAAGGCTGTTGAATAGTTGAGCAATGCTGTCCTCCGACAGCTCTTGTTCTCCATGCTCTTGATCGAATTTGGCCACAATCTAATATAAACTGCGACATGCTGGCTCCACTAATAAAAGATCATTGCTGGCTCCACCAGCACTGATCTTAAAATAGATTAAAAGTGGCACCATACTGGCACCTTTAAAGATATATCACTACCGGCACTGAGCATAGCTAAATAAACAAGCAGCAACAGTATGATATCAAATAAAAAATCAATGAAATCATGCATTGTGACAGAAAATAACACATATATAAGATGTAACAGGAAACGTAAAAGTTGTCAGCCTTGAATTTTACCTTTGATGGTTACTTATTTGCTTAAGCTATTAATTATTTGCTTATTTTGCATCGTGTTTTTCCACGAATTTCTTCTTAATCACATCTTGTCGTAAAAATCGTGAAATATAGTGTCGGCGAATGTTTTTAGGGGTTATCATTTCTCTTCTTCTTGACAAGCAAAGGCTCTTATTCAGTATGGCTTTTTGTAATACAGACTAAATCTCAGTGCTCAGTGTGAGCTAATGTGGTCACTTGGTGTCTGTTGTGAACAGTTCAATTGTGAACTCTCTAAAAGTCACAGTTTACCTCAGCAAAGTATCATACAAATTCTATACTGTGTCTTCTGGGATAAAAAATTAACAGGTAAGGGTATAGATACCAGAGGCACAGAGCACAGCAAAACTAAGTCACTGGGTCAGATAATGGGGAAAAAACTCCTTGACACTCCAGAGGCCACATTTACAACCCGATCTCCATGGAACTGAATGAAAATGTTTGTCAAGTTGACACTGGGTCAGCCGAAATAAAAAAGTATGTCACTGTGTCAGATTTTACAGACACGTTAATACTCATGAGACTTGACACACATAGTCGCCTCCAATAGGGCTTCTTGGGAGGGAGGGGAGGCATGTATGTTTTACGACAAGTTCTTTTTACTGTAAAAGTTTCAGCTCATCTGAGCACATGGTGCTGAAGGTGAGCTTTTTTGAACGCCATGTGTGTGGAGACCATCGTCTATTGTGCACTGTCAACAGTTTGACTGTTTACACTCTAGAGGTCACAATTTTAGCCCAAACTTAATGAAACTTGGTCAGAACGTATAAACCTTTGATAAAATCTCAAATGAGTTTGTTACTGGGTCATCTAGATTAAAAAACTAGATCGCTAGGTCAGTTAATAGGAAAGCCATGTTGACACTCTAGAGGCCACGTTTTTTTACTCATTTTATGAAACTTTGTCAGAATGTTTGTCCATATGAAATCAAGGACAAGATCAAAACTGGATTACCTTAGTCAAAGACTAGGCCACTATCTCAAATCATAGAAAAACACCATATAGACCACATTTTGTCTTTGATCTTCTTAAAACTTTGTCAGAATGTTTGTTTCTATGAAATCTAGGTCAGTTTTAAAACTGGGGACCTTAGGTAAAAAGACTAGTTCACTAGGTAGAATCATAGAAAAAATCCTTGTTAACACTCTGGATCACTTCTTGACCATTATTAATTATTGTCATAATGTTTGTCTTTATGAAATCTGTGTCAGGTTCAAAACTGGGTAACCAGAGGTCTTAAACATGGTCACTAGAATAAATCGTAGATAAACATTGTTCACACTCAAGAGGCAACATCTACTACTTGATCTTCGTAAAAGGTTGTCAGAATGTTTGTCTCCTTGAAATCTAAGCCAGGTTTAAAGGTCTTAAACTTAGTCACTAGATCATATATAGAAAAACCTTGTTAACACTCTAGAGACCACATTTTCTATTTGATCCGCATAAAACTTTGTATCTATGAAATCAAGGGCAAGATTGAAACTTGGTTATCAAGGTTAAAAAACAAGGTCACATAGTGAAATGGTAGAAAGACTCGGATGACCCTTATAAAAGGTCACATTTTCTACCTGGTTTGCATGAGACCTTGTTGGAATGTTTATCTGTTTATAATCAAAGATAAATTTATAGCTGAGTCACTTGGGAAAAACTACGTCATTAGGTCAAATCATTGAGAAAGTTTTTTTACACTTTAGAGGCCACTTTTTCAACTGTGTCATTATAAATCTTTATCAGAATGTTTGTTTGTATGAAATTAAGGTCAAGTTCAGAAGTTGTGTACATGAGGTCAAAAACTATGTCACTAGGTCAATTTGTTAAAAAACTCGTTTAATGACCTGATTTACATAAAATATGGTCAGAATGTTTGTCTCTATGACATATAGGCCAAATTAGATGCTAGGTTATTTGGGGTAAGAACTAGGTTAGGTGAGTGATACAGGGTCTTCAGGGCCCTCATGTTGTATGTTAAAGACATCTTTTTATAACTTACAGGTATGTGAAGCGCATTATGCAAAAGCACACTTCAGCTTTATTTAGATGTTCAAGGACTTTCATAAGGTGCTTTACAAACAAGATGGCTACAGCAGATATAAATTCATTGTCAGAACCATGTTCAGTTATTGGAGTGTGTCAGATGACATGCACTGGAGATAAATCAGCAAACTTTCAGAAAGCAAAATCCTTAGTAGAGCGATGTAAAGCTCTTGGTGCAAAGGTACAGTTTACATTTCAAACAAATTATTTTATCATTTTGGTTTTTAGCTTGACTATTCAAAGAATAGGTAAAGCTATTGGACTCACCCATGCGTCGGCGTCCGCATTGGCGTCCCGATTTGGTTAAGTTTTTGTATGTAAGCTGGTATCTCAGTAACCACTTGTGGGAATGGACTGAAACTTCACGCACTTATTCACTGTGATAAACTGGCTTACATTGCTTAGGTTCCATAACTCTATTTTGGTTTTTTACAAAATATGGCCCTTTTTCAACTTAGAAAGTTTTGGTTAAGGTTTTATATGTAAGCTGGTATCTCAGTATCTACTTGTGGGAATGGATTGAAACTTCACACACTTTTCACTGTGATGATCTGACATGCATTGCACAGGTTGTTTACAACCAAGGTTAAAAATTCGCGGTCAAAGTAATTTTCGCGAAATTAAGACACCGTGAATTCAAAACTCTTCAAAATCCGCGAACATTTTGCACCGTGAGTATAACCCGCTATACAGTATCTAACTGTACAGAGAACAAAAGAAAACAATAGGTTTATTCCGTGAACGAAGGGTTTAGGGGCTAGTAGCCCATAAACTACAAAAGAAAATAACAAAAGAAATACCCAATATACCTGAAATGATGGAACATCCATCCTACCATTGTTCATTCTGTTTTCATCCACAGTTTCTTATCATTTCCTCCAAAATTACAATTCCAATTTTAATAAACTTCACAGGAATATTCCTTGGGTTGTCCCCTTTTAAATTCTTTCAAATCTAGGTCATCCGTGCAGAATTCTGGTTGCCATAGCAACCAAAAGGAAAACTTCTAATAATCTCCTCAAAAACTGCTGGCCAGATTTTGAAACATTTTCACAGAAATGTTCCTTGGGTGACCTTCTACAAAATTCCTCCATATCATTCCATTTTGTTTTTAAAAAAAAAACATGGCTGCTCGTGAACTGGGACTTGTTTAACTTTAAAAATCGCTCTCTGAAGCTAGTTTTCATTATATGGCTGTTTTGAAAGTTTTGAATATCTTCTCCTCTGAAACAGCAGGCTCCATTTCACTATAGTTTCACAGCAGTCTTCCTTGGTGACGCTCTACTAAATTCTTTTAGATCATTATATTTCATTAAAAAATCATGTCAGCCAGGGGAATTGGCTAGTTTTCCTACATGACTACGTGGCAAAGCTTTGGAAATCTTCTCTCAAACTGCTTGCCTGATTTGAAAATAGTTTGACAGAAATATTCATTGCGTGACCGTTTACCGAATTTCAGGCCATTTTGATTCTTAAAAAAACGTGGCTTCTTGGAAGCGGGATTAGTTTTCTGTATATAAGTATGAGGAAAACTCTCCTATGAAACTGTTATTTTGATTTGAAAATAATTTTAGAGCAATGATCCTTGGTTAGCTTTTCCTATAAGCCTGTTTAGAAAACTGAACTCTGCTGCTTTTCAAATAATTTCACAGCAATTTTTTCTTGATCCAAAACTATTCAATGCAGCTCTGAATGTCAGATGAGCTATATAGGGCCATCATGGCCCTCTTGTTATGGTTTTCTTCTGTTGTATATGATATAAGCTTTTTATACAGTAAACAAGAAAAGAAGTTGGCTATTGAAAAAAATGTGATAAAAATGTGCAATTTTGTTATATTTTTTAGTATATCCGAGAAATTTTGGATTTTTTTGTTATTATTTTTATCATTTATGTAATATTTTATGTACAGTGGAGTAAAATTGTAATAAAATTAAAGCATTTTGGCATAAATTTAATTGATAGTTTGCCACAGTTATTGAATTTCGTATTTGAATACCAGTTTCAAACTTGTCCTTTGCTTATGCTGTTCTTATCTTAAAAATTAGTGGCATACCCAAGTGCTGAAATTTATATAACATATGTAAAAAAAAAATCTGTCCATAGAAAAGAATTTCTAGTAAAGGTCGGTATGTAGAATTTGTTACATATTGTGTAGTTTACCTAATATGGAATTTACACTGCCATTAAATTCCATACAAAGACTCAAGTTAATGGAAGTAACACTGCCAGGAAGTCTTAATTAAAATGTTGAAAGAACTTGGCATTTTCTTTGAGCTTACCTTCTAAATTATTCAGCAGAAACTTAAAACAGTTGTTGTCTAAACCTAGACAATTATATGAATGATTCATTTATTGTGTTTTCTCATAACTTTGTTTTTGCTGATTTAACAGATGGTGTTTTTACCCGAGGCCTGCGATTTTATAGCTGATAGCAAACAACAGAGTATGGATTTGGCGGAGTCATTGCAAGGGGAGACAATTGGTAAATATCGTCAGTTAGCAAAGGAATTGTCTGTTTGGATTTCTATTGGTGGATTCCATCAGAAGGTTAGAATACTTTATAGGTGTACAAACTACTTACGAAAAATAATGGTTCATTACGAAGCCATTCAAGGAAGTAAAAGAAATGGCATCTTTAGGTTATAAAGGATACATGAGATATGTGGAAAGAAGGTCATGCAAAACGTAGCTTTCTATAACAAGTAGCTGCTTACCAAAGGTGGCCATTAGCACATGTTTGACTGAATATAGACATTTTTGCGATTTAAATGAAATTTGATACAATATTTTAGAAGTATTACTTGTTCAAATAGGAGCATTTATCGCAGAGTAATTGAGATTGTTGACTTAGATCACTTGCCTCATACCGATAGTGTGAGTTTGAAACTCCACTGTGGATGTAGAACTCTTTCATATGAGGAAGATGTCAAGGTTGCTTAGAGAAGGATGGTTGTTATACCACGGTGATCCTCCACCATTCAAAAGCTGGAAAAGTGCATCATTCCAATTTTAAACCCAACAAAATGAAAACATTTTACAAATAACGTCAACTTTTATTCTAGAGTTTTGCGAAGGCATTTTTCAAGTCTGGATCATGTGCTTCAGATGTTATAATATTGTGCCTTAAATTGTAAAATGATATATTGTGATGAATATTGTACAGTCGTGATTTAGCGGCACCTATGGCTGAGTGGTTGAAGTCTTTGACTTCAGATCTCTTCTCCCTCTAAACTGTGGGTTGGAAACCTCAGTTTGGGTGTAGAATTTTTCCATGTAAGAAGCCATCCAGCTAGCTTACAGAATATTGGTGTCCTACCCAGGTGTCTACCTATGCCTGAAATAATGCCTTGGGGGGCGCCTGCAGTTTTCCTAAGCCACCAAGAGCTGTAAAGCTGCCATATGGCCTATGATTGTGTCGATGTGACGTTTAACTCAACAAAAAAGCAACACAAAGGATTCTGATTTAATACAGAGCATTTTGGTAAATTCTTATGAAGGTTGTATAAATAAATTTTTGTTTATTTTTTACATTTGCTACTATTATTTATTTTGATTGTAAGGAAAGTTTTAACCCTAGTAATCTAATGTCTAGTTTGTATTCATAGAAAGACCAGAAATGCAACTTTTATGATGAGGAACAGTCCATCACCAATATTTGAACCACCAGTCCAAGTCCTTAACTTGATGATTGTGATGTCATCAGCCTAGGCTTTATTATTAGTTGAATATAATGAAGTATTCATTCAGAACTGCTTGATTATGTCTCCCACCACACAGTGGTGTGGGAGACATATTGATTTACTCCAGTCTGTGTGTCTGTCTGTGTGTCTGTCTGTCACAAAGCTTGTCTGCACTCTAAGTCGAACATTTCTCATCCGATCTTCACCAAACTTGAACAAAATGCGTTTGACCATAAGACCTCGGCCAAGTTCGATAACTAGCCAAATCCGCTTAGGCACTTTCGAATTATGGCCCTTGAATTACTGATTGAGTCCATTCGCCCAAGCCGTCTAATTGGGTCCATTCATCTAATCCATGTAGAGAAACTAGACATTTTTCATAGGGGCAGTTATGGGAGACATGCGCTTTTCTCAAAAGCATCTCTAGTTTCATTCTAATTTTTCCTAAAAAATCGTTGTGTTTTAGTTTGTACTTTGTTAAAATGTAGCCACCAGACTTGAATGTGAAGAAGTTGTACAATACTCATGTGATGTTAGATGATAAAGGAAATATACAAGGCACATACTGTAAAAGTCACATGTTTGATCTGGATATTCCTGGAAAGATACGACTCTGTGAAAGTGATTATACCCTACCTGGAAATAAGATTACCCCACCCATTGAAACTCCTGCAGGAAAAGTTGCTCTCGCTATTGTAAGTTTTCTTCACAGGAATTTAATTTTGAGACTTTTTTTCAATTGTTTTTTAAGCCTTTTTCTTGAGATTCGCAGTTTCAAAAGTTTCAGAAATGAGAATAAAAATGGAATAAAATGTTAAAAAGTCCAGTACAGAATATATTTATCAATTTTGATTAATTTTAAAATATTTTTTGAAATTATTTTTGTTTATCAGATAGTAATTATCACACATAAATGTTTTATTAGCTCACCTGTCACATAGTGATCACCATTCGCCCGTTGTCCGTTGTCAGTTCGTGCGTCAACAATTTCTTGTCTGCACTATAGTGGTTTCATTTATGATTTGATTATATCCAAACTTGCACACAACTTGTATCACCACAAGATCTTGGTTCCATTCTTGAACTGGCTAGATTCCTTTATGGTTTCCAGAGTTACGGCCCCTGATGGGGCCAGAATTAGCTATTTTGACCTTGCCTGCACAATAGCAGCTTCATTTATGATTTGAATTTAATCAAACTTGCACAAAACTTGTGTCGCCATAAGGTCTTGTTTCCTTTCTTGAACCGGCCAGATCCCATAATGGGTTCCAGAGTTATGGTCCCTGAAAGGGCCAAAATTAGCTATTTTGACCTTGTCTGCACAATAGCATCTTCATTTATGATTTGATTTTAACCAAACTTGCACACAACTTGTATCTCCATAAGATCTTGATTCCTTTTTATACGCCGGAATTATGTTACCGCCTCGGTGTCTGTCTGTCTGTCTGTTGGTTAGCAATTTCCCTTCCGCTCTGTAACTCTTGAACCTCAGGATGGATTTTAAAGGAACCAGACACAAATGTTCACCTCATTGAAACAAAGTGCAGCACATGTTTTGGATGGCTCACTTCAAGGTCAAGGTCACACTTAGGGGTCAAAGGTCATATGACTTTGTTTTGTGTGTTGCATCGCAGTGCTCTTAGTAATGTTTTTATTTGGCAGGTCCTTCTTTTGTTGACTAACAGTAATTTATTTTTAATTACTTCCCTTTTATGTTACTATAAATAGCTTATTTAGTAACTTTTTTTATTATTGGCCGAAAGGAAAAACCAAGACCATTTTTCGGTGGTACAACATGGATGGTACCTCCAATTTTTAGGTGTATTTTGACATATCTGTACTTAATGTAAGAATTTTTTTTTTGGTTAAAGCAATGGTACTCAGGTGAGCGATATACGGCTATCATGGCCCTCTTGTTTTAACTTCATTTTGTTAAAGCCTAAAGCTTGACAAACTGTTCTTTTAAAGGGGATAGGACACTAGAAGAAATATTATTATGTAATATTTTCTTACAGTGCTATGATATGAGGTTCCCAGAGATGTCACTGGCTCTTAGAAACCAAGGCGCTGAGATTCTGACTTACCCATCAGCATTTACCATACCTACAGGAATGGCACACTGGCATGTTAGTACTAGCTCAGCTTCCATAGTTATCTGGTTCTAATTTGTTCATCATGAATCATTCCACAGACAAAATATTTGCTATTCATTTATACATGTAAAAAGTTTAGACTTTTGGACTGCTTCTTTGTACAGAAATGCTCCCAGAATCAAGTTGAAGAGATAAGATATTATTTTCTTACACCGTAATTAAGAAACAGTGTATAGAAAAAATGTGTTTTAATGTTATTAATACACGGAAAGAGGTTATACGTCTGTGGAATAATTTCACGAGGGCGTAGCCCGAGTGAATTATTTTGGCAACATATAACCGATTTTGAGTGTATTGATTTAGATAAAACATGATTTTGCTATGCATTATTTTGATTTTAATATACCCTTAATCTAAAACATTTGATAAAATATAATAGCGCTCTTTCTTGGTTGCAACAAAAACATAGACGTCATCGCATGTTAACATGACGTCATTTAAGCAAAAGCGTGTTTTAACAGAAACAAGCATATTAGAACATAAAATCAGATTTGGAAGATATTTGATTTTTGTCGAGCCCGCTTGCGGTGAGCTCAGTATACTTGCCATTTTTCGGTGTATGTGCGTGCGTGCGTCCATGCATGCATGCTTCCGTGCGTGTGTCTGTCCGATTTTGTCCGGACCATAACTTTGACATGCATGGACAAATCTTGTTTATATTTGGCATGAATGTTTACCTCAATGAGAAGGCGTGTCATGCGTAAACCCCATGTTCCTATCTCAAAGGTCAAGGTCACAGTTGGAGGTCATAGGTCAAATTGAAGTTTGTTCAGAGCATTTCTTCTTCATGCATGGTGGGATTGACATATAACTTGGCATGAATGTTCACCATTATGAGACAGAGTGTCATGCGCAAGAACCAGGTCCCTAAGTCCAAGGTCAAGGTCACACTTGACAGCTGGCGGGTTCGACATTCTGACCATGGGCATACTTGTATTCTTTCACAGTCCAACATAAATCAGCATCAGCTTTGTACAATGTCTTAACTTACTTGCTCATTGTTACTTTATGAATAATAAACATTAATTCTTTAACCTGAATGATTTTCTTAACATACAACAGGTATTGTTAAGAAATCGTGCAATAGAGTCACAATGTTACGTGGTGGCAGCAGCTCAAACTGGATGGCACAACGAGAAAAGGTCATCATATGGACATAGTCTGGTAAACAAATGCTTTATTATATGTTTGAATTGATATTTACAAAAAGAAGATGTCTGTGTGGAGAGATAAATGGAGCATTATTTATTTGTATGTAGAATACCAGGAAAACTGCTTACTGCAAGTCCAATTTACCATTATTTTGTAAAAATGTGTCAATTGACACTGTGACCTCACCTTAAGGAAGGGCTACCAAACCATGAAAGAACTTGAATCTTGACACAGCCCAAGCCATCGTAAATTTTAGGCTTATGGTTTGAAATATCTCTATACATTAGTTTTGAATTTGTCTTCAAAATAGGGTATTTTCTGCTGCAATACTTGGTCACATGTTTATTGATAGATTGTAATAGATTGTGATAAAACATTCATGATATCTTGGATAGTGTTAAGTTAGCATTTCTAAGTAAAATGTTTCACTGACTTTGATTGACCAGCAAATGACCTTCACCTTCAAACAAAATATTAATAAACAACATTTTTGACCTTACAACCCACATAAATGAACCAATTTAATTCATGCTCACACTCAACAAGCCTTGCAGCAGGTCCTTCAAACTGACCTATATATAAATGACCTTGAACCTCAAATGACCTTCACCTTCAAATTTTAAACCTTAAACAATTGCAACATTTATGACCCAGTTTAGTTCATACTCAAACTCAACAAGCTTTGTGGCAAGACCTTCAAAGCTGACCTATATATAGATGACCTTGACCCTCTTAACCTTCACCTTCAAACTTAAAAGATTTATAAACAAAATTTTTGGTCTTACAGCCCACATAAATGACCCAGTTTAGTTTATACTCGCACTTATCAAGCCTTGTGGCAAGTCCTACAAACTGGCCTATATATAGATGACATTGACCCGCATAAGATCTTCACCTTTAAACTTAAAACCTCAAAAAACAGCTTCTTTGGTCATACACCTTTGGGCATAATTTTGTGTTTTGAAAATGCTGCTCCTTGTTTAATCTGTATTAATTTTAAGTTTTGTGATGGGCTAGAATTAACATAGGGAGAAGTACATTTTGAGCTATAAAATTGACATTTTTAAAAATACCTTGCTTCTACCTCTGGTGACCTGTAAAATGTTGTAAAGTTTATATCTGCAGTTCAGGAAAAGCCCTGTTAGGATGTGATCAGACAATAGGTATAATGGTTAAAATTCAGTAAAACCTTTAAGCGCTAGTTCATTTTCATTTCTCTATTTCTATGAAGAGATACTATTCTACATTTGTAAAATTTTAATGATATTATATACCATGATATATTCGGCAGTAGATAGTAGATCCATGGGGTACAGTGCTTGCAGAGTGCGGAGAGGGTGAGGGTGTGTGTGTAGCAGAAATAGATCTAGAATATCTGCAGAAAGTGCGATTACAGATGCCACTACAAAATCACAGACGAACAGACCTGTATGGTGATATTGTACTTCATACTCCAGGTAGCTAGTCAAAGCTAGTTTATTCAGACTACTCATCTTAAACATCTTAAACAACTTTTTTGATTTCAGTCAAACTTTTGCAGCAGACTTGGTACGGTGGCAAGTGTGCACATTGTTGGCATTTTTATGGTTGTTTTAAATGGAGCTACGGGACCAGATTAAAGTTTTTCATGCCATTCCTCCCCCCCCCCCCCCCCCCTCCACAATACTACTTGGCACAAATGAATCCCATGATGAGACAACATGTCATGTGCAACACTCAGATCCCTAGCTCAAAAGTCAAGGTCATACTTGGGAGGTCAAATGTCAGAAGTATTTTTTTCTCATCTAGTCCATCACTGTTATTTTTAAAGACATTCTAATATAACTTGGCAAAAATATATCCCATGATCAGATGATTTGTCCTGTGCAAACCTAGCTCAAAGGTCAAGGTTACACTCACAAGGTAAAGTCAGTAGTGTTTTTTTCCTGTCCGGTCAATAAATCTGTCATCCTTGAAGGGATTCTAATATAACATGGCACAAATGTATCCCATAATGAGATGATATGTCATGAGCCCAAAGTTCAAGGTCACTGGCAGGTCAAAGGTCAATAGTTGTTTGTTTGCTGTCTGTTCCATAATCTGTCATCCATCAAAGGATCTTAATATTGCTTTACACGTGTTTCCCATAATGAAACGATGTGTCATTATGTGCAGCACCCAGATCCCTAACTCAAAGTTCAAGGTTGCACTTTGTGGTCAAAGTTCAATAGGGTGTTGTTTGCTATGTGGTTTATAACTCTGCCATCTATCTATGGATTTTAATATTTTTTCCACACAAATGTTTCCCAGAATGAGGCAACTTGTCATGCACAAAACCCAGACCCCTAGCTCTAAGGTCAAGCTCACACTCTTGAGATCAAAGGTCAAAAGGGTTTTTCCCAGTCTGGTCCATATCATATAAATTACAAAACATTTGACCATACTTTTACCTACATATTTCATATCAATTACCACTTCCATCTAAATGAAACAGTATGGGTGGGAGGGCTGAGGCATGCACTTTTTCAAACGTATTTACTTGTTTTCAGTACATTTCTTGGTCCCAACAGACTTAGAATATTAATTAAGGAAATAAAATGCTATAGGACTTACCAATACCAGGCCTAATTGTGTATATTTTAAATAGGTTTTGGGTTAAATACCTTATTTACTTTTTGTTGATTTCCTTTTCTGTTTTCAAACAAAATATATCACAGACATTGCATTATTTAACATTTCAGTTTGTCTATCACCCACATATCTAAATACTTTGCCCAGACATTTATAGTTTCACCTTTAAATGATGAATTATAGGGAGTCATGCCTTTTTCATTAAAGCAGTCTCTGATTTTATATAATCTTTTGTATTTACAGTGGACAATATAGACAGCTGGAGTGAATACGAGTTTGGACATTGTAAGATAGGGAGTAAACAGGTGTTCTACAGGACAGCCTTGTCATTTGCCTTTGTTAACCTGAAACCTGTTCAACCTGGTCATATCCTTTAATCTGCAAAAATACTATACATTAACTATTTACTTTACTTTATCTTTTTCTATGGTTTTATATTTAGTGATTCCCAGGAAGCTGGCTTGTGAGTGACTGTATTACCACCAGCCTTTTGTTTTTTGTTTTATTCAATTTGATACGAAGAATTATACATGGAATAATTTTATGTTACTGGTCACAATTTTACTCATACAATCCATTTGGCAAAAATGTGTCACTTGTTATGCCCCCCTTCGCAGAAGGTGGGGTATATTGTTTTGCAGATGTCGTCCGTAGGTCGGTATATCGGTCGGTCCGTAGACCAGTTGGTTTCTGGATGATAACTCAAGAATGCTTAGGCCTAGGATCAGGAAAGTTGATAGGGAGATTGGTCATGACCAGTAGATGACCCCTATTGATTTTGAGGTCAGTTGCTCAAAGGTCAAGGTCACAGTGACTCAGAACAGTTAAACAGTTTCCAGATGGTAACTCAAGAAAGCTTCAGCCTAGGATCATGAAAGTTGAAAGGGAGGTTGATCTTGACCAGCAGATGACCCCTTATTGATTTTGAGGTCAGTTGCTCAAAGGTCAAGGCCATGGTGACCCAGAACAGTTAAACGGTTTCTGGGTGATAACTCAAGAACACTTGGGCCTAAGATGAAAGTTGATAGGGAGGTTGGTCATGACCAGCAAATGACCCGTATTGATTTTGAGGTCAGTAGGTCAAAGATCAAGGTCACGGGGACCCAGAATAGTTAAACCATTTCCGGATGATAACTCAAGAACGCTTGGGCCTAGGATAATGAAAGTTGATAGGGAGGTTGGCCATGACCAGCAGATGACCCCTATTAGTTTTGAGGTCAGTATCTCTTAGGTCAAGGTCACAGTGGCCTGGAACAGTTAAAGGGTTTTCAGATGATAACTCAGTAATGCTTGGACCTATAACTTTCATAAGAAAATTGATAGGGAGGTTGGCCATGACCTTTTGATTTTGAGGTCATTAGGTCAAAGGTCAAGGACACAGTGATCCGGAACAATTAAACAGTTTCTGGACTATAACTTGAGAATGCTTGGGCTTAGGATCACAAAACTTAATAGGGATGTTGATCACGACCAGCAGATGACCCCTATTGATTTTGAGGTCAGTAGGTCAAAGGTCAAGGTCACAGTAACCAAATAGTTTCTGTTCCTTGTGCAATTACTGAATGCATCAAGGGGGGCATTTCGTGTTCTATGAGCTCTTGTTAAAATTTTCTTTAGTAAAAGTAAAAGATGGAAACTTAAATTAAATCCTTGACAGTATCCAAATGTTCTTGTGGCCTCTATACGCAAGGTCAAACGTTTCAATGACCTTGAACCAGCTGAGATGTCAGACTTGTTCAGAGTTGTAAGCCATGTTTCGAAGGTTGTGGAAAAACATTTCAAGGGGACTTCACTCACTCTTAGTGTTCAGGACGGTCCAGAAGCAGGACAGACTGTTGAGGTACTTTGTTTTTACTGTTATGAAAAGCAGTTGGAGGTAATTTGATATTACTTTATTGAAGGGGCTCAAGACAAGGCTTTCAGGATTATATGATAATTTTTAAGAAAATGGTGATTTTGTTTTCTTTGACTATGATGGAAATGATTTCAACCACTTATCTGACAGTGTAAGTTCAGTATGATAAAAAAACTGCTTAAAACTATTGATGGAGTTCATCAGCTACAACTGTTTGAACTTTAATTTAGATACAGTGAAACACCACTTGCTCAAGCATGGATGGTTCAAGATTTAGAACTGATTTGAGTAATTCATGTGATGCCGGACCATTTTCCTTCTATTTTCTGTTTGTATTGCTCAAAATCCTGGATAACTAGCATTTTTTCATCACCTTGTGACTTAGACTGGTATTTTTTTTACTGTATTTTATCGTCAGTGTGTTTCATAACTATTTCACTGCTTTCAGTGGTTTGCTTGAAGTTCCTTGAGTTGATTCACAATGTAAGTAAGTTTTCAGTTTGTTTTCCTTTTGCCTTACAGCATGTCCATGTTCATGTGTTACCAAGGAAAGCAGGAGATTTTGCACAGAATGATGATGTCTATAAAGAGGTATGCTCTTTAATTTCTGTCCCCTAAAATACAGGGCATATAGGTCTGCCCTTGTCCACATGTACATACATAAATCTTTGCAAACATCTCATGTCTGACACTCTAATTTATTATAATGTTAAGTTTGTTCAGTCTTTAACAGTTGGACACCAAGAAGACTTTTGAAGATGGCCATAATTCATGGAGTTATGGTGATTTTTAGTTAGACTATTTCAAGAATTGGTAGAGTTGCAATCCCCCATTCATTTGCATCTGTATCTCCGTCAGTGAGTTTTTTGCATAGGAGTGTGCATCCCCATCACACCTTTGTTAAAGTTTTGCATGTAAGTTTATATCTCAGTATCTACTGCATGAATTGGATTGAAACTTCACACAAGGTTTTTTAATCATCAGACCTTATTAATTAACCAGGTTAGATAACTCTCGATTGTATTTAATTTAAATTATGGCAGCCTGCACATTTAGCTCAGTAAGGAGAGCACAGATCCAAGGATCGCGGGGTTGTGAGTTTAATCAGCAGGTGGGGAGTATGTACTACATGACAATTTGGTAAAAGACATTGTGTCTGAAATCATTCGTCCTGGACCTCTAATTCATGTGGGGAAGTTGGCAGTTACTTGCGGATAACAGGATTGTACTGGTACAGAATCCAGGAACACTAGTTAGGTTAACTGCCCTCCCAACTGAAAACTGTTTCCTCTTAGTAGAGAGACCCATTGGTCATCTGCCTATAAAGTTCATCTGATGACTGTTTATGGTCAGTAGATGGCCATTAATGTTTTGGAGGTCAGTTAGTTAAAGTTCAAGGTCATAGTGACCTTGAGACTGAAAATATTTGTACTAAATGACTAACTAACACTTTGGCCTACAGTTCACAATCTTCATAGGATGATTGCCTGAGGTTAGAAGATTGACCCTATTTTGCAAGTCAGTAGGTCAAAGGTCAAGGTCATAGTGATTATTCAGTTGAAAATGGGACAGACATTCATTGGTGCATACAAACAGCTCTTGTTTATATTTTGCTTAAATGTTAACCTCAGTCAGACAAAGTGTCACCTGCATAGCCCAGGTCCCTATCTCACTGGTCAAGGTATCATTTAGGGTAAAATGTCATTTTAGAATTTTTCCGGGCTGTAACTATGATATGCACGGAGCAGCCTTTCTTCTGTAAACGTCATTGATGTTGCATGTTAATTTCAGGTCAATATCTCAAATGTCAAGATCACATTAAGGGAGCAAAAGTCAATTAAAGCCTGTCTGGGCTGCGACTTTAATGTGTATGGGGCACTATTGTTTTCATTTGTCATTGACAGAAATATTTGCCTCAGTGAGATAGATTATTAATTGCAAATCCAAGATCCCTATCTGAAAGGTCAAGGTCCAACTAGGAGTGCCAGAGGTCATGTAAGATCCTGTCTAGTTCATAAGTTTGACATGCATTGAACTTTTTTATTTTAAATTGACATAAATATTTGATGGATAAAGGTCATGTAAGGGTCATATAACTAAGCCATAACTTTGACATGCATATATTGAACAATTTTTTATTTGGCAGAAATATTTACTTTAATGTTGTACTGCCACAGGACCTGTCTCAAAGGTCAAGGGACCTTAGGTCATGCCAGGTCTTGTTGGTGCCATAACTTGTATTTTCACAGCTGCTGTTTTAATTGGTTGAAATGTTTGAATCAAAATAACTTACTTGAAATTGTAGTCCTTTTAGCATCAACTTTCCAGTTCAAACATATTGATTGTCTTTCATATCATGTAGTACTGTAAAATCATTTCATTTCGTGGGCATGAAATTTCTTGGTTTTGGTCAAAACGGCAATTTCTTGGGGATATGAATTCGTGGATTTCATCTTTTGAACATGAAATGAATGGGAATTTTACTTGTTTGTTGGGATTAAATTTTGTGGATTGACCCAACCATGAAATCCATGGAAATTAGTCCCCCACGAATATTAATCATTTCACAGTGTATCTGTCTGTGCTTTCAGCTGGAAACTCACGATGACCATTTAGATGAAGATCGGCTGCATGGAAAAGTAAGGACAGTAGAACAAATGAATGCAGAAGCTGCACAACTCCGAGCTTATTTCAGTTGATAAATGTACTTTGCATTAGTCTGTTGCAGTACTGTAAACTCAGAAATATTTGTGAGGGATTTATTTTTGCTGTATTAGATAACTATGGAAATAGATATTGGTGAAAGTGATATTACCATAGATAGTCCTGTGTATTTCACACATATTCTACCACATGACCTAATTTTAATTGTAAAAGTAGCAAACATTAAGCCTTGCAAAAATATCTGATTTTACAGTAGTATTAGTGATATTTTAGTTTCAGAATTATTTATGTGTGAAACAGTAGTACAGAAAGGTAGATCTCTCATGTTAATGACTATTAAAAGTATAAGTAAGATAATTATACTGTAAAAGCAGAAATTTTCGCGAGGGTTTAAATTTTGCTATATTCTTGAGCCCCTACATCTTGCAAAAATTAATCCTCGCGTAAATATTTACCATTAGTATTATTCAGATTCAAGTAGGATACCATATTTACAATTTCGCGAATGTTAAACCTCGAGAATGTATTCAAAACTTTAAATTCACGAAATTTTGGCCCAGTGAAAATATGTGCTTTTACAGTAACCTGTGATATTTTATCCTTGTTCTTCTAGGGTAACTTGTTTGTTACTAATACTGCTGAACCTTCCTTTAGTCAGGATAATCCTTGTAAATAAATGTTTTTAGAATTGGAAATTGGCTATATCCAGATTAAATTATGCAGAAAGCCTAAGGTTTATTTAATGAGTGTTCCATATAAATGGAGTTCAGTCGGGCAGGGTATATACTGTTACGCTATGTTTGTGTGTTTCCTTGTCAGAGGAAAATTATTATAGTGTCAGAAAGGCTATCATGTTAATGTATTCATCCATTCATTTAACACTTATCATGCTGGACGTGATTGATTCTGCCTTTGCGACCACTGCGCTGTTCGCTATTCAGCCAGTATCTTTTATGTAAACACCCCTTTCAGCAGTTAATGGTACTGTCCAAACTGGAAGATGTACAAGTTCATTATAGAACTTTAGCATGGTAAGGGTTAAGAGAGGAATTTTATAGGGTATTGGTAAAAGCCTTTGTTTCTTTATTCATAGATAATGAATGTGGGTTATGGGTGAGAGTGCATTTGTCTTGGTTAAGCAGTATTCTTCTTAAGTTAACCATCTTCAACAGTCTACATAACATGATTAGATGATTCATTGTTAGGTTTTATTATATATAATATATATATATAATCCACAGGCAGTGTTCTATAAACATGTTTAAACAATCATCTTGTTGAAATTATTCTAGCAGAATATTTCCCTAATGAGTGAAAATGTGTAATTGTACTGAAGAATAGTATTTATGACTGACAGTAGGATTTTACAGGCAGATGGTTTTTGCTGTATGCACAGGTGTAGTATGTGCTATATATTCAAATAAAATGATGAAACACACCTGTTTTTTGTTTACTATTGTCCAAAAATACTAACCCAGTTTCCAGTTCTCATTGTAATTGAAATAAGCTTGTGAACATTTTTCACATGTTATCCATTTTCTAGTCTTGTAGACTTTAAAAACACTAATTCTGTCAGACACCTGCCAAGTGTAACCATCATATTCATGCATAAGAGATCCATTTATAAACAGTACTAGATGAATGTACTTTGGTAATGATTTACCAAAAAAGTGTAGTCTGTTTATAGAACACAGGATCTTGTAAGCAAATTTTCTTTCTACTGCTTATTTAGCTCACCTGAGCCAAAGGCTCAAGGGGATCTTTTGCGACCGCTTGATTCTGTTGTGCAGTGTGCGTCATCAATAATTTCTAAAAAAATATTCAGCTTCAAAACTACTGGGCAGATTTACACCAAACTTCACAGGAATGATCCTTGGGTGCCCCCCTTTCAAAATTGCCCAAGGAAATAAAATCCATTCAGAACTGTGGTTGCCATGGCAACCAAAAGGAAAATCTTTAAAAATCTTCTTCTCAGAAATTATTAGCAGGATTTCAAAAATATTTTGTAGAAATGATCTCTAGGTGAGCCTCTAGCAAAACTGCTTAAGCCGTTCTATTTCGGTAAAAAACATGGCTGCCAGCGGGGCCGGGCTTATTTGCCCTCAAAGGCTATATTGTAAATTTTAGAAATTTTCTTCTCTGAAACGTGAAGACATAGGGCTTAGATATTTGGTATGTGGCATTGTCTGGTGGACTTTTTCCAAGATTGTTCAAGTTAGGATCCCTGGGAGTCAATATTGGACTCGCCCCTTGAATTTACATAGAGTTCTATAGGAAAAACAAAAAAAAAATTCTCTGAAACCGAGAGGCACAGAGCTTAGATGTTTTACATGTGGCATTGTCTAGTGGTCCTTTACTAAGATTGTTCAAATCAAGACCTGAGGGTTCATTTAAAGCCCCGCCCCAGGGTCACTTAGTTTTTATATGAGTTATATAGATAGGAAAAAATTATCTGATCATATTTCCTAGACGGTTCAATTATAATTAACTGATGACCCCAAGTAATTAGGGGTCCCTTGACTGTGACCTTGACCTACTGACCTACTTTCTTGTTTTTTAAGATACAGCCTTGAAATTTGGATGACATACAGTTTTGTACACCTACTTTTTAGCTCACCTGTCACAAAGTGACAAGGTGAGCTTTTGTGATCGCGCGGTGTCCGTCGTCCGTCGTCCGTCCGTGCGTCCGTGCGTCCGTAAACTTTTGCTTGTGACCACTCTAGAGGTCACATTTTTCATGGGATCTTTATGAAAGTTGGTCAGAATGTTCATCTTGATGATATCTAGGTCAAGTTCGAAACTGGGTCACGTGCCGTCAAAAACTAGGTCAGTAGGTCTAAAAATAGAAAAACCTTGTGACCTCTCTAGAGGACATATATTTCACAAGATCTTCATGAAAATTGGTCAGAATGTTCACCTTGATGATATCTAAGTCAAGTTCGAAACTGGGTCACGTGGGGTCAAAAACTAGGTCAGTAGGTCTAAAAATAGAAAATCCTTGTGACCTCTCTAGAGGCCATATTTTTCATGAGATCTTCATGAATATTGGTCAGAATGTTTACCTAGATGATATCTAGGTCAAGTTCGAAACTGGGTCACGTAGGGTCAAAAACTAGGTCATTAGGTCTAAAAATAGAAAAACCTTGTGACCTCTCTAGAGGCCATATTTCTCAATGGATCTTCATGAAAATTGGTCAGAATGTTCACCTTGATGATATCTAGGTCAAGTTCGAAACTGGGTCACGTGGGGTCAAAAACTAGGTCAGTAGGTCTAAAAATAGAAAAACCTTGTGACCTCTGTAGAGGCCATATTTTTCATGAGATCTTCATGAATATTGGTCAGAATGTTCACCTTGATGATATCTAGGTCAAGTTCGAAACTGGGTCACGTGGGATTAAAAACTAGGTCAGTAGATCTAAAAATAGAAAAACCTTGTGACCTCTGTAGAGGCCATATTTTTGATGAGATCTTCATGAATATTGGTCAGAATGTTCACCTTGATGATATCTAGGTCCAGTTCGAAACTGGGTCATGTGGGGTCAAAAACTAGGTCAGTAGGTCTTAAAATAGAAAAACCTTGTGACCTCTCTAGAGGCCATATTTCTCAATGGATCTTCATGAAAGTTGGTCAGAATGTTCACCTTGATGATATCTAAGTCAAGTTCGAAACTGGGTCACGTGCCATCAAAAACTAGGTCAGTAGGTCTAAAAATAAGAAAACCTTGTGACCTCTCTAGAGGCGATATTTTTCAATGGATCTTCATGAAAATTGGTCAGAATGTTTACCTTGAAGATATCTAGGTCAAGTTCGAAACTGGGTCACGTGGGGTTAAAAACTAGGTCAGTAGATCTAAAAATAAAAAAACCTTGTGACCTCTCTAGAGGCCATATTTTTCACGAGATCTTCATGAATATTGGTCAGAATGTTCATCTTGATGATATCTAAGTCAAATTCGAAACTGGGTCACGTGGGGTCAAAAACTAGGTCAGTAGGTCTAAAAATAGAAAAAACCTTGTGACCTCTCTAGAGGCCATATTTCTCAATGGATCTTCATGAAAATTGGTGAAAATGTTCAGCTTGATGATATCTAGGTCAGGTTCGTAACTGGGTCATGTGCGGTCAAAAACTAGGTCAGTAGGTCGAAAAATAGAAAAACCTTGTGACCTCTCTAGAGGCCATATTTTTCACGAGATCTTCATGAAAATTGGTCAGAATGTTCACCTTGATGATATCTAGGTCAAGTTTAAAAGTGGGTCACGTGCCTTCAAAAACTAGGTCATTAGGTCAAATAATAGAAAAACCTTGTGACCTCTCTAGAGGCCATATTTTTCAATGGATCTTCATGAAAATTGGTCAGAATTTTTTATCTTGATGATATCTAGGTCACATGTGCTCAAAAACTAGGTCACTATGTCAAATAATAGAAATAACGACGTCATACTCAGTTGAACACTGGGTCATGTGGGGATAGGTGAGCGATTCAGGACCATCATGGTCCTCTTGTTTTAATATTTTAGCATCAGTTTGGCATTTAAAACATGTTGCTCATATTACTCAGATGAGCAATCCAGGGTCATGATGACCCTCTAGTTTCATTATAGGTAATTTATTGGTGAGTTGATGGTTTTTAGTTGCCTGTGCCATGTTATTGAGGATTTGGCTTAACACTTCACGTCCGAAGTAAATCATTGTCACTGTTTTTAGCTCACCTGAGCACCAAGTGCTCTGGTTGAGCTATTATGATCACCCCACGTCCTATCATCTGTTGGCCCTCACTTTCCTTCAAAGGACATCTGAAACTGTACGTTGGAAGTTGATAAAACTTGGCCGGGATGGTCCTTGTATGGTTCTCTACCAAATTTGTTAAAAAAATTCCATTCCATGCTGCATTCTGGTCGCTAGGGTAGTTAAAAAGATAACCTTTAATGATCTTCTTTTCCAAAACTACAAGTTGCAGAGGTTAGATAGTTGTCATGTAGCATTGTCTAGTAGTCTTCTATGAAAATGGCTCAGATCATGCCCCTGAGGTCAAAATTTGTCTCACCCTGGGGTTTACTTGTTTTACATAGACTTGCATAAAAAAAAAACACTTAACCCTTGCCCTGCTAAATTTCTATAATGATCTTGTTCATCTTTCAATTTGGACAGTACCATTAACTGTAAAAAAGGGTGCATACCAAAAAGATACTGACTGAATTGCAAACAGTGCAGACAATGATCAGACTGCACAAATGTGCAGGCTGATCTTGGTCTGCACTGGTCGCAAAAACGGAATCACTTGCCACCAGCAGGCTAAGGGTTTAAAAATCTCTAAAACAGTAAGAGCCAGAGCTTAAATATTTGGCTTGTAGCATTGTGTAGTGGTTCTCTATTAAGTTTGTTCAAATCATGGCCTTGGGTCAAAACTGACCCTGCCTCGGGGTTCACTTGTTTTGCCTATACTTGTTTAGAAAAACTTTAAAAATCTTTTCTAAAACAGTAAGAGCCAGAGCTTAAATATTTGGCTTGTAGCATTGTGTAGTGGTTCTCTATCAAGGTTGTTCAAATCATGGCCTTGGGTCAAAATTGACCCTGCCTCGGGGTTCACTTGTTTTGCCTATACTTGTTTAGAAAAACTTTAAAAATCTTTTATAAAACAGTAAGAGTCAGAGCTTAAATATTTGGCTTGTAGCATTGTGTAGTGGTTCTCTATCAAGGTTGTTCAAATCATGGCCTTGGGTCAAAATTGACCCTGCCTCGGGGTTCACTTGTTTTGCCTATACTTGTTTAGAAAAACTTTAAAAATCTTTTCTAAAACAGTAAGAGCCAGAGCTTAAATATTTGGCTTGTAGCATTGTGTAGTGGTTCTCTATCAAGGTTGTTCAAATCATGGCCTTGGGTCAAAATTGACCCTGCCTCAGGGTTCACTTGTTTTGCCTATACTTGTTTAGAAAAACTTTAAAAATCTTTTATAAAACAGTAAGAGCCAGAGCTTAACCCTTAGCCTGCTGCAGGCGAATTTAACAGCCTTTGCAAACAGCTTGGAACCAGATCAGACGCCGATTAAATCGGCGTCTGATCAGGGTCCAAGCTGTTTGCTACTCTGACAATATTTCTTCCAATTTTGGAGCAAATTGAATGAACTTTACAATTTAAGCATAGGACATTTCCAGCAGACGACAATTTATCTAGCATGCTAAAGGTTAAATATTTGGCTTGTAGCATTGTGTAGTGGTTCTCTATCAAGGTTGTTCAAATCATGTCCATGTGGTTCATTAAAAACCGGCCCTGCCCTAGGGTTATCTTGCTTATATAGGAAAAACTTTGTCTAAGACCAAAATGCCCAGAACTTATATATTTAGCAGGTAACATTGTGTAGTGGTTCTCTGCCAGATTTATTCAAATCTTGCCCCTAGAGTCAAAATTTGCCCTGCCTATTTTACTTTTTATATGCCCGACTATGAAAAAGCGGGGTGTAACACCCATGGCGGCATGCGGCGGTTGGCATCCAAAAGCATGTCCGCTCTAAGTTAAACAGTTTTCATCCGATCTTCACCGAACTTGCTGACAATGTTTGTGGGCATAATATCTCGGCCAAGTTCGATAACAAGCCAAATCACCCTAGGCACTCTTGGATTATGGCCCTTGTTTTACTAAAAAAACTGCTAATTTAGCCGTGTCCGCTCTCTAAGTCGAACAGTTTTCATCCGATCTTCACCAAACTTGCTGATAATGTTTGTGGGCATAATATCTCGGCCAAGTTCGATAACCAGCCAAATTGCCTTAGGCACTCCTGGATTATGGCCCTTGAATTACTTGAAAAAGTACAAATTTAGCCTTGTCCGCTCTCTAAGTCGAACAGTTTTCATCCGATCTTCACCAAACTTGCTGACAATGTTTGAGGGCATAATATCTCGGCCAAGTTCGATAACCAGCTAAATCGCCCCAGACGCTCTTGAATTATGGCCCATGAATTACTCGAAATCTGCGAAATTAGCCTTGTCCATTCAAACACTTTTGATCCGATTGTCAATTTCATCCCACATGAAACGTCATAAATACCTTGATTCCTTCTTACTCTTTTATGAGGTTAACAAGGCATACAACATCAACATTATTACCTTTATGATACGTAACTGAATATTTAGACCGGCATATTTTGCGACAGTGTGGCACTCTTGTTTTAACATAGACTTAATTTTAATGTAGGCAGTGGAACTGAAAATACAACTTTTGTAAGTAGGCACCACCTATTTTAGGTCAGAGTATGGGAAAAATATAAACAAATATGAGAAATCGAAAGAAAACAATTTCAGAACATAACAGGTTATACAGATAGATTACTCTTTTTCTCCGATATATCATGGACAGGGTTAGGTTTGATTAATGGTGTTCACTATTTTACTCTGTAAACAGATTGTATCCCTTGTGTAAAGTGAGTTTAGGGTAAGTCTGTATAATTATAGGAAAAACTTTAAAAATCTTGTCTGAAACCTTAAGCCTTGGAGCTTAGACATTGTGTAGTGATCCTCTAACAAGTTTTTTCAAATCTTGCCCTAATTGTCAAACTGGCCCAACTCACAGGGTCACTTGTCATCTAATGTAAAACCTCAAGGCCTAAAGCGTAGACTTTAGCATATAGCATTGTTTAGAGGTCCTCTACCAAGAAATCATGTACCTATTTGAGTCAGGTGAGCAATACAGGGCTATCATGGCCCTCTTGTTATTTCATGCAAGGGAGTTGTACAGGAACATTAATCCAGGGACAGCCCGGATTTACTGCAGGTTTACATTTTTTTGCTCCCTACACCCTTTCATAATGGCTGATATTAATGTCTCCCCCATTGATTGGGGGAGACATATTGTTTTTGCCTCCGCCATCTGTCTGTCTGTCCATCCACATTAAGCTAGTCCGGCTTTCACAGGTCAAACTGCTGGCCGAATTTCGACGAAACTTCACAGGAGTGATCAGTACCAAGCCTAGTTCTACGTATCACCTGCACGTTCCACTTGGCTGCACAAAATGGCTGCCAGAGCTAAAGATAGAAAAATCTTGTCCGGCTTTCACAGGTCAAACTGCTGTCTGGATTTCGATGAAACTTCACAGGAGTGATCAATACCAACCGTAGTTGTGCATGTCACTACCATGTTCTGCTTCGATGCACAAAATGGCCACCAGAACGAAAAATTAAAAATCTTTCACAGGTCAAACTGCTGGACAGATTTCGAAGAAAATTAACAGGAGTGATCAGTACTAGTTGTGCATATCACTGACACATTCCGCTTTGCTGCACAAAATGACCGCCAGGGCTAAAGGTATACACAGGAGGGAGACATGTTTTTGTGATAAAAATACCTTCTATTTGATAGCTAGTGTCAGTGGTTAAGTTGATAGGCTAGTTTTGTTTCTGCCAAATATTTTGAGAATGGCATGTATCATTACCTAGAGACTTACCCTAAGCATTCTTTACACAAGGGAAACATTATCTGTTTATATAGTGAAATTGTTGAGTGAACACCGTTTCTTATTCGTTACAAATGTTATATCAGTGCAAAGGAAAAGTAGCCTATCTATGTTAAATGCCATGCATGATAACAGTTATGCATCTAGCAGTCCTGAAATTGATTTCTTCGATTTTCTCATATTTCTAGATATTTTTCCCATACTTTGACGCATATGTATGGGTAGTGGAGATTGTCCTCTTTCCAGCAGTAGCCTTACCAACATATTTCACCTTTCTGTGGGTTTTGACTTTTTTTAAAAAATCATCTGTTGACAAATTTCATCACAGAGAATGTCCCACTTTCCCGAGGGCAATCAGTTTTTTGATCTTTAAATAGTTTTGTATTCAGGTTGCTAATCCATGTGTGCATGCTTTTTCCATGCATAAAGGTAAAAAGGGCATAGTTTGCATGAAGTTCTAGGTCAATAGCCACCTAAGCCTATCATAAAGTCTAAACAGAGTTGTCTCCATTTTTTCCAAATATTTTACCCGGGATCATTTTTTTCAGCTCAAATAACACTTTTTCAGGAAATCCTATATTAATATTTTTTTCAGTCCTTGTATGCAGGTAACTACACATATATCTAATAGAAATAGCTCCTACTTGAAGTTTGTATTTTTAGTTACAATGCCTACATTACCTTAGCTTGAAATTACAAAATTGTATATATTTGGATTAATAATCTCTACTGCTTGAACTCGGCAATTATGACGGAGATGTGATTTCAAGATGTTCCTGGCATCTAATTCTTGTGTCTTTATTCTTTCCTTTTCCATTGTCAGTTTTTTATGGTGGCTGATTTCTGCCATTTCGTGTGTTTGTGTCGGCGAGGCGAAATGTCGAAGTAACGAAAACACGAAATAATGCTTATTTGTCGTGTGTTCGCCTTTCGACGAGGCGAATACACGAAGTAATGAAACACTAATGGCGAAATAACGAAATTTCAGAGGCGAAGACACAAACTTTTGTATTAATCACTTTTCATATCGGCGGGTATTGAAACTTCGTTATTTCGCCTTCAATGTTTTGTTACTTCGTGTATTCACCTCGGAAGGCACTAGGCGAACACACGAAAATTGAGCTAATTTCGACCTTCCATTAAATCGACCCGCCGGAACGAACACACGACAAATGTTTTGTGTAGGGTCTGCCTTAATACACTATAATAATGGCACAAAATGGGGCGTAATTTATATATGAATTTAATACTAGAACTGAAATACTTGAAGAGTGACATGTTTTATTGCATATATAACATCATCTATCATAAATTGAGGAGACTTTTTGTATAAATGGTAATTTAACACATTATCTAGATAGCATTTAAAGTTCAGGTCGGCGTAATGATATGCCCCATAAGATATTATGCGCATGCCTACCGGAAGGCGAATACACGAAAGGACAAAATTGCACATTTGTCGTGTGTCTGTGTCAGCGGGCGAAGTAACTAAAGGTCGAAAGGTCGAAAACTGCTTATTTCTTGTGTGCCTTTCGACTTTCGGGGAGAAAACACGAAGACACGACAAAAGAAGGGCGACAACACGAAGTTTTGATACCCTCCGACACGAAAAGTGATTAATACAAAAGTTTGTGCATTCGCCTCTGAAATTTCGTTATTTCGCCTTCAATGTTTCGTTACTTCGTGTATTCGCCTTGAATGTCGAAAGGCAAACACATGACAAATAAGCAGTTTTCGACTTTTCGTGTTTTTGTATCTTCGACATTTCGACCCACCGACATGAAGAAATATGCATTATTTTGACCTTTCGTGTTTTCGTTACTTCGACATTTCGCCTCGCCGACACGAAGACAAGAAATGGCAGAAATCAGCCACCATAGTTTTTCCACTCGCCGCCTTTGTTGAAATATTGCCTTTTATGTTTTTGTCAGGTTTTAATGAAATGCTTTAATTCATCTGTCTAGTAGTCAGTGCTGTTATTGATCATTTTAGGTTCATGACACAGTGAATGTTGTGTTTAATATATATGTAGATATCACTTGTCTATAGTCCTGCGTCAGCATTTTTACACAAACATTTTCTCTGAAACTATTGGTTGCCACTCCGACTTACACCTTTGTCCTCATTTGGGGCCTGTATAGAGCTAAACAATGAATTTCTCATGAACTACTTGATGGATTTTTATCAAACTTGGTGTGTAGCATACTTGCATAGATTTCTCACAAATGTATTCAAAAGGTTCTACTTGGCTCCTTTTAGGAGCTGTAGAAACAACTTCTCATGAACCACTCAATGGATTTTCACCAAACTTGGTCTGTAGCATCCTTGCATGGACTTTTAAGTTTATTTTATGGCTTTGTTTGGTCCTTTTAAGGGGCCTCTAGAGTTAAAAATAGAAATACCTTTAAACTACTTCTTTTCATAAACCATTTAATGGAACTTCACCAAAGTTGTTTTGTAGCATCCTTAATTGTATGGTCTCTTTTAAGTTTATTCTATGGTTTCGTTTGGTCCCTTTTAGTGGAGGCTAGAGTTAAAAATAGAAACACCTTTACACTACTTTATTTCTTTTACCATTTAATAGATCTTCAAACTTGGTACGTAGCATCCTTGTTTGGACCTCCCTCAGATTTGATTCAAATGGACCCGCTTGGCTCTACTTAGAGGTTGCCAGGGTTAAAAATAGGAAAAAAAACTTTTAAAGGATCTTTTCCCATGAACCATTTGTGGCTACCAGAGCTTACAGAAAACGTCAGTAAAAAAGATGGATGCTTCCTGAAGTATAATTATTGCATATTAAAAGCTCAAAGGCAGAATTCTTTGACTGGACACATACCTCGTCTTAGTGGATCTTCAAACTTGGTACGTAGCATCCTTGTTTGGACCTCCCTCAGATTTGATCAAATGGACCTGCTTGGCTCTACTTAGAGGTTGCCAGGGTTAAAAATAGGAAAAAAAAACTTTTAAAGGGTCTTTTCCCATGAACCATTTGTGGCTACCAGAGCTTACAGAAAACGTCAGTAAAAAAGATGGATGCTTCCTGAAGTATAATTATTGCATATTAAAAGCTCAAAGGCAGAATTCTTTGACTGGACACATACCTCATCTTAGTAGTGAAGCTTCCAGTAGTTTCACAGAACTCCAGCAAGTAGATTTTCAGAAAAAGCACGCACAAGATATGCACATCTTCTCTTGGGAGTGAAGCTTTCTATGATGATTCACTGAATATCTGCCAGGGGTTGCCGAGTAATAATCTCAACAAGGATGGCACTGTAGTTTACTATTGTTGAATAATCAATGGGCAATAACTCAGTGAAAAATCATCTGACCGGAACATGAAGATCAGGTGTGCATTAACTCTTGAAAGTGAAGCTTCTATGAAGTTTCATTGAATTCAAACCAGTGATTGCTGAGAAATACTACATTCAAGGGTGATGGTATACTTTACTAATGTTGAATAATCAAAGGGCAATAACTCAGTGAAAAATTATCCAACTGGAACATGAAGATGTGCATCTCCTCTGTGGAGTGAAGGATCTCATTACGTTTCTCCAAATACCAGCCAGTAGTTGCTGAGAAATACTCTAGACAAGAAATGGTGCTATAGTATACTAATGTTCAATAATCAAAGGGCAATAACTTAATGAAAAATCAAGTGACTGGAACACTAAGACAATATTAGCATCTCCTCTTGGGAGTGAAGCTTCCTACGAAGTTTCGCTGAATTACAGCCAGTGGTTGCTGAGACACTTATCAGGAAGTGCTCTAAGGACCTCCTCCAAACTTTGTATGACTTATTTTTCCAGTAGTTCTTGACTGCACTTAATGGCTATTACAATTTCAAATCAACTTCTCATGAACCGCTTAAGGGTGTTAAACTTTGTCAAACATGGAGAGAAGCAATCCTCTAAATTTTGTGCAAATTGTTTTGACCGCCTTTCACATGTCAAGGTCATATCTATCATATTTCAGGATGAATGTTTTTCATACAAAACAGAAATATTGCATTTCATGACACAGTGTGTCATGACATTTATAAGGTCAAGGCCAGGTGAACATCTTTTAGCCATCTTGGTTTTATAAACAAGAGGGCCATAAAGGCCCTGTATCGCTCACCTGACCTATTGGCCTAAAAATCATCAAGATACAATGTAGTTTCATTAAGACATGGTCATAAATGTGGCCTTTAGTGTTAACTAACTTTTTCTTCGATTTGACCCAGTGACCTAGTTTTTGACCCCATATGACCAGATTCGAACTTGACCTAAAGATCATCAAGATTAACATTCTGACAAAGTTTCATGAAGATAGAGTCATAAATGTGGCACCTAGAGTGTTAACAAGCTTTTCCTTTGATTTGACCTGGTGACCTAGTTTTTGACTCCACCTGACCCAGATTTGAACTTGACCTATAGATCATCAAGATTAACATTCTGACCAAGTTTCATTAAGATATGGTAAAAAATGTGGCCTCTAGAGTGTTAACTAGCTTTTCCTTTGATTTGACATGGTGACCTAGTTTTTGACCCTACATGACCCAGATTCAAACTGGACTTTGAGATCATCATGATTAACATTCTGACCATGTTTCATGAAGATACAGTCATAAATGTGGCCTCTACAGTGTTAACAAGCTTTTCCTTTGATTTGACCTGGTGACCTAGTTTTTGACCCCAGATGACCCAATATCGAACTCATCCAAGATTTTCTTGAGGGCAACATTCTGGCCAAGTTTCATTAAGATTGGGCCATTTAAATTGTGACCTCTAGTGTTAACAAGCTTTTCCTTTGATTTGACCTGGTGACCTAGTTTTTGACCCCAGATGACCCAATATCAAACTCATCCAAGATTTTATTGAGGGTAACACTCTGACCAAGTTTCATTAAGATTGGGTCAAAATTGTGACCTCTAGAGTGTTAACAGTCAAATTGTTGACGACGGACACAGGGCAATCACAAAAGCTCACCTTGAACACGAAGCACTTCGTGCTCAGGTGAGCTAAAAAGTAAAAACAAACAAATTTTGCTAGATATAAACTGTACAAAATGTTTTATTCAACATAGCTATGACAACGAAAACTACAGTTTTGTCATGGAATTCAAAACGGGGGAATCCTGGGACAGCTGTCTCTTACAGCATTTAAAATAATGCTGCTAACAGCAAGGATAAAAACAAAAATCCAACAATAAAAACTGTTAAAGACAATTATTCAACATGTACTTCAGAACTACAAAGTTTGTAAAATGTTCGAGCTATTTAAACTTTACAAGTAAGGAGCTTTGAAACCTTTTTTGTATTTAAATGGATAATTTGGGTGTAAAACAAGTTCTCTACTATGAATTTACTACAAGGTGACATTTTATTTATTATGTACTTGTGAATTTACTACAAGGTGACATTTTATTCATTATCTACTCGTGAATTTACTACAAAGTGGTTTTTATTCATTTGTTACTTTACAAGAATATTATTACAAAATCTAAAACATTAAAATAGCAAAAATAAAAACTGGCAACAGAGAAGCTTTGATAGTCTCCCAGCAATGTATAGTTTGAATAAATATATTTGTAGATGTTCTTGCAAAATAATTCTTTACCAAATGGTTAATAAATCTTTTCAGCAAGCCCCTTTAAATGTTTTGTTGATATTTATATTTTTGTTTTGTTTTTTGGTGTTTTGTGTTTATAGTCAGAAAGGTTTGTACATGTATGTATATAAAAACAATAATTATATTAATACAAAAATATTAGAGGATAAATAAATAGATCATGGCGGGCAAACGTCATGATGAAAAAAAAGAAAGGAACAGTTTCCACCCTGCATAATATATATCATACATTGTAAAAATGGCAAAAACATTATTTCACATACAAACTGCTACGAGTCCAAGCTATATTAAAGTTCTACACGCAACAATCCCTAGTCTATGTACATGAAAAATGTAAAATGTCATATACACACATATATATATATATATATATAGTAATAAAATATGCAATATTTTTAAACATACAAAACAAAGTATTAATGACGTTTAAAAATGACACAAATAATGGAAATGTACAGAGCAACTGATACTAGGCCAAACAACCTACAGAGAGGTAAACAATGAATGGAAATAATGAAAGTGCACGCATTCTAGGACAGCAGAGACATCCAGTGCAGTGCAGGACTCCTCAATGTGCTGCATTATTTTCTCACTTTTGTGAACCCATGATGACAATTGGCAATTTCCGTTTAATAACCTATTCTATAAATGCTATTTTGGCATTATCTGGATGTTACAGGATATATAAATGTGCTCCATTTAACCCTTAGCCTGCTGCAGGCGAATTTAACAGCCTTTGCAAACAGCTTGGAACCAGATCAGACGCCGATTAAATCGGCGTCTGATCAGGTTCCAAGCTGTTTGCTACTCTGACAATATTTCTTCCAATTTTGGAGCAAATTGAATGAACTTTACAATTTTAGCAGACGACATTTCCAGCAGACAACAATTTATCTAGCATGCTAAGGGTTAAGGTTGAAGGAGACTAAAATAGTACACAAGACTACATAATTGCATGGAAATTGCCTGATGTCGTTATATGTCCATTATGTTTTATATCCTTAATGAATCGTCTTAAGTTTTTTAAGAACATTGAATATCAAAGGTTTGGCTTCTGGTTTATTCTAAGAACTTAGAAATAAAGAATGATTTGACAATATAGATATATCACTTAGGGAAACTCGGTCACAAGATATCTTGAGGTACTTCATTTGTAGTTTTTGAGCTGTAAATTTTTAACTTGTCATTTAACCCTTAGCCTGCTGCAGGCGAATTTAACAGCCTTTGCAAACAGCTTGGAACCAGATCAGACGCCGATTAAATTTGCGTCTGATCAGGTTCCAAGCTGTTTGTTACTCTTACAATATTTCTTCCAATTTTGGAGCAAATTGAATGAACTTTACAATTTTAGCAGACGACATTTCCAGCAGACGACAATTTATCTAGCATGCTAAGGGTTAATACTCTTTATATTCTTTCAAAAGGGAGCTATGATCTGGCAAGTAAAATCTGTTAAGCTGTTATAGTGCCCTGTTGTATTCATTTCATTCAATATAATGTTTTATCGCATAGTGCGGCAATTTTCCTTTGATCTTTGCAGCATGTTATACATAGTAACACACATTATTACTACAAAACTGTGCTGATATCTTACAAAACTGTTGCGATATATATCAACACGGAAATCTCTATAGAGTTTCATAAGAAAAAAAGTGTTCCGATATATATCAGCACAGTAAAACTGTTCCGATATATATCGGAACACTTTTTCTCTACTGAGGTCCTATCAAGGGAGTATAATTTTTTCCTTTCAAAGAAAAGATGATTTTAGCTCCAATTTACAATTCACAGAGAAAGAATTGTCACAAACACCTACATTTATAAAGTAAAAGAATAAATAAACTAGAATATTTCAAAAACTTGATAGTTATTGCCAAATTCAGAAATACATGAAATATTTGAAATTCTGAGATTTCTCAAATGTTTCTTTTTCTTTGATTTTTTTTACAAACAAAACAACAAGTTTTACAATATGCCTGGCAAATGAAATGCAAAGATTTAAAACCAATGCAGAAATTTGTTGGGTACTTTTATCTGGGGAACACATTTTCTAAAACAGAAGTTTTAGTGTTTCAGTCAGCGAGGCGCAGAAAGGGAATCAAAATAGTAAAAATAATAATAAACAAATTTAAATGAAAATAATATAATAAATTTTAATGATAAACTATGCGAAAAACAGTTTAAATATGTAGTGCTCGTGTGTTACCAGGATATATCAGAGCTAGGGGTACATCTCGTTATTTTTCTTTCACATATCGTCTCGGCCTACCGGCCTGACGATATGTGCAGAGAAAAATACCTCGATGTACCCTAGCTCTGATATATCCTGGTAACACACTCTCACACATACTATAACTATTACTTAAATGATTTCAGTAAGTAGTGTTTTTCGTTTAAGGTAGCATTTTATGATACTGTGAAATCATTAATATTCACAGAGGACTAATTTTCGTGGATGAGTCAATCCACGAAATTTATTCTCAATGAACAAGTAAAATTACCATTCATTTTATGTTCTAAAGTTGAAATCCACAAATTTGTATCCCCAAGAAATAGCCGTTTTGACCAAAAACATGAAATTTCATGCCCACAAAATTAAATGATTTTACAGTATCTCCAATACACTGTTTATCATTCTAGCTCACCAGTAAGCGAAAATGTCTGTGGTGTAAGCACGTTTCTTTCATATTTTCCATATCTACAACTTGCACGTAAATAAAACTGGGACAGCAGTGATCTGATATACACATGTAATGTATAATCGGGTGTGTTTTATGTTTCATTTTCTACTTTGTATCATCTACACTGGATTAAAAGACTGGGCTAATAAACTTTTGGTAACCAATTGACAAATCCCTCTACCATTTCATATTGCATACAAAATATCATTTTTTTTGTCTGGTGCAATAACAGACTATATATACCATTGATGCTTCTTTTCATTCATGAAAGCAGAAATGATTTTGTATAATCACATACTACTAGAATTTTAATAGAAGGGTGATATTACTGTAAACTGTAGATTTGTCAAAATATAATTATACTGTATATCATAACATTCTGTAAAAACACCGTGGACTTGATTTTGGCATAGTAAAAATATGTGCTGTAGAAAAACAAGTGATATGAATTATAACATTTGATATGAACTGAGAGATTTTTGGCTGAGAAAAATACTGTAACAGGGAAAATAATCTTTATATTTTATCTAGGCCATTTTTTTTTAACAAACCAGAGGGTTTCTGCATGCAACAGATAGTGCTGTAACATAAATGAAATGGCTGGCTCACATACCAAGTTTTATTTAAATCAGAACATTTTATTCATTCTATTCTTTTAGTTCTAATCAGCCACTTGTATTTGTACCATGTGACTGTACAATTTCTTTGTACTGGATACAGTATATTCCATATTGGATGATACAATAACTTTTGATTCGAGTTACAACATTAGCTCACAATAAAAGCTGTTGACCGATTAAGTATCCACATGGATTTCAGATAAAGTATCCACATGGATTTCAGATAAAGTATCCACATGGATTTCAAGGTTGATAAAAGCTTGATGTGATTGTTCCTGCAGTTAGAAGTTGGAATCTTTTTACTGAGAAAAACAAGCATAGGATAAAAGTGACTATTTGAGCCGCACCATGAGAAAAACCAACATAGTGCAAATGCGACCAGCATGGATACAGACCAGCCTGTGCATCCGCGCAGTCTGGTCAGAATCCATACTGTTCGCTAACGGTTTCTCTAATTGCAATAGGCTTTGAAAGCGAACAGCATGGATCCTGACCAGACTGCATGGATGCCCAGGCTGGTCTGGATCCATGCTGGTCGCCAATGCACTATGTTGGTTTTCTCATGGCGGGCTCATTTAACAGTGTCCTGTACAATAAAAGATAAATTTGAACTTGTACCCATGCATACAAATGTTGTTTTATTTTGAATGGGTACTCATCCAAATATATCCCTATATTGTACAGAACAATTTTAACTAACTTACTGACCTGTTTTGTTGTTAATCTCATTCAATATTACACATTTTTTACATTTTTTTTCACATGAAAATCATAAATCTGACATATTACTTGTGTATAAAATGTCTTAAACTACAGAATGTAATATACATGTTTATTCATATGACCTAATAATGACAAAACTTTGAATTTATTAGTAGAAATTTCTGATTCATTGGTATGTATTTTCATGCAAGTCCATAGTTATATAGAATTCAATTTGTATATTCAAACGCCACTTTGCTTTGCAAAAAGGTAACACATTTCATGTAAGTCTGTAGTTAAATGGAGTATAATTTACATATTCAAACATCACTTTGTGTAGCAGAAAAGGTAAGTATAGTCAGATATTAGTTAGTATTGTTGCTTGTGTCTCTACTGGTAAATGTTTAGTGACAAAAATACTAAACCTACTCACACACAAATAATTGAGGTAATTTGCAAATAGTTGCATGGTTATGAATGATATTAATATAACAACAAACTTATATTCTCTCAAACCTTTTATAGAGGTTTCCGCCTAACTGGAAACTGATTACAGCTTATAAGCAAACTGCCATTTATTTCCAAGTTGGGGAATTTATATTAAAGAATGCAATTATATTTAACAAAACTTGTTCTCTAAGTCTGGAATTGTAGAAATATTGTTCAATGAAGAAAATACTGATTAATCAATTTAACATCAGGCGGAGACCTCGTACAACAACATTTTTTTCACAGACAGAAACTGCTCATTTAAAAACATTTATTTACAAATATTTTCTGAATTTGTTTAAGTATCCTTTATTCAAATTTGTTGAGATGACTAGGTGTGTTTTCTTTCTAAAGAGCACACATCATGGCAAGGGATTTGAATCTGTATATTCAGTGCAGGATTTTGTTTCTAAATTATACTGCGTACCCCACTGCTGGTCTCTTATCTGCCACTTGCCAAGTCAGTAATAACACTATCAAAGTGATCAGGATGTGTTGATATCCATTGAGTAATCATGTAGTAATTATATGTATACACAATAAAGCTAAGAACACACTTTCCTACAGAACATCCACACCTTGCTATAGAACATACACACCTTGCAACATGACATAAACACTCCTTGCTAGATGGCATACTCTCCTGGTCATACATCATAATATATATGCCTTGCTGTATGAATTACACACTTCTTGCTACATGGCGTACTCGCCTTGCTCCGCAACAAACAAAAATACACTCCTTGCAACATAGCATACACTCCTTGCAACATAGCATACACTCCTTGCTTCACAATAAACAGTAAATGCTACACAGCATTCATCCCTTACTATACAGTATAACTACACACTTCATACTCTCCTTTATTCCTTACTACACAACTTCCTTACTACACATACACTCTTCTTTCCCCACTACACAACATATACTCTTTACTACATGACATACACTCCTTTATTCCTTGCTACACAACTTGCACTCTTAACTACATCACAGACACTCTTTATTCCTCACTACACAACATACATTCCTAACTACATGACATACACTCCTTGCTACATGACATACACTTCTTGCTTAGTCACTATGTCTTCTATTTAGATATCTAAAAATGAACATGAATTAATTCTTGTAAAAGAACAATACAATGACACTAATATTAGATTACTGGCAATTATTTGTCAAATAAATAACAATAAATTTCGACTGCAAGAGGACATAGTGGACATCATAACTAACCAACACTATTCTAGTTTTGTGGAGCAAATGTATAAAATACTCCTTTCTGCAATATCTATCCACAATATTAAACATTTGATGTTAAATTTCACAAGTAAAAGACAACTACAAAACTAGAGAAAAAAATCACACCACAAAATTATCTCATCTGTAAACTGCATTGTTCTCTGCCATAATCATTCGTTCATGTCCTTTTCTTTCCAGAAAAAGGATGCTTCACTCAGATATCGACTGTACATCTAAAGCATTGATATAACACTTACTCTTTTTCCTTGCAAATTATGTTTCGAGGGTTTTCCCGTCTCAAATCGTATGTAGAGTTCTCCACTCTTGCACTCTGCTACATATACAAATTTAAATAAAGCCGCATCATTCATTCCAACTAATTTCTGTCTTTTTACATGTACATGTAGGGTTTTGAAAATTTAAAAATTCTAGTAAATGTTTTTCACTAATTCACTCATCTGCGTATGGAATGCTCTCTTGCCTATTTAGCCATGGTGCACCACTAGGTGGCTCCTCTCGTTCCGGTGAACTTGGCAAATTTGGTTTTCGGGAAACACCACCGGCCTTTTGAGCAGCTTGTAGGGACTGTAGACTTATTAAGGACGGGCGACTGCGTTTGTCGTAACTATCCATGCCGCCAAATGTGTCTAAATCTTGCTGGAAAGCATTGACGACTCGTATCTGAAAAAAAAATTTACACGTCATTTTTATGATTATATAGTATCTACATACAAGACTTCTTTCAAACTACATACATCTGACAAAAGTCCTTTTTGTTTAGATAAAACAACTCTATCAGTGATCAATGCAAATGCGTCTATTCTCAGAATATATTAGTTATATGTTAAATGTTTTGAAAATAATGGTATTTTGTTAAAGTAATAACAAGGCAAAGACAACGAATTCCTATCAAACAAAAGAATGGGTATTTTGATTATGGCCAGTGAAAATGATTACATGAATGTTAAATAAACTTAACTGTTTAACTAGAGAAGTGCTGGTTGGTAAATACAAGATGCATAGTAATGCACTTCCATTTGTCATAAAACATAGTTACTAGTCATTTCTTGCTTTAGACAAAATGTAACACTGTAACGTATAAGTGATAACTTACCAATTGTTATTCCAATTTATATGCATGAATTAAAACTTACAGATAACACACATGCAGTATGCAAACAACATAAGGTAGGGGTTCATTAATGTAAGCAGCTCTGTCAAAACTTCCAATCACAGTTACTCTGTGTTTTGTCCGAATCAAGTCTCCTTTAAAATTATTATGCCATTTGCAAATGCATTGCCTTATATACCCTTCTTTCCATCTAAATCAATCAAAATATGATAGAACTATTTAACAACATATGTCTACAAACTTCAGTATTTCCTAATATTAACTGTGTCAAACCAGAACAGGAAACTTTCCAATAATCATACAAGGGATATCCTGTATAAAAAGACATAAAAAATGATGTTGTTTTTTTTATCCTGGAATCTGCATAAATAAGGTTTGTTTGTTTTTTCCTGTGTTGGAGGGCTTCTTTTGGTTAGTTTTTTTTTCAAATAGAGTAGATTACCTTAAAGGTCACTATAGATGAAGCTTGTCCTGGTCCATGACCAACCATAAATGGAATAATTTCTTTCAGACATTATATTTTCAGAATACCTTTTGAGGGGCAGCCTCCAAGCAGGACTCTACATGATCTGTCAACCTGTATTTGACCTCAACCCTGCTACATTTCTAAAATGGACTGGTCCATCATTCAATTTCGGCAGTACCTCTTATTTTTTAAAGGGGTGTTTACTGAAAATTTACTGACAGAATAGCGAACAGTGCAGACCATGATCTTGGTCTGCACTGGTCACAAAGGCAAAATCACTTGCTGCCAGCTCGCTTAGAGTTAACTAAGCCCCATTAGTCTTTCCAAAAACATGTTATAGTGTGTGCAAAAAGATAGGGTGCAGTGAAATGTACTGTGTGGTATCTAATCTATCCACCAATTCTTCTGTGTATGCATCTACATGCTGCACTGCTTGGAGGCATTAACAAGAGCTGTCCGTAAGACGGCATGCTCGAATTTTCTCAGTGCTCGTCTCTGAATTAGAGCTTTGCCAGTAATAACTTTAACCAAAAAAAAAAAATCTAAGTTAAAAAGGGGCATAACTCTGTCAAAATTCAAATCAGAGTTATGGGGATTATTTCTCCTGGTGTAGACTTTGATAGTAAAATAACTATTCTAAGTTTCAAGTCAAAAGCTAAAATTGATAGTAACAGAGATATTTGACTTTATCAAAAATTTTAACCAAACAATTCTAAGTTAAAAAGGAGCATAACTCTGTCAAAATTCAAACAGAGTTATGGGGATTGTTTCTCCTGGTATAGACTTTGATAGTAAATAACTATTTAAGTTTCAGGTCAAAAGCTTTGATAGTAACAGAGATATTTGACTTTACCATAAATTTTAACCAATGGCGACGGCGACACTAGGGCAAGTGCAATAGCTCTACTTTTTCTTCGTAAAGTCGAGCTAAAAAGGGGTTCACACTTAAGAGGACAATTAAGAACAGCCATATTGTCAAGGTTTGCTTGTACTTCAAGTTTTAACATGTGGAAGTATTCATTTTAAAGAAATCATTATATTCTCACAAGTAATTTACTGCAATAATTCTACTTCACTAAAGTTTAAGGCAAAATCTCATGACAATCTAATACATGATTTTGGAAGATAATATGTGCAATGTACAATTGAAATTCTGGAGATAATATCACTTGCGCAACAATTGTCATATTGTGCAAAGATGCAAGAAGAGAATAAAATCTGTAAAAAGATGCAATTTTGCTTTAACCTTTAGCCTGCTGGCAGCAAGTGATTCTGCCTTTGCGACCAGTGCAGACCAAGATCAGGCTGCACATCCATGCAGTCTGATCATGGTCAGCACTGTTCGCTATTCAGTCAGTAAATTTTCAGTGAACACCCCTTCAAATTATAAATGGTACTGCCCAAATTGAAAGATGGACCAGTCCATTTTAGAAATTTAGCAGGTTAAAGGTTAATTTCTGTACTTTTCTTGAGCTACATATTTGTTTATGATTATTTTTACCATGATAATGTGAGTTCAATACTAGTTTAATATTGCTATAATTGAGTCAGAAAAAAAAAGATAATTTAGAAAATAATTATATTTTCCTAGCATGGAATTCCTTTGAGATCTTGTTACAGAGATCACATTAATTGAACAGGGTTCTCAACATGAAACAGAGCCTTACTTTCATGTTTAAATGCTTTATTTTTTATCATAACACATCTTTTAGGAATTGTAAAATTGGATTAGGAAAATGACATAAAAAGAAGGAAATATTGACAGATTCTGAAATAAGTAGCTGAATATTGTAGTGGGGTGTAATAGTCAGGTAGTGCCCTTATTTGGTATCATTCTTCTTAAAGTGCTCATACATTTAACATCATGTATGCTTTTAGATTGACTATTCAAAGAATTGGTAGAGCTAAATTGCACTCAACCCACGACTGTCTGTATATAGTTTTGGTTCAGTTTTTACATGTAAGCTGATATTTTAGTAACCATTAGAGGGAAGAGATTAAAACTTTACACATTTGTTCACTGTGATGATCCGACATATATTGCACAGGTTCTTGTAATTTTACTAAGTTATCTCCTTTTTTCAACATAGCAACTTTTGGTTAAGTTTTTGTATGTAATCTAGACTATCTCAGTACCAACGAATGGGAATGGATTGAAACTTCATACACTCGTTCACGTTGATGTTTTGACATCTACTGCACAAGTCACCTAACTCTGTTTTGCTTTTTCACAAAGTAATGCCCCTTTCTCAACTTAGCAACCTTTTAGTGTAATCTGTTGTTTCAATTAAGCATCATAGGTGGGGAAAGTTCTATGACTCACAATTGTTGTTCCTTTTATACAGGTTTATCTCTGTGTTTTTGTTATTGTAACTTTTTTAGTGAAAAGGCTAATAGTTATTCAGGTTACACAACTTCTCTACTCAGGGTAAAGGACCTCTCTACTCAGGGTAAAGGACCTCTCTACTCAGGTTACAGGACTTGTCTACTGAGGTTATAGGACTTCTCTACCCAGGATACAGGACTTCTCTACCCAGGATACAGGACTTCTCTACCCAGGTTACAGGACTGTCTACCCAAGTTACAGGACTTGTCTACCCAGGTTACAGGACTTCTCTACGCAGGATACAGGACTTCTCTACCCAGGTTACAGGACTTCTCTACCCAGGATACAGGACCTCTCTACCCAGGTTACAGGACTTCTCTACCCAGAATACAGGACTTGTCTACTGAGGGTATAGGAGTTCTCTACCGAGGGTATAGGACTTCTCTACCCAGGATACAGGACTTCTCTACCCAGGTTACATTACTTCTCTACCCAGGATACAGGACTTCTCTACCCAGGTTATAGTGCATTTCTACCCAGGTTACAGGACTTCTCTACCCAGGATACAGGACCTCTCTACCCAGGTTACAGGACTTCTCTACCCAGGATACAGGACCTCTCTACCCAGGATACAGGACTTCTCTACCCAGGTTACAGGACTTCTCTACCCAGGATACAGGACTTCTCTACCCAGGATACAGGACCTCTCTACCCAGGTTACAGGACTTCTCTACTAAGGTTACAGGACGTCTCTTTTTTTAGGGTATAGGACTTCTCTACCCAGGGTACAGGACTTCCGTACCCGAATACAGGACTTCTCTACCCAGGTTACAGGACTTCCCTACTCATGTTAAAGGACTTCTCTACTGAGGTTATAGGACTTCTCTACCCGGGATACAGGACTTCTCTACCCAGGTTACAGGACTTCTCTACCCAGGTTACAGGACTTCTCTACCCAGAATACAGGACTTGTCTACTGAGGGTATAGGAGTTCTCTACCGAGGGTATAGGACTTCTCTACCCAGGATACAGGACTTCTCTACCCAGGTTACATTACTTCTCTACCCAGGATACAGGACTTCTCTACCCAGGTTATAGTGCATTTCTACCCAGGTTACAGGACTTCTCTACCCAGGATACAGGACTTCTCTACCCAGGATACAGGACTTCTCTACCCAGGTTATAGTGCATTTCTACCCAGGGTATAGGACTTCTCTACCCAGGTTACAGGACTTCTCTATTCAGGTTATAGTACATTTCTACCCAGGATACAGGACTTCTCTACCCAGGTTATAGTACATTTCTACCCATGTTACAGGACTTGTCTACCCAGGATACAGGACTTTGCTACCCAGGTTATAGTGCATTTCTACCCAGGGTATAGGACTTCTCTACCCAGGATACAGGACTTCTCTCCCCAGGTTATAGTGCATTTCTACCCAGGGTATAGGGCTTTTCTACCCAGGTTACAGGACTTCTCTACCCAGGATACAGGACTTCTCTACCCAGGTTATAGTGCATTTCATCCCAGGGTATAGGACTTCTCTACCCAGGTTACAGGACTTCTCCATTCAGGTTATAGTATATATCTACCCAGGATACAGGACTTCTCTCCCCAGGTTATAGTGCATTTCTACCCAAGGTATAGGGCTTTTCTACCCAGGTTACAGGACTTCTCTACCCAGGATACAGGACTTCTCTACCCAGGTTATAGTGCATTTCATCCCAGGGTATAGGACTTCTCTACCCAGGTTACAGGACTTCTCCATTCAGGTTATAGTATATATCTACCCAGGATACAGGACTTCTCAACCCAGGTTAGAGTACATTTCTACCCAGGGTATAGGACTTCTCTACCCAGGATACAGGACTTCTCTATCCAGGTTACAGGACTTCTCTACCCTGGATACAGGATTTCTCTATCCAGGATACAGGACTTCTCTACCCAGGATACAGGACTTCTCTACCCAGGTTATAGTGCATTTCCACCCAGGGTATAGGACTTCTCTACCCAGGTTACAGGACTTCTCTACCAAGGTTACAGGACTTCTCTATTCAGGATATAGTACATTTCTACCCAGGATACAGGAATTCTCTACCCAGGTTATAGTACATTTCTACCCAGGATACAGGACTTCTCTATTCAGGTTATAGTACATTTCTACCCAGGATACAGGAATTCTCTACCCAGGTTATAGTACATTTCTACCCAGGATACAGGACTTCTCTACCCAGGTTATAGTGCATTTCTACCCAGGATACAGGACTACTCTACCCAGGTTATAGTGCATTTCTACCCAGGATACAGGACTTCTCTATTCAGGTTATAGTACATTTCTACCCAGGATACAGGACTTCTCTACCCAGGTTATAGTACATTTCTACCCAGGATACAGGAATTCTCTACCCAGGTTATAGTACATTTCTACCCAGGATACAGGACTTCTCTACCCAGGTTATAGTACATTTCTACCCAGGATACAGGACTACTCTACCCAGGTTATAGTGCATTTCTACCCAGGATACAGGACTTCTCTATTCAGGTTATAGTACATTTCTACCCAGGATACAGGAATTCTCTACCCAGGTTATAGGACTTCTCTACTCAGGTTACAGGACTTCTCTACCCAGGATACAGGACTTCTCTACCCAGGTTATAGTGCATTTCTACCCAGGGTATAGGACTTCTCTACCCAGGTTACAGGACTTCTCTATTCAGGTTATAGTACATTTCTACCCAGGAAACAGGACTTCTCTACTCAGGCTACAGGACTTCTCAACCCAGGTTACATGACTTCTCTACTTAGGGTATAGGATTTTTCTTCTCAGGTTATAGGACTTCTCTACCCAGGTTATGGTACATTTCTACCCAGTTTATAGGACATTTCTTCCCAGGGTACAAGACTTCTCTACCCAGGTTATAGGACTTCTCTACTCAGGTTATAGGACTTCTCTACCTAGGTTATAGTACATTTCTACCCAGGTTATAGGACATTTCTACCCAGGGTACAGGACTTCTCTACTCAGGTTATAGGATTTTCTTCTCAGGTTATAGGACATCTCTACCCAGGTTATACTACATTTCTACCTAGGTTTTAGGACATTTCTACCCAGGGTACAGGACTTCTCTACTCAGGTTATAGGACTTTTCTTCTCAGGTTATAGGACTTCTCTACCCAGATTATAGTACATTTCTACCAAGGTTATAGGACATTTCTACCCAGGGTACAGGACTTCTCTACTTGGGTTACAGGACTTCTCTATCCAGGTTATAGGACTTCTCTACCCAGGATATAGGACTTCTCTACCCAGGTTATAGGACTTGTCTACTGAGGTTATAGGACTTCTCTACCCAGAGTAAAGGACCTCTCTACCTAGGTTACAGGACTTGTCTACTGAGGTTATAGGACTTTTCTACCCAGGTTACAGGACTTCTCTATCCAGGTTATAGGACTTCTCTACCCAGGGTAAAGGACCTCTCTACCCAGGTTACAGGACTTGTCTACTGAGGTTATAGGACTTCTCTACCCAGGTTACAGGACTTCTTTACCCAGGATACAGAACTTCTCTACCCAGTTTATGGGACATTTCTACCCAGGGTATAGGACTTCTCTACTTAGGATACAGGACTTCTCTACCCAGGTTATAGGACATTTCTACTCAGGTTACAGGACTTCTCTACCCAGGTTACAGGACATTTCTACTCAGGTTACAGGACTTCTCTACCCAGGCTACAGGACTTCTCTACTCAGGCTACAGGAGTCTAAACTCAGGTTACCCAGGTTACAGGACTTTTCTACTTAGGTTACAGGATGTCTCTACCCAGGTTATAAGACATTTTTACTCAGGATACAGGACTTCTCTACCCAGGTTACTGGACTTCTCTACTGAGGTTATAGGACTTCTCTACTCAAGTTACAAGACTTCTATACCCAGGGGACAGGATTTTTCTACTCAGGTTATAGGACTTCTCTACCCAGGGTACAGGACTTCTATACTCAGGGTATAGGACTTCTCTACCCAGGTTACAGGACTTCCCTACCCAGGTTACATGACTTCTCTACCAAGGTTACTTCTCTACCCAGGTTACAGGACTTCTCTACCCTGGTTACATGACTTTTCTACTCAGGTTATAGGACCTCTCTACCCAGGTTACAGGACTTTTCTACTCGGGGTATAGGAAATCTCTACCCAGGTTACAGGACTTCTCTATTCAGGTAATAGGACTTCTCTACCCAGGTTACAGGACTTCTCTACTCAGGTTATAGGACATTTCTACCCAGGGTACAGGACTTCTCTACTTCTATACCCATTTTACAGGACTTTTCTACTCAGGTTATAGGACTTCTCTACCCAGGTTACATGAGTTCTCTACCCAGGCTACAGGACTTCTCTACCCAGATTACAGGACTTCTCTATCCAAGTTACAGGACTTCTCTACCCAGGTTACAGGACTTCTCTACCCAGGTTACAGGACTTTCCTACTCAAGTTATATGACTTCTCTACCCAGATTACAGGACTTCTCTTTTTTTAGGGTATAGGACTTCTCTACTCAGGTTACAGGACTTCTCTACCCAGGGTACAGGACTTCTGTACCCAGGTTACAGGACTTCTCTACCCAGGTTATAGGACTTCTCTACCCAGGGTACAGGATTTCTCTACTCACAGTATAGGACTTCTCTACCCAGGTTATAGGACATCTCTACTCAGGGTACAGGACTTCTCTACTCAGGTTACAGGACTTCTCTACTCAGAGTATAGGACTTGTTTACTTAGTTTACATGACTTCTCTACCCAGGGTACAGAACTATTTTTTATTTGGGTTACACAACTTCTTTATGGATAAAGGACTTCTACTTGGGGTATAGGCCTTAAGGACTTGTTTATTCCAGTTACAGGACTTGTCTACTCAGGTTACAGGAAGAGTTTACTTGGGTTACAGGACTTCCATACTCAAGAGTATAGGACTTGTTTACTTAGGTTTCAGAACGTCTGTCCTCAGGGTTTAGAAGTTGTTTTCTCATCTCTACTCAGGGTATAGGACTTTTCTACACAGGTTACAGGACTTATAGTCTTGGGTTACAGAACTTCTCTACTCAGATCAAAGGACTTTTCTACCCAGGTTATAGGACTTCTTTAGCCAGGTTACAGGGCTTCTCTCTAGGACTTGTCTGTTTCAAGTTATAGAACTTGTTTACTGGGGTATCAGGACTTCACAACTCAGGGTTTTGGACTTCTCTCCAGGACTGGTCAACTCAGGTTACAGGACTTGTCTATTCAGGGCATTGGCCTTGTCTGCTCTGGTTACTTGACTTGTCAATGCAGATTAAGTTTAATGTTTCTGGGTCATCTTTGATTATTTAGCCTATTTTGCCTGTAATCCACAAACTTCACAGCATGATTGCCTTTTGACAGTATATGACCCTCATGTGCTGGGGTCAGTAGGTCAAAGTCAAAGGTTATAAAGATCTTGGACCTGAAAATGGGAAAGGCTATCAATGAGAGGCATACATGTTGCATAAACAACTCTTGTTTCACCTTGTCTAAGTGTTGATGGGTCCCATTATGTTTCATGACCTTAGGTCAAATATATTATAAAATGTGTGACACAAACTTATGCCCTTCTTTGCATATTTTTGTCTAAGTCAAGGGCCATTACTCTGATCTGGCTGTGTGAAATTCCAATTAAGACACCAGGTGCACAACTTCACATGCTGAATGACAATCCAGTGAGGTTTTATGACTCTGGGTCAAATACATTTTGATATATAATATTTGCACAGATGGATGGACAGGCATATGGACAAGGGCATTTCTAACAGATCCCCAACAATTCTGCGGGCAATGGAAGGCCAGCCAAAAATGTTTACGGTTTATATTGGGTATAAAATATTATGCCAAGATCAGAGGGCATGATGGGATAAGACATGTCAGACTGTGCAGTTTCAAAGTTCTTTGATATTTCATGCAATTTTTTTTATCAAAAATATTCCAAAATGTACAAGACTAAGCCCTATGCATAGTTTGCTGCTGATATTATAGTAGTAATAAACTTCTTTAGGTGTATTTCGCAGTAAGTAATGACACAGTAAGCATCACTGCCCTCCAGATATGTATCATTTTTGTTGCATATATAAGTACACATCAAGTCAGACATTTTATCTTGCCTTGTACTAACATTACAAATGCTAATAAGTAATATAATTCCATCTGTATTTCCTTAAACTTTTATTTTAATAAACTGATTCATTACTTCTTTATATATTTTTTTTGAAATATGAACTAGTATATATATATATATATATTTTTTTGGGTTGGATTTAACGTCGCACCGACACATGATAGGTCATATGGCGACTTTCCAGCTTTAATGGTGGAGGAAGACCCCAGGTGCCCCTCCGTGCATTATTTCATCACGGGCGGGCACCTGGGTAGAACCACCGACCTTCCGTAAGCCAGCTGGTTGGCTTCCTCACATGAAGAATTCAACGCCCCGAGTGAGGCTCGAACCCACATCGATGAGGGGCAAGTGATTTGAAGTCAGCAACCTTAACCACTCGGCCACGGAGGCCCCTTAACTAGTATATTAACAGAGCAAGAGGGAACCTGAAGTAAACAATAATAGGCATATTCAAAGACAGTTTGCCAGTAATTTGTCTTCATAACCAATTCTACATCAGTTACAATGCACTTATGTGACCCTTTTTTTTGTACTCATTTTATATTTTTTATTTTTAAGCTGAAAAAGAGAACAAAGCTGCTTACAAGGAAACTTCCATTAAGCTGAAAAAAATACCAAGTTTTTTTTTTAATCAAGATATAGGTAAGAAATGAATTCCCATGCATAATTACAATACTATCGCATCTATGACTGAAATAGACATGCTGTGCATTTTTAGCAGTGGCAAAAATAAGAAAACATACATGGTAATATTAGCATGCAATGTCGATTGTGCTGCGGATTGCATAAATTGAAAATTACAAGATACTGAATTCAAAAGATTCTGAGGCATTTTATCCCATACATTCAAACCGTAGTATCAAATCTCAACATTAAAACACTATGTTCCCACCCAATACATTTGCAGCTAATGTGTAAAAAGCTTTTCATTAGGTATCTTTAACACTTCAAACCATAGAAGATTACTGGAAATAAAAGTTTGTACAAGTTAAGCTGAAAAAAGAAATATTTCAGATACAGAATAATAAAAATATTTACAGACATAAAAGAAGAAATGCTAGTAAAATCTCTATCTGGTTTAATGAAACAATGGATAGTGAAATATAAATGTGAATTTATATTGGAAATTTCAATATTCTGAGCTTCCAAAATTTAAATATTCCTTACTAAGAATAAGTTATTTTATACTAAAAGGGAAATACATCAAAGGCAAAGTTAAAATACTACTAATGAAAAACAAGGAGTTCATAATCATATTCTACAATTAAAATTTATATAGTAATATGAGCCTCGCCATGAGAAAACCAGCATAGTGGCTTTGCGACCAGCATGGATCCAGACCAGCCTGCGCATCCACGCAAAGTCTACTGGAATTAGAGAAACTGTTAGCGAACAGCACGGATCCTGACCAGACTGCGCAGGCTGGTCTAGATCCATGCTGGTCGCAAAGCCACTATGTTGGTTTTCTCACGGCGCGGCTCGTATATTAACAAGGGAAAAATCTTCAAAAACACAATTTTCAAAGAGGAAAAGAAACTTCTTGCTGTAATAAATTTGAAACAAAAAATCTTTAAAAATTGCATCAGAGACACAACAATTGTTCTTCAACTACTTTTAAATTTACCTTAACAGTATTTTCACTATCATTACGTAAAAAGACAGTTGTGAAGTGTGGGGGTTGGGAAAGTGTAAAATGAAGGTTGGGTTGATTGTGTGAAGTTGAGGGATAGGCATGATGTCACAACAGGTGACTGTACAAACAGCAAGTGCTCATGGTGAGAAACATATAATTAAAAAATAAAACTTCACAACAGACATGTGTTAAAGTTATATCATCACCTTCCTTGAACTGATACGGTAAAGTTAATTTTAAACTTTTTTTCTGACTGTAAAGCAAATACTTTACCCTTTCGGCTTGAAAAAAGTAGTTCATTATTTGATTTTCAAGCAAAAAAGCACAACCAAAGCAGTTTCAGTCATTTACAACCATTTTGCCTCTTCTGTAAAGAGCTGAAAATAGCACTCACCATCTTTGTCTAAATATGACAATGTTTTAATACACCTGTGTATTGCTTGGCAGCACAATCTCTTACACAGACATACTTTTGCTTCTGTGTAGCACAAACTGACACCTTAATAATATAATTTAGTATCTCAAATCCCTCTTGTTTCATTTCCTAGCCATCCTAGGCCTGCTCTTAGGAGGCAAAGAGGGAAGTTTACTAAAAAAAGTCATACCTGAGAAGTAGAATGTTTTAACTCCAGATTACTCGTGTGAAATCTTGGATTAGATTTATGTTACCAAAAAGAAATGAGCCGTGCCATGAGAAAACCAACATAGTGGCTTTGCGACCAGCATGGATCCAGACCAGCCTGCGCATCCGCGCAGTCTGGTCAGGATCCATGCTGTTCGCTAACAGTTTCTCTAATTGCTATAGGCTCTGAAAGCGAACAGCATGGATCCTGACCAGACTGCGCAGATGCGCAGGCTGGTCTGGATCCATGCTGGTCGCAAAGCCACTATGTTGGTTTTCTCAAGGTGCGGCTCAAATATTATTTCTGATGGACCTTGATCTTACATATGTCACAGCATGCAACAGTATTCTTTAATGAAGATCAGCTCCATCAAAAAACTGTTTTTGAATCGTTAGAGGCATATTTTAAAAGGATGGATGCTGCAAACCAGGTCTAACTCAATTCATGAGAAGTTGTTTCAAGGTTTTATATTTTTAGCTTTGGTGGTCCCTAAAGAGGCTGCCCATGCGGCAGAACCATTTGAAAAAAAAATTGACAGAGGGTTATACAAAGATGCTACAGACCAAGTTTGGGGAAGATCCACCAACTGGTTCATAAGAAGCTATTTCAAGTTTAGGTGGCCCCTAAAATTGGCCAAGATGCACCATTTGCATAAAACTGAGAGGTCAATACAAATGTGCTATGGCCCAAGTTTGATGAAGATCATTCACATTTTTAATGGAAGAAGCTGATTAAAGGATTTTCTATTTTTAGCTCTGGTAACCCCTAAAAGGGGTCTCATGGGATCATTTGAAATTTATTAGGTCACTTTAAATCTGCCTTTACCAATATTATTTTCCAAATCAGATAGTTTGAGAAACTATGCATCGATTCTTTTGTCCCAATTTGGCAGTAGCTAACTCTTAACCAGTTAAAATCCATAAGGCATTTATTCTACAAAACCTTTTCTTAATATATATACAAGTAAAAAATTAGAAGACGCCAGTTAAAATGAAAATTTCTTTATTCATTAAAAACCTTAAGGTATTAACATACAAGTCTAGATAGAACATAAATTTTGGTAGAAAAGTACTCGATGAGCACTATTATATGGGATAAAATAGCTACAAACAGGTCACGCATTACAGCTACAAATATAATAAAACTTTATACATACAGTACAGATTAAACCTGAACTTTTTCATACATACTCTGTGAAGCAAGTTTCATTGCAATCCAGTTTTTCTGGATTTATAGGTAAGTTTTCCTTCAATCTAACTTTGACAAAAATACATTTAATTGCTATCAAACTGTTGGATAAGCTATAATTTTTCATCATTAATTCTTGAAAACAGGAAAATAAGTCAACCTAGAAATATTGTAATATTCATGGCCACTTCTATGGAATAAAATCTTTGTGTGTTCCGTTCAATACGTTTTTTTTTGTTTTTTTTGTTAAAGTGTCTTTTTTGTACATTTCTTTACTAAAGTTCCCAAAAACATAATTCCTTTTCTAGCAATGAAACGAGGCAACGCAAAATGCAAATTCACGTCAGCATGTTTACCCCGGAGTGAATAAATCCAACACAGACATACTGAATTAATCACCTCCTACGTGGCAACACACTGACAATAAGAATAAATATTCTTTAAATAGGTATTAATACACTCTCCTTACGTTTTCTACAAAAAAATGTTAACTTACTACATATTACACATTGCAAAGTATGGGTACTGTACAACAACTGATGGAGGTTTTAAGATTTAGCATTTTTCCAGTATCAATAATTTCATTGGAAGTCATCAAAAATACATTTAAAAGGTTGAAGACTACCACCAATAAAATCTGAAGCATCCATATAAATTTCTTTCAAAATAATAGGTAATTTAAAAAAAAGTCCGTTAAATGTACACATGATGAACAAATATCAGATAATATCATTCGAGTACTTCATATCATAATTTGTGATGATTATACTGTAAAAGACAATATTAAAATTTCATAGGAAGAAAAATTGAGCCGTGCCATGAGAAAACCAACATAGTGGGTTTGCGACCAGCATGGATCCAGACCTGCCTGCGCATCTGCGCAGTCTGGTCTGGATCCATGATGTTCTCTTTCAAAGTCTATTACAATTAAAGAAACTGTTAGCGAACAGCATGGATCCTGACCAGACTGCGCAGATGCGCAGGCTGGTCTGGATCCATGCTGGTCGCAAACCCACTATGTTGGTTTTCCCATGGCATGGCTCAAATGAGTTTCGAGTCCTTTTAAAACAAAAGATGCAATGTGCAACGAACAGGTCGTGTAGAGACCATCTTTGAACTATGTATATTCATCAAAATGTGAAGGTCCAATATCTCTCTCTATATATATATATATATCAAGTGCATGCCTTCATTTTAATAAATTTATACATCAGTAATTATGTACAAGGAATAAAACATGAAAAATTCATAATTTATCATCTATAAATACACAAGTCCATGTATTAATATGTAAAATGTAAATATTCTACAACTTGCATTGGGGAAATTGCAAACATTTGAACATTTTTTTAACATGAAAGCAAAACATACATGATTCTTTAGAAAAAATGCTCAACTTGTGTTTTTGTAATGTATAAATACAGTACTCTTTCCCCTCATTTTAGCCAATGTTATAGCCCCCACCCCCTCCCAATTTTGTGTGCATATGAACAAAGAATATACCATAATCCCTACTAGATACCAACAAAGACTGGGGAACAGGGATGTACTATAACCCCTACCTAGGTACCAGCAAAGACTTGGGAACCAGGCTGTACCATAACCACCACCTAGGTACCAGCAAAGACTTGGGAACCAGGCTGTACCATAACCACAACCTTGGTACCAGCAAATACTGGAGTACAGAACTATACTGTAACCACTTTTAAGACTGGAAACCGAACTGTACCATAACCACTACCTAGGTACCAGCAAAGAGCAAGCTCTAAATGTAAAGTTAAGAGGTCACCCTAGAACAAAATAACACAATTGATAGTTATTTTTATGCAAAAACATGTGTCTCTCCCTCAACTGTTCGTCACAGCACAAACATTAGAAACATGTAACCAATGTGAAATGGGAGTTTAATCTTCGATTTCCGATTATGACCTTGACCTTAAATTTACATGCTTGAAAGTTGCACTGCACATCATCTTGCGGCAGCAAATATTTGTACCCTGTAGTATAATAATCATTCTGGGTAAAGAAGTTGTTACCCAGATATGAAATTCTTCACTGATTTTACTGAACATTAAAATGTGTGTTCATAAATCACAAAAATTTTCATGGAAAAAAAAAATCATAGAACTTGCAAAAAATTATTATTTTTTGTCTATTTGAACTTTCAGCTCAGTGTATGACCCTGGCATTGACTACTGTAGGTGCTGCATGTTGTCATATTATGAAAAACACTTGTGCGAAGTGACCCAAAGAGTGGAGGCATAAACATGACATGAACAGTGAACCATTTATAGTTTATATCACATCATAGTTTTAAGGAACATGTATTGTTATTATATACAAGATACATTTTTGATTTGTGTCAATACTCAAATAGTAGTTGTTGTTTTTTTACTATACAATATATTGGGAAAATGCACAGAATATTTTCATGACTTGTAAACAAATCCATAGGCAAGTCACCACACTAAAGTGCCCAACACCAAAATTTCATAGAGCACATACAACCCCCATAGTGAAGAGTATGTACAGAAAGCCAGTCTGACATTTGAGCCATGCCATGAGAAAACCAACATAGTGCGTTTGCGACCAGCATGGATCCAGACCAGCCTGCGCATCCACGCAGTCTGGTCAGTATCCATGCTGTTCGTTAACAGTTTCTCTATTTCCTATAGGCCTTGAAAGCGAACAGCATGGATCCTGACCAGACTGCACGGATGCGCAGGCTCGTCTGGATCCATGCTGGTATCAAACGCAATATGTTGGTTTTCACATGACGTGGCTCATATAAGGGTATCAAAGTTCCGTAACCTTATACAAAAATATCCTTAATAATAGTTATGCTGCATAACCAATCTGACTCCCTTAACAGAATAAAATTCCGGATGTATACACAATCTTGACATTAAGACTTCAAACCAAATGAAAAATATTTTCAAAAACTTCTTACTCGTTCTACATTTTTAAAAAAAAAAAATTTAAATTTAAATCTAAAAGGGGATATTCCTTGGTTTGTCTTCAAAAAAATTAAGTCACTGACAAATTTCTCCATGATTGCAGAATCTAATAAAGAATCAAAAGAATCATTTATAAAATAGCTGTATTATTTTACAAAAAGTAACACTAATTCTACTGGTATTATACTAAACCTGGTAATTATGCAATAAATAGGGCCAATGCAAATACTTGTGGAATGTATAAGAAAAGTATATCCTAATACATTTTGCAATAAATAGATAATTATGTCAAGCTGTGTTGGTAAGAATAAACTGTTCATTCAATTCTCAAAATCCTAACATCACAACTGAAGACCTATGGTTGACGATAAATGAAAACACCAGAACATCTTATTATTTTCTGATGTCTTTTGTGAACACCAAATAGTCCTGATAAAAAAATTGTTGGCACTTTAAACATATGTGGGGAAAACCCCCAGTTTCTCTTAATCTCTGTTTCTTTTTTTTTTTTTTACAAAACGTAACATAAGAAATGCAGAGAGAATTTCTTTTTATTTTAAAACTCTTTTGTTCATTAAATCATAAATCCTAACTAGAATATTATCCTCCTCAATCAGTTAAATGGTATTTGTTTGTCATTTACCACAATGTCACAAAAAGTGTACACAAGCCTATTAAAGTGAATAGGATTGGAAAACAAAGATGTGTAAAGTGTACAAAAACTAATGTCATTCTGGCATGCACAAACAGCAAGCATATGATGTTTTATGAACTTGGAATTTGTAATCCAGTGCTATTTCCAACAACATCAAAGTAAGAACACAAAATCTTAAAAACATCAGGCGCTATCATCTTACTCCCTTTTATGTAGAGACTTGCAGGGGCACTTTTTCCATATTTACTGATGTGTCAGCTATATCAGTTTTTATTTTGTTTGGTTTAACGTCACACCGACACAATTATAGGTCATATGGCGACTTTCCAGCTTTGATGGTGGAGGAAGACCCAAGGTGCCCCTCTGTGCATTATTTCATCACAAATGGGCACCTGGGTAGAACCAAAGACCTTCTGCAAACCAGTTAGCTATAACAGACCTACAGACATAAATGAGCCATGCCATGGGAAAACCAACATAGTGGCTTTGCCACCAGCATGGATCCAGACCAGCCTGCGCATCCACGCAGTCTGGTCAGGATCCATGCTGTTCGCTAACAGTTTCTCCAATCCCAATAGGCTTTAAAAGCGAACAGCATGGATCCTGACCAGACTGCGCGGATGCGCAGGCTGGTCTGGATCCATGCTGGTCGCACACCCACTATGTTGGTTTTCTCATGGCACGGCTCAAATCACTTTAAGGCATATGTCCTCTACATAGTTTTAATGATTTATCAGTCTGTTCAATCATTAAGCAAAACTCATTACAGTTCAGACAGTGCTGTTCCAAAATTGTGTCTAGTAATCATGATAACCAAAGGTCTGAAACATTAGTAACTAATCACTTCCCTTTTTTACCCTGTTTCTTCCTTAATATGAAACCCTAAAAGGCACATCAAATCTCCAGTGGACTTATGACAAAAAATTTATCTCTACTGAGTTATGTAATGACACTGAGATTTTTATGTATAATTTGTTCGCTAATTTCATATAAAACTGGATACTGGTATCCTCATTCCCAAAGGAGGCTCATTTTCATTAGAAAATAATGCCCTTAAACAATGCCTTCCTAAAATAGGCTCTCAACTGAATATGTTAGCACTCAAACAGGTAAAATTACTGAAACCACTTCATCAAATTAATTCAAGCAGAGCTGATCATCATGAAATTTCAATACCGTAAAGTTTTTGTTTTGTTTATTAAGTCATCACTGCATTTCAGAAATCTAGATTTACAACAAGGCTGAAATCACTTGAGCACTTGACGATTACGTAATATTCCAGGTAAACACAGGAAGGAAATAAAAAACAAAACACATTAAAGAACTCTAATGCTAAAATATCAGCATATATAACCTGAATATAAATGTTTTATTCTATACATTGAGCGGCACCATGAGAAAACCAACATGGTGCATTTGCCACCAGCATGAATCCAGACCAGCCTGCGCATCCGCGCAGTCTGGTCATGATCCATACTGTTTGCTTTCAAACCCTATTGCAATTAGAGAAACTGTTAACGAACAGTATGGATCCTGACCAGTCAGCGCGGATGCGCAGGCTGGTCTGGTTCCATGCTGGTCGCAAATGCACTATGTTGGTTTTCTTATAATGCCGCTCAATTATTATACTTTGAACTAAATCCATACAAACTATACGGTATGTGTATTTTGAACTTCTTGAGTTTTATTTTGTTTCACTTTGATGAAACAAACTTTGATCACATGGTTTCTCATTATTTGAGACCGACTAAGCTTTGATGACAAGACCATTCTAATTTAAGAGATGCTCTTGAATGCATTTTTAAACAAGAGCTGTCGGAGGACAGCAACGCTCGACTATTCAACAGCCTTGTCAATTGAATGAATACAAATGTTGAAAAAGGGGCATAATTTTGTAAAATGCAAAGTAGAGGTATTGAACCTCTGTACTGCATGTCATATCATGACAGTGAACAAGTGTGTGAAGTTTCAATCCTTTCCGATTTGTAGATACTGAGATACCAGCTTACATACAAAAACTTAACAAAAAACTGCAAAGTCAAAGGGGCATAATTTTGTAAAAATGCCAAGTAGAGTTATGGGACCTTCACAGTGCATGTTAGATCATGACAGTGAACAAGTGTGTGAAGTTTCAATCCATTCCAATTAGTGGATACTGAGATATCAGATTACATACAAAAATTTAACCAAAAACTGCTAAGTCAAAAAAGGGGCATAATTTTGAAAAAAAAGAGAGCAGAGTTATGGGACTTGCTTAGTGCATGTCAGATCATGATAGTGAACAAGTATGTGAAGTTTCAATCCATTCCCATTAGTAAGTACTGAGATACCAGCTTACATACAAAACCTTAACCAAAAATTTCTAAGTCGAAAAAGGGGCATAATTTTGTAAAAAAGCAAAATAGAGTTATGGAACCTGTGCAATGTAAGTCAGTTTGTCACAGTGATTAAGTGTGTGAAGTTTCAATCCATTCCCACAAGTGGTTACTGAGATACCAGCTTACATACAAAACCTTAACCAAAATCGGGACGCGGACGCCGACGCGGACGCCGACGCATGGGCGAGTGCAATAGCTCACTATTCTATGAATAGTCGAGCTAAAAAACATTTGTTAAATACTGAACAATCGAGGTAATTCCCTGATTTATAGCCGCTATCATTATAATCCTGATTTCTTGTCAAAAGTCTTGATCTGCACTTTTTTTTAACTGGAACAGCATCCAAGAAAAAATCTTTCTCCATGCAAGATATTGTTTTAAATGTGTATGCTAGGCTATATATGTATATAAATTGGTATATAAATTGCACATGATTTTCACTATGAGCTGCGTTGTAATATCCTGAATGTCTAATGATATGAGAAATACATATGAGCCGTGCCATGGGAAAACCAACATAGTGGGTGTGCGACCAGCATGGATCCAGACCAGCCTGCGCATCCGCGCAGTCTGGTCAGGATCCATGCTGTTCGCTAACAGTTTCTTTAATTCCAATAGGCTTTAAAAGCGAACAGCATGGATCCTGACCAGACTGCGCGGATGCGCAGGCTGGTCTGGATCCATGCTGGTCGCACACCCACTATGTTGGTTTTCCCATGGCACGGCTCATATATGAGCATAGCAACAAGAGGGTATAAAATGGCGGGTAATTTTATTACAACAAAATGCGTACACCATTTACAATGCTTATTGCTTGTCAACTCTGCTACCACATGAAATACTAAAAGCACTATAACACTGATCTAAGGGGGGTAACTGTTTTTTTTTTCTTGCACTGATCTGAAACCGAACTTAAAAATAAAGTAATAAACATAGAGGGCACTTTCTCAGTTTTACACTTTTGATTGATTTACTAAATAAGCAGATTAATTTATCAAAACTTCATCACTTTCCCTGACAGACGTTTCTTATTTCTCACCAACATTTTGTCTTATTCACAAATCTGTATTTCTTGATTATTTTGCCAGACCCAATAGTCTTATAATTTCTTTGAACTGCTTCACGAAAAAAGAATGATGGCATTACAGTCACTAAAAAAATATAAAAAAGTTAAATTTGTTATTAATGCACAGCTGCAGTCAATGGTTTGTAAAAATGTTAATCATCTCCATATTAAATCCATAAATGAAATGTGAACATAAAACACATGCAGAGAGTTCACAGATTAGTAGTTGTTTCTGAGTTATGGGCAATGTCGGGTGATGCGAGCGGGCTCGTTGGCTGTCCACTGTGCTGCTTCTGAAACTTGGAACTCTGGAAAGAGTGAATGCTTCGCACAGAGGTTAGACTATGACTGTCGTACCTTGTGTCCAGCCCCATGCGGAAAGCGTTAACTACTCGGATCTGAAATGCATAAAATTGGGTAAAAACACAAAACACAATCTAAAATTACAACATAAAAAAATGCAAGCATGGTGAATGGATAACAGATTTGCTAATGGAGATATGCAAAAATGTAGAAAATCAAAGAATAAAAAAAACTACAACAAAAGGTAAATTTTATATTGACACACAATGGATAAATGGTTAAACGGATGACTGTGGGTATAATGCCATACAATTTAGTAAAACAATCAGGATACATATATATACCAGTAACACTACAGGCATAAAACACATGTGTAACTCATTAATTTGATTTGCAAAAAAAAAAATCTTTAAAAAAGCCTGCAACTGAGAACAAAAAGGGAGTGAAAGATCAAGCATATGAAGAAAACAGAAAAGAACAACAGCAGTTTATGACATGTGATAGAAAACTATTTTATGTATGGTTTCAGTTCAACTACAACACAGTGAGAAAAAAGAAAATATTCCATAGCTGACCCCCCAAAAAAACAATGAGATATTTGACAAGCAAGAGGCCCTGAGTGCCAGTCCCACTAACCTATTCAGATTTTTTAGTTTCTTAATGTGCTGTAAACTTACAGATTGCCAAGGGATAAGTTTGCATGATTTCCATAAAGCATTTGAAGTCTTGAAAATGTCTCTACGATAACCCAAAATGAGCCGCGCCATGAGAAAACCAACATAGTGCATTTGTAAGTTTTAGATATCGAGTTTCAACTGTATTTACAACTAAAGGGGGATGGTGGTGTTATAGGAAGTATAATTTTGAATCCCTATATCTTATGGATACCTTTGGTTGAATTCCATCCTCTATTTTAGTTCTTGAGAAGTCTGCACTTAAGGGGCTTCACTCGTGTCCCCTAGTGGGGGGCTGTCATTTGTAATTTTGAATGGTTAACACTAGATAATGCTTCCAATCAAAGTGACTTCAATCCAGTACTTCTCTTAAAAGATGCAGTAGAAGAAAACATTAATGTACAGACAGAGTGTCAAATAATGTGCCACATAATTCCAATTGCTCACCATGGTCCTTCATACTCTATCCAGACTTTTTTATTGTGTGTGTGTGTTCGAGCAAGTGCAGTAGGGGCCTAAAAGTAATATTATGTAACTTGTACAATTTCTTAAAAAAAATTTTTTTTTTAAAGCACAATATTATTACCATGAAAATAAAAGTAAAGAAAATAAGCTGCTGTTTTAATGTGCAGAAAAAGCAAATAAAGCTGTGTCTAGATCTATATTTTTTTCTCTCAAAAAATAAGAATTTCAGCTATAAGGAAGTAAACTGCACTGAAATGAAGCACTAAGTATTGAACGCTTCTCTTGACAGATGTGTTACCAAGACATTCTAGACCGCAAACAACTTAAAAGTATGTCAATAGACAACATTTGCACGTCAAGAGAAAGTAATCATTTGTTGGTATCGAGTCTATTTTTTCCCTCTCTAAATAGCACAGGGATCACAAGAAATTAACGGAAATCAGAGCTTCATAATGTCTAGACAAACCTATCATTGCTGGTACAATAAGTGGTATTAGACCTTTTATAGAATCTATATAAAGGTGACGCAACAAGTGTAGAATACGTGGAATCAGAGAATAACAATAAAATACAATGAACAATAAGGAAGAAATCAATAGAAAACATGTCAAATCAGAACTTAATATTCTCTTAGATAATACTGTAGCTATAGTAGGAAACAGTATCACAACTGTATTGTCCCTTGATAATAGAGATAGTTTACTGGTAGAAAAAACATGTTAGGAGAACACCATGAACCAAAGGAGGGTACTGCTAGGAAAGAAATGGTATCAAGTGACTAAACTCTTTGTTGGTAGAAAACTGAGGGTATCGAAACATTTTATTCTATACAACCATAGTCAATTATTTGTTGAAGGCAAACAATCTCAAAGCACTATTTTCTATACCACCTAGGCAAGTTTCTAGGAAAGAAATGGTCTTAGAACACTATATCTTATACAATCAAAGGCAGTTGGTACAAAAAAGTGGCATGAGAACATTATATTCCACAAAAAAGACAGTTATCAGTAGAAGACAAATGGTATCAAAACACTAAAATCTGTACAACCACTGCCAGTTGGTTGGTTGAAACTCTATATTCTATACAACCAAGGGCAGTACATGTGAAGTTACAACAAAAAAAGAAAGACTGGCATGAGACCACTATATCCTAAAACCAGAACTCCAAGAAATCTTGTGAGCTATTCACCAAGTACACAGTCATATGAAGACGAAACAGCTGGTATTTGTCTCTAAATTTAAACATTACCAATAGAAATCAGTTGCTGTCACGTGATCATCGACTTAGTGACCAGAAGCTATTTACCAGAAGGTTTTTCTATTACAACAGATTTCTACCTTAAATAAAGTCCAGGTTGAAATGAACTTAAAATCTGAACAGAAAACAGGTGTACGACAATCAAAGATTCTGCAATACTACTATCAGGCAATATCCTTAACTGTGCAAAATTTTGCTTTCCATTTAAAACCTGTAAATTCAACATACTGCCAATTAAGGTGTGTCTATAGTGTCAAATAATATTTCATGTAATTGACTGACATATCACTTATTTTCCATGTGTCTGTAATTAAGATAAGCCTTGTATTTAAACCCTTCCACTAAATGTTTTAGACAGGCATTCAAGGTCTCCTGCAGTATTTACAATTTGCACTCAGTAATAATTACAGTATTATCACAGCTGTTTCTACATTGCATTTTTATTCATGTGACTGAAGTTTTGCAGAAAAATGCGTGAATACTCAATTACAGTAAACAGCAACTTGCCAGTTACCAGCACTGAAGCGCATGGAATGGAGATAAGTGACATCTAGGAGTATGGACAACAACAAGTAATACGTCACACCTTAATAAAGCCACAATACTGACTACAAGGAAAGACGAAGGTGGATGTAACTCACCTGATCAACATGAACCTTAGAATAAATACCACCAACTACACCCCCTCCCCTTTGCCTCAGTAAGACTATTTTAAACATAATGGATATATATATATAATCCAACTATGTACAAGAAGGCCATGCCTAAAAGATGTATTGTTTGACTCTAGACCTGGCACCTTCAGGTTAAGGTACTGTGAAGTCTATAAGAAAAACCTAAACTGACTTTCGATGCATTCTCATGAAGATGTCAAATTTATCTCAGAGACTCATCTAAAGAACTGAAACAGTATTATTAAAATGACTGCTTAGCAACATCATCTGAATGTGTCACAACTACCATATTTATATCAATACAGGCATAATACTTTAACCCACCAAAAAAAAAAAACTAGGTCTGTAATAGTCTGCTTCTATGGAAGTCAGTCCTTTTAACATTCTGGCCATCACATCATCAATAAAATACATTACCATTAAGCTTATGGCTGAATTTCCAATAAACAAACTATATATGCAAGTTTTTATATAAAAAAACCCCCAAAAAACAAAAAAAAAACACTGTAAAATCTTTGAATAGAAAACGAAACATTTTTTCAGAGGCCTATCTTAATGACATCTGTTAACTGCAATGTCACTGCCTAAATATTATAATCAGCAGATGTTAAATATCTGCAATACTTAAAATTCATTAAGCCTTAAAGGCTTGCCATTTGCTTTCAACCCTATTCCCAACATATAAACACCAGTATAAGCAAATACAACTATATCAGTGACACCTTCTGATCTAAACAACAAACTTCTCTATTATGTGTCTGGTGAACTAACTAAAATCTAGAGTAACGTGTATTTTGGTAACGTAAACTGGTAACGTAAATTGAGTATATGTGTTCAACAACATATACATGCGTTTTTGTGGTAAAATGAATACAAATACCTTTATTTCCCCTCAGCATCCAACCTCCATTAATCAGTCTCAGTGTTTTAATTTGCATCAAGCCGCTGGTCATCCTTATCATACTGTATTATTTTTGTTGTCTTTTGGCATTTTTATCTGAACTTTGTTTCGTTCAAAACTTCAAACCTCATGTTCAATACAATTTGGTAAAATTGCAAACCAAATTGTCTCTTACATTACAATGCATGTATCCTAACAAAGCTATCAAAAAGATGGGTTTTTTTCCCCTAAATACATTGCATTGGCTTATAATCTTATATTACACGTGAAGTGAAATATATTACAAGACTTCTTGCATAAAACAAATGATCACAATTCTCCGAGACTAGAAAACTTTAATGTGGACAAACCAAATATACAACACAGAAAATGATCTGACTGAAAACTTCCCAACAGTTATGTGAAAACGTTTTGACAAATGTTAGAAACGGAATGACTAAACACAAGATAAGATATTTGATGATGACGTCTAAGTTCTAATCTAAATTGTTTCACTAGATACAGACTTCACATATCATTTTTATCTACATTACTTAAACAAAAACATGTACAATATTATATATAATAACACATTGGAAAATATCCTATGTGTAGAAAACGTTGCACATTGTCAATGTAATTAAACTGGTGCAAAATTACTACTGAATCTTAACAGTGTCTTTTCTCAATGACATAATTAACACAGATTCCCTTTTTTGTTTAGTTCTCACATTAAATGTCATTCTTGTGTAAATATGACACAAAAATGTTGTAAAAACTAGTTTTCGGGAAATTGCACATAATTATGCTCTATAACTTCACACTTAAAAAAATACAGAAAACAAAATCACACTTTCTGCACAAACTATCTACCCCTGTATAATTCAGAACGAAGTTATATTAATATAATTTGATTTGTCAACTAGGTAAAGTCTGTTTGCTTATTGTGTTGACAAGGGTTTTCTAGTCAGATGCATGTCTCTGTAACCTCTCCACCGCCTTCGGGTCTTGCTACTGATTTTGGTGGAGATCGTTTAAGTGCAGGGTTTGTGGTAGCAAGGAGAGGGGAGGGCTGTTTAATCACAAGAGGTACATTCTCACAAGACTGAGACCTTGTTTTAAAATGATCCACTGGGGTTGTAGCTTCGCGGTCTGGGGAGTGCACATGAAATGAAGCATACTGGTACTGGTTACGAATAGGGAATGATGTTGTACGCAGTAGATGATTATTAAACACTTCCTCACTGATTGGGCGATGCCCGTGGTGACTACGTGAAGTACGAATACAATGAAGACTTTGAAAACTGTGTACACTGCGTTTTTCCTCTAAGTCTTCCAGAGTGGATTTAAATGCCTTCACAACTCGCAGCTGTTAAAATAGAGAAAAACAAAATGCGATACCAGGCTTTCTTTAATAACTCTAGAGGTTATTTTCAATGCAACCTCTAAATGCCTGGTGAATAACAGGGTTACAAAAGGTTATATACTTTTTATACGTGTAATTCTACGAGTCAAAAAGTCGAAAAATGCCTCATTCACACAAAACCGCAGACACAATCTGAGCAAAGGGCTGGGCTAAAGCAACTGAGCGCTAACAAGCCACAAGCGAACAGAAGATTAAAACAAACTCGGAAATGGTTTTGAAACTTAGAAAGTCCTTCTAGCTATGTAAGAGTAATTTAGAACTATCTATCAAATGTACATCTACATGGGTAAGCAGGGTGAGACAAAATCAAAAATCAACTCAACAGAACAGCAACTAAAGTAAGAAAAGCAAAACAAGCACACTAGGTCAGTCATAAATCAAGGTAGTTAATTCAACGGTTAATACATATCCGACAACATCTGTTAAAAAATTCTTTGTCTTTACTGATAATCCCGATTTTTAATACATCCGAACATAGTCAAACAAATTAAAAAATAATCAAATCCAGCGATAAAAAAAAATGAAAAAAATCTCAACAAAAGCAAAAAAGAAAGACTTAAAAAGGGGAGGATAAAATAAATTAAAGTAAAAGAATAAACAAGATCAGAACTAAAGAGAGGAAAGCAAATGAAACAGAAATGAAGCATTTTGTTCCTTAACATTTCAGAAGGCATTTCATAAAATATCATCAATTCTGTTAGAAACTTTTGCTAGTCTACGTAATACAGAACAACATAAAATTAAAAGAAATATGTTCAAAATATAACTAGAATTTTGAATTTTTGTTCAGAAAGGAGACAAGAAAAAGGAAACGGATTCTTTCTTTTTTTTTTCAGTAAGAAAAAGAGTGAGAAGAGAACGGTACACAAAGAGATACCGTAGTTCATGTTTTTAAAATTTGGAATAAAATCTCTCAGCCAATATTGTCAGTACCAAAATACCACTTTTCTCCGCAAGTTAAAGTTTTGGAAAGTGAATGTCCATCATTTAGGTGACTTTAATTTACCTATATGTTTCTTGTTTACTTTAATGTCACATGAACACCATATAGGTCAAATGATGCATTTCCCGAGGAAACCCCAGGTGCCCCTGTGTGGGCACATAGGAAGAGCTTCCAACTGTAAGCCAACTGAATGGCTTGTCTATATGAAAGGACTCTTTATTTCCCTTTCAAGGATCAAAACACCAAGCACAAGAGGGGCAGGTGATTAAAAGACAGTGACTTAAACTATTTGTTTTGTTTATCAAAAAATAGGTTATCATGGTACAAGTAAATCATTCATCTCATTCAATTATGAAACAAAGAGATTTCTATTCCCTAGACCTTTAATAATTGAGGCCAATTCTTATAAATAACATTGAGACAGTGTGTGCTCAAATGTTTCCATTTATTACAGTCCATGTGTCCAAACTTATTGCTAAACAGTATGAATTATTTTCTCTAATACGAGGCGTCAGACATATAGTCTACTCCAACATACAATTAAACTGTCAGAGAGTGATGCCTTGGTAGAACCATTTGCAAAGCCCAACTTGATACATATCCACGAATAGGAATTACTGTCACCAGTACCAAAAGTGAAACCAACTTTTTTGAAGTAAGTAATACGGGAGGTCAAGAATAAAAGTAAAGATAAAACAGACTTTACAGACTGAGTTTCTCATTCAATTTTTGCCCTTAAACAGTATTGGCTGAGAGGCAGATTGCAATTTTACTAATGCCTATGAAAAATATAGAAAAAGAAAAAATCTAAGTGAGGCATATAATATTGTACCCAACAGTCATCGTAATTCTACCGCTTAATTTTTCCTACAGTATGCATATTTCATTAGCATTTTCTTACTTTCCATTTTGCATATAAAAGTAAAATTCCTAGCTTTATATAAACGTAACTTAGCAAAATAAATGAACTATCTTATAATAAGTAGTTGGTTATATTGTTAGAAACAAGAATTTATCTACTTCCTACGATATTCAATTTTTATATATTTCACAAACAATTATAGAAACCACCATGCATAAACTTCCCAGCTGCTTCCTCCATACAGCTTTTGCAATAAAACATTTCTGTTACTGTATTTACCCAGCTGTAAGACAGGACCAGGTCTATTGCATTATCAAATATTTCTGACCATGACCTTCTTAACTTAATAAGATCTAAATATACCTTTTTTTTTTTAATCAGTACCATTAAATGCTATTAAAAGCCGGTATCTTGTGTGGTATGCCTTGTCTTACAGAGCATAAGTTCAGTAAATGAAATGATTATTACAAAATACTTCCTTCTTCAAAGAACTAGCACACAGGTTGGGAAAAGCTTTATATCTTCCAATGCACATAGATTTTAAGTAACTGTTAATCAGGGGAAGCAACTGTGAAACTGTATAGCACAAAGGGAGATAAACAACTTACCTGTTGTTGGAGGCGCGTTAGGCCTCTCACCCAGAGGATCTGGCCACGGCGGCCCACACCATCAGCTGAAGTTTGTGCTTCAGCCGCTGCATCAATTTCATCAACATCCTCTGGCTCACCTTTACCCCAACTGCATAAATGTTTCGGTAAACTCTTTGTGGGTAGTGACGTTACGATCTAATCATGAGAAATAAAACAATTTAAACTATGACATTAGTTTCTGTTAAACAAAATACACAGAGAATGATAATAATAATAATAACAGGGCTTTGGAAATACCAGACTTAATAGGTTCGAGACAAAATCGTGCCTTACTACCATTCAATCAGCACTACCCAATGTACCATATTCATTAATAGTGCTGTATTTTACAAATTTAACAATTTATGCATACGGGGATACTAGCATTTAAAGTATTAGGAAAAAAACCATGACTTACCTGGCCCCAGATCAATGTTCCAACCCCAAAAAATATACACCATAACCATTGGTCTAAGGTTAGAGACTCTGTATAAAATGCTACACCAGCAAACTGTACAATTATTATCTGCAATAGAAGTAACTTCAAGTTAAATGAAAAACGATTAACTAGCATCAAGATTATAAAGTTATAATTTTAGTTATGAAATAGATTAGGAAACATTTGCAGTCTTAAAACTGGTAGACAGTGCAACTGTGTTTTCTTAAAAGAAGCAACAGCTGACCCTGCTTTAGCAGCCACCTGTGTTCAGCAGTCACTCACTTTGGTAACATCTTCCTGAAAAGACTTAGTTCTACTTTCAACTTGTCTTAACCAGCCAGATTGTGTAACCTCCTTGGCTGACTGCCTAACCTTTAGCCTGCTGGCGGTAAGTGATTCTGCCTTTGCGACCAGTGCAGACCAAGATCAGCCTGCACATCCATGCAGGCTGATCATGGTCTGCACTGTTCGCTATTCAGTCAGTAAATTTCCAGTGAACATCCCTTTGAATATTAAATGGTACTGCCCAAATCAAATGATGGACTAGTCCATTTCAGAACTTTAGCAGGGTAAAGGTTAATACAAATTTTACTGCATGTACAGCTGATATTATTCTTGTCCCCAGGAATCTATGACCCCGAAGGAAGAGCTCTCCCAGGGTCAAAACACTCAAATGGCCCAGACTGTTTACATGTGACACAGTGGTACATGTAAAACATGCATTTTATCAGAAGTTGCCCTTAGAAAGCTTGCACAGTGACATGATGTTAGAACACTTGCTTTTTCATCAGCTGTTGTGGACTACTTCGTTCAAATGCCGCGCTCATCGTCTCATCGCCACCTATACCGATACGCCAATAAGTTTAAAGTCAATACCCAGAATGTTTATCAAGTTATGCTCTGGACAAGAAATATGCTGGACAGATGCGCCATCACATGATACGTCCATTTTTCTAAAATGGGCAAATAAAAATCACTCATTCTCTTCAGGTCCCAACTTGATGAAAAAACTGACTTATCCTGAATTTGCAAAATGCAAATTTTAAAGAAACATGTTTTCCAAAAGGAACAATTTATGATCATTATTGTAAAGGGAGATATTTGCATGTGTTCAAAATAATACATACCTGTCCAATCATGGTTCCTATCCAAATTCCAATAAATATTGGGTTCCGTTGCAAACCCTCGAATATATTTCGCTGCCCATGGATCTTTCGAGCATTTATTTCATTACATAAAGTCATCATAACAAAAGTATTAAATATAATGGTAAAATGTTGTGTGGGTGGAGCATGGAGTAGTCTGCCTTTGCCGTCTGGAATATCAAAAAGGTCGGAACCTGTAAAGGTAATAAAAATGTGTCAATTGGTTGCAATGATGAAAAATAAATACCCGGTAAGGTTCATGGTAGATCCATGAAATACACAAGTTCTTATCACTCTGTTTTGTGCATTCAACACCAAAATCTTTTCTCAAACATTTATTTTGTTCATGTAACAAGTTCATGTTTTTAAATGCAGAAGAGTTTTGATTTATGGCCCTACATCAACAACATTTTAACCTTTTAATAAAAACGCATTACAGAAAATTTACGACATTCTTCCTTAAGGAAATTCTGAGATGGTGTGATCTTATTTCAAATGGTTTTCCAGACAAAATTTTGCAAAAGGCTTTTCAATTTGCAGAAAAGACAGGTTTTATAAACAACAGAAATACGTGTTTTGTTATCCACATATAAAGACTTTATGACCCATGAAAAAAGTTTTTATAACAACCATGAAAAAAATAAGTTTTATAATATATGAACGCCATTGAAATTATAATAACGGACTACTAACCAGCAAACAATAAGACAAACACAACAATAAGTTGATAAACAGAATGGCCAAAGATATTTTTCATCATAGTTCTCGATATGAGTGGTTTTGTACGTCCATATGGTTTACGTTCTAGGAGTTCCTCACTGGGCAATTCTGTTGCAAGGGCAAGGGATGCCAGAGTGTCCATAATCAGGTTGACCCACAACATCTGTATAGCTTTTAGTGGACTGTCCTGTAAAACAAAAGTCATTCTTGCATGTAATTTTATAACTAAACAATCTGCAAACTACCTATACACAGTAAATATTATCTGGAAGAGTTAATTTTGTATCAATTATATACTTTTATTCCGGAGTGGTAAATATAAAAGAAGAATCTTTCCATCTGTGTGGAGGTAACTGCTCTTCAGGTGTGGTTAACATAATTTGAGCCGCGCCATGAGAAAACCAACATAGTGGCTTTGCGACCAGCCTGGATCCAGACCAGCCTGCGCATCCGCACAGTCTGGTCAGGATCCATGCTGTTCGCTAACAGTTTTTCTAATTGCAATAGTCTTTGAAAGTGAACAGCATGGATCCTGACCAGACTGCGTGCATGCGCAGGCTGGTCTGGATCCATGCTGGTCGCAAAGCCACTATGTTGGTTTTCTCATGGCACGGCTCATTTCTACTTTACTAAACAATATTTATTATTTAATTGAAGGTTATTTTTTGCATAGTTTAATACCTCCTAATAGCAAACAATGGAAATAAAATTAGGATTTTTTGGAGCAGTATACTTTCTATTATCATCAAACAACTTTCCCTATGATACAGAGCTGGACTACTGTTCACATCATCAAGTTTATTGTGTTTTATTAGCATGGAGAGTTTCTCTACCCCTCTATTATACTGGCTATTCAACCCAGATCTGCATCTGAGCTTGTTTGCTCATCTCACTTGAATCACTCTTCAGTATTATGTCATGAAGAGTTGATGTAATACCAGCAAAGCTCTAACCTACATCCTCACCCAGATAAGGGGCCAACAATGCTGCTCTGTACAATTTTCACAAAATTATTCAGCAGTCCAGTAAAACAATTTATAATGATAAAAGTATGGCATACTATCGTAAATAGACTTGTTTCACTACAAAATCATTTGAGCCGTGCCATGGGAAAACCAACATAGTGGGTTTGCAACCAGCATGGATCCAGACCAGCTGCGCGGATCCAGACCAGCCTGCGCATCCGCGCAGTCTGGTCAGGATCCATGCTGTTCGCTTTCAAAACCTATAGCAATTAGAGAAACTATTAGCGAACAGCATGGATCCTGACCAGACTGCGCAGATTCGCAGGCTGGTCTGGATCCATGCTGGTCGCAAACCCACAATGTTGGTTTTCTCATGGCGCGGCTCATTTAACTTTGTGGGCATGGAATTTCATGGTTGTGGCCAGAATGGCTATTTCACCGAGATATGAAATTTCAAACATAAAACAAATGGGAACATTACTTGTTCATTGCAATTTTTTATTTTGTGGATCATTTCAACCATAAAATCCATGAAAATCAGTCACCACAAATATAAATGATTTCGCAGTATACACAATACAACACTTACGTCTATAATACAAGCACCAAGGAAAGCTACGAGTACAGCCACTACATTCACTGTCAATTGAAACTGTAAGAACTTTGCAATGCTGTCATATACGTTCCTTCCCCACATTACAGCTTTAACTATGCTTGTGAAGTTATCATCTGTTAAAATGATGTCTGAAGCCTCCTTCGCTACATCAGTACCAGATATACCCTGAAAACAGTAACAGAAAGCAGTCATTTTTTTTGCATGTACAAACAAAATAAAAGGATGACAGTAAAATAAAATAAACGATGAGTTTATAAAATGTAATAGTTGTGGATTATTTATAGTAACAATGTGGTTGCAGAGCTCCTAGCAAAATCAGTATGCTCATACATCTCATACATGCTACAGTACATTTTTCTGAGAATGAAAGACATTAAATGAAACTACATTTTTTGCACTCAGGTTGCACAAAAAAAACAAGAGTGCAAGAATGTCACAATATACGCCCGTCACAGCAAATTTCTTTACTCTAGCACCTGTATTTGCAAATGGAATTTTAATTTTGTGGTTGTTTAGTAATAACTAAGTGTTTTGTTTTCTAAGTCCACAAAAAAACTCCTTACCAGGTAGAGATACCTTAAAATACACCTAAAATTGGAAAGTAACATCTATGTTGTACCACAGAAAAGTGGTCTTGGTTTTTCCCTACAGTCAATTATAAAAAAGTTACAATATAAGTTATTTATAGTAACAACTAAGGGAAGTTAATCTTAAAAAAAAAAAAAAAAAAAAAAAAAAAAAAAAAAAAAAAAAAAAAAATTGTAAGTCCTCACAAAAATCTTTACCAGGTAGAGACTGGTAAAAATACACCTCAAAATTGGATGTAGCATGCATGTTGTACTACAGAAAAGTGGTCTCGATTTTTCCCTACGACTAGTAATGAAAAAGTTACAATATAAGCTATTTATAGTAACAACAAAGGGAAGTAATTCTAAAGAAGGGAACTGCGCATGACACTTCGTCTCATGATGGTGTATAATTGTGTCAAGTAACATCAAAATCCCTCCATGCATGAAGAAGAAATGCTTCGGACAAAGTCATTCTTGTATCTGACCTTTGGCCTCTAAGTGTGACCTTGACCTTAGACCTAGGGACCTGGTTCTTGCGCATGACACTACGTCTCGTGGTGGTATACATTTGTGCCAAGTTATATCAAAATCCCTCTAAGCATGAAGAAGAAATGCTCCGGACAAGGTTTTCATTCTTGTATCCTTTGACCTCTAAGTGTGACCTTGACCTTAGACCTAGAGACCTGGTTCTTGCGCATGACACTCCGCCTCATGGTGGTGAACATTTGTGCCAAGTTATATCAAAATCCCTCTATGCATGAAGAAGAAATGCTCCGGACAAAGTTTTCATTCTTGTATCCTTTGACCTCCAAGTGTGACCTTGACCTTAGACCTAGGACCTGGTTCTTGCGCATGACACTCCTTCTCATGATGATGAACAATTGTGCCAACTTTCATCAAAATCCCTCTATGGATGAAGAAGATATGCTCCGGACAAAGTCATTCTTGAATTTGACCTTTGACCTCTAAGTGTGACCTTGACCTTAGACCTAGGAACCTGGTTCTTGCGCATGACACTCCGTCTCATGATGGTGAACAACAGTGCCAAGTTTCATCAAAATCCCTTCATGCATGTAGAAGATATGCTCCAGACAAGGTCTGTGGACGCCGCCCGCCCGCCCGCCCGCCCGCCAACCCGCCCGCCCGCCCGCCCGCCAGGGGCGTTCCCATAATACATCCCGTTTTTCAAACGGGCGTATAATAATGTAGCAAAGGCAATACAAGCTGTAGTTTAGTTTATACCCACTTATTTTACATTTACTGAAGGCAGTTCCTTAAACTACCTCAACTTTACGAGTCCTTCACTCTACCTTGCATCATTGCACTTCAAACTTTCTAACATAATTTCCGTAATGTTTCAACTTGAAAGAAAATTCAACTAACCATAGCAAATCCAACATCAGCCTTCTTTAAAGCAGGTCCATCATTGGTTCCATCTCCTGTTACTGCGACAACCTCCCGATTTGATGTCAGTTTACTATCAATAATTCCTTTTACGAGAATGTATTTATCTTGTGGAGATGATCTAGCCAGTACTCTGAGATTGGGCCACAACTGGTCTAACAATTTTTGGGAAACCTAAGGCCATAAAAAGTATAATTGTATAGTAAACAATTATTTCAAATAACCATAGAACATTATCAGTTAAAGCTACAGAGCAATTAAACTTAATGAAAATACAACAATTTTGTACTATATCACATACCACCAAACTGTGTAATCATTATTAGCATTTGGCGATAAAATACATTAGTCTTATTTTCTTCATGTACCTTGTAAACTTTGCTTAAATACTGCACAGTGACAAGAGATAACCTGTATTTGAATGAGAGAAGGGATTTTTCATAAAACATCAAGAGCGACTGTCTTGATTTTAAGGAAGAAGTTCTCTCAGCTAAACAAAATGTTTGGTAATGACCTACCTCTCCAGTGGCTGGGTCTCGGATACGTTTGTTGAACTCCTTGCCCTCTAGGACGAGAAAATCATCATTCACATGTAAGATACCACATTTAGCTGCAATAGAGCGGGCTGTATTCACATTGTCACCAGTGACCATACGTACACAAATACCTGATCGCTGACATTTCTTAATGGCATTGGGAACCTACAAATAAATTTATATATACAAAACACTATGCGATACAATATGGATGAAAATTACAGATCACACACTTGATGAATAGAACAAGCTATTGATGAGCTGCAAATTTTGTGTGTTTCAGCAATAAACTTGTCTGCAAAAGCTTCTTTCCAGACAATTCCCTCAATATTCAATACTACAAGCAAACATAATATCACTCAATACAAGAAGCACACATATTGATACTGAGTGTAAAATCAGCAAAACCTTTTTTTACAAATTTCCTTAATTTGACATCTTCAGGAAAATGAAGTGCAGACAAAATATATTCTGTTAATTCTATGGACCACAAATATGATAATAAATCTCCGAGCTCCAAGTCTGAATTGCCCTCGAGTTAGGTATCTTGGTTTCGCACATGACATATCATCTTGTTAGTTGGTCATTTGAAATCTGGCTATGCAACAAAATCAGGGTTGCCACAAACATGGGACAAATACAGTCAAACTCGCTTTATACGAACTCATCCGGACCTAAGAAATATGTTCGTATCAAACGAAATTCGTATTAATGAATGTATGACCAGATAATTTGTCCGAGCAAGTTGGGCAGTATCACCGGTATCATCGGTGAATAGATTCCGATATTATGAAAGTAGTTAATAGTTTTAAACTGATTAAGTTAATTTACCCAGATAACATTGAAATTACTCAAAAAACGTCATACTTAAACACGTAAAACCTATTATTTTAAATTTTAATGTGCGGTCGATGTCCAGAGTGCCAAATTATATCCACCGCCAACATTGAAGCTTGTACTATATAACAGTCACTCGAAGAGGGATAAAAGTTTGTATATTTTGCAAGACACAGCCTACCTGTATCGACACTAGAACGTCAATAATGTGTTAAGAATTATTTACACCTCTTTAAATCTTGACCTCTCAATTGATTAAATTGTTTTATATTGAAATGATACACAAAGGACCGAGTGATTGTTTGTGAATAAGTGTGAACCACTCCTTTGTCCAATTACCACGCGGCACAAAGTTGACCATATTATTATTTTCAACACATTTTATAATGGCCCCCACTTCTAAAATTAATTCGTATCAAAAGATGGAAAAGTATAATATTTAAGCGTATTGGGACTTCCAAAATGTGTTCGTTTCTACCGATTATTCGTATGAAGCGAGTTCGCTATTACCGTAATAATTTTACAAAGAAAATAGAAGGACTCGGCCGGGGAATTCGGACTTTGTTCGTTTAATCCGAAAATTCGTATCAAGCGAGTTCGTATTAAGTGGACTCGACTGTAGAACTTCCTGACTTTTCCCTGGACTAAATCCCAATTTTCAATGACCACTACCAACTTATTTTGTTGGCTTCGTACAGCCAACCAGTCCAACCACTTAACAATTTTGTTTGTTTGTTTCAAAAATGTCCACTCACTAAACGTTTTTTTTGTTTCAAACATTTTGAAGGTTAATAAATCAATCAGTGATGATTACTCTTTCTAATGATGACTGTTTTAAAGAGATTTAAGAAGATATATAGTATAATTAATAGTACATAAACAACTACTGTGAAGGGGTTACAGTATGTTTTTATACTTGAATTAAAGCTTATATTTCAATTTTGGTCAATGAAAATTTCTTTTTCCCGACTCTTCTAAAACTTAATTTTTCACAGACCAAATTTCCAAAATTCAAATTTCCTATAATTTTCAAAGTTTCGACCAGACATGATTTTTCGAACACATACTCATGCACATTTAGAGACAAGGGTAACACTACACTCATCCCCCATAATTTAGGTATATGGGGGCATTAAAACTATTTATAAAGAAATGAAATTCTCTGACTATTGTTTTATCCTCAACACACCTCTGGTCTGACAGGATCCTCAATGCCTACGACACAAATACAGGTAAGTCCTCGGACAACTGCGTCTTCATCATCCCAGTCAGGTTCCTCATCAAACAGCTCATCATTGATACCTTGCTTCTCTAAAATAGTAATTGCCATACTATGAAATAAGTGAGCCGCGCCATGAGAAAACCAACATAGTGGCTTTGCGACCAGCATGGATCCAGACCAGCCTGCGCATCTGCGCAGTCTGGTCAGGATCCATGCTGTTTGCTTTCAAAGCCTATTGCAATTAGAGAAACCGTTAGCGAACAGCATGGATTCTGACCAGACTGCACGGATGCGCAGGCTGGTCTGGATCCATGCTGGTCGCAAAGCCACTATGTTAGTTTTCTCATGGTGTGGCTCAAGTATTATTTGTGCTGAACTCATTTTTTGTGGATTTGAGATTTCCCTGATCCAAGAACTTAAATCCCAACAAAAAATAAAATTCCCTTGTATTTCTTTGTTCAATTTCAAATCTATGAGCTCATGTCACTATTGAATATTGGAACTGGCTAAAACCATAAAACTTTGTAACAATGAAATGAAATAATTTTACTATAAATATTAAAGCATACAATTCATAGGGCCCGCCCGCTTAGCTCAATAGGTAAGAGCGTTGGTCTACGGATCTCGGGGTCGCGAGTTCGATCCTCGGGCGGGGCGTGTGACTATTTGATGAACGACATTGTGTCTGATATCATTAGTCCTCCACCTCTGATTCATGTGGGGAAGTTGGCAGTTACTTGCGGAGAACAGGTTTGTACTGGTACAGAATCCAGGAACACTGGTTAGGTTAACTGCTCGCCGTTACATGACTGAAATACTGTTGAAAAACGGCGTTAAACCCAAAACAACCAACCAACCAACAATTCATAGGGTAACCTCTGTATGTTAATTCATTCTGAAATTCGTCTCTAAAAGTCTATATCAGTACCTTTTGTACTGACTGATTGGTTCTGATATGGGTCTATACATATCTATATCACTATTTATTTAACATTTTTTTGTAAAAACATTTGATAGTCTTAGCAGTGTTTAACATTACCTTTTCTGTAGTCTTTGTAAGCAATACAGATAGTTCGAAGACCATCCCCTGCCATAGGTTCTATGATGCTTTTGATCACTGTTTCTTGATTCTCAACAGAGAAATGTTGTGGTTCACCTTTACAGTCAAGGATATATTCACACCTAAAACAAAGCATTTACTTTCTTAAGTATTCACTTCTCTTAGTACAATGCCATTTTACACAGTATTTCAGTACATTAAAAGCCACATACAAAGCAAACAGTGGTTCCGATTGTTTGCCTAGTGCTAACACTAACTATGCTAGTAAAAGATAACCAGATTAGAAAATGTTGTTTGAAAACATTAACCTTATTTTTTTTTTAAATATTTTGGAGCAATTTTTTATTTCTGCATTAGACAATTTTAATCATTTAAATACAGACAAAGTGAATGAGAAATATGCGAGAAGCAAAAAATGTGGCTGAATAGAGAGGTACATCTCCGTTAAATTGAAAATGGCGACGTGCAATGTTTAATCAGGATATAGTCCTTACTTATTCAGGACCATTTCAGATGCTCCTTTTGTAAACAAACGGAAATTTCCTCCCGGCAGGTGTATAACTGTACTCATTGACTTTCTCATTGAGTTGAAAGTATAAATCTTGACAAGAGTATCCTGTGGATGGTCCTCTCTTACTGCTTCGTAACTCTGACCTAGATCCATGACAAAGCCCAGCAATGCGCACTCGGTCTTGTTACCAAGCTGATTCGGGAGTTCCCCTTCTTGTTCACCTTTCTGTGAAGCAAATGAATGTGAAAACGTTATCACTACAGCTTAAATATTCCCACAGAACTTGGACAATGCTTACAAACAGATACTGAGAAGCACGCCTTCATTTCTATTTTGAAAAGTTATTTATATTATTTTTTTGCTTCAGTTCTTTAGTGTTTTGCTGTATTTTAAGAAATATTAACAGCCAACATTATTTGAAACTTAGCGCCTTAAATATCACAGTATCTCTTTGATGATTATTTCAGGCAAAAGTGGACACCAGGACAACTTAACTAAATATTCAAAAGCTTCAAACCTATTGACAATTCATTCAACCTTTAGCAAGCTAAATTTTAAAAAGTTGAACTGGTCCATCATTCAACTTGGGCAATACTACTTATCATCCAAAGGGGTGTTCACTGAAAATTTACTGACTGAATAACAAACAGTGCAAACAATAATCAGCCTGCATGGAATCATAGAATCACTTCGTCACCTCAACGCAAGAAGTGGATAACTGCATTGACTTAAAAAAGGACTTATTCACTTTTTGCGCTAAGGTGACGACTTGCCTTCCAGCAGGCTAAAGGTTAATACATGCAGTTAAACCCTAAAGTGTGACAGAATCATGATAGAAGTGTACATTGAACTTACAACAACTTGCGAAGTGTAACCACTGTTGATGGATATAGCTTTCACCAGCACCTCCTGTATCTTGTTTGACAATGTTTGAAAGTTGGGAACTGATTTATAATGTACACCTGAAAAAAAAAAAAAAACATATTAGCCAAGCCGAAAACCACAATCTACATCTATAGTCAGAAAATGAAAGGCTTAGTCCATTATCTTAGAACGATAAAGGCTCATTGCTATTTGAAACAGACAGATTAGCTCTTACGGTTCAAACATGATAGTGACAATTTGATTGAGGTACGTATTTTGAAATAAGTCTAGCAAAAAGTCAAACACTCTACCCTATCTTTTTTTACCGGCTAAATGTTCATAGTATACATTCATGCTTTCAATCCATATGTACTTTGTAGAAAAAGTTTTGATGTTAATACTGAAAACTACCTTAAGCTTTGTTTATTAACTGCTATAATACATATGAGATATTTCCCACTCTTTGAACTTACAGTTAACTCTCTAAAATCTTTAGTTTTCTAACTTAAGGTTGTGGTTGATACTAAAAACCTTAAATATTTCTTTAGCTGTCATACAGTAATATGAAACCAGTTAGTTTAAGAATCTGTATTAAGAATTTCAACAGAAATCAGTTACTAGGAGAAACACCAGTCTGGAGAGAAAATGATGTATATCCCTTTATTTTAAGTTTTTCTTTAATTTAATATTACAGTCCATTAACCCATTCATCAGATAGCAGACATTCAGGCAGGTCTACCCATACATTAGGAGAAAATTTCAATAATGGTGATCTATCAGCAACTGAAGAAACTTGACATGGAGGATAACTTCCTTCAGACACTATAATCTGTTGAAAAGAGCCGAGTTTCAGGAGTCTCAATACAACTTCCTACAGACATGAAAACCAGGTGTTCAAAAAGGAAAGGAATTTCAACCTTAAAATGTTTTTGCTTCTTTTCCTGTTTTTTTTTTTTTACACTTTTACCATTTACCAGTTTTAAAAATATAACCTTACACCCACAGGGCAAGATTACACATTGGTCATGACGTCACAATGTTACCATTGGGGAAAAAGTTATATTTTTATAGCGGGTGATGACTTGCAAACTTTAAATTTCTCTTATATTTTGTTCCCAAGAGTTTTGTGACGTAAGAATCAAGGCAATTTTACAGGCCTCAAAAGATTCTTCAAGACAGCCTTTTCTACATAATTGAGCCGCACCAAGAGAAAACAAACATAGTGCATTTGCGACCAGCATGGATCCAGACCAGCCTGCACATCCACGCATTCTGGTCAGGATCCGCTTTCGATTCGCTTTCAAAGCCTATTGCAATTAGAGAAACCGTTAGCAAACAGCATGGATCCTGACCAGACTGCGCAGATTGGTCTGGATCCATGCTGGTCGCAAATGCACTACGTTAGTTTTCTCATGGTGCGGCTCAATTATAATACCAGTTATGAATACCAAAAAGAACCTTTTGTTGAAGCATTAATTTACAAATTTTACCTCCAATATAGCTCTGTACCACTGTCATTCTATTAGTGGTCAATGTACCCGTTTTGTCAGAACAAATTGCGGTGGCATTACCCATTGTCTCACACGCGTCTAAATGCCTCACAAGGTTATTATCGTGCATCATTTTCTGAAATGTAAATGGCACCATATAATCAATGTTGTAATTCTTTCTACATATACAATTCATAACATACTAAAATATATTATGTGAGCTGAGCACGAAACTATTGTAACTGTATATAAATAAAGAACAAAATACAATAGTCGCACACTCAGCCCTCATTTACTGTAATAATTTTCATATATCTTAAAGGTGCCTCAATCATCAACAAATGTGCAAAGCTATCACAATATATGACTAACACAGAAAATAACTTTTCACTTAAATATTCTACTTACTGAGCAGTCTGGTTACCAATTTCCTCAATTAAGACTAATTCAAGGGTTATTAATCCAGTGACAAAGAGACTTTCCAGCTGGTTATTAAAACTGGTTTAGATAAAATGCCCATAAACATTCTAAGTTTGGTGAGCACTGAATAAGAACTGCTTAAGTTAACAAGTTGACACTGTCAATTTTCATAATTCTAAGTAATTCAATAATGACTGAGATTATCCAACTCATGGTTCATACAGAATATCAGAGACAAAATTCAAGTACTTTTCAAGGACTTTTCAAGGACTTTTTACAATTTTTCAAGGACTTTTTTTTTCAAAACCACGACCTAATCTGAACAACTTTTATTATGTAAAGCAAAAATAAAACAACCATCATTTGTCACACCTTTGAAAATGACGTAATTCGATTATTAGATTGATGTGATTCACTATTTTGCTGAGGTTTATCGCTTTTCTTGTGATTTTTAGCGCACTCCTGCTAATGATACCTCAAAATTTTGTCACACGACGTACAAATACACTTCGTTCTGTCTGCTCTATAGGGCTTCAGCCACTGTTTATATTCGTCTTTTGTCTCCCGCTTACTTGAGTAAACATGTTTATATTTCTTACTCATTTTAATTCTCTGGAAAAACTCGCAAATAGCTAAAAATTGCGAGTTATTATTCCCCCGTACTTTTTTTAAACGGAAACGGAAACATGCAAACGGTGATATAGTGGAAATAGCACTCTGTAAATATCGATAAAGTGTGGCCGTAGACCACTATAATAGCATACGAGTGACCCGATCCTGCAATTTCACGAATTTATTTTCATTTTCTCCGATTTATTTTAAGCCTTAAATTCTTTTTGCAAAACAAAGTTACGGAAAGAATATTTTCAAGGAGTAAAAGGTCAAATTCAAGGAGTTTTTTTCAAAATTCAAGTACTTTTCCAGGTTTTTTATGGTTTTTGTCATTTTCAAGGAGTTTTCAAGGACTACCATCGAATTCAAGGACTTTTCAAGGCCTGTGCGAACCCTGCAACTGGTTATCAAACTTTTTCAAAATATTTTGCCCATTTACATTTTTACCCATTTGGTGAATACTGGATAAGAACTATACCTTTCAGAGATGGCATACTATCAATTTTCACAATGTTTAGTAATTCAAGGACCATAACTATAGCCTCTGGGACAATCTGGATGGTTATCCAACCCGGCTGACATATTATGCCAATAAACATTGTCCCAAACTGGTGAACATTTCATAAGAACTGCTCAACTCAGAGAGCAGACACTGTCAATTTTCACAATACTGAGTAATTGAAGGGCCATAACACTAGAGAGACTTGAAGAATCCAGCTGGTTATAAAACTTGTCTGAGAAATTATGCCTAAGTTTGGTGAACACTGGATAAGCATTGTGCAAGTTAAGAGAGCAGACAACTTTTGTGGGTGACATATTCATGTCTGTCGCCACAAATGTTCTCATAATATTTCCCGTTTAAATCTGGAAAACATAATGAAGGCCTCAATTTCTTAAGTTATACATTTAAAGACAAGAATGAATTTATTTCAAACACTAACAAGGCATTAGCAGGCTATTTGCATGTTAAATCTCATACCGATCGCATTTCCATTTATATTCTTAAGAAATATGCAAAACCAATTTACATAGGGTAAGGAAATGTATTATTTTGCCAATAATCTGAGAGCAGTGAAAATGTAAAATTCTTCTGGAATTTGATACTGGAAAGGAGTGAAAATGCATATTAATCTGCCTGCATTATCACTGTATCATAGGAAACAATTCCTCCTTAAATAAAGTTCAAAATGGAAAAATATGTTGTGCCAATCCCCACCTACTATAAATATTGTTAATAGAAATGTCAAGAACCATTCATTCTGACCAATACCATTTTCTTCACAAAAACAACCGAACTGGCATTTCAAACAGAAATTTATTACAAAAGTGAAAGCCAATTAAAATAAAGGGATTGTTTAGTCATTACAAAAGAACATTATCATTTTATCCAGGCATGCTGGAAGTTGTAACAGAAATGCCATTTTACTCATTAATTACAGATCAATAAGATAAAAATAGAGCAAAGTTAAACATCCTTACAGATAACGCATTTTATGAAATATCAGAGTTCAATGACTGAAGCATACCATTCCATAAAATACCAGAAAAGCAAGAATTATGTCAGCATTGTATGACACATGCTCTCTGATAATGCTTGAAAGAAGAATAAAGCCCACAACAGGGCAATATGCCAGAAAAATGATCAGACATCAAAATCCAGAAAATATGCCAGACTTCTTCCACTGTAGAAGCTGAGTATACTATGTTCTGGTGTAGTTGAAATAGTTGTAATATTTCAAAATCAAAATCATTTTAATGTATTCAAATGGAGGGTTTTTTTTTTGGGGGGGGGGGGGCAATAAAACTGAAGTTTGTTGGCATAAAAACATATTATCCTGCAGTTCAGATGCACTGTAGATCAAGTTTAGCATTGCAGACATAGTAAGTTGGGGGGGGGGGGGGGGGGGGGGGGGGCAAATAAAACTGGTTTGTTGGCATAAAAACATATTATCCTGCAGTTCAGATGTACTGTAGATCAAGTTTAGCATTGCAGACATAGTAAGTTGCGGATTTTGTGCCTCGATCACCTTGCTTGTCAGGAGATGACACATAAAACTCAATTTCTAAATCTCACTTTCCAAAATATTCCAAAACTGTCTGACTGAATCTGGAAAATGTCAGACTATGCTTACATTTTTACAGTTTTCTGTCTGACAAAATCTAATGCTTTGACAAAATTTAATTTTGTGTATGGAAACTGCTGCAGTGAGAAAGATATTAGAATCTGCGTGTGCATCTGCTACACTTTCTACAACAGCATAAAAATGTTGCACACTGTTAATACCTACCCTAACAGAGTAAGCAAGAGATAAGGTTACAGCTAATGGGAGACCCTCAGGCACAGCCACTACCAGCACGGTAACACCAATGATGAAATGATTTACGAAGTACTCTATATAACCCCAGTCCCAGGTTTTTTCCTCCACTGCAAATTTCTTCACACAAAACTTAATGATGAGTATAAGGACAGTTAATACAGCAATACCGGTACCTGAAATAAGAAATAAGATCATCTTTATGTAAACATATATTGTACAACATAAAACCTATTTCAAATGGTAATAATGAAAAATTTTCTAAGCTTTCCTCATTTTTGAAGATTTCCACTTGTCAACCTGTTCTTTGTGTATTATCCTTCACTGAAGGTCAATAACTCTGTTGTTGATTATGATCAAAATATTAATCAAATTTCATCTTCACATTGTGCTTGATGTTCCATAAAGACACTGTTTGTTCATGTTTAGCAAAACAATTTTTCAAAGCTGTAAATTCTAAGATAAGGTCCTAGTACCTGTAAGTAGAGCTATCACTAAAAGTGATTAATACCCCCCTCCCCCACCCCGACCTGTCTTGTCTTGATACAGGAAAGGTTAGTGCTCTGTACATCACCTTTATCTCACTGAATTAAGATTGGTCAATATTTCTGAGTACTTTTATGAAAATCCGTTAAACAATTTCATAAAAATGTCTCCTGAACTGATCTATTTACAGCCCTCATATATTTCATATCTGAGAGTATAAGAAACACCATCTTCCTAACTCATCTAACTTGGTCATGAACTTGTGAAAAACACAAAATTCAGGATGTGTCCTCCCAGTAATTGAATATGTGACGGTTTGCTGGACAGCAATTAGATATGAAAATTTCCCCAAAAGGGGAATACAGAACATCTCGTCAGATAAGCTGATTATCTTAAGAAAAATGAGCCGTGCCATGAGAAAACCAACATAGTGGATTTGTGACCAGCATGGATCCAGACCAGCCTGCACATCCGCGCAGTCTGGTCAGGATCCATGCTGTTTGCTTTCAAAGCCTATTGAAATTAGAGAAAATGTTAGCGAACAGCATGGATCCTGACCAGACTGCGCGGATGCGCAGTCTGGTCTGGATCCATGCTGGTCTCAAATGCACTATGTTGGTTTTCTCATGGTGCGGTTCAAATACAGCATGCTCTACCAGTACTTTTATTCCAGTTTACCCACTTCAGAGGCCAGGCGAGTGCAAATTCATGACTTGAGGGAAAAGGTTTACAGAAATATAATATCAATTTTCTAATACTGGTGTGTATATCGGTCATCATCATTTTTCATTTTGGACATAAGTATCATATTATGTATACTATGCAATCATTAGCATTTCTGGAGAACTGATTTTCATGGATTTTGTTGTCGAGTCAATCAACAAAATTAAATCCCAACAAACAACAAGAATTCCCATTCATTTTATATTCAGAATTTGAAATCCACAAATAAATAAGACGTTTTTGGCCAAAACCACAAAAATAAATTAACTTTTCGTAACACAAACTATTTTCAGCAACACTTTTGAGAACAATCAGTTACTTCTTCTTACTTTTGGTCAATTCCTTAATTTTGTTCTGTCTGGCCAAGCACGAATTCATGAATCTTTCTGGTTGAGCACAAATTTATATCTGATTGAACACCTTGTGAATATAATTATGCATACAGTACAGTTCAACTTGGTTCATTCGTAACAGTCTGTTTTCAAAGGAAGACGTAACCTACAGCTGTATCATTTGGTACTGGAGAGTTTGGTATTGTTCGGAGATGATATTTTGTACTAGAGCTATCACAAAAGGCGATTAATACCCAAAGACACCAATTTGATACAGGGAAAGTAAAAGGCTGTGATCTTTTACCTTCAGGTGTGTTTACTTTTTTTTTTTTTTTTTGGTTGGATTTAACGTCGCACCGACACATGATAGGTCATATGGCGACTTTCCAGCTTTAATGGTGGAGGAAGACCCCAGGTGCCCCTCCATGCATTATACGAGCAGGCACCTGGGTATCAGGTGTGAGTTTAATCCTGAACCTTGTGGCCTGGGATGTACATTCAGGATTTTGTCCAGGTGAGGTTAACAACACCTACTTATGCTAGTTTTATGAAAATCCTTTTAGTAGTTAAGAAGACATGGAGCAAACAGGAAGTTACATTATTTGATCTTTCACCTCTAAGCATGACCTTGACCCTGAACTTAGTGATCCAAATCATTATGCTATGCAAGTTGTCTTAATCAGTTGCACAATTAATTCTTGTTTTACGAAAATCTTTCAAACAGTTACTTCTGACCTAAAAGTGTGACCTTGAAATTAGACCTAGTGGATTGGATTCTACACTATGCACATCATCTTGATGTAGTTACAAACTGACACTAGTTTTAAAAGAGTCTTCCCAGCAGTTTAGAAGGTATGGAGTGGACACAAATTTACGACATTTGACCTTTCATCTCCAAGTGTGACCTTGAACTTAGACCTAATGACTTGGGTTGAGCACCCTTCCCTTTGGTTTCGAAGATATGGAACAGACTTCACAGATAGAAGGATATACCAACTGACATGCGTGAACCCATTTACTTTGTATCTGTGGTATAATGATTTTATATCTTTGTCTTATTTCATATTGTATGGATTTGTTCGTTTTGTTGGCACTGAAGTCAAACCTAAAGAATTTAAATCACATGTTGATCACCAGCTTTTTAACAGTGGAGGAAGACCCTGGTACCCTTTTGGGCTTTGGTTTTATAACCATGTAGGCACCTTGGAAAAATTAACAACTTTCAATAAACCAGCTGAATGATAAGACATCAAGGAAAATTTTGAACCAGTTGCAGTGAAAACCAAGTGATCTGAAGTCAGCAATGTACTGTAAGGAGCTCAAAACAAATTATATTTGTACTTTTTAAATAAACCAGTGCCAACTGTGTAGGCGGCTACCACTTTACTTTGTGGTTAATATTTCTTCCTGTTTAAAATAAACAGTATCACAGTTTTTGATAAAAAAAAATTATTTCATAGTCCAAGAATAAACAGTCACAAAAATGTCTGTAAAAGGAAATTATTGACTGTAATATGCTGCATAAAAGCAAGTTAATTTTTCTTTTCAATATCTTCTGTTAGTCACAACCTCCACCTCTCCCCCACCTCCCCCCCAAATAAAAACAATAAAAAAACCCAGAGGTATCTAATGACAAAGCACTGAACTTTAAAATAAAAACCATTTACCTCCATAACCAATCTGAATTGCAAGTTTTGTAAGCTTTGACTGAAGAACGGACTTCTCCTTTCTGGTGCTGGCTTGATGCGTCTTGGCTGCCTCTGGTGCCGCTTCCTCAACTTCCTCCGGTATTTTGTTGCTCACCTTGTTACTGGCATTTGCGTGGTGTGAATTACCCGTCATTTCAAGGTTGACTGCTTCTGTGTCTGTCAGGGAAAACAAGAAAATAGAGTTTGCACAGATATTTAGTTACGAGGGTCAAATGCTCACACTGATATTTTATGGCGGATTACTTTACTCATCTTTATAATACACTGCATATGAACTGTCGGAGGATAGCAATATTTGACTATTCTAAAACATTATCAGTAGAAAAGTTAACGTAATGAATACCACATAGAAAAGGGGGGCATTACTTCGCAGAAAAAGTAAAATAAAGTTATGGAACCTGAGCACTGCATGCCAGATCATCACAGTGAGCAAGTATGCAAAGTGGTTACTGAGATACCAGCTTTCATTTTCCTAATCAAATTTAAATGTGTTGTGATAAAAAACAAAGCATTTAAACATGAAAGTATTGCTTTGTTTCAGTTGAGAACCCAGTTCAGTTAATGTGATCACTGTAACAAGATCTCGAAGGAATTCCATGCTAGGAAAATATAATTATTTTCTAAATTATCTTTTTTTTTTGACTCGATTATAAACTAGTATTGAACTCACATTAGCATAATCATGGTAAAAAAGCATCACATACAAAAATGCAGTTAAGGTAGTTCTGCACGTTTGATAAACCGGAAGTGATGGTGTGACGCCATTTTTCCAGAAAACATAGAATAAAGACTGCATTCGGTGTACGGAACAGAAAATCATTTTATGAATTAATTGCAACCTGTGAGTAAATTTATTACAATGGTACTGTTGCTATATTGTAAAGTCAAAATATGATATTAAAACATATCACATGTTAAATAATTCAAAATAACGTCCTAAAATTAGCGTGAAATGTCCGGTTTACTTTAATCATGGTCAAATATCTCAAAAATAAGCACACGGACCTATATATTTTATTTCATCAAATTATAGGCCATGTCTTTATTTACAACTGTGAGAAGTTTCATCAAAATCTACATTGTAGAAAAATTTCTATTCGCGAAAATGTTAAGAAAGTTATGATTTTCCCATAGACTCTCATTATGAAATACTGCATGAGGTCCCTATTTTTTAAATCAGTCTATCAAAAAATCAAGCACACGACCCTATCTTTTTTATTTGCTTAATTTTCTAGGTATATTCTGAAGTTTTGAAAAATCAGTGTTTAACCTTTAGCATGCTAGATAAATTGTCGTCTGCTGGAAATGTCGTCTGCTAAAATTGTAAAGTTCATTCAATTTGCTCCAAAATTGGAAGAAATATTGTCAGAGTAGCAAACAGCTTGGAACCTGATCAGACGCCGATTTAATCGGCGTCTGATCTGGTTCCAAGCTGTTTGCAAAGGCTGTTAAATTCGCCTGCAGCAGGCTAAGGGTTAATCAAATTCTACATTGTAGAAATAATTTCGATCCAAACGTGCAGAACTACCTTAAAGGAATGTATAGAAATTAAAGCAAAATTGTGTGTTTTATCTTCACCTCTTTTCTCAGACTGGACAATTTTCTGTTTCTGACCTAAATTAAGTACTCTTAAAACCTATATCGAGAACTTCAGCCATTTCTTTATCTCGCAAAGGTAAGCCATAACTTACACACTAGTAGCTAAAAATATTTCTTTTGTGCAAACAGTCAAGAGTAATAATGAAATATAAATGAAAAAGTTATATCCGAGACGCTAAAATTCTCCAAGAAAAGAAATACTCTGAACAGAAACAGTGCCGACTATAATAATTTCCATTTTGGGTTATCTGTAGGGTAAAAATAAGTTAATCTAATAAATGCTTGTATTACAGAAATAAAGATGTAAAAACTGTAAGGTTATACTGAAAGTGTGAAAACTGGGGTTACTTGCAAAATTAATTCTAAAAACTGACTGTTATTACACACAAAAACTATAATAAAGCAAATTTTTAGGGAATAAGAACATGAAACAAATGAAGTTTTATTTGAGCCGCACCATGAGAAAACTGCCTTTGAAAGCGAACAGCATGGATCCTGACCAGACTGTGCGGATGCGCAGGCTGGTCTGGATCCATGCTGGTCGCAAACGCACTATGTTGGTTTTCTCATGGTGCAGCTCATTTTTCCTATCAGGATAGTTTGACTGACATTTTTTTTTTAAAAGAAAATTCAATTTTTTGCATTAAAGTATGATGACTGTCATTGTAAACATAATACATGAAAAAATAAGTAGTATTTTTATATACTGATGAATGCAACTTTAGCATGTTCCATTTCACACCACACCAAACGATCCATACACTCACATATACCACACTTTTTTATGTCTCAATAATTTCACATGTTTTACTTCATACATAGGAAAATAAACTGCATATGAGCTGCGCCATGAGAAAACCAACATAGTGCGTTTGCGACCAGCATGGATCCAGACCAGCCTGTTCATCTGCGCAGTCTGGTCAGGATCCATGCTGTTCGCTTTCAAAGCCTATTGCAATTAGAGAAATCGTTAGCGAACAGCATGGATCCTGACCAGACTGCGCAAACGCACTACGTTGGTTTTCTCATGGTGCGGCTCACATTTTTTTCACCCAAGGAGATAACTTGTGTATGATTAATTTATAGTTACAAGGAAATCTCACAAAAACAGGAATTAACACTGTTTTTTTTATATCTGAAATGAACCAATTCCACTACTCATATGTACGAAATAAGTAAAAGAAAACTATCAAAATTATACAAATACTATACATGAGCAAAAAGAAGATAGAATGGATATGACAAGCAATTCTACAAGCACTAAACAATAATAAAATGTCAACAAAAAATATTTTAAAATATGTAACTCAACTTTTAAGTTTGTGATCTGACAGAAATACAGAGTTATTTATTGTCTCAAATGAACATCTTTTTTTAACAAAATGAAATATTATGACAAAAGTCTTTATTAATTCAGTAAAAAGGAAAACAAGACTAAATAAATAAGACTGAACAATAATTGGAAGAAAAATGCATTCATTGTGTATATTAGATAGCATCTAGCAATACTTCAGATCTACAGCAGCTTGTATATGAAAAGAAAGTAAAAATATAAAGAAAAGAGCAGTGGTGACTTGTCTTAACAAGCAAAGGAATAATAATAGTAAAGTTGTCTCCCTTCACAATTCTTTTACCCCAAAGTTAAAATTAATAAAAAAAAAATCAGACTCACTTGATATATTAATAGATTTTTTATGTATTCTCATGCTTTTCTATTATATCTGTTTATGATGCAATGCGTTGTCATGGTTGTTTAACAGAGCTCTGTTCATGTCCAATTTCGTATTTTCCCCCATATTTTGCAAATGGTGTTTAAATCATAAAGGGAGACAACAATGTTGGTAGATAGGTGCATCATACTGCCGAGTGGAATTAAAATACTACACACTACAGGTAATCACAGCAAAAAACATGCTAAAGACAAGTACCAAGACACATACCCACTCTGCCTGGATCGCTAAGCACTAACAAATAAAAACACATTGATATTAATGAGTATATTCATATATCAACTGCAAAGAATAAACTGCTAAAAATCGGTAAAACTGAAAAATATGGCTAAAAATGTCATGTCAAAATAATTACTGAAAGTCATTTCCTCGTCACTAAAACCTTTGTCATGTCTAGAATCCTATACAGATTAGCCTTTTCAGAACCAATTCTCATTTGCCTTGGCAGCAATTGGAACTGCTTTTCAAAATTAAAATCATGCATTTATAACTGCCTGTTTCTGCGATTTTTTGGGTCCTGACACGTTTTAATTATGATCTGCTGACAATAAAAGGATTTATGTGTAAAAAAAAGTGCAGTTATCAGCGCCAATCTCATACATTATTTAAACCTGTATTTTTTTTCAAAATGGTCTGGTTTAGTCTCAACAGAAATTGGATGAAACTTGTTAACTACCAACAGACACGGCAACTGAAGTATTAGTACAGCAGAACTGATGTTATCTCGGATGGAAAGATTGTTGCCGCTGATGGAACTTTTATGGCAACTAAACCACTGTTACTCATCTATGCTATCAAAGACCATGTATGCCTCTATAAACCATAAATATAACTTCAGCATGAACTGTGCTTAACTGCATTATCATGAAGAAGTTAATCAGTGTTTGAGCTAAGGTGACAAATTATATACCATAGACCCTTTACAAGCATATTCTCCATCCTAACAGGAAGTTAAAGCAGCAATTATAGTAACCTTCATCAGGCAAAGCATATAATGATATTGCTATTGTATATTGATAACATACTGTTAGTAATAATGTATAACTTACAGGATTCAGCTAAAAATCAACTGTGACAACCAGATAAAGCATTTCTTAGCCTATGTTTACCCTAATGAGAGGCCTTACAGTTTCTTGCTACTGTAACCAAAGACAGTATCAACTATTTAAAGACCGTTGCAGAAGTATATATTCTTTTAAAGAGCTGACAAGGTTTATCTGGAAAGCCTTCTTTATCACATGACTTTTTTGGGCAAAGATGAATGTATGACCTTAAAGTTTCGGCAAAGATGGAAGAATGACCTTGAGTTCAGCCAAAGGTGAAACTCGAATTATCCAAGACAAGTATAACCATTGTTTAACTGATACTGTGAGCTTCATCCAATGGCAATTCTAACTTGTTTTAACTTCATTTCACCTTGGCCTTGATTCAAAGCCTACGTACATGTCTTCTATACTTGCAAGGACAGTCAACTGTAGACCTACAAGCACTGCTTATCTGTTGGGTTTTAAGGTAGTTCTGCACATTTGAAAAAACCATAAGTGATGACATAGCCTTATTTTATATCCATCAAATAACAGCAACCTCTTATTTCGATTAAATATATAAACAAAATTTTGACTGGAGAAAAAATCCAAATTAGGTCAGTTATCATGGGGAAATATCTCAAAAGCAAGCACACAGACCTAAATACCTTGCTTAGACAACTGAAAGACAGTACTGCCGAAAGTATCATTAAAATCTACATTACAGAAATTCTTCTGTATGCAAATGTCATTAAAAGTGTCATTTTTTCTATAAACTCCAATTATGAAAATTTTCATGAGGTAAAATTGTAAATTGTAGAAAAAAAAAACTGATCTGAACATGCAAAACTACCTAAACACCAACATAATTCAATCCAGAATCTAACTTGTGGAAAGGGTCCTTACAAGATCCTTCAGACATCATATCAGGCATTAGATGGCACCTGGGTAGAACGACTGACCTTTAGTAAGCGCTTGTTACACTGTAATCTCCCCAGAAACCCTTGCAAAAGACTGAGGAAAAATATGGTAATATATTATTAATATTCAACCAAAGCTTCTTCCATTTTGACACAATTTTATAAGGTAGTATCACTATAAAGGAGGATCTTTCAAAAAATCTGACTTAATGGCACATAGACATGTAAAACTGTCCAATTATTCAAAAAATAATAAAATTTCATGGCATTACAAACTACTTACATTTTTACTGCCTGTAACTAAAGCTATTAAAACACATAATAATATAAATAACAATTTACACATGTTAATGTGAGATTTTAAGAATATTTTCTATAAGCAACATGCACAGTATATGCACATACAGGAGACCCATATAGAAGCATGCTAGTTTATCACATGCACTGTGTTAGGATGAATATGCTGTGAAATCCCGTATCAATATGAATAGTCTACTCCATTCAAACTCTACTCAAGATATAAATCTGTCCCTTCATGTATACTTATTTAACACACGTAAAAAACTTTTTCTTGAATGTTTACATGCTCCTCTACATGGCTTGTCAAGAAAAGGTAAAAACTGGCGACCATTTCTATATTTTTGCTTGAAAATATTTATAGGTGTTGCAACCTAGTTTGAATTTGGATCTTGTAGGGAAAAGACTGCTAAAATCTGAACCCTAAGAATTTAGAACGTAATATAATATTAAAAAGTGATACATTAACTGCCTACTAATAAGAGAAAAGTTAAAATATTATATCCTTTCAGGTTGGCATCTATCAAAGAGAGCCAAACATCAAATATATAAATTGCTTCTCTTCTATCTGATCAATTATTTACAATTCTTGTTTTTTTTTTCTATCAATAATTTTCAAAAATGACATTTTTTACATCATAGAGGAACACATATAACATTCCAGGATTGGCAACATGTATAATTAAGTTCAAATTAAAACATTTGTAATCCAAAATATAACATATTAAACATTATACATTTACAAACAATAATTAAAGGAAAAAGGTTGAAATAAAGGGGAATAACTCACATGGTTGCGTGGGTCCCGTTCCCTTGGTGCCTGCAAGCCAAGCGAGTGTCTATGTTAATTTTTCTACATTTTTATAAATATTCTTTGATACATATAATTTTCTCCAACATTTTTTACTCCATTCTTGAACAGCACCCTACCCTCCTTCAGTATATTAATGACTGTGACAATGGTTTATCACCCAACCTCGAAAGTTCGGACCGTTAAATGAAATGACAAAATGCTAGCTTGGGTCACACTGCAGTTAATATATAGAAAGTATGAGTAAAAACAACATCTACTATAAGACATGGCTTCTATCACGTGCATTGAGAAGGTAGGGGACATTCGGTGAATGGAGTAAAACAATTCCAAAATAAAAACATCCAAAAGCTTTAAGTTGCTCCTGCATCCTTAATAACCTAGTTCTCATTTGGGCACCGCTCACAATTACATATACAAAAGAATTTGTAACCGTGTGAGTTTCAGAAAAAAGAAGATTACGTTATGTTACAAAAGGCATACGGTGAAAAAATATGTATTTCAGTCAATGTTTTCAGGTCACCATAGCACAACAGAACAACACTGCTTACAAAGTAGGAAGAAAAATGATCAAAAATGCATTCAAAAGAACACGAGTAAAACACTGTTAGTAATGTTTTTTAAAAATATTTTTTTCTGTATACTAACTAGGGATCAAGCAACTTAAAACATTTGGACTTCAATTATAAGCTACGTTAAATAATAAAGTGTATTTTAATAATAGTAAATAAAAGATACTGAAATGTGATGTGTAACAATAAACATTTTGCAATGTATAATCTTTAGGTCAAGTTCCATAAATAAATTTACAAATTTACAAAGAACAGAATTATATTGCCTCGTAAAGGAGGAAAACGCGTAATCAAATCTAAACACAGAAGTATTTAGAATTCTGAACAAGGTGTTGAAGTAATTAGAAACGAAGAAACAATTCCCACAGCAGCGAGCGGAGTAAAAACCATGCAGAGTAATTCCATTACTAGAAAATTTGCTAAAAGTCAATACTCGACAAACTCTGAAGTAAGATTTGCAAGAATTACAGAATATTCTTTCAAAGTATAATTACATTTCAAAACTATCTAAATCTCTCGAGTCCATGCGTTTCATATTTCACATTACAGCATAGCTGTTTACTTGTGATTAAATACGAAACAATTATTTTCTTACAGCAAGGCTCATTCCGCATCCCCCTCCACCTCCCTTTTTTTTCCTTCTTAAACTGCTATTCATTCTCAGAATAATCTCCCTAAACTACTTGCTAGAATTGATTTATGAAATTTAATCACTCTGAAAGAGTGACTATTTTAATTCTGCATCTTGCATCTTGTAAAGTATTTTGTTTGAAATGCTATGCTGTTTCTATGCATAATTTGCAAAATCATGCAGCATCTATGAATCATCATACGTGAAGAAAACTGTTACCATGAGACTTTCTGATAAACTGTGTACATGTTTACGTGTCATCGCTAACTGGCTTTGCTAGAAAGAGGTTAATTTTGCAATGGTTCAAAATTTAAATAAAAATTATACAGACTGCACTATGACATTGATTACAAAGCATTTTACTGTATTCTTTCATCTGCGGGTAATAAATGTCAGAATCATATACAAAACGGTGTTTCATGTCAGACTATTTTAAGCCTGCCAACAACTTGCTTCCCTTGTTTAACACAAAATTAGATCGTAAATCTTTATAATCATAAATACGCAAGTGTCAAAAGGTTTAGGACATAAAATAAGCACATTTTTGGTTTGTGTGAAATTATCTTTATTTACATACTGTCAGAAGAGTTTTAGTCCCTGACATCAATTTTAGTTGATTAGGTTTGTATTGAGGAATACACACAATTTCTGCAGCAGATATTGAGTGACTCTTTGGCGATGCAATATTATTCTATAAAAGAACATGTGCGTAACTCTCCATGCAAAGCTAATAATATTTTATTACATACCCACTTTATGTATAAAAGCTAATATACATTTGAGCCACATCATGAGAAAACCAACATAGTGCATTTGGGACCAGCAGTCTGGTCAGGATCCATGCTTTTCGCTAACAGTTTCTCTAATTCCAATAGGCTTTGAAAGCGAACAGCATGGATCCTGACCAGACTGCGCGGATTAAAAGGGGTATTTACCAAAAGGATACGGGCTGGATAGCCAACAGTGCAGATCATGATCAGACTGAACGGATGTGCAGACTGATCATGATCTACACTAGTCGCAAAGGCAGAACCAATCGTGTCCAGCATGGTAAGGGTTTAACAGTGTAATATTAACAAAGGCAGTTATTTTCCTGTCACTTAAAAGGTAAAAATCTATAGAATTTAGAATGCAGAAAATAACTTTTTTTTTTGGATGAGGAAAGATGTGGCAAGGTTTCATCAACTTCAAATGGCATTTCATGTTTTTTCTTAATTTAGTCACAATATAAGATCTTATATTTCTGAAATTTTGGAAGAACAGTAACTGTTATGTGCCAAATCAAAGATGACAAGTGCTACAAAGTAACACCTGGAAATAATATAGTGTTAATTCCAAATACTGAGTGCTACAAAATAACACAATCTTGATATATATATATATGCATTAAAGTGTTATAAGCTTACAAAATTGACTTTATTTTGACATTATAACTTAACTGTAGCACAAATCAGTAATCGACAATGCCCTATTTCTCTGTAGAGGGAGAAAAAAATTGAGAAGATTTATAATAACCTGTCACTGGTTGCAGATGCAGCTCTCGATTAATTGACAGTAACTCAGCAAGGCCTTGTTACCACCAAAACAGTTACCTTCTATCCAAAGTGGTACATTACTTTTTTTCTGCATAGTTTTGCAAGCTCTGGTTAAATCACCAGAAATTCTGGTACACTGTTTAAGAATGTCAATTTCTCTTACCGATATTAAATGTCAGATATTCCAAAAGTGTTTTAAAAAAATTATTCAAAATACTTGGATATATTAGGTACATGGAAGGTCCCCAGAAATATATGAAATCTCTTATCATATAGGAAACTATAGGAAATATAGTGAAAGACTAAAGGCCAAAAAATTACATATCCTATATGCAATCTGATAAACTAACAGCATAGCATTTCAAAGTGGCTGTGTTAAAGGAGAAACTGTACATAGTGGAGCGTTTTTAATTGACACAACACCAACAGTAAGCCAAGGTGAAAAAGTGAAGAGAAAAAAATAGAAAAATGTGAAGCAGAATCACTCTGTACACCTGAAAGCTCAACTGACCTACTTCACAATACCAATGTAAATAAAGAGCTACACATCTTTTAAAAAATGACACCGAGCAGATGGGAATTTTATGTACATGTACTTTTGAAACAAGCCAACTTTCTAATTTCACAAGATCTGTTTGCTACATGGCATTTTTGGTTACTAGCTAAGCTAGTTGAGGATCACAAACGATTTCATATATAGCCTAAACTTGCTGTGCCAGCACATTTCCTTGCAGTCTTTGGAGTAACCTATGACGAAGCAAAAACCTATGCTAAAAAGGCAGCATACCAGCCTTGACTTTCTTCACACAATGTTATACCTAAGTTGCATATTTCCCTCTTCAGTATATGTTAGTCATCCAGTCAAGTTTCATGACCGTAATGTGTTTTATATGGATGGATTTTTTTCCAAAATCATCTTGATACTATAACACAGAATTTACCCTAAGGGGTACCAAATGTTTAAAGACTCTATAGTTTTCATTCAGTTTTATTAACGTTTTAAGAAAACACTACCAATTATAAATATAAGAAAACCTCCGAATTGCCGTCCCTGCAATAAATTAGTTCCAAATTTATTTGTAAATTCAATAAAGGAAACAAATGTTGGCTTGTTTCTCAGCAGCACAGGTGAGCCACAATATTACTCCGAACAGGACTATATAGTTACCTTTATAAGAGACTATTGTAACACCTTGGTTAGTTTGAACGACAGGAAAAAAGAAAAGAAATACATTATAGTTGTTTCAAGTACCCATTTCAGCACATAAAATGAAAGTTCAGCTGACCATTACTTTGATAGACACAAAAAAAAAAAAACAAGAAAAATTCAAAAGAAATAAAAAGGACAAACCCATTTATCTGGTTTGGAATTACTTCAGTCCAAAGAGTTTTACATTTAAATGTTACGGTGATTTACCGCTAATCAATTCTTTAATTCAATGTTCAATAATCAAATTTATTTACATTCTGAAGACGAATGGAATGTTTTGTATCTGAGAAATTACAGATCATAAAGGATGGTCAAACAGCACGAATTCAACAATCGGGAGATGTTGCCGGAACGTGACAGATGAGGCGGCTCCGTTCTACACGACTAATCAATCAAGTGGAGCAATCAACAGGAATAGGCAAATATCACAGAGGCAAACATAAAATCTACAAATACCAATAACTTTTCTCCTGCAACAATGTAATAGACGAGAGAACACCAAAAACACGCCATCTCCAATTCCATGTCAAGCTTACACTTTTCTACATTTAAAGGAGAAACTCTTCATTTAATAAAGAGAGTTATATATAGTCATGTCGATTAAAACAAAGAAGAACTAAGATATCATTGACAAAAACATTATATCAAAATCCCTATAGAATTATAGGTGACAAGACAAACTTAAGTTTTTCTCACTGCGTAATAGGGACCTACCATTTGACAAAGTACTTGGTGTCACAGCATATGGCATTATCTTGTCATATTTTGAAAATATTCAGAACAGTCAGGGGAGAGAATCAAATTTGCATGAACATATACCATAGACGCTTCAAGGGCAACACAGAACAGTGAGGAAGACACTTCTAGGCGAAACTGAACACCACACATAATCTGAACTAACATGATTACTTCCTCGTTTGGGAGCTAAACCAGTGCTAGAATATGTCAAGTATATAAACTAACATTAACACACACAACCGATTGATAAGCATTCAATGGAGATGAAAACATAAGAGCAACCACATAAGCAAGACCTATTACATAATGATTAATTAATGCCATATGTATAAAGCTGTTGGAACAATTTCATAATTTTGGTTAAAATTGACAAGATTTCAATGGACATGAAAAAAGTTGAAGCCATTCCATGTTTACATTAAGATATCAGAGTTTTTCATGGAAATGAAGAATGACATGGATGTGTGTATACAATTATTCCATGGCTCCTTTCAGAAGTTAGAACCAGCCCATGGATTTTTTCTATCAGCAAGAAAACAGTAAATACAAACATGTGCAGGTAGAATATTCCAAAGACATTAGAAGTAATAACCATTTATATGTAAATAGCATGTGAAAAGAGCAAAAACGTGCAAAAAGTTCAGATTAGAAGAATACAAGCTACCAACACCTCAAAATGAGATTCTGAATATATTGTTATCTATGTAAATTACAGTGGTTTACAATTATATGTACTAAGAAAACACCTTAAAACTCATTTACCTAAAGAATGACTTCATAAAGAGATTCATGCAGTTCCTATTCTAGATCAAAACGTCCCCAAAACAAAGAAAAGAGGATTAACCAAATAACTATGTTATAGAGGTGATATGTGCAAAATCAGTAAGTTCGGTTGTTCAAGATGCCAATCTGGAAAATCCAGGAGCCTATTGGTTATAAGTGTACCCAGAATTACTACTTCATTATACCTGCATTCTGACCCTGAGCATTGTTTTCTGCATTTTGCTTGTTCTTTTTGTCATCTTTTTCTTCCGAGGCGCCGCCAAGGAGGGCGAAAATAATACCAGTCTGAGAATTGATTCCTACCGCAGTTGTGAGCATTTTACCACTTCCCTCCATCACATGGGTACCTAAAATAGCAACAATGAATACAGTCAAAACTGTTATAAGAACAACCTTTGAACCATCCGGCTCTCCATACCAATGTTCATATTTCAGCGACAAGCATCTGAAGCTTATATAGAACACATAGAAATATTTTCTGGTCTTCCGAGACATGGTCTTTTTTACAGATTTCACTATAAAATTAAAGAACGGAGATTTCAAAAGAGCATGACTGTGTACTTTAACATGGACATTTTATACTTTGTTAAGCAAATATAAAGATACTTTTAAATAAGCACTATTTACAGCAATACAATGGTGTGTTAAGAAATCTTCACCTTGTAAAGTGATCAATATTTAGAGAGATATCTGCAAAAACATACTGTGAAATCATTAATATTCGTGGGGGATTATTTTTCGTGGATTTCGTGGTGGAGTCAATCCATGAAACTTAATCCCAACGAACAAGTTAAATTCCCATTCATTTATGTTCAAAACTTTGAAATCCATGAATTCATATCCCCAGGAAATTACCGTTTTGACCAAAACCACGAAATTTCATGCCCACGAAATTTAATGGTTTCACAGTAAATATTTATTACCATTTGCTACCCAAAAGAAAAATTATTTAACCGTCTCACCTCTGTATCTTTATAATATCACAGGGGGAAAAAATGGACTTACAAAAAGCCCGAAAGACATCGGGAACTTTGTATTGACAGACAAATTTATTTCGCTTAAATGGTTTTATCCTGTAATGATGTAATGACGTAGCTAATCAGCAGTCTGTGATTTCTAGCGAACAAATTTACTAAACCTATTTCATGCTCCTGTCTACCAGTGCATTTTTGGAAAATTTTCTCCAATATAATAAATGACAGTGTTCAATAGATTTGTACTTAGGAAATAAAAAATTCAGAAGCAAGACTGGAAATCATGAACATTTTATGTACATATTACTTTAAAGCTTACCGGATTGGTTCAGTGATAAATGCATCAGTATGAACTTACAGTTTTCTACAGATCTGGTTGCCTCAATCCATGAATCTAAATCCTAACAAACAATCATGGTTCCCATTCTTTTTTCTAAAAGTGTGGCAATCCACAAATACCTATACCATCAAATAGCAATTTTGGGCAAAATCATGAAATTTTATACCCAAAATGATTTCACAGTATGCCAAATAAAAACAAGAGCTGTCTCCGTAGGATGACACATGCCCCCGATGGCACTTTGAATGAATAGTTATGGCCGATGTTAAGAGTTTAGGACCTTTGACCTACGGAGCTGGGTCTTGCGCGCGACACATCGTCTTACTGTGTCACACATTCATGCATAGTTATTTTAAAATCCATGCATGAATGACAAAGATATGGACCGGACATGCCCATCAATGCACTATCATGAAAAATGATCTTTAACGTCTAAGTGTGACCTTGACCTTTGAGCTACAGACCTGGGTCTTGCGTGTGACACATCGTCTTACTGTGGTACACATTTATGCCAAGTTATTTGAAAATCCATCCATCGATGACAAAGATATGGACCGGACACGCCCATCAATGCACTATCCTTTAACGTCTAAGTGTGACCTTGACCTTTGAGCTACGGACCTGGGTCTTGCGCACTGCACGTCGTCTTACTGTGGTACACATTCATGCCAAGTTATTTGAAAATCCATCCATCGATGACAAAGATATGGACCCGACACGCCCATCAATGCACTATCCTTTAACGTCTAAGTGTGACCTTGACCTTAGAGCTACGGACCTGGGTCTTGCGCACTGCATGTGGTCTTACTGTGGTACACATTCATGCCAAGTTATATGAAAATCCATCCAAAGATATGGACCGGACACAAAAATTGCGGACAGACCGACAGACAGACAGACAGTTCAAAAACTATATGGCCTCTCTTCGGGGGCATAAAAAGACTGCTCCATGCATGTCCAGTAAGTGCCTTGACAAGATCTAAAATGACCGTTGACTGCTCTGTGTGAACCTTTGAAGTAGAAGCCTGAGGTTTGGGCATGGCACTCCATCCCATTGTAGAAAACGTTTCTGCCAGATGCAAGATAACGCCCTTCATGTCAAAGTTACAGTTCGGACAAGCTCTAGAAAGGGCTTGGACCCCATTGACCTTGACCTTTGTGAAAGGGACTGGGAATTCATCAAAATACATGGTCTCATTTGGGCAAACGTTTCTACCAAATAAAAATAACTGCTCCATGCATGAGAAAAGCCCTAAAAATAATCTTTGATGATACTGTCCTTCGATACTTGAGCCTAAGGTTTTCATGCAACAGTCAATCTCATGTGGGGAACATTTATGCCAAAAGAAAAAAACAGTGGTCCATGCAATATATATAAAGTTAATGTCCTAAACAAGATCTGAAATGACCTTTGACCCCTTGTCCTTTGCAGTTGAGACCTGGGGATTGCAATCAACACTCATGTCTCACTAATGTAAACCATTAAATTAACCCTGCTCCAGTATGTCAAAGCCACTTGACAGAATGACAACAAACAAACATCCATTGGATGACTGTTAGCTCAGTGGAGCAGCTTGACCAAAAAAATCTACGATCCTAATTACGAACGGCGAAACCTAAGCATTAAAAACTTTGAGTTAGCTTATCATTCAAAACATCATGTATCCTGCTAAATGATCTGAAGATATTATGAATGGATGGACAGACAGACGACATCTTATTTCACCGATTTTACAATACAACAGGTGAATTAACCAAAATATGGTTATAAGATTTAATGGTTCCAGTACTGGGAAAAGTACAGTTCAGCAATTAGATATGAACTATATAAGATTTTCACCAGTGAGAAGCGGACTGTTTTTGACAATCCTGAATTGACCAGAACCAAGAAACAATAGACCTATTTTGTTTCATAGCCAAAATAGCCCACTTTGAATATGGAATATACAGAATTTTTCTATATTTAGAAGGCTTATACAATGCAATGGGATTTTGAGACAAAATATTAATTCGATAATTATGCAAGCAAATAATGAGAAAACGACTGCAGATTTCCGCCACTCATACCATTTACAATCAGGCTGATTTCCCAGAGAATAATTATTTAGTTTAGTAAGAGGCTGATTTAATCTTTATTATTTGATATCAGACATCAGGTGTAAAATAAGCATTCAGTGTTGTAACCATGTTTTTCAAGCCGATAACTTGTAAACACTCAGCATTTGAACTACTGCAGTAAAATCTGGTGAAAAATTTCTGCAAACTGTGACTAATCTACAAAAGCAGCAGCTTTCTAGAATAACAATTTATTAAATACTAGTTAAACTAATACAAACAGCACTGATTAGTTGCTGATTAATTTGACCTTACCTCACATGACCATGACTTGTAATGCTCTTGAGGGCATAGAATATCTCATACCATTGTTTCAGATAACAAACAGCCAATCCTCACGACAATATCTATGTTATGATTAAGCCCAAATTACAATGTTTTTCTAGTGTTACAACTTCTCTTAATTTGCTTAACAACTAGATGTGTCCATAGGATATGTTACTTGTTGACCATGCAAGACTAAGTAATCTTTTATATTACCTTGAGTTTGGGGGTATGACTGAGGTTGGGTATATGAAAAATATCATCAAGAAACACAAGATGAATATAACTGAGATTAAACAAAACCCCAGTTGCACAGGCTACATAACAATACTCTAATGTTTCATGACCAGGTAAAATACTTTTTGAATTACTTGTGACATAAACTTTTAGTCTCTTTAGCATATTTTTGACGGTCAAGGGCCATTACTCTGGGCTGAAAGAGTGAAACCCTAGGTGTACAACTTAATATGACGAATAACATTCCTATTATGTTTAATGACCACAGGTAGAATATTCTTTTTGAGAGACACATCAAACAAACTTGAAGGCCCTTTTACACATATTTTTCAACATTTTATTACAGGCTGACTCTATTCGGGCAGACTGAAATCCTAAACAGAACTCTTTAAGTGCACAACTTCACAATCTGACTAACAATTCTATGAGGTTTGATGACTCTAGGTCAAATAATTTTTGAGTTTTGAGATATGCATGACAAAAACTCAGAGAGATGGGACAGTCTGATGGACACCTAAATGCCCCTTCGCTACCCCCAAAAAAGGTTGTGTGTGGCTGGGTGGGGGGCACAAAAACTGGGCAAAAGTTTAAATTTGTGTATGAAAATATTCAAACTATGAACAAGGCAGTAATGAATGCCAATTCTATACCCTCCTAGCAATACAAAGGTTACTTGGTGCACAAGATTTCTCAGTAATTACGGCAACTTACCTGACAATAACATTGGATCTATAGCTTCTCCCTTCTTTACATGATCTGACTCTCCAGTTAATGAACTTTCATCAACTTTTAAATCATTACTTTGTATAATAACACCATCAGCAGGTAATAAATCACCTGAAACAGAAAGAAACTTTATTAACTTTTAGCATTACCTTTTTTACCACACAATATCAATAATTGATTCATTATTTTGTAAAGGAGTTTTCCTTTGTCAATTCTGTTTTGAATAGAAAAAAACTTAGAAAAATAAATCTTACAATATACATCAAAAGGGGTAAAAAAGACTTTTCCTGTTGGTAGCTTAAATCTACCATAAAATGGGAATATTATTACTGTACATATCAGCCATTTTCCAGGTTATTTTGGCAATTTCCACTGTTCATTTCTTTTCATACATCTAGACTCTATCTGCTATAGCCTATAATACACCAGCACCTAACTATAAGGAATACTCTGAAAGTCTCTTCACAATTTCTCAATATATGGACAAACAGCTTCTGAGCAATGCATCAGTTTGTCTCAAGGAATTCATTAGCAAACAAGAAACATTTGCACCAAACAGAATGTTTGAACGTTTATTTGCAGTTTGCCCCAGCGGCTAAAATATATTCTACGAAAGTGCCTACAGCTGTAATGTACACACCACTGGTGATGATCTACTGACGAGCACACAGACCTCTTTTCTGATAATGGAAGACAAGTTTGGTATGAACATGTTTTTGGACATGCATAATTTGCAAAGCTATTAACAGAAGAGGGCAAATCTTTATATCTTTCCAATGAGGTTTTGTATCACTTACCATATTTAACTAAACAAATATCTCCAACCACTATATCTCCTACAGGAATTTGAATCACTTCGCCTGCTCGTATCACACTAAACTGGTGTTCATGTTCTATTTTTGCTTGTAATCCTCTAAATTGTTTCTCTTTTTGCCAGTCATTAAAAGCAGTTGTCAAAACAACAACAACAACAGCAATTAAAATCGCTACACCTTCAATCCACCCAGCTTCTTTCTCTGAAGCATCGCCGCCTCCTTCTTCTGTAAGAGAGATTTAAATGTGTGAAAAAGTAAGACAAAATTCACAAAATCTGCTTTTATTTGAAAAAAAAAGATGGAAGTTTCATTAATATAAAAACATTTAAAAGAAGATGACAACCTAATGTTCACAGATCACATTAATGAAAGGAGTGCTTTCAAAGACATTTGATGGAAGTATTCAACAAGCACTTTTTGCATTTTTATGGATAGTTCAGATGCCAGTTCTGTGCAAGGAAAAATGTCTGAATTTGTACAGATGCTAAATCTGCATGATATTAGCTTTAACCTTTAGCCTGCTTGGCGGCAAGTGATTCTGCCTTTGCGAACAGTGCATACCAAGATGTGCAGGCTGATCATGGTCTTCACTGTTCGCTATTCAGTCAGTAAATTTCCAGTGAACACCCCTTTGAATAATAAATGGTATTGCCCAAACTGAATGATGGGTCAGTTCATTTTAGAAATTAAGCAGGCTAAAGGTTAATTCTATTAAAATCTCATACTTTTCCTTTGCACTATGGAGATGGCCTTCCTCAGATTATGGACACAATAAAAGATTAAGTCCTAAATACTTTCCACACATCTCTGTCATCCATGACAACATACCAATATTGCATGTTAATTTGAAAAAGCAACACTTTCAGCTGAATAGCTTTGTAAAATTAAAGTTTCATCAATCTATCAGGTAAAATTTCAGCTGAACTTAGTTTTCATTTAAAATAAAAATTCTACTGGCAAGATATTTCCAATGCTGTTCATATACACTGAACAGATTCTTGATTTGTTTCAACTGGAACACTTTGCCATACATAGAAGGGTTTTCCACACTAAAGCAATCAACCTACTAAAAGAAACTGAGTGGCCATATAAAACATGATTATAACCAAGTGGAAATGTAAAGTAAAAAAATTGCTATTTTATGTTATATGTATATGGTACATAGGTTGATATAAATATTACAGGAGATACAAAGGGGGCTGATTATATACCATTTATGAACAGGTTGCCAGTAAAGTCAAAGCTATTGCCCAAGGTCTGAAGATCTGACTATCGACTGTCAAGTTATTCAATATAACTTTTATTACAAAACATCAGAAATAATTTTTTTTTTTTCTTAAATATTTGACTTAAGCCGAGCAAAATGAAATGAAAATTTAGTGTTAAACTAAAGACGATTTAATAGAAAAAACTTTTGACTGGCAATTTATATAGTCATGTAATGACACCATATATATATAAACTGCTTGCATGAAAAATGTCTTTTCTATCATGCTTCTATGTCCAGAACTGAAGAAATATATTATGTCTGTTGACATTCTTGAGGGCGTAACTTCCGTGCACAGAACTGGAGACAAAATGACCCCTCCGATATATTGTCAACTTTTTCAACACACTGCCTTATATTTAGACTGATTGAAAAGGTCTCAAAAGGAAATTGCTAGTTATATTTTGAAACCGCAAAGATATTCCAACAAACAGACAAAAACTGAAAGAATGAAAATAAACATTTTATGAAATGCTGTTAAATGAAGCCATCTTATTTCAAACTCTAATTTCACAGAACTGCATTACCGTGGCAACAAGGGAAAAATGGCATGAATAGGTTTCATGCAGGAAATCATTTCACAGCTGTATTGATTCAGGCATTTTGTGACAAGCTATCATTCCAAAGAATGAGCATGCTAATTCTAGCCAGATTAATTGTCAGTAACAAAACCCAAAAGACTAGCTGAACTTTTTTTTCCTTATATGCCCAATTTACTTTAATATGACTGTGTATGTTCTGTTCCATTTTCACTGGAAGTTAACCACTTCCACTTTGTTACACAGAGGGTAAGAAATCTGCATGTCGTCTTGATGAGGCAAACAACAGATTCTAGTTAAATGAAAGATCTTCCAAGCAGTTTATAAATTGTGCAGATGGCACAAACTAAAGCTGCATGACTTTGACCACTAAAACGTGACCTTGACATTCAACCTAGTGACCAGGGTTGTATGTGACAAGGGTTGTGTGCATCTCACTGTATTATGATTTTGAACATTTTACACGTAGTTATTTGAAAATCCATAAAATGTTTCAGTAAAACCTCTAAGGATAGGAATGACAGACCAACTGACACGCACAACTCCGCTTTTTTTTGTACAGCAAAGTCACATTAACACAATTTATGTCATATGGCAACTTTTTCATGTCCTCTGTGAATGTTTCAGGCCTGGATCGGCACCTGAGTAGAACCAACAACTTTCTTCAAGCCAGGTGGATCTCTTCCTCACATGAAAATTCTACTTCCCACATCAATGATTTCAAGCCAGTAACCTTAACCACTTGGCCACAGAGACCCGCACGACCAATAGCAGGTTTATAATAAGTATGAACCAGTTGCAATTAAACACATTCATTTGTAATATGATAACCTATGCATGTCTCCAGAAAGGAATCACTGATGGCCGCGATAACTCAGATATTCCCCCGTATGCTTGTGTTGTGGCATAGTAAGTGTGACCGAGTAAGGTCATTTCTAATATGATTACCTCCGTATTCTTCAATACACTATCATCTTGCATTTATAATAACTGACTACAGCCGGGTCAACTTTTATTTTGACCTTAAAAAAAAAGTCAAAATTTAAATTTCTTTACCTTCTGCTGCCGAGCCGGAATAAAATGATAATCCTAATGATATAAGAGCTGCTACTAATAGAATTATTAATGTAACGTCCTGAATAGCTTCCCACACTAATTGAAAGAAAGTTTTTGGAGGTTTTGGGGGTATCACATTTCCACCAAACACTTTCCGCCTATGCTCTAAGTCCACTGGACTACCCGATAATCCTGAAATAAAAAAGAAAATACAAATATAGAATGTAAATAAACTGGTTTGTTCAAAAACAGTGGCTTACATAATTATGAAATTGAAAATACACATGACACACAAAACTATCATCCTTCTTCTGTGCCTTAAGTGCTTTGATTTTTGACATAATGTTTCAAAGTGGACATGTCTTTGCTCTCTTGGACATTCTGCTAAAAAATATAGCACTTTTAAATACGACACTTAACAAGAGTTGTCTATGGCAGCCTGCTCGTCTATTTGATACCCTTCCACCTAATACCACCTAACAAAGCTTTAGCAAAATTTTCTTAGTTGAAAAAGGGGCATAATCTTGCTAAAATGTAAAGCAGAGTTTTGAAAAAAGCCAACTGAGGACATCCCATGATGCCAAAGGCATGTGGAGAATCTGAAAACATTTAGTCCAGTAATTCCTGAGACCTATGCTTACAAGCAAAACTACCACCAAATTTCTATGTTGAAAAGGGCTATAATTTTGACAAAATAAAAGGTAGAGTTATAATTATGTAACTTGCGAAATGAGGTCACCTCATGATGTCAAAGTTAGGCAAAGTTTGAAATATTTGGGCAAGTAGTTTTTGAGAAACCTGCTTACATGCAACGTTTTAACCACAAGTCTTTAAATAGGGCACAATTTTCACAAAATTATAGCTAGAGTTATGTAATTTGCCCCAAGATGTCATATCAGAAGATACATGTTAAGTTTCAAAACATTCGGCCAAGTAGCTTTGTGAAACCAGAAATTCTGAGCTTTGTTATATGTCCACTCATGATGCTAATAAAGCTATGACCTACTGAAAACATTTCGAATTTGATGATGCAACCTAGCAGCCTTTTTATTTTTGTAGAACTACTACAAGTGACTGTAATATTTTGATATGTATCAAAAAAAAGCAATTTTTCAAATCATTTTGTCATATGACTGCAGAAATGACCCCAAAAAGCTTCAAGCCACAAAAAGGTCTCTCAACCCTGTAGCTAAGCGCGACATCAAGCAATTTGATGAATGGCATATCTTAATTATTGCATCGTTTTAGCACTACTGTATCTCTACCACTTGATGCTGTATATCCAGCCTGCTACAAACATCTTCATGTATGCAGATTTTCTTGACAAGTCGATGCAAAATGGATTCCTTTTTGATGCATGGTATATCTTTTTGTTAAAATGTATTTTGGGATCAATAAGATATCCCCCTATTTGTAAGAGGGACAATCAGAGCTCTAAGCAGTACAATCTGTCTGGAACGTATTACCATTGCTTATGAATAATGCATTATTTTGACTGGTTTGGTCATGTTTTCCTGATATTTAGAAGTCTTATCTAAAAATAAATTTTCAGATCTAACCAGATAGTCTAATTGCACACAGACAGACAATGCAAAAGTATGGTGATATGTAAGCACAAAAGTCTCCATTACACCTTAACTCTTATTATAGAAAAGAAAACGATATGGAATAAAATAGGTGTTTTCACTAACAGCTTTCATCTCACAACTTTGTAAAATGTACAGTGGTCACGTAGGTGAATTATTTGTTCTGTGTAACAAAAATATGTTTTTTAATATTCATTAACGTAGCCATTTGTTAAGATTTTTAGAATTCTGTGATAAATTTTGCCTCTTGGTGAAAATGACCAACAGCTGGTTATTTTGATGATAAAGTAATCCAATATTTGACAATACATGAGTGAGTGAGTTGGGTTTTAGGGCGAATCGACACAAAATGGTCATATATCGCCGAGCTGACAATACATGAAGATGATATACCAACACATCAATATTTAATTACACCTTGAAGCATGATGATCCAAGTGATCACAGGGACACAGATGCTGATGGAAAAGTGACATCAAAGGCTCTTGTATACTGACAATATATGAAGTCTACTATTTGAAAATTTCAAACAGTTCAAGCTAAATTTACTATATGTTTGCATTCAAGAGAGCACATTATGCAGTTAAACGATGGCCCCTAGTTGTGACACTTTTAGTTACAAAGTGCTTCAGTCAGTATATACTTTAAAATACCATTTCTTTTACTTTTTTTGCGATAAAAATTAGGGGTAGGTTGAGTTATTGGAAATAAACATTTTTTTTTCTCTTGGCCTGACAAAAAATAGAAAATATTAATGTCTAAAATATTTGGAAATCTCAGACAAGTCTAGGATTACATCCTTGCATCCAGAATGTCAAATGCTTTTTATGTATAATTTTCTGCAAGAGAAAATCTGCCTAAAGAAAATAATATCTGGAGAATAAAACAAAACTCGCATCCTTATTGTGTGTGCAGTTGTAGATGGTGAACATTTTCATCCTTGATTTGTGATTTTTTATCTACTGAATTTTATACATTTCAAACACTGTTTATTGTTAAGGGTTGTCAACTATATTTATGAGGTGAATCATTTTCCTTACACAAAATAATTTTGTGTGTCAGAGCCTAGATGAATGTTTATTCAAACATAGATTTTATAGAAGTGCACATAATTATATTTCATGGTCGTTTTTCTTTTTACTACTTTTCTGTTCTTCCATTTCTAACCTTTTAAGGTTTTCCTTGCAAAATAGAAATGCTCAACTAATCGATATGAGTGGCGGGCACTGACCATTAATTAGAGTAAGCCAGGGTGTAATTGACACACACCACTGGTCTGCTTTCTCCACATTGCCCACAAATTGGAGTCTTGGCACCAATAAAGGTGCAGTACCTCACAAGCTTAATTAAATTCACACTCCTCTGTAAACCTTGGTTAACTTTCTTGTAAGGGTGAAAGAGAAACTATGAAATTAACACAGCCAAGTTAGGGAATATTATGCATTCCATTTTTGGATTTTTCTTCCTCTCTGCATTTGTAAACATAAACATTTCCTGTTTATTTAGTCTTTTTGTTTGTCATAGGCTCAGTGAAAGTAAAGAATGACTTCGCCCCAATCTAAAACAACACTTGAAAATAAAGTGAAAATGTGCCTGAAACTGAATGTCAATGCCTGTGGGTTAGTGTCCTTGTATTGTTTGTTAAACAAGGCAGTCTGAAAGACAGCTAAATCCCCCGTCACTGGTATGGATAGTGAAAGGGTAAACCTTTGACCTTGAGCTGTGTGACCTTGACCTTGAACTGACATGGCTGACCCATAAATTCTGCATATCATCTAGATGAGGTGATCATTTGACCCAAGTTTCATGAAAATCCTAAAAGGGGTTTAGGAGATGCAGAGCTCAAACCTTTGACCCTGAGTTGTGACCTTGACCTTGAGTTGACATGGCTGACTCATGAGTTCTTGATGAGGTGATCATTTGACCCAAGTTTAATGTAAATCCTTCAAGGGGTTTAGGAGATACAGAGTGGACACCAAATGGAAGGCTCAAACCTTTGACTCTAAGTTGTGACCTTGACCTTGAGCCGGCATGGTTGACTCATCAATTCTGCATATCGTTTTGATGAGGAGATCATTTGACCCAAGTTTGATGAAAATCCTTCAAGGGGTTTAGGAGATACAGAGCGGACACAAAATGGAAGGCTCAAACCTTTGACCTTGAGTTGTGACCTTAACCTTGAGCGGACATGGCTGACTCATGAGTTCTGCACATCGTCTTGATGAGGTGATCATTTGACCAAAGTTTCATGAAAATCCTTCAAGGGGTTTATGAGATACAGAGCGGACACAAAATATTAAAGGTGGACAGAAAGACAAAAGGATGGAGGGAGACCATTCCTATAACCCCCCCATCACTTGTGGCGGGGGATTAATTAACTATGTAGACCAGACTCTTTGTATACAATGCCTAACAGTTGTGTATCATTTGAATTATGTCAAACAAATAGCCAAAGCAGAAAATGTTTTGGACTGCCTAATGACCTAACTAACATAGCCATTTCTTATATCATGCCTTCCTTCGGGAACTTATATGACCCCCTTACATCAAATCCAGTGATTTTTCCTACTAATTTGGGAATGGGGCCGGGCCTTTACAATTGGGAAAAATGTGTCGTAAAATGACTAAATTGGGAATTGTTAAAAGTCATATCTTTCATTAAAATTTCACATTTAAGAAAAAAATTGCCATAATTTATCATTATGCATTATGTTAGCAAACTGTCTTGTGTTTCAAATGTTTAAGGGTTCAGTCTTGTTTGAAAAAGTTGAAAAAAACAAGAGCTGTCTCCGTAGGATGACACATGCCCCCGATGGCACTTTGAATGAATAGTTATGGCCGATGTTAGAGTTTAGGACCTTTGACCTACGGACCTGGGTCTTGTGCGCGACACGTCGTCTTACTGTGGTACACATTCATGCCCAATTATTTTAAAATCCATGCATGAATGACAAAGATATGGACCAGACACACCCATCAATGCACTATCATGAACTACGGAACTGGGTCTTGCGCGTGACACGTCGTCTTACTGTGGTACACATTCATGCCAAGTTATTTGAAAATCCATCCATGGATGACAAAGATATGGACCAGACACGAATGCACTATCATGAAAAATGACCTTTAACGTCTAAGTGTGACCTTGACCTTTGAGCTACGGACCTGGGTCTTGCGCGCGATATGTCATCTTACTGTGGTACACATTCATGCCAAGTTATTTGAAAATCCATCCATGGATGACAAAGATATGGACCGGACACGAAAATTGCGGACAGACCGACAGACGGTTCAAAAACTATATGCCTCCCTTCGGGGGCATAAAAAAGCGACAAAAATTTAACATTGGGAATTTTAGTTTTGAATTAAATTGGGAAAAAAACATACTATTTGCCATTGGGACTGGGCCAGAAAAAAACACACTGAAATCATTGCAGTACAGAACACCAAGAATGCAATTCTGTACAAAAGGGAAATAAATCCTGTAAAAAAACACCCAATCTACTGGAAACTTATTAAATGATAAATTATTGTATATACTGAAATAGTTTTAGCCTGTTCACAATTGTTCACATTTACCCAGCCACAATGTCTGAAAACCATACACAATCAATGTGGATAGCATAAAACAATCAGCGCTAATGTCCTGTCAAACATTCCCAAATGACAAATAACTGAACATTCATGGAAATATTATATACATCAGGCACTATTTATCTATGAATAGCATGACTTGAAAGCATTTTGTTTCCATTCTGTGGGATTTCCTTCTTTGATTATCTACTAAACTAATAATAATTCCTGATTCTACGTGGAGGGTATCATGGGGGTTGTATACTTGCACAAAATTCAATATTTAAATAATGAACACTTAACCTGAGGGAAAATAGTAACAAATATATACCAGCTTTGAGAAAAAGTGCCAGACAATAGCAGGGCCAGATTAGAAAAAATTGAAACTGGAGACCAGTCTAAAATCTCTATCGCTTGATTGGTTAATTCTCATACCTCGATTTTGAAATCAACCAATGGCAAAGCTGCATTTTGAGACGGTTCTCCAAATTCATTTTTATAACCTTAAAACCTCAAGCTTGGGGTGTATTAGCCTGAAATTTAGTCCTGTGCTCCATGTAACTAATTCCTATTAAATAAGCACACTCGTTTATATGGAAGTTTTTCCCAGTTTCCTTATATTGTGAAATTACTTTCCTTGCGACAGAATGTGTCTAAATTAACTGAAAAGCACTAAACAGTTTCCTATAGCTATTCTCATTAATAACAATTTCAAAGTTTTGACTATTTGGTTAGAGACCTACACTAATGAAGACTTCTAAGATATTTTAATCAAATTGCAGTTAACAACAAGAGCTGTCGGAGGACAGCAACGCTTGACTATTCAACTTGTCGATTGAATGAATACGAGTCGAAAAAGGGGCATAACTTAGTAAAAAAGCAAAATAAGGTTATGGAACCTGCATCGTGCTTATCAGCTCATGACAGTGGATAAGTGTGTGAAGTTTCAAACCATTTCCATTAGTGGGTACTGAGATACCAGCTTACATATAAGAATTTAACCCAAAACTCCTAAGTTGAAAAAGGGGCATAATATTGTAAAATGCTAAGTTGAGTTATTGACCCTTTGCACTGCATGTCATATCATGACAGTGAACAAGTGTGTGAAGTTTCAATCCTTTCCCATTAGTGGATACTGAGATATGAGCTTACATACAAAAACTTAACCAAAATTTCTGTTGAAAAAGGGGCATAATTTTGTAAAAAAGCAAAATAAAGTTATGGGATCTGCTTTGTGCATGTCAGATCATGACAGTGAACAAGTGTGTGAAGTTTCAATCCATTCCAATTAGTGAGTACTGAGATACCAGCTTACATACAAAACCTTAACCAAAAAATTCTATGTCGAAAAAGGGGCATAATTTTGTAAAAAAGCAAAATAGAGTTATGGAACCTGTGCAATGTAAGTCAGTCTATTACAGTGAATAAGTGTGTGAAGTTTCAATCTATTTCCACAAGGGGTTACTGAGATACCAGCTTACATGCAAAAACTTAACCAAATCGGGACGCGGACGCCGACACAAGGGCGAGTCCAATAGCTCTACTATTCTATGAATAGTCGAGCTAAAAAAAACCATTCCTTGAAACTTGGTTCTTTATCATAAGCAATTTCAGTTTCTGTATATTATATTATGAATTCTGAAGGTAAAGCAAAATGTCTGGTAATTTTGAACAGAGAAAATTTCAAGATCAACAAGAAGGCTGTGCAGTTCATATTAAGGTATTTTCCCCCATTTGGTGCCCCTAGGCACAGAAATGCAATACAATTTGAAAAAAAAAAAAACTTGAAAAACTCCCATCACATGTTTCATGAGATGAAATTCGAATGTTTTTTTTTTCCTATATAAAGCTCTGAAAGCCCAGTCCCTGAAAGCAGTTCAGTCAGTTTCATGCCAGGATGCTACAGACCAAATTTGGTGCAATTCTGTCCATAAAATTCAAGGGTGATGCCAATGATGATGTATGATGGGTGCCAGACCATCCACCTGTACAAACAGCTCATCCTGATCCTGTGATTCAGGTGAGCTACAAATGCCAATACAGTAACTTGTAACATGATTGAGAATAATGACACATGCTATGAAAGTCCGAGCGGTGAGGTACTGAACAGACTTTCCCAGTCAAGATGAAGGTCCCTGGTTTGAATCCCTGTGGATCATGGCCACATCTCAAAAGGCACTAGTACTGGTTTTCTAGGAAGCAGATTAACAATCATTTCCACTAAGTTCGAAGATTTTTTCCAAAAATCAAGCAATAATAAATCATTTGAGTTCTCTCTGAACTTTACCTTCATTACTAGATGTGTATAATTTCTTGCACATTTCCATAACACCGTTATATCTGGTCTGTATAGTCTCATAGGCCTCATGTTTACGGTGTTCCATAAGCTCCCTGAGCTCCTCCAAGCTGAGCCCATATTCCATGGGCCGCCCATCAATCATATCCTCATTAGTTGCCATCTTGCTTCACTCGCTTTTATCTCCACCCACTCATACAGCCACTGTTAGATCCTGGAATGAGAAATAAAACAAAAAATAAAATTGCATGTTCTTCTACAACAATGCAACATCTACCAACAAGCAATTAGATAACACCTGTGAGAAACATATCCTTTTTATGCTATGAAGATATAGGAGTAACTTGTATTCTTAATACTGGAATCACAAAATTCAATGTTCTGGCAAAAACAAACAACTGACAGCTTAAACTAAATGAAATACCACCATCCGTTCACTTATATATTTGCTAGAGGAGCTTGAAATAAAGTTTACTGTAAAGACACTATCAAAACAAGAAGAATATATCAGGCTACTATACATATATATTAAACTATATACCCCCATGTTCATATATGAACCGTGCCAAGAGAAAACCAACATAGTGGCTTTGCTACCAGCATGGATCCATACTATTCGCTAACAGTTTCTCTAACGGCAATAGGCTTTGAAAGTGAACAGCATGGATCCTGACCAGACTGCGCAGATGCGCATGCTGGTCTGGATCCATGCTGGTTGCAAAGCCACTATGTTGGTTTTCTCATGGTGAGGCTCAATTATTCTTATTTGTATTTGGCTATCAAGCAACTGTACAGCACACGCTCCAGCACAGATACTCCTGTTTAAGGAAAAGCTAAAAATCACAAGTCGTCAATAGTTCAGGCACCATTACATCAACCTTGGGAGCCTGTGAGACTGATGAGACAAATCAGAACACTAGATTCTATCAATTCCTACAATATTTATGATTATGAAATCCTCATCCTTCAACATGTCTACCACATGAAACTAAACACGACTCCCTATATGTCAAACAAATTGTAACATCGAATTCTTGAACATAGACAAAACAATATTAAACTGTCTCCTACCCTTCTTGGGCCAGTCGAAAAACTGCTGAACAATCTATGAACTGAAAATGTTTTCTGTAAGTTTTTTGTTTGTTTTGTTTTTGTGTGAGTCACACTGACACAATATACTTCATATGGTGACCTTCCCAGCTGTTATGTTGGTGAAAAACCCTCTATCACAGTCAAGACCATGGATAGAACCACACAAACACAGCTTCATATCTTCCTATTAAACATAAAAAATTCCAAAATGTTTCAAGCAAGGTTTCAAACCAACAGTGCTGAGGGGTAAGTGATGCAAAGACTTTAACCACTCAGCCACAGAGGCCACTTCTCTTGTTAAGACTTAGATACTATAGAACAATTACAATGTAAAACCTTGTCTGAGCAGCTATTCTAGTCCTGTTTTTGTGCAATTTCCTAGAAGCCCTTATTCAATTGTGTGGTGTAAGATAATTGGTAAGGAGGAACATTTCTTCTCAGATGGTGAATAAGATACCATTTCTGGATTAGTAACACAGTCACATAGCCCCTGTGAGAAATAAACTAGAAACTGTAGAAATCTAATCAATCAACTACAACTTACCGGCACAACTACATGACAAAAACAGTGGAAATAATCTATGGTAAAATTTCACCTGCATGTATGTTTTATTAAATTGTGCTCCATATAATGTAATCCTCATGAATTTAATAAGATGCAGCACAATTAAAAATTAATCTAAAATGACATCTATTGCACACATAAAATGAACATCAGGGCATTGACCTAGTTTACACTGCACAAGTGTATCTGAAATGCATTTTATGCAACAACTGCATCAAAACTTAATCTACACGGAATTTCATGATATTGTTGTAATTCTAAGGTGTTTTGTCATTTCAGTGCAGCAACCATGATAACCTGTTCAGCATACAGAATTTCACATTTTTTGGCATAGCACAATGCCAGACGGACACAGAAAAAACATTCAAACATCTTTAAAAGTTTACAAACATCCATGAAAGGTTGTTTAATTAATTCACCCATTCTTAAATTAAGTTGATGTAAAGAAAGGAAGCCAGCTTCATAACTCCCAACAGCAAAACATTCTCAAGTAGTCTTTTTTGTCTCTTTCAAGGTTCTTAAAGGATATTACATGGATGTCTTTCACTGAATTTATTAAATGAATCATTTTAGGCCTAAAAAAAAAAAAAAAAAAATCTTTGTTTCCGGTAACATGCTAAAAAAAAATTAGGGTAGGTAGGTCGGAAATTTTTTTTTTTTTTTGGATTTTTTTTTTTATTAAGGGAGACTTTTTGGAAATTATTTTTTTGTCAAAATATGATTACAAATAAGGGGGTTATGCCTTTACAGCATCAGTAAGTTGATTTCTAACATCACTGGCCATGTTTAAAGCACAAAAAATGCAGTTTTGCATCTTTTTGTTAAAAAGTTGAAAAAAATATTCTCCATGGTCATAAAAACATTTAGGGTCGGGCCAAAAAATTAGGGTAGGTCGGAATACCGGAAACAAACAATTTTTTTTTTTACGCCTTATCATTTTTAACTAATGACTTCAATCAATTCAATGTAAAATGTGTAATGTTCTTTTTTTTTCGCCTGTTACTATTCTTTGCCAAAACATCAAAATTTCGTTTTTGTTAAATGTCCTACTATAAACAAAATCAATTGGATGCCTGCAATACTTAAAACAAGCTCATTTGCAATGTCAAAATGTTATTATACCAGCATGATAGTAAATTTATGTAACTGCTTGATTTCACTCTAATGAAAATACTGCATACAGACATACCCAAGACATTTAACTATTCAACCATGCCTATGCCTAATAATAATATCTCTGCAAAAACCAAATGGCATGTTATAATGAAAACATTTTAATATGAAGTTATTTTGGATGATTTATCTCCCACAAAACATGACACTATTATAACCAGTTCAATACTTCATGCATCCTCTTGATCACCTTCTGCCCTACAGACAAATTATTTTCACATAAAAAATTTTTTTCCGAGTCTGGAATTCATAAATCACAATCACTTCATGTTCAAGGTAGTTTTTTTTTGCTGTAAAAATACTCACATCTCAAAACAGAATGTTCTAAGCATTTATAAATAAACTCAAGACTTCCCCTCTTGGTATTTCTCACCTGAGCAAGGTTGGGAAAAGATGTATTATCTCGTATCTCTGCTATTAATTAAGCAATCCGCAGATATTGCCAGAAGAAATGTGTTTAGCTTACAACTGTGCCAAACAACTCTCTGCATGTGCTAGCTGGTACATTCACTGTAACAATTATGTTTATTACACTATAAATAGTGTATATATCAATAAAAGAGATGCTTCCTGGTGCATTCTGTGAGCATTCCACCATCATTAAGACTACAATCTATTAATAGAACAGATTTACTCTGTAAATACAGTTACACCGTACCTCAAACTCTAAGCGACCAATCAAATTACAAGATTATCGAAATTTATTTTAAAAATGATACTTGGTGCAGGTGGCTTATAAATTTTATACACATTTTTATGTGAAAATTGATTTATAGGTAAATTTTAACTCTGTCACATCAAGACTTAAGAAACACTTCAGCACAGCCAAAGTCACAGTATGTCAAATTTGACTGTAACAGAGGACTTCAAAAATTCTTCTAGGTCTCCTTAATTTCGAAATATGCCAGTCTGCGATACTGAGTTTTAACAGTCTTAAAGGCCTGCTCCAGTCCTACCTTTTAACCTTAAATTGTCACTGAAAAGAATGAAAATCCTGACGCCTGTCAAAATAGTCTATTTTATATATAAAATACCTGTGGTTTTGCGTGCTAAAGTGTAGCGCATTGCCTTTAACTGTTACCTATTGTAATCATGGGTTGCATACACACAATAGAATTTGAATAGCCGCGAAGCAGGGCTTTAAATAATGCTTGTTTTTTTTTTTTTTACATTTATAAAGATGGTCCACTGCATAAGAACAATAATTTCTTTGCACATTTTGTATTTGACACAATTTAAGAAACCATACCACCTTTAACACAATCAAATTCCAATCACAATTACTGTAGTTGTCAAATTTTGATATATTATCTCCCTTTAATTAAGGACTGTTATGTTGAGACACAAGGATTTGACCACTGCAGTATCTTGCAGTTACAGACACTTTAAACTTTTATTCAATGCCTGTAGACAAAAGGGAGGTTATAAAAAGTCATATTTTTTCCTGTTTTTCCCTCCAATCTATAGTCTTTTCAATATATCCTTCTGTCAGAAAAAGTTCATTCACACCTATCTTTTAGTGTTTCTTATAATCTTGGTTGGAAAAATCAGAAGTTAGAATAATATGAGCCGTGTCATTAGAAAACCAACATAGTGGCTTTGCGACCAGCATGGATCCAGACCAGCCTGCGCATCCGCAGTCTGGTCAGGATCCATGCTGTTCGCTTTCAAAGCCTATTGCAATTAGAGAAACTGTTAGCGAACAGTATGTTTTCTGACCAGACTGCGCAGATGTGCAGGCTGGTCTGGATCCATGCTGGTCGCAAAGCCACTATGTTGATTTTCTCATGGCATGGCTCATATCTTGTTGATATCAGACAGCACTTGGAGTGATGAAGAAACTCATAAAACTGCACATTTTCATCAAATGTCTGAAATACTACAATAAGACAGCATGGTCAACCAACATCACTGATATGCAAGCAGCAAAGTCAATGAAATCCTTGAATTTCCATAATATTCATATATATTACATAATTTATGAACTTGTTTAAGCTCTAATCAGAATGTTTTATGATCTGATAGTTAAAACTGTGCCTGTCATATTGATATCAATAATTACCAGCTTTTTTCTATCTTTTTGGTCAAATATCTCCATAAATACAGAGATGACATTTGTAAATGTCGGAAGACAGCTTAAAACTAACTGTAATATAATGAATCATAAACATTTACAAATTACAGATCTGCAGTAAAAAAGCAAAAATCCTAAAAGTTTCCAATCATTAAGAAATTTTAAGTTTATAAATTATTGGAGTGTGGACTTTTTAGCTTTGGAATTACCTCCTTTTCCTGGATGTAACTTTATAGGGGAAAAAAACTAGGATTATAATGAGCATTTCCACTGTTTTACTATCATAATCTCATTATTTTATAATTGCATAACATCATCAAATAAATTTTTTATATCATTAAATGATTACGAAACACAAAAATATAACAGAAGATACCAGATAACCAGAATGATGGAGTCACTCTGAATGTTGATGATATAGTTTTCGTTCATGTACTTTAACAATATCAAAATAGCTTAGTTTCAAAGTTTCAGTTTCACTCAACCACACCATAGTTTAAAATTAAGATGAACTCCAAACGAACCTGTCAAACATGTTCATCCAGAAAGACCTTTTTCTTTAAAAAGAAGTTTGCACTGGAGTCTTAAAAAGTTCAGGAAAAGTATTCCATTACAAATGATGTGACTTTTACTGACTGGCACATTAGCTCAGCATTGTAATATTGTTAAGAATACCTTAATAATTTTACTGAATCAAATTACAACACCAAGTCCTTGTATGGCAGAAAAAAAGTTATTTTATAGTCTTTGAAATACAGTATACAGAAATGAAACTATACCCAAATCAATAACACCCTATTTTAGGTCATTGGGTTACAAACCATTATATCAATGAGTTCGGTGTTTATTTTACATTCTTCACATTCTCGTGATCAAGTAAATAAATATTTACTCTTGTATTCCCTACATACTCCATATTTACTTTATATTCATTACACAATGCGACTGGATACCTCAAAAATCTACAGAACCTATACAATAAATTGATTTCAACTTCCGCATGAAGCTGGCATATTTACTAACGTTTACCAACTACCTCTCTAAAAGCCACCTGCCTTTAACAGCCATCACCTCTATACAAGAACCTTTGTTACATACAGGGCGAGAAACCATGGTAGGCCTGTAGGTTACTAAGCTCCCTCCCTATTGGTTTCTTCATCATAAAGACATATATTTAATGCTCAGTATTGATTAATTGTTGAAAATGTCGAATTTCTTTAATGCTTCTAATGGTAAGAGGGATTAAACAATAAATCTAATATCAAATGCAAGAATGACATCTGGAATTGTTTGGGAACTGCTACTCAAAACCAGCAATATGCAAACAAAACAGCCCAATCAAACAAATCTTATTTTCCTTCCATCATTAAATTTCCTTTTGATCTGAGCTACAATCACCTGCAGCAGTTTGCCAGCCGTCTTGCAACTGTTTGAAACAATGGTAATTAAATATATGTGAAGCGCATGTAATTGTTATTTTATGAAGATGCAGTTTGCATCAAAGCAAAACAACTAAAGAAACACTTACTGTAGCTACTGAACAAATCTATGACCCATGAAGCAGGATGTACCAGACAAAAACTCTCTTACAGATCTATGAGTGACAAACATCTAAGTCAATGACTTTACATCAGATAAAACATGGCTACAACAGTAGATTATATCCTCACTGTGAAATTAATAGCAAAACAACTGCCATACAACATACATTATATAGAATGTTGTAACTACAAAGCCTTCATAAAAACTAATTCTGATGTTCTTTCAGACCCTATATCCACCATGTGACCACACTAGCAATGTAGGTTAGTCTTTCTAAATCAGCTGAAATCTCAGAGTCCAACTGAACTGAACAGTATATAGATTAATGGCTGTCTAACAGTGTCTCTGCTATTGTCTTCAAGTCCCTAAACATTGAAATTTTCTCTCCAAGCCTCTTAAAGCTGCTAGTCTGAAAATAAAATACTAATATTGGAGAACACAGATAATTGTCTAGGTGGAAGTGTAGTCCTAGGGTAGTGATCTGCTGTTTAAGGACATGACTGTAGGGAAGATTATTCTCCCCCCACCACCCTCCCACACACACACTTTGCATAAAATATCTCACCTTTTAAGGACTAGATTTTGTGTATAATCAAAATACTATTTTCACATCCCTACAAAATTACAAACCTTAGATAAGCATCAAACCATAATCCCATCCCCCACCAAGTATTAAGTGCTATGGTTGATTGACAAACAAAAGGACTTTGAAACCTGGGTCTGATGGAACTATTAAGTGATCGTAACTGCCTGTAGACAGACAAGACTAACACTTATCATGCTGGACATGAGTGATTCTGCCTTTGCGACCAGTGTAGATCATGATCAGCCTGCACATCCATGCAGTCTGATCATGATTTGCACTGTTTGCCATCCAGTCAGTATCTTTTTGGTATGCACCTCTATTAGTCATTAATGGTACTGTCCAAATTGAAAGATGGACAAGTTCATTATAGAAATTTAGCAGGGTAAGGGCTAAAGACATACCAGAGTTATGGACATGTTTTTCAAGGTTTCATGGAGGATTTCTGATCATATCAGGGAACAATGAAGACAAGTCTAGTTAACAAGAGTACAGCAGCTGTGTTTATAGAGAAAACCAGAAACCAGATGTGTATGTACTATCTCATACATAATCTTTTGTGAAGACTATCAATATATTCTCTCCAGGTTCATTACACATAACAGCCACTGTAGGTAATTAATAACTGATTGAATATTTTTTGTAGAAAATAACACTAATGCACAAAATGATAAAGTTACTGGCAATAGTGTAACACCAGCTCTAAGTCACATTCGCTTTTTAATATATAAAGCAGTTTTCAAACCTTGTATTGGAAATGAAGACAGAAAATTCCATTTGAAATTTAATACTAAATTATTAATATGCTGAAATGGAAAAATGTAAGTTAATGTTTACTTTATGATTGGACCTGAAAGTGCAAAATATACCTACAGTCAATAATCCGTTAGTCAATAAAAACTATCACTTTGTGCCAATATTGGAAAAATCATTACAGATCTTGACTTCTCTATTCAATACGATAATTCTTTAAGTATACAGAAAAATTCTATTTTCATCTGTATATTTTACAAAAAATGTTTAATCCTTAAATTTTATTAATAACTGTTCCTGATGATAACATAAAATTTCTTCATGTAATTTCACTTTTTGTCAAGAAAAATCATCCCTCTTCTTCAATAAATTTTGGATCTTGCTATTAATAGCTATCACTACAGGCGACCTTGAACTTAGTGACTTAGGATATGCACACACTGCATGTAATGGTGATGATGTTAACAACGGATGCCAGTTTTATGAAATCCTTCCAGTGGTTTAGATGTTATAGAGCAGACATAAATTTGAGCCCTCTTATGTGTGACCTTGACCTTCTTTGGGCCTAGTAGTATGTGTTGTGCACTCTGCATGTCGTCTTGATGAGGTTAAGAATCATCAATGAATGCTAGTTTTATGAAAATCTTCTCGGCGGTTTAAGAATTTTTTAAGTGGATACCATGAACGGATGGAGAGACCAATGGTCGTACATGTGTGACTCCAATATATAGCCCCCAGGTACTTTGCATCTGGAAGTATTACAGCTGCATAAACAGCTGCTGCCTATTAAAAACATATTAAGGCAACAAGTATCAAATACAGAACACCTAGAGCCCCACCTAGACACTGATTAAAATCCTTGCTGCCTTCACTCAGAAAGAGAAGCATCAATTGGAGGAAATACAGTATGATATAAAACAAGAGCATAGCTTACCTTTTTCATCTCATTCATTCCTAATTAATCTGACAGTCTTACCTGAAGAATGTAATTAGAAGACACCTCAAGCCACAAAGCACACAGGCATACAGGCCTCTGTATATATTAACAAAAAACATACATTAAACAATAGTACCACTTCAAACATCTAGCTGAATATAACACACATGTGAAGAACAAATAAACAACAATCAAGCCTGAACTGCCACTTAAAACAGAAATCCAGCGGATGCTGGGGCCGCACTTGCACCAAAACACTAGCGTAGGTTATAAAACTGTGTCTCCAAACTAAATCTTTGAAACCAGATTACTACAATTGAAATCAAATGATTTACTCAGAATTCCACTTAATAAATAAGTTTATGTTACCACACCTCATTACCAACACACTGATAACACAAGTCTTGTCAGTAAAGGAAGTAACTTGCACATCAAAAGTATTCCAAACCCCATATGACAACATACAGCGGACATTCTATCAACTGCACATAATTAAAATCTCAACGCTATTTCTCTTTGTCTTAATTAAGAAAACTGACATTTTGCAAAATATTGAATTATTAATATAAACAACAAAACTTGTTGTTAACCTTGAAGTCTTTAATTCCAGTCCTGATTTTAAATGTCACTTCCTTGTTCTAAATGGTTTGACATTTATTTCCATTAATTCCTATCCACAAAATTTTCAGTCTTTAATATATAATTCACAAAAAATGTCACAGAATATTTATCTATTAATATTGGAACCCTTTGCCACACAGAGATGTAATTCCAATTCCCACACATTCAGGTATCCTCTTGTGTATATTTCACCTGGCACTAGGTCAAAACGGTATTTCCTACAATACTGATTACATAACACAGGGCAATCTGAGATAGTATTAATTAACAATACCTACAGATCCTGCATGCAGCCCACAATATGCATGTAGACCCTTTACAGTGTCTGCTACAGGAATACCAGATAACAATGTAATCAATAGAACCAGAATATCAATCAAATTATCAGTAAGAAAGCTAGAAAGAGATGAAAGGGTCTTGTACAAACAGTTAGAATTATTGCAGAAATGTTGGTATGATGTAACTTCCTCCCCCCCTCTAATTATGTCTGGAATGATGATGACTGTGATTAGCAGCATGACCAGTTAGTGATTCTGTTATTGTCCTGATAATCTTTGCACAGCCTTGAGTAAAGTATGATAAGTAGCTGATAAGGCTTGTTTGTATATGAACACAGGTAATTTACCTCTTCTCTTTTGTTTATTTTTTCTTCTTTCAGCAGCATATGGTCCAGCTATTCCTAATTCCTTGAAGGATTTTACATCTGTATATCAGGAGAAAATTGCTCATCAGTACAATCTCACTATAAATAGCCCTATTTATTACCTCATCCCCCCCCCCCCCCCATGCAAACAGACAAAATTGTCTAGTCTAACAGGATGTAACATTTTTTTCTCAGTTTTTACCAAGCAATCTTGCATATCAATTGTCAAATTTTTCTAGTGAATCACAAAATTTATGAACTGATATTTTTGTGTAAGATTAACAATCCAGTTCTAAAAAGTAACTACAGTTTGATCCTCTGCTGCTTTATTCTACAAGATCCAGATCTAAACTAACTACTTTTATGCTAACTAAGATATCCTGAACAACCCTGCACTCACAACTAAAGTCAAAACAGAATTCTTTTCAAAAATGGCCTCAAACATTGCTGTTTATATAATGATACGTTATGGGAAATACCCCATAAAGATCACTTTGACAATAATTAAATTCAATCATGATAATTATAAAATTCAAAAGGTTGATCCTATTTCCATCCAAATATTTCTTTAGAATGCATTATAGTATCAATGGTATTGTTTTACCAGACAGAACCCTTGTAAGGGTAATTAAGGTGAATCAAACCTTACAGAATGTCAAATCTTAATACAAAGTGCATAAAACCAGAAGACCATGAGAATATCATCCTAAAGTCCAATTTCTATATACTGAGGACATACTTTTTAATAAACCTATTTCAAAGTCCAATCCTAATAAAGATAATGTCCAATCCCAATCTTGAGGACAATTATTAACCCAATACTGCAGACATAAGAAATTGAAAATGCAATGCAAATACGTGAGGTCATCCAATCCCAGTCTCAAACAATATAAAGACTGTTGCAAATGTCATTGCCATCATTTAAATCTTCTGCCTACTATATTGTTACACTTGCTACTCATTTCCATATATTGATTTTTAATGGAATGGATAAAATCTGCCAACATAAGGCAACTGACTATTGCTTTGCAATAGAATCAAGAAAATCAAACAAAAGAAAATGACTGCAACATGAAACCTCCCTTATCACAGAGGACAAGTTGCCATCAAACTGGAGGAGAAAGATTAATACAAAGTAGAAATTCTATAATCAATTTGTAGAGGATAGAACTTGAAAAGATAAATCAGAGAACAAAATGTCAAAAGGGTATTTTAACATGCACTGTCATCTTCCTTAGTTTTATTGACCGAATCCAGCGGAAATTACTCAGAACAAGAATGTGCTGTAAATCTCTATCCCATTCTAGTACAGCTTTACTCAGGAAGTGTAGGTGGTAGTTAAATCATAAAACAAAGAAAACTATACTTTTCTGTGTGGGGGTGGGTAGGGGGGGGAGCGCTTTTGTGGCCGAGTGGATAACGTCTGAGCCTCATTTGGAGTGTAGAATTCTTCATGTGAGGGAGCCATCCAGCCGGCTTACGGAAAGTTGGTGGTTCTACCAAGGTGTTTGTCCATGATAAAATAATGCAAGGACGGGCAACTGAGGTCTTCCTCCACAATCAAAGCTGGAAAGTCTATATGACTATTATAACTGTGTCGGTGCAACAGTAAACCAAACAAAACAAACAAACATTTTTTATGCTGATTGTATGTATATGTATTGGTTGGCTCATGCTGATTGTGGGGTGGACAAACTTACTCACTACTGCACTTGCAGCTAAAAGACATAGCTTTTATCTGAATGTCATTTAAGTGTAAGGTGCAATGCATAATGAGTGTAGTTTTCCAGACAAATAATAACTATTCTTAGAATATAACTTCTACAAATCATATTACCAACAGACAGTTCAAAAAATACCACAGTGTTATCAAATTTTCCAGAAGTAACTCTTTCCCATTCCAGCAATAAATAACCATTAAGCACACCTTTTCTGCCATCATAATTCCTCTCTGCTCTCCTGCAATACCTTCTCAATCGCCATTTCAAATACTCATCAACTTAATTATTCATACTGAGTATTTCTTCCACATTAACAATTGTTAAATTTCCTAATACAATCTGGAGATGATTTGCAGACTAAAAATGTTTTTTCTTCCATTAAGCATCATGCTTTAATACTCTGACATCCAACTGAAAAAAAATTATAAGCCACACCATGAAAACTTCCAGATGAAATATCCAAATTTTATCTTATTGCATTAACACAGTCTAGTACCTCACATGCAATAATGGCACTTAAGCAACAGCTTTAAAATTCAATTAACTAATTGGTATGTAAAAGTATTATTTAGTACCATTTAATGTCAACACCACAGAAGAAAAATCATGTCCACACAAACACCTTCCATTTACACTATCACATTAAGAATAGTAGAAATATTTCCAGTCTAAATCCTCAAAGCATCAATGTATAATTCATTACACATTAAAAACACCCACACAATTTAACTAATCCACAAACCTGGAAAACCAATCCAATATACAGATGAAAGGTAAGGCCAATGCCCTTGAAGAAGATACTAGAGAAAACTCTGCACTGTTAAAAGCTATTTTCGCTGCATACTTTTTCTCACTTCCTATACCAGTACACAGTCATATATTACACTATGCACTACATACCCAGGTAATTGTATGTCAGACATTCGTACACTTAATCAGCCGACCAACAATTCTGACTACATCAACATCAAACGAAAGCTCATTACACGCAGGTATTTTACCTATAATATATGTACTTGTTTATATCAACATCAATGGAAAATCATACCTATTTATACTCACTCAACTTTCATGAAACTTATAACACCAAGTGAAGAAACATAGGACAAACAAGAGCTGTCACTAATGGTGACAAATGCCCCTGCAGTGCCTTGACCTTTGACCTGGTGACTTTGACCTTTGACCTGGTGACCCCAAGTCAGTAGGGGTCGTGTACTCAATAAGTACTATCAGCATGTGAAGTTTGAAGGTCCTGAGTGCAGTGGTTCGCAAGTAAAGTGCCTTCATGCAAAAAGTTAACGTTGTGACGAACAAACGAACTAACGAACGGACGGACAGTTGAAAACTAATATGCCTCCCTTCGGGGGCATAACAACAAGGGTACATTGGGATATTTGTAGTAAAAACAAGGGTATGTTTAAAGTCTGTTAATGTTCCTTAGTTTTTCTTCTACTGTGTTTTATCAATAGTTGTCAAATGAGCAGCATGCTGAACAAGACACTAAGTCCAGCAAACTCAAAAGCGCATTATTCAAAGTCAGCAGACCTTTTGCAATCTCCTCACAAAGATCCTTAAAAGTCACACCTATACACATTTTAGGTCTTGCTTTTAACTACCTCTCCAGGTAATATTTAATGCAAGGGCACACACCTGGGAGGGTTACAACAAACCTCCCTTGTCAAGTCAATTTGCTCCTCCTATAGCAGTATTCTTTACAACAAATAAATGCATATCCATTGGCTTGGGCGTATGTGTTTGTAAACAATGGTTAACCTGAACTTCAAACTTGTCAAGTGGCCAGGAAATGGCTACATTTCAAGTTTCTTCATTTATCATCAATTAATTTATCTCCTTACTATGTTACACAAGTCATCATCTGATGTGTATTGCCACCTTTAACACTTAAAACATGCATTCAATTCAATTTCAAAAATAATATGAAACTGGCAACATTTGGCATCATTTCTTTCGATGACATTTTAGTCTTCAGTTCTATTTGCTGGCATTACTTTGTAGCATCATTCTGTTACAACATGAAACTGGCAGCATTTTCAGCATCATTCTGTTACAACATGAAACTGGCAGCATTCCTTCTGTTATAACATGAATCTGGCAGCATTTTCAGCATCATTCTGTTACACCATGAACTGGCAGCATTTTCAGCATCATTCCGTTACAACATGTAACTGGCAGCATTTTCAGCATCATTCTGTTACAACATGAAACTGGCAGCATTTTCAGCATCATTCTGTTACAACATGAGACTAACAGCATATTTTTACAGAATCTGCCACATTTTGATGAAAAGAAACTGTCATCAATTTATTATTTAAAGTGGCAAGAGCCTAACTGACAACAGAATGGTATAATTAGTACTAACAAGAAAATAGCATCATACTGAAAAAAACTGACAGTTTTGAGTGACAAGAAACTGGCATCATTTAGTACCAAGAAAAACAAGAGGACCATGATGGTCCTGAATCGCTCACCTATCCCCACATGACCCAGTGTTGAACTGAGTACGACCTAGTTATTTCTATTATTTGACATAGTGACCTAGTTTTTGAGTACATGTGACCTAGATATCATCAAGATAAAAAATTCTGACCAATTTTCATGAAGATCCATTGAAAAATATGACCTCTAGAGAGGTCACAAAGTTTTTCTATTATTTGACCTAATGACCTAGTATTTGAAGGCATGTGACCCACCTTTAAACTTGACCTAGATATCATCAAGGTGAACATTCTCACCAATTTTCATGAAGATCTCGTGAAAAATATGGCCTCTAGAGAGGTCACAAGGTTTTTCTATTTTTCGACCTACTGACGTAGTTTTTGACCGCACATGACCCAGTTACGAACTTGACCTAGACATCATCAAGCTGAACATTCTCACCAATTTTCATGAAGATCCATTGAGAAATATGGCCTCTAGAGACATCACAAGATTTTTCTATTTTTAGACCTACTGACCTAGTTTTTGACCGCACGTAACCCAGTTTCGAACTTGACCTAGATATCATCAAGGTCAACATTCTGACCAATTTTCATGAAGATCTCTTGAAAAATATGGCCTCTAAAGAGGTCACAAGGTTTTTCTATTTTTAGATCTACTGACCTAGTTATTGACCGCACGTAACCCAGTTTCGAACTTGACCTAGATATCATCAAGATGAACATTCTGACCAATTTTCATAAAGATCCCATGAAAAATATGGCCTCTAGAGAGGTCACAAAGTTTTTCTATTTTCAGACCTACTGACCTAGTTTTTGACCGTACGTGACCCAGTTTCAAACTTGACCTAGATATCATCAAGGTGAACATTCTGACCATTTTTCAAGAAGATCCATTGAGAAATATGGCCTCTAGAGAGGTCACAAGGTTTTTCTATTTTTAGACCTACTGACCTAGTTTTTAACCCCACGTGAGCCAGTTTCGAACTTGACCTAGGTATCATCAAGGTGAACATTCTGACCAATATTCATGAAGATCTCATGAAAAATATGGTCTCTAGAGGGGTCACAAGGTTTTTCTATTTTTAGACCTACTGACCTAGTTTTTGACCCCACGTGACGCAGTTTCGAACTTGACCTAGGTATCATCAAGGTAAACATTCTGACCAATATTCATGAAGATCTCATGAAAAATATGGCCTCTAGTGAGGTCACAAGGTTTTTCTATTTTTAGACCTACTGACCTAGTTTTTGACCCCACGTGACCCAGTTTCGAACTTGACCTAGATATCATCAAGGTGAACATTCTGACCATTTTTCATGAAGATCTCATGAAAAATATGGCCTCTAGAGAGGTCACAAGGTTTTTCTATTTTTAGATCTACTGACCTAGTTTTTGACCGCACCTGACCCAGTTTCGAACTTGACCTAGATATCATCAAGATGAACATTCTGACCAACTTTCATAAAGATCCCATGAAAAATGTGACCTCTAGAGTGGTCACAAGCAAAAGTTTACGGACGGACGGACGGACGGACGGACGGACGCACAGACGACGGACGCCACGCGATCACAAAAGCTCACCTTGTCACTTCGTGACAGGTGAGCTAAAAATGGCATCACTTACAATGTAGTAACAGAAAAAAATGGTATCATTTAGAACTGGGGGAAAACAGACAACATCTTGAAATGACAAGAAACTAGCAATATACTGCAATGACAAGAAAGTGGCAATACTTTACAATGGCAATGAAGAAACTGACACTACAGTACAACCTCCCAAGTGCGGCCCTCTCTTAAGCAAAAACCTCTCTATAACAACATTGTCAAACTTTCCCTAAGCTGAAATATACTATCAAATTTACCTCTCCAGAACAACAACCTCTACATAACAGTCAATATTTGTATCTCCCAAAGGGTGTTGCTCTACAGAGATTGCTTTGTATTTTGAAATGAAAACAGACCTGCATCACTCAGTGTTGACAATAAACTGGCATAATGAAGTTAGTACTGGCAAGATGCACTAATATTAACAAAAACTGGCAATTTGTACTCATATATTATTTTTCTGAAAAAAAAAAAAACAAGAGGACCATGATGGTCCTGAATCGCTCACCTGTTCCCACATGACCCAGTTTTGAGTATGACGTCGTTTTTTCTATTATTTGACATAGTGACCTAGTTTTTGAGCTCATGTGACCCAGTTTTGAATTTGATCTAGATATCATCAAGATAAAAATTCTGACCAATTTTCATGAAGATCCATTGAAAAATATGGCCTCTAGAGAGGTCACAAGGTTTTTCTATTATTTGACCTACTGACCTAGTTTTCAAAGGTACGTGACCCTGTTTTGAACTTGACCTAGATATCATCAAGGTGAACATTCTCACTAATTTTCATGAAGATCTCATGAAAAATATGGCCTCTAGAGAGGTCACAAGGTTTTTCTATTTTTACACCTACTGGCCTAGTTTTTGACTGCATGTGACCCAGTTTCGAAACTGACCTAGATATCATCAAGGTGAACATTCAGACCAATTTTCATGAAGATCTATTGAAAAATATGGCCTCTGGAGAGGTCAAAAGATTTTTCTCATTTTAGACTTACTGACCTAGTTTTTGACCGCAGTTGACCCAGTTTCAAACTTGACCTATATATCATCAAGATGAACAGTCAGACCAACTTTCATACACATCCCATGAAAAATATGGCCTCTAGAGAGGGCACAAGGTTTTTTCATTATTTGACCTACTGACCTACTTTTTGATGGCACGTGACCCAGTTTCCAACTTGACCTAGATATCATCATGATAAACATTCTTACCAATTTTTATGAAGATCCATTCAAAAGTATGGCCTCTAAAGAGGTCACAAGGTTTTTCTATTTTTAGACCTACTGACCTAGTTTTTGACCGCATGTGACCCAGTTTCGAACTTGACCTAGATATCATCAAGATGAACATTCAGACCAACTTCCATACAGATCCCATGAAAAATATGGCCTCTAGAGAGGTCACAAGGTTTTTCTATTATTTGACCTACAGACCTAGTTTTTGATGGCACGTGACCCAGTTTCGAACTTGACCTAGATATCATCAAGATGAACATTCTGACCAATTTTCATGAAGATCTTTTGAAATATATGGCCTCTAGAGAGGTCACAAGGTTTTTCTATTTTTAGATCTACTGACCTAGTTTTTGACCGCATGTGACCCAGTTTCGAACTTGACCTAGATATCATCAAGGTGAACATTCTGACCAATTTTCATAAAGACCCCATGAAAAATGTGACCTCTAAAGTGGTCACAAGGTTTTTCTATTATTTGACCTACTGACCTAGTTTTTGATGGCACATAACCCAGTTTCGAACTTGACCTAGATATCATCAAGGTGAACATTCTGACCAATTTTCATGAAGATCTTGTGAAATATATGGCCTCTAGAGAGGTCACAAGGTTTTTCCATTTTTAGACCTACTGACCTAGTTTTTGACCGCACGTGACCCAGTTTCGAACTTGACCTAGATATCATCAAGGTGAACATTCTGACCAATTTTCATAAAGATCCCATGAAAAATGTGACCTCTAGAGTGGTCACAAGGTTTTTCTATTATTTGACCTACTGACCTAGTTTTTGATGGCACGTAACCCAGTTTCGAACTTGACCTAGATATCATCAAGTTGAACAGTCTGACTAATTTTCATGAAGATCTTTTGAAATATATGGCCTCTAGAGAGGTCACAAGGTTTTTCTATTTTTAGACCTACTGACCTAGTTTTTGACCGCACGTGACCCAGTTTCGAACTTGACCTAGATATCATCAAGGTGAACATTCTGACCAATTTTCATAAAGACCCCATGAAAAATGTGACCTCTAGAGTGGTCACAAGCAAAAGTTTACGCACGGACGGACGGACGGATGATGGACGCTGCACGATCAAAAAAGCTCACCTTGTCACTTTGTGACAGGTGAGCTAAAAAAGGGCTGGAAATTTGTCGAACAATCTTTTCATGTCATAGATCTTGGTCTGCACTGGTCGCATCGGCAGTAATTTGCCGCCAGCAGGCTGAAAGTTAATATTTCTGCAGCCTGCACCATCACAGGGTACAGATTTTGTATAAATGTAAATGCTTTTGCTAGGATTTTGACCAACAAAACAGGTACATGTAATAAAAAATAGCCTGACCATTCCTTATTAACCTGAACAGGAATGTGGCGCATAAATCAGCATGTATGTGTCATACTGAAGCAAATCCTGGACAACTTTGAATGTTAATATTATATTACTGCTAATTAATTCATTTATCTCACAAAGTGTTTTTCTTCTGCATATTAAAGCTTAAGGCAGAACATTTTCTAAACGTTAAAGAGTTTTTTTTTCTGAATCACATGCCATTTACTGTTGTGAGTTTGAAACCCTATCATATGACATTGCTATCCGGCTTGCTTTAACCCTTAGCATGCCTAATATCTAAAATGGACTGGTCCATCATTCAATTTGGGCAGTACTATTTATTATTCAAAGGGGCGTTTACTGAAAATTTACTGACTGAATAGCAAACAGTGAAGACCATGATCAGCCTGCACGGATGTGTGGACTGATCTTAGTCTGCACTGGTCGCAAAGGCAGAATCACTTGCTGCCAGCAGGCTAAAATCAAGTAGTAACTACTCAGATGACTGAAATAATGTCTGAAGGGGCATCTGGGGATCCTTCTGAAATTTGCCTTTAACCTCTGCTGTGTGGGTGTGACACAAACCTAACACATTCAAACATGACAATTCTTGAGAATAAATGAATAAATTATCATTTTCCCTGGCTGAGTCAAGGCATGGTCATCTAAACCAGGGGTCACAGTTTAAAATCCAATCATAAGTGGCTTCTCTTGGCTGCATTTATATGTCTATACTAGTCAGAAACATCCAAGCAGGGGAAAATATTAACTTTTTTCAGCCAGGGGCCACCTGGGCCCCTAACTTTTAAAAACTAGGGGCCCAGACCAAAAGTTAGGGGCCCAGTTAATACGGTCAGGTATCTGTAGTGAAATATTGCATTTCAGGTTGCTCTCATACAAACCGGGTACATGTATGTTCAGTTGATTATCAACATTTACAGGGGATTAATTGATACAAGCTAATGCTTGTTTTATGTAATTGTACAATTGTATTTAATGGAAATTAAATTAAAACCTTTCAAAACTCAACAGGTTAAAATAAACATATTCAAAATACATTCAACATGTGACAGTGTTAAACTTTTCAACTTTAAATGTTTCTCATGTCCCCCAACAGCAAAAATTGCAAATGAGACCATTATCAGTATTTTGCAACCAGAGCCTATTTTCTTCCAATTTTTTGTTAAAGTTCCTGGACCTTTTGTTTTTTTCATAATCTTGATAATATTTTTGCTTTTCGGCCGCCGTTTGTACTTGCTTTTCAGCGGGCTTAGTAACCCCATCAAGAAAATGGCACATTTTTTCCTCAGTTTACTGGCTTCGCGTACATCACACATAGGGCGCCGCCATTACAAGGGAGATAACTCGCATCGGCGTGGTATGTCTAAAGTTCGTTCCAAAAAGCTAGCAGTTCATCGGCATCTCTACACGAGATGTGTAAATTAAGTTTGTGGTTCCGATAATAATGAAGCACATGCAACAGTGAAAACCGATGGCCACTTTTGCGAACCACGCTTTCAAATATTGCGCCACATTGGGAGGAAGCACTGCGCCGCACATGGGGTCACATGGCGTCGCAGTTTAAACGTGTCCGGTATAGACCGGTATAACGGACTTTCTCTTGACAGACCTCCATTTTTAAATGGAGTCGACTACGTTTTTGAATGATTCATACTATTGCAATCCATTTCCCAGTAGACATAAACATATAGTCCAGACAGAGCAACTCATTATATTCCTTTCAGTTCCCAAGAGAACTGTGAAAAAACGAAAAGAGGCAAAAAAAACACCGAATTATGGAAATTTTAATTTTTTTCAACCTGGTCGCCTCCTGGGCCCCTAACTTGCGATTTTTAGGCGCCCAGCCGATTTTTTGGTCGCACTGGGCGACTGCTAATATTTTCCCCTGCCAAGTGCATCCATCATCTAGCCTGTGAATGATAAGTCGGACTATCTTGTTCTACAAGTCAGTTACAAAATAGATTGTAATGGGTGGAAATAGTTGTGTTGTGTTAATCTATGAAGATTCTATTAGGAAAAGATAAGCTAATTAAACTGCAGACTCCCTGAAATTTGTTCAAGTCAGGTAAAAAAATGAACATTGTTCACCAAAGAACAAGCAATTTCCAATGATTTAATCTGACACTGCTTGATTCCAAAGTCTGTTTTAGAAATTGTTTGCTTTAAGTCTGTCTTTTACATAGCTGTTTACTATTACTCTATTTCAGAGCTTGTCTGTTTTCGAGTTTGTTTGTTTCAAGTCTATTTCAAGAATGTGGTTGTTCCAAGTGTCTTCTAACAATTTAGACTAATCTGCATTAGAAGCCACCTGTAAAGAACAAATTCAACAAAACTGTGTGGTTATATTCTGTTAAAAAATATGGTCTCTGGAGCAATTACAATGTATGCCTATATATTATAATGATTTGACCTGGTGAGCTGCTTTTGACACCAGAAACCCTGTTTTAATTTTAACCTTGTTTTCATAAAGACAAACATTCAAGCCAAATTTCATGCAAATCAGATAGAAAATGTAACCAAGTCTTTTCTATGATGTCCTTTATATTTTGTCTATACCAAGAGTTCATGGTTCATACAGAATATCAGAGACAAAATTCAAGTACTTTTCAAGCACTTTTCAAGGACTTTTTACAATTTTTCAAGCACTTTTTTTTTTTTCAAAACCACGACCTAATCTGAACAACTTTTATTACGTAATGCAAAAATAAAACAACCATCACTTGTCACACCTTTGAAAATGACGTAATTCGATTATTAGATTGATGTGATTCACTATTTTGCTGAGGTTTAACGCTTTTCTTGTGATTTTTTAGCGCACTCCTACTAATGATACCTCAAAATTTTGTCACACGACGTACAAATACACTTCGTTCTGTCTGCTCTACAGGGCTTCAGCCACTGTTTATATTCGTCTTTTGTCTCCCGCTTACTTGAGTAAACATGTTTATTTTTCTTACACATTTTAATTCACTGGAAACACGCGCAAATAGCTAAAAATTGCGAGTTATTATTCCCCGTATTTTTTAAACGGAAACGGAAACAAGCAAACGGTGATACAGTAGAAATAGCACTCTGTAAATATCGATAAAGTGTGGCCGTAGACCACTATAATAGCATACGAGTGACCCGATCCTGCAATTTCACGAATTTATTTTCATTTTCTCCGATTTATTTTAAGCCTTAAATTCTAACAAAGCAAAGTTACGGAAAGAATATTTTCAAGGAGTGAAAGGTCAAATTCAAGGAGTTTTTTTCAAAATTCAAGTACTTTTCCAGGTTTTTTAGGGTTTTTGTCATTTTCAAGGAGTTTTCAAGGACTACCATCGAATTCAAGGACTTTTCAAGGCCTGTGCGAACCCTGGAGTTACTGCAGAAACGCTGCCTATTATAGAACATACTGTCAATGTATGTTTCATGAAGACTGCTTAAGAAATGTGACCTCATATGGGTAAGTAACGCAAAATAAAACAATCTGAAATAGTACAAGGGCCATAACTCTAATGTGTTACTGCAGCCATCATGCCCATTACCTGGTGTTATGAAAAAATCTTAGAAGACATCTTGCAGTCCAGGTGAGTTATAAAGTACACCCTTTAAATTTATTTTGGCTTTTAAACTTCCTCTCATCAAATAGCTTCAGATGTATTTCTCTTTTTTTTTGTGGGGATTGTAATGAATATTGCAGAGATAGGCCAAACTTCTGGCAGACACTTTGCTTGATTACTCTGGCTCAAGAACATGAATATTTTAAGGCTACTGTATAGAAAAGATGATATATCACATCTGTATATCCCTCACCTCTAGACAATCAGTTACCCTGGCAACCATCTATTGTTAATGCTGATTTTCTTCCTAAATAATGAAGTCTTTAATCATCCTAGAAATTCATAATTCCTTGTCCACCAACTAACAGGCATATACTATATCTGGAAAATGTCAAATATGATCACTCTTTGATGCAAGATTGATACATGTACTTCAGGAATACAGGTAAGACACTTTGGTCCTTCAGTAATAGACAAAATATTTCTATACCATTCCTTCAGTCGTACAAAATAAAATTTATTTCCATATGAACAGAAGAGCAAATTATATTGTGAAACTTAAACAGAAAAAAAAAACAGCACATAAATTTGGAATATGAATGGGCACTTTATTTAGAAAAGAGGTACTAAGACAGTATTATGTGAGTAAAAGATTAAATCTGAACACTTGAAACTTGAGAAAACCCGAATGACGTATATGCATCAACTGATTACGATAAAAACTGAAATTGTGAAATAAGTAAACGTTTACTTAAGACATAACAGTAAGATAATCTCTTTGCGGGAGGTGTATCAACCAACAAAATTACGTCAATCCAGATTGACATCACTTGAGTCAAATGCCCCTTCTATTTCATGTGAGACTGACTTGTACAAGATATCAGTGATTCATCTGGAAGCTCCATCTAAAATAACCTCTTTGAGGAGTGGGATCTGTGTTCTTCAACCACTCAGCAACATGCAGGCTGTGATACTGCTTCTTAAAACACCAACAAACCAATTCCTGAGAGGTTATCAGTTACTAGTACAGAATAATGTGAAAGATCAGTGGTGAATAAACTGATTGATCAACAGACAAACAAATAATAATCATAAGTTACTTTGCAAACAGTTCTTCAGTTATATCATGGAGGTCAGTTGTGACTTGCTCTATAAGACTGAGACATGCCTAGGGCTCTTACAAAAATAACATTATCATACACACCTAGTACCTTACTATAAATAACAAGACTGCATTGGGTAGAATCTATAACCCATGCCAATAACCAGAAGCAGGCAACATAACATGTTTTGCCAGACATGAGTAAAGTCATTACTATATATAATAAACAACTCACTGGTGATGGTGTCCTTACGTGATTTTTAGCACTCTTAAGCTGTTGCCATTTAATAAGTGTATAATAAATTGCAACGGTTATCTATTGAAGCCTTTATTATTTTCCTATTTGAAAGTCTTAATTCTGTAAATAATTTTCGTTCATAAAGAACTATGGGAAGTAAATCTTAACATGAAACAACAGAAAAATGATAGCAGACTTTCAATTTCTCTCCCAAGTATCTTTTTTCGCAATACATGTATTATATAAATTTTGAAAGAAATCATTATCAGAAATGACCTGAAAATAGAAATACTTTCTGCAGTCATTTAAAAGAAGGAAGTTATTATTAATCAAAATGTCTACTAACTAAAAATTTCTCTCCATCTTTAAAATTCTGTGGAAAAAAAATCAATGGGAATAAATGATTGTATTGCAAATACGCATTTGCATAAAATTACCATGTTTAAATTACGTTTATACATCATTGTTATAATCAAATATATCTAAAGAATGTTTAAATTAAATTATCATAATATACGGTAGGTATATGCATACTTACTTATTGATAATCCTATTGCCTCTTTGCAATTTGACCAACAGATTAAGTATTTCCTATCAAAATGCAAGGATGAAATCTGGATGCCAAATATAGCACACTTTTATAATAATTTTCATACCTTAAGTTATCATATTGCTGCTTGACATCACTATACTCTTATGTATATACATTTTTATATATCTGCTCGAGCATAAATTATATCCCCTTTAGGAATGAATATATAATACTACACTATATTCTAAGCTGTCCATTAGTATGCACAGTGTATATAAATCCAGCTGAGACTACAGTAACTATGTAATATTTATTTAAACCCGAACTCTTATTTAGCCGTTAAACACTGAAAAGATCTTGTCTATTAATAGTTGCATATTTAATAAGATACTTCTCGTCAACAGCAAAATGTAAGATTAAAACTCGTAAATTGTAACGCTATTAATAGTAAAATCGACTATGTACACAATGCAAGCCGCAGCTATATTTAACTATACCAGTTTAACCGATAGCAGTGATGTAAATTGGTCAGGCAGTGATGTCACAGTGTGACTAGCACCTTGTGAAAATATTCACTATTTCTATTTTTACAATTGCTACGTATCTGAAGTTGCAAAATAACAAGTACATAACATATAAATATATTTTTCACATGATTGTTTGACGTCGTGAGAGTGAAATAAAGCCATTACATAAAATTGACAATACACTAGTGTATAAATAAAGCTTTGACGTTAATGTCGTTGAAAGTATAGGAGACAGGTCAAATTGACTCGTTTAATGCTCAAAGTTAAAGAAAGTGGAATCTTTTATGTTTCGACAGGAAAAGCTAACATTTGATAAAAAGAATATTACATTTGTGAATTTCCACACTCAATTTATTAAACTCACTGAATAAAATTGACAATATGCTCGGCAGAGACTCACATTTTATTCAACTCATAAAAATTCAATATGAAAAGACACTTATGTAATATCCTCTATGTCACTAACTGCTAATGGAGTATATTAAACAAGTAATTTAGAAATACCAAATAAATTATTCAAAAGATCAGAGATAGCTAGCAAAGTTAAATAATTTCAAAATAGTCTATATGCATGCCTGTTATTTCATGTCTGCATTATTTCAAAATGAACACTAATTCCTTATTCACAATAAGTCAAAACTTTATGGAACTGCATGCTGTATATTTAAACTTAAAATGTATAAAATGTATAATGAGGCAAAACAAAAGGGTATCATAACTCCTAGTTTAAAATGTTCCTACTGTAAAGATTGATTCAAAGGACAGTTACAGTCTCTATACAATGGAAAACAACTCTTTTAGTTTAATCTGAAGCAAGTCCCTCAGTAAAGAAAAACTTCAATATTTACAAAAATCCACACCATGCCCCTAGTTCTATTTCATTTGCACATAACACTAAAACCTCTGTGTTCTAAATGTTATCATGACATTAAATTATGCAGCCCCTTTTTATGCACACGTATCAACAATTAAAAGGAAAAATGCTAGAGACTGAACAGAACAAATTTAACTTTTTGCACAGTGGATGTGGATGTATCGTAAGCTTACTTCAAATACTGTCACAGGATATTAAATCCTCAATTTTCTGCCTAACTTAAACTCAACCAATTACAAATGGGTCTATATTTTTCTTTTTTTTTTCATACATAATTCTTGATTCTTAAAAGATGTCTAATTTTTGAACATGAGAGACCTAACTCAGACAGCCACATGATGCTGTGACACATTAAGTACTTTGTTAGGCAAGTGGAAGAGCTGAAGTGTCAACATTTGACTTGTATGTACCACTTGAGAAAATCTGAATATGGTAATATTCACCACTTCCTCACACTATAATTACTTACTTAATAAGTATGAAGGGGTCAAGGTCACACGTATACACCTCATGATGAACCATCTAAATTAGGAGATATTGTTTTTGCTCTAGTTCCTACTGTATACATGTTGAAACACCAGTGCAGATCTATAGGCCCCAAAGAATAGATCTTGCAAGCGTAAAATACTGCTCAAAAGGTGATTAAAAGCCCCACCCTTTCAAAGCAACAGGGAAGGCAGTGTAACTACATCTCTTTGTCAGGGATAAGGCAATCATTTCATAGATATTTCCAAAACTAAACATTTAGCATCAAAGACTGAAAAAGAAATAAATTACTTATTATAATTCTTACAGTGCAGTCCAAATGTCACCTATACAAATCATTACATGAAACTGCCACTTAACGGCAGCTGCATATCGATTGAGAGACATCATTTCATTCTTGTATTTTTATCAATAGCAATGATGTCACAGTCTCTGCCAATGTTCTGATTAAATCAATAATGAAACTATAGCCGTATAATACATATACATTCGACTCCAGCAGACATTTTGGCATGCTCCTACTGTCTGTGTAACAACCATACTTACAAGAAGGCATCAAATACATTGATTTTGGTGTGTATATCTCAGTCAATATATATTCAGCAACTAATTAACACCTTTCGACCATGGGTGATACTCGGTGTAAAACGCATGTAAATCAGCAAATCAGAATTACTGACTCTGCTGAGACAAAACTGTCAAACTAAACAGTTGACAATCACCTCATTTTAACATATTCTTTATAAACTTCAACAATCCTTGAAATAATCTTTACCAGCAACAAACGACATAATCTACCCTGATAATATAACATGATAAAGTCATATCATGGTAAGCAACATTCTTAAGAACTTGACCCTTTTTATGTACTCCCCAAATATATATCCTAAATTTGCACTGGAGCTAAAACCACATTAACTTCCTCCGAAACTTGCCCAGCTTAGTAACTTCCATGAGTAAATATCCAACAAGAAATTCTTATTCTGACTCATCAATGTCTTTTCAAAAATATTATTCAAGATGATAAAACACTTCAGATTTTGATAAAGTATACAATTTACATTAAAATTTTAATTATGTTCAATCAGTGCTGACTACACCTTAAACTTCCTGAGGTTGATTTTCCTATCCTGGTTGCCCCAAAGAATTTAAGAAAACTAACTAGCTCTAAGGAATGATATGAAATAAGAACTATTGTATTTTATTCTATAATTATCTTTCTCTTCTTTCTGATGGTGTTAATCAACAAACTCTACCAAAATGGATCTCAAGTGACTGCATTTTATTATAACAAGGATCACTGATCTTTATATAAATTTAAAGTTAAATCCTGTAGTATGAATTTTTTTTTTTTTAAAGCAGAGTATTTATTTTCATTTCAATATAATTTCTATTTTTGCATTTAGGTTTGATAGATATTGTGATATTTTAACAATCTCAACCAAAAGGCAAGTTTTAAAGCAATGAGTTAAGCTTAAAGAATCTTACTTAAGTCTTGGTTGCACAACTAAGACAGGAAAAAAAGGGGATATAATAATAATTTATAATGATAATGATAATAAAATTACAGATTTCTTTTACTACATAAGAGAAGCATATTTTTCCACTGAATAACTGCTGTATCACATAATAAAAACATATATTTCTAATAGAGATAACGGACTTTTTGTTCCTTCAATAAATCTCTTAAAGAAAATCATGTCACAAAATCCTGTAAATTTAACATTAAATTTTTCACTAACCTTTATCAGTTTCTATTTATCCATCAATAAATTCAAAGATCCCAACATAAATTATTAATAACCTTCCTGTTAATCAAGATCAAACTGCACAACTTAACTGAAGTGTCACAATTTACAATACTGTCAAAAACTGTCTTAAAATTTTAAAGTACACTTACGGCTGTCAAATACTTCAGTAAACCATCAACATTAAAAAATGATACTCCTCAGGCTAATATCCAGATCTGAACAATTTAAATACTTATGTCAGTGATCTATAGATGGTCATCCATCAATTTCACTGATCAATACTCCATGTGACACATACAAAGGTTAAAAATACACTCATATTTTTGGCTTTTTTTTTCTTCCTTTTCTTTTCGTTTTCAAAAATATTTCTTTTCAAGTATTTAACCCAAAACTGGAAAAAGAAAGAAATTTAGGTTTAAAAAAGTAAACAAGTTATAATCAGTTACATATCTCCAGTATTGTATTTATTCATTTACTTCGATGTGGACATACAAAAACAATCAATCTTGAACAAATACCAACTACATTTTAACAATTAACCAAACAAAGAACAATTCTTTTGTACATTTTTTTCTTTTCAACACAATGTATTGTACATTGCTTTACTTGATCAAATCATCATTACTTTAGGGTCAATTTAGCCATTAAACAAATGAACTTAAGCCTAATAAAAAAATCTGACTTTAAGGGGGAAGCACTCTTACAAGAATTTCAAAACATTTGTTGCCGTAAGATGTAGGTAGATGTATACTAAAAGTAGCATGAAACTAGTTTAAATCTTTCCTAATCCAGTGTGTATCCTCTGAACTGGTATGAACATGTTTTTCAGACAAAATTATACACATTTCAAGCAGTTTCCATTAATTTGTGAATTCAAAATTATTTGCAGATTCTTTCAATGATTCCACTAATCTATTTAACCTTAGTAAAAAGGAGGAGATGGATTAGTAACAATATAATAAATTATAATACACTTTGACTGACAGTTAATATCTGACATAGTAACCATAAAAATTCTGTCCTTGCAATAATGGCAGGGTGACAAAAGTGATGGACTGAAAATTGTTAGTCAACTTGTACTGAAATGTGACAACTGCAAAATGTAAATTTTTGTCCCTCGGGCATGTGGATTTAAAAAAAAAAACACCTGAAATTAGAATCAATGTAATAATAATGTACTCTGTATCTATCTTGTTTTCTCTAATTTGAATACTGATGAACATACTAGGGCGTTTTATTGAATCTACTGTTTTTATAACCTCCCTTTATGACTCTTTAACTGTGAAAGTTCATGTGCAGTATTAAAAGTAGCACTTTTCTATTCATGTAATTATGCATAACATCTATTTGGAAAACTGTTTCATCTGATTTTAACATAAAATTAAAATTTTAAAGCCTTATGAAACTTTAAATTTGCATCTATAAAAATCTACAGTAATTTCCTGATAATTGCTTTACATATAAAACTAACATTTCATTTTCTAACTGATGGGAATATAAAGAGAAAAAATGTGATGAAACACTTTATCATAATTAACTTTTTCTGAAGACAGAACACAAACATTTTTTTTTTTTATAATTCTGTCCACATTTCTACAGAAGTTATTTTAAATATCCATGCATGGACTAAAACATTGCAGACAGGTCAAGAAACAATGTTGACAATCAACTTCCAAGTGTGACCTTGACCTTTCAACCATTGATCTGCATGTTGTGCAAGACACATCATCTCACTATGCAGAACATTTGTGCCAAGTAATATTAAAATCCCTTGCTGAATGACAGAGGTATAGAAAGTATAGGCAGATGGAAAAGCACAAACCTATAGTCCCTGGTTTTCAAACAGGTGAATACTTAGAACTTAACTGAATTCATTCAAGATGTAAAAATGACACCAGGGATTACTGTCCAACATACGTATCACTCAATCGCTCAAATACAGGACAGAAGCTATATTCATTATAAATGATGAACAATTCCACTTCCCCATATGAAATGAAAAAGTGAACTCTCTAGAATAAGTAAGGAAAAGATAAGACTAGTTTTTGCATGCTCCAATATACAAGATGATAAAATAGACAGGGGAAAAATTAGCATTCACTGACAGCTAAGATTAAAGTCTGACTGTCAAGTATAGAACCATCTATTTCTTATTTCTTTCTGAGAAGATCTATCATCAACTTGCAGATAAAGAAAATGTAAAATAATTACATTAAATCTGACATAACATATATATTGGCAAACTTTAATCTAATAAGAGTATCATAATTTTTTCTTGCCTACCTAGCGGGGAAAGTATACATTTATCCGAGCACGCACCGGGGTTAGATATTCCTGTCTTTCCCTAGGGAATAACCTTGTCTAAAATAGCGTGAACTAAGGTGACGTCACATAGTACTGGTACCATTGTGACGTCATAAACTTTATAAATAATGTCAGGAAATACCCAAACCTATTTGTCTCCATGATCTATTTTGAACATGATAGGCAAGAAAAATGATCTAACATGTCTGCCTGTGTAAGACAGCTATTTTCCCTACCCTCGGGACAGCATGGATAAAAAACCTCGCTAACCCTCGGTTTTCCATTCCACACTGTCCCTCGGGTAGGGAAAACCCCCGTCTTAACCAGGCAGGCATGTAAGATCCTTATATTCTGAAATTATCAAGAGTGCCAGAACTGATTAATCAACCCACAACCCTCACATTCAAGCCCATACAATAAGGCACTATAAGGCAACTGAATTTTCCCCCCAAGAATGTGAACAAAAAGCCTCAGTATTATTTTCCACTGTCCATGTCTTCCAGGCCTCCAGATAATGATCGTCTTATTTAGTCAAGTACTTATTAAATTTAATGATTACACCCGAGACCTGCTCCCAGGATTTTCTTGCATACCTGTACCCTGACTACCGTTTATCCATCCTCCCCTATATACAGCTGTGTATCACATATACTGATTACTTCCTGTAAAACTAAGCTCTACCTTGACCTGTAGCTGACTCCGATACTTACATGTAGACATAATCAGGCACTAGATTCTAGCAATTAATGTCATTCTGACAATACCAGGAAAAACTACACATAACACTCAAACAGGCTTACCTTCAGTGTTATACATATGCTAATCCATGCTGGCATTCAACAGAAACCTGAAAGTAGAGGAGACAAACTGTTAAAACAATTGATGCAGTAGGAGATATAGTACCTGTATTACTGGGTGCAACAACACACCAGCGCACATTCCTCAGCACACTCACAATAGCAGGAACTAACCACACATCTGTTAACTCATCTACATCTGCAATACACCATTTGTTTTTCATATATTAACTTTTAACTTACCAAATCGTGGCCTCAACGCGAAACTAGTCTATCTGCTTCTATTTCTATATACATATAGACTAGTTTCGCGTTGAGGCCACGAAATCACCTAGTAGAAAGCACTGCAGTTGAAAACAGTGGAATGTCTTAACAAGTGAATTAACAGTGAATTTCAACAGCGGTAATGAATATTCTGCTTCTTTGATTGCTATCTGGTTAGAACTAGTAATGTGCGACTCCTGCTATTTGATGTTTAGGACACTTAAGCATGTGTCTTCTGGTTATTATTAGACAGAATCTTTAGTAAGACCTTGCTTGACGTTTTAGCTAAGAGTCTGAGTCGTGCATGGGACATTTTGCCTTGTTCTAGTGAATTAAAACTGGGCAAGAAAAGTTACTTGAAATACTTGACATTTTAATGTCAACTTGACCTTTATATTGAGGGTTTGGGTCTTGTATGTCACTACATCCTCTTATGATGCCGAACATGCTGAATATTTGTACCAAGATATTTGGATATACATGTATACAAAAATTATAGAAAAAGCTAACTAGAGATTGTTTTTCACAAAAACACGTCTCCAACCAGATACAACTCAGAAATTGCAAACAAGAGGGCCATGAAGGCCCTGTATCGCTCACCTGACCTACTGACCTAAAGATCATCAAGTTTAACATTCTGACTAAGTTTCATGAAGATACAGTCATAAATGTGACCTCTAGAGTGTTAACAAGCTTTTCCTTTGATTTGAACTAGTGACCTAGTTTTTGACCCCACCTGACCCAAATTTGAACTTGACCTAAAGATCAACAAGATTAACATTCTGACCAAGATTCATTAAGATATGGTCATAAATGTGGCCTCTAAAATGTTAACTAGCTTTTCCTTTGATTTGACCCGGTGACCTAGTTTTTGACCCCACATGACCCAGATTCAAATTTGTCCTAAAGATCATCAAGTTTAACATTCTGACTAAGTTTCATGAAGATACAGTCATAAATATGGCCTCTAGAGTGTTAACAAGCTTTTCCTTTGATTTTACCTGTAGTAACAAAAAAAACAAAGTCCCATAACTCTGCAATTTTTTTTTCTAAAAGAACCTAACATGCCCCATGCACAACTACTGTTGGTACTGATCACTTGTGTGAAGTTTCATTAAATTGTGTCAAGGGGATGAGGAGAGATGGTGCGCACAAGATTGTGTCTATGTATATAGTATAGTAACAAAAAAAACAAAGTCCCATAACTCTGCAAATTTTTTTTCTAAAAGAACCTAACATGCCCCATGCACAACTACTGTTGGTACTGATCACTTGTGTGAAGTTTCATTAAATTCTGTCAAGGGGATAAGGAGAGATGGTGCGCACAAGATTGCGTCTACGGGTAGACGGCCAGACGGACAGACAGACAACTTGAAACCAGTATACCCCCCCTTACAACTTTGTTGTCAGGGGGTACAACTAGCTTTTCCTTTGATTTAACCGGGTGACCTAGTTTTTGATCCTACATGACCCAGATTCAAACAGGACCTTAAGATCATCAATATTAACATTCTGACCATGTTTCATGAAGATACAGTCATAAATGTAGCCTCTACAGTGTTAACAAGCTTTTCCTTTGATTTGACCTGATGACCTAGTTTTTGACCCCAGATGACCCAATATCGAACTTGTTCAAGATTTTATTAAGGGTAACATTCTGACCAAGTTTTATTAAAATCGGGCCAAAATTGTAAGCTCTAGAGTGTTAACAAGATTTTCCTTTGATTTGACCTAGTAACCTAGTTTTTGACCCCAGATGACCCAATATCGAAATCGTCCAAGATTTTATTAAGGGTAACATTCTGACCAAGTTTCATTAAGATTGGGCCAAAAATGTGACATCTAGGGAGTTAACAAACTTTTCCCTTGATTTGACCTGGTGACCTTGTTTTTGACCCCAGATGACCCAATATCGAACTCATCCAAGATTTTATTGAGGGTAACATTCTCATGAAGTTTCATTAAGATTGGGCTAAATTGTGACCTCTAGAGTGTTAACAAGCTTTTCCTTTGATTTGACTTGGTGACCTAGTTTTGTCCCCAGATGACCCAATATCGAACTCGTCCAACATTTTATTAAGGGTAACATTCTGACCAAATTTCATTAAGATTGAGCCAAAAATGTGACCTCTAGAATGTTAACAGTCAAATTGTTGATGACGGACACAGGGCGATCACAAAAGCTCAACTTTGAGCACTTTGTGCTCAGGTGAGCTAAAAACCCACCCAAAAATCAAGGGCCATAACTTTGCTGAAAATCATCTAACCAGAAAATGCGGACAATAATGCACAATTTAAGGCTTGGCAATCATCACTCTTATTGTGAAGTTTGGTGTAAATCCATTCAGTCGTGTCAGAGCAGTTGCATGGACAAACTGTGACATACAGACAAATGGATAGACTACACATTGACAGACAGTACTAATTCAATATGTCTCCTAAACTGCATTTGAGAGACATAATTAAAACGTTTTAACTATGATTATTAGTCTGATCTTGACCTCTGAGCTGCAGGTTTATGTCTTGCATGTTACACACCATCAAAAAACGGTGAATGCTTGTGCATCTGTCCATTCATGTAAAAGGGAAAGCCTATATGAAAAATGACACAAATTCTTTCCGACATGCGAGTGTGGCCTTGACTTTAATGTAGGGGTCTTGGATTTACCTAGTTAAGCTGAATGTTTGTACAAAGTTACTTGAATATCTGTACAAGATATTACTTATTTAAGTAACTTCAAACACACAAAATCCTAATGTCCAGCTAAAGGATTAAACCAACAACATAGGCATGAGCCTTTATTGGCTGGCTTAAAATACAAGCACAATGGTCCTAAAGACATAAACCATCATGATTCATAACTGCTGCAAATTTGTTAATAATCACCTTTAGATTTGGCAGTATTTTTCTTGTAATAAATATTTGCAAGAAGATGCCAAATCAGTGTCTATGAAAACATGTAGCAGCTTACACTTGGCAATTCAAGCACCTAGTTCACAGGTACTACTGTAAAGCCAACTTTGTTCATCTAGTACAAAACTGTATGTGTTTTCATTTATATACAGTTAATTAAAGTTTTTAACAAGAGCTGTCTCCATAGGATGACACATGCCCCCGATGGCACTGTGAATGAATAGTTATGGCCGATGTTAAAGTTTAGGACCTTTGACCTACAGACCTGGGTCTTGCGCGCGACACGTCGTCTTACTGTGCCACACATTCATGCGTAGTTATTTTAAAATCCATGCATGAATGACAAAGATATGGACCGGACATGCCTATCATTGCACTATCATGAAATATGACCTTTAATGTCTAAGTGTGACCTTGACTTTTGAGCTACAGACCTGGGTCTTGCGCGCGACACGTCGTCTTACTGTGGTACACATTCATGCCCAATAATTTTAAAATCCATGCATGAATGACAAAGATATGGACGGGACACGCCCATCAATGCACTATCATGAAATATGACCTTTAACGTCTAAGTGTGACCTTGACCTTTGAGCTACAGACCTGGGTCTTGCGCGCGACACATCGTCTTACTGTGCCACACATTTATGCGTAGTTACTTGAAAATCCATCCATGGATGACAAAGATATGGGCCGGACACGCCCATCAATGCACTATCATGAAAAATGACCTTTAACGTCTAAGTGTGACCTTGACCTTTGAGCTACGGACCCGGGTCTTGCGCGCGACACGTCGTCTTACTGTGGTACACATTCATGCCTAGTTATTTGAAAATCCATCCATGGATGACAATTAAAGATATGGACCGGACACGAAAATTGTGGACAGACGGTTCAAAAAGTATATGCCTCCCTTCGGGTCATAAAAAGACTGTATTTAGCCACTGGCACAAGACCAGAAAGAAATTGTCTAAAGTACATGTTATACCCTACCCCTAGGTATCCTATTCAAACCATGATACCCATTAGGATACAGGATAATATACTAGCCCAATTTCAATTGCACATTTCCCACTTAAAATGCACGGTACTATGCATATTAACCAACTGCTAATTCATCTTCCAGCATACATCAGTCACATTTTCTCAGAGAAACTCCACAAATTTTATGTTTTCCTTAACTTACAAATTTTCCTCTTATAAGTGTATCTAGCCCCTTAAAGAACACCATCTGGTCAAATGGAGGCCCTGATGATATACAAAAGAATATATCACACGGAAAATGAATTAAAGGGAAAGGAATGCCTTACCAAAAGTTTGTTTTATGTCAAAGTCATTGTCCAGCCCTTCATAACACTGTTAATGCTTAACCTTGAACCTAGTAACTTGGGTTGTGCACTCTGTGGTCTTAATGAGATTAATAATCAATGCTGTTTTATGAAAATCCTTTCAGTGACTAAGAAGACACAGAACAGACATAAATCTAAGCTATTTGATCTTGAACTTGTGTGACAATGACCTCGGACCCTATGACCTGGGTTGTGCACCCTGCATGTCATCTGGATGAAAATCCTTCCAGCAGTTAATCAACAGTATGACCTTGACCTCGGACCTAGTGACCTGGGTTGTCTGTCCTACATGTTATCTTCATGTGGTTTACAATGGATATCAGTTTTATGAAAATATTCGAAATGGTTAAGACAATATGGAGCTGATCGACATAAAGTTAAGTTATTAAATCTTTGACCTTCACATGTGACCCTGACCTTGGACCTAGAAACCTCGGTTGTCTGCTTAGCAAATCATTTTAATGAAGTTGACATTTGCTGCCAGTTTATGAAAGTCTTGTATATGTAGTGGACACAATGGACGTATGCACAGACGGACCAATAGACATGCATTCATGATTCCAGCACAGTCTCCAAATATTTTGGGTGTACAATTAGAACACCATTACATTTCTACTGCCATTTTTAACTCGGTAATCCAGTTCTCATCTTTAATTCTGGTTAGATTTTTGTTGGAATTATTTTTAAAAGTCCTGGTTTTCCAACTAAGTTATTTTAACCCATTCATAATTATGTTAAACATACTTTGTCAAAGGAATGTTTGTTTGTTTTGTTTTGGGTTTAACCAATTTTTCAACAGTATTTCAAAGGAATAATATAAGAACTATCATATTATATTTGTGAAATAGTTGCAGGTACATGCAGGTTTGAAAAATTATTATCTCCCTTTGCCTATTTTGGATGAACAACCAAAATAGTTGGAAATAAATTACTTCTAAAGCTTTACACAGTTTTTAAACTTTCCTTTTGATTCAGGTAGTGAAATATCCTGATGTCTATGAAATGGAAATGTAAAACTATAATAAATTATACTGAAATCAGAAGAAATAAGCTTTTTAAATACTTTCATAAGAAAGGGGGATAATTACAAAATTTCATAAAAACAGTAAAATATACATTTCTAATAGAGGGCTTAAACTGTATGACTTTGTAATGGGTATTTTTGTTTCTTATAAAAATCTAATAGAATAATCCAAAAGTAAAAAAAAAAATGTCATAAAATGTTGCTTAAATGTGACTGGCCAAGTTAAAATCACGCTGGTTCAATGTCATGTATAATTACTGTACATTACAATCAGAAATTTCTAAATGTTATTGTTACCTTGGTAACTGTTATGAATAAGAACAATTACTATGAAGAATATTTGTATTTCCATAGCATGGAATATTAATCATAGCATTCTGCCTTGGGAAAAACAGTGTAAAACTAACTCTTCAGGGAGAAGGCATCTTATTCTGACAAAGACAGAAATTCTTTGAGAAGAATACTGGTACCAAAATTATTATCTTTAAAATGACTAGCTTCAAACTACTGTCAAACCTTTGCTAAAAACACTAAGTCTTGTGAATACAGACCATTTACCTCAAATGTCCACTTAGTCTAGTTTTAATTCTGATTTAAACATTTTCAAGTGTAAGGTTATTGAGATAGTAATTTCCATGCAAAACTTTAACCTGAACCAAATGAGCCTAAGGCGCTCACCTAAAAAACCTTAACCATCTGACTTTGCTTCTAACTTTAGCGAAAATCCTTTAAGTTGTTCAAAAAAACAAAAGTTATTTCAATTTAAAGTTTTTTTTTCTGTATTTTGCTGCCATGCACCAAAAACACATAACCATCAGAAGAAATCATTCAATGGTGTTTCTGTTTTAACTTCAATGGCCCCTAAAAGGGCACAGGTGCCCCAAGACATAAGACCTTATAAGGAATGAAGTCACAGACCACGTTTGATAAAGATCCATTTAGTGATTCATGAGAAGAAGTCTTTAAAAAAGGTATTTTTAGCTCTGATGACCCCTAAAAGGGGCCAAGGTGAGCCATTTGAACAAACTTGACAGAGGTTCATGCTAGGATGCTACTGACCAAGTTTGGTGTGATTCTGACCAGTAGTTTCAGAGGAGAATATGTTTAAGTTAAAAATGTTGATGCAGGATGCCAACGATGGACAACGGACTACCCACCTATGCTGATCGCTCACCCTGTACAAAGTTCAGGTGAACTAAAAAGGGGCATACTTCTGGAAATACTGCAAACCCTCTTTATTTTTTAACAGCTGAGCTAAATATGTACAATGCTTCTCATGTAAGTAGTGATCAAACACCAAACATGAGGCAGGGAGAATTAAGAGATTGCATACAAACATTATGTATACCTAAACTATTTTCAAATTCTCTAGAGATGAATTCAATTTAATCTTAACAGCTCTTGGACAAAGATCAATATTAATCCATTATATTATTGTTTAACTAATCACTTGGGATATTGTTTTTTTTTACAATCTTACTGTTGATGTTTTTAAAACACCATTAAAATATCATCAGAGCTTCCATTTCAGAAATTTAATTCATTTGGAATTCACAGAGGTCATATTGCGCTAAATTCTATTTCTAAGCATTTCCACAGAGGTCGCGAAAGCCGTCGGACCGTCGGACATTTCCGGTAAATTTTGATCCGGTCCGGCGTGATATATCAAGTTCACAAGACCGAGTGTCCGATAAAAATTGCAGGTCAATATCATAAAATAAGAAGAAAGTCCTCCGCGATTTCGAGAAAGTTTGACTTTCATCATTAAATTGTAACATGGAATCCCGAGAAATTGATGTCAAACTATATTTTAGTAAGCGCTTGTTTCATTGGTACTAAAAATAGAAACAGTGGAAACCCCTCACGACGTCACGACAATTCTAAGAACGCGCGTTATCATTGGATGCTTACTACTCGCGGATGGTACTCGATTTTTGTACGCGGGAACCAGACGGGAATTTCCAGAAATTCCGGGTCAACTTTCTCTTTATATGTCAACATCAACGTGACTCGGTGCAAACAATAGACTTGTGGGGGAAAAGACAGCGATGATATAGCAAATGAATATGAATAAAATCTGTAAAAAGATCCTTTGGAAGCAAAGAATGCAACCAAGAAGAATAACAGCAGACTCGTTTTGACCGAGTCTGTTCGCGAGAGGACATCTCTCACGCCTCCCAAGCAACGGCTTAAGCGGGACTCTTAATCTATTACACAAATGTTGAATGGACTCCATGGTCCAAAAGGACCAGAAAATATAACAACACTGAATCCAAGTACAGGGAGACTTTTTACAGCCTGAAAACTTAATGTCTGAAATCTGTTTCAGTTAATATGTGGAAATAAACTAAAAGGATGTAGATTCGTGTAATGCTGTCTATATAGTTTAAGACTATGTATAAATACCAGTTTTAAAGATCAGATACCAAATTTATTAAAAAGAATTCGGTCTGGTAAAATATTATCCGGTCCTGTAAAAAAATCATGTTTACCAGACCGACTGTCCTGTGAATATTCAGGGTCTTTCGTTAACACTGATTTCCAATGTATTTAAGTCCATAATTATACTATACTGACTGTTCTGAGCATGGCACTTCTATACAGGTTAAACACAAATCTTCTACTGTTTAGCAATTTGTTTCCTTGACTTTTTCTTTTACAAAAGTGTCAATATGTCCTAATTTCACATACCTGAATTCTATGCAATATTTTTAAAGATTATATATTTGTGTGTGTGTTTCGGACTAAGGTCTTCTTCAACAATTTTTCAGTCATATAAATGACGGTGTCTGCTTGTAGCAGTCAGCACAACGCCCAACTTTATAGTGCTGCCTCACTGGAATATCACGCCGTAGACAAGTGGCATGATATCCCACCCAGTCACATTATACTGACACCGGGCTGACCAGTCCTAGCACTATCCTCTTAATGCTGAGTGCCAAGCAAGGAAGCTACTAGTACCATTTTTATGTCTTTGGTATGACGCTGCCCGGGATCGAACCCACGACCTCCCCCACTCGAATCGGGTGCTCTACCACAAGGCTACTGTGGCGGTCTATATAACTGAATAAGATGCAGAAACTTTAAACAAGAGGGCCAAGATGGCCCTAGGTCACTCACTTGAGTAACACACCATAATAGTGTAAATGTTTACCTAGTGATTTCAGGGAGACAAATATTCAGACCAATTTTCATTAAGATTGGACCAAAAATTTGTAAACAAGCATTTTCTTTTATTTGACCTAGTGACCTAGTTTTTTATCAAACATGACCAAGATTCGAACTCTTCCAAAATTTCATGAAAACAAACATTCTGACAAAGTTTTGGGAAGATTGGAGCAAAAAAGTGGCCTCTAGAGTGTATACAAGCTTTTCCTTTGATTTGACCCCACATTAACCAGATAAAAATTTGTGCGAGATTTCATGCAGACAAACATTCTGACCAAGTTTCATGCACATCAAATGATTTAACAGGTGACCTAGTTTTTGACCTTAGATGATCGAAATTCAAACTTTGGCTAAAGATCATCTAGTGTTAACAAGATTTTCCATTGATCTGGCCTAGTGACCTATTTTTTGACACAACATGACCCAGTTTCAAACTTGACCTAGAGATCATCAAGACAAACATTCTGACCAAGCTTCATAAAGATTGTGTCACAACTGTGGCCTCTAGAGTGTTCAAAAGGCAAATGTTGACGGACGACACACGCCGACGCACGCCGGAAAATAACTGGTCACTATACCTCACCTTGAGTACTTCGTGCTCGGGTGAGCTAAAAAAAAACCATCAGACCAAGATTAATGCATGCTGCTTGTAGAGGACACCTACTTGCATACCTCGGCATTATTCAAACAGGGTTTACAAGTGGCCTAATTCAACATCTAAAGGACATAATGTACCTTAGATGCTATAGAGTTAAAATGTACGTTAAGTGGTCAGTTTTATCCTTGTAATTTAACAAAATCAGGCAAAACTGATCAGTGCCAAAATATATCCTAAGGAATGGCCAATGGCTTAATGTAGAAATAACGTGAAATTTCAAAATGAAAATAACTGCAAAATAAAGGAAGCATCTTAATGACTTTGGTTACAATTTAGCTGCATGTTTTTGTTATGCATATAAACTAAATGTTATTTCCTGTTTTTTGTAATTGTTTTCTTGTATGTTGTCATAAATTTGAATATTTAATTTACATATTTTTTATTGAATCCATTCTTCTTTATAACCAGTTCATAGGCAACAAAGAAAGTAGTGCTTTCCTAGGACAGCTGCTATAGCTGCGTTTATAAAATTTAAATCCATTTCAAATACCAATACAAAACAGCATATCTGAAATTAGGACTTGTCTATTATTAAAAACAAGAGGGCCATGAAGGCTCCATATCGCTCATCTGGCCTACTTCTGTAACCCATATGAACTAGTACCCAATTTCACCAAGATTTCCAGGAAGTCAAAATATTCCGACCATGTTTTATGTGTTTTATGTAAATCAGGTGGAAATGTGGACTCTAGAGTATCAACAAAGTCTTTATAGTCTGACATACTGATCTACTTTTAGACCCACTTTCAAACTTTATCTAGATCTTAAAGTCGAATATTCTGACTTGGTGTCATGAAGATCAGGTACAAAATTTGGACTAAAGTGTATTAAAAATGTTTTTCTATCATTTGAACCAAGAACTAGATTTTTATCCCAGATGACCCAGTTTCAAAACTGTCCTAAATTTACAAACATTCTGACCGATTCTAAAGAAGATCAGGTAGAAAATGTAACATATGGAGTGTTAACAATCTTCAAGATTTAACCTAGTGTCCCACTTTAAAGGTGGTCAATCACATTTCAACAACATTTAATGACATTTTTTACTTTTTGTATATTCTGGTAGAGAATTATTTAAGGAACAAAAAGACCGATTACATAGAGTTAGATTCCTATTTGAAATGTATATTTTATTATTTTTATAAAATTTTGTAATTACTCCCCTTTAATATAAAAGTATATAAAAAGCTGGGTATTTCTTTTTATTTCGATACAATGTCTAGTTTTACATTTGCATTTGATAGACATATCAACTATTGAACAATCTGAACCAAAATGCAAGTTTAAAAGCTGTGTATAGCTTCTGAATTCATTTATTTCCAATCTATCTTGGTTGCGCAACCAAGATAGGCAAAGGGAGGTAATAATAATTTTTCAAACTTGCGTTTCTAATGAATTCCATCTAAATACATAATTTTTAATGCAAATATTTTACAAATATATTACAATATGTCTAATATTTATACATTTCCTTAGGCAAAGTATGTTTATCAAATTTATACTTCTGATAAAATAACTCTATCTTTGTTGGGCAACCAGGATAGGAAAATGAAATTTTAAAAATACCTCCAGTGAAAATCTAATTTGTATTAAGTGTTAAGTGAACATAAATGAGTGTAAATGATCAGATGCTAAAGTTTCGAACAAATCCGCTACATGGCCAAAATCTGATTATCCACCTTTAAGACCAAAAATGACCCAATTACAAACTTGACCTTAATAACATACTTGTAAACATTAGAAAAACATTCTTACCATATTTCATGATGACGAGGTAGAAAATGTGGTCTTAAGAGGGTTAACAAAGTATTTTCTAAGATTTAAAATAATGACATAGTTTTTGATTACCAGGTATCAAACTTATCCAAGATTTTAATCAAGCAAACAATCTGACAAAGTTCCATTAAAATATAACCAAAATTGTCATCTCTATAGGGAGTTAACATTACACACTGCAAAGCCACAGACAGCAGGCTATCAAAAAAGCTCACTTTAAGCACAAATGCTAAGGTGAGCTAAATATCTCATACAGCATAAAAGCTCACTTTAAGCACAAATGCTAAGGTGAGCTAAATATCTCATACAGCGTAAAAGCTCACTTTAAGCACAAATGCTAAGGTGAGCTAAATATCTCATACAGCGTAAAAGCTCACTTTAAGCACAAATGCTAAGGTGAGCTTATAAATACTCATAGACAACAGCGTAAACAGCTAACTACTTTAAGCACAAATGCTAAGGTGAGCTAAATATCTCATACAGCGTAAAAGCTCACTTTAAGCACAAATACTAAGGTGAGTTAAATATCTCACAGTGTAAAAGCTCACTTTAAGCACAAATGCTAAGGTGAGCTAAATATCTAATACACCATGCTGCTCAAAGGACATTCTAATCAACATTTAAAAATAACAGTATCAGTAGCCAAGACAATTTATTGCAATATTTTCTCTACAACTTCTAAAAGGTTTCTTTAAAAGGGGTTGAAAGGTTATTGGGAAATTACAGATGTTACAACCCGCACAAGACTCTGTCTTTTACTCAAGGAAAACCATCATTAACTTGAATTGACGATATTATTTCTTCTCCTTTTTATTCAAAGAAACTTAAGTGCAGAATCACGTAAAAAAAAAAAACATCCAATATCTACAATAATCACATACTATTTGCCCCATCTTTCAGGAAACCTATTGATTTCCAGCCATACAAGACCTGCGTCCAATTCAGATCAAATCATATGCCTTCTCTCACTATACATATTGATTTTAAATGTCTGCGATTTTCTCCCTCACTGTTGGAAATGAGAAAAGTGATTCTAGGTATATGCAGATAATCACCTCACAAATTACCATTGCAAAACTTCCAGGAAATTACATCAATAATTTGGTACTTTTTCATAACAAAACTCTTCATCATTAATTTTTGTCACTGCTAATAACTACACTAGAAATTTATGTGTTATTTTGAATTATTTCCCTTTACTCACATTATCACAGGAACTGAAAATTAAAGCTTTGACTTTACAACTTACGATAGAGAAAATTATACTCTTAATAAGTTCAATTCTGAAACTGCAAACAAATTCTCTTTCATGAATAATTTAAGCATTTAGAACAATGCCAAACGTAGAATAATTGCTTGTGTGACAGACACCACCTCAGTTAAGTTAGATGCAATGGCCAAAACTTTAAAGCTTGCCGAAAATGATGCGAAGTTACAACACTACATTCTGAAAGGAGGTTAGTCTTTAGTAAACAAGAGGGTCATGATGACACTATATCGCTCACTGGTTAAACTTGGCCTTAGAATCATCAGCTTTTCCTTTGATCTGACCGGGTGACCTAGTTTTTGACCCCATATGACCCAGTTTTAAACCTGGCATAAAAATCATCAAGATAAACATTCTTACCAAGTTTCATAAGATAGGATCATAAATGTGGCCTCTAGGGTGTTAAACTTTCCCTTTGATTTGACCTGGTGACCTAGTTTTTGACCCCACATGACCCAGTTTCTATCTTGGCCTAGAGATCATCAAGATAAACATTCTGTGCAAGTCTGTATCAAAGCATAAATGAAACCTCTACCGGTATATGGCTGAAAGGGTCAAAATAGGAAATTTTGCCCCTTCTGGGGCAATAAATCTAGAACCCATGATGGAATCTAGTCAGTTTTTGAAATGAACCAAGACCTTATTGTAACTTAAGTTGTGTTTAAGTGGGATTGAAATCAAATGTAAAATGTCACTTCTATCGTGTTCACAAGGTAAAAATTAGAACAAGAGATGTTCGTAAGACAGCCAATGCCCTAGCTACTATTCGAATTGTTGTCCCAAAAGCAGGAATATTACCCTAAATGTTAAAATATCTATAGAGTTTCAATCCAGTATCTGCATTAGTTTTGGATATAGTAACTTGTATGCAAAACTTAACCAGAAATTTTAAGTTCCAAAGGGGATATATTTTGGCCAAAATGCATGTCAGAGTTATGGAACTTGATGCTAATATAACCTAGTTTTATAACCCCAAAGACACATGTGAAGTCTCAATTCAATATCTGCATTTGATTTAAAGATTGCACTAGTAACTTGCACGCAAAACTTTAACCAAGATTTTCTAAGTCCAAAAGGGGATATAATTTGTACACGTCAGAGTTATGGGACTTGATCCAGTAAGGTTGGTAACTGACCTTGTAAAGAAAAAATAAATTAGTTTGGGAGATAGTAACTTGCATGTAAAACTGTAACCAGGATTTTCTAAGTCCAAAAGGGGCATAATTTGGCCAAAATACATGTCAGAGTTATGGGACTTGACCTAGTGAGGTTGGTAATTGACCTAGAAAAAGAAAAAATAAATTTCAAAGTATGTCTTTAAATGACAGCCATATGTACTTGCATGCAAAAGTTTAACCAAAGTGTGACGCCGACACCAGGGTGAATAGAATAGAATAGTCAAGCTAAAAATTGGGCTCTTTCAGGGGTCAATCAGGGGCTGTAACTCTGGAACCTAAGATTGGATCTGATGGATTGATCATGGAATCAAAGATCTATTGTTGTTGAAGATATCTTGCAAGTTTGTATCAAATCAAACCATAAATGGCCTCTATATGGTGGCAAAAGCCAAAATAGCAAATTTTGGCCATTTAAGGGACCATAACTCTGGAACCCATGATAGGATCTGGGCAACTTTCGGAAGAAACTTGAGATATTATGCCAATACAAGTTGTGTTCAAGTTTGATTAAAATCGATTGCAAAATGTGGTCTCTATTGTGTTCACAAGCAAAAATAGCAAAGTTTGGCACTTTAAAGGGCCATAACTCTGGAACCCATGATGGGATCTGGCCAGTTTTCGAAAGGAACCAAGATATTATGCAACTGAATACAAGTTGTGTGCAAGTTCGATTAAAATTAATTGCAAAATGTGGTCTCTATCGCGTTCACAAGGACTGTGAACTGTGGACGGACGACCCCAATGATGGACAAAGGGTGATCACAAAAGCTCACCTTTTCACAGTTTAGTTTATTTAAACAACTAGAGATACCACACAACAGCACAGACACTCTTTTAACTGTTCTGTCTAAGCCAGACTAGAAACTCTTAATTGCATTTCTCAAAATTAATGCCTCTTTTTATGTTCTGTCATTTTGTCTGGGTTTCATATATTGTCACACTAGCACATATTTCAGTGAACTTCCCAGCTTTTAATGGAAGAAAACCACCCAAATGGACAGATGCTACACATGGAAAAATACACTCTACTTGTGTTCAGGGGCAAGTGCTTCAAAATCAACTCTGCCACAAAGGGACCTTTGTCATTTTTAACACTTGAACAGATCAGAGTACTCTTCAAAGAAGGTAACAATGGAATACTCTTCAAAGAAGGTAACAATGTTAAAGGAAAAACATGCAAGGAAAAACTTGGATTTGTACCAAAACTGCAAAATACTAAACTGAACAATAAAACAAGAGGGCCCTGAAGACCCTGAATCGCTCATCTGACCTAGTTGTTAACCCAGATATCATAGCATCTAATTTGGCCCAGATTTCAGAGTGACAAACATTTTGACCATGTTTTATTTAAACATAGATCATTAACCAAGTTTTTCAATGATCTGACCTAGTAACATATTTTTTGACCTCAGGTATCCCACTTTTGAACTTGACCTAGATTTCTTGCAGATAAATATTCTGACAAAGATTTATAACCATAAGGTGGAACAAGAGCACCGCCTTGCGGGTGCTGACGCTCATCTGATTTTTTTTGTATAATAGAAATATTGTCCTACCCATGATTTTCTAAGTCTAAAAAGGGCCATCATTCTTGCAAAAAGCAGGATAGAGTTATGTTTCTTGATGTACAGTGTCAAATTATGATTGTGAAAAACTGTTGCAAGTTTTAAAGCAATAGCTTTGATAGTTTATGAGAAAAGTTGCCTTAAACATAATACTCAACCAAGAAAATGATTTTCTAAGTCCAAAAGGGGCAATAATTATTGCAAAAAGCAGGATGGAGTTATGTTGCTTGCTGTACAGGGTCAGCTTATGATGGTGAACAAGTGTTGCAAGTTTCAAAGCAATAGCTTTGATAGTTTAAGAGAAAAAGTTGACCTAAACATAAAACTTAACCAAGAAATCTGATATTTTCTAAGTCCAAAAGGGGCCATAAATCTTGCAAAAAGCAGGATGGAGTTATGTTTCTTGCTGTACATGGTCAGCTTATGATGGTGAACAAGTGTTGCAAGTTTCAAAGCAATAGCTTTGATAGTTTAGGAGAAAAGTTGACCTAAACATAAAACTTAACCAAGAAAACTGATTTTCTAAGTCCAAAAGGGGCAATAATTCTTGCAAAAAGCAAGATGGAGTTATGTTTCTTGATGTACAGGGTCTGCTTATGATGGTGAACAAGTATTCCAAGTTTCAAAGCAATAGCTTTGATAGTTTAGGAGAAAAGTTGACCTAAACATAAAACTTAACCAAGAAATCTGATATTTTCTAAGTACAAAAGGGGCCATAAATCTTGCAAAAAGCAAGATGGAGTTATGTTTCTTGCTATACAGGGTCAGCTTATGATGGTGAACAAGTCTTCCAAGTTTCAAAGCAATAGCTTTGATAGTTTAGGAGAAAAGCTGACCTAAACATAAAACTTAACCAGGCAACGCCGACGCCGACGCCGACGCCGACAACCGCTCAAGTGATGACAATAACTCATCATTTTTTTTCAAAAAATCAGATGAGCTAAAAAGGGACCTCTAAAGTTCTATGATTTGTGCTAATGACCTAGTTTTTCCCCAATGTGACCCAGTTACAAGTTTATCCTAGATTAAGTCAAACATTCCTACAAGGTCTAACGCAGATCAGGTAGAAAATGTGGCCTTTTGAGTGTAAAAATGTCTCTGACCTAGTGACCTAGTTTTTTTTCCACCTAGATAATCCAGTATCAAACTTGACCTAGATTTCATAGAGACAAACATTCTGACAAAGTTTTATGAAAATCAAGTAGAAAATATGGCCTCTTGAGTGTTAACAAGGTTTTTCTATGATTCCAGCTATGACCTAATTAAAGACCTAGTTAAAGACCTTAGGTAACCTATCTTTGAAAGTGACTTATTTCAAAAACACAAACATTCTAACAAAGTTTTAAGAATTAAGATCAGGAACAGAAAATGTGGCTTCTATAATGTAAACCAGGTTTTTCTATGATTTGACCTAGTGACCTAGTTTTTTACCTCAGGTAAGCAGATTTTGAACTTATCCTAGATTTTAAAGAGACAAACACTTTTACAAAGTTTCATAAAGGTGAGGTAAAAAACATAGCCCCTAGAGTTTTAACAGGATTTTCCTATTAACTGACAAAGTGACCTAGTTTTTGACCTGACAAGACCTAGTAATGCTTTCATCTTAGATCTGACCAATTTTCATTAAGACTGGGCTAAAAGTATGACCTTTCAAGTATTAACAGTCCAATGGCTGACAACACGACTTACGACCACGCATGAAAAAGGTGATTAATATAGCTCACCTTGAGCATTTTGTGCTCAGCTGATTTGTTTGTTGAGGTTTAGCACCATTTTTTCAACAGTATTTCAGTTATTTAATGGGGGGCAGTAAACGAAACCAGTGTTCCAGGATTCTGTACCAGTACAAACTTGTTCTCCGCAAGTAACTGCCAACTTCCCTACATGAATCAGAGGTGGAGGATAAATTATTTCAGACATACTGTCTTTTATCAAATCTTCATGGTAAACATGCACCTCACTCAGGACTCCTCCACCATCTGTAAATCTGCGCTCTCCTTACTGAGCTAAATGCACAGGTTTGTGCTCAGCTGAGCTGAAAATGAAAACCCGTTAATAAATACCTAGTTTTTTATGTAAATTGCCACCACAGCAAATTCTGGATAGATCTCCAATCCCCATGAAAAATGATGTAATGCTGAATTAATGAATATTGCAATTCGCTTTAGCTCAATTATTCAATGATGCATCTTTGCTTCAACATATAACATGAAATTTCCATGTTTCTCCCTACAGCGAAAAACAAAGCAGCATGAATCAATGTCTAAAACAACCCATGTGACCCAAGCTGCAATGTAGGATTTATCTTTGGAATTAAACAAAGTTTGCCTTTAGCATGAAACAAAGAGCCTCTACCTCATCCATCAATTAAGTAAAGAGCTTACATTTCAAGTTGACAATAAAAGCTGATGCCTCCAAGACATGACTTTACATTAGCAGCATTTGCACTGATACATCAAATGCTATAAAGAAACATCAGGAAGAAACACCAAACACAGAAAGCTTAATAATACTGTACAAAACTAGAACTGTCACAGGAGTGACTTATACCCCCACCATACGGTCCTGTCACAGAAGAATGGCAACCATCAACCATAAGAAATTTTAGAAATACTTAGAATAATATAAAACATAAAAAAAAACCCTTATGTTACCACAGAAAAATGTCTTTACTTTTTATTTATTTATTTATTTGGGTTTTACGGCGCACCAACACAGTATAGGATTAGGTTATATGGCACCAAACAGGACTACAAATTTTGGTTCCACATCTCATTTACATCGAAATAAAAAAGTTAGAAAAATAATTTCTATAAATAAACTAATTCTTGGAATTTGAGGGGAAGTAACTCAGTACAAAAGTTAAACAAGAGGACCATGATGGTCCTGAATCGCTCACCTCTTCCCACATGACCCAGTTTTGAGTATGACGTCGTTTTCTCTATTATTTGACATAGTGACCTAGTTTTTCAGCTCATGTGACCCAGTTTTGAACTTGACCTAGATATTATCAAGATAAAAATTCTGACCAATTTTTTAGAAGATCCATTGAAAAATATGGTCTCTAGAGAGGTCACAAGGTTTTTCTATTATTTGACCTATTGACCTAGTTTTCAAAGGTACGTGACCCTGATTTGAACTTGACCTAGATATCATCAAGGTGAACATTCTCACTAATTTTCATGAAGATCTCATGAAAATTATGGCCTCTAGAGAGGTCACAAGGTTTTTCTATTTTTATACCTACTGGTCTAGTTTTTGACCGCACGTGACCCAGTTTCGAAACTGACCTAAATATCATCAAGGTGAACATTCAGATCAATTTTCATGAACATCCATTGAAATAAATGGCCTCTAGAGAGGTCAAAAGATTTAAATAATTTTAGACCTACTGACCTAGTTTTTGACCGCAGTTGACCCAGTTTCAAACTTGACCTAGATATCATCAAGATGAACATTCAGACCAACTTTCATACAGATCCCATGAAAAGTATGGCCTCTAGAGAGGTCACAAGGTTTTTTTTATTATTTGATCTACTGACCTAGTTTTTTAAGGCACAAGACCCAGTTTCAAACTTGACCTAGATATCACCAAGGTGAACATTCTGACCAATCTTCATGAAGATTATTCAAGGGTATGGCCTCTAGAGAGGTCACAAGGTTTTTCTATTTCAAGACCTACTGACCTAGTTTTTGACTGCAGTTGACCCAGTTTCAAACTTGACCTATATATTATCAAGATAAACATTCAGACCAACTTTCATACAGATCCCATGAAAAATATGGCCTCTAGAGAGGTCACAAGGTTTTTTTTATTATTTGATCTACTGACCTAGTTTTTTAAGGCACGTGACCCACTTTCGAACTTGACCTAGATATCATCAAGATGAACATTCTGACCAATTTTTATGGAGATCCATTCACAAGTATGGCCTCTGAGAGAGGTCACAAGGTTTTTCTATTTTTAGACCTACTGACCTAGTTTTTGACCGCAGATGACCCTGTTTCGAACTTGACCTAGATATCATCAAGGTGAACATTCAGACCAACTTTCATACAGACCCCATGAAAAATATGGCCTTTAGAGAGGTCACAAGGTTTTTCTATTATTTGACCTACTGACCTAGTTTTTGACAGCATGTGACCCACTTTCGAACTTGACCTAGATATCATCAAGATTAACATTCAGACCAACTTTCATACAGATCCCATGAAAAATATGGCCTCTAGAGAGGTCACAAGGTTTTTCTATTATTTGACCTACTGACCTAGTTTTTGATGGCATGTGACCCACTTTCGAACTTGACCTAGATATCATCAAGGTGAACATTCTGACAAATTTTCATGAAGATCTCATGAAATATATGGCCTCTAGAGAGGTCACAAGGTTTTTCTATTTTTAGACCTACTGACCTAGTTTTTGATGGCACGTAACCCAGTTTTGAACTTGACCTAGATATCATCAAGATGAACATTCAGACCAACTTTCATACAGATCCCATGAAAAATATGGCCTTTAGAGAGGTCACAAGGTTTTTCTATTATTTGACCTACTGACCGAGTTTTTGAGGGCACGTGACCCACTTTCGTACTTGACCTAGATATCATCAAGGTGAACATTCTGACCAATTTTCATGAAGATCTTGTGAAATATATGGCGTCTAGAGAGGTCACAAGGTTTTTCTATTTTTTGACCTACTAACCTAGTTTTTGACGGCACGTGACCCAGTTTCAAACTTGACCTAGATATCATCAAGCTGAACATTCTGACCAATTTTCATGAAGATCTTGTGAAATATATGGCCTCTAGAGAGGTCACAAGGTTTTTCTATTTTTAGACCTACTGACCTAGTTTTTGAAGGCACGTGACCCAGTTTCGAACTTGACCTAGATATCATCAAGATAAACATTCTGACCAACTTTCATAAAGATCCAACAAAAAATGTGACCTCTAGTGTGGTCACAAGCAAAAGTTTACGGACGGACGGACGACGGACACTGCTTGATCACAAAAGCTCACCTTGTCACTATGTGACAGGTGAGCTAAAAAAAAGGTTACTTCCCTTTGGCTCTAAGCCAATCAGAATGACATATAGTGAAAATGCATCAAAATTAACCTTAAATTCTAAGTAAAAGGGGGCATAATTCATGAAATATTAGTGTCAGAGTTATGCATCTTGTGTCACACATAAGGTGGAACATCTTTTTTAAGTCTGAATCAATTCCATTTAGTTACAACTGAGATATAGTGAAAATGCATCAACCGACTGACAGACAAGGGTCAAATCTAAAGCAACATCAAAACAAGAGGACCATGATGGTCCTGAATCGCTCACCTGTTCCCACATGACCCAGTTTTGAGTATGACGTCGTTTTTTCTATTATTTGACATAGTGACCTAGTTTTTGAGCTCATGTGACCCAGTTTTGAACTTGACCTAGATATTATCAAGATAAAAATTCTGACCAATTTTCATGAAGATCCATTGAAAAATATGGTCTCTAGGTTTTTCTATTATTTGACCTATTGACCTAGTTTTCGAAGGTACGTGACCCTGTTTTGAATTTTACCTAGATATCATCAAGGTGAACATTCTCACTAATTTTCATGAAGATATCATGAAAAATATGGCCTCTAGAGAGGTCACAAGGTTTTTCTATTTTTATACCTACTGGCCTAGTTTTTGACCGCACGTGACCCAGTTTCGAAACTGACCTAGATATCATCAAGGTGAACATTCAGATCAATTTTCATGAAGATCCATTGAAAAATATGGCCTCTAGAGAGGTCAAAAGATTTTGATTATTTTAGACCTACTGACCTAGTTTTTGACTGCAGTTGACTCAGTTTCAAACTTGACCTAGATATCATCAAGATGAACATTCAGACCAACTTTCATACAGATCCCATGAAAAGTATGGCCTCTAGAGAGGTCACAAGGTTTTTTATTATTTGACCTACTGACTTTGTTTTTTATGGCACATGACCCAGTTTCAAACTTGACCTAGATATCATCAAGGTGAACATTCTAACCAATTTTTATGGAGATCCATTCACAAGTATGGCCTCTAGAGAGGTCACAAGGTTTTTCTATTTTTAGACCTACTGACCTAGTTTTTGACCGAACATGACCCTGTTTCGAACTTGATCTAGATATCATCAAGATGAACATTCAGACCAATTTTCATACAGATCCAATGAGAAATATGGCCTTTAGAGAGGTCACAAGGTTTTTCTATTATTTGACCTACTGACCTAGTTTTTGATGGCACATGACCCACTTTCGAACTTGACCTAGATATCATCAAGGTGAACGTTCTGACCAATTTTCATGAAGATGTCATGAAATATATGGCCTCTAGAGGTCACAAGGTTTTTCTATTTTTAGACCTACTGACCTAGTTTTTGACAGCACGTGACCCAGTTTCGAACTTGACCTAGATATCATCAAGATGAACATTCAGACCAACTTTCATACAGATCCCATGAAAAATATGGCCTTTAGAGAGGTCACAAGGTTTTTCTATTATTTGACCTACTGACCTAGTTTTTGATGGCACGTGACCCACTTTCGAACTTGACCTAGATATCATCAAGGTGAACATTCTGACCAATTTTCATGAAGATGTCGTGAAATATATGGCCTCTAGAGAGGTCACAAGGTTTTTCTATTTTTAGACCTACTGACCTAGTTTTTGACAGCACGTGACCCAGTTTCGAACTTGACCTAGATATCATCAAGATGAACATTCAGACCAACTTTCATACAGATCCCATGAAAAATGTGGCCTTTAGAGAGGTCACAAGGTTTTTCTATTATTTGACCTACTGACCTAGTTTTTGATGGCACGTGACAAGAGTTTCGAACTTGACCTAGATATCATCAAGGTGAACGTTCTGACCAATTTTCATGAAGATCTTTTGAAATATATGGCCTCTAGAGAGGTAACAAGGTTTTACTATTTTTAGACCTACTGACCTAGTTTTTGAAGGCACGTGACCCAGTTTCAAACTTGGCCTAGATATCATCAAGATGAACATTCTGACCAACTTTCATAAAGATCCCATGAAAAATGTGACCTTTAGCGTGGTCACAAGGTTTTTCTATTTTTAGACCTACTGACCTAGTTTTTGACCACAGGTGACCTAGTTTCGAACTTGACCTAGATATCATCAAGATGAACATTCTGACCAACTTTCATGAAGATCCCATGAAAAATGTGACCTCTAGAGTGGTCACAAGGTTTTTCTATTTTTAGACCTACTGACCTAGTTTTTGACCGCACGTGACCCAGTTTCGAACTTGACCTAGATATCATCAAGATGAACATTCTCACCAATTTTCATAAAGATCCCATGAAAAATGTGACCTCTAGAGTGGTCACAAGCAAAAGTTTACGGACGCACGCAGGGACGGACGACGGACACTGCGCGATCACAAAAGCTCACCTTGTCACTTGTGACAGGTGAGCGAAAAACTGCACAAAAATCAATTTTGTGTCTAGAAGTATATCAATAATGAACATAATCAAATTCATCAAGCTCATTTTTTTTTCTATTTTAAGGTATGGAAGCTTAGAACTAAGTTCCACCAGAACAAAACCACTTGGAAAACTTGACAGAGGCCCATGTAATGATGCTTCTGATCAAATTTTGTGAAGAAAAATTAAGTACAATATAATTTAATGAAAAACAATTATTTAAAGGCTTTTTCTACCTTTTATGCTCTGAGAAAACATTTAAAGCTTTTTCTTCTTCAATTTATTCAGCTCTGACAAGCAGAATCATTTGAACAAACATAAGTTGATGCAAGGATGCTTTTGACCAAGTTTGATGAAGATCAATCCAGTGGTTCATGATAAGAAAGTGTTTTTTTTTCTAATTTAGCTATAAAAGTACACAAGCTAGACAATTTCAGGGCAATTTAGGGAATGATGTTTCTGACCAAGTTTTGTGAATATCTGTCATATAAAGTGATCTGGCAACACCAAATGCAATCAAGCAGAACCATTTCGCGGGCTTAGCGCAAAACGGTTGTAACTGATATGAAATAAAGAAGGAGTTACAACCGTTTTGCGCTAAGCCCGCGATTTGAACTAACTTAAGATCACCTACCAAGCTTAGTGGATATATCTTGTGGTTAATGAGAGGACGCTGTATCAAGCTAACACCAGTCGATGGACACAGCATGATCACAGTAACTCACCTTGTCCCCTTAATATGGCTTATATGAGGTAAAATGAAACAAAACCTCTTAGGATTAAACTACACAATTAATCTGATTTCAGCTAATTTGTTCAAACAAGACAAACTATGGTATTATAAGTATCTATAACATCATTTCTTAGTGATGCAGTTGTCAAATTTTGTCAATATTTAACAAGAGCTGTTTGTTGACAGCGTACTCAACTATTCGAAGAATTGATGGAAGTATGGTACTATGTTATGTACTCTTGCCTACAGATGGAGATCATGATGATTATAAGTTTCAAAGCCACATGTCAAATATTTTGACAACTTGTATGAAAACTGAACCGAGTTCCAAGCCCAAAAAGGGCCTACAGATGAAAATCATAATGATAAACATGTGTTTCATAATGATAAACAAGTGTTCAAAGTTTCAAAGCTACATGTCAAATAGTGTTGGCAAAACATGGACTTGTACGAAAATTGTTCCAATTTCTAAATCCAAAAAGGGCCATAATTCAGCCAAAATAGTTGACAAGTGTTATGTACTCTTGCCTACAGATAGAGACTGTTATAATAAACAAGTGATAAAAGTTCCAAAACCATTATGTCAGTTTACACAAAATATGAACTAGTATGAAAAACTTAACCAAGATGGGACCATAATTCAGCCGAAATCCTTGGAGTTATAAACTTTTGCCTAAAACTGACCATGGTCATGGTACACGCCGTGGTGAGTAGGATTGCACTACATATTCTTAGAAAAGTCAAGCTAAATATTACTGATGACATGTTAATGATCTACCCAGGAACTGAAAGATATATGGGTGTTTTTGGCATACCAATATTTAGCCATATCATTTTTAGTTGAAAAATTAGAGCGTGAAACGGACATTGTGAAACGCAGCATTGCAGAATTGAACACCTTAATTCAATTTACTATATATATAGTAAATGGGTGCCGGCTTTATTTTTGGATCCTGGACCTTCTATGAATGCCTTTTTATCATAATATAGCATCACTGCTGACCAAACAGATGTGCCGAATGCCTAAGAATCTAGTGAACCGTTTGAGAGGTATGCCTCCAGAGAGAAATTACAAACAAGCTGCTTTTCTATATGTATGCAGTCCAGGATAATCATTATTAACAGAAGTGACTTTTGTCAGTAAATACGAGCAATAATAAAAAGATATTTGACGAAAATCAAGACTACAAGTTCACAGGCATGGTACTGCTCACAAACTAAAAGAAGGAGCCTTGGCCCTATTTATTTACAAAAAAAAATATTGTAGGAAAACCAGAACATTTAGAATTCTGCATATGTAGTGAAAATTGGCTAAGTTCAACCAATGACTGTGACCTTGACCTTTGAGCTAGTGAAATGGTTTTGCGAATGACATATTGTCTATCCATGCTTATCATTTGTGTCAAATTATTTTGAAATCGGACCATGCATGTCAAAGTTATGGACCGGACACAAAGACCACATTATCAGTATATAAGTAGTGAAAATTGACTAAGTTCAACCAAGGACTGTGACCTTGACCTCTGAGCTAGTGAAATGGTTTTTGCGCATGACACATCGTCTATCCATACCTATCATTTGCGTAAAATTATTCTGAAATCGGACCATGCATGTTAAGTTATGACCTGGACACGAATACCACCCTTTCCCTAACACACACACACGGACAGGGGTAACACTATATGCCCCCCCCCCCCCCCCCCCATTTTATAGCGGGGACATAAAAAAGACAATTATGGATAAATTGTCATATTTGAAGTACTGTGTCTACAAGAATTAGTCTGTGAATGTAATATTCTGATAAAGCAAAGTTACGACTCTGGATTGACACAGATTATTTGTTTTTCTTTATCATACAAATACAAAATACCTTGACCGGCCATAAAGACATCCAAGACAATCATGCAAAACTCAAAATACAGTAAAACATAGACTGCTTGACATCACAAGAGGATGACAATAATGCTCGAGCTCTCCAGGATTTCGAGTTGTCAAAACATTGGACAACAAGGAGACAACAAAAAATATAAAGAAAACAATTAGAACTACATGAAATGCTCAAACAAGCCTGGGTGCTTAGGTCATTAATGTTCGAGTTGGCAGTGTTTCACTGTATCTGGTTACAGGCTCTGTTTAAGCACAATTTCATAACCTGAAGAAAAGGTTCATGTTATGTGCTTAGTTACCTCCTTCTGTCTATCGAGTCTACATGGTCTCTCGCGTAAGTTTGGCTGTATTTTGCAAAATAGACAAAATATTTGTTCACTATTGTTAATACTTCTAGAAACAAAATCAATTTTTTGTTTATGAAAGCATTTTTTTTGGTAAAAAAGATGATGCCAATGATTTCTGTACTTTGTGTTTTTTCGAGACGTTTCTTTATAGCATTAATTTTTTATGTAGCTAATGTCAAGTCATGTCTTGGAGGCATCACCTTTTATTGTCAACTTGACATGTAAGCTCTTTACTTAATTGATGGATGAGGTAGAGGCTCTTTGTTTCATGCTAAAGGCAAATTTTGCTTTATTCGAAAGAAAAATCCTACAATCCAGCTTCTTTTTAGCTGGACTATACCAGCCTGCTAACATACAAAAACTTATTAATCACATTGGGATGGTGACACTAACATAGACATCGGCTCGGAAAATGGGCGGATAAAATAGCTCTTCCTATCCTTGATATAGTCGAGTTAAAAAGGGAAATTATTTTGTCAGTTATGGAACTTGATATGTACACAAACATTATGATCTTAAAGGTTTGTGTAATATTGTTTCAATCAAATACTGGAATAGATTTCAGGAACACTAAAGGAAACAAGAGCTCACAGAACACGAAATGCCCCCCTTGATGCATTCAGTAATTGCACAAGGAACAGAAATTACTTGGTCACTGTACACAAAAGTTCTACTGTTCTGGGCAAATGTGACCTTGACCTTTGACCTATTAACCTTAAAATAATCATAGGTCATCTGCTGGTCATGATTAACCTCCCTGTTCAGTTTTGATGATCCTAGGCTTAAGTGTTCTTGAGTTATCATCTGGAAACCGTTTAACTGTTCTGGGTCACTGTGACTTTGACCTTTGATCTACTGATCTCAAAATCAATAGGGGTCATCTGCTGGTCATGACCAATCTCCAAAATCAACTTTCATGATCCTAGGCCCAAGCGTTCTTGAGTTATCATCCAGAACTCATTTAAATGTTACATGTCACTGTGACCTTGGCATCTGACCTACTTACCTCAAAATCCATAGGGGCCATTTGCTATCTTGATCAATCTCCCTATCAAGTTTCATTATCCTAGTCCCAAGTGTCTCAAGTTATCATCCGGAAATTGTATAACTGTTCCGTGTCACTGTGACCTTTACCTACTGACCTCAAAATCAATAGAAGTCATCTGCTTGTCATGGTCAACCTCTCTATCAATTTTCATGATCCTAGGCTCAAGCTTTCTTGAGTTAGCATCCAGAAACTGTTGAACTGTTCAGGGTCACTGTGACCTTGACCTTTTACCTACTGACCTCATAATCAATATGGATCCTCAGCTATCTATCATCAACCTCCCTGTCAGCTTTCATGATCCTAGGCCAGAGCATTCTTGAGTTATCATCTGGAAACCGTTTGTTTCTGGTCACTGTTACCTTGACCTTTGGCCTATTGATCTCAAAATCAATAGGGGTGATCTGCTGGTCATGACCAACCTTCCTGTCAATTTTGATGATCCTAGGCTTAAGTGTTCTTGAGTTATCATCTGGAAACCGTTTAACTGTTCTGGGTCACTGTGACTTTGACCTTTGACCTACTGATCTCAAAATCAATAGGGGTCATCTGCTGGTCATGACCAATCTCCAAATCAACTTTCATGATCCTAGGCCCAAGCGTTCTTGAGTAATCATCCAGAACTCATTTAACTGTTACATGTCACTGTGACCTTGACATCTGACCTACTGACCTCAAAATCCATCGGGGTCATTTGCTATCTTGATCAACCTCCCTATTAAGTTTCATTATCCTAGTCTTAAGTGTCTCAAGTTATCATCCGGAAATTGTATAACTGTTCCGTGTCACTGTGACCTTCCCTACTGACCTCAAAATCAATAGAAGTCATCTGCTTGTCATGGTCAACCTCTCTATCAATTTTCATGATCCTAGGCTCAAGCTTTCTTGAGTTAGCATCCAGAAACTGTTGAACTGTTCAGGGTCACTGTGACCTTGACCTTTTACCTACTGACCTCATAATCAATATGGATCCTCAGCTATCTATCATCAACCTCCCTGTCAGCTTTCATGATCCTAGGCCAGAGCATTCTTGAGTTATCATCCGGAAACCGTTTGTTTCTGGTCACTGTTACCTTGACCTTTGGCCTATTGATCTCAAAATCAACAGGGGTGATCTGCTGGTCATGACCAACCTTCCTGTCAATTTGGATGATCCTAGGCTTAAGTGTTCTTGAGTTATCATCCGGAAACCTTTAACTGTTCTGGGTCACTGTGACTTTGACCTTTGACCTACTGATCTCAAAATCAATAGGGGTCATCTGCTGGTCATGACCAATCTCCAAATCAACTTTCATGATCCTAGGCCCAAGCGTTCTTGAGTTATCATCCAGAACTCATTTAAATGTTACATGTCACTGTGACCTTGGCATCTTACCTACTTACCTCAAAATCCATAGGGGTCATTTGCTATCTTGATCAACCTCCCTATCAAGTTTCATTATCCTAGTCCCAAGTGTCTCAAGTTATCATCCGGATATTGTATAACTGTTCCATGTCACTGTGACCTTTACCTACTGACCTCAAAATCAATAGAAGTCATCTGCTTGTCATGGTCAACCTCTCTATCAATTTTCATGATCCTAGGCTCAAGCTTTCTTGAGTTAGCATCCAGAAACTGTTTAACTGTTCAGGGTCACTGTGACCTTGACCTTTTACCTACTGACCTCATAATCAATAGGGATCCTCAGCTATCTATCATCAACCTCCCTGTCAGATTTCATGATCCTAGGCCAGAGCATTCTTGAGTTATCATCCGGAAACCGTTTGTTTCTGGTCATTGTTACCTTGACCTTTGGCCTATTGATCTCAAAATCAATAGGGGTGATCTGCTGGTCATGACCAACCTTCCTGTCAATTTTGATGATCCTAGGCTTAAGTGTTCTTGAGTTATCATCCGGAAACCGTTTAACTGTTCTGGGTCACTGTGACTTTGACCTTTGACCTACTGATCTCAAAATCAATAGAGGTCATCTGCTTGTCATGGTCAACCTCTCTATCAAGTTTCATGATCCTAGGCTCAAGCTTTCTTGAGTTAGCATCCGGAAACGGATTGGTCCCCATACAGACCGAATGACCTACAGACATCCGCAAAACAATATACCCCTCCTTCTCGAAGGGGGGCATAACAAAGGGGAACATCACATAAAGGTTTTGGGGTGGTCTTGTGGGGTATAGTTTCCCCCAGGGACTCCTCTGCCATTCGTCAATGTAGCCAAATACTACAAATTTAAAGAACTGGCTACAAATTTTTGGAAGTGGCTACAATAATTTTATTAAAATGTGACAAAATCTCAGCAATTCAGCTTCAATTTGGCAGTTTCTCTCAAAAAGTGGCCTTGGTTACCCCTTTCTATAGACAAGGATTCCAGATGTCAACTGATACACCCTGACACTGCTTAAATATTAACATCCACAAAAAAAACCCCAAATTTTCATTACTTGTAACTTGCTGTCATAAACCGTTTTTGCACATTGAGCTGATAAACCCGTACTATTTTATCTACAATCTCAAACCTCAACATGTCTCTGCTGACAATATCAAACCTGTCTCCGCTGACAATATCTGCATCTTCTGACAATATTGAGCATGTATCTGCTGAAATAACAAACTTGTCTCTCTTGACAATTAATTTTAAACCTGTATCTAATGACAATCAATATTAAACCTATATCTGCTGACAATATTGAATTGGTCTCTGTTGACAACAATACTGAATCAGTCTCTGCTGACAATATCAAACCTGTCTACTGACAATATCAATCCTGTATCTGGAATATCAAACCTTTCTCTGCTGACAATATTAAATCTGGATCTGCTGACAATACTGAACCGGTCTCTGCTGGCAATACCAAAACCTGCCTGGTGAACCTACCTTCTGTCAGATGGTCACAAAAAGCATTAATTCCCACTCCACCAAATAAACTATGAACAGGTTCAACAACTGTGTTATTTTATTAGCTTTTTACACAGTAATAATGAAGTAAGTGTGTTTTGTGTGAAGAGAACAGACAAACTCACCAGGTTATGACATGTCAACTTCCACATTTACAGGCTAAATATATTTACAGTAAAAAAGTAGTCTTTACAGGCATCTGGTCTTTCAAAACAAGTTATATAATCTGATATAACACAATTGTCTTCTCTGTTCAAAGATCGTCTTGGTGCCTCCATTCCTACCTCTGTCTGTCCCCCCAAAAAAGTTACCTGCATCCGATTTTTCACTTCATGGACCTCATCATGTAGGATGTGGGTTACAGAATGCTGATGATGTGTAACAACTATATTAAGATTCAGTTATAACAGTGAATCAGTACAACATTCACCAGAAATTCGAATTATAAAAGAGGCCTTATTGATTGAATGTTCCTAACAGAGTAATACACCTTGGGTCATTTGATCTGGGTGATGATATAAAAGAAGAGTATTTCAGTCTGGTATCAAATCAGAGATTAGAAGCGCATCAAAACTAAAACTTGAAAATATAAATAAGAAGGAGGAACCAACTAATAAATCGCCCCTATTGGATGTAGGCATGTACTGAGTGTACAATATACTGGCTAAAGGTTAGGGTCAGTTTTAACATATGTTAAATAGAGTACATTCAATGCGTGCGTACGCTCAATGTGGGACATTAAATGCCGACCAAAAACGAGGCTTATTTTATGAAATATCTGAATCAGAGTTATGAACCTTGTGTCATATGATGTAGGCGATGATAATTATGGAAGAACAATTATAAGTTTTAATAAAATCTTTTGTAATTAAAGATATAGTGTAAGTGCATCAAAACTTTAACCTCAAATTCTTTAGAAGTAAAAGGAGGCATACTTCATGAAATATTGGTGCAAGAATTATGGTCCTTGTGTCACATGATATGTCTGAAGTAAATCCAAAATTACAGTGACGAAGATTGCATCAAAGCAAATGGGATAGCTCTCCATACACTTAAGTATAGTCTTGTTAAAAATGAATCAACTGGACACAAACCATCTAAAGTTCCATGAGGCAACTTCATGTTAAAAACAGATGAACAGTAACTGTTGTCCAAACTGATGTTATGCACAGTTACATGGTTAGACATGACCTATTTTAGAGCCATAAAGGGAGGTAATCAAAAATAATATATTTATTCAATAAAACTTCCTACTATGTCAATCAATAATCAAATCTTTGAAAAATATCAAGAAAACAATTATCGAAATTTTTAAAGTTCTTTTGAATTCATTTGCCTCAAAACTAAAAGGAACATAAATCGTTTAACTTAAACTGTAATACAGCTACCATATAAACTCTGATAATTGTGTAAGATCATACCTTATCATACCCAAGCTGATAATAAAAGCAGCAAAAATCCCAATAAAATCTTAATTAATTCACCTGAGAAAAATGCAGGAACATCAAACACTTGCAAGTATCACAAAAATCTGTCAGGAAATTTACAAAATCAATACAGCTGAATCTTAAAGGTCAAATTTTCAGCTGTGGCGATTTATTCCTTTCAAAACCAATACCTATCAGAACCTATGCATCCTAAATTAGTTAAAAAAAACAGCTATAAACTTGTCCCTATATTTAGAAGGAAAAAAACAGAAAACTCATTCTCACACAATACGAACATCAATATAGCCAACAAGACCTGATAATGAATAAGTCAATTAACAATGCACGAAAGTTGTATTTGTAACATCTACCAAATTCCTACCTACTAGCTATCTTATTCCAATATTTCCGCAAATTTTCATCACATGTATATTGGTTTATTTGGATTAAAATAGTCCATTACAATGTATTGTATAGTGCAGCCATTTTGTATGTGGATCTACTCTCCTGGGAGAAGGAGATCAATATAAGGAATATAGCTCATATATACGGTGCTCTCTCATCAGCATACTACATCTATGTATCATTGGACTTGCACACTAACAACAATACTATCAATATCGATAGGAACGTGGAAAAAAAAAAACCCTTCTACTCATTCCACTATTTTTACTATCTCCCTTCTTTCTCCCATATAAAATGCAAAGACATTTAAAATAAGAAAAATTTCAAGTTTCCTTATTATTGGAAAATTGGGACTGATACATTTACTGTATCATTCGTACCATACTATGTCAAATTAATGTCCCGAAACATTATGACCAGTCGAGGTTACGACCAAACTGTTTTGAGACATACCGCATGTTTAGTGTTCAACCCGTTTACAGTTGGACACTACGCTTCCCTCTTTGACTGTGTCTGACGGAAGAGGGGGAGGACTCCATGATAAGCAGTTTTTAAATCCTACCAGGACTGAACTGTTTTGATATCTGTCTTCTGGCCTGTTTCTTCGGGCCCTTAAGGCCATGCCAAATTGGTATGTCGTTCGTCGGAACTACCGCATCAATAATTTCATTCCCAAGAAAAAAAAATAACAAGAGCTGTCTCCATAGGATGACACATGCCCCCGATGGCACTTTAAATGAATAGTTATGGCCGATGTTCGAGTTTAGGACCTTTGACCTACGGAGCTGGGTCTTGCGCGCGACACGTCGTCTTACTGTGTCACACATTTATGCGTAGTTATTTTAAAATCCATCCATCGATGACAAAGATATGGACCGGACACGCCCATCAATGCACTATCATGAAAAAAGACCTTTAACATCTAAGTGTGACCTTGACCTTTGAGCTACGGACCTGGGTCTTGCGCATGACACGTCGTCTTACTGTGGTACACATTCATGCCAAGTTATTTGAAAATCCATCCATCGATGACAAAGATATGGACCGGACACGCCCATCAATGCACTATCCCTTAATGTCTAAGTGTGAGCTTGACCTTTGAGATACGGACCTGGGTCTTGCGCGCGACACGTCGTCTTACTGTGGTACACATTCATGCCAAGTTATTTGAAAATCCATCCATCGATGACAAAGATATGGACCGGACACGCCCATCAATGCACTATCCCTTAATGTCTAAGTGTGACCTTGACCTTTGAGCTACGGACCTGGGTCTTGCGCGCGACACATCGTCTTACTGTGGTACACATTCATGCCAAGTTATTTGAAAATCCATCCATCGATGACAAAGATATGGACCGGACACGCCCATCAATGCAATAACCTTTAATGTCTAAGTGTGACCTTGACCTTTGAGCTACGGACCTGGGTCTTGCGCGCGACACGTCGTCTTACTGTGGTACACATTCATGCCAAGTTATTTGAAAATCCATCCATCGATGACAAAGATATGGACCGGACACGAAAAATGCGGACAGACCGACAGACTGACAGACCGACAGACAGACGGTTCAAAAACTATATGCCTCCCTTCGGGGGCATAAAAATTGCCCGCCCGCACGTACATAAAAATCTCCGAAAAAAATTTTTTTTTTCGATTACGCTGTCCGGAATAATAACGGCAAAACAGGTTTTATCGCTGTTTTAATGCGTCAAAGTGATATTGATCGGATTTCATGCGTCCGTAATACATGTAGCTGATGATCTAAACTCAAAAGGTCAGGAATTATGGTGTTGTTCATTTCTTTTAAATCTGGAGTGTCTGTGCTAGTGCCACATATGGCCTTCGATGTGCCGGTAGGTAATGAACTAGGCACATTCTTCTTTTGTTCGATACAGTGAAAAGAACAAAGCCCGACTTGTAAGACGTGCGTAGGGGATGCAGTTAAAAATATTTGGAAATATTGTTCAGATATAAAGTTTTCAAACCATTTGTTATCAGTTGTTTAATTCAGCATGTTAGATCTAGAGCCCAAAGCTGAGGCCAACTACTATCTTAAAAAAATATTTGTTCACAGATCCTGACCGACCTATCATATTGTCTCGGTCCAAATCTTTTTGAACGTAACTTCTTTAGTACAGCAGTCAGATATTCTATCAAAACGCATTTAGTCAATTAAAAAATTGTTTAGCTTTTCAAATAAGTAGTGTTGATATGAAAATAATTTGTAACCCCAGTTTTGCCTGTTTGTACACATGACGCCAGGATATTTTTAAAATTGGCTGTAAATTGATTGAACAAAAGAAACTGAAAAAAAAAAACCAGACTTCCCCAACTCTAAATTTCTAGTTCAGTCAAAGCACAACAAACAACACTTTTAAGGGTGGCCATATTCAGTGCGGATAATCACGTGACCTGGAGAGTTCCTCCAACGAACATTTTCGTCTCGATTCAACCTAAAAAGTGGTAAGTTTCTCTTTATTCATTTATGTATTGAAATAAACAGTATGTCTACGGAATGTGCCGTTCCTTGTGCTTTCAGAATATATCTTTTTTTTGTCATGAATCCCTCCCGTTTTTTCCTGAAAGTCGAAAATGTGTATTTTCTGTTGTAAACCAAGAGGATTCTTTGAACGAACTCGCTGTACTTTTCAGCTGTTTTGATGGAAAGTGGCGTACCTGACACACCAAATGTGTAAAAATACTTTCCTCCGTTGATGCAAAACACGTCTGCATGCTAATCCTGGGCGAAAAATATATAGATAAAAAGGAATTGCTGTAAAATCTTTTTGGATGCATACAACGAACGTTTTCCTGAAGAGTTCTTTGAACGAACATTTCTATTATGTCGTGCCCTTGCTCCAAGCTGTAGCCAGATATTACAAAATATCCACATTAAATTGACGTTAAACTTTTCTAGAAGCATTCAGCTATGTTGTTGTTTGTTTTCAGTGCCAATTGTGGATTTTGCATGCAGCCTCGTTGTAGAAACCCTTCTCGCCAGCTCCTCGGTGTTGTTCTAAAGAATCTTCAAGTAAGAAAGATTATTTTTTTTAATACAACTTATTATTATTTGCTAAGGAATATCTAAAGAACCACTTTGTAGATTAAAGTCTAACATATCACTGATATTCAAAACAAAAAGCCCTTTTACGGCGCACAAACACAGTATAGGTTATATGGCGCCAAACAGGACTATAAATTTTGGTTTCACATCTCATTTACATTGAAATAAAAACAAGAGGTCATTTTTTGAATGTTCTAAATATCAAGACTAGCTCAACGTCAAAACCAAGGTCAAAGTTCATTTCGGTACACAAAACAGTGCATTTGGTCGATGCATATGTTGTCTGTAGCTTAAGAAATATGGAAGTAGGTCAGGAGATCAATTTAAAAGTCAAAGTTCATTTTGGTACGCAAAACTTGCACGTGGTCCAAATCTTAAGGTTGTTACTTGAAAAATGTGAAAGTAGGTCACCAGGTCAAAATCAAGGTCAAATTTTATTTAGGAACACAAAACTGTGCATGTCGTCAAGATATGAAGACTGTACCCTCACAAATGTGAAAGTAGGTCACTAGGTCAAGGTCAAAAGTTATTTCGGTATTGAAACCTATGCATGTTGTCCAAATTTGAAGGTTGTAGCTACAGAAATGTGAAAGGACTAGGTCAACACCAAGGTCAAGTCATGTCAATTTTCATCAAGCCACACAAAATTATACATGTGGTCTAAATTTGAATGTTTAAGGTAATTGACAAGACGATTTTTTTAAGTTGTTCCATATATAAGTCTATGTTAACCATGTGACCCCCAGGGTGGGTCCACAGTTATCGCACTGAAAGGAGATTAAGCTTAGTTTTGAAAAAAATAAATAACAATAAGGTACGTTTATGAAATAGTATTGTTAACCTTCCGACCCTTTCAATAATAACGCTTATTAAGTTATATTTCTAAAAGCCACAACTATTTCCAAGAACAGTAGTATGCCGTCATTTCCTTTCACGTGATGATGTATACATACAATGTCAGTAAATTATTTCATGACCTAAAATAATTCAAAAATAATGATTTATAGCAAAACCATGTTTTATCTATACACGATGGGCAGTTGTACGTAGGGCAGAATATTTAAATTTTTATTTCAAATTATTCCCTACGAAATATAACCGCCCGAGTGTATAAATAGTGTTAAAACAATGTTTTCCCATAATGTATTTTGCTTTGAATGTTGTATCTTTCAATGTAAAATCCAAATATGGACTGTTTAATAGCGTATGCATGGCGCCAAATGGTAGGTCATCACGCTCCTTTGTTTATACACGCCAGAACCAGAAATGGTAATACGTCTTGCGAAATAGTTCCATTAGGATGCAAATGATGGCATTTTTTTCTAATAATTGGTGCACGTCTAACAATATGGCTCTCCATCCAAATAAGACAACTAGTATGTTAATTAGTACAAACAAGAAATTAAATAAAGTAAGAAACATAAATCAAACTCTAAGTGATAACTGTATTCAAAATGTATCATGTCAAAAATTGTTAGGTGTTTATAATGATAAAAATTTAAATTGTGATCAACATGTAAAAAGGGTGTGTGAAAAATTGCACACTAATCTGTATCTTTTTTACAGAATATCTAAATATCTAAATGCTGACATGAAGAATATGTACATTTTACCGATTTTTGACTATGCATCCATTATATGGGGAAACTGCTCTAAGGGAAATATAGAAAAAATCTTTAAAATTCAAACTTATATTGAAAGTACACTTCCAAACATCATCCAGTACTCTTTTTTGTGAACTTAAATGGTTAACTTTTCCAAACAGGATTAAATACAATATTGGTGTCTTGGTTTATAAAGCATTAAATAATCTTGCACCATCTTATATTTGTGACACTACTGGAATTTGTGACAGTACATACTATAGCCTTCGTTCTTATACGAAATTTGATCTACAGCACTTTCGACCTAAAACAAACATTCTTAAACGTTCGTTTTCTTTTATGGTTGTAGAAATTTGGAAAGATATACCTTACTCAATAAGAAATGCTAGCTCAGTAAATTCATTTAAATATTTACTTAGACACTTTCTTTTAATCAATACAGTGTAGAGTTATGTTATGTGACTGTTAACATGTGTTCTTTTTTCTTCTTTACAAGTCTGCTCTATGGAATGACTGTGATATTTTCATTTGTATGAGTAAATGGTTTTGTGTTTGTTAGAGGGCCTCATTGAAAATAAGATTTGTATGTTATGTATGAAACTTTATGAGTCTTACCCTCTTTAAATAAAGAATTTATTTATTATTATTATTATTACAGCTTATAACCAACTCAATGAGTGTGTACATTAATTAAGACAGTTATGCTATGTGACATTTCGCTTCAAACATGTTTAATGTAAAATATGTATCAAAGTTCAAAGCCCTATATTTGTGACGCTAAATATCACGTCGACGTGACGTCAACAGAATATCGTTGGGATTATTAAATAGAATAATATATAATAACTTGTGTTCATCCAAGGATGTTTTGTTAAAAACATTTTCCCACAACAGGAATGCGGGCTCCTGCCCACATGTCTTCCCTCGTGTTCATGAAGACTGGACTGAGTCGTTAAATTCTTTCCACAATATTTGCAAACAAGAGATATCGACACATAAACATTTAACATAATACGTACGAAAAATATGTGAAGCGCTCGTTATTGTCAACTTATGACGCAAGACGTTAGGTGAGAAAATGCCAATTTTAAGAGTATGAACTTGAAATCACATCTGTTAAATACGTACGAAAAATATGTGAAGCGCTCGTTATTGTCAACTTACAACGCAAGACGTTAGGTGAGAAAATGCCAATTTTAAGAGTATGAACTTTAAATCACATCTGTTAAAATGTTACGATGGACTGATAAACTGAAATAAGACACACTCGGGTAAGATAAACATTTAAGCCGTTAATTAAATTCTCCATGCACATGTTTTACCAAAATGTCAATCAATGACGCGAATTATTTCTTGATTTTTTTCCATACCTCATGTTTTTGAGATGTGAAACCAAAATTTATAGTCTTGTTTTGGCGCCATATAACCTGAACTGTGTTTGTGCGCTGTAAAACCCAAATAAATAAATAAATAAATAAATAAATTCACGTTCAACTTGATATGCGGCGAATGAAGATTTCCGAACATGTTACATTACCTTGTGCTTTTGGATCTCAATCGTGGTATGTTTGACTTTAATCTACAAAGTTCTTAAGATATCCCTCAGCAAATAATAATAAGTTGTATTAAAAAAATAATCTTACTTACTTGAAGATTCTTTAGAACAACTCCGGAAGATTCTTTAGAACAACTTTGGGGAGCTGGCGAGAAGGGTTTCTACAATGAGGCTGCATGCAAAATCCACAATTGGCCCTGAAAACAAACAACAACATAGCTGAATACTTATAGAAAAGTTTAACGTCAATTTAATGTGGATATTTTGTAATATCTGGCTACAGCTTGGAGCAAGGGAATGACATAATAGAAATGTTTGTTCAAAGAACTCTTCAGGAAAACGTTCATTGTATGCATCCAAAAAGATTTTACAGCAATTCCTTTTTATCTATATATTTTTCGCCCAGGATTAGCATGCAGACGTGTTTTGCATCAACGGAGGAAAGTATTTTTACACATTTGGTGTGTCAGGTACGCCACTTTCCATCAAAACAGCTGAAAAGTACAGCGAGTTCGTTCAAAGAATCCTCTTGGTTTACAACAGAAAATACACATTTTCGACTTTCAGGAAAAAACGGGAGGGATTCATGACAAAAGAAAGATATATTCTGAAAGCACAATGAATGGCACATTCCGTAGACATACTGTTTATTTCGATACATAAATGAATAAAGAGAAACTTACCACTTTTTAGGTTGAAGCGAGACGAAAATGTTCGTTGGAGGAACTCTCCAGGTAACGTGATTATCCGCACTGATATTGGGATCATTTTTTGTCCGTCTGTTATTATTTTTGCCTGAAATGAATCTCTACCACAAAAGCTTAAGCTAGCCTGATCATGATCTGTTAAGAAATTATTCCAAAGGGATTCGAGCAATGTCAAAGCATCTGTATGCCCAACTCCGTTTGGTCTCACTGGTCAAGTGGTTTATTACTTCCCCTCACCTCTATGGGTTGGAGTTCCACTAGGGGCACAAATTTGTTCAGGTGTCAAAGCCATCTAACTGTGTTTCAGAAGAAATGTTATTCCACACAATCATGTGCCTGTTTTATCTTAAATATTCCTCATCCTGTGCCATTAAATAGGCACGTCTTCAGATTAATGTAGAAAAATCAAAATTAAAAATAAGACACCCATTCCTTAGTAATTAAAATTACAAAATGAAAAAAATAAACTGATTCAGTGAGTTTTGGCATGAATTTATTTGGAAAATCATTCATGTAGTCTTTAAAACATATAGAAAAGCTATGTACTGTGTTACCCACACTGTAAATGTTTGATTTCTGTGTTATTTCTAAAGAAATGTTAACTTTATATATAATCATAACCACCTCCTCAAGGGTTCAAGCTGGAAAAAAAATAAAAAACGCCCGCTCGCTCCATGTAAAATCTACCCGCCTCTGAAAAAATCAAAATTGAGAAAAAAAATAAATAAATAAAAATTTCGCTCGCCCGCTCCTATTTTTTTTGAAAATTTTCCAAAGAACTATTAATCAATTTGGTATGGCCTAAGGGTGTTTCTTTTGTTGCTCTGTCTTCTGAAAAGGCATTGAGTACATACGTTTTTTGGTTCTAAAGGTTTGCTTTTTATATTTTTATACACGAGCATTTTTGTGTTTTACATGCCATGCCTTTTTGTTTCCATTACGTGCGTTAGAGATTCACTTGGAGGGGATTACTTTTATTTACACTGTCCCGTGTCTTTGGAACATGGTGGGGGTAAGAGTGGGGTTGGGTGCGCACCATAAACCGGTTTAAGCTCCCCAGTGGTGTTTTTGCCACTGACCATTCCAAGGCGGTGCCCCACTGTGTTCCTTTGTTTGTTCGTTTTGTCCTCTTGTGTGGGCTTTGTGTGTGTGCGCGTGTATGTGTGTGTGTTCCTTTGTTTGCTCGTTTTGTCCTTGTGTGTTGGCTTTGTGTGTGTGCGCGTGCATGTGTATGTGTGTGTGTTTGTAGTGTGCACGTCTGCGTGCTGTGGGTTTCGTTTTGGGGAGGCTGCGATTTTGGTACGTGGCGTTCCCTGTTTGATATTTGTCTTTGTTTTTTGGTGCATTTATTAGAGTAATTTATGAGAACTTTTATTTATGGTTTCAGACTATGCAAATAGCCATTGTTATAATCAGAATTCCATTTTGTTACTTTGTAATGGAGTACCAACACCTATTTTTGGAATGTGAAATTAAAAGTATAGTATTTCCATTGGTTTTCCCATAGGTTAAAAAAAATCTCCCAAATGAACAATCAACAAGGCAGTCTGAATGACAGCTAAATCCCCCGCCACTGCTATGGATAGTGAAAGGGTAAAACCTTTGATTTTAGCTGTGACCTTGACCTTGAACTGACATGGCTGACTCATGAATTCTGCACAACGTCTTGATGAGGTGATCATTTGACCAAAGTTTCATGAAAATCCTTCAAGGGGTTTAGGAGATACAGAGCTGAAACCTTTGACCTTCAGTTGTGACCTTGACCTTGAGCTGACATGGCTGACTCATGAGTTCTTGATGAGGTAATCATTTGACCCAAGTTTGATGAAAATCCTTCAAGGGGTTAAGGAGATACAGAGTGGACACCAAATGGAAGGCTCAAACCTTCGACCCTTAGTTGTGACCTTGACCTTGAGCTGGCATGGTTGACTCATAATTTCTGCACATCGTTCTGATGAGGTAATCATTTGACCCAAGTATTATAAAATTCCTTCAAGGGGTTTAGGAAATATAGAGCGGACACGAAATGGAAGGCTCAAACCTTTGACCTTCAGTTATGACCTTGACCTTGAGCCGACATGGCTGACTCATAAGTTCTGCACATCGTCTTGATGAGGTGATCATTTGACCCAAGTTTGATGAAAATCCTTCAAGGGGTTTAGGAGATATAGAGCGGACACAAAATGGAAGGCTCAAACCTTTGACCCTAAGTTGTGACCTTGACCTTGAGCCGGCATGACTGACTCATGGGTTCTGCACATCGCCTTGATGAGGTGATCATTTGACCCAAGTTTTATAAAATTCCTTCAAGGGGTTTAAGAGATATAGAGCGGACACAAAATGGAAGGCTCAAACCTTTGACCTTGAGTTGTGACCTTGACCTTGAGCTGGCATGGCTGACTCATGGGTTCTGCACATCGTCTTGATGAGGTGATCATTTGGCCCAAGTTTTATAAAATTCCTTCAAGGGGTTTAGGAGATATAGAGCGGACACAAAATGGCAGGCTCAAACCTTTGACCTTGAGTTGTGACCTTGACCTTGAACCGACAAGGCTGACTCATGGGTTCTGCACATCGTCTTGATGAGGTGATCATTTGACCCAAGTTTCATGAAAATCCTTCAAGGGGTTTAGGAGATATGGACCGGACACGATTTTGTTACGGACGGAAGGACGGACGGACGGATGCAGACCATTCCTATAATCCCTCCGCCACGGCGGGGGATTAACAAAGGCAAACAAGTCATCGGATAACCCAATTTTGAAAAAGACCTATAAAACATAGAGACAACCATTCTACCAAAGTTGTATGAAGATCAAGTACAAGGCTTTTTTTCTATGATTCAGCCTAGTGACTTTTTACCTTGGATAACCTAATTGTTAAACTTGAGTAGATTTCACTGACAAATATTTGTGATAAATCAGGTAGCACAAGTTGCCTCTAAAGTGACAACAAGGTTTTTCTATGACTTCAATGACCAAGTGACCAGGCTTTAAACTTCAGATAATCCATTTTCAAACTTGACCTAATTTTCATAAAATACAATCTGAAAAACTTTCATAAAGATCAAGCAGAAACTGTTTTTACATGGTTATTTTGTGATCTGACCTAATGGCATTGTTTTTACTCTTAGATAACAGTTTCAAACTTTACACTGACTTCATAGAGACAATTATGTAAATGTGACCTGTAGTGCAACAAAGGTTTTGCTCATTTGACCTAGTGACTGAGTTTCTGACCTCAGATGACCCAGTTTCAAACTCCAATGAGATTTTATTACATGAAATACTCTGACAAAGTTTCATGAGAACTGAGCAAAAATTGAGACTTTTGCAATGCGACATCTACCTTGTTCAAGGAAAAATTGTTGCCAAAGGATAACAACTGATGAAAATGGATGTCAGACTCACATGCAGGGATATAAATTAACGCTCGCCTAGTCGCCCAGTGCGACCAGATTTGATGCTGGTCGAGTCAATTTTTCAAAAATAGTCGCCAAGCCGGCGAATGGCTTTGGATTCTCCTATTAATGTCAATATTCTGGGTTTTTCCGAGACTGTCTTATTAATATGCACTATGTCACTTAAATCAACCAATCAAAATTACCGATATATACTACGGCCAATGGGAATACGCTGATCATTTACTCCATCACTAACAATGGCTGCGCCCGTAGAAATACAGCACTAGAAAGTAGAGGATTATTGAAGGTTGTAAAGAGCTTAGAACGGCCGGTTGCGGCGACAAAAGGAAATATTATCAGGACTATTAAAAGACCTAAAGGCCAATGAGGACTTTTAATGAAAAATGGTCTGTTAACAGACCGCGGCTGCATAGAACACCAACCGCAACATGGTTTGTACTTTTTGTACAAGTAATAATTTCATGACGGGTTGCGAGTCCTGTAACTCGACAATGTAACAAAATACTAGAATTCAGATGTCAATAAGCGTGCAGCCTCTATCAAAATGCCCATAAACAACCCAAATCCTCTAGTGCTGCAAAAATCATTCAAACTTTAAGTGCATCTGTGTTTGAGAGGCTGTGTCCTATATTTAGAACATGTCATGCACTGGTTGATTACAGCTTTCATTTTCAGTGCGAGTTTGACGAGTGTTCTGTAATTACATTTAAGAAATTGATGTATTTTGGCAGGAAGCAAATTACAAGACTTATTATTAAGTATGTTGATCTAAACCACTGGTAGTATATTTTCCCGCTAATAATAGCTGGGCCCCTAACTTTTAGGCTGGGCCCCTAGAATTTGCCTGCAAGGAGCCCAGTTGGCTAATAGGGTCTGAGTGTTAATTTATATCCCTGACATGGCAATCACAATAGCTCACATTGAGCAGTTTGTGCTCTGGTATGCCAAAATCTGAGTGACACATTTTATCATGTTGACACTGTAACTGATACTAGAATAGGGAACCCGATTCTTTTCATTGTTATCAAGTCTTAATAAACATGGAGCTGCATTGTTAAAACATGCAATCATGCTACTCAGTGTATGACCAAAGATGTTTTGTTTCGAGGTTTGAAGTTTAAGGTGAAGATCATATAAAGGTCAAGATCATCCATATAAAGGTCACTTTGTAGGTTTTGCCACAAGTGTGTGTATGAACTAAATTGTGTCATTTATGTCCTCTGCAGGACCAGAAGTGTTGTTCATTAATGTTTTAAACTTGAATGTGAAGGTCATATTAGGGTCAAGATCATTTATATATAGGTCAGTTTGTAGGTCTTGCCACAAAGATTGTTTAGTGTAAGTATGAACTATATCAGGTCATTAATGTGGGCTGTCAGCAATTATGGAGGGAAGAAGGTCAATATCATCTATATAAAAGTCATTGTTTTTGTTACGTTTAACATTGCACCGACGCAAGTGTTGGTCATATGGCGACTTTCTAGCTTTGATTGTGGAGGACAACCCCAGGTGCCTCTCCATGAATTATTTCATCACAAGCGAGCATCTACTCCGTAATACTACCTATTCCGTAAGCCAGCTGGATGGTTTCCTCACATTAAGAATTCCACGCCCCAAGAGAGGCTCAAACCAACATCGGTGAGGGGCAAGTGATTTGAAGTCAGCGACCTTAACCACTCGGCCACAGAGGCCCCCATATATAGGTCAGTTTGAAGGTTGTGTCATAAGGTTTGTAGAGTGTGAGAATGCACTTAATTGGGTCATCTATTAGGGCTGTAAGAACAAAAACGTTGTTTATTTAAGTTTTAAAGTAAAAGTCATGAGGGTCCAGGTCATGTATATATAGGTCAATTTGTAGATCTTGCCACATAATTGTTGAGTGTGAGTATAAACTAAATTGTGTCATTTATGTGGGCTGTAGGACCAAAATGTTGTTTATTAAGGTTTTGAAGTTGAAGGTCATATAAGGATCAAGGTCATCTACATACAGGTCAGTTTGTAGGTCTTGCCACAAGAATTGTTGAGTGTGAGTATGAACTAAATTGAGTCATTAATGTGGGCTATAGGCAATCTGATGGACAAACAGACAGTTCAATCGCTATATGCCCAGGGGCATAAAAAAGAATACTTCAAGAATTTTGCTTAGTATGTTTCACAAAAAAGTACTGTTCACTCTTGTTTTTTTTTTTAATACAGGCAAAGATAAACCTCTTTATCTCATATAATATTATACACAATTATAACAAGAGTACCGCAATGCGGAGCAATATACGCCCAAAGGTATGACCTTTGACCCATAAGTGTGACCTTGACACTGAAGTGAGACATTCAGAACATGCGCTCTGCATGTCGTCTTGACGTGATGAACATTTGTGCCAAGTTTCTTTACAATCCTTGAAGCAGATCAAGAGTTACAGAGCTGACGCGAAACACACTCACAACAAAGGGAAGAAATTAAAAAACAAACATTTCTAAGTCCAGAGAAAAAAATTTTTTTTAAGACCAAAGAAAAAAATCCACAAAAAAATCTTTACCAGGTACAGATAAAATACACCTTAAAATTGGAGGTACCATCCATGTTGTACTACAGAAAAGTGGTCTTGGTTTTTCCATATGGCCAATAATAAAAAAGTTACAAAATAAGTTATTTATAGTAACATAAAAGGGAAGTAATTCAATAAAAGAATTATTGTAAGTGAACAAAAAAGGGATCTGCCAAATTAAAACAAGAGCACCGCAATGCAGAGCAATAAACATACGATACACATGAAACAAAGTCATATGACCTTTGACCCCTAAGTGTGACCTGAACCTTGAAGTGAGCCATCCAGAACATGTGCTCTGCACATCGTCTTGATGTGGTGAACATTTGTGTCAAGTCCCTTTGAAATCCTTCAAAGGGGTCAAGATTTACTGAGCGGACAAGAAACACACTCATATGACCTTTGATCCCCAAGTGTGACCTTGACCTTGAAGCGAGCCATCCAGAACATGTGCTCTGCACATCGTCCCAATATGGTGAACATTTGTGTCAAGTTTCTTTGAAATCATACAAGGGGTTCAAGAGTTACAGAGCAACACAAAGTTGCTAACAGACCAACACTGCGGGTATAACTTAATACGTCCCTTCCGGTGTACAAAAATCAGAGACCATAAAAATTCTGGGCACGGGTGTATAAAAATCAACGAGACCATAAAAATTCTGGGCACGTAAATACAAAACCTTTCAGTACAATAAAGTCTCCATAAATAGCGAAAAGACCAGTTATGTATCAAAAGAAAACAGTCTGGGTTTCCTATTTTCCTGCCTTAGACAAATCTTGCATAGAAGCAATGGTGAAAAAATTGCCTTATCAGCAATGAGAAGTCACTTCCACCAATTTAATTTGCTCTGTAGATATTGTTTTTTCCTATAATGATTGTGGCAGAACAGATTGGCTTTACCCAGTCAATATTGATCCCAGCCTTTGGCGGCATTTCAACCAGCCCATGACCGAACAAATCAAAGCTAGTTCAATTCTACATTGGGAATTGTGCTGATTTCTAACAAATCATTCTGTCTATAAAGCTACAGTAAATTATGGAAAAATGGCAAAACAAGAGATAAAAGTGTCCTTAAATTGTCCAAATCTATACCTTTTTCAACATTTAATTTGTCTGAAGAGAAACACAAAGTACAACTTAATAAACACCTAAAAAGAATGGCGCCTTTCAAAGGTTATAATGTAGGTAAAATGATGCTAATTGCAAGTAAAAACAGGATAGCTCTCCATATACTTTGTAAAGTCGAGCTAAAAAGGAGGGCATAAGACATAACTCATATTTAGTGTGTCATCAGAGCACATAATTTAGTCTTAGTGCCATATCAATAAGTATGTTTTATACTTACTGCCTCATCTATTTATCTATTTGGGTTTAACGGCACACCAACACAGTATAGGTTATATGGCACCAAACAGGACTACAAATTTTGGTTTCACATCTCATCTACATCGAAATAAAAAACATAAGGTATGGAATCAAACTTTGCATACCTGCTGGAATCACATAGTTACAGCAAAACCAAGTGTAAAGACCCTACTAGTCGCCTATTACGATCATGCAAGGGTAAGGCAGTGGTTCCAATTCTTTTCATACATAGATCGTCCCAGAACCAAATACTGCCTCATCAGCAGACTTAATTTAGACTCTTTGCTTCATCAGCAGCCATGATTCAGAATTGAAGCCTCATCTGCAGACATGATTTAGAACTGAATCCTCATCAGGAGACATGATTCTGACTTATTAGTGCAGCTGACATAAATTTAGACTTACACCTTATTAGCAACCCTACTTCAGACTTTCTCTTCATTCTGACCAAATATCATTTCAGCAGACATGATTCAGACTGTGCCTCTCTTGCGGACATGATTCAGACTGTGCCTCTCTAGCACACATGATTCAGGCTGTGTCTCTCCAGCAGACATGATTCAGACTGTGCCTCTCTAGCAGACATGATTCAGACTCTGCCTCTCGCCCTCTCCAGCAGACAGGTTTCAGACTCTGCCTCCCTAGCAGACATGATTCAGACTTCAAGCACAGCAAACTTGAATCAGACCTGATGCCTCTTCCACAGACTCAACTTAAGATTTAATGCCCCATCAGCAGACCTGATAAAGACTTAGTGCCATAGGAGCAAACATGATTCAGAACTTTGTGCCTCATCAGATTTACACTTTCGTCAATTAATCCATCTTACAAGAATCTATTCATATATCTTAAATAGCTTTTTCTTCTATAAGACGATACTAACAGTACTGATACAACAAGAGGGCCATGAAGGCCCTGTATCACTCACCTGACCTACTGACCTAAAGATCATCAAGATTAACATTCTGACCAAGTTTCATTAAGATATGGTCATAAATGTAGCCTCTAAAGTGTTAACAAGATTTTCCTTTGATTTGACCCGGTGACCTAGTTTTTGACTCCACATGACCCAGATTCAAACTTGACCTAAAGATCATCAACATTAACATCCTGATTAAGTTTCATGAAGATACAGTCATAAATGTGGCCTCTAGAGTGTTAACAAGCTTTTCCTTTGATTTGACCTGGTGACCTAGGTTTTGACCCTAGATGACCCAATATCGAAATCATCCAAGATTTTATTAAGGGTAACATTCTGACCAAGTTTCATTAAGATAAGGTCAAAATTGTGACCTCTAGAGTGTTAACAGTCAAACTGTTGACGACGAACGGACGGACGACGACCAACAACGGACACAGGGTGATCACAAAAGCTCACCTTGAGCACTTTGTGCTCAGGTGAGCTAAAAACTCTTTTAGCATGTACCTCCTGACCAAATGAGACTGCAGTTATAGACCAAATACAAAACAGATCAAATGGGTTTAGATTCACCCTGAAACAGTTTAGGTCATATGGCAACTTATCAAGCTTTTGATCGTGGATGAAGACCAAACATAATGTCATCTTGGGCAGGCACTTGAGTAGAACCACCAACCTTCTTCCATAACCTAGCTGGATGGTTTCCTTATATGGAAGATTTCTACAGCTAAAGCCAGGTTTCATACCCAAATCAGTGAGGAGCAGAAGATTCAGGTCAGAGACCTTCACCACTTAACCCTATGCAGATATTTCACATTTTAAGGTTAATCTTTTTGTAAGAGTAAAATACTTGAGTGTTGCCCATAGCATGTCTTATCAGAGCATTTATATTGGCATTTTCAAATCACTTGATTCTGGACTATACACATTACACATGAACCCTCCCCACAACCACAACTCAACTGAATACCAGTCTGACCTATCTATATTGATCTTGCTCGTGGCATAAAATTCATAGAAAAATGTTTCCATCTCAATTTATGTTTAAGTAACAGTCTGGTCAAGATCAGACTAGACATAATGTCAACCATACATGCATGATTGCAACCCCATACCAATCACTTTATAGACTACATCAAACTCGTGGCAAGCAAGCTCAATGAGGATTAAATTGTCTTTAAAAATAATTTCAAAACTTAAGTAAAGTACCATATAATAGCTACATAGCTTATCAAGTCAATCTCCTGCCATTATTTCTATACAGCAGTTCGTTTCCTGCCAGCTTTGCATTTTGCAGTTTAAAGGACAAAGACATCTTAATACAACAATTAACAGGACATCAAAATGACAAGTGTCATCTTTTCAGATGTTTTTATGTAATTTTACAATATCCAATCACCATTTACATACAATAATAGTCACAGACATTATGGTAAATGGCCTATTCCCAATTACGCCTACAGAAGCTCTTTCCGAAAAACCAATATGGCTGCCACTGCTATAGAGCAAGCGGGTGTTTTGCGGACTTGTGAATATTATGGTAATCTAATGAAATGAGCCGTCTCTGGAGCCTGTATTTCAGTAAAATTGATAGAGGGCCAGTGCCAGAATGCATTGATTTCGTTTTCTTGCCTTATTGTCTGTTAACAATCAGGGCCAGTTTGCAGTCACCACATTGTCCATTTTTCTCTGTAGTCAAATAATGGTCTGGTGGTATCATCAGAAACTGTCGTCTACTGGGGAAGAATCGTAACATAGGAAAAGACAAAGTTCACTTAAGCCTTATGTGGCCTACACAATTTGGAAAATTTTCAAATTGGTGATAATTAGAACAAGAGTGTCAGAATGTCACAATATACACCCGCCTGTCATAGCAAATTTCTTTACACTAGCAACTGTATTTGGATATGGATCTTTTTTGGCCTATTATAAAAAAGTTAATAAGAGTAATAACAAGGCTTCAGTAACTGCACAAGGAACAGAAATTATTTCATGTACTGGACATTTGACAACTGATAAATCATAATATGGTCATTAATTTCCATCAGTGTTAATCATAAGTGACCTTCGTATAAAATGATCTGAGACCAAAGCTTTCTCTAGTTATCTGGCAAAAAAAAATCTACTGTCAATGTGACCTTGACCTTTGACCTACTGACCTAATAATCAATAGGGGTCATCTGCTGGTCATGATCAACCGCCTTATTAAGTTTCATAATCTAAGGCCCAAGCCTTCTTGAGTTATCATTGGAAACCATTCAACTGTTCCGGGTCACTGTGACCTTGACCTTTGACTACTGATCTCAAAATTAATAAGGGTCATCTGCTGGTCATGACCAACCTCCCTATCGACTTTCATGATCCTAGGACAAAGCGTTCTGGAATTATCATCCAGAAACCCATAGCTCTACAGACAGACCAACATACCAACCAACATCTGCAAACCAATATGCTCCATCTTTTGCAAAGGGGGCATAAACACTATGCTCGACACAAGTTATTCCAAATTCTGTATTGTACTACAAAAGTTAGTTACCATATGCAATCTTATAAAATTATCTATTTACTGTGTTCTGCACTGACTCTCCAAACCTGAAATGGCACCAAACTCACTAAACTGTTAATTTTCACCTGGGAAAACAAAATTTAATTATTTCTCCCACATTTCTACTTATTTTTCTTTCTCTTTAACCTTTGTTTTGACCTTAGGTTAAAGCTCCAACTCCCACACAGAATTATTTACCATAATCGAGATCAAGGAACTGCTTACAGGCAACCAATTACTGTACAGAATAATGAAATTAACAACATTACCACTGGGGACTAGCAATTATACTATACTATCTCTAGTTAACATTTTTGTTTATTTTCAGTAACAACAACACAACTGGCCAATTTTCCATTTAGACCATTGAGGAAAACCAGCAGATCTTGCTGCAGTACCGGTCTGCCAGGCAGGTAGAACTCGCTGTAGTACTCATTCGCCAGGAAAGCAGAACTTGCTGTAGTACTGGTCTGCCAGGCAAATACAACTTGCTGCAGAACTCATTCGCCAGGAAAGCAGAACTTGCTGAAGTACTGGTCTGCCAGGCAAATACAACTTGCTGTAGTACTCATCCGCCAGGAAAGCAGATCTTGCTGTAGTACTGGTCTGCCAGGCAATTACAACTTTCTGTAGTACTCATTCGCCAGGAAAGCAGAACTTGCTGTAGTACCGGTCTGCCGGGCAAGCCGAACTTGCTGTAGTACTAATTTACCTGGAAAGCAGAACTTGCTGTTGTACTCATTCGCTAGGAAAGCAGAACTTGCTGTAGTACTGGTCAGCCAGACAAGCAGAACTTGCTGTAGTAATAATTCACCAGGAAAGCAGAACTTGCAGCTGTAAGTTGCACTCATTCGCTAGGAAAGCAGAACTTGCTGTAGTACTGGTCAGCCAGTCAAGCAGAACTTGCTGTAGTAATAATTCACCAGGAAAGCAGAACTTGCAGCTGTAAGTTGCACTCATTCGCTAGGAAAGCAGAACTTGCTGTAGTACTGGTCAGCCAGACAAGCAGAACTTGCTGTAGTAATAATTCACCAGGAAAGCAGAACTTGCAGCTGTAAGTTGCACTCATTCGCCAGGAAAGCAGAACTTGCAGCTGTAAGTTGCACTCATTCGCTAGGAAAGCAGAACTTGCTGTAGCACTGGTCAGGCAGGCAAGTAGAACTTGCTGTTGTACTCATTCGTCTGGCAAGCAGAACTTACTGTAGTACTGGTCTGCCAGACAAGTAGAACTTGCTGTACTACTCATTTGCCAGGAAAGTTGTTGTACTCTTTCTGTAGGCAAGCAGATCTTGCTGTAGTACTGGTCTGCCAGGCAGGTAGAACTTGCTGTAGTACTGGTCTGCCAGGCAAGCAGAACTTGCTGTAGTACGCACTCGCCAGACAAGCAGAACTTGCTGTATTACTGGTCTGCCAGGCAAGTAGAACTTGCTGTAGTGCTCATTCACCAGGCAAGCAGAACTTGCTGTATTACTCATTCGCTAGGCAAACAGAACTTGCTGTAGTACTGGTCTGCCAGGCAAGTAGAATTTTCTGTAGTGCTCATTCGCCTGGCAAACAGAACTTGTTGTATTACTCCTTCGCCAGGAAAGCAGAACTTGCTGCAGTTCAGGTCTTCCAGGCAAGCAGAACTTACTGCAGTACTCATTCGCCAGGAAAGCAGAACTTGCTGCAGTACTGGTCTGCCAGGCAAGCAGAACTTACTGCAGTACTCATTCGCCAGGAAAGCAGAACTTGCTGCAGTACTGGTCTGCCAGGCAAGCAGAACTTACTGCAGTACTCATTTGCCAGGAAAGCAGAACTTGCTGCAGTACTGGTCTGCCAGGCAAGCAGAACTTACTGCAGTACTCATTCGCCAGGAAAGCAGAACTTGCTGCAGTACTGGTCTGCCAGGCAAGCAGAACTTACTCATGGTTCATACAGGACTTGGCAAAAAAAATTCAAGGACTTTTCAAGGACTTTTCAAGGACTATTTTAATCGCTTTAAATCTTAAATTACAAAACCAATTTTACCATTTAGGCTCTTCATAAGGCATTATGACAGAAGAAAAGTTATAGAACAGTTTTAGTTTCCATAAGCTACAATAGCATATCTTAACCTTTATGAGATCTTCAATGGGATTACCTTTTATGAGCTATATTTGCCTGTATACATACTTAGTACATGTTTCTTATAAGTCTTTCAAGCTCTCAAGACTAGTTTTCAATTTGTCTTCAAGGGACTTCACTTCTTGTTTTCGCGTGTGATTTCAACGCACTTTCTCCCATAGTTCCGACATCAATGAGTTTATCACATACACTTATGCTTGTCTGACTTAAACTCCTTTAATCACGATGAATAATCATCCTGTGTAAGCCATTTATTGGCGAAACTACATTTATTTTTTGGGCCACTCATTGTTGTTGTTGATAAGTCATGCTACAATGACCTTGCGCATAATATTTTAACGTTGTGAAAATCGCTATTCCGTATCTAACTTCCGTACCGAAACGGTGTTCAACTAGCGTTCCCTCCGTGGTGTGCATGTATTTTTATTTTACACCGTTTTTTCGCTTGTTTTGACTTATTTATTATTTATTTTTTGTATTTTTCCCCTACAATACGATTGCACCCCCATTTTTAGCAAAATTTAAGGACTTTTCTACCTTTTTTTCAAAATTCAAGTACTTTTTCAGGGGATTTTTTGAAGAAAACAAGAGGACCATGATGGTCCTGAATCGCTCACCTCTTCCCACATGACCCAGTTTTGAGTATGACATCGTTTTTTCTATTATTTGATATAGTGACCTAGTTTTTGAGCTCATGTGACCCAGTTTTGAACTTGACCTAGATATTATCAAGATAAAAATTCTGACCAATTTTCAAGAAGATCCATTGAAAAATATGGTCTCTAGAGAGGTCACAAGGTTTTTCTATTATATGACCTATTGACCTAGTTTTCGAAGGTACGTGACCCTGTTTTGAATTTTATCTAGATATCATCAAGGTGAACATTCTCACTAATTTTCATGAAGATCTCATGAAAAATATGGCCTCTAGAGAGGTCACAAGGTTTTTCTATTTTTATACCTACTGGCCTAGTTTTTGACCGCACGTGACCCAGTTTCAAAACTGACCTAGATATCATCAAGGTGAACACTCAGATCAATTTTCATACAGATCACATGAAAAGTATGGCCTCTAGAGAGGTCACAACGTTTTTTTTATTATTTGACCTACTGACCTAGTTTTTTAAGGCACGTGACCCAGTTTCAAACTTGACCTAGATATCATCAAGGTGAACATTCTGACTAATTTTTATGGAGATCCATTCACAAGTATGGCCTCTAGAGAGGTCACAAGGTTTTTCTATTTTTAGACCTACTGACCTAGTTTTAGACCTACTGACCTAGTTTTTGACAGCACGTAACCCTGTTTCAAACTTGACCTAGATATCATCAAGATGAACATTCAGAACAACTTTCATATAGATCCCATGAAAAATATGGCCTTTAGAGAGGTCACAAGGTTTTTCTATTATTTGACCTACTGACCTAGTTTTTGATGGCACGTGACCCAGTTTCAAAATTGATCTAGATATCATCAAGATGAACATTCAGACCAACTTTCATACAGATCCCATGAAAAATATGGCCTCTAGAGAGGTCACAAGGTTTTTCTATTATTTGACCTACTGACCTAGATTTTGAAGGCACGTGACCCACTTTCGAACTTGACCTAGATATCATCAAGGTGAACATTCTGACCAATTTTCATGAAGATCTCATGAAATATATGGCCTCTAGAGAGGTCACAAGGTTTTTCTATTTTTAGACCTACTGACCTAGTTTTTGATCGCACATGACCCAGTTTCGAGCTTGATCTAGATATCATCAAGATGAACATTCAGACCAACTTTCATACAGATCCCATGAAAAATGTGGCCTTTAGAGAGGTCACAAGGTTTTTCTATTATTTGACCTACTGACCTAGTTTTTGACAGCACGCGACCCAGTTTCGAACTTGACCTAGATATCATCAAGATGAAGGTTCTGACCAATTTTCATGAAGATCTTGTGAAATATATGGCCTCTAGAGAGGTCACAAGATTTTTCTATTTTTAGACCTACTGACCTAGTTTTTGATGGCACGTAACCCAGTTTCGAACTTGACCTAGATATCATCAAGGTGAACATTCTGACCAATTTTCATGAAGATCTTGTGAAATATATGGCCTCTAGAGAGGTCACAAGGTTTTTCTATTTTTAGACCTACTGACCTAGTTTTTGAAGGCACGTGACCCAGTTTCGAACTTGACCTAGATATCATCAAGATGAACATTCTGACCAACTTTCATAAAGATCCCATGAAAAATGTGACCTCTAGAGTGGTCACAAGCAAAAGTTTACGGATGGACGCACGAACGCACACACGGACGCAGGACGACGGACACCGCGCGATCACAAAAGCTCACCTTGTCACTTTGTGACAGGTGAGCTAAAAATCAAGGACTTTTCAAGGACTTAGGATCAAATTCAAGGACTTTCAAGGACCTGTGCGAACCATGTTACTGCAGTACTCATTCGCCAGGAAAGCAGAACTTGCTGCAGTACTGGTCTGTCAGGCAAGCAAAACTTCCTCCTGTACTTGTCCAATTTATACCAAAAATGTAACAAATTTCATAAAAACATAGCCATGAAAAAGGTTGTGAAAACTGAAAACAAGTAGATTTATTGATTACAATTTGAAAATCTATCCCAATACATTAAGCATAATGACCATATTGGCTAGATGCTTGAAAAGTCCATAACAAGATTCTGTTAGACATCATTTTTGAAGACTTTAAAATTGACACATTATCAATAACACAGTATCAAAATCAATTGCGAAGTGATAACTCTAAGCAGCTTGTTCTGCAGGATGACTTGTGTCAAAGAATTTGTCAAGCCCTTTTTAAATTTGCATTTTTGCCCATCATTAACACTGACACTAGTTCTTCTGTAAAAGACTTAGTTGTCTTGCTTGCCCTTTACTATCCTTTAAATAATAACTGATTATTTGTAATCAATTCAGAAGGACTATCATGCTGTAAAATCATGTGTTTTTGTTGGTATAAAATTTCATGGTTAAGGCAAAAGCTATTTCATAAAGATAAGAATTTGTGGGTTTCAATTAAGAATAGAAAGTTTATCTTCATTGAGATTTTATTTTGCGGATTAATGAATCAGAAAAATCCATGAAAGGCATTCCTTCTGGAATAACTAGAGCTATCACCTAGACGATTAATACACACAGACCTCACTCTGATACAAGGGGAGTAAAATGCTCTGATCATTACCTTTGACCTTCAAAGTGTGACCTTGATGCCTGGGTTGTGTTATCTGCTGAGGTTCATAATTGTTGTTAGTTTCATGAATCCTTCCAGTGTTTAAAAAGATATGGACAAAAATTATGTAATTTATCTTTGACCTTCAACTGTGACCTTGACCTTGCACTTTAAGTGTAGTATTTGTGAGATTAAAACCTGACATTAGTTTCATGAAAATTGTCCAAGCAGATATGGAGCGGAATTGATGGACAGACTGGTTGACCAATGGATGGACAAATGGATGGATCAACAGAGACATGCTTATCTGGGAGCAAAATAACGATTATTACTGTAACATTACTAATGTTTGTGCTGTTGTAATATCTTGATTCCTTTCTTTTGTCAGTTTACAATCTTGTACAATGCTAAGAATAAGTTTATAATAATGTAATCTTACCTTTTTAAGTTTTAAAATAAAGATGAGAAATTTTTCTTTAAAGGACACACTTTGACCAATGACAACCTGAAACAGAAAAAGACATTGTCTGACTATACAACAAACAAGAAATGCGGCAACACCACAAAACAATGTTTCCAATGTTTGCAGAAATCATTTTCTACTTTTAGTAACAATGACCTTGACCCAAGTGACCCAAAACAAGAGCTCGTAGAACACGAAATGCCCCCATGATGCATTCAGTAAATGCACAAGGAACAGAAATTATTTGCTCAATGTAAACAAAGATTCTACTGTTCTGGTTCAATGTGACCTTGACCTTTGACCTCAAAATTAAGAGGGTCATCTGCTGGTCATGATCAACCTCCCTATTAAGTTTTGTGATCCTAGGCCAAAGCGTTCTTGAGTTATCGTCCGGAAACGGTTTAACTGTTCCGGGTCAATGTGACCTTGACATTTGGTCTACTGACCTAAAAATCTATAGGGTCATCTACTGGTCATGACCAATCTCCCTATCAAGTTTTGTGATCCTAGGCCCAAGCATTCTCAAGTAATCATCTGGAAACTGTTCAACTGTTACGGGTCACTGTAACCTTGACCTTTGTCCTAATGACTTCCAAATCATTAAGGGTCATCTGCTGGTCATGACCAACCTCCCTTTCAATTTTCCTGATCCTAGGCCCAAACGTTCTTGAGTTATCGTCCGGAAACCGTTTTATTGTTCCTTGTCACTGTGACCTTGACCTTTGACCTACTGATCTCAAAATTAATAGGGGTCATGTGATGACCAACCTCCCTATCAACTTTCATGATCCAAGGCCAGAGCATTCTTGAGTTACCATCCAGAAACAGCTTAATTGTTCAGGGTCACTGTGACCTTGACCTCTGACCTTAAAATCAATAGGGGTCATCTGCTGGTCTTGACCAACCTCCTTATTAACTTTCATGATCCTAAACCCAAGCATTCTTGAGTTATCGTCCGAAAACCGTTTAACTGTTCCGGGTCACTGTGACCTTGACCTTTGATATACTGATCTCAAAATCAATAGGGGTCATCTGCTGGTGATGACCTACCTCCCTATCAACTTTCATGATACTAGGCCCAAGTGTTCTTGAGTTATCATCCGGAAACCGTTTAACTGTACAGGGTCACTGTGATCTTGATCTTTGACATACTGATCTCAAAATCAATAGGGGTAATCTGCTGGTGATGACTAACCTCCCTATCAATTTTCATGATCCTAGGCCCATGCGTTCTTGAGTTAATCATCCGGAAACACTTCAACTTTTCCGGGTCACTGTGACCTTGACCTTTGACATACTGATCTCAAAATCAATAGGGGTCATCTGCTTGTGATGCCCAACCTCCCTATCAACTTTTATGATCCTAGGTCCAAGCATTCTTGAGTTATCATCAGGAAATGGATTGGTCTACATTCCAACCGACAGACTGACCGACCAACATCTGCAAAACAATATACGCCTCCTTCTTCAAAGGGGGGCATAATAAAATATTTGTCTCAATAAAAAAGATATCCACACACCAATACAATGCAAAGCTATTTCTTTGTAACTTACTATACACTAAGTATGGTGACAGTATGTCATTCCTAGCTAAGTTATAAACCACAAACCACCTTTTAGATGACCATGGTCAAAAATCCTTTATTTTCTATTTCTAGTAACTGTGACACCACTAGCATCTAAATGGCTGTTCTGTATTCTGCTTTAGCCTTTCTGCACCACAGTGACTTTTTCAAAGTATTCAAGTTATCTCATTCCTAACTTAAAAACTTTTTTCTATTTTTAATATCACTGAACATGACCTTGTCCTGAAGGACCCCAAATACACATCCAACTTCTGTCAAGATTGATAAAAGCTATTCACACATCAAATTTGCTGACAATAGGTTAATTAATGGCATTCAGCGAAAACCACTTTTTTTAATAACAGTAAATGCCCTTCTTTAACGAGGGTCATATTATATAAGATTTAGAACAGCAGAATATTTCAACACTGGAGTGAATAACTAAGATTCTTTTAGAATTGGAACAAGGATGATGTCCATATTGTATAACACAAGTCGTGCCCCATGAAAATGCCTGAAAGTATAATACAGCAAGTCCACATACGGCTTTAACTCAAAAATAATAGTCTCGCATGAAAGTCCCAACAACGTCCATATTGTATAACACAAGTCATGCCACATGAAAATGCCTGATAGTTTTATATACGGCTTTAACTCAAAAATAATAGTCTCGCATGAAAGTCCCAACAACGTCCACATTGCATAACACAAGTCATGCCTCATGAAAGTGCCTGATAGTTTTATATATGGCTGTAACTCAAAAATAATAGTCTCGCATGAAAGTCCAACAACGTCCATACTGTATAAAAGAAGTAATGCCCCATGAAAATGCCCGATAGTTTTATCCACCAAGTCCACATACGGCTGTAACTTCAAAATAATAGTCTCGCATGAAAGTCCCAACAACGTCCATATTGTATAAAAGAAGTAATGCCCCATGAAAATGCCTGATAGTTTTATACACTAAGTCCACATATGGCTGTAACTCAAAAATAATAGTCTCGCATGAAAGTCCCAACAACATGTACATGTCCACTGCATGTTGACAGTGTATACCAAATGTCATTTTAACTGGAGGAAAATCTTAGGAGTGGAGAATAAAAGACAGTGTGGCAGACAGATTACATACTAACAATGCCTCCCGATTACACACGGGTCACGCTTTCATATTCTGTGACGAAAGATTTCCAGCAGGGGCAATTTTGTTGGTAAGAAGCAGGAGGGACAAACAATAAGGCCTTACCATACATGGAAAACTTGCTTGGCACCCTAGCAGCCATGTTTTTCGACAAGTGTGAATGTTTCAGTTAAGTCACTTTGTGTCTTCCTTTCCCGAATTTTTCTGTCATATAATGACACTGTCGACTTGATGCCCAACTTTATAGTGTTGCAAGACTGGAAAATCTTACTGTAACTATAAAATGAGACCATACCACATCACATTATATCAACATCATGCTATCAAAGAATCCATGAAACCCATGAAAAGCAGTTTCCACAAATACTGTACAGGACTAGTTCCTGTGTACATCAGCTGTTACTGACAAAATATATATATCTTGTAGATGAACATAAAATATAAAGATCAATACTGATGAAAATCTGACAACACCCAGACGAATTGTGCTGAGTTTAATTCAAATGTCAAAAATGTCTATTTCTAAGCCTATGGCTGAGACTTCAAGACTCCAAGACACCAAACAAGATATAATTCTAATACATCATATCTTATTTAAATACAGCAAATAAAAACCAAGATATTGGAAAATTAAGGAGGCAAATATACTAGGCATATTTAGGTGCTGAAAAGATGGCCTCAAAAAAGTTACCATTTAAGGTTACTCTGCATTTGTTTAATTAAACCACATTTTTTTCCAAGCATCGTTCAAAGGAAATTCAGTCAGAATGATAGGTCCATGCGGTGCATTTTTTCGTTAGACCAATTTGAAGATACTAGGCCTCTGGTCAAATTTTCACAATGGGCTTCTACCGGAAAAAATGCACTCTGGTATTTTCATGTACAGAGAAAATTCCACAAGAAGATTTTAATGAAACTTTTCATAGATGTAGATTCACCTACTTTCAATCATATATGTATGGCCAAAGAATATAAACAGGTCCATATGCTTAACTTTTCACACAGGGATCGAATTTAACTTTTAAAATTGCTAGTGCCACTTTTTTCAACTAGCGAAATGGTGAGTTCCACTAACAATTATTTAAAGGCTGTTTACGTGCTAAATTTATTAAATTGTTTTGTTGTTGTTTGGTTTCATATAAAAAATTAATGTTCAGCTCTGTTTCCCACTTTTTCAAGGTTTGAACAGACCGGGACTTTCTTGGGCCAAAGTGATCGATGATTCTGTGGATTTTTGACTGGACTCAGAAGTTTTAGGTTATTTCAGGTTACTGCCCGAGGTGTCGCTAGCATTGTCGGTCTCCATGGGCCTTTTTTCGCCTGAGGAAACTTGTTATTTCCCTCTTCAATTATGCAGTTGCAAATCACTGACCAAAACGAAAACAAATATCATCTAGATGCTTACTTAGATATCCGATAATTACATTTGTATATAGTGACAAGCGTCTACAAGCAGTCACTTGACTGTCGGTAAAATAACTAACCCAAAGGAGTTTTAAAGAGCAATGGATTTGTCGATTTTCGAACGTGATCGCAAAAATATTCAAGTGCCATGATTTCCTACACTTCTTGAGTCTTACTAGAATTTTGCAAGCAAGCGACCGCTAAATTCGATCCATGTCACAATTCGGCAAATGTCATAGGAGTCTTATTTCATGTTATTATTCTTTACTTCTCTGACATCAAACCAATCTACTGTCAAAACCACTAGCATGTAGTTCATGTGATTTTGTTTAAAGGTGTTCTAATTTTAGCTCTGGTGACCCCTGAAAAGGAACCAGAACCATCTAAACAAACTTGTTAAGAGAGCAAGCCTTACAAGGATGCCATATACCAAGTTTGGCGATCACCCATTCAGTTGTTCAGGATAAGAAATAGTTTGAGCATGTATTCTTTTACACTTAGCTCCACCAAAATGGGCTAATAAACTTAAGAAAGGAGAATGCTACAGACCAAGTTTTGTGCAGTTCTGACCAGTAATTTCAAAGGAAAAGATGTTTATGTAAAAAAACATCATCTACCTATACCTACAGCTTGCCCTTACATTGTAACTGCTAAACAAAACTCAAACCTATATGATTAAACTTAGCAAACTGATAAATCACATTCAAGAACATTTAAACTTAATTATGTTTTAAAAGAAGATGGTAATCAATCATCTTGAGTTTCAAGGATTCAACCTAATTTAATTAATTGTTCTTTGTATCAACAAGGGGCACAACTTGCACTGGATTACTCCATTTTCTCTCTGGAGTTACTCCTCTTCCAAATACGTAACTCGGAAATTTGTTCAGTACATTGATCAGAGTATCTTCTAAGAACTGCTGTGTCATCTAAGATTCTCCAGAAATCTGCAATCTCATCTTTTCTCAGCTCTCAATAAAAGCTTGTTTACTGCCTCAAAAGGAGATTGTCAACTTCTAAAGGTCTACCAATACCAAAATAGGTATGAAAGTGTTTGAAGATGAGCATAATAGTAATAACATGAAAAAACCTACATGAATATAATTGGTAACAAGATTTTCAGAAAACCTTTTGTCCAATTCCATCACTACTATTTTGTAAATGTTACATGAATTTACTGAAAAACAATATTGTTACTCTAAGAAGCACTAAAGCATCCTGAAACAAAAATCTGTAACTTTTTTCACCAGTTATAATCTCTGAAAGTATCTTTTCTACAAATTCAGACAAATGCGCCACCTAAAAATATGTACCGCAGCCCACACGGTTTGTACAGGAACATATATCTCATATTTTTGTATTTAATCTCCATTACTGTGAGACAATTTTCTCACAGCGGAAAATCCCAAGTTGGCAGCAAATAGAAATGGTGTAAACTTATCTGAAAATGGAAATCTTAGCTTTATTGCTTTTTTCCGCATCATTTTCAACATAGCTGGTTCCCATGAGTCAGCAGATTTCTCACTAGACAACATTAAAATGCAAAAGGAATACGAGTAAACCAAACTGGAAAAATTTGTTTTTGCAATGTCTGGAGTAAGTCCCATGTACTTGTACCTGAATGACAAATTATCTATCAGACACAGATTCATAATTTAAATGCAGCAATGCTGTCTGTTATCTCTGTTAAAAAATTCTGCTAATTCCACAATCGTTTGAAGTGTCTGTCATAGGACCCGAGCCACAGTCTATTGAATAATGTGACAGTCGCTCAACTTCTTGTTGAATTAAACTTTCGAAGATGCTTTGCGATATAGGCCTCAGTTTTGCCCCATGCACACCATCTCATCATTGTTAACAGTTCTAGCCATTACTTACAAGAAAGCATGTCAAAATGCAAAATGTCAAGATTAGACATGACCCTTGCCCCAAACAGGTACATTTTGTAACCATTACCTCTTGAGATAGTGGCCTGGGTCTTGTGCTCTGAACAGACCAACTCATGACCAAGATTTCAGGACTGTTTGAATGTTGAGGAATGATTCAAAGGAATTCAGAAGAAGGCCACCAAAGAAAATTTGCAAGAAATTATTTTAAAACATAGCCAGATGTTTCAGAGAAAATTCTTAAAACTATCCATATACAGACCAAACTAGCCCCATCCCCTGGCGGCCATGTATTTTTAACAGATCAACATAGCTTAAGAAACTTGGTTGAACATCACCCAGGGAACATGTCAGTAAATTTACTTTGAATGGGTTGTTGTTTCAGAGCAAAAGATTTTCAAAGCTCTCCATATAAATGTATACTGGGGAAATTAGTTCTCTGTGGACCATGATTTTTAACATTATCACAATGGCTTGAAGGAATATGGAAGTGGGTCACAAAAAGGACAGTTCACTAAATCTATTTGAAATCTGGCAAGAGGTTCCGTAGAAGATTTTTAAAGTTTCTCCTTTTTGTTGTCATGGCAACCATAATTCTGCATGGATGACCTAGATTTGATGGAATCTGTATGAGAACCGCCCTATGAAAATTCTTATAGAAACTGGCAAGTAGAAGATGTTCATCACAGAAATTGTGGATGGGAACTTACATTTTTTGTAGATGAGCTAAAAATGGAAGGGATTTTCAGGGGGGAGGGGGAAAATTTCCTATTACACCTGTTCATGCATGATGCACATAATCTCATCACAACCTACCTATATACCAAGTTTTAAGTCAATACCTTTGTTAGTAAGTTATGCAGAGTTTTTAAGGTTGCTCCAACATATAATACATCAATCGGCTTTTCTAAAACAGATGTATAAAAATATTTTCCACAATGTTTTTAAGTTTGCAAAAAAGTACAAAATACAGCCACAAAACATCTTACAAAGCTAGACAGAAATCTACAAAAGTTAAGACTCATAGAATAACCATAAATATATCTCTTTCAGACAAGAATTTATAGATCAATAGGGATTGCTAGTAACACTGCAGAGTAGGTAATACAAACAGATTTCCTGTTCTTCAATGTCAATCTTAATGACCCCACCATTGCTATCAAGAGGCAGGAGACAGAACATTTCTGATTAAACATCTCAGCGGCATTCTATAAGAAAACATTGGGCTTACACTTATACAATTTGAAGCCTGAAATGGGAGTCATTAGGTGACTTTGATAATGTTCTTATAGCTATACCTTATTCGTCCAGATTTATGAAAAAAATACATGTATATAAAATACACAACTTACATTAAAAGGTCTACAATATATAACAAGAGGTCGATGACAGCCTTAGATTGCTAGATTTACACATTTAGTTTGGTAGATGGTCACACAAGGGAACTATCTGTGAAGTTATTCTAAAATTTGACCAGTGTGTTTTCTACAAAGAATGTTTTAACATTTCCCAGTAATTTATAATGGGAGCAATGTGTGTGTGTTGGTGTGTGTATGGGGGAGGGTGCAGAATGATTACAAAGGATAATAACACACAGTATCAAAACATAGTAAAATCAAATTACAACAGTCACTGGGCGAGCAGTAATGTGGGCATTTGGTAGAGGTAACCCAAGGTACATGTACACTGCTTTCAAACTATTTTGAAGATTTTCAAAGTCTTCCATATATATAGTCATATATATCGAAAACCAGCCCAGCCCCCTGATGTTTTTTTAAAAGAAACAGAATGTTTGAAGGAATTTGGTAGAGGGTCACCAAGCAACATTGCTGTGAAAATACTTTCAAATCAGGCCAGCAGTTTCAAGAGAGAAGATTTTCAAAGTTTCCAAATAGCCATTATAGGTTTTATAATTAGCCCCTCCACCTGGTGGCCATGTTTTTTAACAAAATAGAATAATTTGAAGGAATTTTATAGAGGGTCACCAGTGGTGTTTTTTTTACTATTTTTACAGCCAAATAATGGCTGTTTTCCCTGGCCAAAACTAGCTATATTTTCCCCTAAAACTGTTATATATTCCCCTTTGATTATAAAGAAAATGTCATGCAATAACTTACTGTATGATTTTGCAAAAGTCTTTGTTTATGTGTTGGATTTTTCACTTTTTGGCATCAACAGCGCTATATTTTCCTGTACATAAAGCCACAGATTGTCTTGTAAAAACCTAACAAAGTCACTTTTCATGCAAGAAACATTGCTGTGAAATAATATTTAAATCCAGCCATCAGTTTCGGAGGAGATTTCAAAGTTTTCCGTATGGGGAACGCTAGCCTCAGGCATAAAAAAAAATGTTTGTTTCTGGTATCCCGACATACCCTAAATTTTTGGCCTGACCCTAAATGTTTTCATGGCCTTGGAGAATTTTTTTCAACCTTTTAACAAGAAGTTTCAAAACTGCACTTTTTATGCTTTAAGCATGTTCAGTGATGTTAGAAATCAACTTACTGATGCTCTAAAATCATAACCCCCTTATTTGTATTCATATTTTGATTCGAAAATAATTTCCGAAAAGTCCAACTTAATAAAAAAAAATTTCAAAACAAAAAAATTACCGACCTACCTACCCTAATTTTTTTGAGAATGTTACTGGAAACAAACAATTTCTTTTCTGCCTCATCCCCATTGTGTCCCTGTTTTTAACAAAAAATAAACAATATTTAATGGAATTTGATTAAGGGTCAAATAAGGAACATTGTTGTGAAACTATTTTGAAATCAGGCCAGCAATTTCAGAGGGGAAAATTTCTAAAGTTTTCCATATAGTCTTAAAGAAGAAACTAGCCCCTCTCCCAAGGAGCCATGTTCATGGCCTTGATGGAATTTGGTAGAGGGTACATGAAGAAACATTTTTGTGAAATTATTTCAAAACTGAGCTAGGGGTTTGAGAGGAAGTTTTCCATACAGCTATATAGGAAAAACTTGCCTAACCCTCTGGCAGTCATGCTTTTTAACGAAAAACAGAATGGTTGAAAGAAATTTAGTCTAGTCCCCAAGACACTGCTATAAAATCTTGTAAGTGGTTTAGAAGATACAGGGCATACACAAAGTTAAGCTATTTGACCTTTGACCTCTGTGACGCTGACCTTGGAGTCTGTGACCTGGGTAGTGCGCTCTGAAAGTCCTCTTAAAAGTAAACAACTGAAGCAATCAGACTTCAGAAAAGTCGGCGGTTCGACGGACATATTAAACCGGAAAATTTTGACGCGGTCCACCATTTCTTAATCTGGATGCGATCCGACTGACCGGCATTTATCCAACCCCGAGAACCGCAACATCTCAGACAACACATCAAAATGACGTCAATAAAATATTATGCCGGGGCAGAACCGGGAAAGAAACGTAAATTAACGCCCGGCAATCGTAGTGAAAAGAAAACAAGAAGGCCAAGATGGCCCTATGTTGCTCACCTGAGAAACACACCATAATACACCATAACAGTGTAAACATGTTTGACCTAGTGATTTCATGGAAAAAAATATTCTGACCAATTATCATTAAAACTGGGGCAAAAACAAGTATTTTCTTTGATTTGACCTAGTGACCTAGTTTTTGAAACCAGATGACCCATATTCGATCTTGACCTAGATTTCATCAAGGCTATCATTCTGACCAAATTTCATGAAGATCAATTGAAAAATACAACCTCTATCGCATACACAAAGTTTTTTGTTGATTTGACCTAGTGACCTAGTTTTTGAATCCAGATGACCCATATTCAAACTTGACCTAGATTTTATCAAGGTTATCATTCTGACAAAATTTCATGAAGATCAGTTGAAAAATACAGCCTCTATCACATACACGAGGTTTTTCTTGATTTAACCTAGTGACCTACTTTTTGACTACAGATGACCCATATTCAAATTCTACCTAGATTTCATCAAGGCAATCATTCTGACTTACTTTCAGGAAGATCAATTGAAAAGACACGAGGGTCCTTATGACCCTGGATCGCTCACCTGCGTAATATGAGCTACATGTTTCAAATGTCAAACTGACGATTTTTAGAAATTTCTTGGAAGATTTTCTGATGTACAATCAAGTAACCCCTGGGGCGGGGCAAATTTTACCCCGGGGGTCATGATTTGAACAAAGTTTGTAAAAGTCTACTAGGCAATGTTACAGATCAAATATCTAAGATCTAGGCCTTCTGGTTTATTTTTAGCAAATTTATGAAGATTTCCTTATGTACAACCAAGTAACCTCTGGGGCTGGGTCAAATTGACCCTGGCGGGGTCAAGATTTGAACAAATTTTGTAGAGGTCCACTAGGCAATGCTACATTTGAAATATCTAAGCTCTAGGCCTTCTGGTTTATTTTTAGAAAAATTTTGAAGATTTTCCTATGTAAAATCAAATGACCCCTGGGGCAGGGTCAATTTTGACCCCAGGGTTCATGATTTGAACAAATTTTGTAGAGGTCCACCAGGCAATGCTGCATGTGAAATATCTAAGCTCTAGGCCTTTTGGTTTATTTTTAGAAAATTTTGAAGATTTTTCTATGTACAATCAAGTAACCCCATGGGGCGGGGTCAATTTGACCAAATTTTGTAGAAGTCTACTAGGCACTGCTACACGTCAAATATCTAAGATCTAGGCCTTCTGGTTTATTTTTAGAAATTTTTTGAATATTTTCCTATGTAAAATCAAGTGACCCCTCGGACGGGGTCATGATTTGAACAAATTTTGTAGAGGTCTAATAGGCAATGTTACATGTCAAATATCTAAGGTCTAGGCCTTCTGGTTTATTTTTAGAAAATTTTTGAAGATTTTCCTATGTAAAATCAAGTGACCCCTGGGGCGGGGTCAATTTTGACCACGGGGGGTCATGATTTGAATAAATTTTGTAGAGGTCCACTAGGCAATGCTACATGTGAAATATCTAAGCTCTAGGCCTTCTGGTTTATTTTTTTTAAATTTTTGAAGATTTTCCTATGTAAAATCAAGTGACCCCTGGGGCGGGGTCAATTCTGACCCCTGGGTCATGATTTGAACTACTTTAGTAGAGGTCCACTAGGCAATGCCACATGTCAAATATCTAAGCTCTAACGCTTCTGGTTTTTGAGAAGAAGATTTTTTAAGATTTTCCTATGTAAAATCAAGTGACCCCTGGGGCTGGGTCAATTTGATCCCGGGGTCATGATTTGAACAAATTTAGTAGAGGTCCAACAGGCAATGCTTCACACCAAATATCTAAGTTCTAGGTCTTCTGGTTTTTGAGATGAAGATTTTTAAAGTTTTTCCTTTCGATTGCCATGGCAACCAGAGTTCTGCATGGAATTCAATTCTTTGAACAATTCTGAAAGGGGGCCACCCAAGGATCATTCCTGTGAAATTTGGTGTAATTCTGCCCAGTGGTTTTCAAGAAGAAGATTTTTTTAGAAATTGTTGACGGACGACGGACTGCACATGACGGACATCAAGCGGTCACAATAGCTCACCTTGTCACTTAGTGACAGGTGAGCTAAAAATGTATGAAAATAAGAGGGTTGACAGAACATTTAACGAGAAATGAACTAAAACATTTTTTCGGTCAGGCATATTGTTTTTCGGTCTGGAAGATTATTAGGCATTGCTGGACCGAATGTCTGGCCATTTTTTCCAACTTTCCTGAAGACTGTGCAAGTTTTACAATAATCGTCCAAGCAGCTTAAAAGACATGGAGCAAACACGAAATTAAGCTTTTTAACCTCCAACCTCCAAATATTACCTTGAGCTTGAACTGAGTGACCTGGTTTATGTGCTCTGCATGATGTCTTGGTGAGTGAATAAATAATCTTTAAGGCAAATGTTCCGAGCAGTTAGGAAGACGTGGAGCCAACACAAACAAGAGCTGTCACAGGAGACAGCGCGCTCGACTATTTCGATGTTGGATAGTGAAACTGGGCACATCTGAGGAAACTAGAGCTGTCACTGGAGTGTTTAATGACTCCAATTGTGGATGAAGATATTACACAATAGCCTGAGTCTATGTCAAAAATATCAGCTTAAAGTAATAAGAGAGGTAAAAACAAGAGGGCCATGAAGGCCCTGTATCGCTCACCTGACCTATTGACCTAAAGATCATCAAGATCAACATTCTGACCAAGTTTCATTAAGATATGGTCATAAATGTAGCCTCTAAAGTGTTAACTAGCTTTTCCTTTGATTTGACCCGGTGACCTAGTTTTTGCCCCCACATGACCCAGATTTAAACTTGACCTAAAGATCACCAAGATTAACATTCTGATTAAGTTTCAAGAAGATACAGTCATAAATGTGGCCTCTAGAGTGTTAACAAGCTTTTCCTTTGATTTGACCTAGTGACCTAGTTTTTTAACACACCTGACCCAGATTTAAACTTGACCTATAGATCATCAAGATTAACATTCTGACCAAGTTTCATTAAGATATGGTCATAAATGTGGCCTCTAAAGTGTTAACTAGCTATTCCTTTTATTTGACCCCCGTGACCTAGTTTTTGACCCGACATGACCCAGATTCGAACTTGACCTAAAGACCATCAAGTATAACATTCTGACTAAGTTTCATGAAGATACAGTCATAAATGTGGCCTCTAGAGTGTTAACAAGCTTTTCCTTTGATATGACCTAGTGACCTAGTTTTTGACTCCATCTGACCCAGATTTAAACTTGACCTAAAGATCATCAAGATTAACATTCTGACCAAGTTTCATTAAGATATGGTCATAAATGTGGCCTCTACAGTGTTAATTAGCTTTTCCTTTGATTTGACCTGGTGACCTAGTTTTTGACCCGACATGACGCAGATTCAAATTTGTCCTAAAGATCATCAAGTTTAACATTCTGACTAAGTTTCATGAAGATATAGTCATAAATGTGGCCTCTAGAGTGTTAACAAGCTTTTCCTTTGATATGACCTAGTGACCTAGTTTTTGACCCCACCTAACCCAGATTTGAAATTGAGCTATAGATCATCAAGATTAACATTTTGACCAAGTTTCATTAAGATATGGTCATAAATGTGGCCTCTACAGTGTAAACTAGCTTTTCATTTGATTTGGCTTGGTGACCTAGTTTTTTATCCTACATGACCCAGATTCAAACTGGACTTTAAGATCATCAATATTAACAATCTGACCAAGTTTCATGAAGATACAGTCATAAATGCGGCTTCTACAGTGTTAACAAGCTTTTCCTTTGATTTTACCTGGTGACCTAGTTTATGAACCCAGATAACCAAATATCGAACTCGTCCAAGATTTTATTAAGGGTAACATTCTGACCAAGTTTCATTAAGACTGGGCCAAAAATGTGACCTCTAGAGTGTTAACAAGCTTTTCCTTTGATTTGACCTGGTGACCTAGTTTTTAACCCCAGATGACCCAATATCCAACTCGTCCAAAATTTTATTGAGGGTAACATCCTGACCAAGTTTCATTAAGATTGGGCCAAAATTGTGACCTCTAGAGTGTTAACAAGCTTTTCCGTTGATTTGACCTTATGACCTAGTTTTTGACCCCAGATGACCCAATATCGAACTCGTCCAAGATTTTATTGAGGGTAACATTCTGACCAAGTTTCATTAAGATTGGGCCAAAAATGTGACCTCTAGAGTGTTAACAAGCTTTTCCTTTGATCTGACCTGATGACCTAGTTTTTGATCCCAGATGATCCAATATCGAACTCGTCCAAGATTTTATTGAGGGTAACATTCTGACCAAGTTTCATTAAGATTGGGCCAAAAATGTGACCTCTAGAGTGTTAACAAGCTTTTCCTTTGATTTGACCTGATGACCTAGTTTTTGATCCCAGATGACCCAATATCGAACTCGTCCAAGATTTTATTGAGGGTAACATTCTGACCAAGTTTCATTAAGATTGGGTCAAAAATGTGACCTCTAGAGTGTTAACAGTCAAATTGTTGACGACGGACGGACGACGGACGACGACGGACACAGGGTGATCACTAAAGCTCACCTTTGAGCACTTCGTGCTCAGGTGAGCTAATAAAATCTATCAAAACACTTTATAAGTATATCCTAAGCAAAAAGGGGCATAATTCATTAAATATTGGTGCCAGAGTTATGTACCTTGTGTCATATGGTGTGGGTGATGATGTTGAACAACTATTTTAAGTTTGAATCAAATCCATTCAGTAATAACAGAGACAGAGTGAAAGTGCATCAAAACTTTAACCTAAAATTCTAAGTAAAAAGGGGAATAATTCATGAAAAATTGTGCCAGAGTTATGCATCTTGTGTCATATGATGTGGGTGATGATGCTGAACAACTATTTTAAGTTTGAATCAAATCCATTCAGTAATAACGGAGGTAGAGTGAAAGTGCACCAAAACTTTAACCTGAAATTCTAAGTAAAAAGGGGCAATAATTCATGAAAAAATGGTGCCAGAGTTATGCACCTTGTGTCATATGATGTGGGTGATGATGCTGAACAATTGTTTAAGTCTGAATCAGATCCATTCAGTAATAACAGAGATAGAGTGAAAGTGCATAAAACTTTAACCTTAAATTCTAAGTAAAAAGGGGAATAATTCATGAAAAATTGTGCCAGAGTTATGCATCTTGTGTCATATGATGTGGGTGATGATGTTGAACAACTATTTTAAGTTTGAATCAAATCCATTCAGTAATAACAGAGATAGAGTGAAAGTGCATCAAAACTTTAACCTGAAAATCTAAGTGAAAAGGGGGGATAATTCATGAAATATTGGTGCCAGAGTTATGGCCCTTATGTCAGATGATGTGGATGATGATGAGGAATAAGTATTTCAAGTTTGAATCAAATCCATCAAGTAATTACAGAGATAAGTTGAAAAAAGAGAAAGTGCACCAAAACTTTAACCAAGGTGGGGACGCGGAAAGACGCAGACGCCGGGGCGAGTAGGATAGCTCTCCTTATACTTCGTATAGTCGAGCTAAAAATGGATGGACAGTTGAACGCACATGCCTGAGTCCAATTCAGCCCCCATATACTTTGCATCTGGGGTAAAATAAAGCCAAAATTAATTCAGCATGTATGAACTTTTATTTCTCTACATTTATGACATTCTTTCATTCTGACCTGTCAGAGAATCAGTGAAACAAAAAATATGTTGTTAAATTATAATTATGTGTATGTTGGTACCTTTTTAAACACAAATCCATGCAATTTGTGACTTACATTACAGGACTAGTTTGAGCTATATGACTGGTCTTACTCTACATTCAACACCATGTCCTGTTTGCTAGATTAATGTCAAAACTTTTTATATACATGTAACACTTACATAATGACTTGTCTGTCAAGAAGTTGTCTGGCAAATGTTAGGCAGACACTAGTTATCATACACTATTGGGATTCTGGCAAAAGAAGGGCCATAATTACATACAGAATATAAACTAACTGTGTGTCCAAAGGACACTGGTGCCACCTTCTCTCCATTCCTGTCACTGTACATTGTTTCATGACTCTAGGCGAAATACTTTTCAAGAAAACTGCAACATAAACTTATACAAGCACTTTAGGTGTAAGTTCGCAAATGGCGAAAAAAAATAAAATAAAACGTGGCGAAATTTTTTTTGCCGTAAATGTATATTTACTTTGTGTAAAGAACTCTATATCTAGCCTAAAAATCAATATTACCCGCATTTTCGTTCATAATACACAGCGTGTCATCAACCAAGGGATTAGAGGGTCACCATCATCAATGTTCAATTCGACATCCCTTACTTCAATTGCCAAGCAACATGTCATAAACCGATAGTATATTCAAACGCTGCCACGTGCCTCTCGATCTTTGACTTTAGTTAAAACATGCAATAAACCAATGACAGCTTTGGATGTAGAACGCGTGACGTGACATATTTTATCGGCAAAATTATTTAAGCTGCGCCTTTACACCTGATGACATAATTATGTCATCGTTGACTGAAGTAATTATGTATACGAGAATTAATACAAATCAATTTTAAAATACTTATTTCTCCAAAATGATCAATGACATGAAAATTATCCACCTGGGATCTGAAAGATACATGCGTAGGGTGTTGTTAGCATGAGGATATTTGGCCATATCTTTTTGGTTGAAAAATGACAGAGCTTGAAACGACACTGCTGAGTTGTTTACTTTCCATTAATCAGTATATAGCAAATGAGTGCTGGATATATTTTTGGGTCCTGGACTGTCTATATAATATATATCATCATTACTGACGAAACAAATGTGCCGACTGCCTATATATGCTTTGGATGAGACAATAAAGTGCTGAAGCTTCAACTTCATCTTTAATGAGATTGATACTTCATTACTTAATTCATTTTATCTGTTATGTAGTGTGTCGCAATACACACAGACTTCAAAAATGCAAGTGCAGTATTTCTATCATGATTTAGATTCAATCAACATAAAGGAGGATTGCAATTATGGGTCGTAATCAGAGAACTGATAAGAACTTCTCTTTTGCTTTCAAAAACCTTAAATGCTTGACATGCTAACTGTTTACCGTCCAAACAAGGGCTTTAAAAGAAAACAGGACAGCAAATAATTTTGTCAAGATTTTGTCAATCTTTTGTGATATGACAAACTAATTGGCCAAAAAAAATGTAAACAAGGCAAGCTGACAGGATGGCAGTAGTGTTAATCCAAGCAGCCAAGTGATGTTTGTGCAAAGCATAATGTTTCTTCAGTCAGAGTACTTGCACAGGAAATTAATAATATGCTCACTTTATTTTCAAGTCGCCCCTCCCACGCAAAATTAGAACAGTTTACAACAGTAAAAATAAATGCCGGTGAATAAAAAGAAATGCTTATTTCCTGGTCAGACATTTTCACATACGTACAAGGAGTTAAAAACTGTTACTGTTGGCAGGACTTCAACAAAACAGTTAATCAGTTGATGTTACCGGTTGTGTAGTCAAATTTCCTATTCTTGGCGGCCATTTTAGATGAATTATCATTCCTTTATAAATATCTCAGGGATGTTTGTGTATGTATGCGAACAAATACCAATTGCTTTCACAAACAAAATGTACAAAAAACTTCTTACCTACCGGAAATTTTGAAACAAGAGACTTGTATGTGTAAATAAAATTCCAGCCGTGTAAGTTCACCCGACCTTGAACTGATCCGAAGCGACCCACTATAGTTACCTTTGACGTCATCCGCATAATTTGAAAGCGCGCGAAGTATGAATAATAAAAGTTCATGTGAATAAAAATGTCCGCTTATAGATCTACGGAACATTTATTACTGGTAACAAAAATACTAGGGTATGTAGATCTAGCAACCTCCAGATTAAAGCCATAGGCTATCTGTGCACGTGCCGGAAGGACACATTTTTTAATTCGATAGTATATCTCTTCGGTATATATCGCATGTTACCGTAGAGGGATCGGTCCCGATTTTCGCGACGAAATTCTGTAGGATCGATTCCCTATAGATAGCTTTTTCTAAATATATTAAAATGGAACATAGGAAATTCAACATTTTTCTATCATGTTAAAATCTAAATATTTCTAGTTTCAGTACCAATTACAAATTAGCTCAGAGGTAAAGCATAGATCTACTGTCCATGTTAAACAGATTCCTAAAGACCACCACCTGGTGTATATACTCGTACTGGCGCAATAGTGATGTGAGTGGTTGCAAAACTGTACAGGTGTCGTTAAGGTGTCTCTATTTCTATGTCGTATTTACAGTGCACATAAAAACAGCGCCCAGTACTGGTCTAACGGAGGGTGGCTGCCTGCACTGCCCCCTTGAAGCTGTCAATAGAGGGACACTTGATGGTGGTCTGTGGCAGGCTATTCCATAACCTTATGGAATCTGGAAAGAATGAGTGTTGGTCTACACCAGAGTACGGGCGAAGGGCACAAGGAAACGCTGATTGTGCCCCCTGGCTGAAGTAATGGGCTGTAGGTGCGTCAGTGGGAGAGAGACCATGGACTATCGGATACAGCATTATGACCTTTGCTTGTGCTCTGCGTTCTTGCAAGCTCGGCCACTGGAGTTGGCACAGCATGTCTGTGACACTACTGGTGCTGTGAAAGTCTGAACAAACCATCTTTGCTGATGTTAGTTGGACCATCTCCAGCTGCCGCAAACTGATCCCAGATTACAGGGGAGTAGGCCTACTCATTAATGTTGTATATCATAGCTCTTGCGTCTTTCTGAGGCATTGATAAATGTTTCTGTATACAAAAGACCTGGTGTTATTTGCCTTCTTAACGATTGTGCTTATATGGTGGTTCCAGTTCAGAGAAAATTTACGCCCAGGTATTTCGCTCTGTCAGTTTCTTCAAGTATAATATTATGTCCATAGATCGTATATGGAACTTTGATTTGTCGACGCTTGTTGGTAATATGTCGAACTTGACACTTTTTCGGATGGAATTGCATAAGCCAGTCTTTCTCCCAGCGTTGTAAGTTATCTATATCCTGCTGGAGAGCCTGAGAATCTGTCTCTGATTTGATATTTCGGCAGAGAACACAATCATCGGCGAATAATCTGACCACTAAATTAGATGACACGTTCTCCAGAAGGTCATTAATGAATAGCAGAAATAATACCGGCCCGGGAACACTTCCTTGGGGCACTCCAGATTGCACTGGTGCGACCAAGGATTGAGACCCATCAAGGTGAACTTTTTGGGTGCTGTTCTCCAGAAAACTATGAATCCAGCTATGTAAATTCTCACGAATTCCATAGTAATTTAGTTTCATCATAAGCCGATGGTGTGGCACCTTGTCAAAGGCTTTTGAAAAGTCGAGCAGGATGGCAACTGTTTGGCCTTTATTATCAATGTTTCTAGCAAGATCTTGAACTGTCAAAATGAGTTTCGCAAGATCGTCTTTTGTGGAAACCATGCTGTGCGTCGGTGAGTAACGAATATCTATCCATATGATTCAGTATGTGACTACAGATTATATCTTCTAGAAGTTTGCATGTGATTGATGTCAGTGACACAGGTCGGTCGTTTTCAGGCTTATTTCTATCTCCTTTTTTGAAAATAGGTGCCACGCTGGCTGTCTTCCACTCATCCGGTACTGTAGAATAGTGTGAATACTGGTGCCAGTTCAGAGGCTAGTTTCTTCAACAGGCACCCTGGGAATCCATCAGGACCACTAGCTTGTGGTTCAATTCCGGATAAAAGTTTCTCGACAACAGGTATGGTCACTTTGATGTTGCCTACAGGTGGGTGAGAACTTGTGCCCATATAAGGTATATTGTTTATATCTTCATCTTTGGTAAACACGGATGAGAACTGTTCATTTAGAATGTTTGCTTTAGTTTCACTATCCACGTGAGTTAAACCATCTTTTGCCTTCAAGGGTGAAACACCTTTGTTCTCATTGTGTTTACTTGTGATAAAACTCCAGAAACGCTTTGGATTTGCTGTTGATTCTGGGTTTATGATGTTATTTACATAATTACTATATGCTGATCTACAAGCATTTCTCGAGGAAATGTTAATATGTTCACATCTTTTCATGTCCTTAGGTCTCTTGGTCTTACGAGCCCGAGCGTATGCACGCTTCTTTCGCCTGCCCAGTCGCTTCACTTCTGTAGTGACCCAAGGCTGATTGTATCTTGACGAGAACATTTTGGATGGAACACGTGCATCTAGGATATCATTCAATGCCTTCTTAATTGTACCACACATGCTGTTTATTGAACGATCCGAAGAATCACTAGCAAGAAACTCTTTTTGAAAAACAAAATATTTCGATTTTATTTTCTCATTGTCAGCTTTGTTCCACAAGTAGAGTTTTCGTTTCTTTCGTCGTGTGGTTTCGAAACTCGGCTTCAACATTTAATCTTGATTTCGTTTTTGCACAGACAATTTAGATTCCTTCATGTGCTCTGTGACAACTCGACAGAGAAATATCTAAAGCTATTCATTGTAAGGCCTCGGTGTGGCCTCTTCAGATCGTTCAGCACGTCATTTATGTTGTAATAATGTACTGTTTATTTTTTCGTCTTGAACATTTCGGCTTGGGTGGTTCCAATACTCTCGCTTTAATAGATTTGGGCATTGTTTAATTTATCCTTGAATATCGTGCCTGCTTTTTAATTTTGTCTTATGGCAGTTTTTGTGATATGCAGGCTCCATAACCCCAGATCCCCTCTCTAAATTCCAGTTTGTTTAGTTCTGCCCATTGTTTTCTCGTTTAAGGCAACAGCAATATTTTAATTTGGGAAAATAGGCTGCTTTTCATGGAAGTGCTCTTTGTGTATCATCGAGGGTTCCATGTGCACCACCTTATTATACGCCCGAAGGGACGTATTATGTTATGACGCCGGTGTCCGTCTGTCTGTCTGTCCGTCCGTCCGTTAGCAATTTCGTGTCTTCTCTGTAACTCTTGAACCCTAGAAGGATTTCAAAGAAACTTGACACAAATGTTCACCACACGGAGACGACGTGCAGAGCGCTTGATTCGGATGACTAGCTTCAAGGTCAAGGTCACACTTAGGGGTCAAAGGTCATATGAGTGTGTTTCGTGTCCGCTCTGTAACTCTTGAACTGCTTGAAGGATTTCAAAGAAACTTGGCACAAATGTTCACCACACTGAGACGACGTGCAGAGCGCTTGTTTCGGATGACTAGCTTCAAGGTCAAGGTCACACTTAGGAGTGAAAGGTCATATATGACTTTGCTGTGTCCGCTCTGTAACTCTTGAACTGCTTGAATGATTTCAAAGAAACTTGGCACAAATGTTCACCACACTGAGGCGACATGCAGAGCGCATGTTTTGGATGACTCGCTTCAAGGTCAAGGTCACACTTAGGGGTCAAAGGTCATATATGAATTTGCTTTGTGTATATTGCTCTGCATTGCAGTGCTCTTGTTTTTATTTGGCAGATCCCTTTTTTGTTCTCTTACAATATTTTTTTTTGTATTACTTCCCTTTTTTGTTACTATAAATAGCTTATTTTGAAACTTTTTTATTTTTGGCCGTAGGGAAAAACCGAGACCACTTTTCTGTGGTACAACATGGATGGTACATCCAATTTTTAGATGTATTTTGACATAACTTTACCTGGTAAGATTTTTTTGTGGACTTAGAATTTTTATTGTAATTTCTTCTTTTTGTTGTTCCTGTCCTTTGGGCTTCAACAGTCAAGTTCTTTAAATTTTGCTCCCATCCTCTAGTGTAACCCTTCGGGCGTATATTGCCCCGCTTGGCGGCGCTCTTGTGAATACATCTGTTGGTGTATCACTCTTATAACTTATGCAAATGTTGAGTTCCTATCAACCCTGGGCTAGAGGGCGTGGACGATAGCTTGTATTTCCACTACCGTCCACTATGTTGTGTTGGGCACCCTGTAGTTTTCCACTTTTCAGCTCGCCTGAGCCAAAGGCTCAAGGTGAGCTTTTGTGACCACTTTGATGCCCGTCGTCCGTCTTTCAACAATTTCTTGTCTGCATTTATGATTTTATTTTAACCAAACATGCATACCACTTGTATCAGCATAAGATCTTGGTTCCATTCTTGCACCAACCATATTCTACTATGGGTTCCAGAGTTACAGCCCCTGAAAGAGCAAAAATTGGCTATTCTTGTTTTTTTTTCTGCACGTAAGTGGTTTCATTTATGATTCGATTTTAACCAAATTTGCACACAAGTTGTACCACCTTGAGATTCCGGTTCCTTTATTGAACAAGCCATATTCCATTATGGGTTCTAGAGTTACGACCGGCGAAAGGGCCAGAAATTGGCTATTTTGGTCTTGTCTGCACAATAGCAGTTTCATTTATGATTGGATTTTAACTAAACTTGCACACAAGTTGTATCACCATAATTTTTGGGTTCCTTTCTTGAACCAGTCATATTCCACAATGGGTTCCAGAGTTAGGGTCCCTGAAAAGGCAAGAAATTGGCTATTTTGGTCTTGTCTGCATAAAATTTTTCATTTATGATTCGATTTTAACAAAACTTGCACAAAACTTGTATCACCATAAGATCTCGGTTCCTTTATTGAACCAGCCATATTCCACCATGGGTTCCAGAGTTACGGCCCCTGAAAGGGCAAAATTGGCTAATTTGGCCTTGTCTGCACAACAGTGGTCTCATTTGTGATTGGATTTTAACCAGATATGCATACAACTTGCATTACCATAAAATCTCGGTTTCTTTATTTAACCAGCCATATTCCACCATGGGTTCTAGATATACGGCCCCTGAAAGGGCCATAGATTTTGGTCTTGTCTGCACAATAGCAGTTTCATTTTTTATTGGATTTTAACAAAAGTTGCAAACAAGTTATATCACCATAAGATATTGGTTACTTTCTTGAACAAGCCATATTCAACAATAGGTTCCAGAGTTAATGGCCCCTGAAAGGGTAAAAAAACTAAAAACATTGGCTATTATGGTGATCTCCATATTCAAAGACAATATAGCTTTCTATAGAATGGAAATTTCTGAACATCACTCAAAATGCATGTCCATACTTGTAAGTTAGCAGTGCTCAGTCTGAAGTATTTGAAGAGGAAATAAGATACCACGATGAAGTTTCAGACCATATGACAGTAACTGGCAGTAATTTAAAAAAAAAGATTGAAGAAAATATTCTCAAAAGTTAAACCACTGGTCCAATTTGTCACAAATGTTCCTTGAGAGACCCTTTACTAAATTCTTTCAATTACACAATATGGCCCCCAGCGAACAGCGCTGGTCTTTCCTATCTACATCTGTATAGAAAACTTTGATAATCTTACAAACTACTGGCCTGACCTCAAAACTATTATCATGAAATTTAAGCAATGGTACTCAGGTGAGCGATTTAGGGCCATCATGGCCAACAATTTCTAAAAAAAATCTTTTTACACCAATCTTCAAAGGAATGATCCTCGGGTGGCCTCCTTTCAAAATTGCCAAACAATTGAAATCCATGCAGAACTTTGGTTGCCATGGCAACCGAAAAGGGAGATCTTTAAAAATCTTCTCCTCAGAAACTTTCAGGCGGATTTCAAAAATACTTTGTAGAAAATTAATGATCTCTAGGTGACCCTCTATCAAGATTGTTCAAGCCGCTCCGTTTCGCTAAAAACATGGCTGCGAGAGGAGGGGCTTGTTTTCCCTATATGGTTATATTGTAAAATCAAAAAATCTTCTTCTCCAAAACCCGAAGGTCTATGTTTTAGATATTTAGTGTGTGAAATTTTCGATGACGTGTAGGCAATATTACTCAGGTGAGCGAACCAGGGTCATCATGACCCTCTTGTTCTATTACAATTCCGTGCGGAGCATTGATTTTCAAACAAGTGGGTGTTGCATAAGGCTTTTTATGACCAAATTATTTAAAACTTTATTTTGTAAAATCAAGCCGCTTTAATTTCTTGCACGCAGTTGACAACTGTTCTCCAAATAAATTGTCAACAGTCGCATATACATTATTTGGACGTGTATATAGCTTTTACATTCGTGAATTTCAACCATAAGAGCATTGCTTCTGTTGGCTTGTTTGCACTTTTTCATTATTCTAAAAACCAGCATAGGCGATAGTACAACTACTGATGAGCATATCAGACTAAAGGAGCTTTGTGTAGTGGTACTGACAACAGTCGCGGTAGAGTGGAAAGAGGTTAATTCAATCGGTGCTGCAGTGGTCTTTCCTGCTACTCCATTTGCCACAAGGACCACGCCCAAAATGTATTTACAAACACTTTTAATTCATTATAGTTTCATTCCTTATACATAATCTTACAGTATTTACCTTACGGTTAACATTTGGGTAAACATTAATAAAATCTGAGGAAGATTCTTTAGAAGCATAGAATGCAAACAAGCAAAATAATAGCAGACCCGGTTTAAATAAGTCTGTTCATGAAAGCTAGTGGAAAGTGCACTACCCCTTACGCCCCGCCCCCACCCTCACCCCTAGCACCGGTTTTAGGGGGGCTCTATTACCCATGGACATTGTGTGGACTCTATGATTCAAAAGGACAGGAAATATAACAACACGTCTAGCCTAATTTTCGCTTTCTGGTTGCAGAAGGTTATGTTTCTTCTTTCGCTTACCATTGTACATACAGTTTTCATGATAATTACTGATTAACTCTCTCGGAATAAGTGAGCTAGGTACCCATGTGTTCTTCTGCTTAATTCTGTGCTGAACTTTACTGTTCCTACGCCTTACACCTCAGATTCTGTCTGTACCATATTCAGTCTCAGAAACCTTGGTGGGCTCAACGGTTTTAATCTGTTCAGCGTTTTTGTTTTCATTATTTGTCACTTCTGACCCTTATATTACATCAGTACATTCAGTGCTTTGATTCTTTAATTTGCTTAACACCTTCGGCATTTTGATTACTTGAAATGTTTAAACTGTATTCAGCATTTTCTTTCTGTTTTGATTGATGGGTACCATGATGAGAATGGAAAAGTTATTAGCAGGCCAAAAAGGAAAATATATGAATAACTGACCGACTGAAAGACGTGGCACAAACCAGTAGGAGAATAATAGGTACACTTTTCATCAGATTCGCATTCATCAAATGTTTCGAGGACCAACAAAACCATTACATCCAAGAAATTAGTCCATGATTCCACACTTGGAATGTACAGACCTAGATGTTCTGACAGTCTTTCAGAATGTTCAGTGGGGTTGCTACAGGGTCCCGGGATAGCAGTACAACGATGAAATCTAAACCAAGATTCTTTAACTACAGAATAATCATTCTCCTCTCTTATTCGGAATTTTTAGCACCTCTTTGTTTGTTTTAGTGGGTTTTCACATCGCTACAATTAATGCCAAAGTGCGATTTTCCTGGTTTTCATTGGAAAAGAAGACACCTTGATTTTCTCTGACACGGGAGTTTACCTTGGTAGAACGGGAGACCTTCTTTAAGCCATGGCATTCTCACATCAAATAATTGTACATCCCTTGTGTGGCACCGTGGACCAACAGCTGTGAGCAGTATTTGATCCAAGACAGCAGCGGTAACAATCCGATCAGGGAATTCCTCGTTTTGTTTTGGAATTAAGCGAAGTTTCATCCCTGAATATATTTACTTTTATCAATAAGGTACATTTCAAATTTCATGATCCTACAAAGTCCACATAAATATGTTTCATGTAATGTCGCATGACCGATAAATATTTTTTTCAAGCAAGTGATTGGGCTCAGCGGAGCTATAGAAAACTAGAACGGTTGCATTATGTTTAATACTTTATTTTCCATCACCAGTGTTGCAACATACAAGCGGCAGATTGGATAAAATTTGATATACAATATTATACATGAAATTATATCTAATGACATGAAACGACCATTCATTATACTAATGAATAATATATATGAATAATTCTGAAATACAGTCAAAACCAAGGTAAGTCGATCTTTGTCATATTTAAGAATTACTGAATTAATGATAGGGTTCAGTTGCATAAATTCAGTTTCACACCCTGTTTCTGTCCAAGAACATAAAACGTAACCATTGGCATAATTTTGTATTAACATATTTGAATATATAGCAACATAGGAAACATCATGAAGAAAAGGATGTACACGAATCTTGTAATGGTTGAATGTATTTATGTTCTTTTCTGTTAATAAAATGCTTATTTGTATTTATGAGAAAAAAAATTAAAAGACAAGAACAAAGCTAGTAAATGCAGTATGTAATTTACATGCGATATACTGATATACAGGTGTGTTTCAATTATTGTGTACATACGCAAATATTGCAAAAGTCTTTGCCATCCTGTAAAGGCAGCTTAAATAACGCAAACATCGTGCAAACATCATACAATTAGGATTCAAAGATGATGAGTATGAAGTTTTAGTTGCTGTTTCTAAGACAAAGGATCTCAATGTATGCTTATGCTTAATCCTTGGTATCTTGTAAAATAAAAATTGAATATTTGATATAGGTCTACTAGGAAATGTTTATTTTCATTCTGTTTGATGGACTAATGAATGTTATTGTAACGCATCTGTTAAGGTAAACATTAATGTATGTGAATGATTTAAATTAAAAATATAGCACTTCCTTTTAATCCCTTTAAACATAATGTTTGATCCCTTGTATTACCTTATACCGCATATTTCTATTTACAAAAATATATTGACAATATGCAATGATGAGTTCCATATTTTCCTGTTTGCCATATTTACAATGTATACATATTGCTTAATGAAAACGACCATGAAATACTATATATATATAGATACAAGTAAAGACAGTTTTCTTCAATCCCGCGATTTGTGAGTGGCTCCATAGGTCGCCCAATTTGAGAAACTAAAACGTATGAGAAAGGAAGTCTACATTATCATTTATTTCTAAAATGATATATAACAGAAGTGTGATTTATCAAATATAAACAAGACTAGGGGGTTATACGCCAAAGATGGACAAAGTCCGAATGAATTATTTCATAGGACGTATAACCGATTCGAAGTGTTTCAATTAATCAAAATACGCTTATGGCTTCCATTCTAATACGTCTTATAAATGAAGTAGCAAATAAAATATGAAAACACCTTCTTTTGGTTCCTTCAATTATGTTACGTGACGTCATTACAACATTTTAAAAATTCACAGTTTATGCATGCTATACTAATAATATCATAAATAAGGGAATTAAATAGATGTGTCCATTATAAAGTTACATCACTCAATTATCGTTGAGAGTTTGAATGTTTCTTTGGTGACGTAACAGACATCAAATACAGGCTCCTACATGACGTATTCATAGTCCTGATCTGTTTAGCCAATCTGAAAGAAAAGTTTCCTTAAAGATATATTATACCCAAATTTCATATGTGAATATATGAACAATTCCTATATATAATATTTATGGAAAGACTTAATAAACATGTTTAGACCTATATGTATAAACAGTTCTGAATATCACACTACTAAAAGTAAATGTATTAATTGTATGAATATGTAAAGGCAGATATGACATTTAATTGTAATTGCAGCTCTGCAGTCAGAACTCGTTTCAATATTTAACAAAGTTAAATATATTCTGTGAAAAATTTCTAGATTTAAAATCAAGATATTATGATAAAATATTTATGTGAAAAATGAGCAGAATACATCTTTAATATATAATCAAAACAAGTTTGATCTATGACATATTGTAATCTTGTTTTCATTCATGAATGCCTATATGCCTATTGTTCATGGTTAAACGATACGGCTTCAATGTAGCAAAAAGATATACTAAAACACAACAAAATATTGTTTTGTTAAGACTGATTAACGTCTCGTCTCCTTTACAACTGGGCCCTGCAGTGAAAACACCTATCATATATTTTAGTAGCGTTTCTATCTTCCAATATTATTTATACGGGCATTTTTTTTAAATATGTCAGCATTATCAACAGGATAATTAGTTTTAGAAACGATTTCAGTTGATTTGATTGAGATGATATCTATGAATTACCAGAGTCGACCTGCACTTAATTCGTCAAAGTTGGCCTAGAAATGAAAAAGTATATTGCTATTTAATATTCTGAATTATCTCCCCTCTTCTGTTACTTGCTTGCTCAGTATAAAATCGTTCACAGATATTCAAATTTAATGCGCTAAAGACCGTAATGAAATAGGCTAACTGAAATCCTTAATCACCATGTCAAAAATGCATAAAAAGTCAAATGTAAGAGAGTGAGTGAGTTGGATTTTACGACGAATCGACACAAAAAGATCATATATCGCCGAGATATTGTATTTAAATTGTATTTAGCATCTCTAAAAAATATACATATCAAAACATATATACACATAAAGGGCTAAAATATCAGTGGCAAACAATAATATTGAAAGATATGTGACTAAAATATTTAATGTTCAGTTTTTGTGATAAATGCCTATCTATTTTAAAAAGGACTTTTTTTCAAACAACACTTTCAAAGATTTAGACAGAGACTCAATAAATGCATAACTTGTCTGAGGTAAATTGTATCATAGTTAATCAAAATGGCTGACTTCCTTATGACTTGAAACAAGTCAAAATAATATGTCTGTGTTTTGATGTTTGGATGACTTCAGTAAAGTAATAAACAGTATCAGAACACCATTGTGTAGGTAATGGGTATTTAATAGTATTACTGTCACACAATGATCATGACTGACTGGAGGACCTTTCTTCTTTTGTAATAACTTGCAAGTTAGGGAGTTCCCCACTGATAAATGAATGGTGTTTTGCTACTTGATACTTCATAGCAAGGATACATTTGTAGCTAATGTGTCATCTTCCTCTTCATGGAGTATTGTTTATAAAATAGCCTAGATTTGTTTATCCTAAATTAAGAGGCATTCGGATCATCAAGTAATTGAAAAGTTGCGTGGGTTTTTCCACTGTTTTAATACCGATTCATTCATCATTTTTGTTTTGTTTTGCATTTTTATCGACGGATTGACCGCATAAAATAGTGATAGGTGTTAATTTATACTTGGCATCTTTTTATTTCTTTTTTTTATAGAATAACTCACCTTTATTTCCACGGCTGGTTTACAGGTACTTTCCACAACACATACTCTCCGCAACAGACGCCAAGTTTCGGAGAATAAACTTGTTTTCCACAACAGTAAGAGTCTTTCCCATATGTCTTCGGTTTTATTATACCTTTACAGCATAAACTTAGCCACGGGTCAAAACAAACATCATGACAACATTCCGTATGATAGCCACCGACATTCTTTAGGACATTACACCCACAACAAATTTGTCGAGAACTATCCATAGTTCTATTGCAACAACAGCAGTCATCAAACTGGGTCGTCTTCTCAATCATTTGCCCATTACAGCACAACCCTCTGACAGGATTATAGCTTCGTGTCCCACAGCAACGTGTCTTGGCACCAACCCATGCATGTTGTACTACACCATCGCAGCACATTTCAGTTTCGGCATCATAGCTTTCCCCATTACAACATCTTGTCACTTTCTTTCCCTTCTTTGGCTGTGCGACCTCTTTGTTTCTATGGGTACAACAAACGTGTGTATCAGGATTGTAGGTGTCATTTCCGCAACACAACATATCTTTATTGTTTGTCTTCACCCTCACTGTTTCTGCACAGCACACTTCAGTTTGAATGTTGTATGGTACATCGCCACAACAGTCAGTGTTTGCGAAACCTCCAACCATATCATACACTTTACCATTGCAGCAGATTCCTTCATTTATATCATAACTTTTTCTTCCACAACAACGCGTGTCTTTAGGATTTTCGCTCACAATTCTGTTCGAGTTTCCATTGCAACATATTTCTTTTTTGGCATTGAAAGTTTCATTTCCACAACAACTGTAATCTGACTCATGCATCTTTGTGGCAATATTTCCCTTTTCGCAACATAATTGTGAAGCTGGGTCATAAGCGACATTACCACAGCATTCCGCATCACCACTCGGCTTTCGGACAACTTTATTTAGACAACACAGGTCTGTGTCAGGGTTAAACGACTTACCTCCACAGCACTGATGATCGCTATTTCTCGACTTATTTACAACAACACTGTCACAACATATTTGTGTTGTCATATCATAGCTCTTCTTTTTACAACAACCAGTGTCAGCACCATACTTATCTTGAGGATTTCCTTCGCAGCACAACTGTGTTCTTGTATTGTATGACTCGTCCCCACAGCACGCATTGTCGTTGATGTTGTTCTTGGGATGTAACAGATGTGAATCGCAGCAGATATGTGTGTTCGGATTGTAACTAACTTCGCCACAACATCTAGACCTTCCGTCTAATTTAGGCTGCGGGACATCATGGCAACACAGCTCAGTTTTAGTATTAAATGATTCTTCTCCGCAGCACCAATTGTCACCTTGTTTGGTTTTCTTACTCACTTTTTTGCCACAACATAAATGTGTTTCAGGATTGTAGCTCTTTGCATAACAACAACGCGTATCACCTCCAGCCATTCGCAAATTAGTAACCCCATCACAGCATACTTCTGTTCTTTCATCAAATGTTGTATTTCCACAGCAACAGTCGTCGTTCATATGAACTTTATCAATCACTTGGCCATCGCAACACAGTTGTGATTTCATATTCATACCCTTATTGCCACAGCAAGAACCGAATGCAATATTACCTGTAACATTTCTTGGAATACCATCGCAACATACTTGATTACGTGTGTTATACGTGGTTCTACCACAACAGCAGTCATCATTTTCTTTCATTTTCTCTTTGACCTCACCTTGACAACACATTTCTTTTTTCGTGTTGTAACTCTGTTTTCGACAACACGCCGAGAATTTCCCTCCGGTTCTTGGTTGTACTCGTCCACTACAACACATTTTACTTTCTGTATTATATGTTGTCTCATTACCACAGCAGCAATTGTCTTTTTCGTTAGATTTATTTAACAAATACATGCCGTCACAACAAACATTATCTTTTGGATTGTAACTCTTTGTACCACAGCAAAGAGTTGTATCTCCTTTCTTTCCTTGTGGTACACCATTACAGCAAATTTCATTTACCGTGTTCATTGTTTTATTACCACAGCAACAATTATCGTATGGTTGATTTTTTGCTTTTACCGTGTTGTCACAGCATAGTTCAAGGTTTGCATCATAAGCTAGGTCACCACAACATTCCATATCTGCATTCTTTTCTCTCTGTTGTGGGTTACCATTACAACACACTTCTCTTTTTGTATCAAACGTCTTGTTACCACAACAGCCATCATCGCGATCTGATCGCTTGTCGAAAACAGAGTTTCCGCAACAAAGTTGCGTTTTAGTATTAAAGCTCTTTTCAAAGCAACAAGACGTGAACTGTTCTCCTCCGATGAGATCTCGAGGTTTCCCATTGCAACATATCTCGGATTCAGCATCGATTGTTGAGTTTCCACAGCAACCATCATCCTTATTACGTCGTTTTGGGTATAAATCCATATCACAACATACCGCCGTTTTTGGATTGTAACTCCTTGCACCGCAACATTGACTCTTACTGCCCCCTTCTTGCACAAAATTTCCTTGACAACACATCTGTGTTTGTGTGTTAAAAGGTAATGGGCCACAACACCAATTATCTTCTGGTGCGCTTTTAGCGACAATACCAAAGTCATCACAGCACAAATCTGTTTCCGGATTGTAACTCTTCTCACGACAACATTTCGTCAATTTACCAGCAACACGAATCTGCGGGTTCATACCATTACAGCAAATCTGCTTATTTGTGTCCATTGTTTGTTCACCGCAGCAACAGTTATCACCTGTATCCGACTTTAGGACTATTTTACCAGCGCAACACATATGCGTTTCGGGGTTGTAACCTTTACGTTTACAACATCTATCAGCTTTTGACGACCTTTCCTGAACAAAACCATCGCAACATAATTGGTTCCTGATATTAAAAGTTGTTTCTCCACAGCAGTAATCGTCATTGCTGTTTCCCTTGGTTATCACACTTCCATTGCAACACAATTCATTTTTCTTATTATAGCTTTTGTCACCACAGCATGTTACAAAACGCCCACCTGGTTGGGGTTTCTTAAGACAACAGATTTGATCGGCAGATGTTATTGGTACAACACCACAGCAAGAATCATCAGAACGCCTGTTCTTTTTTATAACTTTATCATTGCAACAAACATATTCCCGATCGTCGTATCCTTTTGTTCCACAACACATGAAATATTCACTTGTCATGGTTACTGCATTCCCCATACAACACATCTGTGATTTAGTATTGAATGTTTCACTACTTCCACAGCAGTGGTTATCACTAGGTTTCGATTTCTTTCTAAGATCACCGGTATCACAACATACTTTCTCATCAGAATCATATGCTTTCTTGCCACAACATTTGTCTCCAACACCTGGTACGTCATCACAGCACTGATGTAGATCCGATTGCATAGTTGTATTGCCACAACAACAATTGTCATTTGGTCTTTCCTTTTCGACAACATCGTTTCCGCAGCATATATGTGTATCTGTATTGTAACTCATCTTTCCACAACAGTTCGTTGTTTCTCCGTATTTAGGTCTGACACGTTCATCACAACAGATTTCGCGTGCTTCATCGTATGTCTCATTACCGCAACAGCAATCATCCTTCGGCTTAGACTTTTGTAAAACGCCTCTTTCATCCCCACAACAAACCTCATTCTTTGTGTCATAAGCCACATTTCCACAGCAATCTGTTGATGAGCCTACTCTAGGATATTTACGTCCGCTACAACAAATATCAGTTAGAACATTCATCGTTTTTTTACCACAACAGCCGTCGTCTAAAGAAGATTCTTTTGGAACTTTTCCTTCCTCACAACACATTTCTTTGCGAGGATTGTAACTCTCGCGTAAGCAACATCGTGTTGCGGATCCGGCTACAGCCTCTCTTGGATACAAACCTTGACAGCATACTTCTGTTTTTGTATTGTATGGTGTATCACCACAACACCAGTCATCTGACTCTTTCGTTTTGTTGTGAAGACCACTGTCACAGCATATAAGTGAATCAGCATCGTAGGAAATATCTCCACAGCAATGAGTATTTTCTCCGTAGTATGGCTGAACAACTGAACCATGACAGCAGTACTCTGAACGAGTGTTGTATGGAGTCTTACCACAACACCAGTCTTCTTTTCGTCCTTGTTTTTCCACAACAGTGTCTTCACAGCACATGTACTTTTCTGAATCATAACTTGTCTTCTTGCAACATCGCGTTCTGTCTTTTGCCTTTAGTGGTTGAGGTACACCCATGCAGCATATTTCAGTCCTTCCATCAAATGTGCTACTTCCACAACAGCCATCATCATTCTTGTGCATCTTTTCTACCACAACACCAAAACAACATAAATGAGTATTGACATTGAAGCTCATATTCCTGCAACAAATGGTTGGACCATTATATTTGGGTTGTGGATCTCCTTCGCAACATACTTCATCTTTTATGTTAATTGTTCTTTTCCCGCAACATATGTTATCGTTGGCGTTCCGTTTTTTGACAATTTCCATCTCACAACAAGCATGTGTTTCAGAATGATAACTTTCAGTCCCACAACATTTGGTCGCCCGGCCACCAACTTTGTCTCTTGTTACATCATTACAACAAAGTTCCGACTTTGTGTTGAATGTTGAATTGCCACAACACCAATTATCATTTAAGTGAACTTTTTTGCGAACATCTCTAGAATCACAGCAAATTTCTGTTTTCGAATCATAGCTTTTATCGGAGCAACATCTTGCAAATTTTTCACCTTTAGCTACTCTTGGTATTCCATGACAGCATACTTCTTTATTTAAGTTGATAGTAGTATCTCCACAGCAACAGTGGTCTCCGTTGTCTCTCTTATCTGTGACCTTTTTGTTACAACACATCTGCGACCTTGTATCAAATGCTTTCTCCTCACAACAATCTGTATATTCATCGCCCACAAGTTTTTGCACAACACCATCACAGCAAATTTCAGTTCTAGAATCGACAGTGGAAGTACTGCCACAGCAGGCATCATCATTATCGTGAGCTTTGTCCCTAATCTGCCCTTCACAACATACTTGAGAACGAGAGTCGTAACTTTTGTCTTCACAACATGATGTGAATTCACCATTCACTCTTTCCTGTTTATTACCTAGGCAGCAGATATCGGATTGTGAATTCATAGATTTACCACCACAACAACAGTCATCAGTTTCGTCAGATTTATCTACCACCTTTTTATTACAACAAATTTGAGATACTGGATTAAAACTTTCTTCTAAGCAACACTGGGTTCGCTTTCCGCCTCTTTTAGGTTGCGGATTAATTCCTAAACAACATACTTCTGTTTGAGTATCATACGTTTTATTGTTACAACACATATTATCGGAATTACCCTTCTTTTTTGTAACAACATCATTACAACATAAGTGCGTTTGTGAATCGTAGCTTTTATCTAGGCAACATCGAGCTCTATCACCTCCTTCTTTAGAATCAATTCTACCATTGCAGCACATTTGGGTCTTCGTATTGTATGGTGTTTTTCCACAACACCAGTCGTTATCGTCACTTCCCTTTTCGACGACTGTATCAACACAACACATGTGGGTGTCTATGTTAAAACCTTCTCCCTTGCAACATCCAGCATTTTGAATACCAGCAACATCAAACACGGTACCATCACAACATATTTCTTTGCTTGGGTTAAATGTATCCTTTGCACCACAACATTCTTTGTCTCCAGGTTTACTCTTCATTCTAACAATTTTTCCCTGTGTACAGCACAGCTGTGTTCTTATAGAGTAACTTTTGCTTCCACAACAAGAAGTGTACTTTTCATCAGTACGTGGATTTGGTACTCCATCACAACAAACTTCATGACTCACGTCGACTGTAGTGTTTCCGCAGCAAACATCCGCATCTTCGCTGTGTTTAGGAACGACATCTTTACCACAACATAAAGACTCGCTTGGATTGTAGCTAACTTTGTGACAACATTGCGTGTTCCTACCTCGTTTAGGTTGCTTTACATCTTCACAACATATATGGTTACGCGTATTCATTGTTTTTCCACCACAACACCAATTATCAGTCTTATCATCTTTTTCGACAATATCAGTTCCATCACAGCAGGCAGATGTTTCTGAATCGTAGCTTTTATTGAGACAGCAAAGTGTCAATGGCCCATACAGCGGATTAGGTGTACCCATGCAACATACCTCAGTAGCATAATTGAAAGTAGTGTCACCACAACATCCATTGTCGTCGTCATGCTGTTTATCTACAACTTTACCATTGCAACAAACAGCTTTTCTTTTATCATAGCTTATCTTTCCACAACATTTTTCAAACCTACCAAACTTTGGCTGAGCGTTACCCTCACAACATATTTGCTTCTGTGCATCCATGGTTTCGGTTCCACAGCAGGTATCATCATCGGAGTTAGTTTTCGTAGTTGCTTCACCATTACAACACATTTCATCGATTATGTTGTAGCTGTTCGTACCACAACAATCCGTAAATATACCCCCGACTCTCTTTTTAACCTCACCTTTACAACAGATTTCCTTAGAGGCATCAAATGGAATTTTACCACAACAGGACTCATCTCTCTCGTTCTCCTTCTTGACAATTTCTTCGTTGCAGCAGAGGTATAAATCAGCATCATAACTTTCAGTACCACAACACTTACTGTTGTCTCCTTTACGACTTCTTGGTTGGATTCCAGCACAGCAAATTTCTGTTCTTGGATCGAATGTTTTGAATTTTCCACAACAACAGGTATCTTCTGGGTTTCTTTTTTCAACAACACCTTTGTCACAACACAAGGCTGATGCAGGATCGAAACTATGAACATCGCAACACTGAGTAACTTTGCCACCACTCTTTGGTTGTGGGTTTTGATGACAGCAAACTTGATTATTAGTATTAAACGTTGTATTACCACAGCATAAATTGTCATTATCGTTAGTCTTTTGTGTCACCATTTCATCACAGCACATTTCTTTCACGGGATTATATGGTATTTTATCACAACATCGAGTTGTTTTGCCCGCGGTTCGTTGCGCAACCTTTCCCGAGCAGCAGATTTCTTCATTCCGATTCATACCCACGTTTCCACAACAACAGTCGTCGTTTTCATGTCGTTTCGTAACAATTTTATCAAATTCACAGCAGAGAGATGTGTCTTTATTGTAGCTTTTTTGTCCGCAACAAGCATACTGTAAGACATTTCCAGTCTGCGGGTAGCCATCGCAACATATTTCATTCTGGGCGTCAAGTGTTGTGTTTCCACAGCAACCGTCATCTTGATCAGCCTTTTTCGTAACGACTTGACCGTTGCAACACACCTCGGTGTTTTGGTTGTAACTGACTTCTCGACAGCAAAATGTCTTTTCACCATATTTCTCATTTGGAACACCGTTGCAGCATATTTCTGTATCAGTATTATAAGTTTTGTCACCACAACACCAATCATCGTTCGGATTTCCTTTTTGCCGAAGTTTATTTCCATCGCAGCATACATGCGTAGCCGGGTCATAGCTGTTGGTTTTGCAACATAGCGTTTGATCTCCTGCTACCTTATTTTGCCTAACATCATTGCAACAAACGTGTTTCCTCTGATTAAATGTGTTATTTCCACAACAAACATCATCATCGGTATCTTCCTTGTCGAGTACTTGAGAATTATAGCAGCAAATTGATTTCGTTTTATCATAACCTTTAGAACCGCAACAGTCGCCAGTATCAGGATTTACTTCTCTGGGCACACCTTTGCAACACAGTTCCATAGTGCTATCAACGGTTGAATCATCACCACAACATCCGTCGTCCTTTGGATCTTTCTTTTTCCTGATATTGCCGCTGCAACACATGTGTGTTTTCATGTTATAACTTTCACTTTCACAACAGGCGTACGCTCTACCACCTCTCTGTGGAATCCCATTGCAACACATATCGTTACTGGCCATAGTGCTTTCCCCACAGCACCTACTGTCGTCTGTATTATTTTTGGTAACAACTTTGCCATAGCAACACAGCTGGTTTGTTGGGTTGTAGCTTTCGTTTCTGCAACATCTAGTGTCTTCTGGGTCTTGCGTTCTCTTCGGTTGCCTGAACTGTCCTTGACAACAAACGTGCTGCCTGGTGTTGTATGTATCATCGCCACAACACCAATCGTCATTATTAGTCGTCTTCTTTCGTACTCTTCTATCACAGCATACATGCGTGTCTGTATTATAACTGATGTTCATACAACATTTGTATTTATCCTTATCAGGAGCAGCTTGTGGGGTGTTGGAACAGCAAATGTCTAGTCTTGCATTCATTGAGCGTCCACCACAGCAACAATTGTCATCGGGGTTCTCTTTTTCAATAACTTGTTTTCCGTCGCAACATAGCTGTGAGCTAGGGTCATAAGAAATATCTAAACAGCACATAGTATCCTTTCCACCTGTACGTAGCTGTTTGTTTCCCATACAGCATATGTCTTTATTACCGTTCATGGCAACAGGACCACAGCAACAATCGTCTTCTCCTGATGTCTTCTCTACGACATTTCCTTCACAACATATGAAGTTCTTACTGTTGTAACCAACACCGTGACAGCATTGCACCCCTTTACCTCCAATTTCCGGGTTCCCATCACAGCACAACTCTCGATCAGTGTCGATAGTAGTATTGCCACAGCAGCTATCGTCACGCCGACTCCTCTTTTCCACGACTTTCCATTTTCCATTTGGTTTATCACAACACATATACTTGCTAGAATCATAGCTTTTATCGTGACAACATTTAGCATAGTCACCACCTGCTCGGTCACCCGGCTTGTTTGAACAACATATCTGAGTAGTCGTATCCATAGCTTCCTCTCCGCAACAAGCATTATCATCTGGTGTATTTTTCTTCACCAGAGTAGTTCCATTGCAGCAAATATGTTCATCTGGATCGTAGCTTTTTGTTTTACAACATCTCGTATTGCTGTTGGCAACAGCTGGTTCAGGACTGCCATTGCAGCAAATGTCATCATCGGTGTTTATAGAAACACCAGCACAACACCAGTTATCATTGTCCCTACGTTTTTCAACAATTTCTCCGTCGCAACATAACTGGCTTGTCATATCATATGAGCGGCTTTTGCAACAATCTGTTTTTCTGGGTCCACCAACCAACGGTTCTGGACCAGCTTGACAACATATTTCTTCTTTCGAATTCATGGTTGTATCTACACAACAACAATCATCGTTGTTACTTCTCTTGTCTCTAACTTGTTGATCCTCACAACACATCTGATTTCTGATACTGTATGTCCTGTTGCCACAGCAGTCTGTGTACTGTCCATCGAATTTAGGTCGACGTAAATTCATGCAACACATTTCTACATTTGTATTGATAGAAGTATCTCCACAGCAGCAATTGTCATTTTCATTTTTCTTGTCAAAAATCCTTCTGTTGCAACAAATTTGTTTTGTTTCATCATAACTAGTAGCTCCGCAACACTGGGTGTTTTGTCCGTATTTTGGCTGTTTAAATCTACCTTGACAGCAAACGTGTGTACGAGTGTTATATGTCACATTACCGCAACACCAGTTATCTGTATCTTTTATCTTTTCCAGTAACATGTTATCACAACACAAATGGGTGTTAAAATGATAGCTTTTCTTCCCGCAACATCTTGTTTCTTCTGGAGTACCGAAAGCTGATTGAACCGTCACATCACAACAAACTTGGTCATTGGAATCAAACGCTTCATCTCCGCAGCACCAATTGTCACCTTGTTTACTTTTCTTGACAATTTTATTGTTGCAGCAAAGATGCGTTTGAGGATTAAAACTCATCTTTCCGCAGCACATCCAACTTGAACTGTCCATAGATTGAGGATTGCCTTGGCAACACACCTGCGTGGCAGTATTCATTGTAGTCTTCCCACAACAGCAATCGTCTTTCCGAGAAACTTTCTCCCGTACTTTATCATCGCAGCATAAATAATTGTCCATACCATAACTCGTATCTCCGCAACATGATGTTGGTTCGAAGAATTTCTTATTTTTTTTCCCTAAGCAACAAATGTGTGTTTCGGAGTTCATTGAAGTGTTTCCACAACAACAATCGTCATCTTCATCAACTTTCTCAATAACCATGTCGTTACAACAGACTGCTTTACCCGAGTCGTAACTTTTTCTATCGCAGCACATGTAGTCGTCATTCTCTTTTGGTTGCGGCTTCTCATCGCAACATATCTCTTTGCTTGAATCCATAGTTTCATCGCCACAGCAACAATTGTCTGAAGGACTTCGTTTTCGTACGATATTTCTACCATCACAGCACATATACTTTTCTGGATCATAACTTTTCTCCATACAACAAAGCATGCCTGCGTCACCAATGGTGTCCATACAACAAATTTCTGTCCTTGCATTCATTGATAAGTTACCACAGCAACATGTATCATCTGGATTCCTTTTTGTCATCCTCCGTCCTTCGCAGCATATTTCTTTACGTGAATCATAACTCTTACTTCCGCAACATTTTGTGTATTCATCTCCTACAAGCATCTGTGGATTACCTTCACAGCATATTTCTTTATTTACATTTATTGTAACTTCGCCGCAACAAATTTGGTCGTCTGCACCGTTTTTAGCTACCATTTTGCCATCGCAACAGAGGTATTCGCTCATATCTGCAGCTTTATCCATACAGCAGAATGCTGTGCTAATATCTGGAACCCGTCTTGGGACACCCTGGCAACATATTTCATCTTTAGCGTCGACTGTGGTGTTTCCGCAACAGTAATCATCTTTCGGCGTTCTTTTATCAACAACTTTCCCGAAACAGCACATTTGTGTCCTATAGTTGAAACTTTTTTGCTTACAACAAAATGTGTTGTCAACTGTCTCATATATAGATTGAGGGTTACCACGACAACAAATCTGATTATTTGTATTGATACTCGTTTCTCCACAACACCAGTTATCTCCCATTTTCTCCCTTTTAACAATGACATTATTACAGCATATATGGGTCTCTGGGTCAAAGCCTTGGCTACCACAACATCTAAATTCGCGATCATTAGGCCGCTCTGTTGATTTACCTTCACAACAAATATGCGTGTCATAGTTCATTGTAGACGTTCCACAACAAACGTTATCATTTACATTATTTTTCTCTCGTAATACCATTCCGTCACAACAAACGTGTAGATTAGGATCATATGCTACCCCATTACAACACCGCATTTTACTTGAGAAAACTTTACCATTACAGCATATAGATTTTCTTGCATCATAACTCTCTGTGTCACAGCATCTTGTTCCGCCTTTAAAGAATTTGCCTTGTTTACCATTGCAACATATTTGGCTTCTTGGGTCATAAGTTCCACTTCCACAACAGCCGAGATCTTTCTTTTTCGTTTTCTTCACAGGATTTCCGTTGCAACACAACTTCTGCTCAGCATCATAGCTTTTCTTACCACAACATCTTGTCACGGCTTTTTTCTTACCTAACGGTTGTACAACACCATCACAGCACAACATCTTCGTAGCATCAAAACTTGTTGTCCCACAACATTGTGTTCCTTTTTTGTATCTTAGCTGTACGTTTCCGTCGCAGCACACAGCTTTATTTGTATTGTATGTACTGTTTCCACAACAACAAGTGTCGTCTTTTTTCAGTTTTGTCAAGAGCAAATTACTATCGCAACAGACTTGGAAATCCGGATCAAAACTCCTCTTGTTACAACATCTTGTAATTTTCTCATTTAGCAACGGCTGTACTTCCCCATTGCAACATATTTGAGTCACTGGATCTAAATTGTCTTTCCCACAACAGAATGACACAGCCCCACCATTTCTCTCTTGAAGGACATTGTCGCAGCAGATTTTATCTCTTGGATCAAACGCTTTGCCTTTGCAGCAACACGTGAGATTTCCCGCAACGGCTGGTACCAGTTTTCCATTGCAACATGCGTTTTTGTTGGTATCAAAAGTTGCAACTTCATGACCATTGTCGTCACAATGGTAACAATCCGGATGGATGTGTGGGGGGAACAACATCCCTTGCAAAGAAGACAGAATTAAAGTCATATTACAGTAAACTACATCATTTCATTATTTTAAGGACTATGTTGATCACATGATAAAAACTTACACACAACAGAATCACAAATAAAAACACTTTTTGGTTTCTCTCTAAAGGTCAAACTGTCATTATACCTATTGTCCTGTAACTGAAGTTATTAAAAGTTATAACAAGAGCTCTCCGTAAGACAGCGTGCTCCACTCTTCGGCGATTTAACAGTAAAATGAATTTATGTCTCAATAAGAGACCTCTACTTTAAAAGGAAGATACACCAAGATATAAAAAGACCCTACTACACAGAGGGGTTAAAGATCAAGTATGGAAGATTTATTTTGATGGAATTAAATTATATCAGAAAAACAGTCCAAGAAACTACATGCACATAAAGTATAAAGACTTTGCTAAACTAAAATTATATTTCTATTTATTTTTCATTTATTTATTTTATTTGTTATTATAGCAGATGATGATGATAAAGATACATTTTAAGTTTCAAGTCATTATCTTATATTGTACTAAAGTTATATCCAGAAAGCGAAGATTGCTAAAAAGCTTTAAGTATGAAAGGGGCATAATTCTGTCAAAAATACAATTTGAGTTATGGGGATTGTAACCACACATGCAGATGATGCTTATAAAGATTTTTTTTAATTTCAAGTCATTATCTTTTAAAGAACCAAAGACATGTCTGTAAACGAAGCTTTCGAAAAAAAATTAACATGAAAATAATTCTAAGTATAACAACTTAGTGACAGTGACCTTGGGTATAATGGGCCCAGCCCCTGAACATACTTTGTTTGTATGCTGAACAATGTTTATGTGAACTTACTTTAAGATATAAGCAATAGTAACAAAGATATGACAGAAAAACAAAGGTTGCCGAAAAACTTTAACCTTAAAAATGACCTAAGTATAAGACCTTGGTGACCTTGACCTTGGGTATAATGGACCCAGCCCCTGCACACACTTTGTTTGCATGCTGAACAATGTTAATGTGAAGTTACAGTAAGATATAAGCAATAGTAACAAAGAAAAACAAAGGTTGCCGAAAAACTTTAACCAAGAAAGCTCACGCCGACGCCGACGCTGACGCCGACGCCGGGGCGAGTAGAATAGCAACCCTATTCTCCGAATAGTGGAGTTAAAAACGGGTGCATAATAGCATATATCTACCACGGACGAACTATATCTGATCTTACAAGAACATGTGCAGTTTAAATGCAGTTGAGGTAAGTCAAAACCATACCTTGGCAGCACAATCTTTCCATAGGATCATAGCTCTCGTGTGCACAACAATGGGTATCTTTTCCCGCAACAAGAGGCTGAATCTGTAATACATGATTGACAAAAATTGTGTACCAGTACTCTTATATACATAGATCAGGGGGTACCTTTCAAAGCAGGAGGAAAGCCATTTTATAAAGGAAATATGGAATTAAAACAATTTTATTACATTATTATGGTTTTAAGATTTTCCATAACATTTCGTCAACCAGATGTGCGTTCGTATTATCCTGTACCCTGTATTTACTGTTTTATTTTAGTTTTTTCATAGTGATTTTTTTTTCAAAAGTACTAGTATTCTCTTTTTAATGACCCTGGTACAAAGATATATCAGAAAACCTCTTTTCTTTAAACTTCTAAAATTAAAAGCAACAGAATGTTTAAGACTTGGCGCATCTTGGTGGGCATGTGATTTTTTGCGTTGGTTTGTGGTACATGAACCGGTATATATTGTATTTGATAACACTGCAAAAAATGATATTCAAGTAAGTATTTTAAAGGAATTCGTTTTATGTACTGATTTTAATATAAGTAGATGTAGACGGTTTACGTAGCACATTTGTTAAATCGGGCTCCATAATGCCATGGATGGCTTTGACAGATGTGCGTTAATAGGTATGTCTTAAGTTAAGCATAAGCAGTAAGTCAGGGATAAGACGATTAACGTCATAATCTCTTCCTTTAATCCAGTCAAAGAACTAATGCCACGTAATATAATATTTTGATACAGCAATACTAACGGACTTTTTTTGCAAAGCTACATCATAAACACCTATGCCTAGTAATTTATATTCATTACTGACATTGGTTAAAAGTCGGAATGTGTATTTTACTTACATTTTATGAGGTATGCTTCTCAGTTATGTTATTTTGATTATGTACAAAACACGTATTTCACTTATTCATTTATATGAGTATTCACCTAATCGCAAAGTACAGGTTTGGGGACAGCTAAATATTAACAAAACAACTTATATGTGAGTGGGAACATAGTCTTTTTGGAATTTCTGTCTGTCTATATAAAGTAGTAGGAAAATATGGTACTGTGCTTCTATCAGCATATCTACGTGAAATGTGCTCTATATTTTTGCATCTGAGTGAAAATTTTGTTTTATGGCGTAGACCAGTTCTCTGTAGAAGACGGTGAATGTTCTATTTCCGCATTGTAAAACTAAGGCCTGGATGTTAAACATGCCTCCTATATATCATCTGATCAAATCTATCTTTAATTTATTTTTCACCAAATAGACAATTTTTCTATAGAATATAACAGGGTTGGCAAAAACCCGAGTTTTACTTGTAAAACCCAGCCCGGCAGGTTTTACTGGGAAACCCGGGTTTTACTGGGCAATACTGGGTAATTTAATTCTGCGAAATAGCATGTATCAACTTGTAGGTACAGAAGAGATATGGTATACAGTAAATTAATATATTGATACAAACTGACGTAACAATAATTTCAATTAAATAATACACAAAGTGGCACATTAACATAGCTTAAGGCTAATTTCTCAATAGTGCAGTTATGCTTTCAATGCATGTATCATTAAATTGTCTGTGGCATTATCCACCTATAAAAGGTGCTAAAAAACCTTGTCCAGTGCACAGTGGAAACATCTCAACTTTTTCCCGTGCTTGTTATTGTAGTTACCAAACCAAGCAAAATTTGGAGTACATTTTTCATTCTTTATGTGGGTTGCAAAGTGGTAACACCTTAACAATGAAACGAAAGGACCCAGTGTGGAACTTTCTTTTTTTTTTTTTTTTTTTTTTTTTTGAGTTTGGAACTTTTTTTAACATCACTGAAGAAGGGACAAAAAAGGTTGCAAAGTGCATGAACTGCAGCAGTGCTGTAGTTAGCTCGAAAGTGGAGAGACTGAGGGCTGATTTAAAAAAAAATGTTATACAAGAAACGCGGCAATGCCACGAAACCAGGTTTTCAACACTTTTCATAAGAATAAAAAAGTATACTGAATCACAGTGCACCACTTTAAAGCACAACCCTAACCATAACCCTAACCCTAACCCTAAACCCTAACCCTATTTTTAGTAACAATGACCTTGACCTTGATCCCAGAAACCCCAAAATCAATCCCAAGCTACAACTTTATATAAGTTTTCTATACACAAAGTTTCATCATGATAGCTCATTCCTAAGTTAAGTTATTGACCGGAAACCCTTTTTCTATTTTAAGTAACAGTGACCTTGACCCCAGAAACCCCAAAATCAACCCCAGCCTTTGTCTTGATATAAGCTACATACGTACCAAGTTTTATTCAAATATCTTTACCGAAACAAAAGTTATTGACCGGAAACCCTTTTTCTATTTTAAGTAACAGTGACCTTGACCTTGACCCCAGAAACCCCAAAATCAATCCCAGCCTTTGTCTTGATATAAGCTACATACATACCAAGTTTTATTCAAATATCTTTACCGAAACAAAAGTTATTGACCGGAAACACCAGTTTGACTCCCCCGCCCGCCCGCCCGACCAACGACATACTCCAATCTAATAACTCGGGTTTTCGTTGAAAACCTGGTTAAAAACACCAGTGATCTACGGTGATAATGAATCAACTTTAGGCGAAAGTTCCACAGAGCCAGTACACTACTCCTGCCAAGAAACGTCCTTTTAAAGAAGCATGCATATTGTATTTGATAACACTGCAAAAAATGATATTCAAGTAAGTATTTTAAAGGAATTTGTTTTATGTACTGATTTTAATATAAGTAGATGTAGACGGTTTACGTAGCACATTTGTTAAATCGGGCTCCATAATGCCATGGATCGCTTTGACAGATGTGCGTTAATAGGTATGTCTTGATGTTTATGTTTTGAAGACTTTCTAAATCATTATCGAGTAAAAATGAGTACTTTATTTTTCTCAAATACAAATTCATGATACCTAAAAATTTTGAAAATTCATCAAAAAGGTTTATTCTTCAGTTGACAATACAGAAATAATGTTAGCTATAGAAAAACTCACATCATGACCGCAACAAATTGATTTCCTCGGATCGTAGGCCTCAAGTCCACAGCATTGAGTGTTGTCACCACCTACCAGTGGGGATGTGTGGTCATTGGCACAACATATCTCTTTTTCAGGATCATAGGACATGGTTCCACAACATCTAGTGCGAGACCCAGCAATTCTAGGGGCCACAGACCACTGGCAGCACATCTGTGTTTTGGGACGGTACGGTTGACTGCCACAGAGGTTTTCTTAAAAGTTAAATCAAACATTTGTCAAAGCGGTTGATCAGATTTTGGTTAACTAATAGATTTGTTTGTAAACAACTGATCATTAACATTTAATTATGATCACTGAGTGCTTAATACATAATAGATTTTCATTGGAGTTATTTAAGAAAGTATATTTTCCTATCCTGACTGCCGAACTAAGATGGAGATATCATAACTATAATTTGTTAACAAACTTAGCCTAAGGAATGATATTAGGACTATTGTGTTAATTCTGTAAAAGATGTATATTGACAATTATATATTTAGCCGATCTTTTTTATAAAAAGCAATAAAAGATATATGTGTAATGGGGATCAAACTCTAATGGGTCTTTTTGTTCCTATAATCTCTAGCCGAATATGCGTGGAAAATGTCTTAAAATGTTGCTTAAATATGACTGATTACAGAGAAACAGTGTCCATTTCAAATCTTTTCAACATTTGCATTCAACTCTCATTTCGATTATCAATCATAAAATATTCATTTGTGTTTCCTATTTGTTATTTAAGTGGGTGTCAGTACTGTGGTTTCAGCATACTCCGTAACTCTGTCGAATTTCTTATCCGACGCTGCCATATCCATGAGGGTTCGAATTTTCAGTTTGACCTTTACAAATGAAGGAAATAGCAAGAGAATCTGATATTAAACTCTTACCTTCAACTGGTACTATAGGTCTTTCTGGAATAGAAAGAAAGTAAAGATACTGAGTATTGTGGATATACAAACATAGTCATTTATTGTACAGATATCATAAGCAACGCAATATATGAAATTTGGTTTATCTTGAAAAAAAAAAACGATCGTAAAAAAATCATCATCATCAGTGCAAATTTTTGAAACACTTATTCCAGTCATGCCAAAGTATTTGTCATCTTGCAAAGAAATCTTCGCCATCTTCATATCTGAAGTTGCCAACAGACTTGCCCGATTTTTGAAGGACGACAAGAACATATTAAGAACAGTACACACCAAAACATATTGTCGTAAAGAGGCTTGATTCCAGCGTCTTCAGTCCATTGAAGTCGCCGATATAAAAAAGATTGTCTTCTGTCGGTTCTGAAGCTATTCCTTCAAGCTCCTCTTCATCTAGATTAAATTTCTTCCCAATGGCAATAGCAATCAGTCTAAAAAATAGAAACGAAGCTATAGACACTTGAGTATTCAACTTAAGGTCGTTTTTATAGTTTTTATAGTAATTGTCCAGTGATGACTTTTTGTACCTTGAAGTGAACTCAGTCTTTATACATGTTTCTGTATCAAAAATGATTTCTGATCTCTTAGCTAAAGTTTCATCATGTGATACGTTAGAAGACACGAGTATACATTATACCTTATACCACGTTGTTTTGCATCTTGTGCTCGGAGCAAGGTGTCATTTTTATCTTTCGATTTACCGTCGCTGATTACAAACATGAGATCCGGGACATTTGGTCTGTCTCCCATGTTGGGCTTAAACATAGCCTCGTCAGCTGTTCTGAAAACACAAAATTTTAGCCACTATAAAATTAATTTATTTTCGTGGGCATTAAATTATGCCGTTTCAATCAAACAGCAATTGCACAGGATCGTGCATTATTTGGTGTATGGTTATTGACCAGGAATGACAATGGGACATTTACGTGCGATTACATTATATAATTTCGGAATCCTTCTGCAATAGCAGAAACTAGTTTTCATGAGAATGCGAGAATACGTTAATTGACGGAAACTGACGTAAATTGACGGAAATTGCCGACTGTCATATTTGGTCCACTACCTTAAACTACACGCCATTGCCTAGCATGTGCGAAGAAGACACCAAGAAATCATAAAATACAAAATGTCTGAAACAGAGAGACAAATAAGGAAGTCTCAGACAAGTCATTGTTATTTTACAAGTGGAGTTATTTCATTTTTACCAAAAACTGTAAATTAAACACTAATTATGCACGTTTAAAGATAAATTCAGCTGACTGTAGCGCTTGCAGCCTTATAAAAAGTATGTCGAATAAAACTGATATTTCTTGCCAGATTAGACACATATATGTCCATATTAAGCAAGAATGTACACTTAAAAAGATAATGAAGTACTCTAGTGAGGGTTCGATATGGCGACACAAGCAGTGAAAAAGGGTGAAGGCAAAGCGACTTTGACCACTCAAATACTGGTGCCTGTTGAAAGACATCCGTCCAATACCTTCTCTGTACAATATGAACTAAATACTGAATTCAGATTTAGAATTAATCGGACATGACTGCAAGTTCAGTAGTATTTAAATTTCTTGCCGAATTCCGCCTCCCGTGTCCGTTGTTCCACCGGTGTAGGGGATGTTGAGGATTGCATTTTTTAGAGAATTTTTGTTTGCATAGTCATTCAGATGAAACTGGATCTTCACACTGGAACTGTAAGTTAAAATGCCGACTTGTACATCATCCGGACCTATCACTGTGTTGCTGTAAATTACAAGGTCAGTAACGAAGTCTAACACGATCTTGAAGTTAGGCGAAGTGATACTTCCGGAAGAGTCGAGGGCGAAAACGATATCAAGTTCAGGCGATTTGCACGCTGAAAAGAAAACGGTATATATCATTTGAACTTTGTTTGAAGCTTTTAGATAACATTATTATGGAGCTGTTTAACTGCATCCATGTATAATCTTGCTTTTTTGCTAGTCTAGCCCATATCCAGTTTTTGCAACACATAAATAATATGTTACCGCGGTGCTTAATTTTATTGAATCACTGGAGACTGGACTATTAAAAACATTATTGATATTCATATTTCTATATTTACTCCCCCACCTTAATGATGTAGCTTTCGTTTACGTTGTGTTATTTTGGGATCTTTTCTAAGATAATAATGTAAGCCTCGTATTACGTGTTTCGACTTGATACCAATCATCCGAAAATCAATTATCCAAGTTTAAAGTTTCTTCTAAAAGATCAGGATCTGTAGAACAAACTCCTATAAGAATATTTTCTAATACTGTGATATTATTACTCGCATATTTGACAGGATTAAAATTTTATAACATAGGTTTATAAAGCCAATGTAGAATTGTATTTTAACCACTTCAAGGTTCTTGTTTCTGTTCTGTTGAAACCGGTCTTGTTACTTTGTGTGGAAAATAATATGCCGTATGTACCACACATTGGTACTGGTTCAACATTTGCATATATACCTTAATACAAAAGACAACTTACGAATATAATTACCCACGTATAACGCCGATATATTAAAATGCTATAGAAAGTAAAAGATAAAGTAAAAGTAAAAGGATTCTCATTATCTCCCTTTGTGAAAAGGATTCCTATTACCTCCCTTTGGGTTTTAATTAGAATAGTGACAAAGTTTCGCCAGTCTAAGTTATACATAAATCTCTCTAATAAAAAAAAAGTATGTTCAATCTTCATTTAGATTTGAATAGACAAAAAAACCAACACAATGATGTGATTATTTAAATTATGCAATTTAAACAAGTTTTGATTTAATAATCATTTGTTTCCCGACATTATTAGTTCTGTATAATACCACAAAAACACACACTACTTACAGCAACAATCCACCTTTTTGAACATGCCTGACCTTGGAACGATTTGCCCCTCACAACAAATCCAGTCATCTGGTTTAAAGCTTTCCTTCCCACAGCAACACGTTTTCTCTCCTCTACGGGGTTGTAATACACCGTCACAACACACTTTGTCGAACGTATGTGTTTTGCATTCTACCGATCTACTTCCGGTTTTGATACTAGCAGTTTTCTTCGATTTATTCTCGTTTTCGGTACTAGAAGTTTTCGTCGGCGACCCTGCAAAAAATGTAAAATGTAAAATGACGACCGAATATTTGAACATCTCTGTCTCCGTTAAAAAGCTGTCATTTGTAATTCCTTCGCATGATATTTGGTGGTACCTTTTTGATATTCATAGCAGTAGATTTATATCTGTTTTAAGGTTTTCAAAAAATCTTTTCAAGTATTGAACACTGTATAAGTATATTAAAACACAATTTTGCATGGAACACTATCTTAGAACTATTGTTTGTCCGTAAGAATATCAATAGAATTAGAGTATCAGCCCATAGTGTACGGGTAGATACTTGTAGATATGGGCGTAATAGAATACAGTGTCAGGTAATACTATGTCAATTATGTAACTTAGAGGACATCGAGGATGAATATCATTTGAGCCGCGCCATGGGAAAACCAACATAGTGGCTTTGCGACCAGCATGGACCAGACTGCGCATCCATGCTGTTCGCTTTGAAAGACTATTATTATTAGAGAAACCATTAGCGAACAGCATGGATCCTGACCAGAATGTGCGGATGCGCAGGCTGGTCTGGATTCATGCTGGTCGCAAAGCCACTATGTTGGTTTTCTCAAGGCGTGGCTCATTTTATTTTAGGATGTTCTAAATACAATGAACTTTGCCTAAAATTCATTATATCAGACAATGTATATAAAAAATGTAGTTGAATTATTGCGGTGTGATGTAAATTAAGGTAAATACATTAGTCTAATAAATTAACAGAGAGACGAGTCGCTTCAGCTGGTATTGAAGATGTTATTCAATAAGAAACCTACACCTGCGGTGGATACCGCCGTGGGGTAGGTGACACTCGTGTGTGTCTCACTGTGCAACACATGGTGTGCTGCCATGAAGATGGTCTGAATACGACCCTCTCCTGGCGGCTTGGCACTTATGGATATATGGCGGGTGCATCGCTCGTTTTACAATTACTCAAATCATTGCCAGTCATGCATTTTGACCAATATTGTAATATATATTTTATACATCCTTAGTGTAATTGACTTTATTTGGCGTTCTTAATGTGTGTATAAGTAATTTGTGAAAAGGTTGCCAGTGTGTTACATGGTAATGTATAACCTGTAAAATATGTACAACGTATGATATCATATCATATCATGCGAGTATGATATTACAAAATCTGTTACTTGGATGATCATCTATTCTCCATACATAAAATATAATCATAATATGTATTTATTCTACTAACAGATTGTGCGAGTTTTCTACGTGACAAAGAAATTATTATATATAAAATTGTATGTATGTAACAAGATACTATATATGTATAAGTTACTTTGAAATAATGTTCTGTTCTCAGTGCTTAATGATAAAGGTGTATTCTCCGTCGATCCAAACCTTACCAGAGTTTCTTTGTACTTGACTGTTTATTTGCAGGACACACATACAACAACATATATAAGCATGTAGTGGTTTCATTAAGTAATAGCATGGTTACATTCTGCTTATTTATTATGATACAGTACACGTATAATCGTTCTTATTGTGTCTTGGGCTTATTTGCATTCTCAAAAGACTCGTTCTGATGAATAAATAATTGCTAAAAAGGAATGTGAAAGAATAAACAGCATTGTTTTCATGAATATTATATATGAGCCGTGCCATGAGAAAACAAACATAGTGGCTTTGCGACCAGCATGGATCCAGACCAGCCTGCGCATCCGCGCAGTCTGGTCAGGATCCATGCTGTTCGCTAACTGTTTCTATAATTGCAATAGGCTTTGAAAGCGAACAGCATGGATCCTGACCAGACTGCGCGGATGCGCAGGCTGGTCTGGATCCATGCTGGTCGCAAACCCACTATGTTGGTTTTCCCATGGCACGGCTCATATGTCGTTTAAAGAATTTTCTTAACTAAAAGAGATGATACATGTGAACTTTGTATTTAAAAGTGAATATATTTGAAGAGCAAGGAATAAAGCGTAATCTTACCTGAATTTCCTCCATCCATAGCACCAGACCCAGCCATATCAAAGGGTTTCACTGAAATATATTCGTAGATATTATTATTTAAGGTGTTAATGATGAATCACATTTTTTTTGATAAAAACATACTTTTCGAAGTGAAGTTAATGTTATATGACGCACACATTCTTAAATGTTGATTCCAAAGTTAACTCTGAAACTTTTTTTTTACGATTATTCACATGCGTTGACGAACATGGTGATTTAGAACAAAAGGAATTAGATAAACCAAGTACATACTCGTCTGACGACGTTTAGTTTCATGGACTGATTCATACAAAATATCAATATTAAATATGTATTATATGTCAAATATAAATATAAATAGTAGCTGTAATAAATGGTATTGATATGTTATCATTCCAGAACACATAAGGAACTATTTCTACCCCTCGAATAGTATAATTCGTAATCTTTAATATCTATGACTTTCAAATATTTCGAGAAAGTGTATTGTATAACATGTATGCATGTATATAACTAAGCAGTTTTTATAATATGAGCCACGCCATGTGAAAACCAACATAGTGGTTTTGCGACCAGCATGGATCCAGACCAGCCTGCGCATCCGCGCAGTCTGATCAGGATCCATGCTGTTCGCTAACGGTTTCTCTAATTGCAATAGACTATGAAAGCGAACAGCATGGATCCTGACCAGACTGCGCGGATGCGCAGGCTGGTCTGGATCCATGCTGGTCGCAAAACCACTATGTTGGTTTTCTCATGGCGCGGTTCATATACATTCTGTTGTATAACAGAACAAAGTGACGACCATGACTGATCATCTGTGCAGCACGGTCATCCAAAAACATGTTTACTGAATTATATTTTAAACCGCCCTGCAGATTCAGGGGTTTTCAAAGTATTCCATAGAACCATACAGGGAGAACAAGTCCTTTACCCCGCCAACCCCTCTCCACCTTAACGGCCATGTTGGATCTGGATCCATGCTGGTCGCAAAGCCACTATGTTGGTTTTCCCATGGCGCGGCTCATATCTATTCTGAAAGTTTCGTTCTGTTGGAAATGAAGCATTAAGCCTGTGGACAATTGTCATAACTTCTTGTCAATTTGTTAAATTGACGATGAACTGTTATGTTCAAGTATACAAATGTATGTAAATAAATGTCTGTTCTGTTCTGTAATGTAGTACCATGCATCCATTTTGTTATATTTAAGGAACATTTTATTGCTATGTAATCACCATCTGGATATAAATTTGATGAAGCTATATCAAGCTGTCGAATACCAAATTGCCGCGAAACCCATGACGTCACGTTAGCACGTGTCAGTTAGCTTACTTTAAAAGTATGTAATTTTCGCTCAAATGAATTAATGTTAAAGGAGGAGTAATTATAAGGCATATTTTGTGGTGGCTATGAAATATCAAATACTGTCGGCTTTTCAAAGCACAACTTTTGACAAGCCAGTGTATCTTATATCCAGACAACAGTTTATTGCTTAAGTAAATTATGATTGTTGATGTTACATGAAACAAAACTAGGTAACAGCGACAATCCTCAGTTTTAAAAAAAATGACTTTTGATATGTTTTAAATCAAAGTTCTTATTTTTTAAAGTAGAATTTTATACTTTATTTAATTTTACTGTTACACTTGTTATTCTAAATGGCATTATTTTATATGACAATGCCACCATCCAGTCTTTAATGTTCTTCCATATTCTATGTTGAGCTGAATAATAGATCTACAGAAAAAGTATCCGACTTGGTAATAATAAAGTATTCAAACAAATTAGTTAAAATGAAATATTAGATGGACGCAGTTTAATTCTGTTGATGTAATGTCCATTTTGAAAAAAAAATGCATTTTATCATTGTCATGTTTAGATAACACAAATTACTAGATGAGAAATGTTTTACTGATTTCGATTAAATAAAAAGAGTATTCCAAAATGATTAAAAATCATAACATACCAGATACCACTGCTAAAATCAAAATGGCCGAAGTCACGCGGAGGTACATTTTGTTCCAGTACCGCTATGACTTTCAGACAACAGCTTCCGACTCCAAGGAAAGGTTTTGGAGTGTTAGTATGTCTGTTTACTGTCATATATGTATGAACCGATATGTTAATCACATTTGTATATGCTAAAAGCAGCTGTTAACGACATTTTATTAAGACATCTTAATCCCCTCTTCCGAACATTTGTCGTATTAACCGCATATCTAAGATAATGTTTTATTTAAGCTTAATTTTCTTAGTGATTCATTCAAACGAAAAAAAGAAGGTCAAAACAAAATGTTGTTGACTGCGGTTTGCTAGCGAACGTGTTCTGTTTTAGATCATTATAATAATCAAAGACAAGAATACTTTTAAAGGTTTTCCTATACAACTCTATGTAAAACTAAGTTTGCCCCAGGGTAGTGCCAATTTCAACCCTAACCCTAACCCTAATCTGACTAAAGTTCATCTCCTGTTACGCTACGCATTTAGAAGATCAAGTACTTAAGTCAGACTGACCCTAACCCTAAACCCTAACCCTAGAGCGGAGTGAATCAGAATATTTCGAATGTGAATATAAAGTTCATATATATTCTAGAATCCGTTGCTGCTTGTTTTTGTTGTTAAAAACAGTAGTCCTCAGTTGTTCACACACTCACACAATACCAAGATTTTAAAAAATGAATATGGGACTATTTTTTACACGTCCAGAATATTTGTGTGATGCGGTCACAAAGAAATAGAAGGAAAACTAAAACGACGCGAGGTTGAAACTTGATAGTTGATTTAGAGCTATAGCCAGGCTAAAAATCGTAGACGCTTTTTAAAAGTAGAAGAAAGATGTTTTAGATATATTTTTCATATAGGGCAATTTGTATCAATTTTTACTCAAAGGTTTACAAAGAAAATTGTATTGAAATTTAGGCATGCTTTTATATATGTGTGACTTGTTTAAAATAAATTCATTTCATGTACAAAACCTTGAAAATGTGTAGAAAAATCTTCACATCAAAATAGAAGGAATTAAAATGTACTTCTAGACAATATTTTCTGCATCAATATTTGTTAATGAGAAAGGTCATTATCAATTCGAAAATAAATTTTGATGCTCATCTGGAAGCATGCAAAATATACTGTGAAGGTCCACTGAATGTTAAAAGATTTATTATTTTATTAGAGTCTCATCCATTTACAGAACATAAAATATATAGAGGATATTACATGAGTGTCTTTTCTTATTGAATTTATTAAACTCGTTGAATAAAATTGACAAAATGCTCGGTGAATTTATTAAACGAGTTGAATAAAATAATAAAATGCGAGGCCCTGACGAGCATTTTATCAATTGTATTCAACGAGTTTAATAAATTCAATGTGGAAAGTCACAAATGTAATATTCTTTTTATCACATGTTATCTTTTCCTGTCGAAACAACACAAATTCTACTTTCTTTTACTATATAAACAAGTCAATTTGACCAACGTCATCTATACTATAAACGACGTCGACGTCCGTCAAAGCTTTATTACACTAGTGTATTATTATTTTTAAGTAATGGCTTTATTACACTCCCGCGACGTGAAACATGTGATAAAACAGCATATAATACAAAATAAAAACATGTAAATGGCCATTCTTAAAATAATTACAAGAGACTTTTAAAGTACATGGTACTAAAAACTATACGTCACCTTTAAACATAATATTACCACGAGTATGTAAAATCAGTAATGTAAAATGGACAGTATGGTGGTTTTTGTTGTCCAACTTTGTGTCAGTTTTCTGATAACATGTATTTTACTAAATAGTAATTTGATCTTTCTGATTTATTTGATCACATGTTTATACTATAAATACATGTTATGAAACACGTCTGGCATCCCCAGACATTGTCAATCGACTGTGCGTTTTGTGTTGAGTTCAGTATTAAACAACTGACATATTTGGTATGACTCAAATTAGCAAAGAAGGAACTTGAAACGGATCATAGGCAAATATAAAATCATAATTTATATTGCATACAAATTTGTTTATATTTGACTGTGTGGTGAGCTTATAGGCAGTGTACATGTATAAGTGGTCGGTGTATAAACTGCCTGCCTGGCCTGTTAATGCATTAGATCCAGATGTAGATAACAATTCCTTTATCCTGGTATCGTTTTATTTGTTTAATATTTTCTTTCTCCCTCACCGCCCCACCACCCACCAGACTACTTACCTTAACTGTGTAACTTTAATATTATATTTCCCTTTATAATGAGAAAACTTTTCCCTATTATTTGACCTAAGATAGAAATATGTTTGTTAATATTGTTGCATGGATTATATACAATTGTTTCGCTCGTATGCTTTAGATTGTGCAACATTTCACTGATATATACAATAATTTAACATTAATACATATAATCAATTTTAAAACGTGATCAGAGTAATTTTAGTATATTGTAAATCAAGAAAGTTAAGGGGTGGGGACACCCTTCTGTTTGCAGCATTGTGAATCAACTACCTCCCCCTTTGCTCTCCTAATAATACAAACAGAAAAATAAATGAAAAGATGAGGGTAAAGTTAGGGTTAGGGCAGCCGGTTCGCAGGTTTCTCAGCTTTCTTGAATATTTTAAATCATATAATGTAATTAAGGTATTTTCAGGAATGTTAGCCTTTTGGTTCAATGTGCTTTTTACATTTTTGTCAGCGTTATGATATTGTCATTTGCTGTTCCAACATTTTGTCATTTCTCTGATCTCATGTAATTTTATATATAAAATTTTTAATTTCTGAGTTATTATTGTGGAATTTGTTATCCAACTTTGACATCATATATTTTTGACATTTCTGATTTATGGTGGTTTTTCTTGTCCAACTTTGTGTCATTTCTCTGATAACATGTATTTTACTAAGTAGTAATTTGATCTTTCTGATTTATTATTTGATCACATGTTTATACTATAAATACATGTTATGAAAATAAACACATCTGGCATCCCCAGACATTGTCAATCAACTGTGCGTTTTGTGTTGAGTTTAGTATTAGATCAACCAATTGACATGTTTGGTATGACACAAATTAACAAATAAGGGACTTGAAACGGATCATAGGCAAATATAAAAAGCATTAAACATTGTTAGTGGTGTATGCGTATTGGTGTGTGATTTGTTGTTTTGAGTAGTGTCTGGTAGTATCAAATATGTGTGAAGGTTAGAGTATGTATGGTAAATGTTAATTGCATGATATATAAAAATGAAAACGCCCGACTAGTACTATATGTACCGAAAAACAATTAATGACAATGCCAATCCTGTATTCACTATAGAGCAAGCGAACGTGTTCTGTTTTAGATCAATATAATAAAAAGTCTTAGAAGCTTTATAAAAGAAGAAGAAAGATGATTTTAGATATATTTTTCATATAGGGTAATTTGTATCAAATTTTACTCAAAGGTTTACATAGAAAATTTTATTGAAATTTGGGCATGCCTTTATATATGTGACTTGTTTAAAATGAATTTATTTCATGTACAAAACCTTGAAAATGTGAAGAAAAATCTTCACATCAAAATAGAAGGAATTAAAATATACTTCTAGATCAATATTTGTTAACGAGAAAGGTCAATAACAATTCGAAAAAAACAAAACAAATTTCTTCTGGAAGCATGCAGAATATACTATGATGTTCCACTTAATGTTAAAAGATTTATTATTTTATTAGAATCTCATCCATTTACCAAACATAAAATATATAACAGCATATAATACAAAATAAAAAACATGTAAATGGCCATTCTTAAAAGATTTACAAGAGACTTTTAAAGTACATGGTACTAAAACTATACATAGAAGGTAAAATCAGTAATGTACATTTTGAAAAGTATAAAAATGTTGCTAGTTGTGTAGGCGTACTGGTGTGTGATTTGTTGTTTGAGTAGTGTCTGGTAGTATCAAATATGTGTGAAGGTTAGAGTATGTATGGTAAATGTTAATTGCATGATATATAAAAATGAAAATGCCCAACTTGTACTATATGTACCGAAAAACAATTAATGACAATGCTTATCCTGCAAAATATTAAAATGATCAGCTAGGGTATATTGCAGCATTCTGAACAGTTGTTTTCCGATTTGAATTGTGTAATTAAATGGGCAATTGATCAAGATTATGATACATCTGTCACATGCTTCCTGTGGATAATAATTAATCTTGATTACCATTATGTAGCGTGTCGACAGCTTAAAATATAAATCTCATCCTATCAAAGTTAGTCATTCGGTCGAATGGTTACAGGTCCAATGCCCTGCAGAATTACATACATGGATGACGTGAAATCCGGACGAAGTTATAAACAATTTTCGTCGAATATACGTGGTACTTGTTTCATATTTCATTAACAATATGTCGCCATTTACTGGAAACCTGTCGAATCGAAAGTACAACTTATCAGGCGGGCTGGAATTTCTTAAGACTTATTTCAGTTAAGAAAACCACGGTCTCCGAGGTATTATCCAATACCTGGAGCTCTTTGTAAATTGTTGGCGAATATGAGGAATGTAAAAAGCACCGTTGTTAAAAAAGAAAAAGAAAGATTTTCTTAGAAATCGAGATGTACACTTTGGCTGCGTTTCCTTGATTATACCTTTATGTTGTCATATGTTATCATTCCTTGGAAGAACTACAACTTTTTTTATCAGAGAGTTAAACAGCTTTCATCCCGATATAAAGTTTACGCATACTATTTCACAAGAGTCGCTCTCGTTTCTGGATATAAATATATTTAAGGGAGAGAATTTATGTGTCGAAACTGACATATATGTGAAAGAAACTAATAACCACCAATATTTGGACTATACCTCATACCATGTAAGAATTGTATTCCGTATAATCTAGCAAAACACTATGTGCGTGAAATTAGCCAGAGCAGCCAGAGTAGCCAGAGTTTAGCCAGAGTTCAGCCAGAGTAGCCAGAGAAGTCAGAACTCTGGTTACTCTGGCTGGCCAGAGTAGCCAGAGTTCAGCCAGAGTAGCCAGAGTTCAGCAAGAGTAGCCAGAGTTCAGCAAGAAAAAAACAGAGTTTCTAGGATGTTGAAATGTTCTGGCTACTCTGGTCAGCCATAGTATCCAGAGTAGCCAGAGTTTCTAGGATTTTAAGTGTAGCCAGAGTAACCTGGTTCACAAAACATTTTCCATCTTAGCTGAGTTTGATTATGAAACTTAATATGTAATTTCTATCTAAATAGCATGTTTAAACTGAATTTCAAGTTAATTACTATTTTCAAGTGGCTATTTAGAGTAGCCAGAGTAGCCAGTACCCTGATAACTCTGGAGATGCCAGAGTAGCCAGAACTTTTGTTACTCTGGCTGGCCAGAGTAGCCAGAGTTCAGCCAGAGTTCAGCCAGAGTAGCCAGAGTTCAGCCATAGTAGCAAGAGTTTCTAGGATTTTGACATGTTCTGACTACTCAGCCAGAGTATCCGGAGTAGAGTAGCCCGAGTCACCAGGATTTCATTTGCTCTGGTTACTTTGGCTGGTCAGAGTAGCCAGAGTTTCTAGGATTTTAACATGTTTTTGTTACTCTGGTCTGCCAGAGTAGCCAGAGTAACCAGGTCCCATGTTCACAAAAGTTTTTCAGTCTTAGCTGAATTTGATTACGAAATTTAATAATTGAGCCGTGCCATGAGAAAACAAACATAGTGGCTTTGCGATCCGCGCAGCTGGTCAGGATCCATGCTGTTCGCTTTTAAAGCGTATTGGACTTGGAGAAACTGTTAGCGAACAGCATGGATCCTGACAAACTTTTGACAATCTCCAATCTGGAAACAAACAGGTCTCATTGTAATGGATCTCTCGAAAGCTTTCGACAAGATCGATCATCAACTCCTCTATAAAATCGTGAAACTTTGTGTCTACAGAATCTCTCTATCCTGGATCCAATCTTTCCTTAGTAACCGTTCCCAATCTGTAGTAGTTGAAGGCTCACACTGTTTACCAGTTCTATCAGGGGGTTCCTCAAGGTTCAGTGTTGGGTCCTTGTCTCTTCCTTTGTTTTATCGATGACCTTCCTGACTGGGTTAAAGGTAGAATACGCTTATTTGCTGATGACACTATCATATACCTCAACATAGACTCGTTAATAGACTCTTACAAAGTTCAAGATGATTTGACAAAATTAGAAGAATGGGAACGTAATTGGTCTATGGAATTCAATCCTGATAAATGCGAAGTAGTAGGAATCTCAAAAAAAGGAGAAAAAATATCATCTTTCCATATAAATTACTTAATCAAGAACTAAAAACTACAGAAAATGCTAAATATCTTGGGATTATTATTAGCGATGTCTTAACTTGGAAACACGTATTAAAATTACATCTTCAAAAGCTAGTAACACTCTCAGATTTATAAAACTATGTACAATGTAATAACAATAATATGAAAGAAACTGCCTAAAAACATACGTTCGCCCATAATTAGAATACTGTAACACCATATTGCATCCATTGCAGAAAAAACTTAGTATATGAGATTATAATCATTATTATATTATTATCATCATCATCATCATCATTATTATTATTATTATTATTATTATTATTATTATGTTGAGCGCCCATTTAATATAAAATATACGTTCAAAGGTGCTTAACAATTAAACGTGACATATCGCAGATATGTAGGAAAATCACAAAAACATGGCATATGCAATATTAAAACTGAAACTGAATGATTTGATTAATGGTTATTTGTACAACATTATTCGGGATGCATGTATTCTTCTATGTTCTAGTGTCTGCCATCTAAGTTTAAGCATTGATGTTACGCTGCTTTGGTATGAGTAGTCAGAACATGTAAAAATACTAATAAAGTCTTGTTACTGTGGCTGAACTCTGCCTACTCTGGCAGCCAGAGTAACCAGAGTTCTGGCTACTCTGGCTAAACTCTGCATACTCTAGCCAGCCAGAGTTACCAGAGTTCTGGCTACTCTGGCTACTATAAATAGCCAATTGAAAATAGTTATTAACTTGAAATTCAGTTTTAAACATGTTATTTAGAAAGAAATAACATATTAAGTTTCAAGATCGAATTCAGCTAAGACTGAAAATGTTTTGCGAACACGGGACCTGGTTATTCTGGCTGACCAGAGTAGCCAGAACATGTTAAGACCCTAGAAAAAAAATATGGCTACTCTGGCCAGCCAGAGTAACCAGAGCTACTTTAATTAACCACTTGAAAATAGTTATTAACTTGAAATTCAGTTTTAAATATGCTATTTAGATAGAAATGACATATTAAGTTTCATAATAAAACTCAGCTAAGACTGGAAATATTTTGCGAACATGGGACCTGGTTACTTTGGCCAAAACATGTTAAAATCCTAGAAACTCTGGCTGAACTCTGGCTACTCTGTTAGAAACAGCCAGAGTAACCAGAGCAAATGATATCCTGGTGACTCGGGCTACTGTGGCTACTTTGGCTGACCAGAGTAGCCAGAACATGTTAAAAATCTAGAAACTCTGCCTACTCTGATTGAATTCTTGCTACTCTGGCCAGCCAGAGTAACCAGAGTTCTGGATACTGGATGAACTCTGGCTTCTCTTGCTGAACTCTGACTACTCTGGCCAGCAAGAATAACCAGAGTTCTGGCTACTCTGACTGAACTCTGGCCAGCCAGAGTAACCAGAGTTATGACTTCTCTGACTGAACTCTGGCTACTCTGGCTGAACTCTGGCTAAACTCTGGCTGAACTCTGGCTACTCTGGCTGAACTCTGGCTACTCTGGCTGCTCTGGCTAATTTCACGCACATCAAAACACTATAGACGTATAATATCACATGATGACAAGTTCAAACATTGGCGAATTCTTCGTAGGCAGAGGTTACCCACATGATGTATTCCAAATTTGCAGTTGGGAACATAAATAGTGTTATTCCTTTTACTATTGTGTATGATCCAGCTCTTCCGTGAATTGATAACACTATTAATAAATACTGGAATATTTTGAACCTGTCCAAAAGCATTACAACTAAATCCGTTTATGAGAATTGTAAATTTGTTGTTGCCTTTATTTACATTATTTGATAAGTTCAGAGTTCAATAAGCAAAGTGATAAAGCTTATTCCACGCAGAGATGTAATGTTAGACGGTGTTCTCATTGTATCAATATCCAAACAGGTCCAGAATTTACCAGCCAAATGACTGGCCAAGCATACAGTTTACATCATAACGTAAACTGTAAAAGTAAATGCGTAATATATTTGATTACTTGCAAAATATGTGACAAACAGTATGTGGGAAAAACTAAGCAACCTGTATCAAAACGCATGAACAGTCACAGATTTGATATTAATAGTTTTACTGACCCTGCTTTTTCCTCAATGGTTGCATCGCATTTCAATATAGAAGAGCATTGCTTAAAGGTCTTCTCCTTTGTTTCAATTCCAAAGTTTTATTTGATATTAATTGACAAATTAACTATTTGTATTGATCATTATAATGCCGAGTATATCGTTGTTTTTCCCCCTGTTTCTGTGGGTTTTTTTTATATAAATAACCATAGGAAATTATGTATAAACACTATCCTACTTTTTACTCGGTATGTTTGTTAAATTCTTACGCCGAAACGTTGGAAGTTAATAATAATCTAAGAACAAACACTACACGTGTTGTTGATTTTTCCTGTTTAAGATGTCGCATTGAAAGAATTCTAAGTACTACAAACAGTGAGAAAGATGTGACAACAATTTTGATATTATGGCATTACATGATTACTGATTTTTACTCATTTTCCAAAATATTTTTCAAAACATGGCCGTTAAGGTGGAGAGGGGTTGGCGGGGTAAAGGACTTGTTCTCCCTGTATGGTTCTATGGAATACTTTGAAAACCCCTGAATCTGCAGGGCGGTTTAAAATATAATTCAGTAAACATGTTTTTGGATGACCGTGCTGCACAGATGATCAGTCATGGTCGTCACTTTGTTCTGTTATACAACAGAATGTATATGAGCAGCGCCATGAGAAAACCAACATAGTGGTTTTGCGACCAGCATGGATCCAGACCAGCCTGCGCATCCGCGCAGTCTGGTCAGGATCCATCCTGTTCGCTAACAGTTTCTCTAATTGCAATAGGCTTTGAAAGCGAACAGCATGGATCCTGACCAGACTACGCGGATGCGCAGGCTGGTCTGGATCCATGCTGGTCGCAAACGCACTATGTTGGTTTTCTCATGGTGCGGCTCAATCATAATTTGGTATATATTTACACCGACCGTTTCTCTTGGTGTTTCTTTTAATATGTACTATGTTGTTGTTTTACATGCTACATATACAATTACTTTAAAGGCACTGACCTCCAGATCGTAAGACGGAAAAAGAGAGAAAAAGTTTAGATATCAGAATGTTTTTGCTATATTTCTTAGGAGGCTTTTGAAACATAGCTATTGACAGACTATATGTTACGAAAATAAATAAGAGCTAATCGTTGTGGCTTAAATTTCCAGCGCCTGTAACGGTGAACCGTAGGTTATCTGCCTTTATTATGAAGTTTGTACATAACGACCGTTATGTACGTATTCCTCCGTGGTGTTTTGGTCAAGAACGCAGGAAATTTTTATTGCCGCTGCAGCCGGGTTCGACTTCCGACACAAGGGCATTTTGTTTTTCTTGATTTGGCATTTTAATACAGTTTAGAAACAAAAATTCATGTTCTAAATTTCATAATATGATCAAACTTCGATTAAAAAGAAAGATCATTTACAGACAAAATCTGGAGACCAGTGCCTTTAAACATGCATTCGTAATTGTTTTACCAGTGTATAAATATTCAAATACATTTTATGGATAGTGCCTGCGATAAACATTGTTGTCGGCCCGCCGGTAATAAGTAATTCTTTTATTTCAGATACAAGGTTTCTGTCTTTAACGTATTTAATTCGATTGAAAACAGTTACAAGAAATTCAACAAGAGCTGTCCGTAAGACAGCCAAGCTCGACTATTCGAAATATTGTCACAGAAGCAGGAAATTATTACCCAAAATGTTAAATATCAAAAGAATTTTAAGTTCGAAAGGGGACATAATTTGACCAAAATGCATATCAGAAATATGGGACTTGATGTTATCGACTAGTTTTATAACCCCGGAGAAACATGTGAAGTTTCAATTCTATATCTGCATTGGTTTTGGAGATAGTAACTTGCATGTAAAACTTTAACCAGAATTTTCTTAGTCCAAAAGGGGGCATAATTTGCTCAAAATACATGTTAGAGTTATGGAACTTGACCCAGTGAGGTTTGTAATTGACCTAGAAAAAGAATAAATAAGTTTCAAAGCTATATGCCTTTTGGTAATAGCTGTATGTTCTTGCACGCAAAACTTTAACCAGGATTTTGTAAGTCCAAAAGGGGGCATAATTTGCCCAAAATACATGTCAGAGTTATGGCACTTGATTCTATCAAATAGTTTTATAACCCCAAAGACAAATGTGAAGTTTCAATTCATTAACTGCATTAGTTTTGGAGATAGTAACTTGCATGTAAAACTTTAACCAGAATTTTCTAAGTCCAAAAGGGGGCATAATTTGCTCAAAATACATGCTAGAGTTATGGAACTTGACCCAGTGAGGTTGGTAATTGATCTAGAAAAAGAATAAATAAGTTTCAAAGCTATATGCCTTTAAATGTTAGCTGTATGTACTTGCATGCAAAAACTTAACCAAGGTGTGACGCCGACGCCGACTCCAGGGTGAGTAGAATAACTAGACTATTCTTTGAATAGTCGAGCTAAAAAGGAAACAAATATGTTCTTTATTTTTAGAAGAACGCAAGTTTTTAGCAACTATTTAAAATTCTCAAATGTACTTAAACAAACATTTTTTTACAGATTTGTCGAATAATGGTTAACCATATTTCGTTTTTTTTTTATTCAATTCTCAAATATTTTATATTCAATAATAACAATTATGATACATGTAATAATAATAATAATGATGGTTATTATTATTATTATTATTATCATTATTATTATAGCAATAACAATGACTTTATTTTAAGAGATGTATCACAATAATGGAAAATCACAAACAAGATGCTGCTTTGAGAATAAAATGGGTCGCACCATGAGAAAACCAACATAGTGCGTTTGCGACCAGAATGGATCCAGACCAGCCTGCGCATCCGCGCAGTCTGGTCAGGATCCATGCTGTTCGCTAATGGTTTCTCTCATGGCAATAGGCTTTGAAAGCGAACAACATGGATCCATGCTGGTCGCAAATGCACTGTGTCGGTTTTCTTATGACGCGGCTCAATAATCCCCCACTTCCAGAGTCATTTGAATCGTCCTGTGGCTTCTCTCCTGCGGATTCTTCCGGTAAAACTTAATCAGATTATGCTTACGGCTTATTGCGGTACTGGCATGATATTTGTGGTAATTCATGTAGTGCCAAACATGACCACTATGACGGTTTACTGTTATAAGAATATTTCTTTAATAAATGTTCTTGATGTCTGTGATTTCCATTACAACCGCCTTCCAAATGACTCTCTGGTCTCCTGGTAGTCAGCACGCTTCGTGTATTGTTCTCACTGAAAAAAATAAGCTGACCAATTAAAGTCATTGAATATAAAGTAATTTTAATATTTTACCTGATAAGAAATGATCTCACTGTGCTGTATCGCACGAATTAAATCATTTCGGTATAATACTTATTCATAAATTTAGATCTTAATATATAAATAACTGCAAATATTGGAACACTATGTGAGATTTTGGTGACAGCTGCCGATAATGGTGTGAACACGTATAGCCCAACACATCTGCATTGATTATAAATACATGCTTGCTATCATCCATGTAATTGTATGTAATATTTACAACAGGATATTATCAAACTTAACAAAACTGTTTCGACACACTACCCTCACTTTCGTTAAACTTTCCTGTAAGTTATCAAAATATAATGTGCAAAGCCTTACTAAAACTTTTCAAGTTCTACCTAAGCAAATGTTTATCCTGCTCCACATCATCTTCATATAGGCTTTGACTGTCTTCTCCATTCTCAGAGTCTTCATCATCATCATCCATGTCTGAGTTTCCAGTGTTATTTTCTTCATCCATCAATGAGATCTTGTTTCTGACTTTAATAAAAGATCTATCACTATCAGTATCTGAGGAAGAATTTTCATCATCATAATCTGTATAGGAATCATCATATTCCTCCTCTTCATCGTCGTCATTATCATCCTCATCATCATAAGAACCATAGCTACCAGTGTTAGTTTGCTGACCATTGTCAGTGCTATCAAAATCGAAATTCTCAGCTTCAGGTCGCTCTATTTCCTCACCCTCATCTTTGCATGAGTCCTGATCGCTTTCCTCGTTCTGATCAGTACTTTCTTTTCTCCGTCGAGTGTCATTATGTTCATAGTTATATCTATCATTAACACTGTATCGATCATATTCTTGACTGTCGTAGTCACTTTGATCATACTTTTTGCAATAACTATCCTTTTCTGTATCATAACTATTATAGTAGTCATCACTATACGTGTCAACTTCATAATCACTAACACTGCCATACAGACTCCTCCTTTCACTGTTATTCTCATCTTGGTAATCACTGACGCTTGTGTTATCAACACATCGCACAAATTTATCATCGTCTTTAACACGTTCATAAGCGCGGCCTCGATAAAACAGCTTGCCACGGACTACTTGCATATGACCACGCTTTGCGTCATGCTTGTTCTTTGGATGACCCTTGACTAGAAGTTTATCAGCAGGGTCGTCTTCACCAGGATTATCAACGAAGCGGCGCTTATATATACTGTCCATAATCACAACTGAAATAAATATAATCACCACTATTTATTACCGAACTGTTGTTGATGTGGCGGTTTCGATGGGCAATATGTCTTCTTAATACTACATGGAACATTTCTTAATTAAAACAGTTTTTAACAGTTGTCATCGCTTTATCATCTGACTTGGACGTGATGCTGTCCTAATATGAATACAAATTAAAAAGGTCTGGCATTTTGGTTATTTCAATGGCGAGCTTTTTAAACAATATATGGTAAAAATCTGACCACCGATGTGGTGTATGCTAACTTACTGCCTCTTTTATATCTAGGTGTATCTTTGACATTCCTTCTTCGTCTGTATATTATAAATATTGTCATGGTGACAGCAATTACAATCATTCCCGAACACAACATCACTATCAACCAAACGTAGTTGGCAGCAATAGATCGTGGATACGCTGCAACAGAAAAAGACGCGGGTTATTATTATTATTATACTCCTTTTATTAAAAAGGCAATTCAAAAATATATCAAAAAGAAGGACACTAGTATTTTGTAAACTGCTAAAGGTTAGCTTTGTCACAGAAATAAGACTGGAGGAGGAAAGAGCTTTTAAAACTTTCTGGTCAAGTATGAAGCTCACCTAATCCAGCCGTTGCAATAACCTTGAGTTCGCTATATTTACGATGAAGTCCGTCAAATACGACAACTCGTATTTCATAGTCTGTTCCAGATTCAAGATCAGTAAGCACCATATAGTTTCTCTGTACCGCATCCAGTGACTTTTGCCAAGCCGATGCACCTATAACAAATAAAGTGTAAGCCTTCGATTAAATAACTGATTGTACCTGAAATGTAAACCTATCAATCAGTTATACTCTAGACAGAGTGAAGACACCATAAAACCAGGCATGTTTCACCTACTTATAACTTGTTTAAGGTATGTGCTATATAAATTTATCTTGTTTACGAAAGACATATCTGATATGTTAGACATTAATTATAAATGGCATATTCTATCTGACTTACAGAAAACGTTAAACAAGTGTTGAAATTGTAAACTACGAGCTAAATAAATAATCATTTGCTCTTTCACATATAATACTGAAACAAATAAAACTGTAGGATCTAGTAGTATTTGTCTGTCCAAATCATTGTAAAAAGTACACACCTTTTTTTCTAAATTCAACATAATGCACTTCTTGCTCACGAACGGTTACTTCATCCTCCCAGCTGACATTTATTGAAGACTTTGTAATATCAGATGTACCAACCACAGGCGGTGCAAGGGCTGTAAGCATAAGAAGAGACAAAGCGAAAGAAATTGCAGTTAAACTTGTAGATCTTTTATACTTGATAAGGGTTTAAACAAACTATGTGCATCTTTCTTCATTCTTATCACCATTTTAGAGTGATCTAACTGTCAGCTTACTGAAACTTTTCATAAATACAATATTATCTTATATTTGTAGACTTTCGGTCAGATCAGGATAATTTTATTTTTTTACTTTTTACTGAACTGGTGAGTCAATGCAAACAACAAACCCTTTTTTTTCTAATCAAGCAGATACTGGATTTTAAACGCACCATAAGTTGAGACTCGGTATCTCGAATTCTAAGGGACGAAAGTTTTACTTCCGAAGAAAAGGCTGATAACCGAATTCGACTTAAAATGATATTTTGTGCACGTTTTTTCGGGACGGGACTTGAAATTGTCTTCGAGATAGCCGTAAATTTGAGATAAGCGAGTTCAGGATATCGAGTTCCAACTGCATAACTAAATTTTTGAACATATTCAGAACAAATGTATAAAAGAAAACTTCGTACATGGTTTTAATGTAGTTGACACTTCTATAAAGGTACCTTCGCCTCTCCCGCGACTAGTTCGAGCAAAAACGTGAACTCTATACTTTTTTGCAGGTAACAATCCACCAAGCAGAGCAAACTCGGCATTCGGATCATCAATTTGCAGAATATTGTCTTGAAACGCTCCAAGGTTTAGGCCATCAACTGAAATCAATGATTACAGTAGCAATTTACAAATAACAACTAATACTGCCACGGTAACGGAACCTTTGTATAATTACAGCTATAGTATAATTTTATAAGCAATTTAATACAATTGAAAATGGAAGGACAACTTCAAACTGGTTTTTAATTTATTTCCAACTAGTTTCGGCTTTTAATGCTTTCATCAGGGGTATAATGTTTACAAGCAATAACGTTGATGACGTCATGTGGAACATGACGTCATAACAACGACGTCAAAACGTATGCAACAGCATGGCGTAATTTAACATTCAAAAACATTATACATATTATACAGAAATGCACAATGTAAAGGATCTATGAAGATACATTATTTCCAGAGAAAATGCAGATAGCAAAAAGGATATTAAAAGTCTGGAAAAAACTTGAACATTTATAATGCTTATTACTGTATTTTATATATCAAAAGTAGTCTATAGAATTGACTGATTATACAGAGAAAAATGTAAGAAATGTAAAACATAAAGATTAAAAATCTTAAATTAATTATTAGTATAAATATTTTGAGTTCATTCCATTTGGATAAACTGTGTCTAACTCATGCATCCAGTAAGTCTCCCTCAGAAGACGTTTCCAATCACCATTTATGTGTTCTATGGGCATGAATGAAAAGTCATCAATTGTGTGAAGGTTGGAATTAAAATGTTCAGAAACATTAGTCAAAGATTCGGGATAATGGTTTATATCAAAACGATGACTATTCATGCGTTTAGAGCACATCTGGTTGGTCTGTCCAACATACTGAAAATTACACCTTTTACATGTGATAACATAAATTACATTTTTGGAACTACATGAAAGACTCTTTCTAATACTGTAGTTTTTTCAAAGTTGCAGAAGATGTAAACAATTTAGATTCATTTATAGTTGAACAATGTGAGCAGCGAGCTCTATTACATTTAGAAATTTGACCATACCTACTAGGTCTTGTAAAAGAAGAATGAACCAGAATATCATTTAAACTAGTAGGTCTCTTGTAAGCAACAATAGGCTTGAATTTAGAAAGGTACTGAACACTCTGCCTATTAGAAAGTTGTAATACATTCCAGTACTTATTCAAAACCTCCCCAATGTTAGGTAGAGATGGATTGTATGTACATACAAAAGGAATTATGTTATTAGAAGTGCCATCTGTTTTACTACTAATTAGTGCATCATCCATAGACATTGACTTTATTTCATCAAAACACTTATCAATTATCGACATGGGATAATTTCTTTTGATAAAAAAAGTTTTTAATTTCTCCAGTTCCTGTACAAAAGAATAATCATCTGAGGTAAGACGTCTGTAACGCTTTGCCTGACTTAGAGGAATACTCCTTTTACAAGACATAGGATGAGAAGAAGAAAATTCTACATACTGGTGGCTATTAGTTTGTTTTTCGTCAACTTTTGTACAAATAATACCGCCATCATTCTTATATATCTCAACATCCAAAAAGGTTACTGTTTCCCTAGAGATGCTACTGGTAAACTTTATGCTCGGATGATAACTATTTAAATTTTCTATGAACGACTGAAGCTTATCAAAACTGTGCTCCCAGATAAAGAAAATATCATCCAAAAATCTAAACCATATGAGAGGTTTATATTGACAAGTTTGTAAAAAATCTGATTCAAGCTTGCCCATAAGCAATTTAAGGCACACGTACGAAAATGCATTTTTTTCTCAACCTGAAGTATATGCATGCAATTGAGGAATTCAGAAATCCTACATAGTTTTTATATCATAAGTACGACGAAATTGATGAAACACGTCTACCTTTTATATATGATAGAAATTTCGTTCAGTACAATGTATACATAGAAACAAAACATTTTTAACAAGGTTTATTATAAGGGTTTGTACACCACCTGTTTGATATCCTATGTCGTACCCTATCAAAATGCCATTACATTCTTCTTCGGACGGCTTCATCCAGGTAAATGTAACAGAATTACTGCTCCTTTTCCCAACTGCTAACCATTGTACAGGTCCGGGAACTGTAAAGTTTATAAATTAAAACATGTTGGCACGAGATTTTGATATGACAGTAAAGTTGGTAGGCAGTTGGTAGTTGGTAGTTGGTCATTCGAATAACCAACTACTTACTAGTTGCCAGTTGGTTATTCAAAATGTATAAGCAAGTCTGATTACCTTTTAAAACATAATGATAAAAAATCATTCTAATCCATGTTTTGTTCTTTAATATTAATCTTCATTTTTTAAAAATCATTCAGAGTCTCAAAAGTACCTTGAGAGCCAGTTGCCAATTCGCGTTTTGTTTCGAAAAGCTTTTTTCGTCACAATGGAAAAAATCATTCTTTTGAATTTTATATTGTTTTTCAAAAAAATTTTGCACTTTCAACAAAAAGATCAGTTTGGAAACACTAAGGGGCCGTTCCCTTTTCGCGTCGAAAAACCCAAACTGCCTACTGGTGGGCGTTGGTTTTTCGACATTTACTGACATCAGTGTTTTGGTAGAACATGATAAAAAAATTATTCAAACCCTTGTTTGGGTTGTTTTATGTTGTATTTATTTTTTTTAAAGCATTCAAGAGTCTTAAAATGTCCAGGGAGAGTCTTCCCCAATTCGCGATTGTTTGCAAAGCGGATTTTTCGATACATATGAATAAAAAAATTTCAATTTTACATATATTTTGTACTTTCTATAATACCGACACTTTAAAACGTATAGGCCGTTTTGGGAAAACCCGGGAGAGCCATTTGCCAATTCGCTGCGAAAAACCAAAACTGCCTAGGTGGCTTGGGGTTTTTCGGCATTTTACAGACAATCATATTTTTGGTCGAAATAAAAAAAATATCATCTATCCTTGTTTTGTTTTTTAAATTTTAAATATTTTTCCTTTCAATGCATTCAACAGTCCAAAAGCCCCAGGAGAGAGTTCCCAAATTTCGCGATATGTTTCAGAAAAGCCGCGCGATTTTCAGACACCTTCTAAAATAATTCATTTTTACATAATTTTGTACTTTATATAAATATCTGGACTTTCAACGTATAGATCAGTTTTGGGAAACACTAGGGAGCCAGTTCCCAATTCGGTGCGAATAACCAATGCCTATGGTGGGCATTTGTTATTAAACATTTTATGACATCATTTTTTTGGGTAGAACTGATAAAAAATTCATTCTAAAAATTTTTTGTTCTTTTTTTTATTTTATTTTTTTAAATGCATTCAACACTCTCAAAATGCCCCAGGAAAACCCAGTTCCCAAATCGCGTATGTTTCGAAAAGCCGATTTTTCAGACACTATGCATAAAAAAATTAATTTTCATATATTTTGTTCTTTGTATCAAAACCCGTACTTTAACGTTAGGTTCTTGGAAAATGGGAAACCCCAGTTGCCAATTCGCGTGCGAAAAACCAAAACTGCCTACGGGTAGGCATTGTTTATTCGGCATTTTACGCAGTCATTGTTTTGATGAACTGAAATAATAATTCTAACTCTTTTTTATTCTTTTAGTTAGATTATTCTTTTAAAGCATTCAACTCTCAAAATGCCCCAGGGAGCCAGTTCCCAATTCGCGTATGCTTCAAAAAGCGGTTTTTCAGCACTATGAATGAAAAAAAATTTCAATTTTAATATTTTTTGTTTTTTCGACAATATCCGACATTCGAACGTATAGGTCAGTCTTAAAAACATCAGGAGAGCCAGTTCCCAATTCGCTTGCGAATAACAATCCCACTGGTAGGCATTTGGGGTTTTTCGGCTTTTACTACAGTATAGATTTGGTCAAAATGATAAGAAAATCAATTAGCCCTTTGTTTCGTTTTTTAAATGTTAATATTTTTTTCTTTCAATGCATTCAACAGTTCAAAATGCCCAGGAACCAGTTGCCAATTCGCGATTTTTCAGAAACCCTTTTTTTAGACACTTGCATAAAATAATTCAATTTTACATATTTTTTGTTCTTTATATCAATACCCGGCCTTTCAACGTATAGATAGTCTTGGAAACCTAGGACAGCCAGTTCCCAAAATCGCGTGCGAATAACCAATCCCTACGGGGGGCATTGGTTATTCAACATTTTACTGTAATCATTGTTTTGGTAGAACACGTAAAAAATTTTTTTAAACCCCTTGTTTGTTGTTTTTTATGTTAGTATTTTTTTTTTAAAGCATTAAACAGTCTCAAATCCCCAGGAGGCCCAGTCCCAATTGCGATATGTTTCAAAAAAACCCGATTTTTCAGACACATAAAAATAAAAAATTCAATTTAATATATTTTGTTCTTTCGTCCCAATACCCACATTTTTCTACGTATAGATCGTCTTGGAAACATCAGGGGGCCCAGTTGCCAATTCCGTGCGAAAACCAACTACCTGGTGGGGCAGTTGGTTATTGACTTTTTACTGTCAGTCTTGTTTTGGTAGAACACGATAAAAAATTCATTCTAACCCTTGTTTTGTTTTTGTTTTATGTTATTTTTATTCTTTTAAATGCATTCAACATTCAAAAACACCAGGGCCCAGTTCCAATTCGCGATATTTTTCAAAAAAAGCCGATTTTTAGACACATTAAAAAAAATATTTAATTTTTACATAAAATTTTGTTTTCGCCCAAATATCCGCATTTTCAACGTATAGGTCAGTTCTTGGAAACCTCAGAGAGCCATTTCCCAATTCCTTGCGAATAACCAACTCCCTATGGTGGCATTTGGGTTTATTCGACATTTTCTGACAGTCATATTTTGATAAAACATGAAAAAAAAAAATTCAACTTTGTTTTTTTCTTTAATTTTAGTATTTTTTTTTTAAATGATTCAAAGTCTCAAAAATGCCCAGGGACCCGTTGCCAATTCACGATCTGTTTCAAAAAGTTTTTTTTCAGACCATATGAAAAAATAATTCAATTTTAATATTTTTGTTCTTTCGTATAAATATCCAACCTTCAACGTTAGGACGTTTGGAAACATCAGGAGAGCAGTTGCCAATTGTTTGCGAAAAAACCAATGCCTAGGTAGGCAGTTGGTTATTCGACATTTTACTGACAGTCTTTTTGGTAAAACATGATAAAAAATTCATTCAAACCCCTTTGTTTTGTTCTTTTTTGTTAGTATTTATTCTTTTAAATGCATTCAATTTTCTCAAAAGCACCAGGAGGCCAGTTCCCAATCGCGTTTTTTCAGAAAACCCGATTTTTCGAACATATGAAAAAATATTCAATTTTTAAATATATTTTTTCTTTCATATAAATATCCGAAAATTTAAACAAAAAGGCTAATTTGGAAACATAGGAGAGCCAGTTCCCAATCGCGTGCGATTAACAACTGCATGGTAGGCGTTGGTTATTCGACATTTTACTGACCTCATTGTTTTGATAAAAACATGATAAAAAATTCATTCTAATCTTGTTTCATTTTTTAATTTTGTTTTTTTCTTTAAATGCATTCAAAGTCTCAAATTGCACCAGGAGACCCATTTGCCAATTGCGATATGCTTCTAAAAAGGGATTTTTCAGCAAATATGAATGAATGAAATAATTAAATTTTTACAAAATTTTTTTTCTTTCGTATCAATATCGCATTCGCTTTTAAAGGTCAGTCTGGAAACCTCAGGGAGCCAGTGGCCAATTCGCGTGCGTAGCCAACCCCTCTGGTGGGAGTTGGTTTTTCGGCATTTAGACATCATAGTTTTTGGAAAAAAATGATAAAAAAATAAATCTGTCTTTTTCGTTCTTTAATTTTAATTTTTATTCCTTTAAATGCTTTCAAAAGTCTCAAAATGCCCGGGAGAGCCAGTTGCCAATTCGCGTATGTTTAAAAAAAGCGTTTTTTTTAGAAAATAAAAATAAAAAATTCAATTTTAATAATTTTTGTTCTTCGTCCAAAATCCGACACTTTCAACGTATAGATCAGTCTTGGAAACACTCAGGAGACCCAGTTCCCAATTCGCGTGCGAAAAACCCAACCCCTGGTAGGCAGTTGGTTATTAACATTTTACTGTCGTCATTTTTTTGGTAGAACACGATACAAAATTCTTTCAAACCCCTTGTTTTGTTTTTTTATGTATTTTTTTTCTTTTAAATGCATTCAACAGTCTCAAATAACCGGAGAGCCAGTTCCCAATTCGCGATATTTTTCAGAAAAGCGTTTTTTGACACTTAAAAATAAATTTTTCAATTTTACATATAATTTGTTCTTTGAACCAATATCCGACATTTTCAACGTTAGGTAGTTTTGGAAACACTCAGAAGAGCCAGTTCCCAATTCGCGTGCGAAAACCAAAACTGCCACTGGTAGGCGTTGGTTATTCGACTTTTTACTGACAGTCATTGTTTTCCTAGAACATGAAAAAAAATTTATTCAACCTTTTTTTATTTTTTAATGTTGTTTTTATTTTTTAAAGCATTCAAAAGTCTCAAAATGCCCCCGGAACCCATTGCCAATTCGCGATTTTTCAAAAAAGTCTTTTTTTAGACACAAATGAATAAAATAATTCAATTTTACATATATTTGTTCTTTCGTATCAATATCAACACTTCCAACGTAAGGACAGTTTTGGGAAAACACTCAGGAGACCCAGTTCCCAAATTTTGCTTGCGAATAACCAACTGCCTACGTGGGCATTTGGGTTTTTCGCATTTTACTGACACATAGTTTGGTAGAACAGATAAAAAATTCATTTAACCCTTTTTTGTTTTTTTATGTTAGTATTATTTTTTAAATGCTTTAAATAGTTCAAATGCACCGGGGAGACCCAGTTCCCAAATTTCGCGTATGTTTCAAAAAAGCAGTTTTTTCGACACATATGAATAAAAAAATTCTTTTTAAAATTTTTTTTTTTTCATATCAATACCCGACACTTTCAACTATAGGCAAATCTTGGAAACACCGGGAGACCCAGTTCCAATTCGGTGCGAATAACCAATGCCTCTGGTGGGCATTTTGGTTATTCGAATTTTTACGCATCATTGTTTTGTAGAACATGATAAAAATTCATTCTAACTCTTGTTTTATTTTTTAATGTTGTATTTATTCTTTTAAAGCATTCAAAGCCCTAAAAATGCACCAGGAGACCCATTTCCAATTTCGCGTTTTTTCGAAAGTCTTTTTTTCAGACAAAATTGAATAAAATATTAAATTTTCCTATATTTTTTCTTTCGATCAATACCCAACACTTCCAATATAGGGTTTGGCACTCGGGGAGAGCCAGTTGCCAATTTCGCTTGCGAAAAAACCAATGCCTACTAGTGGGAGTTGGTTTTTTCGAATTTTATGACGTCATAGTTTGGTTTGAACATGATAAAAAATTCATTCAAACCCCTTTGTTTTGTTTTTTTCTGTTGTATTTATTCTTTAAAGCATTCAAAGTCTCAAAATGCACAGGGACCCAGTTGCCAATTGCGTATGTTTCAGATAAGCAGATTTTTCAGACACATATGTAAAAATAATTCAAATTTAATATTTTTGTTTTTCATTCAATATCCGAACTTTAACGTTAGGCTAATTTGGAAACACTAGGAACCCATTTCCCAATTCGCGGCGAAAAACCAACTGCCTACGGGTAGATTTGGTTATTCGCTTTTACTGACTCATTTTTTGTAAAACATGAAAAATAATTAATTCAAACCCCTTGTTTTTTCTTTTTTGTTATTTTTTATTCTTTTAAATGCTTTAAAAAGGGTCCAAAGACCAGGGGGCCAGTTGCCAATCGCGATATGTTTCAGAAAAGCAGATTTTTCGACACATTGAATAAAATAATTCAATTTTAAATATTTTTGTTCTTTCATATCAATACCCGACACTTTCAAGTATGGGGAAAATTTTGGGGAAACCCTCAGGAGAGCCAGTTCCAATTCGGGCGAAAAACCCAAACGCCTATGGTAGGAGTTGGTTTTTTCGACATTTTATGACACTCTTTGGTTTGTAAAACATGTAAAAAATTCATTCAAACTCTTGTTTTATTTTTTAATGTTAGATTTATTTTTTTAAAATGCATTCAGAAGTCTAAAAAGCACGGGAGACCCATTTGCCAATTCGCGATTTTTTCAGAAAAGTCTTTTTTTGGGGACATATAAATAAAAAAATTAAATTTTTAAATATATTTTGTTTTTTCGATCAAATCCCACTTCCAACGTATTGGAAGTTTTGGGAAAACCCTCAGGGAGCAGTTCCCAATTCGCTTGCGAATAACCAACTGCCTCTAGTGGGCAGTTGGTTATTCGACTTTTACGGACAGTCTTTTTTGGTAGAACTGTAAAAAAATATTCAAACCCTTGTTTTGTTCTTTTATGTTACTATTTATTTTTTTTAAATCATTCAAAGTCTCAAAAGCCCCAGGGAGCCATTGCCAATCGCGATATTTTTCGATAAGAGTTTTTTTCGACAAAGAATAAAAAAAATTTAAAATTTAAATATTTTTTGTTCTTTCATATCAATATCCGACACTTTCAACGTATAGGCTAATTTTGGGAAACCTCAGGAGACCCAGTTGCCAATTCGCGTGCGAAAACCCAACTGCCTATGGTAGGCATTTGGGCTATTCGCATTTTTTTTGACATCATTGTTTTGATGAACATGATAATTTATTCTAACCCTTGTTTTTTTCTTTTTATGTTGATTTTTTTTTTAAAAATGCATTCAACACCCTCAAATGCACCAGGAGACCCGTTCCCAATTCGCGTATTTTCAGAAAAGCGTTTTTAGAAAAACATGAATAAAAAAATTAAAATTGTAATTATTTTGTTCTTTCATATCAATACCGACACTTTAAAACATATAGGCTAACTTGGAAACCCCCGGGAGCCGTTCCCAAATTTCCCCGGTGCGAATAACCAACTGCCTACTGGTGGGCTTTGGTTATTCGACATTTTACTGACATCATTGTTTTGATAGAACATGAAAAAAATTAAATTCTAACTCTTGTTTTTTCTTTTTTTAGTATTTTTTCTTTTAAATGTTATTTATTTTTAAGCATTCGCCAGTCCCCCCCCCATGGGGTTCTGGACAATCTGTGTTTAAAAAAATTTTGGGAAACCCACGCCTTACCCTTGCATGATCGAAGGGGCGACTGATAGCGTTTTAAACCCATTTTTTTGCAGAAATTTCTGTGATTCCGCAGGTATGAAATTTTTGATTCCATCCCTATTTTTTATTTCAAGAAAAGAGATGTGGAACCAAAATTTTGTAGCCCTTTTGGGGCCCCATAAACCCTATACTGTGTTGGGCCCTTTTAAAAACCCAAAGTAAATAAAAAAATAAATAAATCAAAGTCCAAAATGCCCCAGGAGAGTATTTCCCAAATTCGCGATATGTTTCAGAAAACCCGATTTTTCAGAAATTGAATAAAAAAATTTAAATTTTACATATTTTTTGTTCTTTCATTCAATACCCCAACTCTTTACATAGGCTAATCTTGGAAACATCAGGAAGCCAGTTGCCAATTCGCGTGCGAAAAACCCAAACTGCCACTGGTAGGCATTTGGGTTTTTCCATTTACTGACAGTCATTTTTTGATAGAACATGAAAAAAATTTAAATTTTAACTTTTTTTATTCTTTTATGTTAGTTTTTTTTTTTAAAGCATTCAAAAGCTAAAAAATGCACCGGGAAAGAGCCAGTTCCCAAATTTCGCGATATGTTTCAAAAAAACCCCGTTTTTCCCGCACAGTGATAAAAAAAATTCAATTTACATATTTTTGTTATTTTGTTAAATAACGACTCTTTAAACGTATAGGCCGTTTTGGACAGTGTTTGCACTTTACCAAAGGTATGAAAAAAATGATACCGTCAGTTGCAAAGCATTTTTCGGTGAACGCCCTCTTTCTAACTAGTAATCTCGCATGAATGAATGTGAGATTTAACTCTAAAATTTTTGAATTTTTTTTACGATCACCTAAATTTTTTATTGAAAAATATGGAATAGGAGTATAAAATTACTTTTAAAAGAACTTTTAAATGTTTAAAAAAATACTGAAGTACCCATTTTCACGAAATTAAAACGAAAAGGGCTTCTAAAGTTTTTTTTTTTTTTCTTTTTTTTTTTTACAAGCTAAATTAGTATTTTGAATGACTGTGTAACGGTTTGAGGTTGTCTAGGATAAAAAATTAAAGTTAAACGTAGTCGGCAACTATTCCCCAGTTTGAAATTTTTATGTTAAAACATCATAAAAAAAAACAAGTACGTATTTTTGTCCCTAAGTATTGACCTGGCAGTTGAATATTCCCTGTATTTCCCTTAAATTAATGTCCGGTGTGAACCCATATACGATTATAACATTACATATCTTATATTCTTAAAAGTATACTGTCCAGTGCAGGTCTATGCGTACAAAGCGTTAGTGCCCTATCGTGGTTTTGTGTTCGAGTCCTACGTTGACCTATCCCCCCAACACCCCCCCCCTGCTGCAATTTTATGTCAAACACCCTTATTTATCAAAGTTAGATTTATATTTATGGTTTATTTTTTTAAAAGTTACATATTTAATTACCCCTTTTAAAGAAGGGAAAAAAATTGTTTTTTTTAAATATCTTAATAAAAAAAACAAATTTTCTTGACACCAGCGTCCCGAAAAAAAAAAAACAATTAAAATTTATGAAATAGCACAAAAATAAAGTAAAATTTTGCGTAAATCAATGAAAACGCCCCGGAAATTTTTGAGAAGATTTAAATTTTGCCAAAGGCAAACTTATGAACAACGTGGAATAATTTCCGGAAGTATTGACCTAGCTGTCATGTTTTCCGTGTATTTCGAATTAATTTCTGGTCCGAATTAAATAGCGACTAATTATTTCGTAAAAAAAATATCGCTGGGGCAAGTAGCTCGGGACAAAAAGGTTAGCCTCGATCCGGGCTTGTGGGTCCGAGTCCCCATTGTCATCGTTTGTTTTTTTGTTTTTCAAAATTTTATCCCAAATTTTCAGGCAGGAAAATTGATACATCTATCTCATCAAATTTTATGGGTTTTTTTATTGAAAGAAATACACTTGTATTCAAGATATTTGTTAGATATTTTGATTTTTTTGTATGGATTTAAAGCGGGGGGGAAAAAGGGAAAAATGCCGGAGCACTCGCTGGGCGTTGCACAAAAATGAGTCAGGGGCCCTTTTCTAAACATACAAAAAACTCGAACAATAGCGACAAAGTAAAACGGAAATCAATGCATTATCCTGAAAATTTTTTATATAAATTCTAACGGGGTTTTTATTTATTCATAAAAAGACGCAATTTGGGTTTTGCTTGTATTTTTAAAAACTAAATTCGGTTGAAGTGTTTTAAATTCATGATTTATATATATTTTCATACTAAAAAGCCGCCCAGAGAAAACCCCGAGAGCCGCGCCATGGAAAAACCAACATAGTGCGTTCGCTAACGGGTTTTTTTTAATTGAATAGACTTTGAAAGTGAAAAGCTTGGATGCGCAGTCTTGTCTGGATCCTGTGGTCGAAACACACTTGTTGGTTTTTCATGGGACGGCTCATATAACCTGTTTTTTTTTTTTCCATTCCTTTAAAATTTCAAAAACCCCTGTCCTTTTAATTACCCAAAATTGACCCCTGCCCTAATTATAGTCCGTGTGGTGTTATGTCCATTTTTTTGACTTGGGAGTAATTTAATGACATCATGTCTTAGAATCTAGGGCCTGATATATGATGTGGTAAATGCACTTCCGAATTTTTACCTATTTTTTCAAAGACATAAATCTTTTTTTAAAGAAAATCCCCCTCCATATTTTTTTTTTTTTTTTCAAGTATCCGCTTTTTAAAGAAGATTACTTAATGAAGGGATTTGAAGAAGTGATAAACAAATATGTATATATTAAGGGTGAAACCCTTAAAATAAAAAAAAATGTTTGCCTTTTAAAAAATGCCAAAAACACATATTAAGAAGTGTGACTTTATATAATAAAATAATCCCCTAATTTTAAAATGTATGCTTTTAATATAATGCACAAAAAGCAAAACAAAAGCATTTCCCCAAAATAAGAACTGTCCGCACTATATTTTATAAATATTTCATTCCCGAGAGGGTGGTATGAAAAATGTTCCCGCGAGTTTATGAATACGACCCAGGCCCAACCGAGGGCTAATTCTATTTTTGGGGGGGAACAGTTTCATATCACCCTCTCCCCGGAAGCATTATTTTTTTATTATATCGAAAGGATATAAAGGGCAAAAAAATTTAATGGAAAATCAACATAAAATTTTTGGGCCCAAATGATTTAATTTAAAATTAAAAATTATTTTTTAACCAAATGAAGACAGAATTTAGGGAAACTTTTCTTGAGCATGAGAAATTTTGGGACATTGCTATTTAAAGACTTCTCGAAAAATTGCCCAGACGTTTTCATATCCTTGACCCCTACATTTTATGCCATTTTTCAACATTGCGTCATGCGAAAACGACAGCAGTAACATTCGAAAAAAAGGCGTAACTTTTTATTTTTAAAGGGGGAAAAAACTAAGGGACCCTTTATTTTTTTGAGTTAGATCATTTCCTTTGATGGTAGAGCTAATGGGTTTTAATTCAATATTTTATAAAAAATTGTTTTCGAAATTTTTTTGGGAGTAAACAAATCATTAAAAAAGAAGATCGGGCCCGGGTTCACACATGCAGGGGCATCAGAAAAAAAGGTAATTTGCGGTTTTCAGTCTTTTAAAAAATCGAAAGTTCATTATCTCAGCGGGGGAATATGAAAAAAATAAATCACTGCGCCCGAAAAATAAAATAGGTTGTTGGATGTGTATGAAAGAGTTAGATATGATATTAAAAAAAAGTTAAACGTTAAAACATGTAGCATGTTTAGTGTGAAAAAAATCGAAATTGCAACTGTTTTTCTGGTCCCCTTTCGACGAATGCATGATTTAAACGGTTAAATGTTTTTTAAAAATTTAGAACAAACCAACGTTTAATTGAATGATTTTTTTTTCTTTCAAAAGAAAAAACGATATTTGAAAAAAGTGAATAGGCAGTTGTTATCCAAAGGCGACTTTTTTATGAGAAAACCGGGAAAACGAAGAGAAAAGTCTTTTGGTTGGATTATTTTAGAGTCTTCGCCGGCCCGTGCCAAATTTGGTTGAACAGTTTTTTTTTCGGATTTTTCAGGAAAAACAGTTTTTTGTTTATTTTTTCCTTTTTTTTTTCTTTTTTTTGTTTTCAAATTTTTTCCCAAATTTTGGAAGGGAAATTTTTCGCGGGTTGGCAAATGATTTTATCGGGCCCTTTTCTGAAAATCTTTTAAATTACAATGCCTTTTTTAAAATGTTTTTAAATGAACTTAGCATTTTAACCCCCGCAGAGTTCGGCCCCGATGAACTCTGCACAATGTTTACATTCCGATGCGTGTTCCCCCATTAGCACAAACCCATTTTTTGACCTAAGATTCCTGCCGCTGTTTTTGACTTGAAACTCTTTAAAAATCGTCTCATGAACGGGGGGGTTTTTAACTTTATCTGCGCTTTTTTTTCCCAGGTTTTTTTTTGGTGACTTGCGCCCTGTGAAATATCACTGGTAGGCAGTGGGTTTTTTTACATTGTAAAAAACATTTTCGGCGAAAGTCATAGAAGTATTCAATATTAAAAGAAAAAATCCAATTTAAAAAATTATGGTTACTTAAAATAATATCTGACCATTCATTGGGGAAAAATTCAGAAGAGCCTGTGGCGGCAAAAAAAAATCAAAAAAAAAAAAAACAAACAAAAAAAAAAAGCCTACTTGAGTCACAACAAATCTCAGCATTGAGTTTTGCATAATTGAATGTACACTAGTAAACTTGTTAAACCTAACCATAACCTTTAGTCTTTATGAAAACAATAGAACACACAAAAGGTGCGTATATTAAATATAGCCCATTTAATGTTGACCTGTACATGTAGCAGTAAATTTTGATGCCATTTACAGAAATTCATTTTTTTTTTAGTCGAAAAATTTAAAAAAAAAGTATTAATCGTCAAAAAACATTTCCTGTCTTTTAAGCCCCGGAGAGCAAGTTCTCGTTTCATAAACAATTTTTTTCGGAAAAAAAAGGCGTAAAAAAGCCCAATAACCCAACCGCACTGGCTCTTGGGTGTTTCAAAACGCTACCCTTGGGAAATGTGGTATTGATATCAAAGAACGAAATTATTAAAATTGAATTATTTTATGCTATGTTTTTGAAAAATCGGGTTTCAGAAAACGCGAATTGCAACTGACTCCTGGTGATTTTGAGATGTTGAATACATTTAAAGGAAAAATTTTAAACAAGGCTGATTGATTTTTTTTAATTTTTTGACCCAAAAAAATTGACTGTCTGAAAAATCCCAAAAACCAAATGCCTACCCGTAGGCATTGGTTTTCGCCGCGAAATTGGGGAATGGTTTTGGTGTTTCCAAGCTGCCCTTTTGTTGAAAACGGAATTTACGAAGAACAAAAAATATGTAAAAAAAAATTTAATTATTTTATTATTGGTCTGAAAATCGGCTTTTTTTGAAGCATATCGCGATTTGGCAATGGGTCCCTGGTGCATTTTTAGACTGTTGAATGTATTTAAAAGAAAAAATACTAACATAAAACAAAAAAAAAACAAGGGGTTTGAAGAATTTTTTTCATTTCTACCAAAAAAATGACTGTAGTAAAATGTCGAATAACCCAACTGCCCACCCGTAGGAGTTGGGTTTTTCGCAGCGAATTTGGGAACGGCTCTCCTGGTGTTTCCAGATTAGCCCATACTTGAAAAATGTCGGTATTTATACGAAAGAACGAAAATATATGTAAAATTGATTTTTTATGCATATGTGTCTGAAAAAACGGGTTTTTTGAAACTATTTGCGAATTTGGGAATGGTCTCCTGGTGCTTTTGGGAATGGAAGATTTAAAGGAATAAAAATTTAAAAATTAGCAAACGAAACAAGGGCTAAATTGATTTTCTTTTCATTTTTGACCAAATCTATGACTGCAGAAATGCCGAATAACCAACTGCCACCAGTAGGAGTTGGTTATTGGCACGCGAAATTGGGAACGGCTCTCCCAGTGTTTCAAAACTGTTCGTTTGAAGTGTCGGATATTGATCGAAAGAACAAAATTTAAAGAAAATTGAATTATTCATCTTTTTTGTTGAAAAATCCGCTTTCGAAAAAATATCGCGTTTGGGAAATGGCCTCTGGTGCATTTTTGGGCTGTTGAATGCTTTAAAAAAATAAATACTACATAAAAAAATAAAAAAAAGGTTAGAAGGATTTTTTTCATGTTCATCAAAAAAAATGCTGTCCCGTAAAATGCCGAATAAAACCAAAGCCTCCAGTAGGCATTTGGGTTTTTCGCACGAAAATTTGGGAACGGGTCTCCTGAGTTTTTCCAAGACGACCTAACGTTGAAAGTGTGGGTATTGATAGAAAAAAACAAAATATAGTAAAAATTGAATTTTTTTTAAGTGTCTGAAAAACCCCTTTTCTGAAACATACGCGAATTGGGAACTGGCTCTTTCCCGGTGCATTTTTAGAGTGTTGAATGCATTTAAAGAATAAAAAGTAAAATAAAAAAAAAAAAACAAGGTTAGAATGAATTTTTTTTAAAGTTCTACCAAAAAAAAGGGTGTCAGTAAAAAAGTGAAAACCCAAATGCCTAAAGTGGCAGTTGGGGTTTTGCACGCGAAATTTGGGGAAATGGGTCTCCTGGGGTTTCCCAAAAGCCATACGTTTAAAGTGTCGGGTATTGATAGAAAGAACAAATATATGTAAAATTAAAAATAAAGGCATATGGTCTGAGAAACGGCTTTTCTGAAAAAAACGCGAATTTGGGAACGGCCCCTTGTGCATATTGAGATGTTGAAAGCATTAATGAATAAATATTAACATTAAAGAAAGGGGAAAAAAGGACTAGATTGATTTTTTATCATTTTTTACCAAAAGTATGACTGTCTGTAAAATTCCGAAAACCCAATGCCTCCAGTAGGGATTGGTTTATTCGCACGCGAATTGGCAACTGGGGTTCCCCGAGTGTTTCCAAGATGACCATCTTTGAAAGTTGGGCTATTTTGGACGAAAGCAAATAAATTTTAAAAAGAATTTTTTTTATTCAAAGGTCTGAAAAATCCGCTTTTTGGAAAAATATCGCGAATTGGGAGCTGGCTCTCCTTGTGATTTTGAGCTGTTGAAGCATTTAAATGAATAAATATAACAAAAACAAAACAAAAACGGGTAGAAAGAATTTTATATCATGTTTACCCAAAAAAATGACTGACGTAAAAAAGTTTAATAACGAAATGCCTCCGTAGGGTTGGTTTTTCGCACGCGAATTGGCAAATGGGTCTCTGAGTGTTTTTCCCGAAAGATCTATTCGTTGAAAATGTCGGATATTGATATGAAAGTAAAAAAATATGTAAAAATTTAATTATTTTATGTTGGCTGAAAAACGGCTTTCTGAAAATATCGGAATTTGGCAACTGGCTCTCCTGGTGCACTTTGAGACTGTTGAATGCATTGAAAGGAATAAATATTAACATTAAAGAACAAAACAAGGACTAGATTGATATTTTTCTCATTTTCGACCAAAACTATGACTGTCTGTAAAATGCCGAATAACCAACTGCCTAGCAGTAGGCTGTTGGTTATTCGCACGCGAATTGGCAACTGGCTCTCCTGAGTGTTTCCAAGACTGTCCTATACGTTGGAAGTGTTGGATATTGATGCGAAAGAACAAAATATATGTAAAATTGAATTGTTTTATTCATATGTGTCTGAAAAAAAAGGCTTTTCTGAAACATATCGCGAATTGGCAACTGGCTCTCCTGGTGCATTTTGAGACTGTTGAATGCATTTAAAAGAATAAATACTAACATAAAACAACAACAAAACAAGGGTTAGAATGAAGTTTTTATCATGTTCTACCAAAATAATGACTGTCAGTAAAATGTCGAATAACCAACTGCCTACCAGTAGGCAGTTGGTTATTCGCACTCGAATTGGCAACTGGCTCTCCTTAGTGTTTCCAAGACTGAACTTTATGTTGAAAGTGTGAGATATTTATATGAAAAACAATATAAAATATCATATTGAATGATTTTATCCATTTGTGACTGAAAAAAGCTTTTCTGAAACATATCGCGAATTGGCAACTGGCTCTCAAGGTACTTTTAGAGACTTCTGAATGCATTTTAAGAAATGAAGATTAATATTAAAGAACAAAACATGGATTAGAATGATTTTTTATCATTATGTTTTAAAAGGTAATCAGACTTGCTTATACATTTTGAATAACCAACTGGCAACTAGTAAGTAGTTGGTTATTCGAATGTTCAACTACCAACTACCAACTGCCTACCAGATTTACTGTCATGATTTTGATAACTGAGTAATTATCACCGATGGATTTCTGTTGATACACCATTAATCATTGTACAGTTATTGTATCAAATGACCCAATGGGGGCTCATATATTTTTTGTCGTTCCGATGCGTACATATCATACAATTTGGGTTACGCCCTTTTTCTTATTCCTTCGCTTCTGAACTCCAAATAACAATTTTGATCAACGACAAAATGGCCGTTTGCGAATAGTATTTCGTAAACATGACCCAAACCGACTTTAATATGTAACAACATTGCGTCAAAGTTTGAAGAAACTTTAAGCGGCTGCAATACGGAACAAGACTTTTGTTGTCATAGTTAAAAAGATTTATAAGATTTCTTTGTGTTTTAAGTTTGCGAAGAGGAATTTCGTTCGAATCTCCATAAACACACCCAGTGTTTACAAAAATCGCAACTTAATATCCATGTACAACAAAAAAGTAAAAAAGCAATTAATAATAAAACTTTCTCCGAAAATATTTGATCATGCACACATCCAGATAAAACCTCACGGCTCTGTACTTCTTTAGCCAAACTAACTTTACAATCTTTCTATTTTTAAAAAATCTCAATACTAAATATTCAAATATACCTCCTTCCAGCGTTTTGAAAGAAACTGGCTCACTCGGAGGACCTGCATAATAGTTATTGATGACTCGAATTTGAACCTGCATACTGCTGTAGGGAGACAGCTTGTATAGCACATTCTCTGATAGAATCTTCTGGTCTTTCGGGGAGTTATTTGCCAACATGATGTCCGCTATTAGAACTTCAGTTTCGTAGAACGAACTCAGTTTCTTGTCTGTTTGCCAGTATTGAACCTAGAAGAAAAGTATTATGAAGTAACTCCTTAAAATGATAAAGATGTTCTTGCTAAACTGAAACAAACGCATTAATTTCAGAATGTTCCTTTCGTTTGATCAGAAATATTTTAAAATTTTGCAACAACAGTCCTATCGTAACCTATCTCGTACACACTCTTATGTCTTTTTTGTTATAAATGGTCAACAGAACTGATGGTAAAAAGCTTATTAGTGATGTTTCAAGCGTAACAATTTTAAACTAAGTTACCTATTAAGATTTAATGATTATATGTATTTTACTGTACATGTATGTATTGTGTGCGGCATTATATCACAATTGCAACATTTACATCTAACAACAAGACCCAAGTTCTTGACATTCTATAAAGTTAAGTATAACACCTGTTTACCTTGAAGCCTTTCATGTCACCCCGGATGTCTCTTCTTTTTCCATCTTCCTCTAACCATTTAGAATCCCAGCTCCAAGTAATGTTTGCATACGTGTCACCTGCATATACCACTGCAACATCATATGGGTGAACTTTCGGTACTGAAAGTAAATTAAATATTTTTTCAAGATACCACATTAGCTTGTTCGACTAATATAACACAAGAATGAACTCATTGATAAAGGACTGCGGAGACGACGGTCCAGTTCTGTGGCCGACAAGAATGTTCTCGATGTCCAGTTACTTCTTCTAGATTTTCCTACGACTTTACTGAAATTTTTACCTTTCATAAAGCGTTTTAAATTTATTGTATCTAATTACATAATTTACAAGAGGGCACTGAATGTCTAGTATCGCTCACCTAACCTAGGTCTTACTCCTGATAACGTAGTATATCATCTGGCCTAGTTTTCCTTAAAATAATACTTTTTATGAAAATAAAATAATTACCAGTTTGTTTTACTTACTGTCTTCAAACGAATACAATATTTGGTCTACGGTATCTTCTTTTGCAACACCAACACTGTTTCTAGCATGTAACCTCACAAAATACGGCGTGTATGTGGTGTTGTTGATTTGTATCTCGATTTTACAATCTTTCCAGTTGCTTATACTATAAGTGTCATACTTTGAACTGCCTTTTCCCCTAATGGTCAACTGATATTTGAAACCAGGGCCATTGTGCTCTATTTCATTCACCGGCTGAAACAGACCAAGAAATAAAGATTATTTCTGGTATTTCATTGTAATTATTATATTTGATGTACAAATTACACTATTTGCAAATTGATTTGATCCTGTTTGCATATTCTAATTATTATAGCCGGACCCTGAATTCGTAACATAAAAGTCTGACTACTCTACGGTCACTATATCCCAGCAAGGTTGCTCAAATAATGCTGGTAGATATGAAATGACACACAACGTTGACACTGGTAACAATATTCAGTGGATAGACTTATAACTGACTTCCCGTACAAACCATTCAGGGCGAAAATACTTTTATTAACTTACTGTCCATTGTAATTTTAGAGTGTTTCTTTTGTCACCAATTGAACGTAAATTTCGTGGATTCCTGTTCGGACGATCTGGGTTTGTGCGACAAACTCTCTGTGTATGTTGACTAGGTTGGCCTGTACCAATTTTGTTAGTTGCAATCACTCGAAATGTATAATTTGCCCATGGCTGAAGGTCTATTCTGGCAATGCTCTGGGTGTAATCTACTGATTTAGCAGAAACCCACTGGTCAGGATAGAAAGACGTATTATACTGGATAATAAAGTATTGCACTGGTGCATTGTTCTCTATGCCCTTGATCCATTTCACTGTAGCTGAATCGTCACGGCATCTTTCTATCTCAACAGACGAAGGAGGGTCAGGCCGACCTGTGACGAAAGACAAAACTGAATGACAGTACAGCTCAATGTCTTACAGTACACTTTATTTTACATTTCCTATCTTAAATAAAGAAATGTCATACTGAAATCAGTTTCAGAGGTTATTCGCAAGCGGTAATAATTAACAATATTTCATCTGGCAGGAAGAAAACTACTGTTATGCATTCAAAGAGGAACATGCCTATTATTGAACCCCGAAAGTAACACAAGCCACAGTGGGAAATCAAATACATTTATAAAATCTTCGTCTTGGAATGTTTCCCTCTCTATCATTCGCATAAAATAAGTACACAAAATGCATCCAAAATATCTAAGTTTAATTATAAAAATACCTTTGACAGTCAAGATAGTATAAGCTCTATCTTCATCCAGACCATTTGTTACAACACACGTATAAACTCCGGAGTCTCTTATAACAGTTCCTGAGATCGTTAAAGAATTGTCATGGAAGTTTTGTGACACTCTTTGTTTATTATCAAACAATCTTTTGTCGTCTTTTTCCCAGTATATTTGCATGTTGTTTGCCTCGTCAAAGTCCGTGGATCCAGCACATGTAAATTTAGCGTCAAAGCCAGCGATCACCTCTAAATCCATAGGGTACTGTGTTATTCTTGTCTTACCTGAAATATGTAATTGTGTTATCAATATACATGTAATGCCGCTGATGACTGATCAAATTAAAGAAACAAAGCCTCAAGCTCCTTTAGAACTTGTTTTGACAGTTTTGTTTAATGAACAGAGAGTGACTCAAAAATTAAAGTTTAAAGACCAGAGGGTGACTCAAAAATTAAAAAAAAAGTAAAAATATCCAACAGGAATTGCAACGTTTCAAGAAAACAGCTTCCTCAAACTGAAGTCCACAGCAATGTGCACAAGTCTCTACTAACGATCATGTACAGTAAGCATGATAAAATGTTAAAGAAAGTTCTGCTGGAATTTTCTACCGTATGTTTATTTCTCTAAAACAGGCTGGTTTATGCACAGGTTGGTATCCAAATCCGTTATCTTTTGATCCAGTGCATACTCTAGCAAATTCGGTAAACGTTTTATGTTACAGATTTATACAAATCTAAAAGAACTTCAACATGCAGTAAATACTCATCACCATTTTGCTCAAACAAGAATAACGTTAGCTCGTCCACATATTTGAAGAATAAATCAGAAAAATAAAGAGCCTCACTCCTTATCTGCGTCTTGCAGGCAGAAGAAGTCGCGTTCCCATAGATATTGTATGCTTGACAACGATAATCTCCAGCGTCGGCCATCACCACTTTCTGCAAAAATTATGTAAGCATTATCATATGATTTTAAAATTTGTAGATATATGCTCTAAAATCTGTCGAAGATACCATTTATTAACCATAATATTGAAACCTTCAAAACTTTATACCGGCAATAAGGTTTTGAGTCTAAATGGTTTTGTATGGTGTTTCGTTAGGACCATCGTTACTTCGACCCTTCAAACTGTAGACCGGTAACGGAGGTGATTATACGACAAGACGGGAAAATGCGATGAAATAATGCAATATCACGGTGCGAAAACACAATGCAAATGTGCGACATAGATATTGATTTCGCGATTTCGCATCGTATTATCTCCTATAACAATCTCACAGGCGAAGGGGAGATAACAGACACACAACGTAGTTTTTTCAGGTAGACATAGAAACGCATGTCAAATACAATTTATACCGTTCAATTTTCAACTTACACTGTTCACTTTGTCAGTGTTTTATCTATTCAGAAGCATCATATTAATTGCAAAATAGTTTTAAAAAACAAAATCAAACGCATATACTTACACGAATAAGAAAATAATGTATACTATGTATTTGTTCATGTGAATTTGTGTCAGCATATCATTTATGTCAAATATCAAGACCTACCGCAATATGCAAATTTCCATTTGACAAGATTTGAAAACGTCCACCAGTTATCCGACTCGTGCCTCGATACCACGTGACAATAGGGTCTGGTTTACCAGTTACTAAGCACTCCAGTATCACTGACTGACCTTCTGTGACCTTCTTCTGTGCTGGAGGTAGCTTGACAATGATTGGTTTCTCCGCTGAATATAATTTGAAAACATATTGCAACTTGGTCATTAAAGGAGGCAATAGGAGTACGATGTTCCATTTGAATTTTAGTAGAGAGCTATATATTCGTGTACTTATCTACTGTCATCCTAACTAACAACACTGAGATATAAAGGTACGATTTACTGTCATTACGCATTTTTGAATCTAAGATTTCAAACATCGCAGCCGCCCGTACAGAACTCAACAATGACAAAGGGGTACATATACATCTAAGCACATGTACATCGACTGAGCACATGTATATAAAACACAAATGAATACAAAGACCCAGAAGTAGCAAGCGGGTATGTTGAAGGAATACAGCAGGACACGGCCTCGGAACAGCCATTGACAAACACAAATACTTTGCGAAATACATATAGAAGTCATATCATATAAGTTTAAGTGATAATCAATAATCAATATTTTACCTACCTAAGACGTTGAGATAGACATCAGAGAAGACATAACCATGTTTGTTGCTGGAGTTACATTGGATATTCATGTGATCATCACGTGTGAGGTTGATTAAAGTGATATTGTTTTGGTTAGGTTTGAAAAATCTCAGATTATTGTAGATCCGAGGATCCCGTACTCCTATTTTACCTTGACCTGCAATTTAATAGAAACACCTAAAAGACATTTCACTAAATGTTTACATATGATATTTAGAAAATATCCTTTCATCCCAGTAAGCATATCCATATCGGTTAGATATTGGTAAGTGGTCGGGATATCGGCAGATAGGTTCTCCAACGGCCGATGTCTGCCCGATATGAAAAATATGAACGATATCAATCTTTTTTGTAATGACTACTATTATGTGTATAAGATAGGAATGTTTAAGAATGTCTTCAGTTAATACCATGTATGTATGTTTTAAACACACCAAAAACAACAAAGTCCAATATTGGCAAGATGTCGTCAGATATGCAGTGAATAAAAATGTATCACCATAACCTAACTTCAATATTATGATATCGTGAAGAACTATATTTTACACCTGAATGAATTTATAATTCTGCAATTAATCAACTTTTCACTTCTTTTTGCATACTTTTACGCATGAAAAAATCGTAACTATTTAGGAATTTGTCAAATATTTTAAGAAATACTAGTACATGTATCAAGAATAAAAGATATTTATTACAAAAGTGATGATAATTTTTTTTATAAAAGGTCTTGCGTCGTAAAATGGAGCAAGACAAGATACCGGTCCAACTTAAAAGAGATGGGCAAAACGATACAGATCAGATACCAAAAAAAAGATAGATATGAATTGTATATTATTAGTTTCTTTAAAATTGAATGCAATGTTTAAAAGGACATTTATTAGGAAGCAATTTAATATGTATAAAACATTAACTTGCCATCCTCTAAAGGTACACCATTTATAAACCAGGTATAATCTGGTTTCGGTATGCCTCCTGCACGACAGATAAACGTTGCCGTCTCACTGACACCCGCTTCCACGTCAACTGGCTCTTCCGTCCAATATGGTGCAGCTGGAGAAATACATTGTGTAGTTATTTATTCAGAATGTTTTCAGTTATTCAGGAGACATACTGCATTGCTTTTGTTTTACTACAATTATCAATTCACGAACTATTTTCAGTGCAGAACTTTCGTGTTACTACATGTACATTTAGTTATTACAGAAAAATACTATATAGCTTTTAAGTTACTATACTTATTCATTCAGGAAACATAGTATTTTGTTTTACTATATTGATTTTATTTTACTACATTTTATTTAAAATACTGAACAGCGATTTATTTAAGCTGGAAACATATAACATAATTTTTGCTATACTTTCCTTACTTATTCAGGAATTGTACCGCATGATTTCAGATATGCTGATCTTACTGCTTCGGATACGAATATTATGTGACGCAATCAGAATTATGTCTACCATTTCCTTTTTTTTGTCAATGAAGAGATTTATTGCACCATTAAAGTATTTTCCTGAGAAAGAATAATTTTATATTGATACTTTTAACTTACATTCTATCCTAACATTAAAGGCTTTAGTAGCTCTTTGTGATGATTGCGTGTTCAGTCCCATACATTGATACTGCCCGGCGTCTGAAAGTTCAACGTCGTATATACGGAGTTCTTGACCAAAACTTTTGATTTTCGCTCGACCTGGTAAAGGCGCGTCCAGTCTCTCCCAGTAAACTTCTGGTGTAGGACTGAAATGTTAGATGAATAGAAGACATGCATAAACGTACATTGGACTGGTTGGAAATTTAGATAAATACATATTTAAGTAATACAAGAACAAAATGTACATCAATAAAAATTTAAATATCCCGAACCACTGTGCCCCAGCGCTTAATTATACACAATAAATGCAAACGTATGTATCTACTCGTAAAAATATTTAAAAAAAAAACTGTGCAGAGTCAAATTCTAATGTCATAAGAGTCTAGAAATGTAGAATAAGCATGATAATTTACCACTGACAAAAGCGTTACTTTTACATACCTTCCTGCAAAAATACATTTCAATCTCAGAGTTTGTCCTTTGAGAAAGAACTGGTCGCTAGGTGATGTCCACAATTCATGTGCCGGTCGCTTATGTTCAGTCCCTGAAAGTAAAAATACACTTTACTGTTTAAAAGTCACCGCTCCTAAGACATCTAGCATACGTATTATATATAAATATATACATTGTCTCCGAACAGAAAGTCACATGTAACGTATTTGTCCGTCATGAAATTTTGAAAAAAGGCTTTTAACGGTCACCCCTAAAATATGGTGTAGTACTTAAAATGGTTCTTGTGGTTTTTATATATACAAGTTATAATATGGTAACCGTTATACTCAGCGGCAGCGAGTTAGTATGCTGATTCTTAAAATGACTACCTCCTATAATCTTCACTTCATGTTCAGGACCGATGGCATTATCTCGCATTAAATAGTTGCTAGCCATACAACAGTAAGTCCGACCACCAGCCTCGTCTTCTTTCTTCGTATTCGTAAATCGAAGTCTTCCTGAAAAACAGAAGTGCAGTGGAACTTTAAACAAGTTCCGCTCCTTTTTATATTAATTTATTTTCAAGAAACTATATTTTCTGGATTTTATTGCCATTCTTACTAGCAGCAAGTAAGTATAATACATGTGCTTTAGAATTTAATTTGAGGTGAATTTCATAAACGTTATAAATTTATTCTTCATGACACGGGTATATCATGGCAAATCAAACAGACGTTAAAGGAAACTAGCGTAAACACTTTATTCATTACCAACATAATTTCAAAATATCGGTTACAAATGGAATACCAATGTCATTGGCAAATATCATTTTCTCTCAAAATATAAATCCTTATCAAGACAAGATCTTTCTTGTTTCTGATACGTTACTGGAAGGATATTTAACAAACAAAAGAAGACTGTGACCTTCAAAGTCCATAGTGACTCTCTTGTTGAAATTGACAGCTTCCCATCGACCATCACGTGACCTGTAAACCCAGTACACATCAGCAGGTGGGTTACTCTGGGGCGGTGTGCACGGCAAGGTTAGAGCCTTTCCAGCTTTTACTCGGTGAGTCTGAGGATAGAAATGGAGTATGTAACATTATATTAGGACTTTTTTGTTTAATTACACATTTTCGCTGCCGTTTTAATTTTATGAATTAGCTATGTACATATCAGTCGTGAATCATAAATTCAAACTGTCTTAAAGATTGGCATGTGGAACAAAAACATTTGGAATCTGCTGAAAATGCATTCATTTTGCCAATGTCAGAGCATATTTCCTCTTGGAGCATATATTTCTAATTTGTGATGTTTAGTGTGTCACATGTCTGACATAAATAACATCATAACATTATGTTATATTTTCGTAAGGTGACAGCATTGATTGCCAATCAAGCTCTGCAGTTGCTATGACATCACAAATGATAGAAATATTTGCAATTTTGAAATAAAAACATGTTTAGGCCTACATTCATTAACCGCAAACGTCGAATTATCATATGAAATCTTATAACTGTTCTTTTTAGATTCATTTATTTTGCATCAAATGTTTTAAAACTTGCATTCCGAGGCAACGATCTGATCACATTTAAGCCGACGTAAGTAACATAAAAGTATTATTTACAGTTTTTGGTACATAAACAAACTTCTTCAGAATGGCCTCCTTCAAGTTCACTTTAATCGAAGCTGACACTCCATATCCATTGTCGGCGAAGCACTGAAATATGCCCTCATCTTTAGGTTCTGGGTTGTTGAAAACCAGTGTGCCTTGACCAGGCAGCTGTACAACGCGGTCATCCTGGCCACTGGGGTTGAAAACCTCTCCGTTACGCTTCCATATGTACCTAGAGTATTCACATCGTATCTGATTTTTGTGTCTTTTCAGCTTTTGAAATAGAAAATATTTAATGCTAGTCTGCCTATGCTCGTTTATGTAATGTATCAGGGTAGTTTATTCCAAACTCTCGGATTACAAAGTTGTGTGCATAGGATAAGGCAATCGACCTTTCTGGTGAATTCCTACATCTTAACAACTAAATCGTCTGAGAGCTAAGTTGATAGCATAAGCACTTCAGTATTTCCAAAGCTAGTTTGACAGTTGAAAAAACTGGTAGATTAGGTCTAAAATTAAAGATTCAGATGAGTCGAGGAGATACTAAATATTTCGACACTAATTTACCGTTATCTAAATATCCATATATTTAACTGAAATCACATTCCTATATCGAAAATAATTTCGTAGCTTTGCAGTTATGTTTAACTATCGTCATTTGCGATATGTAAAAAATCATCAACAGTTCGAATAGGTTTTAAAGAACGTAATATAGAATGAAGTCCACATCAATCAAAATAAACTTAACATAGTTAACGATATTTTGTGTTTGATTAAACAGGAGTTCGGCTTAACTTTATACGAGCTATGGATCATTTATTAAAAATCATACTTTGGTTTCGGGTTGCCATCGGCGGCACATTTGACCTCTATTGTTTCGCCAGGTTTGAAGAATATGTCTCTGTTTTCTGGTTGTATATGTATGTTAGGAGGACGATTTCCTACAACAAAGTGAGATGACATTTCAAAGCTCAAGCATATAATAATAGTTTAATTATTTAATACCTACCAAAAATCTTCAAACTTCAGAAATAAGTTTAAACCTCTTTATCTAGTTTTTTGTCTATACAGCAATGTTATTATGAAGGAAAGCAATGATAAAAAATTCTAGCATTTTATTGGTTAAAAAAAAAGGGTGGCCACATGATGACCCCGAATATTTCTGTGGCGGGTCAGTATATTTTCTTGTTGGGTTTGGCCAAACTAAAAGTAAGTGGACATTATTTAAATCAATGGTTGGATTTGTTAGTGACTCTCAACGGATATATGTGGGGTCAGTTTGATGAATACGGTGACCCGACTAACGCCTCGCCCTCCATTTATCATACTGACCTGAGATATTCTAATAAACCCAATAATTAATAATACCTGGCCTTTAGAATCATTCTTTAATTCAACGTCTTGTCAAGATATACAATGAAACCGTACCCGAAAAAGCATAGTTTACATTTTTTTTATTTTCAACATATACAACTTCAAAGAATAAAGGAAAAATATAACGAAATAAGTAAACTCTTATATCATAATAAGTGTGAATCACATCTGGTTTTGAATAGACAGAGTATCTATAACATACCTGCTTCACACAGTACAAAGGAAAGACATATCAAAATACCCAGGAACATCAAGGTAACCTGAAATTCAAGACGGAACAGTGGAAAAAATAGTACCATAGAAAAAAAAAAGAGATCTACTGTCTTTTCTTGGTGTTTTCCACAGCGGTGCAGAGCAAATTCGCGCCCTTCTATAAATGAACTACAACAAACTGTACTGAGTTGATAGTGAAAGTCCCACAACAACCTAATGACCTACTTTTTCCTCCCACAAGAACTTCGTGCAAATCATTCTGATAATACTGGTATAATACAGCTATTTTACAAGATGACAAGTGGACAATTCAGGCCCTCTTTGAATTAATGTGTCTTCACAACTTCACCTGCAAACTTATTCAGTCATTTGCTTTTCAGTATAGTTGTAAAAACTTAGAATATTTAATATTAAAAATACACTGTAGAAACAAAGCGTGGTCTAAACTTACTGTGTATACTACTACATTAATGTAATAATACATTTAAACATTAAACACATTGTCTTAGCCTTATATATGACACTGTAGATTTGTAACTAGATACTTATTATTTCTCTCTTTTTTTTTTCATGCAAAGCATGTATAATTACCATCATGGAAAATACAAAAGTATACAGTTATTTTGCGGCGCGTCTTTAAATCGAACAAGTGCCAGAAATATTGGTCAGACATACATGATTTGTAGTATATCGAGAGCTTAGAGCGAAACTGGTCTATCTGCTTCTACTTCTATATTTAGATAGACTAGATTCGCTCTTAGCCCTCGATATACAATAATTAAAAGCTGATACAAGATATTGTTTCCGAACAGTAAGATGTAAAATAAATATAGAACATGGGTTGTAACAGTTAAAGCTAGATCTATACTGCCGAAGTTCACATTGTCTATTAAATGTTGCCATACAAAGTTGGCTTAAAATAGATCTATTTAATATCCTGAGGAAACAGGAAATAACGTACTAAACTAACTAGCTACTTTGGCAATTAACGTTAAGTACATATACATATACGTTTGTGTTTAAAATGAGTTGATAGTTTGGCAACTGGCAATAGTTTGAACTAAATATTTTCTTACCTGATTTACCTGTCGAAAAAGAAATCCATTATAGACAGTTTAACATTTATACCTATTCACCGACATATTTGTATATATAGCCTGTCCTAAATATGATATCTGACTAAACAGCGGTATATTTTATTTCGTTATACACTTTTAAAGGTAGTCGCTCGAATTAACTTGGGTAAAAGTAGATTTTTTTGCAGCATTTTAACGTAAACGGGAAGACGAATTTCGATATATTGCTTTTCAGGATAACACATTTTCTAGCACGAACCTGCCCACACTTACATAAAAATAGCAATATCCTTAAAATTGGTATGACAATATAAAAATCAAAATACTGAAACACGTAACAACCTTTATACCAGTTTACTTAGTTTCATTTTTTATTTATTTAAAATTCGTATTAATTGTAAAATGACAGAACTTTAGCGACAAAAAAATGGAAAATGAAAATTATATTCATGTTTTGAGTTAATTATCGCCTGAATCTTATAATCTTTACATTGAGTTATTATGTTCCATTTGTAATGATGTCTTTTTATATAAACACGAAGTATTTACAAAAATAACGTAATCTGTTTTGTCTTTATTTTGATATTTTCATCTAAGTGTTTTAAATTACAATACATATATTGACAAGTGCTTGAAGTGCCTTGTCGGTTTTACATAATACTTCGAGTCATACATCTTACGGATTAGAAGTACAGTACTTCTACTTCTATGCAAATCCACTGAGTAGACATCATCGACGAGGTCAATATAAAAATTGAATTCTGCATAAAACATTACAAAGAAGCTCATAGTAAAACAGTTAAAAGCACAAGCCAGTATGAACATATTTAAATAAATTAATTGCAGTATCGACGCAAAAGTTCACGGTTCTTCCCTAATATCAGACATCTTAACTAAAATGCAAACTTCAAGTAGGCACTACTTATTCAAGATATATGTGTCGTTAACTGCATTAAATTCCACATTTTGAAAAAAAAACAATATAAGGATTTCTGAGCCAAAAAATGCAGACAACTCCGCCAAAATTTTGTTGTAGGCTTCGGTGACCTTGTACTTTTCATCTCAGTCAAACCAATCTTTTTTTTTACCTCTCAGCACGGAAAAAGCATGTATGATTACTGCAGATGGATCTGGCTACAGCTTTAACTGGTAAGAGAACATTTATTTAAAAAAAAAATCTAAATATGCGTCAGGGTATGGAACAAATATCTAGAAATATGTAAAAATATGAGACAATCAAAGAACACTTTATGTGTATCCACGGGACACTGGGGCATGTATTTCCACTACAGGCTAACATCACTTAGGACTCTTTTCGTGAGCGCTGCTAATAAATTTTCTAAACACAATTGTCTCTAAATATAGCATAATTTATTCTAAACAGCACAAAACAGGGTAGAAAAGTGGTGTCTTTCAGCACAGAGCGTCTGCCACCCATTCTCAGTATTTATCTCTAACACTCAGCATGCTTTTTGTTAACAAATAATGTAGATAACGCACTCGCTTTTGCAGTTGGGCGGAGAAAAGTACTCCGAACTGGTGACAGATGCTTTGTGTGGGGGAATCACGCAATTCGCTGTCTCCGACGCTCTTTATCTTACGAAAATCCGTCAAGTTAAGGAAAATATAGCAAAAATGATACCTGAATACTGACACGTTTTCTCCATGTATACGCTATCCAAACATCAAGTGGCTTGGCTACCCTGGTGTATATTTCATGAAACGTTTGTGTGAAATGATTTGTTCGCATGAGATTGAAAAGAATGACAAGTATTGCCTCAGGCAGATATTTATCAGGTACTTACTTACTTACTGCATATGACTTTCGTTTGCTTTACTGCATCAAATGTTTCTTTTTTTCCCGCTGTTCCTCTATTGATAATTATCCTTAAATGTTAAACTGTACATGATATTTAAACTATAACCAAATCACATGTCAGATGTGAAGTACCACGTGATTACTATATTAGCTGTTAATATACCGATGATGTACTCTGTTCAAATCGAATAAAGTATATGTTCTGTTCTATTCTGTTCTGTTTCTCTTTTTTTTCAGTCTAAATAACGCATTGTTTATTGTCTATGTACCATTCATGTCTGTGAAAACAAATCAAGATCCAATCTTATTTTCTTAGGTAGCCAATGTTGTTGCCATGTAGAATACCTTAAAACAATTTACAATTATTACAAACTATAAGTGTTATTGCTACAAATGGTATCTAAAACAATTTACAATTGTTACGAACTATATGGCCAATAACATGACTTGATAAATTGTTTTTAAACACTTAAGTTGAAATGGAAATGTGCTACTTCATGCAAAAAAAACCGATAGTGTATTCTGTTTTAATGCCTCGTTTCGAAAACTTCCGCCGTGGCACTGTGGTCTAAAGCGTCAGTGTAAGGTGATGTTTTTTTTTTTAATTTAAAAATCTTAAGGGCAGCGGTTCGAATCCTCATAATTACTATTATTATAGTTAATGTTGTTTTATATCATATTTTAAGGAAAAGAATCATGGCGGATGTGGCCACGTCAATGTCACAACTGCTAAATGTTGGGGTAAACTGAACATTTTGGCCATTCTGTAATTTTTTGGCCTGTATTTTAATATCGTAAGAGACAGAACCTCGAAACTTTGTAAATACGTTAACCAACATTAACTAGGAATTAAAACTCTGATGCATTTTGTCAGAATATACCTTATTGTACTTAGTATTTCTTGTTTTTTTTTTGTTCATGCAACAACTTAAAACTATTTCAGCTATTACTTTTGAAACTTTGTACACGTGTTTGTATACTTATTTATCATTTGATGAGTAAAGTAGGTCAAAAGCCATAACCCTCACATGCAGTTCGCAGTAAGCCCGTTTGGACTCGAGAATCTTCACGTATATTATTTCTATAATATTCAGCTGTATCAATAAAATCAAAACGGTGTTGCTAAATAGGCTACAGGCATGAAATTATAGGCATCATTACCGTTCTTTTTCAGAAATCTCTTTCATCTGGTGCTTTAACAAAATGACTAGGCCAAGGCCAGCGATTGTTCCATATAGAAAAGAGCGACTTCAGTTATCATTCTAACTATCGTTCCGTATCTATCAACTGTGTTTGCTGTAAATTTTGGAACATATATTTTGCACTTAAAGGAGAGCAATATTCAGAATCTTCCATCAATCATGTTTTTTTTTTCTATTCTATTCAATTCTATTTTAGAGAAAGGCGTCACAAGTAAGTTGATCGAAAGTACAGACTATCTTGTAAACAACATTTTTTGGTGAAGAAACTGATTTCATTCTGACTAAAGTAAGATATTTTGTTAGGTTGACATTTAACTTCCTATCTCTTTTCAATCGAATGCCAACTGCCATTCTAGATAGATACTGAATCTGACACCTTAACAGTACGGACGGAGGACAGACGGATAAACACACCACAACTCTTAATCAGAATAATATCAACAACAACTTACAATATTTACATTTTTTTTACAAATGAAAATAACAGATGGTGTTATACACTAAATGACTGAAAGAAAGGAAGGGAATAAAAATAAAAGAAATTACTGCAATATCATACTATTTTAGTGACATATACTAAATAAGTAAGCCTGTATAGCACGTAAAGGTGTAACAATCTAAGAAAATGTTACATCCTCTAAAGTCAAATTCGGACAGTCATGTTTCCATTTTGGCTCATAGTAGTGTCGCTTTCCTTGACTGTTTTATTTCCATCGAAAACAGAAAAGGATTTGATTCCTCTTTCGTAGCTAAAAGATTTTAGCCTCAGAGATGTTTATATGCTGTTACGGATCTCTGACGCGACCGTCAGAAAATAAAAATAACGTCGGTAAAGTTTACTACCTCTTTCGAAGCACAGATGTTATAGGATTGCACGATAGGTCGCCGAAAATGTGTGGTTCACGACACTCCTCACAGATAAATAACTTTTGTGCAAGAAGTAGATTCCTCGCAGGTAAATGACGTTTGTGAATTTCGTGAATGAATAGCCGGATTCTTTCCAAGTATATGACTGCTGGGGTCAAAGGCATATTTCTCCCAGGTGTAAGACTTCTGCGTTAAATGTAGATACTTCCGCTATATATGACGTCTCCATAAAAAACTTAAAATAGATAAAAACATGGCAAATATCATGACACATAAAACATCAGTGTAACATCATCCTGGTGTACTAGATATCATATGTAGATTCGAAAAAAAAGAGCGATATACAAGAGTGCTGATATTTCTGAAAATGTGACATGTATCACAGTAATAGCACATGCGCTATATACTGGCTACATTATTAAGTCCATATCACTATACCTTATCTGAAAGTTCTTTCATTAAGATAGTTGAACAATACTTGTGGGTATACTAAATAAAATGAAATAAGATAGAACTGATGTGAATAATTATATGGATACAAATCATTCAACTGTGACCCGATTCTCAAGCAAAATTAATAGATATTAAGTGTTACGCTGTCATCAAATGGAAACTACTTTCAAGCTAAAAAAGTCATTGTCTGACCATGCATTAAAGGCGTTATATTTTTTGAATACGTTGTTTGATAAAGTTTCTTTGAATGTTGTAGAAAAGGTAAAACTTTTTGATTACATGTTGACATAATTACCCACCCAGATTATTTTCAATGGATAAAACGTATTTAGATCTATAAAAAAATTCTGACGTTAAGATTTTCAAAATATTTTGCAGCATTAAAGACACACAAAATGCTTCAAAATGGAAAGAAAAATAAGTTGGTGTCACCGTGCATATAAGAGATTTATTAAGAAAAAACTGCTAAAAAGTGGTGAATTTTGGTATGTTTTGTTCTTTTTGTTTTAATTTATATTTTCTAGGTAATATAAAGTGCTGTCTTGAAAACTTTTATTTTATTTATAGCTTAACATTATATGTATCAGTCAAAAAAATATCAAAACCAAACCTGATCTACTTTAACAGATATTTGAAATTACCTACCCCTACCCCATTTGTAAATCTTACGTTAATTTTAGGCAAATGCCAGCCTAAAATAAGGGTGAAAACATTTTTTGCAAAAGCATAATATATTTGGTTAAATGGTACATTTTTAGCCATATTTTAGTTATTTAGCATTAATTTTTGGCAAAACTTTTGTTAGAAAGCAATATTCGAAGAAACATTTTTTCAAAATGGCGGATATCCTGAAAAAAACGCTCGTACATCCTTAATAACAATTTATTCAATGCCGAAGGACACAAAGTGGAACGAAGAGACAGAAATGCCCATGGAAGCGGACTAATTGTATTTGTAAGATCAGATCTGCCATTTAAACGACGAAAGGACTTAGAATGCATTGAAATTGAGTGCATGTGCTATGAACTATCTATGAATAAACGTAAATGGGACATTCTAGCAGTATATAAACCCCATCTCTTAAAAATAGCATATTTGAGATAGCATTGACATCTTGCTTAGATAAAATGTTTATTAATTTTGAAAATATCTTGTGTTCAGGTGACTTGAATTACGACCTCTTGAAAAAAGAAAAAAGTAAACCTTTAATCAATATTTGTGACAGTTTTAGCTTAGAGAATATTATATCAGAACCCACATGTTACACAAAAAATGAAGAACCTACTCTGATTGATGTTATTTTAACAAATTCTAAAAACCTTTTCTGTAAAACTATCAATTTTAACTGCGGACTAAGCGATTGCCATAATTTTATTGCAACATCATTAAAGGAGCATTGTCAAACTGAAAGTAAGAAAAAAGTCACATTTAGGAGTTACAAACATTTTGACGAAAATAATTTTAATCATGATCTCTCACAAACCCCATTCCACACTGCAGATATCTTTGAAGATATTGACGATATCTATTGGGCCCGTGAGTATATGTTCAAAGAAGTAATTAATGAATATGCCACCCTAAAAGAAAAAATACCCAGACGAAACCCCCCACCCTTCATGAACTCAAAATATCGTAAAGTTATATATAAAACTAGAAATGCCAAAAATACATATACAAAGAATAGATCCAAAAATAGATCTTAACTGGCAAGAAAACACCCGCCTAAGAAATTTAAAAATAAAACTTAAAAGAGAATCCATATCAGTCGATTTTAAGGAAAGGTGCGATGGCGGGCCAAAATCAAAATATTTCTGGCCAACCATCAAACCCGTCCTATCTCAAAAGTAAACAAATAAGTACGATAATCCAATTATTCTTAAAAATCAGGAAAATAACACTTTAATATCAGTTCAAAATATAGTATCAGAAAATTTAAATTCTTTTTATATAAATATTGCACAAAACATTGGGATAAATAACAAAACCCCGGTAGATACAGAGCACCCTAGTATTAAGGCCATCTCAAACAACTGTAAGAATGAGCATTTTAATTTTAATCATATAACAGAAAATAAAGTGAGAAATTGCATCAAGAAACTCGACTGTAAGACGGCCACCGGTGTGGATACCATACCACCTAAGATCATAAAAGCAGGTCAAAGCAGCCTTGTACACCCAATTAAGGAAATAGCAAACGCTATGATAGATAAAGGTCAATTCCCATCCAAACGTAAACAAGCCCAGGTTACATCCATATATAAAAAAGATGATCCCTTCATTGAAAACAATTACAGGCCAGTTAGCATCTTACCCACAATGTCTAAAATATATGAAAGAATCATGAGTGATCAGTTAACCGACTTTTTTGATAATATCTTCCATCCATATCTATCTGCTTTTAGGTCATCTTATGGCTGCCAAACAACGTTGTTAAAGTTAATTGAAGACTGGAAAAATCTCTTGATGAAAATCAATTTATAGGCGCCATACTAATGTATTTATCCAAAGCATTTGACTGCACATAATCTCATAGTCCTCAAACTTGAGGCATATGGTTTATCAGAGAAAGCTTGCAAACTCATGCTAAACTACCTTTCACATAGGTCTCAAAGGGTTAAACTCGGTAAAATTACTAGTGAATGGCAAGAAATACTCAAAGGCGTCCCTCAAGGTTCAATCCTCGGGCCGCTGGTCTTTAATATATTCTTAAATGATATCTTCATATTTCATACATGGGTCAACTCTTTACAATTATGCAGATGACAATACCCTTTCTTTCCAACACAAGGATCTAGATGTATTCAAAGAAACCCTAGAATCTGAAAGTCAAATCCTTATTGAGTGGTTCGGTATAAACCAAATGCAAGCTAATCCAGAAAAATTCCAGTCCATTTGCAAAGGAAATAAAACTAATAAAGCAGTCAAATCCTTCAACATAGGTCAAAATGAAATAATATGTGAAGACGAGGTTAAATTACTAGGAGTCAATCTTGATTTCCGGCTAAATTATGACTCCCAGGTTACCAATCTCTGCAAGAAGGCCGCCAAACAACTTAACGTCTTGCAGAGACTGAGCAAATTTCTCAATGAAAATACAAGATTAATTATTTTTAAGTCTTTTATTAGATCAAATTTTAATTACTGTCCTGCCCCATGTGGTTCTGGGACGACCTGTGTATGAAAAGAATTGGAACCACTGCCTTACCCATGCATGATCGTAAGAGGCGACTAATAGGGTCTTAACACTTGGTTTTGCTGTAACTCTGTGATTCCAGCAGGTATGCAAATTTTGATTCCATACCTTATGTTTTTATTTCGATGTAAATGAGATGTGAAACCAAAATTTGTAGTCCTGTTTGGCGCCATATAGCATATACTGTGTTGGTGCGCCGTAAAACCCAAATAAATAAATAAGTAAATACTGTCCTCTCTTTTGTTCAAAAACTAACACTGAGAAACTTGAAAAAATACAATTTATTTAGAGCCCTTAAGATTGTCTATAATGACTTTACCTCTTCATATGAAACTCTCCTAAACAAAGTAAAACTAACAACATTACATCTAAACAGACTATGAACCATTGCCATCGAAACTTTTAAATGTATACATCATCTTTCGCCTGAATATCTGCAAAATGTTGTAAAATTAAAAATCTTCTAATTATGATTTCAGGTATGAAAATATTCTAGAAGTGCCACAAGTAAGGACAACAAGGTATGGAAGAAACTCATTTAGATTTGAGGCCGTCAGGGTGTGGAACAGTCTGCCAAATGACATGAGAACCATAGATAGGTACAAAGACTTTGTCAGACTGGTCCGCACCTGGACTGGCCCCAAATGTAAATGTGCCATGTGTCAATGAGTGTTTGTTGTATGTTTGCTTGTTGTATGTGCTGTTGTCCTGCTTACTTTGTATCATGCTTTGTCTTAAGTGCATATTTTGATTTGTGTTTTATAGTTCATATCCTTTGTTCAAACTATGTTTCATTCTTTTATTTCTCTGCTTGTTTTAATAATGCTGCTGTTATCACATATTATGTAAACATGACTCTCTGTGAGAAAGTTGCTAATCAGTTCTTCACAAATCTGATTTGAGGAGATATCTGTTCTTAATTTCATCTTATTTGTCACACTTTTGTGTTAGTTTTGCTAAATCAGTTTTTTATATAGTTACTTTTTATGGCTGTTTTAGGCCTAGGTCACGATCAGCAGCTTTCCCACAGGTTTAACTTTTTCTGTATTATCTTTTTCATTCCTCATTTTTTATTTTCTTAGTTGCATCTTATAGTTTTAGTTTAGTTTTCCTAGTATTAGTATGCATGTGCTCTTAAAAGCCTATTATTAATAATGTGCTCCTCTCTTAGTCTGTCTTAGTTTAGTTAATTTTATGTAAATATGTACTGAAAATTGTTGTGTTTTTTATGTTTTAACTTGCTTGCTTCTTTTTCCTCGTCTGGTGTAGCTTCAGCGCGTGTGGAGTAGCCGTACCGCTGGCGAAGCCAGTCGAGGTAAAAGAAAAAATAAGTAAATTTCAAATATGAATGTAATATAGGGTAGATGAGAGATGTGGGTGCGGTGAAGTGTATGACCCCTCCAGGCCCTTTTCCCAATCTAGACCTTTCTTTCGGTAGTCTTTGGGACACTTACTTTGATCGGGTTTTTGTCTTACACTTGCCACAATACCCTTATGTCATCTACTTATTTGTAATAAACTGAGTTTTACTTTGCTTATTTTGTATCCCTCTTTTCTGCTTGTATGTTTCATCTTAATTTGCTTCGAAGGGGAGTAACAAAGTCAGTAATGTATATGTACTGTTACAGGGTTACTTCCCTTGCTCTTTTATGACTGTGGTTTTCCTTTACAGATATTTTATTTTATTTTGTTATTACTATACTTTCTTTGTCGGGAAATAGCTTTAAGCTAATGTTAATTGTTAAATTCATATTCGACGTTAAATAAAGTTTCTTGTATCTTGTAACTTGCACTATTTTGACGTGCCAAATCAATGAACTCGTCATAAATACCGACTGACTTACATTTTACACTTTTTTGATACCCGTTGCTCATATGACCAACGCCCCCACAGGAGATTACTTGTTTTAGGTTTTGGGGGATAAGTATCCCAATTCTAAAGACCTTCCAGGTGTATAGCATCCATACACGGGACCTCAGTTTTAAGTCTCATCCGAAAGACTGTAAGTAATTCTATTTGGCCAATCCCGGAAATCCAACCCTCAACCTCGAGATAACAAGTCTCGTGCTCTGCCGATGACACAAATACCGACTGTTTTACCTCCTGTGAGTATACAAACTGTAAGTAAGGTTACAATTCATGTTGACAGATTACACTGACTGGCTAAAAATGAGCAAATAGCAAATAAGCAATTGGCAATTAGCAAATACGCAATTAGCAGATAAGCAATTGACAATAAGCAAATCAGCAATTAGCAAAAAAGCAATTAGCAATAAGCAAATCAGCAATTAGCAAATAAGCAATTGACAAGTAGCAAATCAGTGGTTAGCAGTTAGCAAATAAGCAAATGGCAAATAGCAAATCAGCAGTTATCAATTAAGCAATTGGCAAATAGCAATTTGGCATGTCCCAACCGGCATTCCATATAAAGTGTAAAAGGAGTAAATTCAGTTTTTATATATAAGTAAGCAGCCCTTTTTCTATTTTCTTTTTTTCTATATATTTCTTTATGGGAATGTAAGTCTCTGAAAATCTGATATGCATGAATATGTCGAAAAACTTTATAAAGTGGATTTTATAAGAACAACCGGATTTAGTGGTGTTCAGACTTTACGGTATGGTACGGGGAAACTGTGTTTGAAAGGCAACCCGGTACAATTTCTCCTTCTTTGCTGTATAGTACAAGTTAAAGCATAGCAAAAGGTCCTTCTAGGGCACATCTATATAGATATATAATGATCATCTTGTAAATTGCTATTTCCACAGTATTAACGCTACAGTAAGTTGTTAAATCCAACAACAAAGTAAATCCGTTACCACTTTCAGTTGAGTAAATACGGCAATTGAGAAACACTGGCTGTACACGTTGACCCGATTTAAACTCAGTCCAAAAATGTCCACGTGTTATTGGAAAATCGTACACGCGTGTAGAATTTTTGAGAAGTTTATAGAGATGATATAGCGGACATTTAAAGTGAATAGTGGATATTTTACGGAACTTGGTGGTTTTTTTTTTCCTAACATGTAAAATAAATATCATACGGAAGTGTTTGATTTTAATCAGTTACTTTTTGCCTGACTTCATGGAAGAAAAATGTCCACCCCTTCAAAGCTGATAAGTCATTTTTGTGCTAGATATATGATGGGACCCTAATTTACTAGTGATTTGATGCTCTAACAGTCTTCGACCTCGCACACAACAAACTTTGCGGTCATTAATCAAGTAATTCATGGCTGTAATTTAGTAGTATCTGTCCTAAATCTCGTGAATGTGACATCTGGGCATCCGATTCATGAATTTGTTGTGGACAATGAGAGAGTCGCAATAGGATTTGTTTTCACATATTAAACATGCATTCGAAGGTAACGACGTTTGTTAACCTTTGTGACAAATGAGATGTTTGGCCTGTTTCAACAACTCCACTTTTCCATCCCGGGTTTAGTAATGTATAATCTGCAGAGCGCGTTCAGTCAGAGAGTCGCCTCAATTAGGAAAGAATAATTTTAACGTCAGAGGTTATTTCTACGGTCACGGAGTATGATTGGCCAGCTTGTAATGACAACAGCTTTCGAGGTCAGTTGCTCAACCAAGTGTGACTTACCGATTCTAAGTGTTCCTTCTCAAGAGAAGGAACAAAAACAAACACTTTTGGACATGGATTGCGAATTGCACAACAAATTTACAGCATTGACAGCACTGTTTTTCTGAAGATTAATAATGTCCCAGTCAATAAATCATAAAGAAAAACTATCATCAACAATGAACTTTTTTGCTACACATCAAAGTATTCTGTCACTGTTTAAATTTCCCACCCACATCTGTCATGGCCATTTTAATCATTCCGCACAAAATGTAGTCCTGAGAAACACAGACAAAACAACTGTTAAAGACATCAGAAATGACATAAAATGTACACAATGTCAATAAAAACATTTGGAATTGAACAAGTCAAAGTAGAGATGGCTTCAAATTGGGAACCGGAAAATTTCAAAGAACTACTTCCTTAATACAACGACCCGGAAGTACTTCAATACCGGGGTAAACAACGACCCGGAAGTACTTTAATATCGGGGTATTCACCTGAAGTAATCGATAATTCAAATCACACTTTTTTTTACCGGCGAGACCGAGACACGAAAGAGAAAATGGTCTTAGATATTGAACTGTTCCGTAAGGAAAAAGGAGGAGATCCTGAGAAAATAAGGGAAAATCAGGCGAGACGCTTTAATGATGTTACTTTGGTGGACATAGTTGTTGAACACGACACAGAATGGAAAAAATGTAAGTAATAGTTGCGATATATTCAAACGAGTTTAGTTGTTGGAAAGATGATGCAATAAGAGGAAAGAAAATAATATGCACCTATCTGTCCGTGCATTAATGCCAGCTTCTCTCATGAGTGTTACAGACATATAAATAATGCTAAGCTGCAAAGTGAGCTGGAGAAGATAAAAATTCGGGCCTAGAGGTCCGCTTACTGGACTAGCAACAACCACCACCTTTTGTTAGTTTTGATTACATTTACAGGAATTACATTATGTTTTTGGACTCTAATATGTGTATAAATGGCAAATCAATTGTGTTTTTTGAACATAAATATTACTGATAAAGTTTTATGGGGTGTTAAAGTAATGTTCTAGCTTTTGACACGTAACAACTTTTTCAGGTTTTTGTGCAAAAGTGACCGCATTTAATTGCATTTTTTTCTGCTATATGTATTTGATTTATTTTAATATGATTTATTCATCCATTGTAAAGGAATATTTCCTTAGTTTCTTTAGAAAGATTACAAAGCCATTCAATAAAAAATATAAGTGAAAATTTAGCCCGTTTCAAATACATATGGTACTTTCACTTTGGAAAACAGTGTATAATTTCTAATTTGCACATTTTAAAGTCTTAAATATCATACAGTATTTTAAATACCCTCTATGTAACATGATAAGATAGGTTTGAAAAGTGAATGCGAGCATTTCATTTTTTTTTGTGAACACATTGTTTGGAAATTCCGAATCAAGGCTTTGCAAGAGTTATCTTTCCTGTGGTTATTGCACTGCCAATAATCATATCTCTCAATCTAAACACTGTCTCTCGTTCGAAAGACAAAATGTCTATAACTCTTAAGTTAATTTGAGTCTTGCGATCGAAAGACTCAAATTAACTTAAGAGTCATGTAAAGCCTTTGAGACCACTCCTTGGGTAAATTTTCATTTTGAAAAATATACCCGACCGTGAGACCCATAATATTCATAACAGGTGCCCGTCCAGTCTTGGTGCCCATATTATGGGTGCCGCCCCCTCAAAAAAAAAAAATAATAAAATAAAAAAAATAAAAATAAAAAACACTGTTTTAAGCCTAAAACGAAAAAAAAAAAATATTTTTTTTGAAAAATTCAAACAAGCCAAATTGTCTAGGCACTTGCAAAATAACAGTGACGATCGGCCATTTTGTTTCAAAACGAAAGCAGAAAACCTTTTCCGTTGTTTGCGTCTTAGAATTTAAATGTAAGTTATTTAAGGCTGTTTACTAGGTAGAATAGGATTGTTTACTATGTTATAAATGCATGATGTGTAAATTGCAGCAGGGTAGCTTGCATTGGTACTGAACTGGACATTTTGGTTGTTCCACAGCGTGTCCTAGTAAACCTCCATAGCGTTACGGCAACACATGCACCTTTTCCATATGAATATATATAGGGGAAAAAAATTCTAAAAATTTATTTTTTTCGTTTTAGGCTTAAAACAGTGTTTTTAATTTTTTTTAAATTTTTTTTTGGAGGGGGCGGCACCCATATGGGCACCAAGACTGGACGGGCACCTGTGGTCTAACTTACATACTTATCTTCTACAAAACAGAAAGTGTGAACAGTCAATGTACACGTAATACAGAACAAAATAGATGTGTAAACTGTTCATTCTTCGCACTCGCGAGTTCTCAGACATTGTAAGTTTCACGAAAAAATTCTAATATACATTTATAAAGATATATATTAATTATTCACTACAAATCTTCTCTTGATGTGTTTTTAACTTACTTTACTTAGTGGCACTGCTTTCATTTTTATTCTCTCCTTATCTAATTAGTTATGTATAATTCATATGACAATTTTGTCCAAAAAAAAAATTTTCCTTCTTTCTTATTTTTTTTCGTTTTTTCTTTCTTATTCATTTTTATCTCCCTTCATGTCTTATCAATAAGTGTAACAGCCTTGCAATGATCACATTTTTATATCATGTGTTATTATGTTTACTTTAGTCTATATCTGTTATTACATATGCGACATAATAACAATATTATTTCCTTAAATGTAATCCAACTCTTTCCCGTACTTTACTCACAAAAGAGTTTTTTAGGGTTTTAGTGCGCGGATTACAAATAACATTTGTTCATTCACCACTTGTACATAATTTTATCTTATCTTAATCTCTGTTCATTTTACTACATACTGTTTATGCCACTAAGAATTAATTTGTTCATAATACATTATTTTTTATTCATGTATTTTCAATTCACTGTATATATTGGGATGATTTTTTTACATTATTATGTTAGAGGACCATAATTATGTTAGACTGGCTATAGCCAAATATGTTACCCTTTTTAAATAAAGTTATTATTATTATTATTATAAAATATGTTGATCAAAAGATAATAACTTGCATTGAAAGTTTCATCTACTTATTATTAACAGTTTGATATATTCTTTATGACAAACCAATGCCTATATGTGAGCAAACATTCACCTGAGGGGAGGTTTCAAAAGGCTTTACAAAAACGTTAAGCAAAGAAAATCAATGAACTCTCATTTTAGAATGCGCAAATTTATTTCAAATATCCTGGCGTCATGTATTCCCGACAGTCAAACAAAAACAGGCATATTTTAAAAATATATAAGAAAACCTCATCTTTCAAATCATCATTTCCTCAAAATTTTATTCCTTCCTGATCATCCTGATTTAAGAAATACACAATTCTATTTTCGTTGAGTTCACAGTAACACACTTTATCAGTGAGCTACTTTTTAGTTCCAGGAAGCACCTGTCATATATTCCCGAGCTATATTTAGAAACTGATATTTTCAGTGTTGTGAAACTGTACCACCGCAAAAAGTATATAATTTGGAAATATCACTTGTTTTATAAAAATGGAATTTAACATTATTTTTTCTTAATATTTCTAAATTAAAATAATAGGTATGCACAAATGATATGGTTCCCTAGCAACTTACGTGACAATTGAAATAATTTAAAAACCCCAAATTGCAACATATTTTTCATAACCTACCCATATCAATATTAAAAGGTTATAGATCTAGATTGAACTTCTTTTAAAAGTTAACTCTTTTCTTCAAAAATATTTTCTTTACAGATAGCTCTGATTTATATGTGAGAAAATGAAGATGCGTTTCAGTTCTTTCTCGTAACCTAATTTACGCAGTCCACATCTCTTACAGTGGAAATCGGAAAGATTGATGTCATAAAAAATTATTTTGATTGACTTCCGGTGCAGAAATTTTGATAGCAGTAATGATGCTTGACAGAAGATGTATGGATAAATACTAACGTTTAAACCATGTTAAAAGTTATATTAAGATTTTCTAGCTTAATTACATAATTTGAAATCAGACTGTCTTGCTTTGACTCGAAGTAAACTGTTTATTAGTCCCCTACTGGTTGAAAACCAGTTTCGGGGACTATATGAATGCGCTTTTCCGTCATTCTGTCATTCCTTCATTCCGTCCGTCCTTCCGTCCGTCCGTCCGCAATTTCGTGTCCGGTCCATAACTCTGTTATCCATGAAGGGATTTTAATATTACTTGGCACAAATGTTCGCCATGATGAAACGACGTGTCATGTGCAAAACCCGGACCCTAGCTCAAAGGTCAAGGTTACAACTGGAGGTCAAATGTCAACAGGGCTATTTTCCTGTCCGGTCCATAACTCTCCCATCCATGAAGAGATTTTAATATTACTTGGCACAAATGTACCTCATAATAAGACGATGTGTCATGCACAACTTTCAGACCCTTTTCTCACAGGTCAAATATTAACATGGCATGAACAGGGTCTGTTTTGTGTCCGGTCCATAACTCTGTCATCCATGAAAGGATTTTAATATTACTTTGCACAAATGTTCCCCAAATGGGCCATGATGAGACGACGTGTCATGCGCAAAACCCGGACCCATAGCTCAAAGGTCAAGGTCACAATTAGAGGTCAAACGTCAACGGGGCTTTTTTCCTGTCCGGTTCATAACTCTCCCATCCATGAAGAGATTTTAATATTACTTGGCACAAATGTACCTCATAATAAGACGATGTGCCATGCACAACTTTCAGACCCCTAGTTTAAAGGTCAAGGTCAACTTAGCAGTCAAATGTTAACATGGCATGAACAGGGCCTGTGTCGTGTCCGGTCCATAACTCTGTCATTCATTATGGGATTTTAATATCACTTGGCACTAATGTTTCCCATAATGAGATGACATGTCATGCGCAAAATCCGGACCCCTGGGTGAAAGGTCAAGGTCACAATTGGGGGTCAAAGATCAACAAGGCTTTTTTCCTGTCCGGTCCATAACTCTGCCATCCATGAAAGGATTTTAATATTACTTCGCACAAATGTTCCCCATGATGTGACGACTTGTTATGCGCAACACCCAGACCCCTAGCTTAAAGGTCAAGGTCACACTTTGAGGTTAAAGGTCAATAGGATTTTTTTCCTGTCCGGTATATAACTTTGTCATCCATCAAGAGATTACAATATTACTTGGCATAAATGTTCCCAATGATGAGACAACGTGTAATGCGCAACACCCAGACCCCTAGCTTAAAGGTCAAGGTCACACTTTGAGATCAAAGGTCAGATACAACAATGACTTTGTCCGGTGCATTTCTTCTTTATGCATGGAGGGATTTTGATGTAACTTGGCACAAATGTTCACCACCATGAGACGGATTGCCATGCGCAAGAACCAGGTCCCTACATGTAAGGTCAAGGTCATACTTAGAGGTCAAAGGTTAAATTTAAGAATGACTTTGCCCGGAGCATTTCGACTTCATGCATGGAGGGATTTTGATGTAACTTGGCACAAATGTTCATCACCATGAGGCACTCTTGTTTTTAGAATTACGTCCCTTTGTTTTACTATAAATTTATATTGTTACTCTTTTATTACTGGCTGTAGGGAAAATCGAGACCACTTTTCTGTGGTACAACATCATATATGTTACATCGAATATTTACTATATTGAAATAACTGATATGACAACTTTTTTTTATAATTGGCCAAAAATATTCCATATGAAAACAACTGTAGGTTGTTAAGTATGCAAATTTTAATCCAAGTGTTTTGTTATAACATATTGTATATATAGTACAATATTGTTTATATATCATTGACAGATATCAGCTCATTATGTTTTACTGCAGTAGAGAAAATTAAGTGCCTTCCAGTAGGGGACTTTGTATTGCATGGCAATACTTCATTCACTTGTTGTTTTTTTGTGTTTTTTTTTTTCATTTTTAAAATAGCAGACACAATGTTTACACTCGTGGGTATTTACTTGTGATGATTATGTTGCATGCAAAAATATACATTTCCATAATAGCTCCAGAATAACATGTATGTCGAGAACACATAACGTCGGGATATAGAAAGTTATCTTTCTTTTATCAAATTTTCAAAGCCCAAATTATTTGGGAATTTTGTTTAAGCATTATAATGCTTAAGCAAACTTCTATGATAATGTGTTTCATGTAAAGTTTACCTGAAATAACAAGTGTTTCAAGGAATAAATAATGCGACTGTAATGAAATGATTGTTTTGATAATGAGTTCATGTTTTTCAACATTTAAGCTAAATACAATCTTTCGATCGAAAGACATTTTGTCTTTCGAACGAGAGACAGTGCTTAGACCAAGATACTGTCTCTCAATCTGGGGGAAGTCTCCGACCTGATAATAGCAAGATTAATCACACTAGCTTATCGGAAATTGTAACCAAAACATTTAAAGTAAAAAAAAGGCATAACTTTGTCAAAATTCAAGTCAGAATTTTGGTGATTGTTTTTCCTGGTGTAGACTTTGATAGTAAATAGTTTCAAATCAGTAGCTTTGATAGTAACAGAGATATTTGACTTTATCAAAAACTTTAACCAACGGCGACGCCGACGCCGACGCTGCGGCGAGTACAATAGCTCTACTTTTTCTTCGAAAAGTCGAGCTAAAAATGAAAGGATTTTTGAGCCAAAAATGCAGACAACTCCGCTAAAACTTTTTTGTAGGCTTTGGTGACCTTGTACTTCTCATCTCCGCCAAACCAATCATTTTTTACCTCTCAGCACGGAAAAAAGCATGTATAATTACTGCAGATGGATCTGGCTACAGCTTTAACTGGTAATAGAACATTTATTTGAAAAATCTAAATATGCGTCAGGGTATGGAACAAATATCTAGAAATATGTAAAAAATATGAGACAATCAAAGAACACTTTACGTGTATCCACGGGACACTGGTGCATGCATTTCCACTACAGGCTAACATCACTTAGGACTCTTTTCGTGGGCGCTGCTAATAATTTTTCTAAACACAAATTGTCTCTAAATATAGCATAATTTGTTCTAAACAGCACAACACAGGGTAGAAAAGTGGTGTCTTTCAGCACAGAGCGTCTGTCATCCGTTCTCAGTATTTATCTCTAACACTCAGCCCAGCTTTTTTGTTAACAAAAACTGTAGTTAACTCGCTTTTGCATGCAGTTGGGCGAAGTGTTGGAGAAAAGTACTGCGAACTGGTGACAGAAGCTTTGTGTGGGGGAAGCATTCAGTTCGCTGTTTTCGACGCTCTTTACCTTATGAAAATCCGTCAAGTAATAAGGAAAATATAGCAAAAATATACCTGAATACTGATACGTTTTTTCCATGTATACGCTATCAAAACATCAAGTGGTTTGGCTATACCCTGGTGTATATTTCATGAAACTTTTGTGTAAAATGATTTGTTTGCGTGAGATTGCAAAGAATGACAAGTATTGCCTCAGGCAGATATTTATCAGGTACTTACTTACTGCGTATGGCTTTCGTTGTCTTTACTGCATAAAATGTTTCTCTTTTTTTCAGTCTGAATAACGCATTGTTTATTGTCTATGTATGATTCGTGTCTGTGAAAACAAATCAAGATCCAATCTGATTTTCTTAGGTAGCCACAAATGTTGTTGCCACGAAGAATACCTTAAAACAATTTACAATTATTACAAACTGTAAGTGTTGTTATCACAAATGATACCTAAAAACAATTTACATGACTTGATAAATTGTTATTAAACACTCAAGTTGAAATGGAAATGTGCTACTTCATTCAAAATAATGCGATAGTGTATGCCTCGTTTTGAAAACTTCCGCCGTGGTACGGTGGTCTTATAGGCGTCAGTCTTTGGTATTGCTTTTTTTTTATTTAAGGAAAGAGAACCATGATGGATGTGGTCAAATCAAGGTCCATTACTAAATGTCGGGGTAAATTGACAATATTGGCCATTCTATAATTTTTAGGCCCGTATTTTAATATCCTCAAAATTGTGTAAATACTTCAGTCATCATTAGCTTAGTGAGTAATTAAAACTCTGATGCATTTTGTCTGAATATCACTTATTGTACTTACAAAATTAGTATTTCTTAGTTATTTTAGCTCACCTGTCACATAGTGACAACGTGAGCTTTTGTGATCACCCTTCGTCCGTCGTCTGTGCGTCAGTGCGTCCGTGCGTGCGTGGTTTCATTTATGATTTTATTTTAACCAAACTTGCACACAACTTGTATCACCATAAGAACTTGGTTTTTTTTTAACCGGCCAGATTCCATTATGGGTCCAAGAGTTATGGCCCCTGAAATGGCCAGAATGAGCTGTTTCGACCTTTTCTGCACAATAGCAGCTTCATTTATGGTTTTATTTTAGCCAAACTTGCACACACCTTGTATAACCATAAGATCTCAATTCCTTTCTTGAACTGGCCAGATTCCGTTATGGGTTCCTGAGTGATGGCCTCTGAAAGGGCCAAAATTAGCTATTTTGACCTTGTCTGCACAATAGCAGCTTCATTAATGATTTGAATTTAATCAAACTTGCACAATACTTGTGTCACCATACGATTTCGGTTCCTTTCTTGAACCGGCCAGATACCGGAATGGGTTCCAGAGTTATGGCCCCTGAAAGGGCCAAAATTAGTTATTTTGACCTTGTCTGCACAATAGCAGCTTCATTTATGATTTGTTTTTAACCAAACTTGCACACAACTTGTATCACCACAAGATATTGGTTCCTTTCTTGAACCGGCTAGATCCCATTATGGGTTCTGTAGTTATGGCCCCTGATGGGGGTGGGGGGGGGGGGCTTGTTTTCCCTATATGGCTATATAGAAAACTTTGAAAATCTTCTTCTCAAAAGCTACTGGTCCATTTTCAAAATAATTTTATACAAATGTGCCTTGGATGACCCTCTACCAAATTCCTTGAGATAATTTTGATTCTTCAAAAAACATGGCAGCCCGCAAGAGACACTCATTATCCCTATATGGCCATATAGAAAACTTTAAAATTAAATCTTCTTGTATGAAACTACTGGCCTGAATTGAGATTAATTTTATTTAAAGTTACTTTAAGAATATTTCAACTATATTTTCTCATAATTCTTTTGATTGATCTTTATTATGATCTCTTGACCTTGAACACTTGTCCTTAAGGCAATGATAACAGGTGAGCGATATAGGGCCAGCATGGCCCTCTTGTTTGTTCAAGCAACAACTTTAAACTGTTTCAGCTATTACTTTCGAAACTTTTTAGGCCTACTGGATGAGTAAAGTAGGACAAGAGCCATAGTCCTCACATGCAGTTCGTAAGACATACAGCACGTTTGGGCTCAAGAATTTCCGCTTATATTGTTTCTATAATATTCAGCTTTATCAATCAGATCAACCGGTATTGCTAAATAGGCTATAGGCATGAAATTATAGGCATCATTACCGTTCTCTTTCAGAAATATCTTTTCATCTGGTGCTATAACATAATGGCTAGGCCAAGGCCAGCGATGACTCCATATAGGAACGGGCGGCTTAAGTTATCCTTCTAACTATCGTTCCAGATCTATCAACCGTGTTTGCTGTAAAACTTTTAGACATATCGTTGCACTTCAACACTAGCATCAGAATGATATCAGTCATGGTTTTGTTCTATTCTATTCAATTCTATTTAAGAGAAAGGCGTCACAACTAAGTTGATCGGAATTATACAGGTTATCTTGTAAACAATTTTTGTGGTGAAGAAACTGATCTCAGGCTGACTTAAGTTAGATATTTCATCAGGTTGACAATTTAACTTCTTATCTCTTCTCAATATTACTTTTCCAATCGAAGGCCGACTGCCATTCTATAGCGACTGAATCTGGCGCTGTCACAATATGGACGGAGGACAGACGGACAAACACAACACAACTGCAAATCAGAATAATATCAACTTACCAATTTACAAATTTATTTACAAATGAATGTTATACCATGCATAAATGAATGATAGAAAGAAAGCGAATAAAAATAAAAGAAATTACTGCAGTATCATACTATTTTAGTGACATATACTAAATAAGTAAGCAAACGCCTGTATAGCACATAAAGGTGTAACAATCTAAGAAAATGTTACATCCTCTAAAGTCAAATCCGGACAGTCATGTTTCCATTTTGGCTCATAGTAGTGTCGCTTTCCTTGACTGTTTTATTTCCATCGAAAATTAGAAAAAGATTTGATTCCTCTTTCGAAACACACATGTTAGAGGATTGCACGATAGGTCACCGGAAATGTGTGGTTCACGACACTCCTCATAGATAAATGGCCTTTTTTTGCAAAAAGTAGATCCCTCGCAGGTAAATGACATTTGTTGGTAAATAAATAGCCGGATTCTTTCCAAGTATATGACTACTGGGCTCAAAGGTATATTTCTCCAAGGTATAAGACTTCTGCGTTAAATGTAGTTACTTCTGCTATGTGTGACATCTCTGTTAAAAAATCTAAAAATAGTTAAAAACATGGCAAATATCATGACACATAAAACATCACTGTATGTAACATCATCCTGGTGTACTAGATATCATATGTAGATTCCCAATAAATGAGCGATAATCGAAAGTGCTGATGTTATTTCTGAAAATGTGACAATGTATCACAGTAATAGAACATGTGCTATACTAGCTACATCACTAAGTCCACATCACTATACCTTATCTGATACCGGTTGCCCATATGACCAACGCCCACAAAAGAGATTAGTTATTTTAGGTTTTGGTGGATAAGTATCCCAATTCTAAGAGACCCTCCAGGTGTATTGCACCCATATTCGGGACCTCAGTTTTAAGTCTCTTCCGAAAGACTGTTAGTAATTCTATTTGGCCAGTCCCGGAAATCTAACCCTCAACCTCGAGATTACAAGTCTCGTGCTCTGTCGATCACATTAATACCAACTGTTTTACCTCCTGTGAGTATACAAAATGTAAGTATGGACCCAGCCAGCATGACTATATCGGCCTGATATAGGTATAATGTCGGAATGTCGGCAAAATTTGCCGATGTAGGGCAGAAGTCGGACCGTTGTGTGCCGCAAAATATTGAAATCGATAGATCGACATCAATCAGTGTAACAATTTCGTACGTCGGATTGACATCGGGCCGATAGTGGATTCTCTAATTACACTGATTGATGTCAATCTACCGATTTCAATATTTTGCGGCACTACAACGGTCCGACGTCGGCCCTAAATCGGCATATTTTGCCGACATTATACCTATATCGGGCCGATATAGTCATGCTGGCTGGGAAGCAATTGGCAAATTTCAAATACGCAGCTAGCAGATAAGCAATTGGCAATAAGTAAGTCAGCAATTAGCAAACAGCAAATCAACAATTAGCAAAAGCATTTAGCAATAAGCAAATCAGCAATTAGCAATTAGCAAATTAGCAAATAAGCAAATCAGCAAATAGGCAATTAGCAAATAAGCAGTTGGCAATAGCAAATCAGTGGTTAGCAAATAAGCAATTGGCAATTAGCAATTTTGCATGGCCAAACCAGCATTCCATATGAAAGGAGTAAATTCAGTTTTTATATATTAAGTTAGCAACCCTTTTTCTATTTTCTTTTTTCTATGTACAAAGTTCTTTATGGGAACGTAAGTCTCTGAAAATCTGATATGCATGAAAATGTCGAAAAACGTTATAAAGTAAGTGGATTTTATATGTAATAAGAACAGCCGGATCAGACTGTACGGTATGGTACTGTACGGTATGGTACGGGGAAACTGTATTTGAAAGGCTATTGAAGTAATCGATAATTCAATCACACGTTTTTTTTACCGGCGAGAAGCGAGTGACGAAAGAGAAAATGGTCTTAGATATTGAACTGTTCCGTAAGGATAAAGGAGGAGATCCTGAGAAAATAAGGGAAAATCAAGCGAAACGCTTTAAGGATGTTACTTTGGTGGACAAAGTTATTGAACACGATACGGAATGGAGGAAATGTAAGTAATAGTTGCGATGTATTCGGATGATTTTGGTAGTCGGACAGATGATGCAATAAGAGGAAAGAAAATAATATGCACGGTCACCTATCTGTCTGTGAAATAAAGTCAGCTTCTCTCATGAGTGTTACAGACATATGAATAATGCTAAGCTGCAAAGTAAGCCTTACTCATTTGACTTATTCAGGCTGGTAACATTGCCCGATCGGGCTTTCATCATCATCATCATCTTCAGTGATTGCCTCCCTCCAAATGTAGTATATTCCCAATTGGATAAAATCTATATTACACATGCGCAGCAGGCAGGACTGACTTCTTTCAAATAAAAGTTCCTCTTTGTACAGTGTGTTAAAAATTAATAAAAACTTATCTAAGAAACTAGTAGGTGTGTTTGTTGGCCAGGACCAGTTGGAAACCTTCCACAGTTGTCTGGGCAACAGCAGTTTGAGGCAGCTTGTTCCAAAGCATGATGGTGGAAGGGAAGAAGCTGTTTTGATAGATGTTTGTCATACCTGTCAAGTTTCCAGAATATGAAAGAGTGAGATTTGTGCGAGTCGTCGCGAAGGGTGAGCGCGTGTGCGGGAGGGTGTTCCCCTCCCCCCCAAGAATTTTTTTTAAAAATATACATGAAAATATACATTCTGGTGCTTTCTGACGCCATTAATATGAATTTCAGTAAATGCCTTACTTTAACACATTCTATATGGAAAACACATGATTTTTTTTGTTTGATTTTATTTCATGAAAGATCTACAAGAAAATTTAGTTTTCTAAAAACCAAATAAAAAAAAATAATGTGATTTTGTCAGTGAAACTGATTTTATTGCAGCCGTGATATAAAATGTATCTATGAACCTCAATGTTTAATACAAAAACGTCTCACTGATCTACATATTCTACTTTCGATTTGAAATGTACTTTCGGTTTGAACCTGCACCGGAAAAACGGTTGTGCATACAACTTATTTCCTACGTAGCTTGCAGAAAGCAAAACTAGGTCCATTGTCTGCTTTTCTAAGCCAAGGAAATTCCAGTTCCCACGCGTTGTTATATTTTGACGAATAATTCTTATTTCTTTCTGGCATCTTCATGTTTTTTTTAGTGTCGGTCAAGGTCAAGTGCGCGAATGGTTCTAATATTTTTCTGACAATGCAACGTCCATGAATAGCATAAACAGTGACCAGTCAGTCAATATCGATGATTTACGTAATTGGCTCGTAGTCATACGGAAATTAACGCATCAATTTGATTGGTACAATCTCTCTGGAAGCTTCGGTTAAAGCAAAAACTGGCCAGAACCAGTTTCGGCAGGTCCGTTACGTAATCAGTACATTGAAAATGACACTTGACATGTGTTTTCTGTTTATTGTTGTCTCATCCTGTCTTAAAATAATGATGCCAGATGGCAAATAAGAGAAAATAAGTGGTCCACAAATTTTTTGGTCTGATTTTTAGCTCACCTGAGCACGAAGAGCTCAAAGGTGAGCTTTAGTGATCACCCTGTGTCTGTCGTCCGTCCGTCCATCGTCAACAGTTTGACTGTTAACACTCTAGAGGTCACATTTTTGGCCCAATCTTAATGAAACTTAGTCAGAATGTTACCCTTAATAAAATCTTGGACGAGTTCGATATTGGGTCACCTGGGGTCAAAAACTAGGTCACCAGGTCAAATCAAAGGAAAAGCTTGTTAACACTCTAGAGGTCACAATTTTGGCCCAATCTCAATGAAACTTGGTCAGAATGTTATCCTTAATAAAGTCTTGGACAAATTTCATATTGGGTCATCTGGGGTCAAAAACTAGGTCACCAAGTCAAATCAAAGGAAAAGCTTGTTAACACCGTAGAGGCCGCATTTATGACTATATCTTCATGAAACTTGGTCAGAATATTAATATTGATGATCTGAAGGTCCAGTTTGAATCTGGGTCATGTAAGATTAAAAACTAGGTCACCCAGTCAAATCAAAGGAAAAGCTAGTTAACACTGTAGAGGCCAAATTTATGACCATATCTTAATGATACTTGGTCAGAATGTTAATCTTGATGATCTTTAGGTCAAGTTTAAATCTGGGTTAGCTGGGATCAAAAACTAGGTCACTAGGTCAAATCAAAGGAAAAGCTTGTTAACTCTCTAGAGGCCACATTTATGAATGTATCTTCATGAAACTTAGTCAGAATGTTAAACTTGATGATCATTAGGTCAAGTTCAAAACTGGGGCATGTTGGGTCAAAAATAAGGTCACAGGGTCAAATCAAAGGAAAGTTTTTAACACTCTAGAGGCCACATTTTTGACTTTATCTTCATGAAACTTAGTCAGAATGTTAAACTTGATGATCTTTAGGTCAAGTTCAAATCTGGGTCATGTTGGGTCAAAAACTAGGTCAAGGGGTCAAATCAAAGGAAAAGCTGGTTAACACCTTAGAGGCCACATTTATGACCATATCTTAATGAAACTTGGTCAGAATGTTAATCTTGATGATCTTTAGGTCAATAGGTCAGGTGAGCGATACAGGGCCTTCATGGCCCTCTTGTTTTAGAAAGCGTAAGAAAATGCTCCAAATTCGTTAAGTTGTGATCAAACCTTGAATTCGTGAGAATCACGATTCAAGCGTCAGATTTGACAGGTATGATGTTTGTTCTTGCTCGAATTTGGCAGTAACGCTGGTTATGGCCTCTGGTGGTCTTGGCCTCAACGAAGTGATGGGTCAGGAGTTACGTTGATAAGGTTGTTCCTGATCTTGTAGAACATAGTAGTCCTTGAGGAGTTGTGTCGATCTTGTAGGGTGTCCCACCTCAGTTCACTGAGCATGTTGGTGAGGCTGCTAGTTTGGGTATAGTTGTTCTTTACAAATCTAGCAGCTCTCCGTTGGACCATCTCAGGTTGGTTGATTTGACTTCCGGAGTGAGGGGACCACACTGATGAGGCATACTCTAAAGTTGGACGGACATAGGTTTTGAACGCATTGGCCTTAGCACTCTGGAGGCTTGAACGGATGTTTCTCTTGATGAAGGACATGGTGGAATTTGCCTTTTTAGTGATGTTGTCAATGTGCTTTTTCCAGGAGAGGTCATTTGATATGGTGACACCAAGATATTTTGCGTTGTTGGTAATTTTCAATTGAATGCCGTGAATGCTGTAGGGGGTGATTACAGGTTGTCTTTTTGTGGTGGTGTGTATAACTTCACATTTGTCAGGGTTGAATGCCATCTGCCAATCCTGCTCCCATGATGCAAGGTTGTCAAGGTCTTTTTGCAGCTGGTGTGTATCATTCTTGGTGTTGATGATCCTGTAAAGAAGGCAGTCATCAGCAAACAATCAAGCTGTGGACTTAACTTTGGATGGAAGATCATTAATGTAAACCAGGAAGAGAAGAGGGCCAAGAACACTGCCCTGGGGAACACCGGAAGTGACTGAGGAGGTAGCTGAATTGGAGCCCTCTAGGACAACCTGCTGGGTTCTTGATGACAAAAAGTCTTCAATCCATGAGTAAATGTTTCCCCGGACACCGTAGTGATCTAGTTTCTGTAATAGGCGCGAGTGTGGAACTTTGTCGAAGGCTTTGGAGAAATCAAGAAGGACGGCATCAATCTGATGGTTATTGTCCAGTTCTTTTGCGAGATCATTGATGGTGGTGATAAGTTGGGTGTCACAGGAACGCCGTTTGCGAAAACCATGTTGGCTGTCTGTGAGGATATGGTGTATGTCAAAATGGTACATGATGTTGCTGTGAATGATGTGTTCAAGAACTTTACAAGATACAGAAGTTAAAGAGATTGGTCGGTAGTTTGGGGGAGAAAAACAGAAAAACTAGTATTTCTTGAAAAATAACGAAGATATTTCTGTCAAACTTGGTCCATTTATTAAGCATTACATATGATATGATTTAAATTTAAATATATTGGTTGCCTTTAGTTTTGGTAGAATTATTTACCCTTTTCAGATTTTTATGACGCATAATTTTTGAAGTCCAAAAGAAATATGTTCTGAAAGACTACTAAGTTTAAAACAAAAAAGGGTTCAATGGCTTTCTAATGCTCTAAATTATTGCTCTAGTACATGAATGTATACATTTTACTGTGCTTTCACTTACATCATTATAGAAAAATGTTAGTTGTAAAAAAATGTTCATACATCTGCACTTGTAACGAAGTATTAACCCAAAATATATAGAATAAAGGTATTGGCGCACAAGTTTGGAGCAATAGAAAGCCATCAATTTGAACCCTTTTCTGTTTTAAACATTGCATTAAAACATAATTTTTTGGACTTTAAAAATTATGCATCCTGAAAATCAGAAAAAAGGGAAATAATTCTAACAAAACTGAAGGCAACAAAGTTATTTCTATATTAATATGCATCATATGTTATGCTTAATAAATAGACCAAGTTTGAAAGAAATATCTTCTGACATTATTTTTCAAGAAATATTAGTTTTTATGCCGAAAGCCTGATCGGGTAATGTTACCAGCCTGTTATTGGGATGGCTTGTTTTATGATCTGGTATTCTGTAGTTGTCATCCCTCTTAGCCTTACCAATATCTGCATTTAGCTGTTAGGAAAACGAAGACATTAGAAAATATAAAAAAAGTCATAATATACTGGTCAGACATACTTGCTTTAATAAATTATACATTAATATTCATGTAGAAACTTCAAATGGGTTGAATTTAATTCATTTTTTTAAGTAACAGACTTAAATCTTCGAAAATATGATGTGACACAGACAGGACAGGTGCGAGGAGATACCCTGACACCGGTTTCAGTAAACAGTAAACTGCCGATGACACTAAATTGCAGAAATAAAACACAAACTATACATAAATAAAATGTCAGCGTAGCAAGTTTATGCTTTAATGTCAACATAAATTCATTATTATCTGAGATGTAAGCATTACAAATACTTTGTACATGTACCAGAAAACGTTCCCAACGGATTTCATTGGGGATTTCCTAACAGAAATATGCAGAATAAGTTTGGACGTGACGGAGATGGCGACAGTCAAAAGTTATCAAGCGGTCCCGAAATGTCCTTTAATTTGGACTACTGCAAAGTGAGCTGGAGAAGATAAGAATCCGGGCCTAGAGGTCCGGTTACCGGACCCAATAGTCCAAATAATAGGACGTTTCAGGATAGCAAGAGATTCAAAGCCAGCGACTTTAACCACTCGGCCACGTAGGCCCCTGAAATATGTTGTGAACAGGTGCCAGGGTTAAATTGAAATACCAGTATCTACCCCGACACCAATTTTAATTTCTGAAGAAGTTTTTAGTAACTATTACGAATATCTTAGTATGCAGGATCAATAATAGCTAGAGTCTTGATATTTGGCGTGTGGGAGTTGTACTGTCTACCGTAATCGTTCAGATTATTACCCTAGGTTCAAAAATTTGTGTGACATGTATATAATATAGGCTACCATAGAAGAAACTAATTCTGTACTTGTACCATTACGTTATACAAACACACTTGAAGCCTGGTACACAGGTGAGAGATTTAGGGTCAGTGACACTCTTGTTTTCTTAACATCCCAGTGTTGACATCTATTCATATTTTATTATCATTTATATATAGAATAAAATGTCTGAAGATTTGTGTCAGCAGGTTTTTGTTATAACTCGGATCATTCTTTCATTTATTCTTTTTTACAGATTATATTGATACTTTACTACTGTTTATCATAGTCGGTTGTAAAAGCATGTAAGAGTATTTTGTTCATTTGTTGTAGTTTTGCTACATGAAATAACTCTTAAGTCTTATCCCATTTTGGTCATTTTAACTTCAAAAATGAAATCAATTCAAGAAAACGTGAAATTTGGTCCTAATATTTACTCATTCATGCTTTATACATGTAGTGAAATAGAAATACACAGTTTCAGTTCATACAGTCTGTTTCAGAGAGCTTTATACACTTGGAATTCAGATGAATGAGCTGAACATATCCCATATTGAAACCTAATACAGGGATTTAAACTAGCTATTTTTATTTAGGGGCCCAGACTGTCAAAAATAGATGTTTAACATTAGGTATATGGGCATTTTCTCCAGCAATTTAGGGACCCAGCCCAAAATCTAGGGGCCATAGGCCACTGGGCCGCAGCTAATTTATATCCCGTTAATAAAAAAATTTCAAAATTGTAGTGATAGTAAGTTTCTAGGCCACATGTAATAGTCTTGCTTTCGGGTTAACTCTTTAGTGATATGTTTGAATTATCTAGGGTTTAATCCTTGTAAGAGACCTTTGTATTTTCTCACTATATTTACTTTAATGGTGGCTGAGATGTTCTACTTACTCGTGCGGAGGGCTAAGGAGCTTTGAAAAAAATAAAGGGAGAGAAGTGCAGTGACATTTTCAATATTCCATTAGCACTGTGGGGAATCACATGATCAAAATAATCTCTAAACCAAAATAAATTTATGAATAATATGGGTTAATATTGAAGCAACTTTTAAATCTAAAATATAGCCTATTATATGGCAACATAGATGTATCCTAAAACTAGAAAGATTTCAATCACAGTCACCTTCTGATTATCTGGAACACTTCAAGTACATTGTAACTGAAAATTCTTATTTTCCTTAGTGTTTGTAATTACAGGAATTCTATCATTGTTGTCAGCTACATAATAATTTAACAATTTTCATTAGTCATAATATTGTTAGGCTATGTTTAAATTTCATATATCTTATCATGGTAGGAAATTTATTCACGTTCTTCAAAATATAACTTTGGTTTAGAGATTATTTTGATCATGTGATTCCCCACTGATTAGGCCAGATGACCCATGAAGACTCAATACTTGATATATTGCAAGACAGTGCACAATATGCACATAAATTTGAGTGCTTAGGTTTAGAATGCATTGCGTGTTAATATACTAACTGCATGATAATATCAATACAGTATTGAATTACAAATCCTTGGGGTTTTTTTACAAACCACAGTATATTGTATGACAAATATTAAGGCAATTTATGTATGAAGTGTATTTTTGTAAATAGTTTGTTTCAAGTATTGGATCAAGTTATTATGGCAAAGTCCAAAAACATAAATGATAATTGATACACATAAGTAACCCTTATCATGCTGGACATGATTGATTATGCCTTTGCGACCAGTGTAGATCATGATCAGCCTGCACATCCATGCAGTCTGATCATGATCTGTACTGCTCGCCATTCAGTCGGTATTTATTTGGTAATCACCCATTTTAACAGTTAATGGTACTGTCTAAATTGAAGCTGGACAAGTTTGCTATAGAAATTTAGTAGGGTAAGTGGTTTGAATAAACAGAATAGTCAGTAAGTCTGAACTTATGTTATATTTATGTTCTCCTCAAAGTGAGATCAGGACATACATGTGCTCTGCATATTCAAAATGATAAATGTATTATGAGCAAAACATTAATATTGAAACACTTCTTATGTTATCAATGCCTATAAGTATTACAGACATTACAATCAGTATATAACTTTTCGAAGTTGAAAGGCTCTGCTGACAAATTTTAGGATGCTATGATATAACAGTTGTGACAAAACAAATGAGTCGCACAACGAGAAAACCAACATAGTGCGTTTGCGACCAGCATGGATCCAGACCAGCCTGCGCATCCATGCTTTTCACTAATGGTTTCTCTCTAATTGCAATAGACTTTGAAAGCAGACAGCATGGATCTTGACCAGGCTGCGCGGATGTGCAGGCTGGTCTGGATCCATGCTGGACGCAAAAGTTGGTTTTCTCATGGTGTGGCTCAAATAGTGATTTTGTTACATGTTATTGTTTTACTATCAGACTTCTTTGTTTAAATAAATAGGGAAAACAAGGTTGTGTTAAAATTAACAGTCACATTATTAAATGGCTTATGATATATTTTAGTAATATGCACACTGTCTGAAAGTATGCGACCCATTTCTCAAACAGCAATTTTGGTAGACATTCTGTTTATTGACTCAACTGATTTTCCTGCATATTACTTTCAGACTTCTTTGTTTAATAGGGAAACAAGCTGAATTGGTATAAAATGGACAGTAGAATTACAAAAATTAACAATAAATTATTGTCAAATAATCACAATTCAGAATGTTTCTGAATCAAAGTTACTATCTTAAAAAGAGTTGAAAATGTGAAACAAGATGGTAGAATAAATTGTTACAAAATAAAAAGGCATAATAAAATACATATCGGACATGAAGTGTGTCCACTTAATTTTGAATGATGTATATCAGTGAAAAGTTTCTTTTGAATTTGTCACTGTTTTATATATTTGAACTAAAATTTCTGAGTGTTTAGAAATTTGTATGCAGTCTAGCATAACAAGACCCTGTGTCAATATTTATAACTTTTATTACAGGTAGATACAGGGCTGATCTGCTGAATAAGTTAAAGAATGTCTGCAGCAAGGCTGTTGGAGAGAAGATGAAGGTAACTAATTGCACCATTGTTTTCAGTGAATCTGGTAATGCTGTGTTCATTTTTCATGCTATTTTTTTACAGTAATACAGTTCATATATTAATTTCTTATTTCTGTTTTAGCAACCCGCCCGCTTAGCTCAGTAGGGAGAGCGCAGATCTAAAGATCGCGGGGTTGTGAGTTCGATCCCTGGATGGGGCGTGTGTTCTCTGTGATGATTTGAAAAAAAACATTGTGTCTGAAATCATTCAACCTCTACTTCGTGGAATTAAAGATATTGAAAAATTTAGATAAAACACATGAAAAAACATGCATTATTGTTGCTAATATATGCGTAATATTCATAATGTTTACAGAAGAAGGAGCCTGTAGGTGAAGACGAGCCTCTGCCAGAAGGTCTGCAGGATGATCTGGAAAATGTCAACCAAGAAAAGTTAGCAGTAAGTATGCACCATGTATGACTTAACAGCATACCAGACTAAAGTCTAGGTTAGTTTTGTGTAGCTTCCCATTATGTCTGGTCTGTGTATCAGCCTTGCTTTGTTACAAAAGAGGAAATGCTATGAAGAAAAAATGTAGTTCCATGAAAGAGACTATGATGGAAAGAGAACACAGTTGGAATAAGTACCAATGATAACTCAAGGCAAACAACAGAAACATGGCAAAAAATGCTTGTAAAATGATAAATAGAAAAGTAAAAAATTAGTTCTAGCCAGCATGGAGAAGTTCCTCCATGGTTCATACCCAGTGTCAGGATACTGGTTATATGACCCAGGGAAGTGCCTATGCCTTTAGTATCTTGAACAATGGTTTGGGTCCAATCGCTTAGGTGACTATGTCTTAGACTAGCTGACAAACGATGTAGAATGTCCTTTGTTAAAACGTAGAGCTGCTGAGACCAAATATCTCATAAATAGAATTTTCCTCTGGCTATCTTGCCTAAATGATTCGTGTACCAATGATTCTTAAATGATTTCTATTATGAGCTAGACAATTTCAGGGATCAGGCAAATCACTAAATGTTTCAAACTAACAATCTTCAATTTAAAAATGATTAGCTCAAACTCCTATAGGCTGGAGACTCTATACTTGACTGGTCTTTTTGTTGAAGTTCCCGACAGACAATATCTTTGAATCAACAATATACGAGTCCTATCGCATAGATACTCGGCCTCTGTCCTCTCAAACTCTATATGATTGCCCTGACTCCTGGATGCTCAGCGCCTATATGCTATCACATGTAGCATTCAACTACCATATAGGTATATCCCCGATGCCTTGGCTGTACTTCGCCAATAACGCTGAACAGTCTATAAGCTGGAACTCTCCTACTATCTCAGTAGATTACCAAACTTTGGGTCTCTGTCTCAGCTTCCCGTTGCTCAGCCTATATATGCTGTCGTCTATAGCATTCAATTACCTTTAAGGTAAAACTCCTATGCGCTGGCCCTATAGCTCGAAACCTTATCGAAATTTTGCTACTCTTCTTTAGTCTAAGAACTTCCAAAGTCTTCTTTTTAATAATTTTTCAGCCCTGACAGGGTAAGTGCAATAGTCTCCTTCTCAAGGTACTAGGATAAATTATTAGTTGAATCCTCGATGTGTCTTCTTCAACCTCTGGAAACCGAATGAGCTCTCTTGTTGTTGTTGTAGTTGAGTTTATTTATACTCGCTGCCGGGAGTCCCATATGAGCGAGAATATTCGCGCCTTCACTGTCCATCATAGAGCGTCAGCGGGCGTCTTGTCATGCTGTCTCTCGTAGTCCCTTGCGGAGTACCAATCTCAGCGTTCAGCATGGAAGATGACAATACAAGCTGAGGAGGTAAACGATCCTTTTTAGGGCCACTGCCCTCGCACTTTGTTGTGACTCTACCGGCTGTCCTCAATATATTTATGATCACTTCCGGTAGAACCCCATGCCTGCTCCATGACGTGCACGCGGCGAGAGCTCAGGAGCAGTTGAGCTCTCTGTCATCCATCTACCTATTTATACCCCAGCAGACGTGCTATTTTTAGAACTTGTTTCTGATTGGTCCAAATTTAAATATAACGTTTTACAACGAGTACTTGCTCTATCAAATATCTGGTTCCCTTTAACTTTTGTATATGACATAATGTGCGAAGCTGGGACCCAGCTATCCATATAATGAACCCAAATCAACCATAAATGACCCAAAATTCTATTAATAACAGCAATTCAACAAAAATTATAACAATGGCAACATGAAAAGGGAGTCAAGCACTATCTGTGCTTATGTGTTACGTTATCAATATGTTAAATATACAAATTATTCTGACACCCAGTCAGATCAAAACCAGTTCTAGAATGGGACTTGATAAATGCTTGATAACCAAAGGAACCCAGATTGACTGTGGAAGTGGATTCAGTGCAGATTCATTGTAGTTTACAACCTTATCTTTCCATTTGAGTTGATCATGTTGGCACCATTTTTGTTTCTGTGAAAAATGTGAAAAAATTGGCAGTCATGAAAATTCACATATTAAAACAGTCTGAATCTGAAGATGTTTTGAAAATGTAGTTTGCTGAAGGTGCAAACTTTTAATAGGGAACATATTGTTGATTAGTTGATACGTTACATTTTACAGAATTTCTGTATTTTCGATATTTCAGTCTCTGACAGTGACCCAGATCAAGAAACTTCGGGTGTACATAGATGAACAAGCCAAGCAGAACGATGCTGATCTTATAAAGCATGAGACACAGAGGAATGAGGCTCTGAAGGAGATGGGAAATTTTCTTCATGAATCCTGCATCATTTCAAATGATGAGGTATAGTTTTCTGCATTGCTTTGATACTTTTGTATCACCTAAATTTTGATTTTATGAATTTGTTCAATAGCCTGAGTAACATTGTCATTACTGGCATCAGTAAACAATTTAATGCAACAACACACATTAGAATGACATCATACACCAGTTCAGAAGTCAGTGTAGAAAAATATTGATGTTTCTGGTTCCACGGTAACTTAAGCAAGAGTAAAAATGAGTATGTAATTGGGTTTTAAATCCTTAAAGCTTTCTGCAAGCATAGTTTTGATGAATCTAAAATTGTCTTTAACTAGCAGTGTACATATAAACAACTGACTGATTTTCAGGATGAGAATGGTTTAGAAAGGATGTATGGTGATTGTGAAACACGGAAGAAGTACTCTCATGTAGACCTTATAGTTATGATTGATGGTGTGGATGACACCAGAGGATCAGCTGTTGCTGGTGGTAGGGGCTACTATCTAAAGGTAATTCACAGTCGCTCTTATATGTTTTTGTTTATGGTTGTTGAAATGGATGGATTATTACCTGAATATTAAACAGAAGCAAAATCAGTAAAAGTTCAGTGTACGTAGTTATAGGCTTTTGAGTATGTAATGTGATGTGATTAATATTCGTGCAATGTAGATTTTAGTGAAACTTCTCAAAACTGTAAATAAACACATGGCCTATAATATGGTGAAATAAAATGTACAGGTCCGTCTTTGTTTTTAGCTCACCTGTCACAAAGTGACAAGGTGAGCTTTTGTGATCGCGCGGTGTCCGTCGTCCGTCCGTCCGTGCGTCCGTGCGTGCGTGCGTGCGTCCGTAAACTTTTGCTTGTGACCACTCTAGAGGTCACATTTTTCATGGGATCTTTATGAAAGTTGGTCAGAATGTACATCTTGATGATATCTAGGTCAAGTTCGAAACTGGGTCACGTGCCTTCAAAAACTAGGTCAGTAGGTCTAAAAATAGAAAAACCTTGTGATCTCTCTAGAGGCCATATATTTCATAAGATCTTCATGAAAATTGGTCAGAATGTTCACCTTGATGATATCTAGGTCAAGTTCGAAACTGGGTCACATGGGTTCAAAAACTAGGTCAGTAGGTCTAAAAATAGAAAAACCTTGTGACCTCTCTAGAGGCCATATTTTTCATGAGATCTTCATGAATATTGGTCAGAATGTTTACCTTGATGATATCTAGGTCAAGTTCGAAACTGGGTCACGTAGGGTCAAAAACTAGGTCAGTAGGTCTAAAAATAGAAAAACGTTGTGACCTCTCTAGAGGCCATATTTCTCAATGGATCTTCATGAAAATTGGTCAGAATGTTCACCTTGGTGATATCTAGGTCAAGTTCAAAACTGGGTCACGTGGGGTTAAAAACTAGGTCAGTAGGTCTAAAAATAGGAAAACCTTGTGACCTCTCTATAGGCGATATTTTTCAATGGATCTTCATGAAAATTGGTCAGAGTGTTCACCTTAATGATATCTAGGTCAAGTTCGAAACTGGGTCATGTAGGGTCAAAAACTAGGTCAGTAGATCTAAAAATAGAAAAACCTTGTGACCTCTCTAGAGGCCATATTTTTCAATGGATCTTCATGAAAATTGGTCAGAATGTTCACCTTGATGATATCTAGGTCAAGTTCGAAACTGGGTCATGTGCGGTCAAAAACTAGGTCAGTAGGTCTAAAAATAGGAAAACCTTGTGACCTCTCTATAGGCGATATTTTTCAATGGATCTTCATGAAAATTGGTCAGAGTGTTTACCGTGAAGATATCTAGGTCAAATTCGAAACTGGGTCACGTGGGGTTAAAAACTAGGTCAGTAGATCTAAAAATAGAAAAACCTTGTGACCTCTCTAGAGGCCATATTTTTCATGAGATCTTCATGATTATTGGTCAGAGTGTTCACCTTGATGATATCTAAGTCAAGTTCGAAACTGGGTCACGTGGGGTTAAAAACTAGGTCAGTAGGTCTAAAAATAGAAGAAACCTTGTGACCTCTCTAGAGGCCATATTTCTCAACGGATCTTCATGAAAATTGGTGAGAATGTTCAGCTTGATGATATCTAGGTCAGGTTTGTAGCTGGGTCATGTGCGGTCAAAAACTAGGTCAGTAGGTCGAAAAATAGAAAAACCTTGTGACCTCTCTAGAGGCCATATTTTTCACGAGATCTTCATGAAAATTGGCGAGAATGTTCACCTTGATGATATCTAGGTCAAGTTTAAAAGTGGGTCACGTGCCTTCAAAAACTAGGCCATTAGGTCAAATAATAGAAAAACCTTGTGGCCTCTCTAGAGGCCATATTTTTCAATGGATCTTCATGAAAATTGGTCAGAATTTTTTATCTTGATGATATCTAGGTCACATGAGCTCAAAAACTAGGTCACTATGTCAAATAATAGAAATAATGATGTCATACTCAGTTCAACACTGGGTCATGTGGGGATAGGTGAGCGATTCAGGACCAACATGGTCCTCTTGTTGAAATATTTGTCCATGATTACGGAGATCCTTACATTTTATGGTATTTTAAGACATATTTTGCGGAATTATTTAACACTTCAGATGTTTTAATATCGTAACTTTAGAAACATTGCTGTTGTAATCAATTTACTCACAGGTTGCCATTAATTCATAAAATGATTTTCATCTACGTACGCTGAATCCAGGCTTCATTTTATGTTATCCAGATAAATGATGCTATGCCATTACTTCCGCTTAATCAGACATGCAGAACTACTTCAGCATGACTGTCAGTGAAGGAACTTGAAATACTGGTACCACTGGCAACTGACAATGTTATTTGACTGTTTCAGGGTCCTGCAGTATTTCTAGAGCAAGCACTAATCAACCTGGCCATGCAGTCATTGTTTACTCAGGGATATACCCCATTGTATACCCCATTTTTTATGAGGAAAGAGGTCATGCAGGAAGTTGCTCAACTCTCCCAGTTTGATGAGGAACTCTATAAGGTATTATACTTAATTAATTACTGGATCATTACCTTAGGATAGTTTTTTTGTCCCAATACACAGGGACCCCATTATAACACTGTCGTCGGGGTCCAAGGTTCGAGACCCGTGGATCTTGCGGGGTTAAATTTATAACGTGGGTTGGTCGTATCAGCGGTATATGCAATACCCCACCCATCGGTAATGTATAAGAGGTATTTTGGATGCCGTTTTATGTTAATAAGAAATAAGAATCGTATAAATGGGACATTTATTTACCTTAAATGCTACTGAAAAATACATTAAAAGAATTATAACGCTGTGTCATCTCATTTTGTCGTGATTCTAAAAGAAATTTGGAATTGTGTATCCCGGAAGTAAACATATATAACGCTGCGTGAGGAGTGCGCGGTCGTGAGAATTACATATGCACTGCAATTGCACTGGTGGTTTATGTAACTAAAAGAGAGAAAAACACGGACAGTCTTAAAAAAAAAAAATTAGAATACATGAAGAAAATTGATAAATAAGATAGAAAATTGTTAAATGACCGTCGTTAATATACGATATTAAAAAGGGAGAACATTCTCAATATGGCTTTCAGTGCGTCGAATCTTCGTTAATTCCAATGAACTGAGTGTGATGATTACGAAAAACCGCTGCATTTTTTTTTTTTTACACAACTGGGCCTGTCGTTTGATTTTTATTCACTCAAATGTTCATGTCATCCGCTTAATTGGTGCAAACTTAAACGGTTTGATAGTTGACTGACCAATGTTACACGCTTGTTATGCAAACAATCTTATTTTGACACGGTACTGATTGCCTAATTGTCACATGTCTACATGTATTCAAACTTTAACAAAGGCGATACGCAAACAAGTAAGCTAGTAGACAATTATTGATTTTTGTCACAGTTGTCATGGCAAAGGTGTTAAAGTACAGGTACGTGTAGTTTTAACGCTGGTCAAGATCAAATTAAATAACATCCGCTGACTCAATTTTTTTATTTATTTTACCCCCGAAAATTCCGGAGCCAAAAGCCTACCGCGTTAAAACGAATACCGCGGTATATCGAGTAGCATTATAATGGGTTTCGAGTGTATGTAGTTTATACAGCGAAATTTGTTTAACAAGTAAAAGTATTTTTGCTGATAAATGAGTAAAAACAGCAATTATTTAATCACCCTGGGACTAAGGTTAAACATCCCTTCAGTTTTTACGTACGATACCGATACAAGTGTTATATAAATGTGCTTATTAGATATTTCAAACATTATTTCAGTTACGAGTTGGCAGTCGTTTAGCCTAAACTTTTGTTCTTGTTTTCCACAAATACCTAACAGCCTCCCAGTCTAGAGCAGAGGAGGAGATCAGAAGTCATCAGACATATTCCATTCTCTCATATCATTGCAGAGAACAGTTCCTTCACAAGGGGACGGATATAACTCATGACTTCCAAAATTTTAATCTTGTACTTCATATGCTGAGTAAATCAGGCAGGGTCTTTTAATTACAGGTTATAGGTAAAGGCAGTGAAAATAAGGAAGATGGCAGCATAGATGAGAAATACCTGATTGCCACATCAGAACAACCAATTGCTGCCTACCACCGTGATGAATGGATACCCACCGAGTCTCTGCCCATCAAATACTGCGGCTACTCTACGTGCTTCAGACAGGAGGTTGGATCACATGGCAGAGATACACGAGGTATCTTCAGAGTACATCAATTCGAAAAGGTAATGGAGTAAAGTAATAGGAAATCACATGCAAATCAAAGTCAGCTTTTTTGTTAACATGATAAATAACTGTGATGTATAGGTAAAGCGAGCGGATCACCATACTGACAAACATAATATTATTTTGCACAGTGAAGATCCATATTTCTTATATGTGGATAGTACTGCTAATGGGTCAATGTTTGGACATTTTCTGTATAAACAGTTCATAACTTAAAAGACCATTTTGTTTGTTTTAGGTGTTTCTTTAATCCATGTGCTAAACCTTTGTTACGGAAAATGCAGATTTTAATTAGAGTGAGTTTTGGCCTTGGAGAATTTATAATTGTGTTTTGTTCAGAGTTGTCTCCCTTGTAGGTGGAACAGTTTGTGCTGACATCACCTCATGACAACAAATCATGGGAGATGATGACTGAGATGATTACCAATGCTGAAGAGTTTAACAAAAAGCTCGGAATTCCATATAGAATAGTCAACATAGTCTCGGGTATAGTCACTTTTAAATTTTTTTTTTTATAACATTGTTTGTTTAATTAACACGACTTTTGCTCACATTTAGTATTATCCCCCTTGACTCCATAAAAGCAGATTTGGTAAAAAAAAGGATTTAAAAAAAAAAAAATTACTATAAGTATTTTATTGAAGGATCATCAAGAAACTTTACATAAATTGAGATCACTAAAGGGCAGTGGTGCGTTTGCAGTTCATCAGATCACTTAAGTAAATTTAAAGTTACAGTGCTCTTTAATTGTTTTATAATCCATGTTATGGATAATTTCTGCAAAACATTCCCACAAAATAATCCACTGATCTACTTCGGTTTCATTAGCTCAATAGGGAGAGTGCAGATCTCTGGATCTCAGGGTCGCAAGTTTGATCCCCAGATGGGGAATATGTTCTCCATGGCGATTTGATAAAAGACATTGTGTCTTTGTCCTCCACCACTGATTCATGTGGGGAAGTTGGCAGTTACTTGTGGAGAAAAGGTGTGCACTGGTACATAATCCAGGAACACTGATTATGTTAACAGCTCACAATTACTGTTACATAACTGAAAAATTGTTGAAAAACAGCATAAAACTCAAAACAAACAAACAGATGTAAGGTCAAGGTCAGATACTTTACCATATTGACACTATGCCCCCAGGTAGGGCCATCACTGATTGAAAATTTTGTATTGATGTATTAAATGGGGAAAAAAGGCAGTATGTGGATGTAGCAATAAGACTGTTATAGGAAGAAAAATTTGCTTGACATAAGTTTAATATTAGATAACACTTCGTACCCTTGTAATCTAAGAAGATTTAAGCACTGCTGGGAATCACATGATTAAAATAATCTCTAAACCAAAGTTATATTTTGAAGAATATGAATTAATTTCCTATCATGATAAGATATGAAATTTAAACATAGCCTAAAATATGACTAATGAAAATTGTTAAATTATTATGTAGTTGACAACAATGATAGATATCCTGTAATTACAAACACTAAGGAAATAAGAAGTCTCAGTTTCTTGAAGTGTTCCAGATAATCAGAAGGTGATTGTGATTGAAATCTATGTAGTTTTAGGATACATCTATGTCAGGTTATATTCATTTTCTTTTGAATATAGAAAGGAAATATGTTTCTTTAATCATAGCTATTTTGGCTTCATTTTATTTTTTTGACAGTATCAATATTTGAAATTTCTGTATCAGTACCTCCTCACATGCTTTAATAGCTCAATAGGAGAGTGAAGATTACGGATCACGGGGTCATGAGTTGCCCAGGGCGAGGTGTATGCTCTCCATCACAATTTAAAAACAAATAACATTGTTTTTGAAATCATTCTTCCTCCACCTCTGATTCATGTGGAGAAGTTGGCAGTTACTTGCAGGCAAAACTGGTTTATACTGATACAGTATCCAGAAACACTGATTAAATTAAATGCCTGTCGTTACATAAGGGAAATACTGTTGAAAAAACAGCATTAAAACAAAAACAAACAAACAAATCAATACATGTTGTTTTAATCATATTGTCAGTACTAACAGTGACAGTCCTGCCATCAGGAGTACCTTATAGAATAGCTCAGTCCTGGAGCCTTAAAAGAATGAATTTTCATACCCCAATAGAGTTTGAATTTATGGTGCCAGCACCTCATCCATTGACTTTCACTTGCATTATATATCATATGTCACTTAGATATTACCAGTCTGAGATGGAAGGATTGTTTTTTATCTCTCATATATATACAATTATCACACCACTACCTGTAACTTTAGTTTCTCAATTATTAAATGTAATATGTATCAAAGAAAATGTCTTACATAAAACCTACAGCAATATAATGCATTATTTCATAAATACATTCCATGCATGTTTATCTCATGAATAAGGGTATCACTGGACAAAAGATTTAAGAAAATTACTTTGCAAGTACTAGATTGGTGAGATTTAAAGATAAAATACACCCATTGATACATGAACTTACAATAGAGTATTTGTTTATAGGTTTATTGTCCTCTTGCCAAGATATTATCATACAGAAAGATGTGCTGTATTGTGAATAAATAATGCATGTAAACAGTATGCATTTTCCTATTACAGGAAATTTGACCCACACAGAATACTTACGCCCAAATTCTTTTTTAGGTGCACTGAATAATGCTGCTTCCAAGAAGTTAGATCTGGAGGCCTGGTTCCCGGGATCTGGTGCATACAGGGAGCTGGTTTCCTGCTCAAACTGTTTGGACTACCAGGCAAGAAGGTTGAAGGTCAGGTATGGCCAAACTAAGAAGATGAACCAGGAGGTAAATACGTATATACTGCATATAGTTTACACTATTCTTTGATACACTAAAGCATAGTTTATTATAATAAATAATGTCATTTTAACAATCTGATTTAAAAATCTTGAGTCATTTTAACTTTCTAATTTAAGAAGATTTATGGAGATTTTAGAAATCCATGCTATGGAAAAGTGCTTTTTTGCCCTGTGAGATGTGATCAAGGGCTCAGTATTTGCACATAGCTGGCCTGCTTAGCTCAGTAGGGAGAAGGCAGATTTATGGGTTGCAGGGTTGTGAGTTCTATTCCTGAGCTGGGAGTATGTCTTCAGGTTGATTGTGTTTGATATCATTCATCCTCCACCTCTGATTTGTGTGGGGAAGTTGGCAGTTATGTAGAGAACAGGTATGCACTGGTACAGAATCCATGAACACTGGTTAGGTTAACTGCCTGCCGTTACATAGCTGAAATACAGTTGAAAAATGGCATTAAACCCAAAAAACAGATCAGTATGGGCACTAAATCTGGTTTGACCAAAGACCCCTGGGTTAAAAGGCTGACAGCAAACAACACTCCCATTATTATAATACGAGAATCTGTTGTTTTTAAACAGTTCAGTGTAAAATAATAATTGTTTGTAGATGGAATTTATTTGTATGTATTGTGCAGTAGCACATACAGCAAGAAGATACTTAAGATTTGTTTATGTAAAATTCTGAAAATTGCGAAACATTGTTTTTTAAACTTTCAATGTCCATAGCATTATAAGGAAAAAGTGAATTCAAGGTTATCAAACCATTTATAACTGCAAAATGTTTACAGTTCAAAGCCAAGATCTACTATATGTAACAGATGCAAATCCTACCTACACAATTCTATCTGACATTCAGATTGTGTAACAAGATTTGTTGTACTTTGTCCACAGGTAGAGTATGTTCACATGTTGAATGCAACAATGTGTGCTACAACAAGGACCATCTGTGCCATCCTGGAGAACTATCAGGTGGAGGACGGTGTTCTAGTGCCAGAAATTTTACGCAACCATATGCCACCACGTACGTAATCTAATTACCTTTCGATTTATTACGTTATCATTATGATAAACATTTTATATAAAATTTTGTAAAAAAAAAGGTTTTTCAGACTTTAAATAGTTCCATGTTCCTTTATGTCACTGTATATTTAATAAATCTGAACACTATATTTGATAAATCTGAACACTATATTTAATAAATCTGAACACTATATTTTAATAAATCTGAACACTATATTTAATAAATCTGAACACCTCTTATTGTCTGAAATGTTCTTGCGTTTGATTGTGTTGTTACAGGTATACCTATTTAACATTTTTACACATGTGGGATTTAATGTAATTACAGACCGTTTTGGAAATAGTTATTAAACTTGTAAGGCCTAAGATAATAAAACTTTTTAGGCCTAAGATTTTTAGACTAAGTTTTGAGAAAAATTGTCCCTGAAAAAGTAAAATCTTACTTGAAAAATTCTTTAATTTTTGTCTCATGTGTTCTGTATGAACAGTGGCTTAATAACTTATGCAGTTCTTATCCATTGTTAACCAAACTTAGTCAGAATGTTTATAAAACCAAGGTAGATAACCAGCAGCTTAGCTTTTGTTGCTCTGGGACTACGATTCTTGAATGAGCCGAAATCGAGAAAATTGACAAGCTCAGTAGGATATTTTGAGAATCAAAAGTAACTATGATGAGACTATACTATGACAGTTTGGCACTGTTATTGAAATCAAATGTTGTTGAATTAGTAACAAAGATCATATTTGATGTAATTCTAGAATACAAAGAAAAAATACCATTTGTGAAACCAGCTCCGATAGATGAACAAGAGGAAAAGAAACAGAAGAAAGGAGGGAAGAAAGAAAAACCGAAGGATGTTTCAAAGAAAATGGATGAGATGGCAATTGGTGACAACTAAATCATGACAGAAAGAGTGTGATTTTAACTCTCCACTTAAAAAAATGTGATATATCTATTATTGTGTGCAAGACGTTGGTACAGCAAGTGGCAGATATATATTGATTACTTTTAATGACATATTTTGAATTAAAGTTGCCGGAAATTGCATAGCATACTAAAAATATTCCGTTATTATGTTTTACTCTTATTATTCCAAAGGACAAGAAAATTAATATATTTTTTCCTATTTTTCTATCTTGCAGATAGGTAACCAGAAATTGTTTAGGTTGTAGTTCCTTTTCTAATATGTAGGTCATGTCCCAGTAACAGCTATATTGAGCAGTCACATAATTCAATATGAAATACACAAGATAAAATTTTTTTATCAGTGTATTAAACTTTGGGTTTGTGATTTCGCTCTTACAGCAACTTTAGATTTATGTAAAATAGATTTACAGAGAATTTTTTTATCAAATTGCATTACAAGTCTGTTCTTAATTTATTTTATGTATTTTGTGTGTTTCAAAAAGAAAGGAAAACTGAAAAGAATTTTATAAATGTGATCATGTACTAGAAAATGAAGCGGTAAAGGTTTTGGTACTGACTTTGGAAGGGTGACAGTGATAGTTACCCTCTCCATTTATCTAGAAAAACAAACTAAAACATTGTTTTGTTATTTTCTTCCTTGTTTTGAAGTTTTTGCAATATTTATATTATAATGTGTTTACATGTAGTTAGGTCAAAAGAATGTCTGTTTCTGAGCTTTCAGTTAAAAGCAGTTGACCAGTTGTTAATATGGCTGTTTCTTCTTTTGTTACTTTGGTAGTTTTGGTTTTGAACAGAGTTTAAACATGATTTTTAGCTCACCTGAGCATGAAGTGCTCAAAGGTAAGCTTTTGTGATCACCCTTTGTCCGTCGTCGTCCGTCTGTCGTCAACAATTTGACTGTTTACACTCTAGAGGTCACAATTTTGGCCCAATCTTCATGAATCTTAGTCAGAATGTTACCCTCAATTAAATCTTGGATGAGTTTGATATTTGGTCATCTGGGGTCAAAAACTAGGTCACCAGGTCAAATCAAAGGAAAAGCTTGTTAACACTCCAGAGGTCACAATTTTGGCCCAATCTTAATGAAACTTGGTCAGAATGTTACCCTCAATAAAATCTTGGATGAATTCGATATTGGGTCATCTGGGGTCAAAAACTAGGTCACCGGGTCAAATCGAAAGAAAAGCTTGTTAACACTGTGGAGGTCACTTTTATGACTGTATCTTCTTGAATCTTGGTCAGAATGTTAATCTTGGTGGTCTCAAGGTCCGGTTTGAATCTGGGTCATGTAGGGTCAAAAAATAGGTCACCAGGTCAAATCAAAGGAAAAGCTGATTAACACTGTAGAGGCCACATTTATGACCACATCTTAAGGTAGTTCTGCACGTTTTGATCGAAATTGTTTCTACAATGTTGAATTTAATTAAACTCTGATTTTTCAAAACTTCAGAATATACCTAGAAAATTCAGCAAATAAAAAAGATAGGGTCGCGTGTTTGATTTTTTGCTAGACTGATTTGAAAAATAGGGACCTCACGCAATACTTCATAACGGGAATCTATGGGAAAATCATAACATTCATAACATTTTCGTGTATAGAAATTTTTCTGCAATGTAGATTTTGATGAAACTTCTCACAATTGTAAATAAAGACATGGCCTATGATTTGATGAAATAAAATGTATAGGTCCGTGTTCTTATTTTTGAGATATTTGACCATGATTTAAGTAAACTGGACATTTCACGCTAATTTTAAGAAATTATTTTGTATTATTTAACGTGTGATATGTTTTAGTATCATATTTCGACTTTAGAAATATAGCAACAGAACCACTAATAAATTTACTCACAGGTTGCGATTAATCCATAAAATGATTTTCATTTCCGTACGCTGAATCCAGTCTATATTCTACGTTTTCCGGAAAAATGACGTTACGCCATCACTTCCGGTTTATCAAACGTGCAGAACTACCTTAATGAAACTTTGACAGAATGTTGATCTTGATGATCTATAGGTCAGGTTCAAATCTGGGTCCGGTGGGATCAGAAACTAGGTCACTAGGTCATATCAAAGGAAAAGCTTGTTAACATTCTAGAGGTCACATTTATGACTGTATCTTCCTGAAACTTAGTCAGAATGTTAATCTTGATGATCTTTAGGTAAAGTTCGAATCTGGGTCATGTGGGGTCAAAAACTAGGTCACCGGGTCAGATCAAAGGAAAATCTAGTTAACACTTTAGAGACCACATTTATGACCATATCTTAATGAAACTTGGTCAGAATGTTTATCTTGATGAGCTTAAGGTCAATAGGTCAGGTGAGCGATACAGGGTCTTCATGGCCCTCTTGTTTGTTTAAGACACGTAGCGTCGCCTCAGCTCCACAATGTCCAAGCTGACATTTTGAAAAAAAAAAAATGCATGCATATCATCGGTAAGGTCTTTCAAAGATCTGCATTATGATAATACTTAGAACATTCTTACTTGATATCAAATGAGAATTTTATCATACTTTAAAGTTGTTTTTCCCCAAGGTGAACTTTTGACCTGTTTAGAAAGCTGTGGAATTGAGGTGATGACAGTGTTATTGCTTTTATTGTAGTGTTAGTTAAACAGACTTATTTTCTGGATAATGGAAGTTTTGCGTTTTAACCAAATTTAACCTTTAGCCTGCTGGCGGCAAGGTATTCTGCCTTTGCGACCAGTGCAGACCAAGATCAGCCTGCACATCCATGCAGTCTGATCATGATCTGCACTGTTCCGTTATTCAGTCAGTTAATTTTCAGTGAACACCCCTTCAAATAATTAATGGTATTGTCCAAATTGAAAGATGGACCAGTCTGTTTTAGAAATTTAACAGGCTAAGGGTTAAACAGACTTATTTTAGTTTTGCTTTTTAACCGAATTTAATTGAGACTGTTACAGAATAAGGAATATGTTGTGCTATAAAATCTAATGGAGAAACTTTTTAACACAGTTGTTTATTTTAACTTTAAAATCATACCATGTTAATGTATTGTGCATAAAAGAATAACAATATGTCATCAGTTCATATTTATTGACCAATTAAAACGTACTGTAAGACATGTGCTCTGCTTTTTATGATTGAACTTCAATGATTCTGGTATTGTACCGGGAAAAAGAATCAGTTTGAAGTTGTGCTATAAATTCGATGAAGAGAACAGCAAGTTTTCATTCTATCCAGTTAAGCTTTTGAAATTATAGTGGCAACATAAAACACATGATTTTTTTTTATCGGGATATTTATGTCTTCGGAGACATATTGTTTTTGCCCTGTCCGTCTGTCCAGATGTCACACTTCATTTTTCGATCAATAACTGGAGAACCATTTGACCTAGAACCTTCAAACTTCATAGGGTGGTAGGGCTGCTGGAGTAGATGACCCCTATTATTTTTATGGTCACTCCATCAAAGGTCAAGGTCACAGGGGCCTGAACATTGAAAACCATTTCTGATCAATAACTTGAGAGCCACTTGACCCAAAATGTTAAAACTTAATAGGATGATTGTTCTTGCAGAATAGATGATGACCCCTACTGATTTTGGGGTCACTGTTAAAGGTCAAGGTCACAGCAGCCTGAACACAGAAAACCATTTCTGATCAATAACTTGAGAACCACTTGACCCAGTATGTTGAAACTTCATAGGATGATTGGTCGTGCAGATTAGATGACCCCTATCGCTTTTGGGTCACTCTGTTAAAGGTCAAGGTCACAGGGGTCTGATCATGTAAAATCATTTCAGGTCAGTAACTTGAGAACCACTTTACCCAGTATGTTGAAACTTCATAGGATGATTGGTCGTGCAGATTAGATGACCCTATCGATTTTGGGGTCACTTTATTAAAGGGTAAGGTCACATGGGCCTGAACATGGAAAACCATTTGGATTTATATCTGATCAGATATGTCTTGAGATCACAATGCAAGAAGTTATGTACTAATTCTAAAAACATACCAAAGAAGGCTTATAAAGTTTTACTTTCGAAGTTGCGAAAAGAAACAGGAAGCTCAAATGTGCCGTTGATCATTCTGACAGTTGACATACAAGTCAAAGAATATATAGAGTCTAAAATATGCTCTATAATATGTTTTTCCTATTAAGGTGTCTATGGTGTAGTGAAATGGCATGAAATAATACCAGTACACCTGTATCTGCCAGATGTCCTCTATATAGATAACCTATTTTCTAAAAATGAGCTTAAATTATCTTTTGGAATATGGCACCAACATTTTCACATCTAAATGACAAATGGGATAACACACAACTTTTATTCAAAGATAGAATTCCTATCCTACCTTTCTGAGGTTTGGTCCAACAGTTCTACAACTTGCAAAGGACCTGCACCAAGAACAAGACCTTGGTAGACTTATATTGCTCATTCGAGTAATTTGCAGGATGTATGACTGCGAAATATTTTTAAAATGACCCAAATGATATTCATTTTCATAGTTATCTTGTGACATTCCTTGTGATATTCTATAAATATGGTTTCTGAAAATGTAATAAGCAATTACTAATTCATACTGTGACACCTGTTGAAAAATGTGATATTTTGTTTAACAGTATAATATCTTGGCATTGTTAAATACATAGTGATACTGCACTTAGTCGTCAGACTGTTTTCTTTGTATTATAAGTAAGCTTGCAAACATCTGCGTCAGTGAGACAAGTCACCTCGACATGAAGATATCCCATTTGTCTTAGTTGTTGACTGAAGATAAAATTACATGAAAATGCTCTTTATCATTTCTGATCTTTTGTGTAACTAATAAGTAGATGTATTACTGATAACTGGCAGGTACCTGATACATACCTGTGGCAAGAGTTATTTTCTATCACAAGTTTAGAAAAACCTAAAGAAAGTCTGTAATTAATATTTAAAAAACCTTGCACAAAAGTTTGTAAAATTATTTTTCTAAGTTGAAAGACTTAAGTGTAAAGTTCTGAAAATTTCAGACACTTGATCTTCATGATAATGATAAAATCCTGCCGGTTTAAGAAAGGATTTTTTTTTAAATATAGCGCACTTGACTATTTCAAGAATTGATGCAAGTATGGGGTCAAAATGTTAACCAGAGATTTTCAGATTTCTAATTTCTGTGTCAGAAAAGGGCCATAACTGATCCAAAATCCTTGCCCAAGTTACGTAGCTTGCCTACATATGGAGACTATGATGGTAACAAGTAGTCAATGCTTCAAAGCCATATGTCAAACAGTTCAGCGAAAATATAGATGGGTGTGAAAAACCTAACTGATTTCCAAATTCAAAAAGGGCCAAAATTCAGCCATCTATCTTTGACATAGTTACATTCCCTTCACTGCAGATGGAAAAGTGTTCAAAACTTTCAAAGCTACATGCCAAATAATTTTGACAAAATGTGGACTTGTACGAAAACTGAACCAATTTCCAAGTTAAAAAAGGGCCTAAAACTGGACATGGTGATGGTACAAAAGTGTTGAAAGTTTCAAAGCTATCTGGTATGAACAACTTAACCAAGGTGCGACTCTGATACCGCGGTGAGTAGGATAGCTTTCATTCTTCAAACAGTTGAACAAAAATGGGTAAGTGCATTGTTAAAGAGATGCACTTAACCATTTTATGCCGAGTTGCACTAGTGATAAAAGTTTGATTACAATTTAAGAAATGCTACATTGTACATACCTTTGACAGCAAGGAGGAACATCTCTTTTGTGGCTATAGAACTGAGTGTTCCAAAGATATTGTGCTGCAAAAGTTTTTGTACAGTCACTGTGACTGTTACCCACTTGCCTTAATATCAATCGGGGTAATGCACTGCCGATGGGCAAGGTTCCTGCCAAATTCGAGGATTGTAGGTAAAGTGATTCTTAAAATATTAAGCAGAAGTTTTTGTACCAACATTGACCTTTGGCCAACTAACCTTAACTTCGATAGGGCTTACTTTCTGGCCATTGGCATTGTGCCTGCAAAGTTTGAGGGTCAAAATGTTGATCAGAAATGGTTTTTGTACTAAGTGTGACCTCAGAGCTTATGACCTCTAGTCAGTAGGAGTCATCCTCTTCACATAAGCAATATGCCTGTCCAGTTAAAGGATCACAAGTCAAGGAGTTTTTAAGATATTCAGCAGGAATTGTTTCCGTACAGACAGTCATTGTGGCCTTTGACTCACTGGACTCAAACTCAAACCTGCTCACGGGCAATGTGGCTTCGAAAATTTTACTTTAAGGCATTCTCAAGACATTGAAAAGGAATGGTTTTACAGTCACTGTGACCATGACCTAAGTTAATACAGGTCATCCACTCTGCCAATATAAAGTTTGAGGATCATAGGTGAAAGTGTACTAAATTTATAATGCGCAGAATTGCGGATGCTGGAAAGACAAACAAAATGCACCATCACATAATATTTCCCTTTCGACATATACAATTAGCGCCAATCAATATGTAGCAATACGCAATACATCATCAACAGCAGATATTTTCCTGTCAGAATAAACATGGTGTTCTATATAAAACAAGACATTTATTTTCTACTATTTTACTGAAATTATAATTTACATTATTTGTACAAAAACTAAATGTTCAAATATAACTATCAGATCATTTTAGCAAAACAACAAACAAGTTACAATGAATGCAACAGGAAAGGTGTTCCCTGTAACATCTGACCTTTATGAGCAAGACAACGCAGAAAAATGTCCGCAACATGATTAGCACTTTCACAGTTACCTGCTACAAAAACAAGAAATAAACTGAATCCAATTCATTTGTCAAAGTTTAACCTTAATACTACTTTTAACTTCTTTTAATATGAACCTAACTGCATGTCTTGACACTCCTTATTTAAGATTATCACAGAATTCATCACATTTAGCACTACTGTCCATGTCAGATCTGCTTCCTTCAACATTTGAGTTTGGACTGAAGCAGGTTGCAAAACAACAGTTTGTTGTTGTTGTTGTTGTTGTTGTTAACTCTGCTTGTCATAGTAGTGGTTGAAGTTCAGTCTCAGCAGAAGATCATGGAGGTGAGGCTCATACCCTCGGTCGGCAAGTTTACTCACAACTGAAACAATACACAAACACCATCTATAAGCCCACTTTTAAAAATCCTTTTAGCCTGTCAATTTTCATTAAATTATGCCTACTGCACTATTTATACCGTATTCTTTTCTTGTCAGTTGAAAATATATTATCCATCACATCTCGCCTTCAAATGAGTGCAGTGAATGCTGAGATTTTTACAAGAGAAAACTTATGTACAAGTTTTAAAAAATACTGCAAATTACTTCTTGTGCTTTAATACAAATCAACAAAATGTTTGATGAAATATGTACAAACCTTTGAAGAGGAACGTGGAATGTTCATGGAAGACTTTATATGTATGTTTCATGCGTGCATGATTACTGTGTGTTTTGTGACCGGCTTGGCTGGGGTGCCACGTTCCCGTCACCAACTGACGATGAAACTTTAAGATAAGGCAGAAAATGTCCTGGATAACCTTCATCAATGATGTGGCGTTCTTTGTCAAAAGACATCTGAAAATAATATTGAATATGCCAGTTCAGTAATCACAAAGGAAGCATCCTTGTAAAACTATTCTAACCCTTACCCTGCTTAATTTCTATAATGAACTTGTCCATCTATCAATTTGGACAGTACCATTAACTGTTAAAAGGGGTACTTACCAAAAAGATACTGACTGAATGACGAACAGTGCAGACCATGATCAGACTGCACAGATGTGCAGGCTGATCTTGGTCTGCACCGGTCGCATAGGCTGAATCACTTGCCACTGGCAGGCTAAGGGTTAAACATGAAAATTTTTCCTGTGATACCATTAAAAATGACATATAAATCAGCTTATATTCTGAAGAGTTACATCCCAATTTTCATAACAACTTGGGGGAATTTTATCACAGAAAAACATTTTTCAGGATTTTTGTCAAACAGATATGACTTTTATATAATTTCTTCAACATTCTCACCGATAACCATCAGGCATCAATGAGGTGGAAAAAAAAAAACATGTTATTTTATGTGTGAAGTCGTGCAGACTTTCTCTTTGTATTTTGGTTAAATGATCACTGCTATGTCTGACTGAATGTCTGGAGGAACACTTGTCAAGTAATTTTGTGATTTCTTTTCTAAAAATAGCCCCTCACTACTGTGTGTTCAAAACCTCGCTTGGACTGTAAAATTCCTTCATGTACAGAAGCCACCATGTAAAGCTGAAATGTTTCCATATGACCTTAACTGTGCCAGTGTGACATTAAACCTTACAACAACAACGAGGCTACATCTACAACATATGATACAAGACTTTGTTCTAGAAAAAAATGTTTTCGTGAAAAAGAATGAATATCCTAATTAAGTCTACCTTAACAGGGCATTATCAAGGTATGTACCTTAACAGGGCAATATCAAGGTATTTATCCTACATAAACAGGATATTATCAAGGTATTTATCCTACATGAACAGGGTATTATCAAGGTATTTATCCTACCTGAACAGGGCATTATCAAGGTATTTATCCTACATGAACAGGGCATTATCAAGGTATTTATCCTACATAAACAGGATATTATTAAGGTATTTATCCTACATGAACAAGGTATTATCAAGGTATTTACCTGAACAGGGCATTATCCAGGTATTTGTTATGTTGTTGGTGCAGATCGTCCACATTATGTACATGTTTAGTTAGTGCAGTTTGGAATTCCTGCCACGTAACATCGACAATCTGATGGGAGATATACTCCTGCATCACCTTCACAAACAGCTGCATCTCCTGACGGAACAAATGTAACTCCCGGAACTCAAATAACCGATCCAGTTTGTGTACAATCGCTGAAGAAAACAACATAAACTAAGTACTCAAGTCAGGAAACAATAGATGAGTAAAAAACCAATAATCAGGATGAATTCACAAATGAGATATACCGGTAATACCATAATTATATTAACAATTCAACTGTAAACTACCTGTATTCCTTTGAAAACTATTTAGAACGTATACGAGATTTAACTAATATGAAACACTTTAAACACATGGTCTAAACACATCATGTGTTTTATTTTCTATCTAAGCCTTCAGGTTTCTTACAATGTAGAGAAGTTCAGTCTCCAGCAATTTAATGATTTCATAGATTTTTACTTGGACTCAATGCTGGTTGGCAGAGATCAGTAGGAAATCAATTAACCAGCATTAACAGTTTCTAGTAAAACGTCTGTGATAGGTTTACAAAACAGATGTTCCATGACAATCAGATAAGTGATTATGTATAAATGAATGTAAGATCTTTTTCATATACATCTTCCTGCATCTAGACAAAATTCTGCAAATATTGCAAAGAAATAGGAAAATTTTGCAAGTTATAATACTTTGTCTTCTACCATGCAAATTTCAAAGAAATCTGTCCATTGAATAACTTTTAACACTAATCTTGTATGTTGAATTTACTGCACAACAGTCATATAAAAAGACTGGTGGTTCTACTTAAGCTAGGGCTGTCATCGATAGAAACGATATCGATGTATCAACGATTTTTTTTTGTCGATCGATTATCGATTCCCATTTTCAAAAATCGATATTTTACAGGGAGAAAAAACTACCAAAATAAACACTCAGACCCTAAAAAGCAACTTAAGTTCACAAAGTTGTAAATTTGAATGAATGCAAAAAAGGAGTGAAGGCAAAATAAAAATGAAAGATGTTATCAATTTTTATGTATTTCTTTTATTTCATAAATACAAATACAACACAATCAAACAGAAATATGGAAAGTAGGCAATAAAACTTAAAATAGCATTTACAGGAAGGTATATAGTATTGTATGAACAAATAGGTCATTAATCTAACTTAATAATCAATATATCGATGTATCGTCGATATTTGTCTTCTGATATATCGGTATCGTCAATATGCCTAAGACCCAATCAATGACAGCCCTAACTTAAGCACCTTGTATTTTTGGTCTTCCTAACCCTTTAAGCTAGATGTCAAATTCTTTTTTCAACCTAAATTTCGAGAAGAACTAGTTACCATCTCTCTTGAGTCTGTTCCAGACGTCTTTAAGTACCCAAACAACTCTCTTCAGTTGTAACATGAAGGAAAACACCTGTGAGTACTTGTGTAAACTGTTCTCTGTAATCACTATGTTTAACGGCCACTTTACCTAAACAACACAGAGTGAAGTTTCTTAATAGCAGTGAAATCACATTCAGTTGTTTAAAAACAAAACATGAAAGTTCAAGCTAGCAGTAAGTATCATTTCTTTCGGTTGACTCAAAATGCATCTAAAAAGCAAATACTTCCATTAACATAGTAAAAATAGTACATGTATATACATTTTTCTGCATGTTTTCCATTTTTTGTATTATCTACAACTTGTATAAAAAAAATCATTGTATCCTTTTAAGTGACTCATTCACATTTTTGCGGAATAAAACTGAAGTTCTGCTCAAAGAGATTTAAAACTTGAAATTCTTAAATGGTAAAAGTCACAAGTCATAAGTAAACTTATAAACATATGAGCTGTGCCATGAGAAAACCAACATAGTGCATTTGCGACCAGCATGGATCCAGACCAGCCTGCGCATCCGCGCAGTCTGGTCTGGATCCAAGCTGTTCGCTTTCAAAGCCTATTGCAATTAGAGAAACCATTAGCGAACAGCATGGATCCTGACCAGACTGTGCAGATGCGCAGGCTGGTCTGGATACATGCTTGTTGCAAATGCACTATGATGGTTTTCTCATGGCGCGGCTCATATGAAAACTTGCAAAATGTCACTGTAAAGTGTTAAAATGATTATTCCAACAGATTGCTAACAATATCAACTTTCTTATTGTGGTTTTGCAAATATTTATTTTCATTTCTTTTATTTCTCAACATCAGCTATTTATTTTATATCATTCTGGTGGTAAATAAAGAATCTGCCAGTGAGTAGCATACAACATGATGTAATGCAAACAGACCACAACTTAGCAAAATCCTTTTTTCAGACACCAAGCAATAAATTAACTTACCTCATAGTGGAGCTGTATGCAGTCAAACAGGTCAGGTGACGTTTGTTCTAGAGTCCTAGGTAAGTATTTGTGTATGAAGCTCACATTGTCAGCATACTTGTCATCAGCATTGACAGACAGGCGGACAGCTTTATTGAGACAGTTATTCAGGAACATTGGATTGACAAGATCTTGTGGACGTGGATTGGTTCCCAACTGAAATCAACAAATATGATGTTACTATATACATCCTTCCAAATCATTTTTTGTTGAAACATAACAGCCTCCATTCATTTACCAGAAATATAGGCAAAAAAGAACAGGCATGTATTGTGAAACTTACGTGGATGTGAGGCTAAATGCAGTTGAGACTTAATACATGCTTTTAACATCCATTTCAATCAAAGTCATGAACAGGGAACTGAAAATAAAACTGCCGCTATAAGTTTTCAAAAGTAAATTCTGCTCAAAATACCCGAGTGTTTTATCTAAATAACACAAGTTTACAGATGGTATACATAGTTGTATAAAACACTTGTAATAAATCATATACAATGTGGTCATGTACACAGCATCATATCTTTTTTTTTTTTAAATCTTGTATGCAAAGAAGTCTATCTTGTAAGTTAGCTTAGTTTTCTCTTCATTCATCAGACTGTAAAGCAAATAAGTTTCTCTCCAGTTCATTTCCTGGGAAAACCGGTACTAGTGTTGTGACAGGGAACACTTGCGACCCAAGCAAAACACTATCCTCTGACCTTGCGGTAGAGCAGGGAATCCATTTTCCTTTATACTCTTCACATTTGTCATATACAATTAGCCGCGCCATGAGAAAACCAATATAGTGCGTTTGCGACCAGCATGGAACTGGACCAGCCTGCGCAGGCTGGTCTGGATCCATGCTGGTCGCAAATGCACTATGCCGGTTTTCTCATGGTGCTTCTCAAATATTGAATTTAATAACAAGAAAGCTTGAAAAGTTTCAGTACTACCTTTTCCATGAGTAGATCACAGAGTATTTCCGAGAAGTCCCCATCCCCCATACACAGATATCTTCTCAGTGCCATGAAATGGTCCTCTATCTGAAGGTCAGCCAGGAAATATCTCACCAAGCTCTCGTTAACCAAACATACCCTAAAAGTCAGTTAAATATCAGTACAAACATGTGTCGACAAATATTAAATATATTTCAAAATCTTGCTTTTATGACAATAGCTGAAAAATAACCTTATGATTCAAGTTTTGTTTACAAACAGTTTTTAGAAGTTTACAATTCTCCCTTTTAAATGTATGGCCCAAATGAGGCTAGTATCGTTTGCCTACAGTAACATCTATCAGCATTATGTCAGTACCAATTTTAAGGTATTTCTTATTTAGTGTACTAATACCTAGATTCTACAGCTGGTGTGTCTGAAAACAACAATTAGCAAAAAGGAATTTGTCAACTTGCAACTTTGATACCCTTAAAGTGTAGCTAAAAACAGTACAACAGATGTGTTTGCAGAAAAATTGACCTTAAATTGAACTTGCTTATGACATTTACCAAAAATCTGTGGCACAAATCCTGTAAATAGAAGTAGCATTTTCACACTATTGGTTTTCAAACTATAGTCTGGAAAGCTTGACTAAACAAGGAATGTGCTTAATGAAATGTCATACAAGGGCACATAATAAACAATACATATTTGATATATGCTATATTACACTCACTGTGTTTCCAAAACTGAGGTTATAGAGGATTTGATGACAGTTTTCAGAGGTAGATACTGGTAACCTTCTATATCACCATAGAAACTGTCATAGTTACCATAGCTACCATACTGTATACCCGGCACACTGGATAGCAGATCTACTCTAGGTGGATTATCTGAAATGTTACAACATATTTTAAATTGTCCATACAAGTCTTGCTCACTTTCCTGATGCTAATTCAACTAGTCATAGAAATGCTAACTTTTCAAACCTACTATTTAGACTATTCTTTACAGTCTGTTTAAAACAAGTATTCCTATGTTCTTATGTTTAAACTTTACTTTTTATCTGTGGGGGGTAGGGGTGGGGAGTGGCTTGTTAATGCCACACCAACATCATATGGTGACTCTTCAACTTTAAAATATGTCCAATTTGACTAAGCATTATGTACTAATAAATCAATGTAACTGCATTGTTTTCTATACTAACTTTCTGAGAAACACTGTTTTAACAAAGATAAAAGCTACTCTTTTTCTATACCTAACCTAGAATACGAAGTAAATTAAACTGAACTTTATTAATCTGTCTGTGAATAATATGAGCCGTGCCATGGGAAAATCAACATAGTGGGTTTGCGACCAGCATAGATCCAGACCAGCCTGCACATCCGCGCAGTCTGGTCAGGATCCATGCTGTTCGCTTTCAAAGCCTATTGCAATTTGAGAAACTGTTAGCGAACAGCATGGATCCTGACCAGACTGCATGGATGCGCAGGCTGGTCTGGATCCATGCTGGTCGCAAACCCACTATATTGGTTTTCTCATGGCGCGGCTCAGATATCATTTGACTCAAACATACTTAGAATATCAAAGTTGTCCTGATATTTCTCAACTTCACTTGTCAGCCATTCAATCTCATCCAGCTTAGGAATAATCCGCACATCTGAAACTGTACAATATGTAACATATAGCGCAAGACTTATGACTAGTTATATATCCACACAAAGGTTTTAATTCTGCAAGGGAATTAAACTTAAATTAGTTGAAAAACTCCCCTTACACTGCAACTGTTGGACATAGCATTTTCTGTTGTCTGTAAAGACTTTAATAACCACAAGATCTAAGTTTAGTTGGAAAATGATTAATAAACAGAAAACTGCAAGTTAAGATATAAAACTGATTTATGTCCATGGGAAACAAGTGTCCCTATAGCACGTAATCCAGGTACAATCAAATACTACTATAATACATGGGACAATCAGCACAGGGTTGACTGTATATTGTTGTTACTGATAAATAACTGAAATTTTATTAATCAAAGAATTTTGATACTTTAAAACAAATCTTATTAAAAGAGTAGACAGATCAGTATGCACCAACCATATTCTGGCAAAAAATACATGTGTAGACTTAACAAACTGTAAAGTAAAAGGAGACAATTTCCTTTGATGTAAACAGAGTTCTCAGAGAACAACAAGGTATGTCATTAGAAAATATTGGATCCATACCATTAAGTGGAAAACACATGTTGGTAGACTACACTTTAGGGATTTGATTGCTTAACCTTTAGCCTGCTGACTGCAAGTGATTCTGCCATTGCCACCAGTGCAAACATAGATCAGCCTGCATGTCAGTGCAGGCTGATCATGGTCTGCACTGTTTGCTAGTCAATCAGTAAATTTTCAGTGACAGTGAACACCCCTTTGAATAATAAGTGGTACTGCCCAAACTGAATGAATGACCAGTCCATTTTAGAAATATTGCAAGGTAAAGGTTAACATCCAATGTTCGGGCCTAACCCTTACAAATACACACTTTCTTATCAAGTTTAGCACTTGTGTTATGTCATTTAAGTGTTTCTTACGAACAGACAAACTAATGTATCAGTGCAATTACCACTGTGAAACAGTTAACTATTAAGGCAGACTAATTATTTTTTGTGGTTTTCGTGTCAATCCAAGAAATTGTATCCTAACAAGTCCTTACAGTTTCTCTTTAAACTTTGGAATCATTGAATTTAAGCCCCTAAAAACAACAGCAGTTTTTGAAAGTTACTGATTTCCTAGTATATGCCTCCCCGCCAGGGGCACAAAAAGTAAAACTTACTACTTTCATTTGCATCCTTTGACTTCTGTCCAAACTTCCCATCATACAAAAGTCTCTCTACACTAGAATCTGTTGCATGCCCATAAATATTTCTTTCCTTGAACATCTGCACTCGTTTTTGTTCATAATCTATAAACTCGGACTCCTTTGTGGCGCACATCTTGTCACTCATTTTTATCCTCTGTCTTGTAGTCTGCACTTCCTCAGACTGTGTATTTGCTGTCTGCTTCCTGTTTATTCTAATTCTTGGTTTTATTGCAAAATCGGTGGACCAGTCTGACTCCTTGCTTGACGACATTACTGCAGATTTTTTCATTTTTGGAACATTGAAATCATATGAGCTGCTGATCTGTGACACATGTCCAAATACATTCTGTTTCTTAATTTTCCATTCCATTGGTTTAGATTCAGTAGATGACTGCATTACACCTAGTTTAAGTTTTGGCACGTTGTCATGCTCAGGGGCATCAGATGGTTTATTTGCATGCATATTGTCATATGACCGAATGTGCGGTCGAGATTCGGGTTCCGGTTCACTCTGCTGGGTGATGTGTTTGTCTGAGACAGTCTTAATGTGTGGACGGTTTGTTTGGTCGGCGTCAGTCTCCTTGGAAGCATGGTGGTCATCAACCATTTTAACATGTGATTTGGACACTGGCTCGACTTCACCCCCAGATTCTTTGGTAGCGTGTCTATTCTCAAACGTCTATAAATAGAAGTGAATACAACAAACAAGTACACTAATGAAGTCGTAATGAATTTATATCAATGAATGGAACAAACCATAGAAGTGCATGCATATACATGGTATATGTTCAGTTCATTTCTTTATCATGGTTTTGGGTGTTGTATGCCAACATTCTCTATAAGTGATAAATTTGTATGTTTAAAGATATGCTGAAATTTGCATAACTGAAAATGAAAACTGGCATACAGGTATTGTCTATGTATTTCATATCTCTACATATACATACAAGTCATACGTGGTGAACATTTAAATTATTAGAAATATTTCTGCAATAAGTCTGACCTAATTATTTTGTGTTACTAGATAGAACTACTGTTTACTCGAACAAAGTTCCATGGGTTTGACATGCTCAAGCAAACAAAGTTCGACTGCAATCAACATTAACTATAACAAGAGATCACAGAGTGATCTTGGCGCCCACCAATGTGCCATTTTTGAGTGTTCCAAACTTCAAGACTTATTGACTAGCTCATGGTCAAATTTAATTTCTGCACACAACACTGTGCATGTGGTCCAAATTCGAAAGCTGTAGCTTGAGAAATGTGAAAGTAGGTCACTAGATCAATTTCAAGGACAAAGTTCTTTGTACACAAAACTATGCATGTGCATCAAGTTTGAAGGCTGTAGTTTGAGAAATTTAAAAGTAGGTCACTAGGTCAATCTTAAGGTCAAAGTTTATTTCGGTACACAAAACTATGCAAGTGGTCCAAATTTGAAGGCTGTAGCTTGAGAAATGTGAAAGTAGGTCACTCTAGGTCAAAATCAAGGTAAAATTTTATTACTGAATACAGAACTACGCATGTGGTCAAAATTTGAAGCCTGTACCTTCAAAAATGTGAAAATAGGTCACTAGGTCAATGTAAAGGTCAAAGTTTGTTTTGGTATATAAAACCATGCATGTGGTCCAAATTTGAAGGCTGTAGCTTGAGAAATGTGAAAGTAGGTCACTGGGTCAAAATCAAGGTCAAAGTTCATTTCGTAGCAAGAAACTATGCATGTGGTCCAAATTTGAAGCCTGTACCTTCAAAATTGTGAAAGTAGGTCACTAGGTCAATGTCAAGGTCAAAGTTTTTTTCAGTGCACAAAACTATGCATGTGGTCCAAATTTGAAGGTTGTAGCTACAGAAATGTGAAAGTAGGTCACTAGGTCAAAATCAAGGTCAATTCATGTCAAGGTTCATCTTGCCACTCAAAACCATACATGTGGTCCAAATTTGAATGTTGTAGGTTATTGACAAGAAGTTCTTAAAAGTTTTTTCCTATATAAGTCTATATGAACCATGTGACCCCCAGGGCGGGGCCATATTTGACCCTAGGGGGATAATTTGAACAATCTTAGTAGAAGACCACTTCATGATGTCACATACAAAATATCAAAGCCCTAGGCCCTGTGGTTTTGGACAAGAGGTTTCTCAAAGTTTTTCCCTATATAAGTCTATATTAACCATGTGACCCCCAGGGCGGGGCCATATTAGACCCCAAGGAAATAATTTGAATCATCTTGGTAGAGGACCACTAGATGATGCTTCATACCAAATATCAAAACCCTAGGCTCTGTGGTTTTGGACAAGAAGATTTTCGAAGTTTTTCCCTATATAAATCTGTGTAAATTATAGAAATAAACAAAGGGCCATAACTTACTAAAAAATTGTTGAACCAGTCTGATTTTCAGGGTGACACAACTAGGGTACCAATACATCATTCTGACAAAGTTTGGTCAAAATCCCCCTGGTAGTTTCTGAGGAGATGCGATAACGAGAAATTGTTAACGGACGGAAGGACGGACGGAAGGACTGACGGAAGGACGACAGACCACGGACGCAGAGTGATTTGAATAGCCCACCATCTGATGATGGTGGGCTAAAAATATACAGTCATTTTTTACTACAGCTAAGGTATAAATTGTACCTGTATACTGGGTTTAGATACTGCTTCCTGAGTTTCATCACTGACATGAAATGAAGAATTCAAACTACGTCGTGCAGGTGTACTCCTTCCGCTACGTGGAGTCACAGGTCGTAGTGGAGATTTCACTGGAGAAGGACTCTTACTTTTTATTCCATATCTGATAAAACAACAAATCATAAATATCATGGGGCAAAAAACATCATAGACAGATTATCAACTAAACTGAAATACAATCCATCAATAAACTGCATCCATGCACAGAAATTCATTATGTTTTACTGTCTGAGCTCAAAATTTTCCAAATCCTGTTAAAACCTTGATTTTTATTCTCTTTTAAAAGGTTGTTTAAAAGAATTTGATGTTCAAAATCAATTATTATTATTGTACTACACCTACTTCTCCAACCCTTTAAGAGCCCATTTTGGGAGGTTTTTGTCACCCCCTTCAAGTTTAGGGGCTTCCTCCATTCCATCTTGCTCATCATCTCCTGTCACCTCGATGGTAGGTCCGTGTAGCCCCTTCCTGGCCCACCCGGGCAGTGTAGGGCTAGCAGGACGTACTGTCAACTGCTGATTAGTCTGAATTTCAGTCTACAAAATATTCAGTAATAATTGCAATGATGACATCTGCATTAATATAAAACATGAAATGCTGATACAACTATAATTATTATATTGTATATAATTAACACAGCATTAAGATCGTCAAATGTTTCCCCCAAAGTTTTCATATATAAATGGGCAACAAATGATGACAAGAGGACCATGACGGTCTGTATCATTCTCCTGACCTAGTTTTTACACTAGATGACCCACTAACCAATATGACCTAGACTTTACTAATACAAACAGAATATTCTGGCCACACTTAATATGAATCAGGTAGTTTTTCCATCCTTGACCTTGTGAGATAGTCTTTGACCCTAGAGTTTCAAACTTGACCTTGACTTTGACCAGAGGTATCATAATAACTCACTTTGTGCTAAGGTGAGATTTTAACCTTTAGCCTGCTGCCTTTGCGACCAGTGCAGGCCAAGATCAGCCTGCACATCCGTGCAGTCTGATCATGGTCTGCACTGGTCACTATTCAGTCAGTAAAGTTTTAGTGAACACCCCTTGGAATAATAAATGGTATTACCCAAATTGAATGACGGACCAGTCATCAGGGCAAGGGTTAAGCAAACTCCTTAAATCATGTTAATAGATGTCATCCTTGAGGTAGGCTCAAAATTTCTAATATTGATAACTTTGCAATTTATTCCATACACAAATGAAGTCTTACTTTAAAGTATTCTATAATTTTACCGGATCAGATTTGAATTTCTCCATTTCTGCTGCAAGTTGTCTTTGTTCCTGGATGAGAAATTCTGTCCTCTTTATATCAAGTCTGGCACGTCTTACACGCCATAACGCTTTCTGTTCTCTCCTGGCTGCCTCCTCACTCAACTGACTGTAGTAGGCTATCACTTCTTCTCTGTAATAAGTGAAACATTTAAGTATTAAGTAAGTAAATCTATATCTATTTTATTAACATCACACCGTCACTATTATAGGTCATTATGACAACTTTCCAGATTTTGATTGTTAAAGAAGACTGAAATTGCTCCTCAAGGCATTATTTCATGATGGGTGGACAACACAGTAGAACCACCACCGTTCCCCGAGCCTGCTGAAAGGTTTCCTCATATGAGGAATTCTGCACCCCAAGCAAAGTTTCAATCCCACAACAGTGCGGGGCAAGTGATTTGAATCAATGACCTCAACCACTCAGTCTCTGAAACCTCTTAAGGGTAATGCATGTGTTTCAATATAGCGCATGGTCATATTACATTTAAGCACAAAATCCATGTCTCAACATGACACACTCAAGGTCTGCCTCTCTATGCATTATCATCCTATATCTAAACAAAATTTTTTTTCAGATGATACCATCTGCTTCACCTATTCCCACCAATGGTTATTCCTTTAAAAGAGAATATTGCTGATATTATGTATGTAATTATAATAAATAAATTAAAATTTTTAAACATCTAGACAAGTTTTGACTTAGCATTCAAAAAATTCTCTGATAGTGCATTTTTATTCTAAATTTCAGCCTTCCTGCATAAAGAAATCTGTGACTTATTCCATGCATCTGTTTAAATTTTATCTGGAATTTCAAAACAAGGCACTATTTAGACAGAGAAAGTCACTTAATGGAGGCTGCTAGTCTTGAAAATAAAAGACTATACCTGGCCTGTCTTTCTAATTCCAGTTCCTCCTCATCCATCATATTCTCCCTGTTTGTCACACTGTCCATATAATCTTTGTTTTCTTTTAGTGCCGTCTCCTTCTGCTCAGCCCGACGCTACAAAATATTTTCAAAACAAAAAATAAACAAGCTTTTAAAGTAAGCATGATTACAGACAATACGTTGGTGAATATCTGACACACTGCATGGGAAGAAGTCCTTCAAAGGTTTTCTATTACAATAAACAATGAAAAATAAGAAACACGATGCACAGCATACTGTACCTTAATTATTTCTGCAATCTAATAAATTTTGGAAAATAAATATTGAAAGCTTCAGTTTAAAATTCTGTAGTAAGATCTAACATCATAGCTGAACAGCAATACTCCGGAAAATGTTGTTGTTATACTAAAATAATAACAAGTCACTTTGATAATTATTCAAACTGGAGTCTCACCTTCAGATCTGTTTCCATTTGATTTTTCAAGAATGTTAATTCCTTTCTCTTCTTTGCAGCCACTGCTTTTCTCCTCTCCTTTACTTTATCTACAAACATACAATACAAAATTAATACGCATAAGTCTGAAGCAATACTTAAAAAGATTTATACAAACTGCAAATCTAACCTTTCATTACACCTGAATTTGAAAGCAAGTTTCAAAGGAATAAATCGCTGCTAAGACCAGATAAGAAGATAACTATGCACATAGCAAACCATGGCAACATATTACCATCAAGGTGTTAAATTTCATAATTTGTCACCTTCAAGACATTTACCTTTACAACGAATTACCTTGAAGGTGTTTAAGTTCCCAATAAATTAGCTTCAAGGCATTTAAGTTCTCAACAAATTACTTTCAATGCATTTAACTTCAAAATGATTACACATAAAGGCATTTAAGTTCAAAATGTATAACCTTCAAGGCATTTAACTTTACAATGATTAAACATCAATGTGTTTAAAGTTCACAATAACAAAATAGCTTCAAGGCATTTAACTTCGCAACAAATCACCTTGAAGGTGTTTTAGTTCACAATGACTCCCCTCAAAGGTGTTTGTAACAAAACAGCTTCAAGGCATTAAACTTCACAACAAATTACCTTGAAGGCATTTTAGTTCGCAATGCATTAACTTCACAACATTTATGTTCACAAACCTTCGAGGCGTTTAAGTTCAGCAGCTTGTGTCTGTCTTGCACGAACCATCAGTTCATATTTGGCTCTATCTGCTCTTGCTTTCATCTCTTCCCTGAAAAATTGAAACCAATCCCTTGTTAAACACTGTTCTTAGACCACGATTTTAAACCACTTCTTTAATTCTTAACCAGAACTAGAGTGTTACTAAGCAAGTACACACAAAATTGTTCTTTTTATAGAATCTGAGTAAAAAACAAGCTCACATTCAAACATACAAAAATCTGGAAAAAATGTACACTTGCTGAAACTTTTAACAAGAATTTTCTAGCCATCAGGTATTAATGACAATGTAAGTTCACTGAAAGAATGATGACTGCAATCAGAGTTGATCACAATTTGATTAAAATACTTTTAGCAAAATTTGTTTTCTTGAATATATTTAGGATAACCTCAGTCAAGAATTCACCATTAGTCTTAAAACTTTTCTGTAGGCACCCCTGCCATACAAAAGAACTTGATTAAAACATGTAGGTACCTAGATAAGGTAAGCTGCCTGGCAATTTGCTTCATTCTGTTGGCATAGATTGTGCACTGATTGGTCAGGGTACGTAACTCTGTCTCTGAGAATGTTAGAGTTATCTTTGCGATATCACTGTCATCTACATCACACAGGAAATGCTACAACAGAAAAAAACATTATAATATTTTAAACACTATTACGTAAAATCTTATTTCTATGGGCAAGAAGTTTAATTGTTTTTGCCAAATTATGAATTCAAAGATTTTAATATATATGAAGATAAAAATTAATGGGAATTTAAATTCTGTTCACTCATTTTGGATCAATTTCATTGATTAAAGCAACTATAAATTCCCTGAAAATATCAAGGGGGAATTTCACAGTAATGTTGAAATATATAGCTAACAATATCTTACATCTCTTTTGCAAGCTTTGAGCAGATTGATAGACTTGCCACAGAGGAAGATATCATTGGCAAGCTCTTTCAGGAACAGTGGAACACTCTCCTCTACTCTGTTCGTGCCCAATGTATAACCCTGTGTCCAGTAATGCTTGTCTAAAAACATAAAATATTCAAATATGTTAAAGATTGTACGACATAAAACAGTAAATTTTGCAGCATGTAAATTAAGGACTGAACTAATCTTTGCAATGACATATGAGTATGTTTGTTTCTAAATTTGTTTGATACAACTTAAACATCATTTTCAGTTATGTATCGTGTTAAACATTACATATTAACAGCATATCAGTTGTGTAATGTACATTAAATACTACAAAATTTCAGATATGTAATTGGTAAAACATCAAATCTCTACAGTATTTCAGTTATGACTGTTGTGTGTAATAACATAGAAATATTTGAGATTTTGACAAAGTTAATAATTTACCTAATTTAAAGCTACCAAATATGAAAACTGATAATCTTTTCACAACCAGAATCCTCTTAACTTTCATCGATTTTAACCAATTGCATGAAATAACTGTTCTGCTACCTTTGCAAAATTGTCAAAGTATTGTATTATACCTGGTTTGCAGTTTACTCCAAAGACTTTAAAAGAATGCAATGTCATATACGTAATAGGAAATAGAAATATGAAAAGTGAGGAATGAGAAACAGAATAAAGGACCAAAGAGGAAAAGCCTTAAATCCTAACATATGAAAACATTCTGGTAGCTCAGTCAGCTACCAGAATATTACACTTCTGAAAATGCATGCTATTAGAGCTGTATTGAAAATTTCAAGCTTTACTTTGTTATTTGTTCAAAATCCATAATATAATTTTCTGGTTATACTACTACATACTGAATACAAAATTAAGATGGAAGTGAAGAGTTTACCTTTCAATTGTAGACAGTTAAGATGGAAGTGAAGAGTTTACCTTTAAACTGTAGACAGTTAAGATGGAAGTGAAGAGTTTACCTTTCAATTGTAGACAGTTAAGATGGAAGTGCAGAGATTACCTTTCAACTGTTGACATTTAAGATGGAAGTGAAGAGTTTACCTTTCAATTGTAGACAGTTAAGATGGAAGTGAAGAGTTTACATTTAAACTGTAGTTAAGATGGAAGTAAAGGGCTTACCTTTAAACTGTAGATAATCATCATTAACTTGGACCATAAACTCTCCATAAGCGTCTCTGTATAAACCATGATACACCCAATCCTGCACATACCTACATGAAGAGCATTTAAGGTCAATGTATACACTTTAAACTTGAGACTTCACTGATACAAGCATATTTTTATCAGTTTTATTTTCATTACTTTAATGAAATTTATTTTGCATTACAATAGATACACAAGTTTCAAAGTCCTTGAAAGAATGAATGAGAGGACAAACAAATTTAAACATCAAGTCTGTAGTAATATCTGCCTAAATAGCTCCTCTTGATCTTTAATGTTATCTCACATCCTCCTAAATGAGCAAGCTCTGAGTGTATATCTCTGTTTATATTTACAGTCACCATCAATTAACTATTGGCAACTCTTTAAGAAGAATGTAGATATTTAAGTTTTTAAATGACAGTATAAGATGCAGGGAATAGTAATACTCCTGAAGCTTCCATAAAACAAACTTTTAAAAGAAAATGAATCATCTGAGAATTAGGGGTTCAAACTCATAACCCCTGGTTTAGAAGTCTGGTATCTTACTACTGAACTAGAGATCTTTAAACTGTGAGGGGTGTTTTACAATTTAATAATGCAGTATGACAATTATTTTACTTACAAGAGGTAAGGTGTACAGGTGTGTTTTAACAAGGACAACATGAGTGGATAGTGGTCACTGAATGAAGCCTCTACTGTCTCACTGTATAAGTAACTCAACAATGGTATTCCCTGAATATAGAAAGTATTTATAAGCAATTCAACTACTTTTAAGGTATCCAACAAACATGAATATAAAAATAGTTAAAACATGTTTCTTCATTCAGTACATTGATCAAATCAATAATATATTTAAAATATCTAGCTTCTGTACATACATCTTGTATATCTGTGATATACAACTTAAAAATTTCTCATAGCAAATGGAGAAAAAGCCAAGATACTTACAGTAGGAAATGTGGTTTTGGTCTCCTCGGTGACAGGGTTATCACAGTGACATAGGCAAGCCAGGTATCTAAAAATAGTAGACATTTTGTTTCTCTGTATTGCTCTTGAATGCAGTTATTCAACTGTATATCACCTTTATACATCAACTGAGTTATTACACTACATCTGTCTCCCCAGTAATGCATTGCAACACAAACTATAAAGCACTGAACCTTTGGAAAGAACTCAATGAAAGCAAAAAGACTTCAAATGACAGGGAAAAAATTAGGAAACAAACACATACTAAAAAAGCTTAACGTAGAATTGATTTTATCTATCCTTCCTATGAATGAATTCATAGACTACAATTAACCCTTACCCTGCTATATTTCTAAAATGTTTGTGGACTGGTCCATCATTCAATTTGGGCAGTACCATTTATTATTCGAAGGGGTTTTCACTGAAAATTTACTGACAGAATAGCAAACAATGCAGACCATGATCAGCCTGTACGGATGTGCAGGCTGATCTTGGTCTGTCACAAAGGCAGAATCACTTGCCGCCAGCAGCCTAAAGGTTAAATTGCCAGATAAACTTCTGCTTTCTCCTGCAGTCTACCCTTATCCACCCCCTACCTGACAAGACTACTTTTTTCAAGTACACATATAGTAGGCATGTAAAATGGGTCAAATATTCAGAAGACGTGACAATTGTTCAGACATTTTATCCAGCAGCCACTGTGACAACTGCTATTGAAAAAACTGAGTTACTAAGAACGGACCTCAATATGGGATGGTACAGTGATTGCTTTTAAAGTCAGCATGACCTTGATGTCATTTGAGCCACACGATGAGAAAACCAACATTGTGCATTTGCGACCATAATGGATCCGCGCAGTCTGTTCAGGATCCATACTGTACACCATTCACAAAACAGACATTATTTTGTATTTTATTTCCTTTATATTTGTTTCATATGAAAACTTGAAACTTATCCGAGTGTCTGCTGCCTCTGAGAGGCCTAGGAAGTGGTGCTGTCAAAAACCGGTGACCTCTAGAATGAATGTCAAACACATTTTATATGAGAACAAAGGTTCAGCAAATATACAAACCTGATTTCCTGGAGCAGTTTATGGCACTTAACTCTCAGCTGCAGAAGTGTTTTACCCTCTCCTATAGACAGAATAACCCCACTGTAGTAATGTAACACTGACTGAACTGCCCCTGAAACAGGATCAACAACAGTAAAGGTTTAATCCATCTAAATATGAATCTTACATATTCCATCTAGTCAAAGCTGTGCAAAAAGACTAATCTTGAAACAGGGGGTACCTAGATCAAAAGAATACTTATATCTGAATAATACACTTGCTGTTAAATTCAACTTGAGAATATAACCTGCAAAAAAGGACAAGGCCAAACACTGACTCTCCCAAAGAAAGTCTGTGTACACAGCATCTACTGTATCAAAATAACAATTTTCATTATTTTTCATTTACCTTTAGGTACATTTAAATTTACCCAAACTTAATTCAACTGACTTCTTATACACAAATCCTAACAGAGATTTCTGATCTTATCTGCAGTGTGCAATGTTAACAAGCCTACATTAGAGATGTTGAAATATTGCACTTGTACATTTAGAAATTCAAAATATTTTAAACATTAAATTTCAGAAGTCGATAGTAAAAGATATGTATTTCATCATCACTCAAAAGTACATGTTAATTTAGAACTTGTAGAACATGTTTCTTAATAATTGGATCAGACATTGATTCGACCTGAATATTGACAGTATTACCTGTAAATGCATGGAAGGTGAGACCAGCACTGTAGAATGAGTCAATGACAGGTGTAGCAGCAAACAGTCCCAGTCTATAGAAATACATGCCGCATGTGAGGAAATCATCCAGCAGGTTCTGCACAGCCTCTGCTGACATTCCTGACACATACAGACCATCACGCATTGTAAAACACTGGTCTGTCTGTAATACATAAACTAAAGTATGAGCCTGTGAACTGCATTACATTATCATTTAAATGTTACTATACCAGTGAACAGATATCATCTGCCTTTAAACACCTTCCCTTTCCTCAGATTAACATTTGAACATTTGAAAGTGAATATTGACCTCTAAATGAAGACAATTCGGCCTTCCAGACTATGACCCTCATATACAGGTTTGACTGTTACAAAACTGAATAAAGCAGTCTTTGATAAGTTACGCAAATCATGTCTTCACTTTCTGAATTTTTCAGCCACTTATCTTTAAGCTTGTTCCTAACTACTCTATGATAACTAGTTGATACCAGTTGACAACTTAAGAACACATCCCTAGCTACAAACTAAACTTTCAGAAGAACTGTACAAACTGCCCATAGACTAAGCATTAACAAAAATACTTACAAGTAACATCATTATTCATGTTTCCAAAAGGAAACTTTCTGACATTCCTGATCAAATACTCCAGAACTTCTTTATTAAATAAGGTAATTACGCTATATAGGTGACATGTTTTATTGTGACAATTATTCTCTATGTTGTTTCACAGAGTATATTTACCAAGTCTAGCATGAAGTTCACAGAGGGAACTGCAATCATCATATTTAAAATCTCCTTGACTAGTTCCTCCTGACTGATCTCCTGTCGTGGACTCACACGGATGGACGGAAATGCTGTTGTCAAATTCTTTAGTATAGTCTTGTTTAAGTGATCAAATGCTTCAGGACCCGCTTCTGTTAAATATGGCTTTGTTCTTGGGCCAGGACCTCTGCAAAAAATGAGAAAAACATGTCAAAATGTCAGAAAATGAAGAAAACAACATAACCAAGTGAATGAAGTATTGCCATGCAATACAAAGTCCCCTACTGGAAGGCACCTAATTTTTTCTACTGCAGTATAACATAATGAACTGATATATGTCAATGATGTATAAACAATATTGTACTACATATACAATATGTTATAACAACACACTTGGATTAAAATGTGCATATATAAAAACCCACAGTTGTTTTCATATTGAATTTTTTTGGCTGATTATAAAAATGTTATCATGTAAGTTATTTATAGTAACAACAAAGGGAAATTAATCTTTAAAAAAAAAAAAAAAATATATAAGTCCACAAGAAACTCTTTACCAGGTAGAGATAGGTCAAAATACACCTAAAAATTGGAAGTAACATGCATACTGTACCACAGAAAAGTGGTCTGGATTTTTCTCTACCGCCAGTAATAAAAAAGTTACAATAAAATCTATTTATAGTAACAACAAAGGGATGTAATTCTAAAAACAAGGGTGCCTCATGGTGGTGAACATTTGGTCCAAGTTACATCAAAATCCCTCCATGCATGAAGAAGAAATGTTCCGTACAAAGTCATTCTTGACTTTGACCTCTAAATATGACCTTGACCTTAGACCTAGGGACCTGGTTCTTGCGCATGACATGTTGTCCCATCCAGGGGAATATTTGTGCCAACTGATATCTTAATCCTGCTTTGCATGACAAAGTTATAGACCGGAAAATAAAAAATCCTCTTGACCTTTGATCTCAAAGTGTGACCTTGACCTTTAAGCTAGGGTACTGGGTGTTGCGCATGACAAGTCGTCTCATCATGGGAAAGATTTGTGCCAAGTAATATTAAAATCCCTTCATGGATGGCAGAGTTATGGACGGGACAGGAAAACAACTCTGTTGACCTTTGACCCCCAATTGTGACCTTGACCTTTGAGCTAGGGGTCCGGGATTTGCACAAGACACGTCGTCTCATCATGGGGAACACTTGTGCTAAGTGATATTAAAATCCCTTAATGTGTTTGTGTATTCGACACTCATTATGACACGGTGCAAATTGTCAACAGTCTGGGTAGCAGTAATTAGCGAGTGCGGAAATCAAAGAAAATCGGGCGACTTGCATTTCGCTTTGAGGTTAGATCTGAGCGAAGTTTGAAGTTCTAGAGCGCCTATTTCGCTCAAGTCGCCGAGTCGCGAGAGCCCTGAATGAATGTCAGAGTTATGGACCGGACACGAAACAGACCCTGTTCATGCTATGTTAACATTTGACTGCTAAGTGTGACCTTGACCTTTGAGCTAGGGGTCTGAAAGTTGTGCATGACACATCGTCTTATTATGAGGTACATTTGTGCCAAGTAATATTAAAATCCCTTCATAGATGGGAGAGTTATGGACCGGACAGGAAAAAAAGCCTTGTTGACCTTTGACCTCCAATTGTGACCTTGACCTTTAAGCTAGGGGTCCAGGTTTTACGCATGACACGTCGTCTCCTCATGGGGAACATTTGTGCCAAGTAATATTAAAATCTCTTCATTGATGGGAGAGTTATGGACCAGACAGGAAAAAAGCCCTGTTGACCTTTGACCTCCAATTGTGACCTTGACTTTTGAGCTAGGGGTCCGGGATTTGCGCATGACACATCATCTCATCATGGGGAACATATGTGCCAAGTAATACTAAAATCCCTTCAAGGATGGGAGAGTTGTGGACCGGACAGAAAAAAAGCCCTGTTGACCTTTGACCTCCTATTGTGACCTTGACCTTTGAGCTAGGGTATCCGGGTTTTGCGCATGACACGTCGTCTCATCATGGGGAACATTTGTGCCAAGTAATATTAAAATCCCTTCATGGATGACAGAGTTATGGACCGGACACGAAATTGTGGACGGACGGAATGACGGAATGACGGAAAAGTGCATTCCTATAGTCCCCGAAACTGGTTTTCAACCAGTAGGGGACTAATAACAACAGCATCAGTGTATTCTGTGGTATTACATTCTTTCTCTATTTTTCCCATAGTTTCAACTATTTAACAATCATCAACCTTTTAGGCTGAGCCAACATGTCGCGTAATCAGTTCCTGGAATGATTACTGTAGGCTTACTTATTTTAGCGGTGTACTAATAACAGCGCTTTTAGCGCTTTCGCACGTGCTCTAATTCATTTGTCCAAGCATTTTCATGTACATTTTCATTATATGATGTTTTCTTCGAACTTTTGCAAATAAATACTCTTGAGAGTTTGCACTAGTTACACTGCTTGATAATATTTTAAGGTTCGTATAATATTCCTGTTTATTGTTCATATTATTATTTTAAATATATGATCATGCAAAATAAGATTTTTAAGCTTGTAGTTTGTGTTTTTTTCTCATCTAATCAAGTTGTTATCGATTTCCATATCACCTTCGGGTATGTCCGTTGTTGCAGTCGCTTGTTTACGGAAAGGTGTGAATGTTTGTATTAAGACACAATGCATGTAGGACAAAGGGGATTCAATGATTAAAATGTGTGACAATCTTGATTTATTTCAGCAATTATAACTAGTATACAGAATATAAAACACGCAGATTATTATAATTAAATACAAGAAGAAAATACAGTTACGTAGGCAATAGTATACATATTATACTATTATTACTATTATTACAATATTATATGTATTTTACATATTGTACGTAAAAAAGCTACATCACAGTTGAAAGTAGCATTGAAAAAATACAAGTATCATCACGGCACACGATCTTAAAGTCATACTTGGTACATGTTTTGAAGATTTTAGCTAACGGATGTTTTCGATTGGTCCATTAGACCTGTAAGGCGCCACCCAGTCTTGACTGATTCTTTTTTTCACATTTCTGTGTGCATCGACCAGCCAGGCAGCATGGATAGGCTTTAGACTACTCAATTTTAAGTTTACGTCAAGATTTTCAATCTCGGTTCCTTCTGCGAGGGCATGTTCAATTTCATCACTGTACCAGCGCTGGAAACTTTGTTTGATATTTCGCTTGAATAAATAATTTCAAATAAATCGTACCTTCTTTAGCCCGCTAACAGTGATAAAAGTTGATTTCATAATCAGTATGACGTATAATTACAGTAGAAACACATTACATAAAAATTGCCGACAGTTAAGTTTATTTCCGAAAATCTTTGTGAATCTCCATAAATCTCCGAGAGCCTCATCTCGGACAGCGCTAAAATTAGAAATTAGCTGTCTCGCGAGAGCGCTAATTCACGTCCACGCATTAATTAGATATTTCACCAAAAATTGCGTTTGCGCTAAATTTTTGCCGCGCTAATAAATGTACGCCTACAGTATAGACTTCTGTTATTTCATGTTTCAGAATTTCATGAAGTTTTGACACTGTTTGATTTGTTCTGTTACCAGTCAAATTGTCACATTTTGGGTTATATGGCAAACTTTCCAAATGTTAGAATGGAAAATGCCTGGTGTATTTTCTGACATTATTCTAGGCATAGAGGACCATTTAGTTGAGGCACTGATATTCCACAAGAAAGATGAAAAGCTTCCTCATATTAAATAATTCTACATCCTAAGTGAGACTATACCCAATATACAGTACGAGTCAAATGTGCTGTTGAAACTATATACAAATGTATTATGATATATGTAATACCAGATTAAGATATTCAGCTATTGCTGTTCAGTTTTATGAAATCTTCTGAGCTCAAATACCTGAAAACCTTGAAATAGCAATGTTAGATTGGTCATGTTTGTTAACATGCATCTTGTTTTCATATCAGCTATTTCTGTAAGGATATGAAATACATGGTTTTTAAGCACTACAATGTATTCCATACTCAAATGAATATTACTGGACTGTGATTTATTTCTTGATCACAGCAAGCAAATCTTCCATTGTAGATATTCAATGATCTGCATAAAATGTTACACATTGAAAACAAAAGACTTACAGTCCAACGGTTTCCCAAGTATAGTACTGAGATATTTTCTCAGTGAGACATGTCTCATAAATGCTGGTGTCGTAATCTGACTGGTACACAGAGTCAAAGGAGACTTCATCTGGCATATCTTCACCAGTTGTGGAACTTGTTAAACTCTCCTCCTGGGACTTGAAACCCTCATCAACCAAGTCCTGTATCATACAAATATTAACATAGTAAATGTGGTGCACATAAAGAAGTAAAAGATAATATGTCTTATTACATACTTGTTTCTATTTCCCGTTAAGTTACACTGGTACCGGAAACGTCAATATCTTTCCATACACTGACGCCTGAATTTCATATCGGGTGCGTGACGTAATTCAGTGTGTGTTGTTGCACTATTTTTTTCTATTTAGTTCAGTATTGTCAATCCTATTCAGGCTATTGAACATATATATGATATTTACATAATATTTATACGTGTACATGCGTATGTAATAAAAAGGTTATTATCTTTGCATCATGAAATATGCACTCATTCTTCAGCGGAAGAATATTGCGCTCCTAGTGGCGCAGTATTTCCGCTGAAGAACTTGTGCATATTTCCCGATACAAAGCTAATAACCTATAATTATCAATTAATAATTCAAGCATATGACAACTGTGGCAAAAGGTTAAAAACAATTTCTTAAACATATTTTCTTGAACTTTAACATTCTAAATTTTATTCTACATCTTCATTCTGTATACTTTGCATAAAACTGAAGTTAACAAATTTCAAACAGTCAGACAAACTGCAGAAAAACAAATCAGAAACTTCAACTGCCTTATTTTAATGTCCACCACACCAAGTATTAAAAATCTGGTAATAGCAGACAGTCATGACAAAACAGTTAAAATATATATATCCAAAAAAAACCAGTCATTGCAATTATGCTTAGAAATTTACTTACATTACTATAAGATGAAACTGACTTTGGAATTCTGGTCTCCAGTAAACTGTAAAAATATGTAAACAGTCAGATTTCAGAAAACGGGAAAGCGAATGATACTGATGAGGTAATATCTCACAACAGATAACAATGTTTAAAATAAAAAACAAAAAAACAACAAAGATAGCTCTCACAAATAATTATGGTAGTATGGAAATACTCCAAGTTTTCACTACTCCTCTGTGAATTGTTTCATGAAGGGGCTGCTGGCTCCTAGAAAGAAACCCAACCTTCTTTCAACTTCAAATTCAATGGGGGTTCTCGACAACATCCACTACGTAGACATCGATGTCGAGGGAGCCAGCTAAAGGGCTTCCTGGGCTTCCTTACATAATGGAATTCTATATCCTTTCCAGAGTTATGAAATAACAGCAACCTGAACCACTATGCCAGACATTATTTTTAAAGCTAAGTATTTACTTGTTATCTAGGTCCTCTGGAAGCTCTGGAATATCCAGTTTTACATCAAGGGAGTTAACCCTTCCCTGAACCAACCCTCCAAACAAGGTATGTGTAGTTATCTGCTCATGCAGGTCTCCAAGACAACTGCCAACACTGAAGAACCCATTGCCTGATAGACCACACCCTGGAAGCTGCTCACACAGCTAGAAATGTAAACCAAGTGTTTACTTTAGAAACTATTTCATTTATATCAAAAAACAAGAGCTGTCCGTAAGACAGCCAAGCTCGACTATTCGAAATATTGACCCAGAAGCAGGAAAATATTACCCAAAAAAGTTAAATATCAAAAGAGTTTTAAGTTCAAAAGGGGGAATAATTTGACCAAAATGCATATCAGTTATGGGACTTGCTGCTATCAACTAGTTTTATAACCCCGAAGGCACATGAGAAGTTTCAATTCAATATCTGCATTAGTTTTGGAGATAGTAACTTGCATGTAAAACTTTAACCAGAATTTTCAAAGTCCAAAAGGGGGCATAATTTGCCCAAAATACATGCCAGAGTTTTGGGACTTGATCCAGTGAGGTTAGTAATTGATCTAGAAAAAGAAAAAATAAGTTTCAAATCTATATGCCTTTTAGTAATAGCTGTATGTACTTGCACGCAAAACTTCAACCAGAATTTTCTAAGTCCAAAAGGGGGCATAATTTGGCCAAAATGAAAGTCAGAGTTATGGGACTTGATCCTATCAACTAGTTTTATAACCCCGAAGACACATGTGAAGTTTCAAATCAATATCTGCATTATTTTTGGAGATAATAACTTGCATGTAAAACTTTAACCAAAATTTTCTAAGTCTAAAAGGGGGCATAATTTGCTCAAAAAACATGTCAGAGTTATGGGACTTGACCCAGTGAGGTTGGTAATTGATCTAGAAAAAGAAAAAATAAGTTTTAAATCTATATGCCTTTTAGAAATAGTTGTATGTACTTGCACGCAAAACTTTAACCAGAATTTTCTAAGTCCAAAAGGGGGCATAATTTGGCCAAAATGAAAGTCAGAGTTATGGGACTTGCTGCTATCAACTAGTTTTATAACCCCGAAGACACATGTGAAGTTTCAAATCAATATCTGCATTAGTTTTGGAGATAGTAACTTGCATGTAAAACTTTAACCAAAATTTTCTAAGTCTAAAAGGGGGCATAATTTGCTCAAATAACATGTCAGAGTTATGGGACTTGACCCAGTGAGGTTGGTAATTGATCTAGAAAAAGAAAAAATAAGTTTTAAATCTATATGCCTTTTAGAAATAGTTGTATGTACTTGCACGCAAAACTTTAACCAGAATTTTCTAAGTCCAAAAGGGGGCATAATTTGGCCAAAATGAAAGTCAGAGTTATGGGACTTGCTGCTATCAACTAGTTTTATAACCCCGAAGACACATGTGAAGTTTCAAATCAATATCTGCATTAGTTTTGGAGATAGTAACTTGCATGTAAAACTTTAACCAAAATTTTCTAAGTCCAAAAGGGGGCATAATTTGCTCAAAATACATGTCAGAGTTATGGGACTGGACCCAGAGAGGTTGGTAATTGACCTAGAAAAAGAAGAAATAAGTTTCAAAGCTATATGCCTTTCACTGATGGCTGTATGTACTTGCATGCAAAAACTTAACCAAGGTGTGACGCCGACGCCGACGCCGACGCCAGGGTGAGTAGAATAGCTAGACTATTCTTCGAATAGTCGAGCTAATAAGCCCTGCCATGAGAAAACCAACACAGTGCATCTGCGACCAGCATGGATCCAGACCAGCCTGCACATACGGGCAGTCTGGTCAGGATCCATGCTGTTCGCTTTCAAAGCCTATTGCAATTAGAGAAACCGTTAGCGAACAGCATGGATCCTGACCAGACTGCGCGGATGCGCAGGCTGGTCTGGATCTATGCTGGTAGCAAATGCACTATGTTGGTTTTCTCATGGTGCAGCTCAAATGTACATAAAAAAGTAAGCACATAAAAATTAAGTCAGCTTTTTATAGAAATACTTAATATAGACAATGTATAATACAAGAAGAGAATTCTCTACCATGTTAGTAAAACGGTAGAAAGTTGACGGATAATAGCATGTATAATACATAGCTCTAAATCATATAATATCAACTGAAACAATTTAAAACAATAAAAGCTCTGATTTACTTGATGTTTTCAACTGTTTGTAAAGATTGTTTCAAACAAAATGTAGCTAGCATTTTGTAAATTTTTTACAACGGCATGATGAAAGAAATATAAAACAAAATCACAAATAGTATGATACTTATCAAAGATCGAGTATTATCTTTAACAGAGATCAAAATTGCCGATAATTACTGGCCATTTGATCGTAACAAAAAGACGATCACACCTTTTGTTATCGGTTTGAATTGAAAAGCTCATGTCATTTTGATAGATACCATTCTGAAATACTGAAACAATTGCTTTCTTTTTATTCAAAATATCTAATTAAAAAAAGAAACAACAAACATAATGATATTTTATTAGGTTTATTTTTGAGAAAATAAAAATCCACCGTACAGCTAGACCAATGCTGCTCTCCGCTGCAGAGGTAAAATCTATTACCGGTGTTGATGTAAACTCTACTTTCGTTTTCCATCCACCTCAAAATTGACCAAAAATGTTTTTTCCCAGGATTTTGAACTAAAATCGGGGGTGCGCATTACGCATGGGTATCTACAGTAATTTTTCAAATAAGTATAATAAACTAGATGCCCACAGACAATATGTCTCCTGTGACCTTGACCTTTGAGATAGAGTCCGTCTCATTTAGTTAAACATTCATGGCAAATATAAACAAGATTCCTCAATGTATGTCAAAGTTATGGACTGGACAAGATCTGACATGACATTTGACCTCCAACTGTGACCTTTGACCTTTGGGACAGGAACCTGAGGTTTGTGCATTATACTCTGTCTCACTGAGGTTAACATTCATGCCAAATATAAACAAGATTCCTCAATGCAAGTCAAAGTTATGGGCCAGACAAGATCTGACATGACCTTTGACTTCCGACTGTGACCTTGACTTTTGAGATAGGAACCTGATGTTTGTGCATGACACTCCGTCTCACTGAGGTTAACATTCATTCTGAATATAAGCAAGATTGCTCTATGCATGTCAAAGTTATGGTCTGGACAAACAAATCTGGACGGACGCACTGATGCATGGAAGTAATACACCGAACAACCATTTGGACAACTATGTCTTCGCTTCCGCAAGTGGGCTCAACAAAAATCAAGCAGACAACTATATCTTTTTTATTTTTGAATTTTCTAAGTATATTCTGAAGTTTTGAAAGTCAGGGTTTAATCAAATTCTACATTGTAGAAAATAATTTAATCCGAACGTGCAGAACTACCTTAAGAGTTGGAACCTTGTCCTTACCACAAAAATGAGAGTAAAGGCATGTCCAAAATAATGTTAATACTTACATTTGTTACTGGGTTGATGATTTCCAGAGATTGTCCTTCAAAGACTAACCTATAAAATTTGAAAACATACAAAGTACTCCCCTAGCCAAGGTCAAAATGAGTCAAAGAGGAACTGTCAAGGAACATTTTGTGTAAATTTGTTGAAACTCTTTTTAAAGATTATCAATGATTTTATGATGGCCTACCTACTAATGAGGGATACACCCAAAAATTAATTGTCATCTCATGATGTATTCCCAGTCAATGAAAGATGTTTCATTTTGTCATTTTTGCCTGAGCACAGCACCCAGTTTTTTTAATAAGAACTGTGTCCTTTTAGATAACATGTTCAGCAGTCCATCAATGAGGTTCCCAGTTCAAGCCAATCTGTAGACACAATCACAGCACCTTTTAATCAAGCACTGGTTCTCCCAGAAAGTGGTTGTAACTGTGACTCTTATATGTTTAAAACTACATAAGACTCAAATGAGCTAAAACCGAATGAGATTACTGAACATTTAACCCTTAACCTGCTATATTTCTATAATGGACTGGTCCATCTTTCAATTTGGACAGTACCACTTATTATTCAAAGGGGTTTTCACTGAAAATTTACTGACTGAATAGCGAACAGTGCAGACCATGATCAGACTGCACGGATGTGCAGGCTGATCTTGGTCTACACTGGTCGCAAAGGCAGAATCATCTGCTGCCAGCAGACTAAGGGTTAAGCACATTTCTTTTCTGTAAACTGAAGTTTAAATATTTGAAAGTAGTAACAGACCTTGGATAATGCATGTAATGGAATCTATCTGGCTGTATTATCTGTGTATCTCCATAGCAGAGTGGGCCCTCTGGCAACACTGGTTCGTAGCCCTATAAATATTACCATAGCAATATTTACAACAGATATTTTCAAACACTTAAACCTTACCACAGATTTATTTCTACAAAACAAATGACAAAAAAAACAACCAAAAAACATTAAAGCATGCATATACACAAAAGCAAAAAACTTTATTTAAAAAAAAACTTCTAATTTCAATATATAAGTTCGCACAGAAACATAAATTGGCATTAACAGCATCATCGTGTTAACAAAATAAGCATCATCATGTTAACAAAATAAGCATCATCATGTTAACAAAATAAATCCTGTGACAAGAGATTTTGTGTACTGTCTTGTCAGATAAAAACATTTTACATTAGCAGTCAAAGTTATGTGAAAAGACCTTTGTCAAAACTGTCAAAAAAGTAATACCCGTTTAGGTTGTACTGGAAGTTTAACTTCTTCATGACCTATAGCCTGTGGTTTCTGTGCAGATCCTGTGTCCTTCAACTTTAACAGAACTTGTAACACAGAAAACACATTGTCTCTATCATCAGAGTCTGAAAAAAAAAAAGAGAAAAAAGTTACAACTGTAAAAAGCAACTACAACAAGGAACCTCCTACTGATTGCAAATACATAAACTTACTAATAAAACAAACAAAAAACTGCATTAAGTTAAACAAGAATGCTGTCAACATTATATGACACATGCCCATTGAAAACACTTAAAATTATATTACATAAAGTCCAAAAAATGGTTGTAACTCCAGAAAAACTAGGACACAGGTCCCCCCCTCCCTCCCACACACACACCTATCACTGTACCTGGTTTTATGACTCAAGGATAAACATTTTTTAAAGTGTTTGCAACACAAACTTTTAAGAACTTTAAATTAAGACTTTATGTGTATTTTTCAATAATGAAGGACCATAACTCTGGCCTAGCTGAGTAAAATCCCAAAGACAACACCCGGTGCAAAACTTCATAGGCTATAAAACAATCCTGTAATGTTTTATGACTCTATGTCATGTACATTATGACACTTACAAGTGGCACAAACTTCTATTGTTTGACTAAGTCTTGGGCGATAACTCTTGCCTTGCAAAGTGAAAAAAACAAAAAACAAAAAAATCCCCAAAAAACTCAGGTCCACAAATTCACATGCTGGCTAATATTCCAAATGGTTTCACGACTCTAGGTGGATTTGTTTTTAAGATATGCTGATTAACAATCATGTGAGGTTTGATGACTCTGGGTCAAATTCTTTTTGAGATATGAATAACACAAATTCGAACAGATGGACATACGGACAATCAGGGTTAGAATTTAACAATTTTTTGCACTTTCAACTCACAATTTATCAATTTAGTCGCAATTTTGTTCAACCGTTTTGGGCGGAAACAAGGCTCTGTCCTCCATAATACTACCGGTAAGCGTGTGTAGTACAAAAGGAGGGTTTCCACCAAATACTGTGCGTGCGCATATGGTAGTTACCGTGTTGCGTAATCAAAGTCTGCAAACAGTCCATGCACTATGAAAAAACGTCATCAATCGGAGCGTACTCTGTGAAACATCATCATTAAATGCATAAGAAGATCGAAACTGAAAGTTAAAGAAATTAAAACTGTTGTAATTTCTACTTTTGCGAGTTTGGGCAAAAGTCGCACGCATTTTTTAAAGTGTACTTGCATTCTACGAATATGAAAGCTTAAATTCAAACCCTGCAGACAAGGGCAACTCTAAGTATCCCCCCTCCCCCAAAAATAGGAATGTCAGAAGTGGAGTGCCCTAGTCTGTGACCTCGATCTAGAAAATAAAGACCAGACTTTGCAACCTTACACCTTTAGTGAAGTTTGGAAACCCTTATGACTACAGATAGGTTTACCACATAGTTTAGAGAGCAGAGATTCAAGTCTATTAGCATCATCATATCTCCGTCTCTTCCGCAGTGATAGTATCAGCCAGCTGTATTCTGATTTCACCTTTTCTATAACATCTCCATCACTGTGTTTTACATGCCTGTAAAACAGAATAGCAAAATCGTCTACTAAGATATTTAACTTTTAACCCTTACCATGCTGGACACAACTGATTCTGCCTTTGCGACCAGTGTAGACCAAGATCAGCATGCACATCTATGCAGCCTGATCATGGTCTGCACTGTTCGCTATTCAGTCAGTAAATTTTCAGTAAACACCCCTTTAAATGATAAATGGTACTGTCCAAAATGGAAGATGGACCAGTCCATCATTGAAATTTAGCATGGTAAGTAAGGGTTAAACATCCTCCTTTCCTGCATCATAACTAATCTTTTGTGAATTACATGAACATTATATTTATGCGGAGACAAGACGTTTTAAAATGTACTGTAAAATCATTTTTTTTTCTTGGCATGAAATTTCATGTATTTAGTGTTGTATCCAGTATTTATCCAAAATTACTATTTCATTGGGATATAAATTCATGGATTTTGACATTTGCACATATAAAAAATGGGAATTTATATGCTTTTTTGCAATTTGATTTCATGGATTTAATCAACCACAAAATCTACAAATATTAGTCCTCAAGAATATCAACAATTTCATGATAGTATCATTTAAGTTCACTTATCATGAAATTCTGAAGGTTTTTTTTTCTACAAAACATAAAAAACTGACATTGAAATTACAGCTCTAAGTTATTAGATGCAAACAGGCTGCGGGCAACAGTTCTTTAAGTTGTCAGCTCTAGAAACTGTTATTCAATGCAAACAGGCTGTGGGCAACAGTTCTTCATATTGTCAGCTCTAGTATCTGTTACTAGATGCAAACAGGCTGCGGGCAACAATTCTTTATGTTCTCAGCTCTAGTATCTATTACTACAGTGAAACACCGCTCGCTCGAGGTCGCAAGGGGATGAGCAAAATGCTCGAGTTATCCATGGTTTCGAGCGACCCAAACATTTACCAACATACGAAGAAAGTTGAAGTTTGTTTTACGAATTGTCATCGAGACCATTTGCAGAGGAAACGGTGATGCGTAATAATAACACACTCGTGACATCTAAAAAAAACGTATTACAAACGTTATTTATGATAGATCGTAAGGAACAGCTAAGACATTTTTTTATTTGAAATACTGTAATCGAATTCGCAATTTTCTTCTCCAAATTAAGATCTCATTTTATCGTCTCAATTTTATAAAAAGGCTATCTTATTTCCTGTATTTGCATGCAAACAACTGTTGATTAAAATATTAAGATCTCATAATTATCTTCTCGATCCCGCAGAAAAAAAGTAATAATTAATAACAATTTTGATCAATAAAATTTCTCTTCCACCTTTCATCAATAATTAAATTCATTATCAGATCAAATATACCGACAAACAAACATTTAAGATAGTCGGAGAATAGACCATGCAATTCTCACGACGTGGGAAAGTTTTAAATTAACCGATACATTCTGACCGCCGAAGGTGTGAAAAATTTTGACACCTCTGCTCGAGTTTGCCATAAGCAACAAAGAGTAAATTAATACACAGGGACCAGGTGTCATGCTCGAGCGATCGAGTTATCGATGCTCGACCCAGCCATGGTAATTTCACATAGAAAATAGAAGGAAATCGGCCGGGACCACATGAATTGCTCGAGCGAGCCCGGGTGCTCGAGTCATCGATGCTCGAGCGAGCGGTGTTTCACTGTAGATGCAAACAGGCTGCAGGCAACAATTCTTTATGTTGTCAGCTCCAGCAACTGTTGTTAGATGCAAACAGGCTGTGGGCAACAATTCTTTATGTTGTCAGCTCTAGTTACTGTTACTAGCTGCAAACAGGCTGCGGGCAACAATTCTTTATGTTGTCAGCTCTAGTATCTATTACTAGATGCAAACAGGCTGCAGGCAACAATTCTTTATGTTGTCAGCTCCAGCAACTGTTGTTAGATGCAAACAGGCTGCAGACAACAATTCTTTATGTTGTCAGCTCTAGTAACTGTTACTAGCTGCAAACAGGCTGCGGGCAACAATTCTTTCTGTTGTCAGCTCCAGCAACTCTTGTTAGCTGCAAACTGGCTGCGGGCAACAATTCTTTAGATGTCAGCTCTAGTAACTGTTACTAGCTGCAAACAGGCTGCAGGCAACAATTCTTTAGATGTCAGCTCTTGTAACTGTTACTAGCTGCAAACAGGCTGCGGGCAACAATACTTTAGGTGTCAGCTCTAGTAACTGTTACTAGATGCAAACAGGCTGCGGGCAACAATTCTTTAGGTGTCAGCTCTAGTAACTGTTACTAGATGCAAACAGACTGCGGGCAACAATTCTTTAGGTGTCAGCTCTAGTAACTGTTACTAGATGCAAACAAGCTGCGGGCAACAATTCTTTAGGTTGTCAGCTCTAGTTACTGTTACTAGCTGCAAACAGGCTGCGGGCAACAATTCTTTAGGTTGTCAGCTCTAGAAACTGTTATTCGATGCAAACAGGCTGTGGGCAACAATTCTTTATATTGTCAGCTCTAGTAACTGTTACTAGATCATGCAAACAGGCTGCGGGCAACAATTCTTTAGGTTGTCAGCTCTGGCAACTGTTATTCGATGCAAACAGGCTGTGGGAAACAATTCTTCATATTGTCAGCTCTAGTAACTGCTACTAGATCATGCAAACAGGCTGCAGGCAACAATTCTTTATGTTGTCAGCTCTAGTATCTGTTACTAGATGCAAACAGGCTGCGGGCAACAATTCTTTATGTTGTCAGCTCTAGTATCTATTACTAGATGCAAACAGGCTGCGAGCAACAATTCTTTATGTTGTCAGCTCCAGCAACTGTTGTTAGATGCAAACAGGCTGTAGGCAACAATTCTTTATGTTGTCAGCTCTAGCAACTGTTACTAGATCATGCAAACAGGCTGCGGGCAACAATTCTTTATGTTGTAAGCTCTAGTATCTATTACTAGATGCAAACAGGCTGCGGGCAACAATTCTTTATGTTGTCAGCTCTAGCAACTGTTGTTAGATGCAAACAGGCTGCGGGCAACAATTCTTTATGTTGTCAGCTCTAGTAACTGTTACTAGATGCAAACAGGCTGCGGGCAACAATTCTTTATGTTGTCAGCTCTAGCAACTGTTATTAGATGCAAACAGGCTGTGGGCAACATTCTTCATGTTGTCAGCCCTATCAACTGTTACTAGATGTAAACAGACTGCGAGCGACAATTTTTCATGCTGTCTGCCTTAGAAACTGTTACAAGATGCAAACAGGTTGCAGGCAACAATTCTTCATGTTGTCAGCTCTAGCAACTGTTACTAGATGCAAACAGGCTGCGGGCAACAATTGTTCAGGTTGTCACCTCTAGTAACTGTTACTAGATGCAAACAGACTGCGAGCAACAATTCTTCATGCTGTCAGCCTTTGAAACTGTTACTAGATGCAAACAGGTTGCGGGCAACAATTCTTCATGTTGTCAGCTCTAGCAACTGTAACTAGATGCAAACATGCTGTGGGGAACAATTCTTCATGTTGTCAGCTCTAGCATTTGTTACAAGATTCAAACAGGCTGCGGGCAACAATTCTTCATGTTGTCAGCTATAGTAACTGTAACTAGAAGCATATAGGCCACCGACACAGTTCTTAATGATGTCAGCTCTAGTAACTGTTGCTAGATGCATGCAGGCTGCAGGCAACAATACAGTTGTCAGCTGTAGCAAGTGTAGTAACTGTTACTTGATGCATACAGGCCTCAGGCACAGTTCATAATGATGTCAGCCCTAGTAACTGCTGCTAGATGCACACAGGCTGCAGGCAACAACTCTTTATGTTGTCAGCACGTGTAATGCTGCTAGATGCATACAGACCACAGGCAACAATTTTTCATGTTGTCCTGGATATTGAGGGATAATTTTGACTGTTACTAAAATACATACAAAATAATTGTTATATCTACCAAATTTCTGAAAAATGTGCAATAATTATAACCAATTTAAAACTACATTCATTCCTAATGCAGAGTTTTCTGCTAAAATCAGAGAAACAATCCAAAATTCACAAAACATTTTAAGAGCATAAAGTAGTGATTTATAACAAACAGTTACTCTGTTACAAATTTTTAATATGTTACAACATTATGAGTAGGTCTAAAACATACCTGTCTGTATTCTTTAAGTATGTAAATAATGATCTATACAGGCGCTTCTTCAAATTTGACCTGATCTGTTTTCTACTTTGAGGTTGGCGGCCAAGTGTTGCTCTTTTCTTTTCAGGTGTAAAATAATTACAAAGATAACCAAAAGCCTCTGTAATACTTTCTGTGGATGCCATTTCAACAAGCTATAAAATAACAAAAAATGGGTAAAATGGTGCCTGGAAAGTGAGCAGCAGTATTTTACTGCATTTGTATGTAACACAAGAACAAACTGGTCACCAAAGATGGATTTACAGTAATAAGAGTTTTTTATTATAAGACATCTATCAAATTATTTACAGGAGCTATGTACATATCCTAAATACAGTCTAACTCATGTACAAAATGACCAGCAGAGGGGAACAGCCTAAATGTCTGGTTAAGTTATAAAATTATGATCATGTAACACAGGATGGATTTAGGACCTTCATTTAACATGTACGGAACCATTATTTGGCCCCATTTCCTTCTCCCAATTCACAATTTGGAAAATAATTCCCTCTCCAAACCCTCATTTTTTTTTTCAAAAATAATTTTTCCAGCTTTAACTTCTATACGTATACTGATACATTATTTTGATTCTTATAAGTCTTTTATTGTAAAATTTAGACCAAATGTGACAGAACTGTTTGCGGATGTATGGCGCCAAATGGTAGGTCGTCACGCTCCTTTGTTTATACATGCCTGGATCGGAAATGATAATTAGTCGTGCCAAATAGTTCAATTAGAGCATAAACGCTGACGAAGTATTCTGCACAGCGAATTATGAACTCGGTGTGAATGTAAATTAATCAAGGTAGTTATGCTGTGACATTTCATTTTTAACCTGTTTTAAAGTAAAATATTTGATAAAATTGAAAGCACTGTTTCTCAATGCGTACATGGCGCTAAATATCACGTCCACATGATGTCAACATAATACTGTTGTGATGATTTAAGCCTTGCCTAGTCATATTAGAATTATGAATAGTGTATTGAATTAATTAAATTGTCAGTTTTTGATTGCTTAAGACAGAAACATTTACCTGTAAATAAATGCTAAATGATTGTTTTCATCATACATGCCTCAATTAAATCGATAGTTTAATAACTATTTCAAAGAGTTAAAACAAAAGTGTTTCAAATTCTTTAATGGCAAAATGATGAAACGAAGAAAGGTTGCCAAATTCAGCAAAGTGAATGTTTAAAGAGATAACTGACACTTTATTTATGCAAGTTTAATTAATATTAGCAGATATAGCACACCACTTCTAAATGAATCTTAATACAGATATAGGGTTGGATATCGTTAAGGACGAAGTGGTCCGATACCGATACCGATACCAACGAAAGGATACGGTATTTTTAACGATACCGATACCAAGCTTTGAAGTACATCACATAAGCAATGATTTGGTTAGTATTAAATACACCGTTTTAAGTAGTTATACAGGAAAATTTGCTTTGATATATAAACATTTTAAGTCTGTTAATTTGATGTTGTACTAAAATTATGAAAGAGTAAATAAAATAAACATATTTTACAAACTAGAGTTTTCCAAAATAAAAAAAAAGAGTAGATACGTCGCTCACTGTGCAATTTAAATCTAGGACTCACTGACTGTGTTAATGCATGCTCTGCACTGACGAGAACTGTAAAAATTCAACACTTACTAGCTTTCAAATTAACCCATTTAACAAGTCAGACTCGTTGTCACTCATGATAAATCTTCAACCAGGTTAACTAGTAATGTATTTAAATTGCAACATTTTTTCCAACACAATTTTCATTGAAAAATAGCCCTCAAAACGCTTGAAACAACCAGCAATAACGTATTTCTATTAGTTCGCGAAAACCGATGACTTGTTTACGTAGGTTACAGCTTAGTTTCGTAACTTTTTATAAAAATAATTTTTTTTTCATTTGTTTTGATAGAATATGACAAAGAGCAAAAAAATGTCGTATATTTTGCAATTAAGTATGATTCACGTAGTTTAAAACGACGGGAAAAGAAGTTTTTTATAATAATATTTAGCATACGAAATTATTCGCAAGGCCAGCTCTCCATGTTACTCGGAGCGGTGTCACAGTAAACAATGTCGATCGCGTTATAACTGTGTTTCAAATACTATTTGCTTATTTTCTGCTTTCTTTTGCCGCGGAATTGGTAATTATTTTGTTTATTTACTTTTATGGAAATACCGGAATCGGGACCGGTTCTTTACGAAACGGTATATACCCGTACTTTACGAAGTGATTATTCGGTACGGTACCGATACCGGGAACCGGTATCCAACCCTATACAGATACTGAAAATGGTTAAAGACATCATACTTTAAAACACAAATTCTTATTTCTAGCATACATGTCAAGTTCCCAGGACAATTTTCCAGGAGATATCAGTTGAAAATCCAGGAGATTTGATGAAAAACCAGGAGTTTTATCGAAATTGTAGGTCGAACATAAAACTGTAAAACAGATTAGATCTAAACCATATCCTTTCTGACTTGATTAATTGATTTGGTAAGGTTTCAGGGGTTGTAATTTGCATTTTATCCTTATTATGCTGGACACTATTAATTCTGCCTTTGCGACCAGTGCAGATCATGATCAGCCTGCACATACCTGAAGTCTGATCATGATCTGCACTGTATGCCATTCAGTCAGTCACCTCTTTTAACAGTTAATGGTACTGTCCAAATTGAAAGATGGGCAAGTTCATTATAGAAATTTAGCAGGGTAAGGGTTTAAACATTTTTTTCAAAAAAGAGTTGATTTAAATTTATTCAATTATTATCTTTTAATAAGCAGAGGAAAATAGTATCCAGTGAATAATCTGCAGGTCTTTTTGACATTCCTAGAATTTTAGCCCATGAGCAGTAGCTAAAATAGATTGGAAATGAATCTATTTCACCATTTTGACTTTATATAGTTTTAAAATTTTTACTCAATAAAAATGAAAATAAAAATACAAAATCATAGCTGTTAAGAATATTTAAACCTATTTCAAGTTGTTGACACTTCTGCCACCGGTGGTAACGATTCCCATCACTCCAATTTATCTACTCAATTTCAAATGTATTCAAATCTTTTCCCATCTAAAATTTCCATATCATGACATTATGTTAAACTTGCCAATTAACACAATCTAAAAATAGCCCATACATACACCTGTCTACTGATGTCATCGGAGCATGACCTTGTTAAACTTTTATCGATAGAGTGATAAATTACGTCAGCCACAGTGTGTAATTAGTGATTTGATATTTGATGCTTGAAATTTTGGCCACTGGAATATAAAAACTGTCTGGCTAATGCTGGCATCTGTCCAAAATTACACTAAAGGAATGCTTATTATGGAAAAATGATTTTCCGGGAGATATTTAAGTTTTCCGTACATCCGGGAAATTGGGTCTGAATCCGGGAAACTTGACATGTATGTTCTAGAAACATGTTTAATAAAATGTAGACATGTCACAAGCATGTTAAAAAGGAATTTCAAACATTTCTAATTAATTCCTGCGGACCATACTGTATAAATTATTTCGACTAGGGGCCAAATGTCCTGTCATTTCAGCTAAAATAAGACGGGGGGGGGGGGGGGGGGGGGGAGACAAATGTTCAGTAACTAATTTTTCATTTGGGGCAAACCTCCTAGGGGCATATGGCCAGTTACCATTGATTCGTGCCTTAACATCAAATTCGTGCCCAAACAAACGGAAGGAATGGTGCCTCGCGAGACCGCTGCGCGTGTCCGAGTACTTATCAAGTTTCGCAACAAGTTTTTTGCTCGTCACTTCAACCATCAAAATGCGCAAGAAACAGGTAAAATACTACTATTACAACAATATCCTAGTACCTGAACCCTTTAATCTGTTTAATTCTGTCTAATAACAGCCCATAAATCTTAATTTTGCATAAAATTTACATTCTTCTGCATTTTGACAACACGGAGACGCTTGACACACTCAAGTCACGTGATATTTATCATTTAGTTACACTTACGTCGAAAAGTTGCGCTACACATTTTATGATACAAAAAGCCAATTAAAATCCAATTATGGATTGAAGTCTCTTCAATGAAAATTCTTACCTGCTCTGAGATTTTCTTTCATTAAATTATGAGGGAAAGTTGCATGCCCTCAGATTATAAAAAAAAAAAAGATTGTTCTAACCCCATATGATGATAAATAAAGGCCAGGCTTGACTACAGATCTATATGTTTTATATCTTTGCTTATTGATTGCCAATATGATAAATTTAATTCTTGATAATTCTTTCATTGTTCTAAATTAACCAAAACAAGTATGAAAAAAAATAATTTTTTTTGTAGGATAAGCCAAAGAAAATAAAGGACAAATACAGAAAGTACACGCCTGAATCTATGCTGCAAGCTTACGAAGCAGTAATGAGAGGGACTCCAGTCAAAAGAGCTGCAAAACAGTTTGCAGTACCTGTGCAGACATTAAGGGATAGGGTAAAAGGGCGTATAGACCCTAATAACTTTCAGTCTGGTAGTGAGACTATATTAAGTAGGGAAGAGGAGGAGACCCTTGTTGATCATGTGGAGGCAATGGCTGAACTAGGTTATGGATTTTCAAACGTTCAGCTGCAGCAGTTGGCTGGAGAACTGGCACATGATATGGGGAAAAGGTCAAAGAATAAGCCTCTCAGTTATAACTGGATTTGTGGATTTTTAAAACGCTGGGAGCATAGACTAACCAGAGTAAATCCAAGGAAACTTGACAGTCAGAGGGCCAAGTCATCAACCCCTGAAACTGTATCTTCATATTATAAAAACTTGCAAGATACCATAACTAAGTATAATCTTCAGGATAAACCACATTTGATTTATAACATAGATGAAACAGGTCTCCAACCAGAACATAGACCACCAAGTATACTGGCAAGTGTTAACACCAAACCCCAGGCAGTTACGTCACCCAGATCCACAACAACAACTCTTATTAGTTGTGTAAATGCAATTGGAAACTCTCTTCCACCTTTTTTTGTTTTTAAGGGTAAACGTTTCAATCAGGATTTGCTGAAGGGAGCCTGTGCTGGAGCAAGTGCAGCCATGTCAGAGTCCGGCTGGTCTAATTCACATATATTCCGGCAGTATCTTGAGGAACATTTCTTACCTTATGTATCAAATGGTGAAGGCAGCAGTCAGCCAGTACTACTTACGTTTGATGGGCATGCATCTCACATATCATCCAGTTTGATAAAATGGGCCAAGGAGCACAACATTATATTATTTGTCTTGCCAGCCCATACTTCCCATCTCTTGCAGCCACTTGATGTTTCTATATTTGGGCCATTCAAGTCTTTTTATTATTCTGAATGTGCTTTGTTCATGAGGCAGAACATGGGAACAGTTATAACAAAGTATGACATTTGTAATATTGCATGTAAAGCATATTTGAAGGCCTTCACTCCAGTCAATATACAGGCTGGTTTTAAGAAAACAGGGATATACCCTTTCTGTGCAGATGCTGTCCCTAAAGAGAAGCTTTTCCCAGCAGAAGGCTTCAGAGAAGAGAGCCCTTTAGAAAAGGTAAAAGCCATTAAGTCTGGCAAGGTAGCAGTAGAAGAATTCCTTAAACTGAAAACTGAAAGGAAAGAACTTGAAAAGAAAAATAACTCAGACTGTGATTCAAATGTCATAGTATGCAGTGCATGTAAAGCCAAGAAATTAAAGAAGCCAAAACCAGGTGGTGTTGCTATAACTGAGGATAGCTTCAACAAACAACTAAATGATTATGAAGTAGAAAGAGCAGAAAAAGAAACACAGAAGCCATCAACTAAAAGCAAAGGCAAAACAAAAAATGCAAAACTTAACCTGGAAATGCATTACAGCCCCAAACCCTCCACAAGTGGCTTGAACTTGGATGCCAAGACCAAATCTCCAACCCCTCAGAGCCTGACAGACACTGAAGATATGGAAGAGGATGTTTCTGAAGCTGATCTGTGCTGTGTGTGCCATAAATTATCACCACCCAACTTACATAAGCTTCCGTATCTTAAAATTGTAAATTGGGCAATGTGTGAAAAGTGCAGCCACTGGGTACATCTGGCCTTTTGCACTAAAGTTACAGTTGTTAGAAGGCATAGTGTGTTCTTATGCCCACACTGTGACCAGCAATAATGTCATACTACATCAAAGTTTCAAAGTAGTAAATATGTTTACCAAAAAGTATGAAAAAAAACAAAAAAATGTTAATGTTTACAGTTCATATTTAAAACTTTACCTTTAAAATGTTGTAAATACTTGGGTAGTGTACTTTAATTATTTGCATTAATTACCACAATGCCTTTCAAAAATTCATGAAAGTGACATTAATCCACAGTGATATGAAGAAACTTTTGTTGTGTAGTATAGAACTGGTTTCCCTGATCATACAAACTGTTGTAGAAAGCTGGGAACCAAATGGCACGAATTTGATGATAAGCGTTTCAGCGATCCAGATTGTCAAGGTTGGCTATTACAGGTATGTTTATTTTTAGAAACGGTTAAAAATCGTTCTGTTTTTTGTTGTTTAGACAAAAATAGAAGTTCAGTTGTTGCAGAAAATAGAAATATGTTAAGTTTACGTCCATTTTTTACACAAGTAGCATGTAATTACCCACTTAGGGGCACGAATATATGGTAACACGGCATATATATTCTACACCCGTTTTACTTTAAGCCCTAGATCAATGCGACTTCTAAATGTGGCAAATAAGAAATTTGTCCGAAAAATATGTGATCCGAAAACGAGTGTGAATTAGTTGTCTCGATTAAGCATTTTGTAGGGATATAATAATTTAGTTACATCCCTCGTCAGATTTTAAAATAACGCCTTATTTTCATCACATGCAATTTAATGCCGTTTATTACATCCCAACAAAGAAACATACCAATTTCAACGCTCGGACCTATCAAAACAACCGCCATTTTCTTTTTGAACTACGACAAAGACAGTCTTTTTAACGAAAAGTGACAAAAGCACACTAAAGATTATCTAGTCAATAAATGCAGTGGCTACAGAACTGACACCGTCTCTAAACCTACCATACTTGAAACACAAAGAATCGGTAGCCCTCTGTATAGCGCATTTCAAATCAGCCGCTGTGTCTATTTTAGAACGACCCGATAACATTGAGAGAGATGTGTGTTGTTTATAAAACTCTATATAAACTCAATGGATTGTGTGATGAATGCAGTTAAAGATCTTCTATTTTGATCCTGATACGCTTCGAGGGAGAAAAAATCCCTTATCCAGTATTTACGCATTATGTACTAGTATGCTTTAAATTATGACACCTTTTATTAAATCGCATACCAATCAGAATTTAGGTAAGAGGTGTTGATTTAATTAAATTTGGCGTTACTGAATCACTTTTGACACCACAGTATAAGCTATCTGGCTTTCAGAACTGTTTTAATGGTAGGCTACAAAATAGAACGAGAAAAGTGAAACGAATGGAGAAACCTAATTAGATGAGCTAGATTTTCTGTTTTATTTATTTGTAAAGACCTCCGATTTTTTAAATTATAATTTTCATTCAGTCCGTCTCAAATATGAGACCTTGTAGCTTACACGGATTAATGATGAATATCAAGTCTGAAACCTAAAAAAGAAAGATTTCTTTCTCGGGAGTGATTTCTCGAACATCATGCTACATTATAAATTCACTGACTTCTTAATATTGCCCAAAATTTTACTTTAAATAAAGAAAAATAACCAGCACTAAGGAAACATTAAACGCTTTTCAGTTACAATTTAGCGTTTGCTGTCACCTCCGCTTGTTGCTACGCAACGCGATACGCTGAAGTGCCCGGATATCCGACCTGATCAATGGTGTTATACATATTGTTTTTTTCTGTTTAAGAACTGTTAATGCATTTCAAACATGTCCTAGAACTTGGAAGAGCGGATTACAACAAACATTTACATTACCGATGATATTATTAACATCCAATAAACTGCTTTTACACCAAAAAGCTCCTGTTTGTTAGATTATCTTATTCATGTTGAAATTTAGATTGACTATACCAGGAAGTTGTTATAGACTATGTGTTATAGCTCCATGACTATACTGAGAGCTATGGCATTAGTTATAAGGAATAGTATTTCAGGAAAACTTAATAAAATCTAATCAGGTCGTTGGTGAAAGTAAACAAAAAATGACACCGATGAGAAAATAAAGCTTCTGTTATTGCAGCATTTGGTTTTGTAATCTATATCAATCCAAAAGAAAACACGAATATGGAAGTGACATAAATTCAGTAAAAAAAATCAATTTTCTCTCTTTTTTTTTTTTTTTTTGAGAACCAGAGTGGGAAGATAATGAACATCTTTCTTAATTTGTAAGGAAGTTATTACAGTTTAGTTTAAACTAAAAACATTATCAGTATTTGAGCCAGAGGGACCAATCCAAATGTTGCGAGTTCATCTCAGTGACAATTTGACTACATTGAGGAAATCTAAAATAATTCGTTCTCGACCCGACTTTTGTGGGGTAGTTTAATGACAGTATAGGTAAGAGATCACCAATTGTTTTCCCACAGACTTACATTATAACATAATGGCGTGTAAGGGCTTCCATACATTGGAACATGTATATCTAATTACATGTTTTTCAGGAACTATCTTAGCTCTACCAAAATATCGGACGAAAAACATATGAATAGTGATACATGTACTTTGTTTAAGTAATTTTCGTGTGAATGAGATGACCCACCTGTTTACATCGTTGACATGGCGGAAGAAATTCGTTTAATAAAACTTTTTTTTCAATACACAGAAAATGTAGCAAATTTTGTCAAAATGTATAATAAAATAATGTAAATGCAGTGAAAAATCTCAATGTTGAAAAATAATAATCACTTACATGACTGACCAATCAGAACGCACAGACGTTACATTCTTCTCATGTATACACTTACCTCATTCCCAGTAACTTCCCTGCACTTTTTTGAATTGATGGTCTCTGACTTATAAATTAGTTCAGTTAATTGACCCTTGATACATAACCTAGATAGGGCTAAAATGTTATTATAGCTGTGTCAAACAATAAAGAAATGGCCAACCAGAATCTGTCAGAACAAGTGTTCCAAATTTAATTACGTCACAAAGATAAAACAATATATTTTATGCATATTTATATTAACATACAACATAATAATCTGTGTAAAAGAGGAGGAGTATTACATATTTCATTTCCTCTCATGAGCAGGCTCAATCAAACCCTGTCTACTATTTTTTTTGCTTAGCTGCGTATCTTCTTGAAGATTTTACTATAAAAACTCACTTTCATGGAGATGTTATAAATTTCGAATGATGACTACGCTAGCAAATCAGATAGGTTTCTTTAGCTATACGAAAGATTTATGCAACAGTCTTGCTAACTGGATGAAAGATTTCAATGTTTTCTCTCCGTGTCTTGTGCAACGCCGAGGGGAAATGACAAATCATTCATCCTGAAAGGTATGTGGCTGTCAGTATGCTTAGCACGTTTGTATTTGTATGTCTTAATAAATATAATAAGTATGTCTAATAAATACAATACAGTACTAATTTTTGCAGAAAGAGCGCTGTGTGCGGTCGTCAAGGTAGTTTTTTTCAAGGACAAACCACAAAATTTATATATAACTTGTTTTCCAACTACACTGCGCCGACTACCACTTTTTAAAGATATTTCTTATTCTAATTTGCATTTTCTTATTTTCACATTTTGTGTTTCTAACACAACCTACCCCTAACTATGAGATTTCCCTCTTTCAGTATTCTTGTTCAAATTTTCATCTTTGCTGATGGATGTCACGATACGGACTTGGTCACGTTAGGAGGGAAGATGTGTCAGGCAGCCGATTAGCTCAGTCGGTAGAGCACTCGGCCTGTAAGCGAGGGGTCCCGGGTTCGAGCCCCGGACTGACTGCACATTTTCTCACCCCGTGACACTGACACCTTATGTTAATAAGTCACTCTTCAAGTATCACAAAAAGATAACCGCTATATATAAGCTATGAAGCATCAATGAGAGACTGAGTGTGAGGTGTTGACCACTGGCACCAACCCAGAAAAAAATTAAAACTGATACAGAGATATGGTCGCTAACGAGAAAAAAACACTAACCCATTTCAATAGCCCATTTCTCAATACTATACGAGTACTGAAAAAGTCGGTAATCCTAGCACCAGTCACTTAACTATCGTAGAGAAATTCCCCTTTGTGATGTTTTAAACTACGTTAATTATTGTTCTGGCACAGGCTTCTCTTGAAAACAATCGGTTTAGACGACAAAAGTTCTGACTGGCTGATGATAAAATGTGTGGTCAAGCGTCGTTCCGAAATACGTGCACGCTAAAATGTCTACATGCAATGACGACGAGTAAGAAGTTGTAGTTAACTAAGAAATAATGTTTAGAAAACTGTGTTTCAACGTTATTAATACACGGAAAGAGGTTATACGTCCGCGGAATAATTTCACGAGTGCGTAGCCCGAGTAAATTATTCTGGCGACGTATAACCAATTTTGAGTGTATTAGTTTAGGTAAAACACTATTTTGCTATACATTATTTGGATTCTAATACGCCCTTAATCTAAAACAGTATATAAAATATAGTAGCGCTTTTTCTTGGTCGCAACAAAAGCATTAACGTCATCGCACGTTAACGTGGCGTCATTTTGGCGTAAGCATGTTTTAACAGAAATAAGCATATTAGAGTAAATATTAATGCTTAATCTGTTATATGTGCATTAACAGGTCAAAAGTGTAACAAAAAATCTATGAAATATACAAAAAAAATTTGCTTGAACGAACGTGCTCATGACCAACAGGATACAAATGTATTGTTTATTTATAGATCATAATTATGACAAAATTTAATAACCAAGAAATAACCCAGCAAACAAAAGATGTCCTTTCTTTTTATCTGAGACGTCTTTTTGAGGCCGTTTACGCCTTTATTTGGTAGTTTTTGGTCGTCTTTTTGAAACATGAAGTACAGTTAGTCAATTAGCATTGATTTTCTGTTGATCTAAGTTGTAACCAGAGGGTATGAGGGTATTTACTCATCTTTATTTCAGTAGTCTGTGATGATATTGAGCCAAAATAAATATAGTAAGTCCAATAGGCAGTCTTAATTTTAAAGTAAAGTTTTCTTCATTTTCGATAGATGTAAGTGCTCCACGCGGTATTTTATGATAATACTCGGTAAAAAGTAAATTACTAATAAAATAATTAATGTCACTAGACGAACCATTTCAAACTTTTTCTGATTATAATATTTTCAGGACGTCTTTTATTTATGATTATCATTTATGTAATATTCTAACACGATCCGCAGCAGTTGCTATATAAACATATAGCGAAATCGCCTATACATGAATCTACGATAAAATATAGCTCTTCCATTCTGCCCTACGATTGTAACACGACTGAGATTCTACTCTGCTTCCGTTATATACCGACTAAATACTCGACTTTTTCAGTGTTATGTAGTAGTAATAAAAAGTACATCAAATTTTCTGAAACAAACAGTATCTAACTGATGAATTTATTTGTTTATATTTTACCGTAAGAATATGTTTCAGCCCGGTAAGTTTCAACTTCAACACCAGTGCATCTATGTCTGGTCGTGTGTGTAGTTTACAATTTCTGCGTTGTAGGCACCACAAATGTCAACTAGATTCTACTTTGACAGTAAATAAATTATAATTAATTTTCCAATCTTCCAGACTCAAGTTTTTACGTGTTTATATGCCGCCGCAATGTTCTGGCGTGTATGTTTCAGTGCCATCATGTAGGTGACGTGTACTATTTTTAGAAACTGCATATATAAACCTTGAATTAAGTATTTACCTCTGATTTCTATATCCGACCTTTGATGTTATTGAAAATAACATTTTCACGGCAATAACTACTTAATACTTTAATTAAAATTTACTGAATATCGGAAAATTCCGTTTGATGCAACGCTTTCCATTCGTGGGGAGGTTTTTATAATAGCATATGGCCAGCCGAATGACAATCGCGCTAAAATGTAGTGCTGTAAAATGCGAAGAATTTACGTGGTTAGAATCGAAATAATAAATATGTTCCAATAATTTTATCAGTTAAAGATCCATTACTAAGGGAAAGTTAGTTGGCAATTTTTTTCATAGCCAGTGCATAGACTTCTGCAAGACACTAAATAATGAAGATTGGCAGGTCAAAATTTACAGAAGGTCTTTGGAACTCAAAGAAATGTATGTGTATTATGTTGAAATTTCAATGAATCGACAGAATGACCCCCCAGGTCTTTTTAACTTTCTTCATACTTCATAGAAAAATAATTGTACATATACTGCGATTTATTTCGAATTTTTACATACCAACTTTCATTTTCCAATAAAATGAAATAGTTTCTGTGCTTTTTAAAAGAAATTAAAATGTTCACTTTCCTTAGTATTGGACCTTTAATAAAATATGGGCAGTCGTTCGGATGCGAATATTAAATCACTCGTGCTACGCACTCGTGATTTAATTATTACGCATCCGAACTCCTGCCCATATTTTATTAACTGATAAAATATAGGCACATATTTATTATTTCTTAATCTATGCGGGATGTTCACATAAAATATTATAGATAGTAGATGAGGAATTACATGGTAGCAATTATTCATATGACCCGCATAACAAAAAGCAATACATAGCAAGGAGGATAGGGTATTTCGTTCTTTTCTGCAGAAGTAAGAGCATTGCTATCCACCATTCATGGGTGTAATAACGCGACAGTGTCTATTAATAAGAGGAATATATCATACAGTTCAAATCAGGATCTAAACCATGAGTACATTTTGTATACATTGTATTTGTTTTTACAGAAACGTTCGTAAGCAACCACAAATTGATATCTGCATAAACTGGAGTGTTAACTTTGAGTCAAGAAGGCAATACATTGTAGGTATAGTCAGACGTTTTGAGGGTAGGGTTTGAAATTCATGAGTCTGTTCTGAATCAAATTGGAAAACGCATCTTTAATGAGTGCATTATATTTTTATGTGATGGCATTTTCAGTAACTCTTGTATTCGTTCCAGCCGTTGCCGCCTCGTATGAAGGTGGTGGTAAATAACTGGAGTACTTTAGACATCTCAAACTTCCAGTAACGCTTGGAATTGTTGACCCTTCCGAATAATACGCCTGGTTCTCGCGACCTGAAAGATAGATCTCGCGTCATAAAAAGTCTTTTAAATATTGAAAAAGTAATTGTATTGTAATTTGCGCTTTCGTACTCATAGACAGAAAATAAATTACATTTCAAGTTATATAACCATCATATAGATTCTTCTAGAATTAGATTTAAAGCCAGTTTCTTCTACCATACATACATGATATGACATGATATGATATGATGATACACTTGCTGTTATATTAGCGGGTATTTTGTATGGTCATCAACAATACCTTTAATGTACTTAGTTTCTAAACAGTAGCGCTCTCTCATATTTTAATGTAATTCAAAATCGACATGGCGTCGTAACATTACGATATATATGGTGGTCTGACAGACTATTAGGAAGGAGTATTGTTACCAAATTCAGGACCAAAAGTTGGATCTGGCTCTGTACACTGCTGTCTTTGCAGCTGGTTCCGTTGACTTCCCAGACGACATTTGAGTATAGATATCAGCAAACATATAGCTCCCAGTACACCGAAGCCACAGCCAATAAAAACGCCAATAGGATAGCAACAGTGATGATTTTCATTGTTACCACAACAACCGTAACTGCAATATGTGGTGCTGTTCGGACAAATTCCTCCACCTTGATAATTTAAAAAAATACCAAACATGAAATTATCAATATCGACATACCACATCAATTCTATGGTAGTTATTTGCTTATGATGTATATATGATATATAACTGAGTCCAGACTTAACTGCTCAGTCACATTAAAACAACATTTTTCAAGTTCTATATTTTCTTATTTATATTTATTTAATGAACAAAAGGATCCATTACACATTTTTTTTCTCATCCATCAGAGGTTCGTCAAAATCCCGAGACGGGGATTCACGGTAGACCTCTGGTATGCGAGAATGCCATTACATGGTGTTAAATCCATATTAGAAATGCATGTTTTGTCTTCTAAAGCTTTGCAATTACTTCCTTTTGATAATAAATCATGGAAGTATTCAGAAAACTACATATTCATTTCAATATAATTTCTAGTTTTACATTTACATTTAATAGATACTTAGATATTTCAACAATATGAGCCAAGACCTCTTTTAGCTTCGGAATTATTTTATTTCTAGTCTTGTCGGACAGAAGGGGGATTAGATTTTAATACTTTTACTGCACTGCGCCGTTACGTAACTATTGATCTAAGAAGTGCATAATTTACCTTTAACAATTTCACAAATTATTACCTTAAATAATTTCAATTATTCTATACCTATTTGATCTATCCAATCGCGAACGTTCTTTTTCAACACGTGACCGTACAATATATTACGGTATTTGGATGCACGTGCGTACAAAAATCCTGTATTTTCTGTATTTGGACGCACACGCGTACAAAAAATCCTGTATTTTCTGTATTTGGACGGTTCAACAGTCCCATGTTAAACATACGAAAAAGCCCGAAACGCGTGAAAATGTTCTGAATGTAAATCGAATGAAGTAGGCGCTCTATGTACAGAGTTTGATTATGCGTCTTGAAATCTGGATTTAATTTGAGTTTTTTTTTTGTTTACAACACACAAAAACGATTCAAGGGATAACAAAGCTATCTGATTTAAATATTAAAACGTTCGTTAATAATCAAAAACTTAAAAATACAGTAAAAGGATCATCAGATGTTGGAATATTTGAAAAGTCGCTAAAAGAAGCCGTTTCGGACGAAACGTAGGAATTGGTATCAGCCCTGACTGTCTGAATAGCTACCTCAGCAGTTTTTATTTAACGGTTAAGAAACAAAATGGAGAAGATTATGAATGGCAGCGGAGGGCGGTCAGCATCCAAAAGCATGTCTGCTCTGTAATTCAGTTTTCACCGGATCTTCACCAAACTTGCTGACAATGTTTGTGGGCATTACATCTCGGCCAGTTTCGATAACCAGCCGAATTGTACCAGGCACTCTTTGATTATAGTCCTTGAATTACTCGAAAAACAGGGAATTTAGCCTTGTCCACTCTTTCAGTCGAACAGTTTTCATCCGATCTTCACCAAACTTGCTGACAATGTTTGTGGGCATAATATCTCAGCCAAGTATTATTACCACCCAAATAGCCAAATGGCTGTTGTAGGGAGGTTGCGCCATATACTTTTTTAAATGATGATACGCAGAAAAAACAACATTCAATGAATTACGTATATTACGTATAAAGTGAAATAAATATAGAATAAAAAGGTTATTTAAGGTCTAACATTGTTCTGTATAATATATATTTGCACTCGTACCAAGCTGGGAAAAACTAGAAAAGGCAGCAATACAGTATTCAGTGAAACATTTTTAATTTAAACTATTATTATAGCAAGATAAAATAGATATAGAATAAAAAGGTTATTTAACATTGTACTGTGCAATACGAGATATATTTGGACGAGTACCCAGCTGAGAAAACCATATTGAACTCGCCTAGCGACTCGTCCAATATGGTTTTCTCAGCTGGGTACTCGTCCAAATATATCTCCGTATTGTACAGAACAATGTTAAATAACCTAATAGTACTGATTTAAATGAAGTAAAGCTTACAGGCGGCTAAAATTAAGGTAGGAAACGTTTTACTGTTAATGAATGTTATATCTTAGCAAATTGTCAACAAAAAAATACTGCTACTGATATCCAACTTTCCGGTCATTGTTACACCACCTAAGGAAATAGATAAATACGGCTTTTTAAAAGAACAAAGCAGAATTTCACTACAGGCTTTTGTACATGGTACACCGCCCTATATAATAGACTACATATTATTATTATTATTAGAAGTAGTATCATTATTGTTGTTATTATTCCACAGCTTGTTTCTTAAAACAACTTTTTTTTCTTTAACAACACAAATAGGAAATGAAAAAGTGGCATTTAATGCAAGCTAGAAGTTCGGTCTAAATATATCTTAAAACTTGAATATGCGCATGTCCAACTAAACCGAAAACAATTATTGAAAATTTTCGGTACCATTTACGACAAAATATAATGTTTGCATATTCATCGTTTTGGACAGCTTTATTAACTCGCCTCCATTTTTTGATGTAAAATAATAGATACCTAAAGAAAGCTATCTAAATCGAATTATCATTTCACTTTTGTATGCATATGTAACGAGCAATTGATCTTATTCTTGCTCTTTTTGAAGTTTCTAAAATGGAAACATTATTTAGTTTCGATGAATATCTAGTGTTCTATTCAATTTATATCATCAATGAGTGCACAATCTACACCAGTATATATAGTACGTAGATTTTGAAATTAAATTTGATTAATCTTTTTTTGTGTTTTTTTTTTTTTTTTTGCCTACAATAATGTTTTTCATTCACGCCTACAAATAATTACATGCTATTTAAAGAATTTCAATTCATCGATAAATACCGTATATGGTTAAAGGTTAGAAAGAAAAGGTACGTTAAGTGAGTAATAAAAGGGCATTAAAAGAGTCAATATCAACATTTTTGTACAAGGGTTGCATGTTGCTGTTAACAATAGTGATTCAGCTCGTACACTATTGTACTTATCTAACATACCAATTTCAGTTGAAAAAAATGGAACTGAGAAGGAAAGTAGTTCTGTGTACAATTGTATTAATGTTACAGAATTTCCTATCTGAAGGTAAGTGTAACATGTGTATGCAACAAAAAAAAATCATTTCAAATAGAAATGTATTCAGCTAGTTAAAATATCTACTACAATATTAAAAAGTTAGATAAATATCGGAAGCATATGTAGACTAAAAGAACACATATTACATGTGGAATTTCTAAGAAAAAATCGTTATATACATAACCTTATTATTCATAATTACGAGCCAATCTTCTTTAAATCATTAACACCAAAAGAACTACTAAATATGCAAATAATGGATCTATTAATTCTTTGTTTAAACCAATCGGAGTCAAGAATGTAATGCATCGGTGTAAAGGTTAACTTATAATTAATATAAGATTATTTATCGGATATGAAATTATTTCCTTTACGAATCTGATTTTATTACGTATTTATTTGCTTTAAAGGTGATCCATGCAAAAAGGATGCAAATATTGGTTCAAGTAAACCCCAGCAGTTGAATGTCAAAGTTGATTCCAAATCTGGTCAGATGGTTATAGTTCGACACGACGATTATGTAGTGCCCTGTTGCGGAGCAATCTCCGAGTGGAACGCGTACATAAAGAACCCAGGAACCATCAGATTTCAAGTTTGGCGCGGACTAGGGACAGGTGAATACACCTTAATCGGCGAAAACCTGGCTACCTACCATAAAAAGGAAGAGAATAATTTAATTAAAGTTCCTGTTGAAGACGTCAAGCAAATTGCAGTGAAAGAAGGTGACTTAATAGGCTGGTATAACGAGGACGAGCCAATGATCAGCTACAGGAAGGACACTAAAGCCGCCGGTGTTCTAATAAAATCTATCAAGAAACCTGTTAATGTTGAGGAGTCTGTTGACTTGTCAGCTGTGACGGCATCAGACCCAAGAAGTTACGCTTTCTCTGCAAAAGTTTCTAAAGGTTTACAACCCAAATTTAAGAATCTGCCAAGTAGCATAACAATTGTAAGCGATTTGGCGCCAAATACAGAAATATACCAATTAGGATTTGATGGAATAGCGGGAACGGAAGTACCAAGATACTTTGCTGCGTTTCTGGATGATTTTTCGGAATACTTTGCATATAACCAGTCGAAGAACTCGGTTTACATTAAGCATACACCTCCAAAACAAAAATACTCTTTAAGTTTCTCTGTTAAAGACCAGTGTGGAAATACAGACAGTAAAGTATTGAAGATTGAAGTAACAACAAAATTACCAGCCATATTAAACCTTCCTTCGGCAGTTTCTGTACGGGAGGACGCACATAATCAAGAACTTTTGCTTACAGAAATTGAAGTGGTACATACGGGGCCTACTGCATGTAGCTTGAGAGGTGTTGAACCTCCTGCTGGACGTAAATATTTTCTCGTTCGGAATACAAATGGTTCTGCACCAGTAGTAATTCTAAAGGCAACTGCTCATTTAAGCTATTCAAAAGACGATTCTTACGAACTGACAATAAAATGTGCGGCAGGGAAAGATTCAGATACCAATAGCTTTTTCGTTAATGTCGAACCGAACAAAGCTCCAACATTTATGAATTTGCCAGCTACTGTGTCAGTACATGCTGACAAAGGTATTATTGGTGGACTTATTTTTCATATATTGTATCAAGACGAAGAAAATAATCCGGTTTTCTACAATGTCACTTGCGACCCAGAACCTTGTCCCTTTGACATCACACAAGGTGGAAGTGTAATGGTTACTGATGATCTACGTTCGGCAATTTCCAACATTTTCTACATCGAAATTACGATTGAAGACCATTTTAACGTGGCCGGACCCGAGGTACTTACTGTTAATATTACAGGACTAAACCGGCCGCCAATTATTTACAATTTACCAAACAGAGCAACTGTGACCTTGCCTGAAAACTCACCACCGGGGACGTCAATTTTTCAAGTGCAAGCAGTGGACCAAGACGTTAACGATAACTTGACGTTTTCTTTACGTGCTAAACCAACCAATATGATCCCTCTGTTTTCAATTGATAACGTAACAGGAGTTATACATGCACTCGTTCCGTTTGATTACGAAGGCTTAAAGTCGAAAAACATAAAACTTTATCCAAGTGTTTTTGATGGTCAAGACAAATATGAGGGAAATCTTAAAGTATCAGTTATAGATGTGAATGAACCACCTGTATTTCAGTATTCAAATTACACAATTTTCACATCTGAAAACGAACCAGGTAAGACGATTGTAAAAAATAGAATTAAAGCAAAAGACAATGATAAAGGAGACGTTATAGTGTACGGCCTTCACTGTGGAGAAGACACAGATCTCTTTCAAATTAACGAACATAGCGCCGACATTGAGCAATCGTATGAATTAGATGTGGACAGACTCGGCGTTCCTGAACACACCATATTTTGTATCGTCACAGCCACCGATAGTGTAGGACAAATATCAAATGCCACAGTGCGCTTCATCATTACCGACGCAGACGATAATGCCCCGGATTTCCTACGGACTAGTTATCTATTTATAGCAACCAGAGACCTTCCAGTGTTTTCTATTATTGGCTATTCATTTGCAACAGACATGGATACGACGCCAGTGAACAGTAAATTGTTTTATTACATCGAAGAAGAAACCGAAGACTTTGTTACAGACGACAACGGAACCATCCATCTTACGAGAGATCTCTCGTATGTTGATGTAGGAACGATGTTTAAATTTACGATGAAAGTTGAAGATAGCAACGGAATGAAGGACAGCGCTCCAGTAACAGTGGTTGTTCTTGATGGGGATTACAATACGGTTGTGTCATCTTTGGTTGCTAGGCCGTTGACCTTTTTCGACCTTCCAGAGAATACAGCTTGGGTTGTAACTGTAATATATTTGTTGGTAGTACTTTTCGGTTTACTTCTGTATCTGTGTGGACGTTCTGTTCAATGTAGAATTGAAATACAGCCTAGAATGAAAAGCCCAATAAGCAGAGAAGACAGCATTATGAGAGGGTTCATACTGAACAATTTAATCCGGGCTAATTCCCGCAAATCTGGTATTATATCGGTTACACCTGTAGACCATGCTCCTGTTTCACCTAGGACAACAGAGTACGAGAAATATCCAAGAAAGTCAATGTCAAGGTCACCACTGTCGGAAACTTCAACCACAAAGAGATCAATGATTGCTTCTATTCAGGAACAAAGTCCAGATGACAATACCGAGCGACCAGTTGTGTTTAAACTCTCGAATGGATCCATGGATTCAGTTACCATGCAACCAGCTTCTTCAGTACATAAAGTTATTTCTCCGGAAGTATCAGTTAGAAAGCATTCTACTGTTTCTAAAATGTCTTCTGTTGATCTCCCGTCTGTCCAATCTGGTGTATCGTTGTCGGATATATATACAACAGCAAACGGTCACGCACCGACACCTTGGAAACCATGGGCTATATCAGACTTTAAAAAATCATTTGGCAAATCGCATACTAATGACTCTAAATACTGGTCAAAATTACAATCTAAAGAAGATAAAGATTACAGCGGCAAACGGAAAGCCAGCTTAAATTTTTGACTGAGATTATCGATTTCAGACAGGACTTGTTTTGCACAATAGGAAATGTGAGTTGACGATGCGGTATGAATCAATATCAATTTTGTGTTTGACAAATCATTTAAAATCTTTGTTTCTTTTAATCAATCAGGTGGCTTCTTTAAGCGATGATTTAAAACTAAGAGCGCTAAAGATATAGGTAAATCACATTACATTAATAAAAGTCGACTCCACATTTCCGTCAGATAGCTTCATGTTTTGTTTTCTTGTGTTGTATATATACAAGTTATGAAAAAAATACATGTATAAGGTTTTTTTTATACAAAATAGAACTATCCAATTGTATTTACTTGACGACTAAAGGCTTTTCCTCATTAAGACTAATAAACATAAAATCATCATTGTACCTACCAAAGTCATCCGTGGGTGTGAGAATCGGCATTTTTTTTATTCCTGCAAAATTTTATAGGAATCAAATTGTATCTTCGCCCACACGTATAGAAGAATAAATTAAGGTACATCGTCTTTTTTCCTGTGTTCCGACTCTGTATTTATCTTACTGACAGCCAAGGGTGCAGTGAAATTAATTATTCATGCATGTATATATGTATATATGATTCATGGTAAGAATGAGCGATAATCAGGTTAACACAAAATACACGGGTAGTGTTATGTCTTTGCTCTATTGACAGTGACAAAATTCAACACTCTTACATTATATTTACCAATGTATTGGATAAGATAAAAAAGTTGGAAAACCACAGGTCGCCCAACACGACATAAACGAAAATGTTGCAGGCTCGGTTTGATCGAGCCTGTTCATAGACGGTAGTGGAAGTGCAAGCTACAGTCCACGTTCTCTAGCTATCATCTAGTTTTATAACCCTGATGACACCTGTGAAGTTTCAATTCAATATCTGCATTAGTTTTGGAGATAGTAACTCGCATGCAAAACTTTAACCAGTCCCAAAGGGGGCATGGTTAGGCAAAAATACATGTCAGAGTTATGGGACTTGATCCTGTGAGGTTGATTATTGACCTAGAAAAAGTTTCAAAGCTACATGCCTTTAAATAAAAGCTATATGTACTTGCATGCAAAACTTGAACCAGGATTTTCTAAGTCCAAAAGGGGCATCATTTGGCCAAAATACATGTCAGAGTTCTGGGACTTTTTCAAAGTTATATGCCTTTTAAATGATAGCTATACATATTTGCATACAAAACTTTAACCAAGGTGTGACGCCGACGCCAGGGTGACTGGGGACTTTGTCTCACTCTGTCCTTCTGGTCAGATCGCTTTGTGTCTGTTCTAGTAGAGGATGAATTTGGTGCCCTGATTGGCTGTCCTTGCTCTATATAAAGCGCATCTGAACGTGTTTATCATGAAAAGGGCGCTAGATAAATCTGGTATAATATAAATAAGATTCACGAGACAATGAGCGTGGCAGCAGCTACGTCGGTACAAGGACCATGTCTGACTTACGAACATGGGTTGCTGGTTTGTGCCAAGGTCAGTTCAGCAAGTCAATAGAGCGAGTTCTCTGCGCATACATTCCTCATATTCATTGACAGGTTTTATAAATACTGTTGGCTCTATACTTCTACCCCAAGCAAATGGCTGGTACCCTTTTCCAGCTGGGCCAATCGAGACAGAAGTGACAAAGTGTCTTACTAAAATACACCCCTCAGCGTCTTCAGCAGGCATAGAACCTCAGACATTTTGATGTGAAGCTTCTCGAACACTGCATTTGCAAGCTCAAGCATTTATACAGGAACACATGGACTTACAACTGTATGAAATAAGCACATTGCAGACACCAATTACACTTTGTTAATAATTAAAACGTCATTTTCATACCTTCCACTCCAGGGCTCTCTCTCTAGGTTTTGTAGGTACAAGTGGTAAATTGTCATCATGGAATGAAGTAAATTAGGAATTTTTAGCGATAATTAGATTATACTGGGTAAAATCTTACTTTTTTATTCTTACTTACAAAGCTCTTCCAGGTTTCTAACAAGAAACCAGAAGAAATATGTGTGGAGACAACATTGTGGTCTACAAAATTTTCTACATTACATGTATATGGCGATGTCTCTGATCTCGTGAAACATGTTCTCTTTTGTCAAGTTAACACTTCGATTCATCACATTTATGAACTCATTTTTTTTGTTCTGTCCAGGTGCGTCGAGAACTGAAGTAAGTCCAAATTATGTTTCCGTCCGTGTGACTATTTTTCTTCTTCTATCGTCGCGGTTAAATACACGATTCGCGAAGGAAGTTAAAAAAGAGCTGGTGAAATGTCTCAGGTAGACCAAATCTTTACTCGGGTATTACTGTTATTACTGTTATAACTTACAGCATTAATAGCAGTGCTACTGCTGTTACTGTTATAACTTTCAGCATCAGTAGCAGTACAACTGCTGTTACTGTTATAACTCACAGCATAAACAGCAGTACTACTGCTGTTACTGTTATAAGTTACAGCATCAACAGCAGTACTACTGCTGTTACTGTTATAACTCACAGCATCAACAGCAGTACAACTGCTGTTACTGTTATAACTCACAGCATCAACAGCAGTACTACTGCTGTTACTGTTATAACTCACAGCATCAACAGCAGTACTACTGCTGTTACTGTTATAACTACAGCATCAACAGCAGTACTACTGCTGTTACTGTTATAACTCACAGCATTAATTGTTATAACTCACAACATCAACATCAACATCAATAGCAGTACTCCTGCTGTTATTGTTATAACTCACATCATTAATAGCGGTACTACAGCTGTTACTGTTATAACTTACAGCATCAACAGCAGTACTACTGCCATCACTTTTATAATGTTTTAGCAATAATGCTACTGTTACTACTCTAATTCTACTAACTTCACGCTGGCTATGAGGTTCAAAATAAGGACGTTTTAACATATGCGCCTTTATAGTTATAATAACTTTTCATTAACAGAAGAACAGTTTTTTTTCAAAGCTGTATACTAAATATAGAAGTCTGTTTAATCAAAGTCCCATTGTATGTGGTTACTCAAGTCTCTTTGGCATTTTTCTCCACATTTGCCAGCGTTCAGAAGCAAAACGTGATGCATCAAAGTTATTCTCAAATACAAATATTTTTTTTCTGCAAAGGATAGCTTCATTCAAGATAAAGAAATTCTCCCTTGAACAAATTTCGAAATATCAAACAGAAACATATATAAATACATATATTACAAATATACAAATGAGCCGCGCCATGAGAAAACCAACATGCGCATCCGCGCAGTCTGGTCAGGATCCATGCTGTTTGCCAGCAGTTTCTCTAATTTCAATAGGCTTTGAAAGCGAACAGCATGGATCCTGACCAGACTGTGCGGATGCGCAGACTGGTCTGGATCCATGATGGTCGCAAAGCCACTGTGTTGGTTTTCTCATGGCGCGGCTCAAATACTATCAACACAGCAAACAAAAAAGAAACAGAAAAAATCTGTTTGGCAAGAAAATGTCAAAATGAACAGCATGCCAGCGCTGTTACTGTTCCACTTTCAACAAATATTAACTGCATATGATGAATGACGATGGTCGAACAGCAACAAAAGAAATTTCGGATAACATTCAAAAGTCCGTTAATAAAATCTATAACGGACCGAAACAGCAGTTCGCCTAACTGGCGATAAAGGCGACTTTATTGAAATTTGCTCAGCAAAGCATCAACTTGGTAACGGAATGGGTCGTCTTTTCTAGTCGCTGTGCGTTTTAACCTGAAATATAAAGTTGATAAGAAGAAATGAAGGAAATATGTTAAGTCTGAGGAATAACATGACAGTCGCCAAAATTAAGGTTGGAACTGGCCCGAATATACGTGACCAGTCCAAGCATTTAAAGGTTGTGGAAAGAATCATTTAAGCGGATGCTTGCGGGCGGGGATTCAACAAAGACGAGCTGATATTGGCAGTCATGCGGAAAGATACTTTAATTATAGCAGCAGTGTGGGTTTTTTCAGTCTGGAACACCTAAATGAGTTGTTGTAAAACTTATCTTACTCAACGTTATACGAATTGTTGCAAACCTGTCTGAGAGTGTCTCTCTGTAACCTCTAGATTTCAAAAGTAATTTCTTGTAAGGGTGTCAATAATAATATTTTTTACAATATAAAAAAAAACTTTATTTTACGAGATTTATGCTCATTTGAACTTCCATACATCAAGACTTTCTAAAAAAACTAAATGCAAAGCCGAGAGCTACATTAAGTTGAAATACGGTGTTAGACAAACAAAATACTTACTGTCTCATTTGAAAACATTTCGTTTTATTCCTTTACATAAAAGTATTTAATAATACATATAGTTTGTTATATATTCACTAGTTATATGAATAAAGATTATGACACACCATCTGATGATTCATTTTTTAACTAAACTGTGTGATATTTTCACTGGGACGTGTTTCTTATAAAGCTATAATGATGTCTAAAATAATTTTCCTACTGGCATAGCGCCCGTCTCCAGCAAGTGCGGGATGTTGTGGGTTCATGTATATGGAATAGCCTACCTCATATTTTATTGCTTAAGAAATACGGCAATACAAAGTTATACAATACATGCAAATAAATCAGCAAACAAACAAAAGAAAGAATAAACACATGCATTAATAAAATTGATATCAAAAGCAAACGGGTTGGACCACAAGGGGGACGGCCCTTCCCTATAGTCAGACATAAGGAACAAGACTTAGAAGATTTTTGTATTGTCGTCAGGCTATTTATACCTCATCACAATTAGTCTTCAACTTTGCTAAATCACGTAAAATCCTTATACTTGATGAGTCATCACACATCCATATAAGTACAATGACATACTGTATTTGACTATATCAAGATAAAATAATATTAACTGAATATCTTGCATCCTTTTCTCTATAGCTGTCAATCGTTCGCCATAGCGCTAACTGCGGTTTAGAGAACATTATTTCATGCCTTTGAGCACATTGTTTCATGCTTACCTTGCCAAGCCTTTGAGCACATTATTTCATGCTTACCTTACCAAGCCTTTGAGCACATTATTTCACGCTTACCTTACCAAGTCTTTGAGCACATTATTTCATGCTTACCTTACCAAGCCTTTGAGCACATTATTTCATGCTTTTCTTACCAAGCCTTTGAGCACATTATTTCATGCTTACCTTACCAAGCCTTTGAGCACATTATTTCATGCTTACCTTACCAAGCCTTTGAGCACATTATTTCATGCTTACCTTACCAAGCCTTTGATGCTTACCTTACCAAGCCTTTGAGCACATTATTTCATGCTTACCTTACCAAGTCTTTGAGCACATTATTTCATGCTTACCTTACCAAGCTTTTGGACACAATTATTTCATGTTGTTACAAAGCTCTTGAGATGAGCACATTATTTCATGCTTACCTCACCAATGTTGTCTTACTAAACACATTACAACATGCTGTCTTACTAAACACATTATTTCATGCTGTCTTACTGAACATATTATTTCATGCTGTCTTACTAAACAAATTATTTCATGCTGTCTTACTGAACATATTATTTCATGCTGTCTTACTAAACACATCATTTCATGCTGTCTTACTAAACACATTACTTCATGCTGTCTCACTGAACACATTACTTCATGTTGTCTTACTGAACACATTATTTCATGCTGTCTTACTGAACATATTATTTCATGCTGTCTTACTAAACACATTATTTCATGCTGTCTTTCTAAACATATTATTTCAAGCTGTCTTACTGATCACATGATTTTATGCTTACCTTTATTAAGTACAGTATGTCATGCTGTTTTACTGATCACATTATTTCATATTGTCTAAGTGATCACATTATTTCATGCTGTCTTACTAAACACATTATTTCATGCTGTCTTACTAAGCACATTATTTCATGCTGTCTTACTGAACACATTACTTCATGTTGTCTTACTGAACACATTATTTCATGCTGTGTTACTGAACATATTATTTCATGCTGTCTTTCTGAACACATTATTTCATGCTGTCTTACTAAACATATTATCATAATGCTGTGTTACTGATCACATTATTTTATGTTGTTGATCACATTATTTCATGCTGTCTTACTAAACATATTATTTCATGCTGTCTTACTGAACACATTGTTTCATGTTGTTTTACTAAACACATTATTTCCTGCTGTCTTACTAAACGCATTATTTCATGCTGACTTATTAAACACATTATTTCATGCTGTCTTACTAAACCCATTATTTCATGCTGTCTTAATGAACACATTGTTTCATGCTGTTTTACTAAACACATTATTTCCTGTTGTCTTACTAAATACATAATATAACTTCATGCTGTCTTACAGAACATGTTATTTCATGCTGTCATACTAAACACAATATTTCATACAGTCTTTCAGATCACATTATTTCATGCTGTGTTACTGAACACATTATTTCATGCTGTGTTACTGAACACATTATTTAATGCTGTCTTACTGAACACATTGTTTCATGCTGTTTTACTAAACACATTATTTCATGCTGTCTTAATGAGTACATTATCTGTGTTGTCTTATCAAGCTTTTTAGCATACTATTTCATCTTATCTTGAAGTTGTATTAGGTCTATCAAAATTTGAGCAAAATATTCTATGGCAATTATCAATTCTTTCTAAGCATTATTTTACTGTGTCTGGCATCTGACAATGCATTGAACAAATTATTTAAAAGTATATGACATCTGACAATATATTGAATACAATTTTTATGGTAAGTGACATCTAACAATGCGTTAAGGACATTACAAAGTATTCACTGGTATCTAAAAATTTTATTTTAAAATTATTTCATATTATCTTACCAAGCTTTTGAGCACTTTATTGCATAGTTTCTGAGTTTGTCAAATCCAAGATCTCCTATGCAGGCAATAAGCTTCTCAAGGGCATCAATGCTACGTGGTGTCCGATCACGGAACAGTGTCAGCAGCTTCAAAATAAATAAAATCACAACATCATATGAGCCGCGCCATGAGAAAACCAACATATTGCGTTTGCGACCAGCATGGATCCAGACCAGCCTGCGCATCCATGCAGTCTGGTCAGGATCCATACTGTTCTCTAACTGTTTCTCTAATTGCAATAGGCTTTGAAAGCGAACAGCATGGATCCTGACCAGACTGCGCGGATGCGCAGGCTGGTCTGGATCCATGCTGGTTGCAAACGCACTATGTTGCTTTTTTCATGGCGCGGCTCATATTGCGATCGGGCATAAAATCAAACAGGAGCAAGTAAAGTGAATTAACGATTTTCAACAAAAAAGTTTCGTTTACAAATTATGTGCCCAGACACAGAACAATGCTAAGTTTACGCAACAGAAACGAACGTAAGATATAAGTTTTGAATTATGTACCTTCATTACTTTTATACCATCTAGAAGATAATCTGGGTTTTCCAAGATGTCATCCGATGCTGTATCTGTTATATGCAATGCGCGCGCAAGATCACGTGTTGGCGGAAGTTCATCTGACATCAACACGAGGTATGAATCGCTCATTGGTTTTGGATAATCTTTAAATATAGGTATCGGTAATTGTATCAGTGAATAACACAACGAAATATCGAAATGAAAAAAATAGAATTACGGAAATATCTAATACAATACGAATACATTAATATTGTACAACGAGAGACAACTCACCTGATGGCACGAAGAGATCAGAATCGCTGTAAGCTTTAGCAACCCACTTCTGAAAATCACTCTCAACGGATTTACTATACCTGAAGTAAAAGCAGAAGCACCAACGATAAGCACTAATTACTTCGTCAAGCAGCTGACATTATTGTCACTTTTAGTGATACAAATCATTTCTAATCTGAGAAGAGTTATATAAGTTAGAAAGAACAGATTATTTCAGATTCACCTTTATCAGGTTTCTAGTCATTAATCGCGTTTAATTATGGGATTGTGGAGACAGGGGTAAAGTGTCTAATGCTCGACTACTGAAACCCAGCTGACCATTCAGATCGGTTGTTCTGCCAAGAAGCCAGCCTGTGCCTTAAATGATACCCAGGGAGGCACGAGTGATCTGGAAAGTCGCCATGTGATCTAAATCTTGTCACTGTGACTTAAAACCCAACATAACAAATAAGCAAACTAATAACCACAGCAAATCCTTCTTTTCAAATGAATTATGAAACTTACCTCGAAAATTGTAGAAAAAATACAAGACTGAATAGTGAATGTATTTACTTTTCATTCTTTAATCTCTGTGTTATTAAAATAGAAATATATTTCATGTCCAACTGAAGAAAGCTACTCACTGGCACAGGATCAGACCGAAAATATGTATGTTTGGCATTGTATACATGCCATACCCTACCCCTATGTATAGTACAGACCATGGTCATGAAAGAGAAAAATGCCAGCCCATTCAATTGCCCATTCTCAGTATTAACACAGAGTTCGACCTTGCTCATCTCATTCTGGTGCCGCTGATGTAACTTACCAGGTTTTGAGCTTGATTTGAACTGTGGTCGCAATATTCCTACATCCTCCCTTGTACAATGCCCCCAGTAAAAATGGCAGGCCGATATCTTCCCTGTTCTGATGCAGATTCCGCCACCTCCGAAAAAGCTTTTTACAGATAAAATAAGAAAACCATTTAATATGGAAATGTTAGCATACACAGTCATAATCGTTAAGTCGTTAATATTTGTAGATTCTCAAAAGCAATGAATATATTTGACACGCGAAATATACCGATATCAGAAGTTTCAAAATAATGTGTATGTTGAATGTACCTGTTTCTTGACTAGTGTTGTCTGCTTGGTCTGCAGTATAGCTTCTTCAATTTCCGAGAATGCCATTCCAGACAAAACATATATTTTATACCAGTCGTCACTCAATTCTTCAATTAATGTATCCAGTAAAATATCACCAAGGAACTCTGAAATATACACAATAGTTCATATTCTGTACCTTGCTTTTATTATGGACCTACCATACATCAGTACAAGATGTTGGTGCTACTCTTACTTATCATAACTCAAATTCTATGAAATAGACAATAGGTTACACACCGTCTATAATTCTTGTCAGTATTTTGAAATTTCGCCGCCCAAATATCTATAACAAACTTTGAGGCAGACTAGCAATTTGGTAAAGTTTCATAGCCTGTTATATAGGATGTGCATGTAAGGACATCACACCAGTTTTGTCCGAAAATTCAAGGATCTAGATGGCAACTTAGCCGGGACTGCAACAGTGTTATGTTAGTATGAAAATGTGTTTCTAACGATGTAGTTGATAATAGGGAATTGATCCTACCGATTTTCGTCGCGATCGATCCTATTACGGTAACATGCGATATACCGAATGAGATAGATCTATATATTTAAGAAATAATAAGTTCCCAAACGTGGTTTATCGTAGAATAACCCGAGTTTTGAGTTCTTATGCGTAAGAATATATCACGAAGGCCGTAGGCCTGAGTGATATATTGTTTCGCATAAGAACGAAAAACTCGGGTTATTCTACGATAAATCACACTTGGGAACTTATTATTTCGGTTCTAACACGACATACTAGTATCAAAAATGTTAGAAAAAGTGGTAATTACTTTTTACGACCGTACTACGCACCTGGATCCGCTGACGTCATTGCACGCGAGTGGTATATTGCAGAATAACCCGAGATAGATTTTGCTCTACATGTATATAGGTTATTTGCTGGTCGTGTTAGAATATAGAATTAAAAAATGTTTCCTTCCGGCACGTGCACAGAGTGTCTGACTTCGGATTTTTTTGGAAGAATACGCTTTTTCCTTGTGCCTAATAAGCGTCTACATCATTAGACAGTTCTTTTCAAATGTTATTGGATGAATTGAAGTCGGATCGATTCCCGATTGAGACAGTGCCTTATTTCTTATTAAAAAAGATGTGTCTGATTTACCGTCACTGGTGTCATTCTCCGGCGATGGCATTTCAGTTTCCTTTTCTGTTGTCTCTACAGGCGGGATTTCCTCTTCAGGCACAGGATCAATGTTTTTCATCGCACGCGCAAGACTTGCTTGTACTTTCTTCAGCGCGTCTATTTGGGAGTCTGGTTCAGACTGTTTCATCTGTGCATCTCTACTGCCAGATCGCGAACCCGGTCTGGCCCCGGATGCGCGTGCACTGTGACGTCTTTCCGCGGCACGTGAGATGGGTCGATCATCTGACTGAGAGGAAACATTCAGACTTTTAACACTTCTTGTGCTATCACTTCTTATATCACTACCACTGTCAGAGCTACTGATTCCTATCTCAATTTGATTTAACACTAAATTTATATCCACTGACGCAAGGGGCTCTTTCCCAACAACTTCTGCTTTATTGTCACTGCCTGCTTGCGCTGCGTACACGTAAAGTCTTCCATTTATGAACTGAATTGTCTTTCCTTTAAGTTCCACAGTAAACCTTACAATGTTGTCACGTTTTCTATGAAATTCAAGATCAACAAAGCGTGGATCTTTCCGTAAGATTGCGCTGTCATAAAACACAAGTTTAAAAGCTTGTTTCGATTGTACTCCAATCTGGGCCAGAAGATCTTTCTCTTGTTGCTCTTTGTAACCTTGACCTTTCCAGTAGCGACGCCTTGCATCTAAAACTTTTACCTCACAGCATTCAACGACTACTGTAAATTTTCTTGCGTTTTCAACTCTCTTGGTAAGGCAGAGGAAACAAACACGGTACTTTATGTTTGAAACTAGTTTCAATGTTTCGTTGATCTCGTGAGCAAGTGTTTCAGCCGAGCTTTCTGGCTTTATAACTGCAACCGTGGAAATACTGAAATTGGAAGAAGATATATTTGTTTGCAAATGTACATTTTGTACCAAATTATGTATAATAGATATTCTTTTTCACATGCCTGACGTCTTGGGAGACGCATAATTTTGGTTCATTTAATACATTAATAAAATAACATTTTGACGTTGATTGAGTTGAATAATTATGTCTACAATAGGTAAAGAAAGGGAAAAAACAACAAATGCGACGTTTCAACAAAAAGCTAACATGTGATAAAAATGTTATTTTTGTGTCTTTCTACATTGAATTTATTGAATGAAAATGATAAAATGCTCGTCGGTTTAATAAATTCAATATGAATGAAATATACTCCATTTCATTAACAATGTATAGTATAATGTGTATATATCATGGTTTGTGACCAAGCGAGTGGTTTCTGTACAAAATTTTAAATGGGAATGAATTGACATGAAAATATAATACTGAAAACATTCTATAATTAAAAAAGAGTGAACCGAAAAGGGGTTTGTACGTTCACTAAATCGTAAACTGTTCTTTGTCATATAATATCATGACAAAATTTTCGTCACTTAATTCAAGAAGCGTATAAGTTCGTCTTTGACAAAATGGAGTGTGTGGTTGGTGTATTTGGTATCATTGGATTCGTCTCCAAATGCTCTACAACATACACTAACTTATATGCGTGTAACTCTAACATGAAGAGGGTAAATCGCTGTGCCACAAACGTCTAACTCACCCATTTTATGTTGCAGTCAGATCTTTAAACGCGTTTTTCTCAAAACGAAAAGAAATGAAGTTATACGCTTCTGGAATTAAGGTGACACGATGTTAATGTTAAGTTGCAAGAGAGAATTTAGTCACTTTGATATTCCATATAATATATGATTTCTGAAATCTAATAACCAACCGCATCTCGTCCGAAGACTGCCAAGAGCTAAACCAATGCTTTGCATAAAAACAGTCAGTTTTCATGTAAAAATATATTGTATGCGCGGGGTGGGGTTGAGAGTCATACTTCATACTGTACATATATAATAATTTCTAAATAGATAAAACTACACTACTGGTTATCATTATTTCAACTTAAAGTATATGTATAATGTAACAAAACACCGTACACCGGAAGTTGATGTTCTGTGAAACTGACAGTATTGCGTTTCTCATCTGCTTGCATATCAACTATCCCCCATTGAGGTCCAGATTTCGCCAAAACAATACACTGACCATCAACATCGTAACATGTAGGCTTTGGAAGCTGAATGAAAAAAATACAGATGGAAATCTCATTATTTCTAAAAATACAGAGGAGGTAATAAAGAAACTCTTATTGCCAGGCTCGTTCAGACAATATTATGCAACATATGTTGCCGTCTTAAACAGTAAACTACCTAATCGTGTATGCAGGAAAAGGATGTGTCTCTGTGTCTTCGTACTTTTATGTGATCAGCATGTAAGTAATACCTCTATCGTGATATCCTTTTCTACCTTTTGATCGGCATTTATTTTGTAGAACGGGGTGCTGGCAAGAATGGTATCTTCTTTGATATCAACATCCTCTGGCAATTCGATTACCTTAAATAAAGAAACAGGAAACACTTATATACCATTGAGAAACCAAGCAAAATACTATCAGACTTGGTTTGATTGAGTCTGTTTATGAGAGGTAATGAAATGTGCAACACCCCACACGCCCACTAGCACCGGCTAAACCTGAACTCTGTTATCCATAATCATTGAACGGACTCCACATGTCCTTCGCTCTAAAATTGTATCAAGTTTTCACTCGGGACTAAAGCACAGTTATGCAATATGTACCTTATAATATAATGATCATATATGAACATGTGATTTTTATAATACATGTGCACATTAAATATGTATCATTTCATGCAAAAAAGACCTTTTGAAAATATGTCATTTGGAATAGTTTCGCTCTAGTCCCTCAGTGTTATGCGTTATGTTCTCTTTGATCTTAACTCCACCTAGAACAATAGCCATAAACAATATGATTAACATGTTTAAGGCAACGTTATACAATGTAATGACATTAGGATGTGTCAGCAGGAGTAGCGTTGCCATGGAGATGACGAATCAATTATTTCCATGTTCTTGAATAAATACGGTTCATTCCTAGAATACTTTGACCTGCTACGTGTACAAACGTCAGGAAAATATACATTTTAGAACTATATATTGGATGTTTTGAATCCCCACCTCGTATAAATCAACGTTTATTCTATATACGTAAAAGCAAACCTGAAGACTAAGTGATGTTTTAGTGTTGAAAGAGTTTTTGTTGATGTGTATTCTAACTTGGTTGTCTATAACAGACCCTAGGACAGTTTGTCCCTTGCCCACTTGCCAGTTTTCTACCTTTGGTCGACATACACAGACAAACGTGTCACACTCTTTAAGAGCTGTGTCAAAAACAACAACTAGTCCCTGAAATTACAATTAATCTGAGGTTGACGAACATAAATCATAAAATGAACAGTTGTTTTGCTACATGTCTAGATAAAGGACATGGACTCAAATGAATACACAAGTAAAAACGAAAATAAATGGGATCTGAATTTGTACACGACATTAACCCTTACCTTGCTATATTTCTATAATGGACTGGTCCATCTTTCAATTTGGACAGTACCATTTATTATTCAAAGCGGTTTTCACTGAAAATTTACTGACTGAATAGCGAGCAGTGCAGACCATGATCAGACTGCACGGATGTGCAGGCTGATCTTGGTCTGCACTGGTCGCAAAGGCAGAATCATCTGCCGCCAGCAGGCTAAGGGTTAAGATGACAAGAAATGATTTTAATCTGAGGAATTTTATGCTAGCTCTTATATTTTACACAGAGTATTTAGAAAAGAAAACTTTGATATGAGGAAAGCTATTTCTTCTTTCGAAACGTGTAATTAATATATCAAGCGTCGGGAACGATTGTATACAGGACAGGCAGTCCTTACATGTTTTCCAGTTTGCATTTCACTTGGTGTTATTTCTTGTCCGGATCCAGTTTTCACAATGATCTCTTCTCTGGAAGAAAATGACTTGTCAAACAGAGGCAGAGAAAACCGTGCTGAAGCGCCCTCTGGATTCTGAAGCACGCGACATGTGAACACATCACTGGCTATATCTTCCTCTTCAAGCAGTGAGAAATTGACTTTGCTCGTCTCCAGACTCTGGCGTTTGACTAGCATTACCATGTCACTATTTGCTGAAGAAAGCTGTGCTGAAACCCCCACATTGTTGAACTGTCCTGAAGTTGTCTCCGACACTTCATGTATTTCTAGTCTGGAATAAAGTGATCACATGAAGATTTTACTATATGTATTAATTATTCCATTTAACTCATAGTCAGTGTTTTAACTTCACTGAAATATAGGTCAGTATACTAACATTAAACGTAACAAAGACATCAAGGTATTTCTTCAAAACCTAAAATATTTTCATCTCTATCGAATTTGAAATGTCTTATAAAAAGTATTGTAAAACAGTAAATGTAACATTAGTAGAGTGATTTTACGGATGTCTTCATTCGGCGCACTTTTAGAAAAAGTGACCCAGTTAAGGTAGAATTTTGCATTATTACCGTTTATTTGCAACACATTCCTCAATAGCATCAAAGTCTTCTCGCTGAAATGTATTTTCCTTGCACAGATCACATGCAAGACGACCATCCTGAAATACAAAGCACTCTTTGCAAGTAAAGATGTTTACGTTACCATTTCAAACAGTTTCATTTATAATTTTGGACTACGCATTGTCTTTAGCTTTAATCTGGGGTTACCCTTAGAGTAAACACTAGTATACTAAGTAAGAATGTATGATACAGCTTGTGCATCTGGTGAGACACGATAGTGTATTTCGGAAAATGGATATATACGAGTAATGTGAATGCATGATACAGTAGGTGGAATACACGATGATATTCTTCTAATAAAACCTTTTCTATAACAGTAGTGTTGGCGCCATTGGAAAGTAAAATCTCTGCAGAAACCTTGCGTCCGTTTACAACCGCCTCGTGCAGTGCCGTGCGGAATGTACGCTGCAATGAAAATATACTATAAAACAAATTCTCTTGCTTAGGTTTGGTCAGTTTGAAAAATATAATAAAAAGCCATTTCATAAAAACCCTGAAATAATTGCCTAATACATTGAATACTAGTCATTTAATATACACTGACACTCTACTTATAAATAATTGAAAAACATACCACCGCTTGTTGCTGCTAAAAACTACAACATTTTTGTTGGATGATTTTTACCAGTACAATTAATATTTTTCCCAGTCAACTGAGTAATTAAATTGTAAGTAACACAAAATGAGGACATGCCTTGTACTGAATATTGACGTCAGCGCCATGCTTTACGAGAAGATGAACAGAAAGAGCGTGTCCAAGTCTGACCGCATTGTGTAACACTGGCGCCTCGTTCTAAAATACAAGTACAGAAAAATGAATACCTCAAACAACAAATTTTACATATGTATGTCTCCAGTCTTCTGGTTACAAAGTAGATACCAGATCTTTTATTAAGAATATGATATACTCGGCATTATTGTACATTTTCAAACATCAATACCAAAATGCGACATTGAAACTAGCCTGTAGAACCTGTAGAACACAAAAATTAGATCTCCAATTTAAGACATGTTTTTGTTGTCAGTTCAACAATTCTCAATTTGGTTTTTGATTCCATCAAAGTGTATCATCTACTTACCTTGCAGTAGTTTATTATGGAAGGATTCCTGTCCAGTAAAATTTTCAGGATGTCATAATTTACTCTTCGCTTCTGCATATCAAAACAATGGTGCAGGACTGTACGATCATTCTGTAAACATAAATCTGCATACTGATGTCTCAAATGACGATGACTCAAATTTTTAGATAAAAGGTACATTATTTCAGTCTGGCCTCACTTTGGATTAATTTTAAATCAAACAATTGTCTAGCAAAATACAGGGATAGAATTTAACCCAGTATCTAATGTGAGAATATATCTAGCAAATAATTCTATATTTTTACAGAAAGGTTCCATATACGGATCGCTGGTGATAAGAGAATGATGTCTGAACTAAGTCTCGTCTATGTAAAACACTTTATCTTACTAGAATCGGAGCAAATCTATGAAACGAAAGTTTTCGTATTCCAGGACTATATACTTTTCCTAGTAAGAATATATTGTTTCTAGATGTTCGTGAATCATTGTCTTATCGTGTAGTAGAATTTAGTAAAGACTTCTGAGTTTGCTAACCACATACACATGCACATTCTAAAGTAATTTAAAACGACAATACTTACTTCATCTACGAACTGTAATTTTAAGTCAGGGTAGCTGCTGAAAATTTGCTGTACTTCTTCAATGTCCGACTTCTTAATCGCTTGAATAAGCTGTTATTCAAACATTGACAAGATTTTAAATAAAAATATCTATAGTTTGAATTAAAGTTGTCTCACATTCATACCCCGCTACGGGAAATTATAATACCTAATAATACCTGTATCATCAAACATAGTTCAGGTTCGTTTTTGATGAACTTTTAAGACTACGAGTGTAACACGTCTTAACTATATTGATACTGAAATGGCTAGTGCTCGTCGCAATTTGAATTAATGTCGGATGAAATTTACACAAACGGCAGAAAGACATAAAAACCGAAACGGGAAGTGCTGAAGTGGCGAGAATGTAACAAAATAAAATATGTCGATGCCACTATGTCGCTCTAGAAGACAAAGATGAAGATAAATGTGAGGTATGGATTTGTAGTCTAGTAAACAAGCTAGCTGAATACCTACTATAGGGTCTTCTCTCAAAAGTATGACATTGAAGAAAAGCAGAAGAGCATTAAAGAATATATTTAATCATATTTTGTGCTTTATAAAATGCATATACACGTATATACAAGAGCAATCTCAATTTTATGGTAGACATAAGGAAATGACCAAAATATAGCAAAAACAAAATATAACAAAAGTAATTCTACCTTATATTGTAGACCCGATGTAACAACAGGTAATGGTTCAACACGACGTGTTTCTTCAACCTTAGTCAGTTCCCGACGACTGTGTGCAGCAAGGTTTGAGTATACTCCAAAACTGGTTGTTTCACGCCGCATACCACCTCCCTGTAATAAATATTTTAACCTTTACCCTGCTAAATTTCTAAAATGGACTGGTTTATTATTCAATTTGGGCAGTATCATTTGTTATTCGAAGGTGTGTTCACAGAAAATTTACTGACTGAATAGCGAACAGTGCAGACCAAGATTAGCCCGCACGGACGTGCAGGCTGATCTTGGTCTGCACTGGTCACAAAGGCAGAATCACTTGCCGCCAGCAAGCTAAAGGTTAATTAATAAATTTTGGATGTGAAAACAGATATTGAAAAGTCTATTCTATATTTTAGAAAATATAAGTCCAACTGCATCAGTATTAGAACCTTTCATCGAAAGATATGGCTTTACATTATTAATAATGAGAATATTTGTTTACCGGTAATTCTGGCGGAGAAAGCATTTCACTTGTTGAATGGCTGTCGGAGTTTGTGAACCATAAAGGTTCGCACCGTTTCAGGTTCAGTTTCCTCTGGTTGAAAATCTCATCTAATGTACCATCTATCACCAGCCGATCGACAGTCCACTGGTCTACCGACACTGATCTCGGCAACGGCTCGAGCACTGTATCGCCAACGCCAGTATCGAGATGGTGATAAGATGGTGAACTCCGTCGGTTGGTTTTATGATCAAAATGGGTGGGTGTTGATAGTGTACTTCGTCGGTTAGTTTTTTTATCGTAACAGGTTGGTGTCGACCGTGCACTCCGTCGGTAAGTTTTATTATCGTAGGAGGTTGGTGTAGACCGGGAACGCCGGGAATGCGGACGTGATCTATGTTCAGCTACAGAATGCGGCCGTGTGTGTTCTCCAGATCTTGCAGAATTAAAGCGTGATCCTGGAATTTATTAAAATGCATCTCAGGTAATCGACAGGCCCCGCTGTTTGAAACCATTGGAAGTCAAAACTATTCCCTACTAAATTTTAATATAACAAAGTTTGTGTTTAAGACATATTTTCTTCTGTAATGACGAGAGTTATCATTAAGAAAAAAGCATACAGCGCGAAAAGACACCTCCATGTAATGTAACTAAATGTCCACATACTGATGGACGATTAGAAGCTGTGAACAATACATAGCGTAAGGTAATTTCATTCCCTAATGATTTAAGTCTGAAATAATAATTCTAGATCTTACCGTAACCAAACTTGGGTCTGTGTTTTATAATTTCCTCTTCACAATTTATTCTACTGTTGGCTATCAGCTGGTCTCTCCGATACAAATCTTGGATTTTCCAGTTTTCAATTAGAACTGAAAGGTACCCGGCGCCTGGTGCGTACGGAAATGGTTTAATCCAGTTCTTTCTTTCTTTAGATCTAATCATTTGGGAAGATTAATAACGTATTGCATATTTAATTTTGACATGCAAATTAGTTGAAATATGTTATAATTACATAACAAGTTTTAGCGTTAATTTACTTATTATATTTTTATTCTTCAGATGCTTATTACGCAAGCAACAATGTTAAAAATCAGATTATTATATCCTTGCAGCGATATTTACTTTGTTAAATTCTAACACTATTTTAACATAAAGTCAAACAGCGCATACATTGTGTATTAAGTTCTAAACTGAAATTTATAAAGTTCTTCCATAGTGTATTTCTACTCGGGTGTCTGTAATTGTATTCCAACTAAACACATTTACACAAAGAATAAAACAAAATAATAATTAAAGCACTACTTGCCTTTTCAAAAACTATCCACAGTACAATTAAACACTTAGATTTAAATTTGATAATGTAAATAATCATATTGATATGTGACTATCAGAAAATCTTTTGCCGAAGACCAAGTCTTTCTTTTAAGTTTACACTAAATGGAAAATATTTATTTTATAATATAAATTTTAAACGTCTTAATTTGTAACAGAGATTTACAAAAATGCTCGACACTGTGCAACAAATGATCATTTTTCGACTTGACCTAATATATTGTTTTTGAAACAAAGGGGTTTGCGGTGTGACGTCACAATTTTGTAGATCTTCCTATTGTTGCAAGATATTAGAAGAGATAACATGATTAAAGAGGCGTCAAATGACTAATACTGATTATTAAAATTACTTAAAATATAAATGAAACAATGAATTGCATGTTTTTAACTAAGCATTTTTTTTTTCAGAAAAAAAAAGGAGCAAAAGAACCAAAACGTTTGGTTGCCAGAGTATTTAAGTTATGAATTCTAGCTATGTTCGTACTTTCTTATTCAAGGCTGTTAGTTTTACAATTTCGACATTGACCCACGACGTTCCACAAAGCAAGCGTGCACAAATCATACAAAATTTAAATTGAAAAGTGTGCAAGATCAAATTTCCTTAATGAACGAAAGAGGACTTGTTAAACATGATTATCTCGATATAAAAAAGAATGACATTGTCAACTTCGAACAAGACGTACACCTTTCTTGGAAAATTAAAACTGGTCATTCCGACAGAATTCCACAGTTGTCGAATAAAAATAAACTGGCTTAATTTTAACAACCGAAATGTAAAAACCGTACCTCTTTTATAAGATTACAAAATGAATCATAAAAATCACTTAATTTTTGCCTTTCATTTACGAGTTTCTAAAGAAGGAAAATAATTCCATAAGTTTGAAAAAAAACTCAACAGTCTTCAAGAGACGAACTCCGTAAACAATAACAGATATAATTGAACGATCAATTATTGTGTACGAAGGTCAGTAATTAGCTTGACCAAAAGGGATAAAGGACAGTTACGTGTTAATCCCAGGCACATTATAGTCAATCAAACTTACTACTAATTTCATTTACTATAGGCTATTTTCAGCTTATATGAAAATGAATCATTAAAATAAAGATACCCATGAAAATTAATATTATAACCGGGTTCATATACTAACAGTCATTAATTATTTCAAAAGGTTTTGGTCAACTGTATTGTGTAGCTGTTTATTTCTTTCTTGAAATGATAAGAACAAAAATAGAATTTTATCGATTGGTTTCAAGCTTCTTGCAACTTGGTAAATAGATCACTTACCTCATATTATATGAGCCGTGCCATGAGAAAACCAACATAGTGGGTTTGCGACCAGCATGGATCCAGACCAGCCTGCGCATCCGCGCAGTCTGGTCAGGATCCATGCTGTTCGCTTTCAAAGCCTATTGGAATTGGAGAAACTGTTAGCGAACAACATGGATCCTGGCCAGACTGCGCGGATGTGCAGGCTGGTCTGGATCCATGCTGGTCGCAAAGCCACTATGTTGGTTTTCCCATGGCACGGCTCATATAGATTATTAACATTGAAGTTGTTTCCCTTTAAAATAGAATTATTTATGTGAGTCGGAGCTTTTAAGATGTATATACAGATAGACATAATAACGTACATTTCGGGGGCTGCTTTTAAATTTGTTGACAACCCTGTTGACATAAATACAGTCAGCGAACTAAAACAAAAAGGGAGTTTTCTATCAGTTTGTGGGTTAAAGAGGTTTTGAAAACGTGCATTCCAATGACAGATACGGTTAAATAAAAATGGAGTCTGGGTCAGATTATTGTAAACATTTATGAAAAATGGAAGAAAAAATCACCAAACATTAAAAAGCATCAAAGCAATAATCAAGCAATTAAACTGTAGAACACAGAATGATCACGTACGCATATGTACTTAAAAGAAAATAAGAAAATATTAATAGAATGAAAATAACTAAATGACATTTTAATAGTCACATTTTCATCCAAAACAACAGCAGGCGGATAAAAACAGCCTATCGTTATTTTTTTTAGACTTATATTAGTCAGGTTACCTAGTTCTAAATTTCATGTATCGGCCCTTTGGGGCAATTTGATGGAAGAAAACAAGGTTTTCTTTTATGTCGTTCAAGTACTTTCACGTTTTTTTTCTCAAATGGTTCAGTTACCGAATTATATAAGTTAAAAGGGCCATGCTATTTTTAAGAACACAAGACCCGTAAAATGAAACATCTGATTGTTTTTATAGGAGACATGTTCGAAACAACATTCTGTATGTTCTCTCCATATGTTTGAATTGTTTTGTCCCTGTCATCATCATATTCTCCGTCACCAAGACATTCCCTGGTCTTTACTTTCATTTTTGTTCTCTGTATGATTTCTAGGTCGAGAGCAGTTCACAAGAACATATTACATGTGATTTTTTTACTAACTTCCTGCGTCTTACTTCACCGGTTATGATTAAAAAAGTTTGCTTATTATTATCATATAAAATGAAACATTTGAGAACAGCTAGCACTTAATAGTTTGTAATATGCGTTTTATCATTTATTCTGTACTTTTTACAACTCATTCTGCTATATGCTCACATGAGAAGAAGGCATAATTTAAAATGGGTTTCGTCTCATAGTTACGGCATATTAGAGTAACACTTAGTAAATAGTAAGAATAGCGACAAAGCTGACACAAACCTCAAAATGCCAGAATCGATAAGATATGCATTTGCAATTTGTAGACAAATTAAAGAATCTCTGCAGTCAGTCCGGAGCTCGAATGCAAATACATTTAATAGCACAAAAAGTATAAAAAAATTATTTTGCGCTTTAGAATAACCTTAAAATGCATAACTGAATTTTATTTAAAAAATAATTAATTTAAGAAAAATTTCTTACAAATATCAAATACAACTAATTTATAGTATTTGCAAGTCGCTAGATGGTCCTATTCCAAAAAAGGCTTTGTCATAATACTATTAAAATTACAAATCATACAGGCACTTGAAAATTCTGATAGTGTGACATTATTGTCCTGCTTTTTATTTGTACAGTCACTTGAAAAACTTTTAAAAAAGGTGTGTTTTAAATTTGCATCTGTACTTATTTTCACTTCTGATTCCTTTTAAGTCTCTTGGAAGGGCATTCCACAATTTTGGACCTATTACACACACTAATCTATCTGCAAAGTTTGTTCTTGTTCTTGTTCTTGTTCTTGGTATAACAAAGTTTATTTCATTTGATGATCTTGTTTTGTATGTCGTATTTTGGATATGATGAAGAAGTTCACTCAGATAAGATGAGCAGTACCTCGAATAACTCGAAAAATCAACACTAGAACTTTAAACAGCACTCTTGCCTTTACAGGGAGCCAATGTAGTTGTTTCAAAATGTTAGTAATTGATTCATTAAATAAAGCATTAGTCACAGCTCGTGCAGCATGACTGGACTTTTTGAAGTTTTCAATCCTGTATGCTGTTATGTCGGTAAAAAGACCATTGTAGAAATCAGTATGAGAATGAATTAAACCATGCACTAGAATTTCTGTTGATATCTGTGAGTGTTTTCGAATTTCTTTTTTTTTTTTTCGAATTTCTTTCAGATTCTTAAGCTGGCCATGTGACATTTTATTCTAATGTGTAAGCCAAAATTCAGAGTATTTTCCATATGCACACCAAGATTTCTAACATGATCAACGCAATTCACTTCATAATCACCAACATTTACCCCCGTGATGTTAACTTTAGCTAGCTGATTCTTAGTACCATAGATATTAATTTCCGTTTTTGAATTATTCATTTTCAGTTTGAATTTCGTCATACACGTAATAATGTCATCCAAACAGCTTCGAACTTGGTTTAAAAGCTTTGACTCATTTTGCACGTTGCCAGCTTGGATTCTGAAAGCGAGTTTATGAACGTCAGCATATCCATAGAGTTCTGCAGAATATTTTTGAACAACTTTGCTCAGGGCAGCAATGCATATTGTAAATCACTAGACACAGGAGGGACACCATAATTCATTGGCTCAGTCTCAGAGGATGCATTATTAATGATGACTTTCATTTGTCTCTCTGTTAGATAAGATTCTACCCATTTCAACGGAGTGTCAATGATGCCAAAATCAGCTTTCAAAATGTTCAATAATACGATGCGAAGACTCGAAGATACGATGCGATAGCGCGAAAGTGCGATGCAAATACTCGATGCGAAAGTACGATATCGATCTCGCCGCTTGAATCGTATCATCGCGGCGTATCTCCGTGTATTCGCCACGTATTATTTGAGCCGCGCCATGTGAAAACCAACATAGTGCGTTTGCGACCGCCATGGATCCAGATCAGCCTGCGCATCCGCGCAGTCTGGTCAGGATCCATGCTGTTTGGTTTCAAAGCCTACTGGAATTAGAGAAACTGTTAGAGAACAGCACGGATCCTGAACAGACTGTGCGGATCCATGGTGGTCGCATTAACACCAATCTGGGCAAAATTTAGAAAAATCAGAAATGACGTCACTAAAGCCATAAGACAATACAAACAAGATTATCAAAATAAACTTATCGAAAGAATTAACTCAGACAACATATGTGCAAAAGACTGGTTCAAACTATGTAAGCAACTTACCACAAAACAAACATCAAACAGTCTACCTCCACTTAACCACAACAGTCAAGAAGCAACATCAGATCAAGATAAGGTAGAACTTCTTAATAACTACTTCTGCTCACAATCCAAGCTTGATGATAAAGATGCCTCTCTTCCACCAGTTCCCGAAACAGTGGAACCAGTCCTTTCTAGCATCAACATAACTCCTGAAGATGTCGCCGATGCAATTTCGTCTATGGATCCCTCCAAGGCTTCTGGTCCAGACCTAGTCAGTCCTAGACATCTTCGCGAAGGTGCACCTGCTTTGGCACAGCCTCTGGCAAGCTTCTTTAATACACTCCTTCGTTCTTCAAACTTTCCGTCACAGTGGAAACTTGCTAACGTCACTCCAATCTTTAAGAAGTCCGACCCCTCTTTACCATCAAACTACCGACCGATCTCACTCCTTAGCTGTATCGGAAACTGATGGAACGCTGCGTACATAAATATATTTACAACCACTTATTCATGCACAATCTCTTAACACCAAACCAGTCAGGCTTTGTGAAAGGCGACTCCACAATCAACCAACTATCTTATCTTTACAATGACATATGTCGTGCTCTTGATGAAGGTAAAGAAGTTCGTGCTGTGTTTTGTGACATATCTAAAGCGTTTGACAGGGTTTGGCACCGCGGTCTTCTTTACAAATTGTCCCGTCTTGGCGTGAGAGGTTCATTACTACAATGGTTTTCTTCTTATCTTTCCTCTAGGCGCCAGCGGGTCCAATATAGAAATTTCTCTTCTTCGTGGTCTCATGTCTCAGCTGGCGTTCCTCAAGGCTCTATACTAGGTCCTTTGCTCTTTCTTGTATATATTAACGACATTGTTCAGGAAATCGGCTGTAAAATTAAGCTTTTCGCTGATGACACGAGTCTTTATATTGTTGTCGACACTCCGGAATCTGCCGCAACAAAACTAAACAAAGACCTCGACACTATCTTCGCTTGGTCAAAATCCTGGCTTGTGTCCTTTAATCCTGACAAAACGGAATCCATGATCTTTTCAAGAAAGACGACAAAACCCAATCATCCAGACTTGCTTTTTAATAACACCTTGATCCCCGAAGTTCAAGCACACAAACATCTAGGAATTACTCTGTCTCACGATGCACGTTGGAACGCTCACATTTCAGCAACACTCGACAAAGCGTGGTCAAGAATTGGCATGCTTCGGCCGCTGAAATACCTTCTGAACCGATCATGTCTAGAGCGTATGTATATCTCTTTTATCCGTCCTCTTCTAGAATACGCTGACGTTGTCTGGGACAACTGCTCGAACGATCTAAACAAGGAAGTTGAGTCCGTTCAAAACGAAGCAGCCAGGATCGTTGCCGGAGCAACTAAATTATGTAATCTTCAAAAACTAATCCAAGACCTCGGATGGGAAACTCTTGAATCTAGACGGAAAAAACATAGACTCATCCTCCTTTTCAAAATGAAAAATAATCTTTGTCCTGATTATCTCTGTAACCTCCTGCCACCAAGCCAACAGCCTCAATACAACCTAAGGCATACCTATGACATAACACCTCTCCTCCCTCGCACAACCCTATACTCTAGTTCATTTCTTCCAAGAACTATCCAGGAATGGAACTCATTATCTGAAGACGTCCGCACAAGCACGACAATAGAAGCATTTAAGGCATCTCTCAACCGTACCTCACGGCGAACCCCCAAATACTACAACTCTGGTACCCGTCTTGGACAAATCCTCCACGCTCGCCTGCGACTAGGATGCAGTTCTTTAAATCATGACTTGTACAGAAGGTCGATTGTAGAGTCACCGTTGTGCACCTGTGGATCGGTCGAAACTGTTAGCCATTATTTACTTACCTGCAGTAACTATATACAATTACGCCAACAGTTTCTTTCAGATATCCCATGCCCGCGGACTCTTAATAACTTCTTGTTCGGGAACGAGCACCTATCACTTAACGAAAACACCCTTCTCTTCGTCAAAGTACAAAAATTCATCTTATCAACAAAGCGCTTTGATATGTAATTTTAATCAGTCTTTATTGCCATCGACGACCTGCCCAGTGACCATCGCTTGTAACCGTGTGCTGAATTTAGTGTGTCCATGTGTTGTTGTTTTTTTTTTTTATCTGTGCACTCTTGTTGATTTCTTTTTCAAAATTTTTAATGCCTACTTACCGAAAAATCTCACTTTTTGTAACCTAATAATAGGCATATATTGTCGTAGTATTTCATCTTTTTCAAATCCTACCATTAAAAGTTTCTCTTTAGTACTTCATCTGCATATGTTACACGGCCATGTTGCTAACGCATCTTTGTACTTGTGTAAATATTTCTTAATGGAGAAGAATTCATATAAGTTTTTGTAAACTTGTTTTCTAATCCATTCATGTACAAATTCATGTATATTGTTATATGTGCAGTTTTCTAAATAAATACTGTTTAAACCAACACCAATCTGACTAAAGTACATCTCCTATTACGCTACGCTTAGGATCTGACAACGAGCTATTGATAGCCTCGTTCTGACGACCCTTCCGCTAGCCAATCAAAAGCAAACTTACAACATTCTGCAAGCTTTAAAAAACCTTGGTTTTTGATATCTACAATTTTTATGTCGAAAGATGTCAGATAGCCGGTTAACTCAGTCGGTAGGGCATTTGCTCTGTAAGCAAGAGGTTCCGGGTTCGAGCCCTGGCTTGACTGCAAATTTTTCTTACTCTTTGACATTCGAACAAGTTGCCTGATTGGTTCAAATAAAAATAGATTTGCGAAAATAAAAATAGCAATATTGGAAAATCCAAAATATACAGAAGACGACTGTGAATGGGTCGTTCTCAGATCTTCGTTTAGAAGATTACGTACTTTAGTCAGAATGCATACACACTAAATTGGTTTTCACATGGCGCGGCTCATTTACCTTTCACTACAAGAAACTACATACGATGACCCTAACGAAATATCGTATTATCTCGGCCATGTGTACATAGTCTTGGTATCAAATAAACGCGCACGTATGCTAATTTCATGTTCTAATTTACCGATTACTATATGTTCTGATTTTGAAGGATATAGGAGTGATAATGGCGAAGAACCAAATGTTTTTGTTTTGGGGATCGGGCTCAGCCCCATGTTGGAAGCCTATGATAGTTTTAGCAGAAAAAGGACTTTGGAAAGATGACATGAACAAGAGGCTTGAATTCTCTAAGAAAGAACATAAACAGAGCGATGTACTGGCGCTTAACCCGCGTGGACAGGTAACCGTTTTTTTATATATAAAATAGTCCATAAATTAGGACAGCAGATTATTCAACTACTTGTGTAGTTATCTGTACTTAAAACTGATTTATATCATAGATCCTATTGACTTGTATATGTAATAAATAATCTTTATAGTGAGTTCATATAATTATTTACGCGTTTTTAGAACAAATATATCGTTGCTCGTTGCACCTGATAGATACCCTGAATTAATGTATTAATGAACGATTTTTACCATATGAGATGTTTATATGCTACAGTGATGCTGTTTTGTTTTACAGCTCCCTACATTTAAAGATGGCAATGTTCAAGTGAACGAGTCAGGGGCAATCTGTATGTACGTAGAGGAGAAGTATAGTAACGATTCTACTGGTAGACTCTTACCTCCCAACGCGAATGAGAGAGCCGATGTGTATCAAAAAATGTTTGAGGCAGCCAACGTGATATCCAACATCATTGAACCACTTCTTAGATATCGGTTCATGCAAAAGAAAGAGGACTGGAATCAAACACACTTAGAAGGTTATCAGTGTTATTTCAATCGAAAATACCAATTTAAGAAACAATCTAACTAAATATTCGTTCTACGGAGCATCTAAATAAACAATTATTTATTTGTGCACCGTGAGCTTATCTGAATAGATACTTTATCTTTAGGAAAAACCTTGAAATGATAAAGCAAACTTTTAAAGCCAGGTTTAAACACATTTCCTTTTCAATATGACAAAGATTTTGCCATGCTGAAACAGTTCTTATTATACTGGTTCTGAAGACCAGCTCCACCTTATTTCAGAACCAGTCTTGTCATTCTAGAAGTACTTTGCAACAGTATCTTAGTAGGACTTGGTTGTCCCACAGGTACCTTGCGGCTGTACCTGTAGCCCCCGCCCCCCCCCCCCCCCACCCCCCGTGTTGACTTCCCGATATTTATCTTATTTGAATAAATTAAAATATACAGGCACCAAATACTCCCCCCACCCCCCACTTCCGGACGGGACAGGAAAAAAGACCTGTTGAACTTTGACCTCCAATTGTAACCTTGACCGTTCAGCTAGGGGTCCGGGTTATACACCGGACAAGAAAGTGCTGACAGAGGGACGGAATGACGGACGTTCTTAATAAATTACGGTTCAGCAGTTACGTGGTTACATTTTTAGCCACGTCAAAGAATTTTAACCACATTCAAGAAACGGAATGAATAGAATTACCTGTTTTAGTTATAATCGGAAAATTCTGAATATTTTAAAGAAGCTTTTACATTGAAAGTTATGGGTTATTTTGTGACTATAAAAAATTCAAATAGGAAAAACACCAGTCAAATTCCCGCGGAAAGTCAACATGGCGGCAATAATTCCATCGGGTTTCCTGCTTTAGTCGGTTTATTGATTTCTTTCCTGCAATGAACTTGTTCGAAACATTTCTGGTAAATATTACAGTATGAACTCAGTATGAACTGATATGATGTGATGTGCACCAACAAAAAAAAAGGGAGGACATTTTGGACGGGCTGATTTTCATTTATTTATAATGTAAATAATAACTATGCAATCCAAAAGAAATGTATATAAAGAATTCTGCTTCAACAAAAAGAAATAAACAGTTTTCAAATATTTTCATCCTACATAGAGGTAATTGCAAAACAAAGATAATTAAACACAGCATAATTAGCTTTATGAAACGGTAAGTCGCAGTCAGAATACATAATTTGAAAAAAAATATCATGAAGAATATTACTTAAGTGAATTTCAATAACTTTTACAACCGAACAACTCATGCATGATATTTTATAAATGAGCCACACCATGAGAAAACGTCCGCGCAGTCTGGTCAGGATCCATGATGTTCGCTAATGGTTTCTCTAATTGCAATAGGCTTTGAAAGCGAACAGCATGGATCCTGACCAGTCTTCGCGGATGCGCAGGCTGGTCTGGATCCATGCTGGTCGCAAACTCACTATGTTGGTTTTCTAATGGTGCGGCTCATTTTATAAATACTGAATCTATCTTTTTTTTTTCAGAGGGAACAAAAAAGGCTAAAGAAGAACTAGACAAATGGAACACAATGCTAGGCGACAAACCTTACCTGTGTGGTAACGATTTTACTATGGCAGATGTGTTTTTCTATCCTTTTCTAGCGATGATGGTGAGAACCGGGGCCACACTTTCTGGATTCCCAAAACTGAAGGAATACTATGACAGGGTCAGTGAAAGACCGTCGGTAAAAGCAACATGGCCTCCGCATTGGCACAACAGCGAGGGACCAGGGTTTCTCAGTGATTTGTAACATCAAGATATTCCTTTCAGGGATTTTTAAATGATTTGTAACCTTGAGACTTTCCTTACAGGGATTCTGAGTGATTTATAACCTTAAAACATTCCTTCAAGATATTCTATACTTTTCCGTATATATGCACTGACATTTAACTTTAAGTCATTTCAAACTCAGTGTATATGACAAAGACAAGATATTGATAATACTGTGTAATCTTAAATAAACAAAAAAGTTACAAGTTGTAGTTTCGTATAAATTTGATCAGGGGACTTTGGAATGACCTGGCATGTTCTTATGTCTGGCCTGGCTTAGCTTGGTCCGATGAGCCTAATTTTTGACAAGGCCATGCCAGATTTTGCGAAAAATTAATATTATACAAATATCAATATATCATTCCCCGTACATCTGTTTACTGAAATATATAATGACTGCAAACTGTTCATGAATACTCCAAACATTTCAGGATAATCCTGTTACACGTTAAAGTCACTGCAGTTCAAACAGACAGATTCTGCATTCCTGGCCAACAGTGCCTCTGGAGAATCATAACATGTTATCAACTCCAATTATCACTGGCGAAAGATATAACTAAATGAAATACTGTTGAAAAGTACGAATATCTTCTTATGCATGTTTACTTATTGTTCAGCGGCCTTTTGCCACACGTAAAGATTGCGTGCGCATTAAAATAAAAACATCCGGCAAAACATCAGAACAACCAATAGCGTTGTAAATCCGTCTATAGATATATAAGTTCATTAACTGTAGTTTAAAGAAAGAAAAATAAATCAGTGATTTAAGAAAATGCCAAAGTATCAGAGATTAGAGTTACTGCATGACTTTCATTAATTGAACTTGAAAAAAGAAAAGGAAAGAAAGAGATGCAATGAGTTGTAGAAGTATGTCGGATCTTAGTAAATGTACAAGGTTCGTGAATTTCAGTATTAAAATGCAATGAACCGCAAAATAATAGAATATTTCAAGAAATGCACAGTTTTATAAAAGGTTGAGGGGGTGGGGGTCGGAGGGAAATACGGTAAAGTAAAAACTCGCGGAGAATTAAGTAAATGTAGGGGTTTCCACAACTGAAGAAACGAAAAAGATAGAAGAGATGTATAAAGTAACTGTGAAATTATCAGAGAGTTTAAGTAAATGAATGAGATTTGTTGTGAATTGAAGATTTAAAAAAGATAATTACCAGCATGTTTTGACACCTTAGATATTAGGGATATGGAAAGAAACTTGTTATATAATTATATTACAAGCTTCCCTCGGGTTCCTCGATTATGTGATATACAGAGTCTGTGTAAGAAAGCATCCGATTGTCTTTTCGAGATATAATTGTATGAAATAGAATATGGTTTCCGAGATAGTAACTGTATGAGACAGAATATGGTTTCCGAGATAGTAACTGTATGAGATAGAATATGGTTTCTATCTATGAGATAGTATCAGGTCTGGCTATAAGAAGCTCACGATATAAAGCTTTTACCCAACCGTCCTGCCCCTCACTACATCTGATAAGCACACAGTCATTTGACATCCCACACCGTACATCTCATGCCCGCTGTTGCTGTCCTACATTTACTTGAATCTCAGTTGGCTCGAGCCCTGTTCGGAAAGAAGCGGCGCCTGATTTTGGTTTTTATCCACCAACAATTATTTGTCAAGAAAACAAAAAACAAAATATGAAATGCTCCAATTTGAATAACGCAGTAACAAGATACCAATGACATCCGCGAAAACGTGATCAAATCGGTAACTGATACTCTTGTTACCAGTGTTAACATTTCTTACGCACTTAGATTTATAATAATAGATCTACACATGTATTTTTATTACCTGGGTATGCCTGTAGTTATTGTGCAATAAATTATCTGATACGTAAATCATATGACATTTACGGAAGAGCATAAGTGCCAAGTATGGTTTATGTATTAATTCGAAATTTCGAGGTACATACTCGATGTGTACAAAGTCGACTTAGTATCTCGAAAATCCGAGTTATGTAGTATCTTGCTGTTTTATCCGCAAAATTTAAACGTTTGTTCGCCTGTCAAGGGCCAAAATGTTAATGGGCTGTTTTATTGACTAAAACTGTTATATGGATACAACTCCCTACACATTCATATTTTGTACCCGGTATGTAGGGACTTTAAGATACACCATCAGGCATTAATGTATGGCCTATCCTTGCCTCAAGAGCTACTCCAGATTTCAAACTGTACCCAAGATATATCTACATTTACGCGTCCAGTATGTTCAGGTGGTAGGGGCTTGGATTAGGCCGAAAAACCTCTAGCTATGGTAAAAAGCTGTATCTACCCTGGTAACCGATCTTGTTCTGACTCATAACTACCCGTGCATGTAGAGTATGTCTGTAATTCATTTCCATATGGGCTCAGACTGGAACGCAAACATTATAGCCTTAAACATGGTTAGAATAGTGACATTTTTATAAGACCAGCTAGGGCTACTCGAGGGTTAAATAAGGTTCCTCAATCTGACAAGGACATATACAGCTACGCATACTATGGGTAGTCCATTACTCTCAGGACATATACAGCTACGCATACTATGGCAGTCCATTACTCTCAGGACATATACAGCTACGCATACTATGGCAGTCCATTACTCTCAGGACATATACAGCTACGCATACTATGGATAGTCCATTACTCTCAGGACATATACAGCTACGCATACTATGGGTAGTCCATTACTCTCAGGACATATACAGCTACGCATACTACGGGTAGTCCATTACTCTCAGGACATATACAGCTACGCATACTATGGTAGTCCATTACTCTCAGGACATATACAGCTACGCATACTACGGGTAGTCCATTACTCTCAGGACATATACAGCTACGCATACTACGGGCAGTCCATTACTCTCAGGACATATACAGCTACGCATACTATGGTAGTCCATTACCCTCAGGACATATACAGCTACGCATACTACGGGCAGTCCATCACTCTCAGGACATATACAGCTACGCATACTATGGGTAGTCCATTACTCTCAGGACATATACAGCTACGCATACTACGGGCAGTCCATTACTCTCAGGACATATACAGCTACGCATACTATGGTAGTCCATTACTCTCAGGACATATACAGCTACGCATACTACGGGCAGTCCATCACTCTCAGGACATATACAGCTACGCATACTATGGGTAGTCCATTACTCTCAGGACATATACAGCTACGCATACTACGGGCAGTCCATTACTCTCAGGACATATACAGCTACGCATACTATGGTAGTCCATTACTCTCAGGACATATACAGCTACGCATACTATGGGTAGTCCATTACTCTCAGGACATATACAGCTACGCATACTATGGTAGTCCATTACCCTCAGGACATATACAGCTACGCATACTATGGCAGTCCATTACTCTCAGGACATATACAGCTACGCATACTATGGGTAGTCCATTACTCTCAGGACATATACAGCTACGCATACTATGGGCAGTCCATTACTCTCAGGACATATACAGCTACGCATACTATGGGCAGTCCATTACTCTCAGGACATACACAGCTACGCATACTATGGGCAGTCCATTAGTCTCAGGACATACACAGCTACGCATACTATGGCAGTCCATTACTCTCAGGACATACACCGCTACGCATACTATTGGCAGTCCATTACTCTCAGGACATACACCGCTACGCATACTATGGGTAGTCCATTACTCTCAGGACATACACAGCTACGTATACTATGGGTAGTCCATTACTCTCAGGACATATACAGCTATGCATACTATGGTAGTCCATTACTCGCAATTTTGATTTCTAAGTTTTAATTTAAAAAAAAAAAAGCATATCTAGAAATTTTGACTTGGTGACTCAGAGTTTCGAGCCGATAAATAAAAATATACACCTGGCTCTTATGTTCTACCGTACCTTAATTCACGTGATATAACGTATTTAGATACATAGCAGGGGCGTAGCTGTACCTGCATTGCAACTGTTTTCGACGAGGAATATAGTAATATAGGCCAACTACTGACATAAATGTTCATGACAAAATTAAACCGAAAGGTTATACCGTTGATTTAGGACCTCTGACACGATATATCGCTTACAAAGGACCTTTAACATGTTATGGCACACCTTTCATATGTTAAAGCGCTTATTATGAACCTCAGATCGTTTAATTCGTTGACTAAGGACCTCCTACAGGTTATATCGTTGACGTCCTCCAGGACTTCTGACAGGTTATATCGTTGACGGAGGACTTCTGACAGGTTATATCGTTGGCGGAGGACTTCTGACAGGTTATATCGTTGACGGAGGACTTCTGACAGGTTATATCGCTGGCGGAGGACTTCTGACAGGTTATATCGTTGACGGAGGACTTCTGACAGGTTATAACGTTGACGGAGGACTTCTGACAGGTTATATCACTGACAGGCTCTAAGGGCATATCTGACACTAACGTCCTGAAGGTCATATCGCTTACTTAGGTCCTTGACAGATGATATCGCTAACAACGACCTCTGACACGATCACTGGCTCAGGACCTCTGTATATAATATCATGTATGCATATACTATGGAAGGTTTTCGGAATCTTGTGGAGCAGACAGACTGAGAGCGCCGTCATAATATGAATTAATATCTGTCAAAAATAAGACAAATATTAATCAAATTCTATGTCTTTACAAATTAAGTAAATTATAAATTAAATGACACATACCAGTTTTACTCTGTATCCTCTATAAATCAAACGCTTTGAACAATAATGAGTAACGTTTTATCATACATACATGAGAACAGCGATCATCTTATATTAGGCACTTGGAGATTAGTATTTGCAAACTATGATTTATGGATCTAGAAGTTATAAACCGTCTAAAGTATGTTCCATCTTATCTATAACAAGATTTTTCGTAATGTTCGTCTTTATTTCACAAGATCCAAATATAAACCATACATCATTGTAGAAGTGCCCAGGCGTGGATATTTTTCGCTAAATTTCTATAATGAACTTGTCCATATTTCAATTTGGACAGAACCATTAACTGTTAAAAGGGGTGATTACCAAAAAGATACTGACTGAATGGCGAACAGTGCAGATCATGATCAGACTGCACGGATGTGCAAACTGATCATGATCTAGCAAAGTCAGAATTAGTAGTGTCCAGCATGATAAGGGTTAAGATATTTTTTATATGCAAAAATGTATTAGGAAACATTTTGCACTTTACATTAACTAAAACATCTCAAGGTTTCTTTTAAATGAAATCAAAATTGACGGTGTCAAAAATGGTTGATTTCAATATTAAAACACCCATCAAAATCGTTCTCTTATAGTATCTCCAAGACTAATCTAGATAGTGTGTAAATTCAGAACGTTATGGGTGTTCTTAAGAATGACATATTATATCAATTCATTTGTTCTGTATTTAAAGAACACTAGGAAAATGCGCATCAGTAGATAGTTTTAGTTAAATATGACGGCTTCATGGACGAATGATTTTGTCAAACAGGCTTTATAATAATAATAATTTATTATTATTAATATTATTATCATTGTTATTATTATTATTATTGTTATTATTATTATTATAGCCTACTAATAAAATCATTTATGCGTGTTTCTGTGTCCGCCCCACTTACACGTCGATCCGCCAATGTACGGGAATGATACTAATCACTGCATATCTGCATTGATTCGACGCTCGCTAACATGGCAAACAAAAATATGTTCTTGTGGTGGGGTTCTGGCTCAGCACCGTGTTGGAGACCTATGATTGTCTTGGCAGAGAAAGGACTGTGGGAAAACTTGCCGAACAAACAGATAAGCTTCTCAAATAAAGAACACAAAGGAGAGGAGATTTTAAAGCTGAACCCACGCGGACAGGTATGTGCATTTTATAGTACAATCAAGGTTACAAAATAGAACATACGCGTATACAAGTGTTTTTCTTTATTTTAGTCAATAATCTGTTTTTCGCTTCCGCATCCGATTAGGCCTACCGAATAAACTTAGTACAGTACTCTATGAACAGACAAAGACGCAGAATTTGGAAAAAATAAACAGTGCTAAAACTGCCCGGGCAGATAAGTGTATTTTTAGTACCATGGGCGTAGGAGCGAGTTTAACTTTGGGAGGGGGGGGGGGGGGGCAAACCTTTTTGACCGGCGGATGGGGGTGGGGGGTGGGCGGCAAGGTATCCCCGGTGCATTATTCATGACAAGGCCTCAAAGCCTTGTACAAGGGCCAAATGGGCCATAGGCTCCCTCAAGCCTCTATGTTTAAGCATTCATTGAGTTATTCTGATGATACACATACGCCTAAGCACTGAACTGTCTTAATCAGTCATATTATCTATTGTTCTAATTAAGTGTGCCATTTTTTTACATTCTTCTGTTGAAGCCCTGGACATACAATCAATTAGCGCATTTGTCTAATTGTGATATAAAGTTGTGGAAATATCATTTCCCTTGAATGGACAATGAAAACCAAAAAATTACATAATGTTTACATGGGTAAACAGGCTTAATAGTTAGGCCTACATACATTATGCAGACGTTCAGTACTCACACTACGGAAAAAGACAAATCAGAATACAAGGGAAGGCCAAATGCAAATCAGAAACCGGGTTGAAAAGAATTATATGATGCTAAGTAAATGTTATATTAGACTACAAGTTATATCTCTTTTCCAAAATATTGGGGGGGGGGGCAAACTATAGTTTGGCCCCCCCCCTCTCCTAGCTTTTTTTTGGGGGGGGGGGGGGGCTGCCCCCCCCTGCTCCTACGCCTATGAGTACAGTCTAGGTTACAAAATGGAACACCCGTAGGTTAAATGTTTCAATTTGTTTTTTAATCAATATTTTACATAGTTTGTAACTATTATGCTTGTTTAATTTCTTATGGAAAACCTTATGAAATTGAAATAAACATCCAGGTGATAATACCCGGAGGCAATAGATACCGACATCGCAATGCCGGTCACCCGTTACCAATACCATATAGCTGTTGTCTCCCCTGATACCGATGTTTTGTCTTGCAACTCTTGTACTTCGACAGTCCACAAAATATCAAACTTCTTTTTCAAACATATATTTTCTCTAAATTTGTTTTTATTATGTGTCTTACATACTTACCTGTGTACTCCGGGAAATGAAAAATAGTTAAACTGTTATATTTTTTGAAACATTGTATTTTTTTTTTTCATTTTGACAGCTCTACTTTCACTTTCATTTTGCAATTTTTGTATTTTGTTTAAGTGTACATGGTTTGTAACACTTTATATTAAAGATAAGCAGTTCAATACAACAATTTTATATCCAAAACTCAACAAACTGACATTTTGAGTTAAAAAATTGGTTAAATGAAATTGTGGAATTGAAAAATCAAATAAAACATACTGAGTAATGTCTTTTTCTTGTCTATTTATTAAAGTAATTATCAGAATAGATCTGACGCATTTCTATTATATTCAAAGTAAATGTCACACTAATTTTTGAAGAAAATGCATTTTCAGTGCTAAAAAGTTTTGTTTCAAATATATATGGTTTTTAGTAGATAGTCGGTGCACACTTAGATCGTTATCTAAATCGCATATCTAGAACTTCGAAGTGCTCGCTGGTCGTGTTTTCTTAACATTAGTATGCCTACCGGAGCCCAGCATTGTAGCCTACTGATAAAATCGCTCGATTTGTCCTCTTGTCATTTGCATAGCATAATTTTACAAATCCGTTTTATGCTTTGTGCACGAAGAAGCGTGACATGAATATGATCCCGAAATTAAATGCATATGGGATCAATAACAAATTATACCAATATGAATCAGGCGCGTAGCTAGGGCATTTTTCATAGTACGCAAACGTAATGGGGGTGGGGGTTGGTGTATCCTCCCCTTGATTATTTATCAGTGTGAGAACGGCAAATGGTGCATTTTAGTGTGTATTTGAAGCAAATACATTGCATGAAAACCTTATTCTTTGTTAATTGTTTATATAAAATGTTTTATTTTATTAGGTATGTGCGTTATATTGCACATGCAATCTGTGGTTTAGTGATCCATGTTATATATGTAAGCATTCCGGTATAGCGACGTCTTCATTGCGTCAACTTCGTTATAGCCTAGGTATTTCCCTTATCTTTTTATAACTAAAACAGTATTCTGCAAAATGTTTCTTACACCTTTTAAGTTATTTCGCGGTTTCGCTATCGTGATCTTGCGCTTCATACTTCATGCATCGCTTTCTCTAACAATACACGAAGCGCAAGATAACGATGCATGGCTAATGGCGAGATCGCGAAACTTGAGCAATTTCATGCTTTGCATCGTGATTTCGCGCATGTGAAAATTCTCGATTTTACGCTTCGTCATCGTCATCTCGCGCTTTGCCATCGTGATTTCGCGCTTTGCCATCATGATTTCGCGCTTCGCGTATCACCTACTCATGATGGAGTAGCGCGAGATCACAATGGCGAAGTGCGAAAAAACGAAAATTTCAAGTTTTATTCTAATACGATCCGCAGCAATTGCTATTATATACATATAGCGAAATCGCCTATACATGAATCTATGATAAAATATGGTTGGCTGTTACATTTCAACCCTACGATTATGACAAGAGATTCTACTTCTGTGACAAGAGATTCTACTTCTGTTTCATTACATACGGATTATCTCAGGGCCAAAAGGTTGAAAACAGCATTTCAAAAACATAATTATGATAAAAAGTCACACTGACTTATGTGTAGGACCGTAACTACGAGCGAATTCAATTAGCACAATTATAATTCAGCGGTGACATAAGAAATAATTGATTGGACAATTTTTAGTTCGACTATTCGAAGAATAGGGGAGCTATCCTATTCGCCCCGGCGTCGGCGTGAGCGTCACACAAATGTTAAAGTTTGCGTGTCACCCCAAATATTTTCAAAGTCCATTGAGATATTGCTTTCATATTTTGCATACTTGTTTACCATCATGACCACAGTCTGTGAAAAGGAGGAGGCAACTCTATCAAGCATTTTGACTGAATTATGGCCCCTTTTCGACTTAGAATATGCTTATTGTACTGTTAAAGTTTTACTCATTGCTTGTATTATACTATCAAGCACTGAGAATAGTCGAGCGCGCTGTCCACTGACAGCACTTGTTTAGAATGTTGTTTAAGGTCTTCTGAAATATAATACATTGAACATATAATTTAGTTATCTATAAGGACATTGAAAAAACTGTAATCACTAATTATAAAGAAAAAAACTATATTTATCTCACTGTGAATTAGTTGTAAGATACTGTAATATCGTATGACTTGTACCGGTGTCAAACCTTGGCAATACGCGTAGGATTTAACTAGGAGTAATTATTTGATTTCTATAATATTTTATTTTCTACAACATTGTGACCATGGAATAATTGATAATTTCATACATTTAAGTACAATTATAAGATATATCTATGAAATCTGAAACCTAGGCATCACCAGCACCACTATAGTGGTGCACTACAACCACTTCACAAGCAAGCAACGCAACGCAGTGCAATCTAGGACTCGCCAGTACTATAAGGACGAAATCCTAGTGACCCGAAGCAACTTCAGGTCAACCAACCTTAAATAGCAAAGTGCATCTTTTGCAATGAACAACCTTTGGTGTACTGTTTAAGACAACAATGTCTTTGTGATAGACCCTGATTTTCACAAAACTGAGCGGACCGTGTCCATAACTGAAAGATGAGAACGCTAATTACACTGAACTGTTATGAATAAAATTCATCACACCAAACGCATAGATATATCTCTAGTTCGGCGTCTACCGTATAAATCACCACAGAACAATGAAAAACACCCGACCGGTTATTGTTTAGCAATCTAATTAACTCGATATCTCGCCTGATCCCCTCTATTCAACATTATATGAGCGACAATCCTAACATTTAACGTATAATTACCGATTCATAAAAGTTACATAACACAGAAATAACTGTCAGTGAGCCTTATCATATATCTAGAAGCTAAAACATAAATGAAAATATCTAAGCCAATGTAGTACACAAGTTCATGTAATTTCTTTTCCTATATATTCTTTTTAAAGAGAATTTCTTAAACATTAATTTTATTTCCGATATCCTAAAAAAAGCACACAGTTCCAGTTAAAAACATTCCAACGAATGCTGTTATTTATGAACAAAATACACCTGAATTCCATAAATCGGGAACGATCCGAAAGTTCACTTTCCAGGAAGTATCTACGGTACTTTGAAGTTCCTTCGACTTGGCTTCTATAACAGAACGTTCATTCGTAACTTCCTTGGGATATCGGCGTCTTCACAGTGTTGCACGAACTTCGGTAAATGCCATATAAGAAATCTGTACCCTGAAAGTATAATACAAAAAGCAGCAAATCTGATACAAAATTCTCCAGAATGTCAGGTCTTTCACCAAAATCTAAGATAACCATAAAAATTACTGCATTAGCAACTTTAGGGGTGTGGCGGGAGGGTAAGTTTATCTTTACTGAACGACGTGTAGAAGAACAGTGAGAAATCTGTCAGTCAGTGTATAATAACGGTCCATTCGCCCTTTCAGACGCAATGTGAGAAATCTGCGCGGGCTTTTTGCTTCATACCGAACAATCGACTGTGTTCTCGGCTCGCTGAACATGCACATCAGTACTGTATTGATAAAACGAGAACCAGTTCAACTGAATGATAAAGGCCGATTAATCCCGAACCCTTAGCAACTGACAAACTTTATTTCTCGAGAAAAAAATGAAATTATTTTAAAGAAATAATTTATAATATTTCACATGGTCAGGATTATTACAAAATAACTTAAATAAGCAATAAAATACATGTAGTAGGATAATGACTGTACTTAAATTGTTATAAAACTACAAAGACAATTGGTGAATTTCAATGCACGTTAAATCAACTAATTATATAAACCAGTGTGCTATTTCTTCATTTTACTGTACTTCAAACAAAATATGAAGTAAGCAATGATTGCGTATGAAGCAATCTCCGTTGCATGATATAGACTTCTTGCTGCAACCAAATAAATTAGCCAGTTTAATTGTGTATGCTTGCCAGATCTTCACTGCGGAGCTGTACAATCCTCTTAATGCTGAGCGTCAAGAGAGGAAGCTACTAGTACCACTTTTCACGTCTTAGGCCTGACACGGCCGGGTAGTGAACCCATGATCTCCCGCACTCAAAACCGTCTCTTTACCACTACGCTGCCGAGGCGGTCGCACGTCTAATTAAGAATTTTGATCGGTCATCCGTTTACAAGTAATTCAAGTAAAAATGATGCATGTTTTTTTTATAATTCACTGCCCTGACTACCAGAAAAATGGTGTTGCGTTAGATATCCCGTGTCAAGTTACAACATGTAGATAAATGATTCATAATTATTGTGTTTACGTTGTATGAAAACCAATGCGATATTATACTCGTGACAACGCCGCTACCCAGCCTGCTTAGCTCAGTAGGGAGGGTGCAGATCTACGGGTCGCGGGGTCGTGAGTTCGATCCCCGGGCGGGGCGTATGTTCTCCGTTATAAAAGACATTGTGTCTGAAATCACTCGTTCTCCACCTCTGATTCATGTGGGGAAGTTGGCAGTTACTTGCGGAGAAGAGGTTTGTACTGGTACAGAATCCATGAACACTGGAACACTGCTTAGGTTAACTGCCCGTCGTTACATAACTGAAATACTGTTGAAAAGGGGCTTTGAACAAAAAACAAAAACAAACAAAGAAAGACTTCGCCGCTAGTTAAAACAGTGCATCTGCTGTTTACTCAATGGAAGATATTTCGATCTTACATCGAAAGAAAGAAAATGTAGATGATAAAACTATTCTAAAACATTAATGTGATATATTTTGTTGAAATATTTGGTCAAGAGCTGGTCATGCATGTATGGCCTGCGTCGTCTGGTCCGGGGTGCCCCGTCTTTATGAACGATGCCATTTTAATTATTTGCCTATTCTGCATGACAAGGTACTTTGAAAATCACGGGATTTCTCGTTAATGAGTAATGATTCTAGTAATAACCGCGCATCATTTACCGCTTAAAAAATAAAATAAAAAGATAAGGTCTCCGTTTCTGCGGCACTGATAGAACTCTTAAGTCTTAACAGCATTTTTTGTACTTCTGACGCTCTGACTAATGGTGCATGTCTATATCAGCATTACAGATTTGTTAGAATTCATTGTTGACCTCAATTACAAAACGACACGCGTCCTACCATGGTGATGTGTACATTGCAGGTTCCGACGTTCAAAGATGGCAATGTTGTTGTAAACGAGTCTGGAGCTGTCTGTATGTACTTGGAGGAAAAGTACAGCGATGATTCCAACCGATTGTTCCCGACTAAGGCGGATGAACGAGCCGAGGTGTACCAGAGAATGTTCGAGACGACCAACGTACAGAGCAACATCTCCGAGAAACTGGTGTACTATTTGTTTAGGACAAAGAAGGAAGACATAGATGAAAAGATACTAAAAGGTTGTTGATTATTTTTTGAAATGCTCGTTTTTTTTTAAATGGCGTCCGTCCGTCAACTTTTTCCATTTTCTAACTTAGTGATAAGTATAAAAGCTACAGTTTTTAAACTTTACAGGATGACTAAGCGCCATTTGAGGAGGATTCTGTTGTTTTAAGCTCCCTTGTTTGAATTTTTTTAAATAGTAGAGCTTTCGTAGTCTCCCTTTCACCGGCGTTCACGTCCAATTCCGCGTTACTAAAGTTCATGTTAAAGTTTTACGTGTAAGCAGGTTTCTCAGAAACGCCTAATGCTTCACACGTGTCTTTGGCATCATGAGGTGACCTCCCAGGACAAGTAACATAACTGTAGATCTTATTTTGTCAAAGGTATGCCCCTTTACAACTTAGAATTTCAGGTTAAATTTTTGAATGTAAGCAGGTTCCTCAGAAACGACTGGGCCAGATGCTTCACACGTGCCTTTGGCATCTAATGAGGTGACCTCCCAGGGCAAGTAACATAACTATAGATCTTATTTTGTCAAAGGTATGTCCCTTTACAACTTAGAATTTCAGGTTAAAGTTTTGAATGTAAGCAGGTTGCTCAGAAACGACTGGGCTAAATGCTTCACACGTGCCTTTGGCATCATGAGGTGACCTCCCAGGACAAGTGACATAACTATAGATCTTATTTTGTCAAAGGTATGCCCCTTTACAACTTAGAATTTCAGGTTAAAGTTTTGAATGTAAGCAGTTCCGCCAAATGCTCCACACGTGTCTTTGGCAACATGAGAAAACCTCCCAGGACAAGTAACATAACTGTAGATCTTATTTTGTCAAAGGTATGCCCCTTTTCAACTTAGAATTTCAGGTTAAAGTTTTGAATGTAAGCAGGTTCCGCCAAATGCTCCACACGTGTCTTTGGCAACATGAGAAAACCTCCCAGGACAAGTAACATAACTGTAGATCTTATTTTGTCAAAGGTATGCCCCTGTACAACTTAGAATTTCAGGTTAAAGTTTTGAATGTAAGCAGGTTCCGCCAAATGCTCCACACGTGTCTTTGGCATCATGAGAAAACCTCCCAGGACAAGTAACATAACTGTAGATCTTATTTTGTCAAAGGTATGCCCCTTTACAACTTAGAATTTCAGGTTAAAGTTTTGAATGTAAGCAGGTTCCGCCAAATGTTCCACACGTGTCTTTGGCATCATGAGAAAACCTCCCAGGACAAGTAACATAACTGTAGATCTTATTTTGTCAAAGGTATGCCCCTTTACAACTTAGAATTTCAGGTTAAAGTTTTGAATGTAAGCAGTTCCGCCAAATGCTCCACACGTGTCTTTGGCAACATGAGAAAACCTCCCAGGACAAGTAACATAACTGTAGATCTTATTTTGTCAAAGGTATGCCCCTTTTCAACTTAGAATTTCAGGTTAAAGTTTTGAATGTAAGCAGGTTCCACCAAATGCTCCACACGTGTCTTTGGCAACATGAGAAAACCTCCCAGGACAAGTAACATAACTGTAGATCTTATTTTGTCAAAGGTATGCCCCTTTACAACTTAGAATTTCAGGTTAAAGTTTTGAATGCAAGCAGGTTCCGCCAAATGCTCCACACGTGTCTTTGGCATCATGAGAAAACCTCCCAGGACAAGTAACATAACTGTAGATCTTATTTTGTCAAAGGTATGCCCCTTTACAACTTAGAATTTCAGGTTAAAGTTTTGAATGTAAGCAGGTTCCGCCAAATGCTCCACACGTGTCTTTGGCATCATGAGAAAACCTCCCAGGACAAGTAACATAACTGTAGATCTTATTTTGTCAAAGGTATGCCCCTTTACAACTTAGAATTTCAGGTTAAAGTTTTGAATGTAAGCAGGTTCCGCCAAATGCTCCACACGTGTCTTTGGCAACATGAGAAAACCTCCCAGGACAAGTAACATAACTGTAGATCTTATTTTGTCAAAGGTATGCCCCTTTACAACTTAGAATTTCAGGTTAAAGTTTTGAATGTAAGCAGGTTCCGCCAAATGCTCCACACGAGTCTTTGGCAACATGAGAAAACCTTCCAGGACAAGTAACATAACTGTAGATCTTATTTTGTCAAAGGTATGCCCCTTTACAACTTAGAATTTCAGGTTAAAGTTTTGAATGTAAGCAGGTTCCGCCAAATGCTCCACACGTGTCTTTGGCAACATGAGAAAACCTCCCAGGACAAGTAACATAACTGTAGATCTTATTTTGTCTAAGGTATGCCCTTTTACAACTTAGAATTTCAGGTTAAAGTTTTGAATGTAAGCAGGTTCCGCCAAATGCTCTACACGTGCCTTTGGCAACATGAGAAAACCTTCCAGGACAAGTAACATAACTGTAGATCTTATTTTGTCAAAGGTATGGCCCTTTACAACTTAGAATTTCAGGTTAAAAAGTTTTGAATGTAAGCAGATTCCTCAGAATTGACTGGGCCAAATGCTTCACACTTGCCTTTGGCATCATGAGGTGACCTCCCAGGACAAGTAACATAACTGTAGATCTTATTTTGTCAAAGGTATGCCCCTTTACAACTTAGAATTTCAGGTCAAAGTTTTGAATGTAAGCAGGTTCCGCCAAATGCTCCACGCGTGTCTTTGGCAACATGAGAAAACCTCCAAGGACAAGTAACATAACTATAGATCTTATTTTGTCAAAGGTATGCCCCTTTACAACTTAGAATTTCAGGTTAAAGTTTTGAATGTAAGCAGGTTCCTCAGAAACGACTGGGCCAAATGCTTCACACGTGCCTTTGGCATCATGAGGTGACCTCCCAGGACAAGTAACATAACTATAGATCTTATTTTGTCAAAGGTATGCCCATTTACAACTTAGAATTTCAGGTTAAAGTTTCTCAGAAACTACTAGGCCACATGCTTTCATACTTTACACAGGTCTTAGACATCATGAGATGACCTCTCAGGACAAGTAACATAACTCTAGCTTGTATTCTGTCAGAAGTATGCCCCTTTTCAACATAGAATTTCAGGTTAAAGTTTTTGAATATAAGCAGGTATCTCAGAAACTAATTGGCCTAATACTTTCATACTTCACACATGTCTTTGGCATGATGAGATGATCTTACGGTGCACGTAACATAACCCTAGTCTTTTGTTTTGTCAAAATTATGCCTTTTTAGCTCATCTGATTTTTTGAAGAAAAAATGATGAGTTATTGTCATCACTTTATCGGCGTTTGCGTTGGCGTTGGCGTCGGCGTCGGCGTTGGCATTGCCTGGTTAAGTTTTATGTTTAGGTCAGCTTTTCTCCCAAACTATCAAAACTATTGCTTTAAAACTTGCAACACTTGTTAACCATCAATAGCTGACTCTGTACAGCAAGAAACTTAACTCCATCCTGCTTTTTGCAAGAATTATGGCCCCTTTTTGACTGAGAAAATATCAGATTTCTTGCGTTTAGGTCAACTTTTCTCCTGAACGGTCAAAGCTATTGCTTTAAAACTTAGAGCATTTATTCGCCATTAAAAGCTGACTCTGCACAGCAAGCACCGTAACTCTACATTGCTTTTTGCAAGAATTATGGCCCCTTTTGGATTTAGAAAATCATATTTCGTGGTTAAGTTTTGTGTTTACGTCAGCTTTTCTCCTTAACTATCAAAGCTATTGCTTTAAAACTTGCAACACTTGTTCACCATCAAAAGCTGACTCTGCACAGCAAGAAACATAACTCCATCCTGCTTTTCGCAAGAATTATGCCCCTTTTGAACTTAGAAAATATCAGATTTCTTGGTTAAGTTTTGCGTTTAGGTCAACTTTTCTCCTTAACGGTCAAAGCTATTGCTTTAGAACTTGGAGCAGTTATTCGCCATTAAAAGCTGACTCTGCACAACAAGTACCGTAACTCTACATTGCTTTCTGCAAGAATTATGACCCCTTTTGGGCTTAGAAAATCTATTATACAGAGACAAAAAAATCAAATGAGCGTCGGCATCCGCAAGGCGGTGCTCTTGTTTAAAAATTAATTTCAGGTTAAATTTTTATTTGCAGTTTCGTGTGTTTCTTTATATTCGAGTCCCCCTCCCTCTTCCTAACCTCCAAAGTATTTGTTCTTTATATGCCCTTTTTCTACCCTGGCCAATTCTGCGTGCGAACGAGCGTATTATGACCCATTAACCTTTATCCTGCTAAATTTCTAAAATGGACTGATCCATCATTCAATTTGGGCAGTACCATTTATCATCTGAAGGGATGTTCACTGAATATTTACTGACTGAATAGCGAACAGTGCAGACCATGATCAGCCTGATACAAGAGCGATACAAGTCAAATGGTTTATCGCGGCCAGAAATTTGTACAAACCGGACAGAAGTTGCGAAATTGTCATTTGTGCAGGAAAGAAGCGTTTACCATAATGTCCAGTACTGGACAGGTATAGTGACATACGTTTAAGATATCATGCTTTCTGTTTATGCAGGTAAACTTGTGTTTGGTTAAATTTCAACAGAGCACAATTGTCTGAACAGTGTACAAACTCATTACTGTTTTTGCAGGCAAGGGTGGAAAAAAAGTGGTACACATTGAAAGCAGTAACATTTTTATTAAAAAAAATAAACAATGAGACAAACATTTCCAACATCTTTGGATTGTACAAAAATCCCATGTTAAACATACGATAAAGCCCAAAACGCGTGAAAATGTTCCGAATGTAAATCGGGTGAAGTAGGCGCTCTATGTATAGAGTTAGATTATGCGTCTTGATACTGTACCAGAGGGGTCGGTCAATTGTGGGTTATTGATTACACTGGGCGAGTCTACTTACTTATTACTTGAGGATGAAAAAAACATGTTTTTTAAATGTTGCTCTTAAACAAGGGTGGAACTACAAAAAGTACAACAACAGTTAATTCACAACAAATCGTACGGTATGTTTTATAATCAGTAGAAGCTAGTCGTATTTACGCTTATGAGACCTGTTTCACCCATAAGTAAAGAATTCATAGGTCCATCATGAAATATTTTCCCCAGCGCGCATATACTTCACCTATTCAATATGATCGCGGCCTCCAGGCCGCGATCAAAACAAAAACGTGCCATTTTTAACGATTAAAGATAGATAGTGGCGTTGTGACAGACATGGCATTGTCACACTATGTAAAATTTAACTCTCATCGGTGTCGTCACGCACATGTAAAAATATGTGTGAAAATGCCTTGCACGTAAATGACAAAAAAGATAATCTATATTACTTTCATCCACAGAGAAAACAGATAATGCGAGGGAGGAACTGAACCGTTGGAACACGATTTTGGGAGACAAAGATTATCTATGTGGCAGCAAATTTACAATGGCCGACGTTTTCTTCTATCCTATCTTAGCATTCCTTGTTCGATGTGGGACCAAGCTAACCAATCAGCCAGCATTGAAGAAGTACTATGACAGGGTCAGCGAGAGGCCATCTGTCCAAGCCACGTGGCCCCCGCATTGGAAGGAAAGCGAAGGACAAGGCCAACTCAAGGAGTTGTAATTGTTCAGCATTGCACAAGTTAAGGGTTATTGAATTTGAAAAGTGCAACCTACGATGAACATAACGATTGTTTTGTCATGAATTCGTGCATATCCTTCAGTTTCTGAAGGGAAAAAAAACGTTTACTGTTTTAAAGACTTTTACGTAAATTGTTGATTTTTCATCTAAAAGGTGTTCTAAAACTCTTAAGTCTTAAAGCTCCATTCTTCAGTATTACTATGTTACTCAAGTCAGTAGGAAGAAGTATGGTGACTAGGTAACGGAATTATACTAGCTTCGCTGTAATATCACACGTGCTTCTAAAGCTTTTTGAAAATTATCACACTTTGGGTCTGTGTAACTGTCTCATATACTGTATATATATTCCTAACTTTGAGCAGTTTATATGCAGTCTAATATGTTATTAAACGCATAAAAAGTTACCGCCGTTTTGTGTTTTTATTAAACACGGAGAGCTGTTTTTTTTAAACATTTCACATCCCAGAAACCTTTGGTAGTGTTTCACTGAAGTCCTATATGCATTTTGAATTTTATATCTGAGAAAGGTAAACCTGCATATGATGAGCAGTGGGGGAAACTTACTATTATGTCTCAGGGGGGTGAACATAGAAAACTCTTTCCAGTCAATAACTTGAGAACCACTTGACCAAGATTGTTGAAACTTAGTCGGATGATTGGACATGCAGAGTAGATGACCCCTACTGATTTTGGGGTCACTTGATCAAAGGTCAAGGTTACAGGGGCCTGAACATGGAAACCCGTTTCCAGTTCATAACTTGAGACCCACTAGGCCCAGAATGTTGAAACTTAGTGGGATAATTGGACAATGCCAAGTAGATGATCCCTATTGCAGCCAACCATCAGTGTCTCTTTGACTTTCGCTCCTGTCCCCTATTGACTTCTTGCCTATACGACTATGCATTGGGGGAGACATGCGCTTTTCTAATAAAAGCATCTTCTAGTTTTACTGTTATATTAAATGTGATTTCTTTCGAAGCTTTGAATGACTATGTTAAGATAGATAATCAGAGAGTAGTTTCTTGATTTAACCACTTAAAAAAACTGAGCTTACTTTGATTGGATACTGGTGCAAGAATTTCGGCTTAACACACTGAGACATTCCATTAAATTTCAGTCATTCCACCAGGCATTGTTAGACATGTTAAGCCTTTCCTTCCGTGTGTAAAAAAGACAAGAATTTTTTTACATCTTGTGATTTAACTTTTACTAATTTATTTAATAAATAGTTAATAGACATTTTTCACTGACCTGTTTTTATAAGTAAAGAGATGTAAACACTAAGGTCAAATCCTGCTATCTCCAGGTAAGACATTAGTTTCTTGAAAAGCTACACTGATAACACGTCATGTCTTTGGACTTGTGAATTTGCCTTGACAACATACCAGATCAGTGGCGAACTTCGAGTCAGATCTGAATTAATAGTATGATGTTCACCTGACTGTGATTGTCGTAACCACAAATACTTAGAATTAGGACCACCACCCTCCGTCGGCCCTGCCAGCTGTCAGCCTAAATAACAAACGGACCATGGGCCGCTGGCAGCCTTTAAAAACAAACTGACCATGGGCCGCGACAATAAAACATGATTCTTGTAATTTAATGTATTTTCATATTGTCATTGCTATAGAGAGAGCATTTTGAAATGCTAAAAAGATATTGACTCTGTTATCGAGCCTTGTAACACCAGACCCAGTTCAATTACACAATGATCTTGTATGAACAGAATATGTTCTGCATACATGTTACAATGCATAAACTGCACGTTACCAAGATACAATTTTGTTGAATGACTGATCACAGAATTTTCTTGATTACTAGTATCACAAATAGGTTCTTTCTGTTATATACTGACACAAAAAAGAAACTGCAACTGGGTTTTACCATTTTTTTCAGGCAACTCTTGTTAAGAGATAGGATATTTATCTGCCTACACAATGCCGTGTGTTCCGTCGTAATCAAAGTTAAAAGACATTGTATGACTTGGGGGATAACACTGAAATTCGCAAATTATTGTAAATGTGTTTGAATTTCTGTTATTTTTTCAATTTCGATTCTGTCCACCTCTGCTATGAATCAAAGCAAAGATTCTTGACCGAATGGCGTAATTTGGAATAGCATTCCATTCTTGGTCATGGGTTACTTTAAATGTGCAGTTTCTTTTTTGTTTTCAACTTTCCATATTTATTGGCTGCTGCCACCTATGTCAAAAAGTATACTAACTTTGAGATATCTACCAGTTCTTAAGACCACCCAAACAACAACCTTGAAAACAGTTCCAGGCTTTGCACACCAAACAATTATTTTCACAACTCGCAGCTACCAGGTATACTTTAAAAACCATTTTATTGTAAATTCGGTGACAAAAACAACATAAGCTGAAATACATTGTACACGTTTTTAAATTATAACAAACAAATGTTTGATTACACATATTCAAATTTATGGGCAAATGAACCAGACAAGACTTCGCTATCACCGGTTGTCCCTAATCACTGTACCATGCCCACAGCCCAAGAGGTCACGTAGGTAATAAGACAGAAAAGTGAAAGTCCATAAGTCGCCCAACGTGACACAAATAAAAATGTTAACGTAGCCAGTTCAAGAACGGTAGTGGGTTCCGGTGACAATCGTTTTAAAAATGTTTTGTTATATAATTCATTTTCAGAAAAATCTGTATCAACATAAAATGGTTTTGTATTTCATCAGTTACCTATCCTATTTTTTTCGGCTAGACAAAAGTTGTATGGCAGCCTGTTCAGCACTTTCGCGAAGCCTGCTTTCATATACTGTACTAGTATAGCGGATTTTAGGATGTTACAAAGACGGTGTTTTTTTTTTCTTTTGCATCTCCACTTGTTTTATTGTATAATTATCTTACAGGCATATACTGACTGCAGGACTGACATTCCGCTGTACATTTGTGGTGCATGTTCGTGGTGTTTTCTTTCACAATAATCTCATGAAAACCAAACCTACCAATTGAGGACTAAATCAGTGTGTATATAATAAAAGGCAGGCAGTGTTCAAAAGCATTTGAAAGAAATAAAAAAAAAGTTGAATGATCTGGAAAAAAGTAGATCTATATTTTGTTCTTTTTCTTATCTAAAGGCTCACAGTGCCTTTGTTCAGAATGTGGCTGCCACATTTTTGTTATGAACCCAAAATATGCCTAGTTCTCAAATCCTATTTCAATATATTGTTTTCTCTGATATTTGCCAAAGGTCTGAGTATTGTTTATCATAGTAGAACAATGTTTATGATTACTTCCCTTTATGGCCATATTAAAGTCTGTTCCATTCCAAAGGTTTACCCCAACTTTGGTGTCACATGACAAAACTACGACACTTACCGGCAAAGTAAACATGGTTTGATAAACTAAAAAAAAGTCACCCTCGAGAAATTTAACGATTTTTTTCTGCTTTGCCAAATATCCAAATAAACTGACAAATTTATATTTTCAACAGCAGTCTCCCATTGTAATTTCTTGTCGCCATTGGAGTTTGCTCTCTAAATTTGGAGTATTACTGGTTAGGAACCATTTTCCGGACAGGACCAGTTTCCGGACACATGTAATATCCGCTTTATTTCGTTGTTATTCATGTATTTGTTTCATCTAGATCATTTAGATCTTTGTTCTTCATGTCTACAACAAACCACTATTTTATAAGGCTGTATAATGTTTGGGTTTTTGATAATAACTCACATGCGTTTACAAGACAACTTTCTGTTTTAACGGGGCATGAATATAGCATTGCGCATGCGCAGTAGTTCACATATGCCGAGGTATCAAGTGGGGAAGAAATAATCAAACTACATAATGATTGTGTGCTGATAACATGTTTTTCTTTTAACTTCACGCTAAAAGTTACGTAAGATGCAGGGCTGTCGATTTTTGCACTAATTTTTTCTATATCTATTGGAATTATCAAGAATTCGTATAAGACGAAATTCGAGTTTTTTATAGTCAACCTCGGTTTGCTTTCGTAGCTGCTGTTGAACGTCGGGTTATGTTTCATGTGCAATTTTGAAGAGATGAATGAAAGAGAAAGGTGTAGAAATAGTTTAATTACTTATTTTGATATCAAATTAACAACAAAACATCGTCAAAATATTTGTCCGGATACTGGTTTACCTGACGGGAAAAATAACTTATTTTAGTGACCTCATCTGAGGCCCCATGGAACCCATATTTTACGTCACAACGCGATGCTGATTACAACATCGGATGTGGAAGGAGCTGAAGTTTGTGCAGTGTGGGCTTTATTTATGTCAAATATATTTTTTAGGGAATAATGGAGCCGAAATATGAAAATCTGTCCGGAAAATGGTTCCCAACCAGTACGGGAAAATTCACTTGAATTTTATCGGGAGCGATTCAAGACTCATTTCGTTTATGAATGCATGAGGGAAATGAAATGTTGTATTTAAAAAAAAAGCTATAACAATGAACACATTATTTAGATCTAACAAAAATGTAAATTGACTCACTTTTAAAAAGTTATAAACAGTCCAAAATTCTTCCAAGTCTTCGGTAGCTCTATCCAATCCTCGATGAGTAAATTGTAAACAAACAAGCTCTTTTAAACATCGGTGAAATTCAGGCATCAATCGCACCATGCCCTTGAAACGACGACTTGTTCAAAATAACATCATTTCCAAACGCATGGTTCAAAGATAACCTGTATTTTAGCATCCTTACTGAAGTATTTACAGTCCGCCACATATCCTATTTCTTTCACAATGGTCAGTTTTGAACTTCAATAAACAATATTCACCGGTTGTGTATGCAAGAGAATTATTTTTCTCCGAAAGAAACTTGTGACGTATTAGACAAATGACGTAATCTTGCTGTGGCCATAGGCAGATTTATACGAGGCGCACAAGGGAAATATTACCTCTACGTAGCTGATAGAAGACAGAAATCTTGACGTATCTATGTCACGCTAGAATTATACTTTACTTCTTGAAATATATATTTAAACAATGCTTAGTTGTTTATCGTTTTATCAACCTATCTATTTCATTTCATTTCTTTTTTAAATTTTGCTGTTTATAATTATGGGTGGTGGGGTCCATCCAAAAATCATAATTATGGGTGGTGGTCCTCACAAAAACCGTCTTTATGGGTGATGGGTTAATTGTAAAAATGTGTATAAAATATGGATGGGTGGGTGTTTGATCACCTCTTTTAATTAATTACGGACGTTTTCCTTTCTTTTTAACTATAAGTTGCTACTTTAATGAACGCAATTTTGACATTACCGATCTAAGAAATATTATCTTTTTTGATAAATTTCTGTTCATTAAGCATTTCTTTTCTTTTTTTTCTGTCTCGTTCCCTTTGAATTTGAAGTCTTGGTCATGCTTTTAGCGTCCTTAATTAATCGCTGAAAGTATGTCAGTCAACATTTCCTGACGTAATAGAATCATGTCACCGATTATGTACTGTATCTCGCACTTGTGCAGAAGTCAATAAAATCCGTGGAGACTGATTGATACCTCACTTTTCCCGCCTTTCATTTATGGAAGGGAATCTCCGCCAGGACATGCATGCTTCTTAATGACATTGTTATGTTATTTACTTACATATGCGTTCTCCAACATTGCAACTGCATTTTAGGGAATTTCCGCCAGAACATGCATGCTGCTAAATGACAAATGCATGTTGCCTTGTGCTATTCGTTTTAGACTAAATGCAACATCCATGCGTCTTTGTGTTACCTTCCATCCGTTAGTGGCACATACCTTGCATCTTTCGTCACTGCATGTATGTAAAACGCATATTCTTGCGTGTAAATGGCAAATGCATCCATTGTGTGGCATATTAAAATGTTTATGTGAACAAGTTCTAAGTGTTTTGTACGTTTTACTTTCTGTAATTGCATAAATAGTTTATTGCAATGATTGAAATTTATGCAAGGCGAAAACAGTGCTAAGTAAGCACTAAGCAGCACGAAGTTAATCAAATGCGACTTTAACATTTGTAATATGAAATTCGTAGAAAGCTGGGAACCAGAATTTCCGGCAGTTTCCGTAAAATCAGTAAACCATGAACGGTGTTTTAGTAAAAAAGTACTCATAATTTCCAGCTGTCCAGGGACGTAATTTCCACCGAAAACAACACAAGTATACACGGGTAAGTTTAGACTCTCTCACCGTTTCACCCACGGAAACTACCGAACACGTGAATTTGCTGTCGAGAGTGGTCTCCCGTGTATACTAATTTGCGCTAAAATGTTTGCTTTTTGTTGGTTCCCTGTAATGTTGTAATGCACTACCGTGCTTAAATTTTTGTTATACTGCAAGTTTAAATATTTATTAAAGCCATGTGTTTTAGTATATTATTTTTGCCGGGAAACTGTAATATAAACAAGAACCAAGTGGTTGCAAACATCACTAATGTTAAATCTAAAAAGCAGTAACAATCAAGTTATGAAAATTTCGGAATATTCACAAGTCACAACGTTGTTAATAGCTCGTTACATTCAGTAGGAACAACGTCAAATACGCGCAAGAAAACATAGAATACAGTTACTAACAGCATGAGTATACATTTCAATATTGCAGTAAGCAAACAAAAAGGTTGAACGCACTTGTCAATTACATGCAAGAATAACCGATATTCATGAAAGGACTGTTTTCTTAGCATTAAGAAGCATTAAAGATGAATTTCTTGTAAGGCAAATGTAAGAAACTAAAATGCAGTTGCAATGTTGCAGAACGCGTATGTAAGTAAATAACATAGCAATGTCATTTAGCAGCATGCATGTCCTGGCGGAGATTCCCTTCCATAAGTAAATAGTACCGATTTCATTATCCGCTGCCGACGTAAATATCATATCGTCATCATCTATATTAATAACATACCTGACACAGGTATTTCAATATATTTGTGAAGCACTAGCCGATTCGGATTTGTTTACAAGAAAATGCTAAGTCGCTAAGAAAACCCACATCAATATTCATTCACGTCTATAATTAATTATGGGAAGTCACTAATGTCGCACACAATCATATTTGAAATGTTTTCTTTACTAATACGTGGCCTAACATGTTAGTTCAACTATTTAAACTGTTGCACACGCTTCTTTCGAATTGTTCGGTTAAATCGCTTATGCAAATCGCGAACATCAATTTCTTCTTTCTCAAAGCCAGCATCGTAAAAAGAAAACCTTTTTAAAACTTATTTTACGTTGAAGTAAAAAAAATGACGTGCGAAATAGTTCATATCTTTTCCGAAACATTACCTGTCTTTACTACTTCTTTCATACGTTAAACAGTATGTGGCCAAAAAAATCACAAGTTGTTACTTTAGCGTTTAGCCATTTAAAGGCAAAGACATCCAGATTTTTGCTTAAAGTTTGGTCAGATTTTGAATATTAGAACACGAGGTTTTGTTGCTAATCTGTTTCAGAATGCCAAATTAAGAGATAAAAACATGCTCGAGTCGGGAATCGAACCCGGGCCGCCGCCGCGATAAAAATTTCCCTGGGGTCGTGACCAATACACCAGGGAGGAATATTTAAATAAATAATTTATAAAGCTTTATCAGTTTACCTCCAGTATCCCGTTATTTTGAATAAATCGCCAAAAAAAAAAAATAAATAAATAATTCTTATGTGTTTCTGTAACATAATCTGTCATTAACTATTAAAACTTTCATGAGAAATTTAGCAATAATTTTCTGATATCTATTTTTATGCCCCCGAAGGGAGGCATATAGTTTTTGAACCGTCTGTCGGTCTGTCAGTCTGTCCGCAATTTTCGTGTCCGGTCCATATCTTTGTCATCGATGGATGGATTTTCAAATAACTTGGCATGAATGTGTACCACAGTAAGACGACATGTCGCGCGCAAGACCCAGGTATGTAGCTCAAAGGTCAAGGTCACACTTAGACATTAAAGGTCATATTTCATGATAGTGCATTGATGGGCGTGTCCGGTCCATATCTTTGTCATTCATGCATGGATTTTAAAATTATTGGGCATGAATGTGTTCCACAGTAAGACGACGTGTGGCGCGCAAGACCCAGATCCGTAGGTCAAAGGTCCTAAACTCTAACATCGGCCATAACTATTCATTCAAAGTGCCATCGGGGGCATGTGTCATCCTATGGAGACAGCTCTTGTTTTGTTGTTGTCATACTTTCTGGGGATCAGTGCTTTTAAAACAAATGTAGTAACACATATACTGCGTGCAATTATTTTTAAAACGGACCCGCCGGCTTAGCTCAGTAGGAAGAGCGTTGGTCTACGGATCGCGGGATCCTCGGACGGGGCGTATGTTCTCCGTGACGATTTGATAAAAAAAACATTGTGTCTGAAATCACTCGTCCTCCACCTCTGATAATTAATGTAGGGAAGTTGGCAGTTACTTGCGGAGAACAGGTACTGGTACAGAATCCAGGAACACGGGTTAGGCTGACTGCCCGCCGTTACATGACTGAAATACTGTTGAAAAACGATGTTAAACCCAAAGCCAAACAAACAAAAACAAATTTCCATAAATCATGTCCAAAGAAATTACAAGCCTTGTCGGCGTCAGGGAGTGATACTAGTTTTAATGACTCAACACGATTCTTCCGAAACCATATTTCTGTAGAACCTGTGCTAGATCGATATATACATTTTCGTACATTGTTCGGCAGATGTTGAACACAACTTTAAGATGGAAACGGGAATAGTAACATAATGAAAATCCAGCTTAAATATACGTAAATATCGGGCCATCGTATACAACATAATGAATTTCTCCATAGAACCGGAAGCAGACGTTTCTTCTTCGTATTTTGGCGGGAAAACTGCACGTGCCTTCCATGATGCTCCTTCGGAAATGACCGTGTGCTTATGGAAAATTACGTGTTGGCGTTATATTTTCGCGTCACCAGAAACGTTAAGTACTATGTTGAAACTTTCATGTAATTGTAAACAAAATGCACTACAACAAAATGAAAATGCATGCTTTAGAGCTCGAATTTTTATATTGTGCCTGTACGTCCGTGATAGACTCTGAAATGTCTGTATTTATAATATTTTTCATTCGAGTTTCAGTGACAGAAAAATTATTCATATAAGAATAATGCCCATGTGTTATCAAAATAACGAGACGTTCGCACACACATTTGTTTTGTTTTTTTTAGAAATCACCTTTTTTTTGTGTTTGTTTTCTTTATTTTCTTATTTATTTATTTTATTTATTTATTTATTTTTCATTTTGAGGTGGCATGTCACGAATTCCCCCAAGAATTAACATAATACAATAACAAACACAGTCTTTTCAAATATTAACTCAGGCATTTTAATTTTGAGTTAACTCCTAGTTTATTGCGCTACGGGCGCCGCCATATTGGAAAGTCGACGTAACGTCATATAGCATTACGGTCTATGGGAAAAAAAGAAAAATCCAAGATTATTTCTTTAATATACACTTTATTAAAAAAATGAAAAAAAGGTCTAGAGATATAGATGTATGGGATATAAATATGTTTTTTGGACGATTTTACCGATACTGATAATTCAGAAACGAGGTAAACGTAATAGGTGGAACAGACTTTAGTTAATATGTAATAATGAACGTAATTGTTTACTAACCATGTAATTATGCATAACATTTCTTGGGATAACTGCTTTATCTGTTTTAAACATAAAATGAAAAGCCTTATGGAACCTTAAAGTAAGAAACCATCGGGTGTAAGATGGGTTGCAGTTTTTATTACAAATGTATCAACTAAATCAGTGTGCTGTATAAGCAATGACAGGCAGTGAAAAAGATTAATTTTGAAAGAAACTTCATAAGCTAATGCTGTGCAAAAGTATTTGTTCATCTGATTTATAGTAAGAATTCCTAATATGTCACGTTCTTTCCAGTATTTTTTTTTTACAAAATGCAGCCACCAGCTTTGATTTTTCAATGTCGTTATCAAGGTCAGTGAAATACTTGAATGACTACCTCACGTTTTCACTTATCTTTGAAAGCACAATATTTGATCAGTGAAGCGACGTGACCTTGACCCAATGTATACTGTGTTCTAATTTTGAATACTACTAAAATGGCGAACAAAGACATGTGTTTACTCTGGGGGTCGGGCTCAGCCCCTTGTTGGAGGGCCATGATAGTTTTAGCAGAGAAAGGACGTTGGAAAGGATGCATGAACAAGAGGCTTGATTTCTCAAAGGGGGAACATAAACAGAGCGATGTTTTGGAGCTTAACCCGCGAGGACAGGTAATTGTTTAATTTTATATTAAGAAGTTCAGAAAATAGGACAGTTGATATTATAAATAGATTTCCTTAAATAGTAATATTTGAAGTAAACTGATTAATACTGTATAAACAATTTTTTTTGTACGCTGTTTTTACAATATGCAGTTACGTAGGCCTACATTGTACAGCTCTACGCTATTAAACGCGGCCACCAGTGGACTGGGCTTTTTTCTGTATATGGTTATGTACCTTGAAAAACTTAAAAATCTTCTCATCTGAAACTGCCGGTCCGAACCAGGAATAACTCCACTCGGTGACCAAACTGGTCTTTCAAGTCAAAACATAATTGTTTCATTCGTGTATCTTTATACAGTTTAGAAAGGATACTATGCGAGATATTTGTAAGAGGAATTTTTCATCTGTAGTAAGATATTATTTTCAAAGTTTTCTGTTATTTTTCAGCTTCCGACATTTAAAGATGGTGATGTTGTGGTGAATGAGTCGGGAGCTATCTGTATGTACTTAGAGGAAAAGTATGGTGACGATTCTACCTACAGGCTCTTACCTACTGACGTAAATGAGAGAGCCAAAGTCTATCAAAAAATGTTTGAGGTATCCAACATGATATCAAACGTCCACGTACCACTTATTCGGTATCGGTTCGTGACAAAGAAAGAAGACTGGGATCTTGAACGCTTAAAAGGTTGGCAATATTGTTGCTGTTATAAATAAAATGTTCTGCTCAAGTCAATGTAACAACTTCGTTAATAACTCGATATATATTTTATGTTGGCCCCCTATATGAATAGTTCTTGATATGTGCTTTCCATTGTATTTGAATAAAATCCTTCTTTTCAGCTCGCCTTGACGAATGTCACAAGAGAGTATTGCTATACCTCTGTTACCTTGTTAACGATTCTCACCAGCGTCATACCTCAAACCAAGTTTGCTCAGCTTTTCCTAAAGGAATTTTCTACAGCATCTGAAATGGAACTTATTTCATTATAAAAAGTTGCTTAAACTCGACACCTGTACCGGTAGTAAAATAACCATTATGTTACTGATCCTCTTACACGTCAAATGGAAGCCATTTTAAAGACTTAAACTCATGAAGATATTTCATATAATTGTAGATGCTGAAATAATTTCATTTGATGTCCATTTCAGAGAGTACAAAGAAGGCTAAAGAAGAGCTAGACAGATGGAACACAATTTTAGGCGACAAGGATTACCTGTGTGGTAACGATTTTACTATGGCAGATGTGTTTTTCTATCCTTATCTAGCATTACTAGTTAGAACCGGAGCCTCACTTTCCGGGCATCCGGCACTGAAGAAGTTCTATGACAGGGTCAGTAAGAGGCCGTCGGTACAAGCCACATGGCCCCCACATTGGAAAGAGAGCGAGGGACCAGGGTATTTCAGTGATTTGTAACCTTGAGGCATTTCTTAATGATTCGTAACCTTGAGACAGTCTCGCCTGCTAGACATTGTTAGACATTTTACACCTTTTAATTTGACTGTATCTATTTTATTTTATATGGATGATAAATAAGTAAAAAAAAAGACATATTAACTTTGTTTTATCCATTGACCAGCTCAAGCTTTAGACATGTAGAATACCGCCAAAGTATAATATTACAGGAATTCAGCCACAAACCACGACCTCCGGGTATATAAAAATATATTTCGGTTATAAGTTATCAACACTTTTAACAAGTTAGTACAGTTTTAATCAACTTTTGCATAACTTTTACGTTATGTGATTGGTTTTGTACAATCATAGTCATTATTTTTTATGAAATTAATTTCATAGGGCTGCGCTTGTTTTCTGCAAGTGATAGGTAGACTTTAAGACTTTTCGGAGAATGACTATAATGGTGTTAACATAACGTAAAACTAATTTCTAAACGGTTGAAATAGATATGTGAGCCGCGCCATGGGAAAACCAACATAGTGGGTTTGCGACCAGCATGGATTTAGACCAGCCTACGCAGTCTGGTCAGGGTCCATGCTGTTCATTAACAGATTCTCCAATTCCAATATGCTTTAAAAGCGAACAGCATGGATGCGCAGTCTGGTCAGGATCCATGCTGGTCGCAAACCCACTATGTTGGTTTTCACATGTCACGGCTCATTTTATATGAGGGATAGCAGATATCGTTATTATCTGACGCATATTGCATAAGCAAATGAAGTTGAGCAAAATACGTTTTAAATTCTAATCAAAGGCGATTATAACGCAATTTAATTCGACCAAAGTTCACCATTTCAGTGATCTCGTTTTAGCCGCACATGCTCATTAAACCGTTGACTACAGTATAAACAGCGCCCGAACTCGGCCAATGATTCAATATGGCGAACAAAAATAAGTATCACCCACTTCCTGTACCATTCACAACGCTATCTTTATTGAATATAAATTCAAAATGCATTCAGAAAGTGCCCCTGGCGTCACATGTATTTTTCAAGGGAAATCGCCGATTAAATAAAATTTCTTTATTTATAATAACGAATAAAATTTCGCATTTGTATTACTAACGAATTAAAAAGCAAACGGTGCACTGAAAGTATATGGTTTTTGTTCACATCTTAAATACTTGTGTAGTTCATTTGTGCAAACACATGCTATGTAAGGAAGACTTGAATAAATAAACATGCAATCATATTTTGAAATTTATTTAAGCAAATCAAATACAACTTCAAACAAAAATTCAGTTTCACGTCATAATAATGCGCTAAATTCACTCTATAGCAGCAAGCAAGTAGATACGGAAAAGTTTATTCACAAATCAAACGATTATGGAAGTGATAACCGCATGTCCTTTAATTACATCTTGATAACTTGCAGTAAAAAATCACCAGAAAATTACATTGATTGTGCATCCACTAGTAATCCATGTGCAAAATACAGATATATAAATTCAAACAGCAAAAATCTTACCACTAACAGTGGTATCAATGGCCGACATGTTTATGTGTGCTTTAATTCATAAATTGCCTTGCAGGACTACGTTTTAGTCAAGAATAAGACAGTGTAATTATATAGTGAATTAACTGTTGATATTACGTCTAATATGCAATGATTAAAACCCACATACACATCAACTACATACAAGTCCAGTGTATCTTTTTGAGCTGGAAACAAACTTTAAACTTTGAATAAAATGGCGCTTTCTAACTCGATTACTCGCAGTTATGGAAAATGACATGCGTACAATTTCAAATGAAATTCGTTGTGGCTTATGACTATAACAAGTGTTTATAAATCTATATAACTGCTTAGTTTACGACAGAAATTGATTTCATCACTGGAAATATGTTCGATATTTTAATCGTCTCTGATTTAAACTGCATCTTTTTTGCACTCGATAACATTTTCAAGGCACATGTTTTGCATGTCTACAGCAATCACTTTATGCTTTCTTTCAGTGATATCATTTCAAAATTTGCATCTTTTATTATTGAGCCTTGTCGGTTTAAAACACCATATGCTTGTTTTTCACTCGAGTCCCTATGTCCTATTCCGACTGAGTCGTGTGTTATTGCGCGCATTTCTATGTCGTCTGGTGAAGTATCGTACCATTGTTCATCGTCATCCGACTGAACATCCGGTTGTTTCCCACTCGAATCATCTTCATCATCGTCGTCGTCATCATATATTTCTTGATCACTCTTTTCTTTATCCTCTTCATCAACTGTCAGTTCGATCATTAATTTTACATCTTCTCTCTTAGGAATATTTTTCTGTAAAAATAAAAACAATTGAATATTTAAATTCTGTGTTATTTTTAGTATTCTTAAACATTAAACGTGTTAAAAGGTAGAGGTAAGCGATCCAGTGTTGTTACATAACAAAGCAAAACATGGCATGCCAAGACTTTTTGCAGATAAAATTTGTTGGGCGATTTCATCCATATTTTTATACAAAACTTCCAATACTTATAAGTTTGCTCGTTTCACCAAAAAGCTTATAATTGAATAAAGTGCATATTTTTAAATTTAATGTGTTGCCGAAATATCTCACAGCCTCACTTAACAATACTCTGTATGGCTTTTTCTAAGTTAGCATGCGAATTATTATCTTCAGAAAGCAAACATCGGCTATAACAACATTGGGGAACACCAAGTTAAAAAATATTAATCGCAAAGCTGTTTTAAAACCTAACGTTTTCACAACCTTCGTGATTAACTTATACTTACCCTTATTTCGGCATCTACAACTTCCTGGCCAATGATTACAGCCTCGTGTACAGTGAAGAACAAACATGTATAGTCAATATTTTTATAAAATTCAGCATTCCGCAACATCAGTCTAACGTCAGCTACAAAAGAGAAAACTCATTTAATCTATGATAAGTAAAGCAAAAATGAATGATATACTTCATCCTGACTTTCTTAATTTTTTAGGTTCGCACACTTAGCTCAATAGGGAGATCACAGATCTACGGACTGCGGGGTTGTGAGTTTGATCCCCGGAAAGGGTGTATGTTCTGCGTGACGACTGAAAAAGACATTGTGTCTGAAGTCATTTGTCCTCCTCCTCTGATTCATGTGGGGAAGTTGGCAGTTACTTGCGAAGAACAGGTTAGGCCTGGTACAGACTGCCATTACATAACGGAAATACTGTTGAAAAAAAGGCGCTAACTTGAATCCAAAACAAACAAAAATCTTCACTTTTGGAAAATAAAACGTGTAAACTATTTAATACAACGCCTTTATTTTAATGTTTCATTTTATATTTTGATGATAGAGGATCCGTTGCCAAGCAGAAACTGACGTTTTTAAATTGACTGCGACTCTCAGCTACTTGTTTGGCCCACGCTTTGGGTGAATAATTCATTAATCATCAAGGACGCTACCAAGCCGACATGCAGAAATTCGATAATGAAATATGCTTGCTCGTGCCTGAATACCAGTATAATAACCGGATAATGAACACTGGCACTTATCTATCATTAATATAGAAAGTCTATGTTTGATAAAGATTTTGTCGGTGTGCCTAGAGACCCAACAAACATATTTCACAATGTTGTGTTTAAAACAACTTACGTTTGCAACCTGCAATTAAGACTTTTATCCCCACTTCTTTGTAGTCTTTAACAATCTGAAATATAATTGTGTAAAATGTTCATTCACATGTTCTTACGTGACTGAAGTGCCATCTGGACAGACTGCACTATACCACATGCGGCAGGCTGATGCTATGAATAAGCAACTTTATTTGGATAATATCTGAATGACTTCCACCAGACGGTGTCAGTGCTGGCACGCATGCCGATCATGTATTTCACCACTAGTAATGTAGAAAATCAAACAAAAACGCATATCACAAAGAAAGCTTAGGCATAGGAGAGAGAAAAGGGCATTTGGTAGACGAGCCCGATCTGTAAGAAATGTTGAACATTTGCTTTGCTCCCTTTTCACTTTCAACAAAATTATTTGAAAAATGAAGACGAAACAACAGTAAAATTCAGGTTTAACCCTTAGCCTGCTAAATTTCTAAAACGGACTGGTCTGTCATTCAATTTAGGCAATACCATTAATTATTCGAAGGGTTGTTCACTGAAAATTTACTGACTGAATAGCGAACAGTGCCTGCACGGATGTGCAGGCTGATCTTGGTCTGCACTGGTCGCAAAGGCAGAATCACTTGCCACCAGCAGGCTAAAGGTTAAAGTCCTTTTAATTACAGTTCAAATTGTACACACGGTAAAAAAACACAACTTACAGTGGACAGTTGCTTTACTGCTACTGTATCAACATAGTTGACAACAGACAAGTCTAAGATCAATATCTTTATAGGGGGCTGCCAAGCTTTCGCGAATCTGTCCATGATTAATTTATTCTCTGTTGCCTTCTTGATCTGTTCTTCATATTCATCAACTTGAACAGGGCGTGGCGTTACTATTTCTATCCTTGGGCGTATCTTTCGGGCCTGCAATGTGCATGATGAAAATCAAATACACAATTTATCATCTCCAAACAATCCGCAGCTATTCACTACCTAACGCATTTTTTTTTAAAATTCCATTAAGTACTATATTTCAAATAATCTTTGTATTCTAAATTCAGCTTACAGGTAAATCATTTATGCACAATTTTTAAAACAGAGTATGCATAATACACGCAGCACTGCTTTTAATGTTACTTACATGAATTAAAACAGCTACTGGATATAGGAAATAGCAAAAAGTAATATACTGTAACAGCAAAAAGCCACATTATTGCTCGCACTATTATGACCATATATAAAGGAAATAAAGTCTTGAAAGCGACCTTGTATAATTCTCTAGATATGACTTTTGCAGACTCCGCCGGAATAATATGTTAATTACATTGTTTCATGCTTTTAACTTTTATTCAGGCAAAATATGTATAAAGAGCTATTTGTAAAACATCTATGCTCAACATTATGGATTATCCCATTTTCAGTCGCGAGATCACCATGAGCTTGACCCTTGACCTACTGATCCCATAAACAATAAAGGTCACCTAATGACCACAGGCAATCATGAAGTCTGAAAGCAGTAGACTCGAGGATTTTTAAGTTTCTGAACTGAAACCATTTTCTGTCTCAAGTCCTTTGACCTGCTGAGAATACTTTTGACATCCAAAACAAAAGTGACATATACTGACCACAAGCAAAAATCATATGCAGCTCGAGAACTGTATGCCTTAGCATTCTTTACTTAAATGGGGGAAATCATTTTCAGTTTCACTGTCACTGAAACATTGACATTTGACCTACTGGCTCTCATTACAAAAGGCGTCATCTACTGACCAAAGGCAATTATCCTATGAAGTTTAAGTTTGAAAGCTGTAGGCCCAAAGGTTCATACGTTATTCAGTATACACCATTTTCAATCTTGAGGTCACTGTGACCTTACCCTTCGACCTACTGAAATCTAAAGCAAAAGAGTTCATGTACTAACCACAAAGATTCACCCTATAATGTTTGAGAGATGTGGACCAACGCATTCTTCACTGATTTAGCAGAAACCATTTTCAGTCTCAAGGTCACTGTGACATTGGCCTTTGACCTACTGAATCTTAAAACAATAAAGGTCATCTACTAACTTCAGGCAATCATCCAATGAAGTTTGATGAATGTAGGCCAATGTATTTTTCAGCTGTTGAGTGGTCATGACCTTGACCTTTGACCTACTAACCCCCAAAACAAGATCATTGTGATACCAAATTGATAGGAAAGTTATTGATAGGAAAGCAAATGGTCTACTGACTGGCATATCGACTTTCAGTAGAACAATATACAGCCTCTTCTTTGAAGTATGGGGAGGGGGCATAAAATATAAATAAGAAAGATCTCTGTATGTACCTCCCGCCTTTTCTTCTCATACTCTATTTGTTCTAGCTCCTCCCTTCGCCTCTGTAGTGTTTCGTGCATCGCTTTGCGTTTACGTTTCAGCAGTTTGCGGGGTATCAATCCTGTCTTCACATATAGTTTATCACGGAAATGTTCAGCATTGGCGAAATACAAAGAAGTCTCAAACCGGAAAATTTTCATGCCTGGAACCTCGTGCACCTGTTAGAAAAAAAAACAGAAAGTAAGTTGGCTTACTGAATGGCTCAAACTTTGAACAAGCCGACATGCATTGTAAAACGTTAATGTTGGTTACAACAAAATAAATACAATAACCTTAGTACATATACAATTAATTAGCAACTGAATTGACATGCAATTAAAGGTATAACCAAACCCATCCTGCATTTTTCCATGTATAGAGGTAAAATGCTGCATAGTTTGAAAGAGACAGAAATTATCTGGTCACTTTAGCCTACGGGTTCCAGATTTCCAAAATATTTTACCCAGGATCTCTTTTTTTCGGCTCAAATAAAGTCTGGACAGTGGGTTGCACACAGGCTCATTATGGGGACACTTTTTGCCAAGAAATACTAAAATTCCTTGATAGATGGAAGACATATGGAAATAATACAAACAGTACCTGTTAACCTTTGACCTCCAATTGTGGCCTTGACTTTTAAGTTTGGATCTTGATGTTGCACCTGGCAGGTCAACTCATTATGGAGAATAATTGTGATAAATTATATTAAAATTCCTTGATGGATGGCAGTGTTATTGAGCAGAATAGAAACAGACACTGTTAACTTTTGACCTCCAAAAGTGACATTGACCTTTAACCTTTGGGTCTGAGAGTTGCCAATGACACGTTGCCTGATAACTGGAAACATTTGTTCCAAGTAATGCTGAAATCCTTTGCTGGAGACTGCACAGTTACTGAACAGACATTGTTATCCGTGACACCTGACCCTTTGTTGCGTATTATCTGGTTATGGTGAATGTTTTTGTGGAGTTATTAGATTCGTGCATTGCAAAGATAATGGTCGGACAAGAATTACTTACAATCTTACATCTCTAGAATGACCTTGACCTCGAAGCTAGGGGTCTGGATAATACACAAGGCAAATTCTTCTCATGTTGGAAAATGTGTATGCCAAGTATCAAAATTCTGTGATGGACGACAAAACAGACCCTACAGATGGTATATTAATATTTGACCTCCAATTTGTGACCTAGGTTGTTATGTTAGGTGTCTGGGACTTGTGCTTGAAATACTGTCTACCCATGGGAAATATATGTCAAGTTATATCAATGTCCCTTAACGAATGACTGAGTTATCGAGTTATGTATACATGTAGACCGGACACGAAAGTGTTGACGGAATAATGGACGGACGGAAGAGCACAATCCCACATTATTGAAACCGGTCTAATAGAAAGTCCGCACGTATTATCTTCACAGAACTGATGCGGGTCAAGTGAAGTTATAAGGTTATGTGTAACAGGGACTGTTTGTTTGACTGAATTGTATAGCTGGTGAATGTCTTAACAAACAACCCCTTAAATTGTAACCTGTGCATTACCTGTTTAGTTGTCTTGAGATCTTTGTAAGCACCTGTCCCTGGTAACTGACCTAACTGGCTCATTTGAGGTCTACAATAAAAAAGAAATCTGTCTTACATTCATAAATATTCGGTCTGCACTTTACTCTTAGTAAGTAGGAACAAAAAAGAGTTTTTCAAAGATTTTAGGAAGGGCAAAACACAATGTTAGTTTGCGGAAAATCTTCAAAGTGTTATCATCTAATTTGACACCTTATATTCAAACAAAAGCAAAATCTATATCATATTGATGCACATACTTATATGAGCCGTGCCATGGGAAAACCAACATAGTGGGTATGCGACCAGCATGGATCCAGACCAGCCTGCGCATCCGCGCAGTCTGGTCAGGATCCATGCTGTTCGCTAACAGTTTCTCTAATTCCAGTAGGCTTTGAAAGCGAACAGCATGGATCCTGACCAGACTGCGCGGATGCGCAGGCTGGTCTGGATCCTTGCTGGTCGCATACCCACTATGTTGGTTTTCTCATGGCACGGCTCATATTTAAATGCATTAGCTTCAGAAAGTGTCAAAGAGGTAAAACAAGAAACTCAGGTCTTACTTTTGTGAGTGTCTAAGCACAAAGTACAGTGAAAACACAATTCCGATAAGCAAACCAAGAGCAACGTCCAAAATTACAACAGCTATAAAGGTCACCATCCAAACAGCCTGAAACCACACAAACACAATAAATTATAATTGTATACAATATCAGTTGAAGTATAAACAGGGTAAGTAATTCATTATGTTTAAAGCTTAGAGTTAGAGAACACGAACTTTTTATTTGTTTTTGCCGTAACTGTGTATATAACAAACTGATAATGCTTGTTGATGTAGAATACCTGTTCATGCAAAGTTTCATCGCAAAATACTGATTAAACAATGACGGAGAAAATAAAAAAAAACGCATTTCAATGTCAAACTCTAAATTTCAGAATAGAAACCTTGACAAGTATGAGCTATAAACATAGAAGTTTTACACTTTTTAAGAATCAAGATGCACGATAACCGGATTAAAAGGTAGCTGCGCCAATCTGACATGATATCAAATTTATTTTCTTACATGAAAGAGCACACCTTCTGATATACATTTTCAAATAGATAGCAATATCTATCAAAATCAAGTCAAAAGAACATAGTTCTTAATTTGAAGTTGCTTGGTATATAAAACAGAGCTAAAGCCCTTCTGTAAAACCTCATTTTATCATAGCTAAGCTAACATATTTTAAATACATGCTACACGTTTCTATTTTAAAGATTTGTGTCTCATAGATCTACTAAGTATATCGCTTTGCCTTTTTTTTTTATTTTAACAATCACTCACACATCAAAAAACTGAAGAAAAAGTGAATGGCGTATTTGGAGACAAGCTCCACTATTAACATGTCTTATTTCAATATGTAAAGTATGAATCTAGGAGATAATTCTGAACATGCTTTGGTTTATCTCATGCAGCTAAAAAGAGAAAAATCCTGCTCCGTAATTTTTACTTTGTTTTGACAAACAGTTCAATATAGGAGAGCACTGCCAAGCAATTGCACGTGCCGAGAGAGAGTCTTTGCATTGCCATAGTTCACTATTATTGATATTTTTCATAAATTTGTAATGAAATAGTATATCATTTATTGCTAGTTCATAACAATGAACGCTGTCTGCACACACTCATTGACAACGTTTTGTCGGAGATCAATAAAATAGTAAACCGAGACAATTAAATTTGATCGTATCTTTATTAATATTTCATTTCGTACACGACGCCAAAGTTGTAGATCCCTAGGTGAGATCAAATCAATTAATTAGTTACGAAATAGAATTAATTCAGTAATATGTATTATGCTTATTTTTTTCCCCCTTAAATTAATAAACCCTGTTAATTTCTTTTTTTTTTTAAATAAACCTGCGTATTTCATTGTGTTTTAAGAGCCTACTTTGCGATGCATGGCTCTATGGCTGTGTTTGGGGTGCCCTGTGCTTCCGGTAAATCAACCCTTACCTTTTATTTTTTAGTGAGCAGAAAATTGTGAGTTATAAATAATTGCAGTTCTTAATAGTATGACTTAATAAACATAAAAATGAAGAACATAAAAGGGTACACTCCCTTATGTTTAAACGTAAAAGAAATTTACAAATCTTATAGAAATCTTACATTAATAATATAAACATTGTGACATTCGAATTTAAAACGCGATTAACTGTTTGTTTGTCTTCAAATGACCTCACCTGTGACAATAAGATGTATCCATCAACATTTTCGAAAATCCCCCCCACCCGAAAAAAACAAATAACAGTTGCTATGGATACCTCTTTGTTGTCCGGATCCATGACGTTGCATTGCCATCCTCTTGTTTTATAAGTTTATACGCTATCACATGACACGTCATTCAGTTAGTCACATTAGATAATTTTGTAACCCAGTATACTATTATATCTCTGGTGTCAATACACTTTACTTTGGTTTAGTGTAACAATGTAACTTTTCTTATATGTGATAAATTAAGAAAATTAAACACTGCGTTTTAAAAGATATCCGCTTCACCTTAAAATCCCTTGACATTTTTATTCTGAAACTTGAAAACAGGTTTCTGTATTTCTATATTCTCTAGAATCATACCTATCAATGTTGTGTCCCCCGGGACCGTGCGATCATTGACAAAGTCATAGTAAATATTCACAGCGAAACATACGCCGCAGTTTACATTTCAATTATTCATAAAAGTAAAAACGGTCCAGCTATTTCTTCAATAAAACAGCACGTAATACTAACCGATATTTTAAACAGTAAAACATATACATGCGAAACAAGAATAAAAATAACTACAAAATCTAACGTTTTTACAGGTGTAATTATGTTCAAATAATACACGATTTTACTCACATTTTGATTTTTGATAAGCGGAATTAGGTATATGTTTGAAGCTTTTTTATCGCCAAGCTATGGTTAAAATTACTTTCTGCCAAAGGTGGAAACAAGATGAAAAAAATATGTACCAAGATAGGCACTCCAAAGAACTTTTACCAAGCAAGTAAAGAACACGTGCACATATTTTCATCATTACTTTTGCCACCTTTTTGTTATTCTATCATCACCATGATGATTTCATTGTTATATGTTAGAAGCAAAGAAAATGGAAATTTTCCATGGAAAATAGAATTCGATCTTTCTTTTTTTTTGGAAAACATTTTTTTCACTCCGGAAACTGTTTCGTTTCCAACGGAAAAACATACATGTCTTTACAGACAGTATTTAAAAATAATAGCTGTGAAACAATGATCACATTTGGTTTATATAAATTATATCTTTCACGTGACTTTAAGTTCGAAACTAGGTGGGTTTTTTAGCAATATATTTTTGGCTATTCAAACTATATGCAAATTACTAAATGTGCTGAACATAGAAATGAAGATCGATTTCATCTGATTTTCTCAATGAAAAAAAAAAACAACATATGTAATATATTACGTAAAATTTTACGTGTAAATGTTTTATACAGAAACGATTTTCATATAACATAACAGGAACGGTACAAACACAGATTTTTCTTTTACTGTGAAATCATTTAAATTCGCTGGCATGAAATTTCGCACAAACGTGAAAAAGGACTATTTCGCGCGGGCTTTAATTCGCGCATTTTCAATTTATAAATGAAAAAATAAAATTAAAAAATAATAATAGCGCGGCCTTAAATTCGCGCATCGGTTCTAGCGCGAAATACGCGAAAATTCGTCCTACGCGAATAAAAATGATTTCACAAACTAACTTACAAAGTCTTTCTTTGAGAGCTTCCATAAGCGTTTAAGTTCTAGGAACTGGAGGAACATCCCTTTCAACGTTACTATAACAATACTTGCAAGTATGCACTGAAATATACATGAATATACATGAGAAATATCAGGTTCCATTTTTTTTAATTCTGAAAAAGGGGATGTATTCAGGCCTATATGTTGGCATCTGTAGTTATCTTTCTTTCTTTATTTATTAGAGGATATAAACGTGCACATACTTTATGTAACTATTTTGGGTCATGAATTACAAACTGCTTTTAACAAAAATGTTATAAAAATTGAGCCGCGCCATGAGAAAACCAATATAGTCAGGATCCATGCTGTTCGCTAACGGTTTCTCTAATTGCAATAGACTTTGGAAGCGAACAGCATGGATCCTGACCGGACTGCGGCTCAAATATGCCATTGTTTTCTGCTAAAAACAATACATGCCAATACAGTACCCGGACCCGCACTCTTCCTTTCTCTTTAAATGTGATTGTTTGTCTTCATGATTTAGTGTAAAAGCTATAAAGTTATGTGAGTACAATGTCTACTAACTATTTTAGAGTATACCATACCTCTGGCAGAGATTCGAACAAAGGTCCTATGTAGAGAAGCACAACCAGGACAACCATTGAGGACACCAAACCAACAACCTGAAAACAACGGATACATAGATGCTACCTCCTAATCTAAATAATTAAACAAATAATATTTTATGAGGTAAAATAAATGATAATTTTTTTAACCGAAATTGTATGTAAAAACAGACATTGTTTAAGTTTTTTAAGATGCCTCGTTTTTTCCTTCCAAATGCTTTAATCGGAAGTATGTTTTTTATCGACACCTCTTAAAAGTCGTTTGAATATTTGGCCGACATTGTGAAAATCAGTGTACAATTTTGTTTTCATCCCCCTTTAATACCTCAAATATTTACGACATCCAACCAAAACTGGTGAAAAAGAAATGTTTTTTTTTTTCCGAAGGCGTAATTATCAGATTCCCCTTCTGCAAAATAGCATTAACTCCTTGGGTACATAAGCACTATGAAACTTCTGAGTTGAGGAGTGAAAGCTTTTTTGAGACAAGGGTCCCGGGCGAATGTCCATAAAACAATACAGACCTGGGTCTTGCCTCCAACGGAGTCTTGTATCAGGCTATCCATCAAGGACCCCACACTAACAGTACAGTTCAAAATTGACCCGATAGAGTTACATATCCCGAAAGCTATCAGTTCCTATAAATACACAGAGAGAAAGAGAAAGATAAGATAGACATGGAGACATGCGTACCTGAGTTTTTCCACCCGCGGCATCCTGGACCAGGCTGCGAGATAGAGAGGCGGCACAACAATAGGACGAGAAAAACGAACTGACGAAATTACACACTCCTAATCCAACCAATTCCTATAATAGATTTGAAATAAGAATCGGGTTATGTCATATCTTTAATTGTGTTTACATTCGCCACCGTCACCATTTTTGTGATCATCATCATCATCATCATCATCATCATCATAACGTAGTAGTAGCAGCAGCAGTATGACTTTAGATACTGTCACTCCCATATGCTTACAAATGGCTATTTATTGACAGAATCATTAACAGTAATACTAACTGTAACTCTCAAATTATCACCTACAGGAACCTGTATTACTCAAATCACCATGGTTATTTTCAAACAACAGAATCCTAGTATGTATGGCAATATCTTTTCATTTTCATTAGAATCGTCGCCTTTTTCTTCATCATCATCATCATCATCATCATTACCATCACCATCATTCACTTCACTTTGCTACGGAAGGTCGGTAGTTCAAGCCGGGTGCCCACTGGTGCATGCTATAATGCTAAGAGTGGCACCTGGAGTCTTCCTTCGACATCAATAGCTGGAAGGTCGCCAACAAACGTAACATTGTTTTTATGATAATCCTTCTGAATATTTGTGAGTTTTTTATTTAAAGTCATCAAATAAATATAATAAAGTATAGCTTACCTGATTTGCGTTGACACGATAGCCATGTCTGTCAGCTAGAATCTTTGCCATGGAATAACTAATTGCATATGCTATAAAACCAATGGTTAGACCGTCCCCAAGTACTTCCGGTATATACTGCAAGTTGGATATGGACGGTTCTGGAAGTCTGAAAAGTAGATAAATATGACAGCAACTGTGAACCATGTTCATGTGAAAATGGCAAAATTGAATATTAATAATCGGTATACGTTGAGAGTATGAACGTTTGATCCGTTAGAGTGATTTGCCAAATGAGGTACTGAAACAGTGTGGTGCAACAATTTTTTTGTTTAAAATGTCTGTTTAAAGTCCGTAAAGCCAAGTTCGTTACTGAAGTAGCCACCGGAATCGATCCGGGTGTCCGATACGATACCATTTAAGGCTCATAATACCTTCGTATAAAATGTGGCTGTCACATTTTTTTTTTGTTATGAACATTGAATAGCATAATCTCTTGTTAAATCCTATTTCCGATAATATTTTTCTCTAATATTTATGTAAGGTTTGAATATTGAGAAACATAGTATAAAGTTACACTGAATCCAGTCTTGTGATTACCTCTCTTTAGCACTCTAACTGTAAAAGTTCATGTATTAATCGTTACGTTTTTTTATAACCATATCCTTATGCATAACTTACATTTAAACATGGAACTTTAGTCACAACTATTATAACGACAGTGATGTAACTTTAATTATATTAATTTCAATTAAACACTTACCCGGAGGGAATTTCGCCAACCACTTCTACACCAAAGTCCTGTCCAAGTTTCGTGTAATAAGAAACCACAGTACTAATTGAAATCTGTAACAAAGGTTAAATAAATATAAATTTGTAAAAACAGTTGCAGCGGGCTATAAAAGGTTAACATCACATCTGAGTTACAAGTGATGGGTAATAACAAGAAATGAGCCGTGCCATGGGATAACCAACATAGTGGCTTTGCGACCAGCACGGATCCAGACCAGCCTGCGCATTCGCGCAGTCTGGTCAGGATCCATGCTGTTCGCTTTCAAAGTCTATTGCAATTAGAGAAAGTGTTAGGGAACAGCATGGATCCTGACCAGACTGCGCGGATGCGCAGGCTGGTCTGGATCCATGCTGGTCGCAAAGCCATTATGTTGGTTTTCTCATGGCGTGGCTCAAATGTGCATTTGAATACTTCGACTGTCTAAGAGCGCATGCATTTTACACATACATGATTGTGTTATAAATGCACGCCTTAGGATATATATATATATATATATATATATATATATCACTGCAAGCGCTTTCAATTGTACATATCTTCCCTTTCAGAACGTTTTTCAAGTCATGACAACCAGGTACTATTAGTGTTTTCGCATATATATACATGAGTTAGGTCTCTTTGTTTCTTTGAAACCATTTGCATATCTATGTAAACGTTATACTTATATGCATGCCTATTCTTCCTAAACCAAACGTAAACTTGCATTTTTTTTGTAATCAATTGAAATACGACTAAACTACATTTTATGTATTTAGTTACATTTAAATGCAAGTGGCGTCAATGTAACAAAGGGAACTAACTCAGATAAAACCCTATATTGACATTCATCTAGTTCAATTATTAAACAATACTTCATTTTGTGAGATTGTCCTTTAAACTCGACGCCAACTATATTTTACAAAATCAAATATAATTACCACGATAAGTTCTATTGGGATCGGCATGAGAAGATGTTGTTTACAAGATTTGTTGTTGTTGATCCCTTCTTTGATGAGAACGAGCATGAGCATACAGGTCAAGGACGCTGTGAAGGTCACCATGTTTGTGTGCACGATATTCACGACAAACTCCGAGTAAAACTGAAAATAAATAACGCTCGAACAGTCAAATAACAGTACATTGTTAAATAATATATATATAAAAATACGTAAATATGTCAGTGATTAAACAATGTAGGCTAAAAAGGTGAAGTACAAAGTCACTGAACAAAAACTTAAAATGCTTTCTGTCATTAAATAATTACATATTCATAGGAGCAGTCCGGTGTAACTTCGAGAGTCGGGTGTAACCATATGCTTTGTTATCCGCACCCCATTCCCCCGGCCCTAAACTCCAAAATCTATATTTTCACACATTAAATAGTATTACAAATTAATAGAGAAAAATTTGATAATTTAGCTATAAATTGCTATAGGATTTAAAATAGCAAATTCTTTCTTGAATTTTACTTACATATACAAGAGCGAAAGGTCCATAATGATTGTTGACATGAACACCAAATACGTGTTTGATTTGACTGGAGAACACGTGTATGGCGGCGCCCGTCGTGAATCCACTGATGAACGGATCCGACATAAACGAGGCCATAAATCCCAATCTCATAACACCCATCAACAACTGAAATCAGGACAAAAATATGTTTATAAGGTTTAAGGTAATGCTGCAGTTTATCAAAAGTATTTTTGTTTATATATTCATCCGCCTGAAAAAAATGCCAAGATCCGAGTCCGTTATTGTTTAACTATCAAGTTAGCAATGGACAACTGTGGCTGGCTCTATGATGGTAATAACAGAAACATTAAAACTGGACAGAAGTTTTCAGTTTCCGGTACGAAGGACCTGTATGTAACTTTTGAGCTGGTGTATATGATATTATGATAGAAGAGAGTCCTGCAACATTTTTTTATGTTGACTGAATGAGAAATGATGAACATTTTATATTACACGTGAAACGCTCGTGAAATAAATATTCGCAGCGTTGCACAAAGTATAAATTAGAAAGCAAATTGTGCGCGAAACGAGCAAATATTTTAATTAGTCTCGGTTACAAAATAGGCTATTCGCGAACACATCTTGCTTTACGTTATAAAAATAATGATCAGTATAGGACCAAAATTACGTTCTTGGCCGGGCTGTCTATTCTATGTCATAAAGTATAAAACAAAATACCTGCATACATCCGACGACGAATGTTACGGAAAGGGCGTGACCCAATTTGATGGGGTTGGCGTATCCGTCTGTTTGTACCAGCGGTTCAACTTGTGGATTAGGGGATAGCGTTGTGTTGGTACTAAGTAACGTTGTCACCGAGGCATTGTCCGAGGTGAGCACTTTAGCTCCTACGTGCGTTTGGTAGCCCTTGTTTACAACTTGACCAACCATTAAACTGACCACGGCAAAAGTTCCTTAAATACATGATTAGATTTTTTTGTTCAGGTGTAAGTGGTTATACTTCATAAGCGTCACATTTTAGTAACAGGTTACTTTACATACAAAACACATTGAAAGAAGTTAAGATTAATAAAAAAGAAGCTATATATCCTTTTTGATACAAGATTCGTGTAGTTCAAGTGTCAAAGCATAATTTTCTCAATGACCACACTTACCAAATTTAGCCTTTTAAAGGGTTGTTTCAAAAGTTACAAACTTACCAATTGATACATGTCTGGAAGAGCCGAAGAAGAAATACAGGAGTACGGGAAAGAAGGAGGTGTAAAGGCCGTAAATTGGCGGTAGCTGTGATAAGAAACCATATGCCATTCCTGTACAGAAATAGATAAAAAAAAAATGAGTTACAATAATATTCTGTGTTAGATATTGTGTTCATTTTTGTATTAACAAGAAAAGGCTTATTTCATTTAAATAAAACGTGCTTTGTTGTGTCCGTATTTATATTTCATGTTACAAATTGTAACCTGTAAACCGAGGCTGATAAAAAGTACAGCGTATATGCCAAAACTGGATTTCTACCAGTAGTGTCTATAGTCACATGTTGGCAAATTCTTCCACTTAGTTGTCGTTTCTTACATTTTCAGACGGAAGCAGAAGAATACTTTGCATAGGAGAGTGCCGGGTTGGCTTTTCCGAGTTAATCTGCCGGGTGTTTTATTACTCATTACAAAGTCCATACTGTATAATATTGAAAAGGTAATGAAAGCAAAATGCCATTACAAATTATCTGCAACTAGTGTATACAAACATGTACCTATTACGGCTTTAAACATACTTTTAAAAAAAATGATATAGGAACAGTTTAAGAACTTACCTTGTGGTATATGCATGATTCCTACTGTAAGTCCTGCGACGACGTCTGCTAAGAGGTTCCGCTTGATGCTATACCGGCGCATTATTCGGATAAAGGGGAACATCTCGTGCATTGATTTGCTGGCACAAGTCCTGGAACATTCCACTTGTGGACAACATTTTCTTGTTTCCTTGTAGATGGATTTCGCGTGTTGTTTTATATGAAGTTTGTTCTCTATTCCCTCCCTAAGTTGTTTTTGTGACGCATCCAACATCTGAACACGGAATTTTCGTTTTTGAGTTTTTGAGAGGAGTGCCTCCCGTAAGTCTCGGTTGATACTCGCCATTTTGTCACAGATAGTCCACTTTGGGAAAAATAATATCACAGAAATATGCTTAAGAATTTAATGTATTCAGATGTGTTGTAAGTTTAAAACTTAGAGTTTTATAATTCAGGTTCGCTTGATTCAAAAAGACTAGAAATCTTGTCAAACAAAAAGTAAAAAGACGCAACAAAATATTTCATAGTGGCGGACAACCAAATGTAAAACATAACTATTGCCATTATGTCATTGTGTAAGATTTACTTTTTTCTATTTTCATAAAATGTTTTTTTTAATATTTCCTAAATAAATCCAAATCCACTGAATAAATTTCCTCTTCTGTAAGTGTCTCTTAGATTTTTTTAGCAATATGAAATAACACATTCGGATTTACTTGGGCTTGTTCGATGTATACAAATGAAGCATTGTTAGAATGACCACTATCAAACACTATCACTTTGTTTTAAACAAAAAAAGGCTATAAATGACATATTGACTGATTGACAGGTAGATCAATAACATCGCGTGAAATCGATAATCATTATAAATTACAAAGTGAATTTAGGTATTAAATTGCCTAGAGACAACGACTGAAAGATGCCAGTACGATAACATTATGACCTTAAACATGCGGCTGACACATACACTTCAGTTTTGTCAGTACAAGATTTTTAAATTTGAATTGACAGAATTTTTGGCCAGGCGTGAAAGAAAACAGCAATTTGTGTTACAATTCTGTACTCCTCCTCTTAGCACATGCCGTCGTAGAAAAAAAAACCCAGAAACTTTAGAATGATTTTATTTAATAAAATTCTTAGAGTTCACGCTGTGCATACGTATATAGAACACATTATAAATGTGTAAAGCTGGAAATTTTTAAACAATCGATTTTTACTGCATGACATTTACTTAGGAATGTAGCTCTATACACACAGTTAATTTATATATCTAGTAAAGTTAAATATATCTGATAAGAATGTTCAACATTTGAAGTAAATATCTAAATGTAAAATAATGCAGTGAAAGATAACCATTGGATATCTTTAAATAAACTATTAACGTACGAGGGGAGGTAGCACAGAGTTCAAATACATGTGAAACAACCACGAGGAAAGACCCTATTTCTACACTGTAACATTATGTAAGCGTAGAAAATGCTTAAAGCATACTCTTAAGTCTTTTACATGTTGTTCTGTATGACCAAATAGTCCCTTTTCCCATCTATAGGGTGGCATTTTACTATCTATTCACTATTTTGTTATATCCTAATTTTATTAGGTGATATCCATTATTCATATTTGTGATATCTTAAACATATTGTATTTAATAATATCACTAAGTATAAATTAACATATTTTGATATACTTAAATTATTTAAAGATATAAAATTATTTAAGATATCACAAAATAAAATATTGGATAGCTATAAATACAAATATTTTTTTTTTCATATCCTTAATTCGATTTAATGATATAGGCCATGCCAAATTTATAATTAGTTCGTCGGAAAGAGAATCAATATAGAATGGAGCGAACGCGAGAAATTTTTGTTTTTTTTTCTTTAATTTTGACTTTTGAGCGGCGGATTCATTTTTAATGAAGAGAGCAGGATATTACAACTTATATTAAACGCGTTTCAAAATACATTTTTGCCTGACAAAGATATCTGCTTTTTTTTATAACAGATATTTTGAAAGCAAAATGCCATTTTGTCACTAGCAAGAGCAATAATTCGGCACTAACTGATTGGATGCAAAAGCCAAGTCTGCTGGTGCACAATTTCATTCACTGTTCACTACAATAAAACTTCATGTCTTTGGAATGTCCATTTTTCTGGATGCAATTAAATTACAACTTGATAGAGTTCATTGCCTATAACTTAGTTCTTACAAATGATCTTATTCTTTCCTTATTCTTTCCCAACAATTATTTTCATTTTACGTTTAGCTGTTATTGTATGATATATTTTTCAAGAAACGTCTAAAGTGTTGCAGTTATGTCAGACTGAAAATATTGAAAGTTTATTTCTTAATGCACACGTGATTGGGATAGTGATTAAAAGTCATCTACCCTAATCACGTGGCTTTAAAAAGTCTTGCCGTTGTGCAGTGTGGTCGTTCTTCCAGATTGTACGCATTTTAGATCTCTATCAAAAAGTTCATATCTGTAAAATTATGATGACTGCTGGTTCTACAGAATTCACTTTCCAGAGAATAGAAATAGCCCTGACAACAAAGTAGCCCATATCTTAAGAGATAATGTTCATATTTTAAGTAAAGGTAGTGTTTAAAACCTGTTTACTGAACAATTTGCTGTTATATCGTTCGAGAAATCAAAATATTCTGTAGATTAAAAATTTCTGTTAACATATCAAAGTTATTAAATGATATAAAGGATGAATGGTATTCAATTTCATTTTAAGAAAATACAAGAAACATCTTATTGTGGAAATGGATGCGGGGCGGGATTTTCAGCTATTTCTTTTTTGGAAACGTGCTCTACCTTTGTGTTACATTGCACTTCATTATATGCCTTTTATGCTAACAGCTCCTGATACATTTGATCATGCCGCTTGAATAAATGCAAAAAGTTTGTTTTTTTATCTATAGATAACAAATATTGTTTAACTGGCAACTAAATTCATTGAATTGGAGAATGGCCAACTAACGGGTTTCGTTTATTGTAAAAAGGCCATTTTTTAAAATTCTATGGTGATGTTTCTAAATCGTACAATAGTCACTTATCTGATACCCCATTGCAAACAGCTTCTATAACTATTATTCAGACCTGGGATTTTTCAGGACTGGTCCTGATTTCAGGCTTTTGGTTGCCAGAATTTCCCTATATAACTCTATTGAAAATAGGGATTTCAGGCTTGAGAATGTAGATTTTCAGGCTTTTGATTTCTGACTGAATCCCAGGCCTGATTATTACTGTTATTAGACTCATTTCATCACTTAGGCCTAAAAAACTTTGTTTCCGGTAACATGCTCAAAACAATTGGGGTAGGTAGGTCAGAAAATGTTTTGTTTTTTTTTGATTTTTTCTTTATTAAGGGAGACTTTTCAGAAATTATTTTTGTGTCAAAAATGGATACAAATAAGGGGGTTACGCCTTTAGAGCATCAGTAAGTTGATTTCTAACATCACTGGCCATGTTTAAAGCATACAAATTGCAGTTTTGCAACTCTTTTTGTTAAAAAGTTGATAAATTATTCTACAAGGCCATAAAAACATTTAGGGTCGGGCCAAAAATTTAGGGTTGGTCGCGATACCGGAAACAAACAATTTTTACGCCTTAACAGACTCACGTTTACACAATTAAAATAGATATAAATATATAAAACAATATTTAAAGCAAAACTGATAATATTACAATTAAAGACAACAACTGGTCTACCGATTCTCTATAGTTTAATATTGCAAATGATTCAATAATGAGATGACAATAACCTGTTACGCTATAGATAAGTGATGTATTGATGTCATATAATTGAACAATTAGAGACCTGTCCCCCCACCATGTATCATCATCTGTCAATATAAGCACATGATAGTTGTACATACGTATGACACATTCTTTAAGTTACATTTTGACTATGAATTCCTTTATGTGTGTTTTTACTAACTTACCTTAAGTACAACGTTTTTATAGTTTTATATGTCAGGAGTTAAATGTCTGTCGTGCAGTGTTAGCAGTTTGCCTGACAATATTCCCTGGTCCACCGTATTAATAAACTAAGGTATCAATCAATAAATAACAGGCTTTATCTGGGCAACGGCTTTATAGACAAATTTCACGAATTATTTAGCGGGGTGGGGGACGTAGGCAAATCATCGAATTTTATTTCGAGACAAGGTTAATCAATACCAATTCTTTGGGTTATTATATTTTTAGCTTGACTATTAACATTGGAGCTTTTTGTCACCCTCTCACCGAAACGAGTAAGTGTAACGAAAACAACATGTTTAAATATAAAGGTTAAACCTTATTCCAAATCGCCGTTGAATCTTTTCGGAGCTCAAGGCAGCTGAGTTCTTAGAGAACTAAAGCAATTAATGGCGGACAGATTATAAAAACAATTACCCTCGAACCGGGTATCTCTAAGCTCTAGGTTACTCGGAACAAAGTAGTCGGATTCATACTGAATGTACCAGCTCGATCATCTTTAACTTGTGCAGACTTTCATAATCTTGGGCTGTTATAAATTGCCACTGACTCTAACGATATGAGCCTTGAGAGAAAAGTCTTCCTGAGAAAATATCCAAGTCATTATGAAGAAAGAAATAAACATTATTACAGATTACTTGATCCAATCAGACTTTGTAGTAAGACTTAAGAGCACATTTGATTTTCATTGTTGGTTGCTTTTAATTTAAGCAAAGATAAGTGATAGAGTTTTATTTCTGTGAAAGTATTCTGTGATTCGTAATTTGTAATATCTGTCTATTTATTTTCTTTAATGCAGAGTTATGTATATTTTATTCAGAATAGATCAAGTATTCGAGTACAATAGCGGACTTTTCAGCTCTTGTACTCAGCACTGAGATTATCTGTAGTATGAAGGTACCAAGACCTGTTTTCCATTGTCGTAAATATTTATACCTTGTCTGTTCTGTCTGCACCAGGTTTTATTTAGAACAGTGCGCACATGTTCGAAATACTCCTTTTCACTCCGTTGTCAGACTTCGAGCAAGTGCAGTGTTCCGTGTAGTCGGGAGTCAAAAGAAGATGACTAGATTATTAAAATATATTGGCTACAATGCTCCGATTTCTTGTTCTGCTAAATACATGCATCACATTTTTAACAGCAACGAAGTGATTTCTTGTATAAAATAAGACAATGTATGCTTGTTTTGTATTATATAAAAGCAAAGCTGAAATGGTTTAAAGTAAAAATGAAATTAAAACGATATGTTTTAGTAAATAAATTATTTAAATAGTTGTATTTTTTTCTGAAAAACATTTTCCTCTTTACCTAAGATAGAGATTGTTTTGCTCTTCAGTAGTAATAGCAATTATCGAAGTTTTCTGTGACGTAGATTACGTGCTAATGTTCTAAATTAACGAACATGTACTTATCTTTCAAATGGCCATTTTCAACATTTTTCAACGTTACAAGCATTTTCTTACATATGGTTAACATATAAACTTTCATTCTTTAACATTTATTGTTTAAAAACAACATCTCTGGGTAAAAACTTTTTTTTTCGTGCACAGTAACAAAAATTCTAAAAGTCACACGTTATTGATTCTCAGACTTAGCGGTCTATTAACAGTCTAACTTAGATCTTGCTAATTTTTGGTTACCTTAGCAACGGAACAAACGCAAAACTTCTAGAATCAAACAGAGCCTATACAAACAAGAAACTTTAAGGATTTAAAACCTTGACTGAAATTAATTATCAAACACGAGTGAGTATGACTTTTTAGATTTATATGTTAGTATTATATTTTTATTTACTTGTTTAAAATATTATATTGCGTCTTATTGAATTTTCTTTACAGAAACTTCCATATATAATTTTTCATTTGGTATACTATATTAATCTTTCACTAAGCTGTTTTATGTTTAGATATTATTTATTTATTCAGTCGGTGCTATTTTATCCTAGCGCAGTATACTGATCGTATTTATTTTCTACTTTACACAGATAGTCCGCATTTATAGTTCATTGTTCAAATATGAAGTGCATAAAAAACTACAAAATTTTATATTTTGATGTTATATTTTTTATTTATAATGTTATGTAAGCTTACAAAGGAGGACAAAGTGGGAAAAGAACACATTTAGAACTAAGCTTTATTAGTATTTCGGTAAAAAGTCTATGCTATACTCAACGTAAGTTTTGAGTCAGGAAAACAATACTCAGCTCCAAATAAATTTGCTCGTGTTCAGTTGGAATTGTTGCAACGTGAAATGGTAGGAAAATACACCAAATCGGGATTTCGGAAGTCTTAAGGTTAATACGTAAACCCTTCATATGCGAAAGATTTGAACACGGGTGCAAAATTTGCGTCTCTCGCAAAAACAAACCTTTCGTCCTGTGAACCGAATTTACAACGCCAGCATGTTTCAGCTTTATGAAAGAATGCCGTGATCTCTCAAAAATAAAAACAGAATTGAGCCGCACCATGAGAAAACCAATATAGTGCGTTTGCAACCAGCATGGATCTAGACCCGCCTGCGCATCCGCGCAGTCCGGTCAGGATCCATGCTGTTCGCTAACGGTTTCTGTAATTGCAATAGGCTGTGAAAGCGAACATAGTCGCAAATGCACTATGTTGGTTTTCCCATGGCGCGGCTCACTGATGATGAATATTCAGCTATATGACGGAATGTCTTGGTCGCTGAAAAATGTAAAGTGTTAACGAATGTGGTTCAGTTACAAGACCGAATATGCCTTGACAGCGAAAAAAATGTCTTTACAGTTTACTGTTGGGGAATGTGTTTCAGTCATAACAGAATCCCTTAGTTGCTGAAATATGTAAACATTTTTTATGAATTTTAAGCTAAATGACGCAATATTTGATAGCTACAGACCGTAATGTTTGATTAAATGATTCAGACAAAATCAGAATGCCTTGGTGGCTGAAGAGCAAGGGGACAATCCACCCCAGCAAGATGCAGACGTCAATGTCGAGTTCCATGGCGTCTCTCTCACCCTCTCAGCTCAATGCTGCCATTATGGACATGCTCAACGTAAACAATACAGGAAACAGATGTCAAAATGCGTGTAGAGGTATTGATTTATTTTCCTGTCAGAAAATAATTGGTGTAACGTATCTTTGTGAAGAAAGACACTTGAAAAACACAAGAAAACGTTGAATGCATTATAGATGATACGGGTTTTACATGCCTGCCAGTGTGTAAGACAGGGTTTCCCAAACCCGAGTGCGTTGAGCTATAAACTGGGCGCTAACAACTATCAAGATAACCTTGTCTTTCCTCCCTGGTAGGTCAGATATTTAAATGTGTTCTGTGGATACGGTCACGATGTATCCTATGAACATAACGGTGCACGTTGAGCATAAATGACCCGAGCACTTTTTTAACTCAAAGTGGGATAGTAGCCTACAAATGCACCACTTTTCCTTCTACTTGTATATGCCATATTTATGTCTTCTCTTCCCACGAGATTAATCTGAATTAACTTGCTCCAGGGAGTCCATCCTCATTTTTAATTTCTTTTGAATACCTAAATGTTATCACTCACTCCTTACATGACGGTAGTTTGTAGCTAAAACGATAGAAAAATAAATAAAATACTTACAAGTAAGTTACTTCATCATTGAATGTATGTGTTTACAGGAGATCCTATTACTACGGCTGGACAGCGTAATCAGATGATTAAAATGTTGGCCATTATTCTGATTCCTGTGCTCATCTTGGTAGGGCTGACAGGCAATTCGTTTGGTACCACGCTCAACAATTACCTCTACTCTAACACAATACGATCAACACTCTTGTTCAGGTTTGTATCATAGAAAAAAAGGATGTAGAGAATGATTAAGGACAAATTATTCTAACAACTACAACCTTGCAATGGGTTCGTTTTGCACTGTGTTAAATTATATCCAGTCTGTTGTAGGGGGTTTCTAAACTGTGTCTTAATAACAAGGGTCTGAGGTTATAAAACTGTTAAGATGCCAGTTTGATTTTCATTCTCAATTGCTTTTGCTGAAAAAAGTTGGCAATATGGTATACCAGACAAAAGTTTGGCAAACACACGTAAATGAGCCGCACCATGAGAAAACCAACATAGTGCGTTTCCGACCAGCATTGATCCAGACCAGCCTGCGCATCCGCGCAGTCTGGTCAGGATCAATACTGTTCGCTAACAGTTTCTCTAATTGCAATAGGCTTTGAAAGCGAACAGCATGGATCCGCGCAGGCTGGTCTGGATCCATGCTGGCCGCAAACGCACTATGTTGGTTTTCTCATGGCGCGGCTCAAATTAAGTTTAGAAAGGATATAACAGACGTGATTTCGGATAGTGACTGGAAAGTTTTTATGCATAAAATGCCTTTGCTAGAAGTATTTACAAATGCTTGTTGTTCAAGGAAGTATTTAAATAATTAGTAACAACTCATTCCGACGAGTATGCAACACACATACACACACGCACATACGCACGCACAAACAGCACATTGATTACAGCACACAACAGTTGGCCTGTCAAAAAATTATATGTTGGACTTGAGTTAAAAATACTTGTAAAACATTTGATAGGGAAGTGGTATTTACCTACTTAAGATTTCTTTCATTTTTTATCGCCCTAAACCCTGTTGACGTAAACAATAATTGACAGAGAAGAAAGAAAATATAACGAAAATATAACACTTTACAGTTTAGACATGGCTTACATGATACGTGCTCTGCAGCGCGAGCGTGATGGCAGTGCCCTCTACTTGAGTTCCATCAGACCGGAAACGAAAGGATTTCTGTTAGAGCGTTACCAGGATACTGACGAGGCTGTTCAGACTTTACCCTATTGGCCAACATCGCTTAGCAGTACCAGACCCGAGTTCGAATCCAGTGAAACCTTTCTGAAAACGCTAAATAGACATAGGTAAGCAACTGTCACACATGCGTAGCATTGGACCAAGCGTGTGCTTTGTTACATTTATTAGCTTATATACGTTATGTTTTTCGGCGACGCCGTCTAAATTCGTTTTCGTTATCTATGCCACGTGACTTCAGTTTGCAAATCAAACTACTTGATAACGCTTTATAGATAATTTATCAAAATGGAAGATTTATGCAACACTCTGCCTGATTGGACGAGAGTGTCAATTTCTTTCACTCTGTTGTGCTACGCTGAGTGAAATGTAGACAAAGCGTTTATCCTAAGCGACGCTGTTCACAGTTTTAAAGCTAACTTTGGCTCAGTATATTAGCAAGAATATTGATATATCTCAAAATGATAAGTAAGTTTAATAAATATGATAAAAACCTGTTCAAATACCAACATATATCAAATTGAAGAAAGAGCTGAATACGGTCTGCGTATCACATGAATAGGGTGTGATAAGAGTCTTTTATGTAGAGAAGTGCTTTTTAAAAGATTTTCCTTGTTACAATTGTCTGTATATGAAAAGATTTCTTGCTTTTGTGACTTATTCAGATTGCATATTAAAATGAGTACTTGTTTGCTTTGATATATTTGTTATAAATTATTTGACTGATTTATTATGAATATTTTTCTTTAGTATGGTATGCAAATATTGAACTCAGTTGAAATCTGTTTCATTATATATATGCTATATAATGACTGAATCTCATTACACTGAAATGAAGGTACGCTGCATACAGTTTATCTATGTGATATGACTACGGTCAAATTTTGCTTATGAAACAGAAATATTGAAATAATTACAATTGTATGTTTTGCTTGGCCTTCACTTTTTTATATGTGTGACGTCATTGTCCAAAGATTCATGAATAGCGAATATGCATTTGTTGAAGCTGGATCAGTTGGCCTATTTTAGAAATAAATAAAAATAATAAATAAAAAAATCCTTTTATTGATTTTTTTTTCATGTATTCTAATCAAACTTGATTTGTAGCATCTTTATTAGGCCCGCAGCCAACTTTGTTCAGCTGGGACATTTGACCCCTTTTAAGGGCTGCTGGAGCTAAAACTAGAAATGCCTTTATACAGGGTCTCATGAACAGCTTGGTGGATCTTTGTCATACTTGGTCTGGAGCATCATTATAAGGTCCTCTTCCAAATTTATTTATATAGGAACTTGGGCCCTATTAGGAACCACTATAGCTAAAAGTAGATATGCCTTTCTTCGCATTAACCACTAAAATGTAATGGATTTTTATCAAACTCGATGTGTAACAATATCGTAAGGTCTCCTGCTATTTTGTTACAAATGGGGATAGGGACCAATTTAACTTAAAATATAAACACGTTTAATGACCTCTTCTCATTAACCGCTTCATGAATCTTCATCAAACTACTGCTGTAATTATTCGTCTAAGGATAAACGAAACAAAATTGCAACTCTACGAAATCTTTGCGAAAAAATAAAAGAGAACCATTTAAATTGTTAAAGTGCGGTGTTTAGTTTTGTAATTTGAAAAATGTTAGATGAAAGATGAATGTTAGATGAAAAATTCATAAACTTATTTCCTTATTACAATTCGCCGACCATCATTTTTAAAGATATTTCTTGTTGGTTCTGTATTGTTTGTTAGAGCAGACGCAGTAGTCGAGTGGTAACGCTGTATGATTACGAAACAAAGGATCGTAAGTTCGAGCCCCCGTTCCTCCAACTAAATATAACCAGCATTGGGAGAGTCCCGTACATGGGTGCTTTACACCTGGCACGCTTAAGAACCATGGCGGCTTCTTGAATTGGAATGTCTTCTGTATTCTCCCATTTAACAGTCTTCTGAAAGAGTCGCCTATGTACGTGCACAAACATCAGTGTTCCGTGACAAATTTAGTTCAGGGTTTCCTGGTATTAGCTAAATTTTATCAGTAACATCGAAGTGGTGCACTAGTTAAGCATGCACACACAAACACACAGTTCAGCATGCACACACAAACACACACATTCAAATAATGTTGCCAGCGATAAATGTTAGCTGTCTTACAATCCTTTACTACTGCATGGCCAAGAACACAGCCATATAAGCGGTACGAAGTTTCTCTCAAATGAAAATGCTTAAACTTTGACTAAGCATATAAATGTACATTTAGAAATGTTGGATTTTTGCACAGATATGAGCTGGACACACTACAAGTGACATTCCACGATGAATTGATCACATATTCCGACTGGATAGAAGTATTTATTAAATGGTTTTACAAATCTATAACAGAAGCAAGGGCAGAAAAGGTAAACATACAAATGAGCCGCAGCATGAGAAAACCAACAAAGTGCGTTTGCGACCAGCATGGTCTGGTCAGGTCAGGATCCATACTGTTCGCTTTCAAAGCCTATTGCAATTGGAGAAACAGCATGGATCCTGACCAGACTGCGTGGATGTGCAGGCTGGTCTGGATCCATGCTGGTCGCAAACGCACTATGCTGGTTTTCTGATGGCGCCGCTCAAATAAAGATATATCCTATCTATTACCCCAAACATAGGGGTATGAACAGACTAAAATGCACTTACATAAAATCTATACCGTTGTATTCGATACATGATTAAATTAAATAAGTCTTCGTGAAATGTTTGCTGATGGAGCCAGAACTAATCGAAACTTTACAGTAATCACATAATAAACGGTTAATAATTTCGACTTATATTACCTAGTGTTTTGCAATTTCATTTGCGATTTTACTATAGTGTGCAATAATATCTTGATATTTGCAATAAATAAATATGTGACGTTTGTAATTTGTACAAATGTAACTCCTGCTGAGTAAAGACAGCATGTATTTTGTACAGGTATGGAAGGCTTTCGTAGCTTACCAAGAGTTACTTGTAGCCTCCGAATACCTCGGCAGAGAGCGAGCTATGGGCGTTATCTTCTACACCCTGGGGGAATTCCCGACCAGAGAGGAGTATTTATACTTTGTCGAGAGTCAAGACACATCAAACGCCTCGTTCGCCGCAGCGCGGCAGTATTCTCAGATCGCAAAGGAGATATATGATGCTAAAATTAAAGAAAATCCTGAAATTATGAAAACAATAAAAAATAAGCGCGCCGAAATCAGATCCCGAAACACTGGAGCAGACGACAATACAGTAGGGTCCCTAGATGAGGCTAAATATTGGTTTGAAAATATGACATACTTCCAGGTACTTATGCTTATTTTGTGATAAAGTATCTTAGATGTTCTTTTTGTATCTTTTAATTTTCCTGTGTTTTAAAGTGGCATTATGCGCATCTTACTACACATAGTGTGGTTTTGATGAGCAATTTTCTCTTGCTGTGCATTTAAATGTGCCAAATTAACGATAATGCCGCATAAGTGATGTTGATGCCTCGCAAATAAAGAAATCGAACTAATAAAATGAAAAACAACTCCTGCGTACAGTTTGACTTTTCTTAAAAAGACTGCCCCAGTCAAAATAAGAAAAGTCATATTTGGAAAGTTATCATTTCGTACTGGTAACGGGAAGAGTTTGGTAAACTGTGTTAAAAGCTATAATTTCTTCCACCCTTTTTACATACACAACCATTTCAGCTTGATTTTTACTTTAAAAATGCTCAAAGTTCCACTTTAAATTATCTTCTTACTTAATAGCAAACAAAAGTATTTGATATACTCTATATAGAGAAGAGAACGCAAAACGTATACATACCAAACAAAGTCAAGTTCTTTAGTTTGTTTTTATAGATGGTTACTGTATATCTAACAAGTTCCGAAATTTTCTATTTTTGTCCTTGTTAAACTTTAAAGGAACACACGTACATTGATCTGCACCTTTACGTTTCCAGGATATAATCAAGGAGGCCCAAGTAACGTTAGCTCTGACTATTGACGGTTTATTAGAGGCCCGACAGAAAACGGATCTGACAAATATCGTCATCATCTGCATCATCTTCAGCGCTGTTCTTATCCTTTGTCCAATCATTATCTACGCCGTATACAGTCTTACAGTCGAAATCCAAAGATGTTCTATTCACATCGCCGACAGGTATTCAGTCCCTTGTGTCAATTGCATTGCCTTGTCTTAAAGTATCACTGTTGAGAAACAAATATGTCTATTTGCTGTCACTGATTCTATCTTTCCTTATTTATGCTGAACATCTAAACGTCTATTCTTATGACTTTAATATTTTATTTAACTTCTTCGTAACCGTTATAAACTAATTTTGATTTAACTTTAATTCTGAAAGGATTTTTTTATAATTTGGAATTTCAGCCATTCTGAACCCCAAAGTTCCAATTAATTTGTTGGTAGATTTTTCAAAATCTTTCTCGATGTCTAAGCTAGCATAACATCAACATTTGCTGTAAAGGTTTAGAAAAATGTCGCAAAGAAAAATCTCGAATTTTTCCTTTGCCGGAATTTCCCAAGTGAGTGAAGGGATACATTTTTGTCGTAATATCGGCATTCTAAATTTAAAAAGTTCCTCCTACAAATCCCAGAAGTATCACTTTTATGTTCACGAACCACACTGGGTGTCCTAGAGCGTTTATTCCCCGGATGGAATTGAGTGGAGTCTGATCACATAGCTCGAGTAAAACGGTCTAACACCGGGAGTATACGGTGCTTGTTTACATTATCGACGGGGGTAAAACAAGATTTCTACAAAAGCAGTGTTATCTATCATTCAAATAATATTTTATTTGGCGATAAATTTACCATATGTTTATTTCCCCTGCAAATCAGCACGCATCGTCCTCACCTTCTCATTTCGCCATATTGTCTCGCCTAGTTTACGGTCCTCCCGATTAGGAGGTGGTGTCAATTTTGACCCGAGAACAATGTTCTTAGACCTTGTTCGTGTCATTAGGGCTTTCTATCTCGGGTCGAACACAAAAGAACAAGAAGAACAAAGCGCCCAATGACACCCACTATTACAGATCTGGTGGATTGAACATGTTACGTACAAATAATTTTGAGCCAAATCAATATGGATACTAGTAGTACCGCCCGTGTACTTTCGTGGACGTTCCATATTGTGCCACTGCAACAATATGGAACACTTTAGACAGCAAGAACGAGCTGTTAACGTGTGGCCGTGTGTTGACAATATAACGGTTAGTATGCGAGGCCAGAAACCATGCAAATATTTAAAATACTACTTAATATAGTTTGTCATATCCTATGACAGTCAGTGTGCAGAATTTACTGGACCATCCTCCCCCAAGTACTATAACACTGTCGAGCAAACGCTTTCATTTAATTTTTGGTCGAATCACTTCTCATCAATTCCATTTGCAATGATGAAAATACACACAAAAAATAGTTCTTGAAATAAATCCAAGACCGGTGTTCACTGAAAAACTTTTAATTACGGGTTACGCTATTGTATATACAGCACAAACAAGAGATAGCACAAACAGGTACGTACATGTAAGTATTAACATGAAGACAATATCTCTAATTTAGAACAAAAGCCTTGAGTAAGGAGAAGAAACGTACAGATACACTGCTGTATCAGATGTTGCCGCGTCAGGTTGCTGAACAACTAAAGCAGAACCAGGAAGTGACTACAGAAGAGTTTGTGCAAGCGACCATCATGTTCAGTGACATCGTTGGCTTCACACAAATCTCTTCCAGGAGTTCACCGCTTCAGGTAACAACGCTTTTCTGTATATACGAATCTCTATTCTTTCTACTGGTATATATCAGTAACTTTACATTCTATAGGAAAACTGAGCTTTGAAATTCTGTCTACTTGTTATTACTCCGCCATTTGACGGATGTTTCACAGTATTTGCACTGTGCGCTGTCAGCCCGTCCGTCCGTTGTGTCCAAACGCATTCACGTCCTGGAAATAGCTTTGCATCCTATATCGGAGTCACACATATCTATTCGTACTAATCGATTCTACATTACTGATTATAAAATGATGCTATTCTGGCCAATTTTTCATGTATATTCTGTCAGTAATCTATCTGCTTTTAAAACTACATTTCAGTTCTATATCTATATAATTCTGAATGTTGCATATAGTATAAACAGTTACAAAATGAATATCAACACTAAAAAGTATTTACTACAAGAGAACAACATGATAAAATTATCAAAAAGATATATAATTATTCATATAATTATAACTTCTTTTAATGACTTAGAAGTTCTACAAGAGCCCATCCTTTTGCTTATCTACTCTACATGTTTGATTAATTTTTGCGGCTTGCTTTCAGTTCATTTTAAGATCGTATAACATCTCTTCTTTTGCAGAGAAATATGTATGTTTTTACATCGCTAGATTTATATAAATTGCGATGGATGTACATATGAACAATGTATCGGAGTCCGCAGAGACCTGGTAGGATTAATGTCTAATGTGATTATTTTTATTTTAGATAGTTGAGATGCTGAACACCATTTACTCTTGCCTTGATGACCGGATAGAGCTCTATGATGTTTATAAAGTTGAAACAATTGGAGACGCTTACCTTGTTGTTTCTGGTAAGTTTGCTTTACAAAGCCTTGAGTAATTTCTCAAAGTATTCTTAATTACCTTTACAGATGAATGGAAAATTATTTTCCTTTAATCACTTAATGAATTATTTATTCAGGTGTGCCAAATCCTAACGGAAAGCTTCATGCTTCTGAGATTGCGTCACTTTCATTGGATATTCTGGAACACGTGAACCGGATGGAGATTCCGCATATTCCCGGAACTTACGTCAGACTTCGTATTGGTTGTCATAGTGGTAAGTGGAGTACACAAATATTATTCAAGACTATGGTGACTGAGGCTGGTCTTTCAACTAATTCATTTCCGTATTTTAAAAAAGTTAAATTTTGCTACTTACTTTGGTTACAGACCACTAGTTGTCTTCACGTAGACTTCAATTGTTACATTATAGCATGCACGGCCTTCCATAAATCGATACACGCATATATAATCACATCTGTTATTCAAGATTTATCCTAGTTCCACCAAAGTAACGAAAAACGTATTTTTCTTGCGGAGAATTTAACCCCTTGTTTACATCGTTGCATGGCGGAAAACCCTTTTCATGAAACTTTTTTTTTCAATACACAAAACATACAATTTTTTTTTCAAAATACTGTAGACACAATAAAAATGTTCAGCTTTGAAAATGAATCACTTACCGGTCAGGATCCATGCTGTTCGCTTTCAAAGCATCTTGCAATTAGAGAAACCGTTAGCGAACAGCATGGATCTGGTCTTGATCCATGCTGGTCGCAAACGCACTATTTTTTTTTTCAAAATCAGTTCTTAATGTCTTAAGGTTCCGTGGTAGCGGGTGTGGTGGGAACAAAGATGCCACACTACTGTGTGTTCGGAGAAGCCGTCAATGTGGCATCTAAAATGGAAGCACTAGGAAAACGTATGTCCAAATTATTGTATTTATTATGTCGTCAAGTTCACTCATCTTGTCAAATGTCTGACGCAGGTCTAATTAGCAACTTTTCAAAAAATTCAGATGATTTGCCGTCTTTAATTAAATTTGCTTTGGTTGAAAGTTTAATTTGTATACAACTATTGTTGACGAATATGCTTTTTGTCCAGTCAGGTCTTGCAGTTTGACATTTTAGTTGAATACGCTTTAAATTTGTAGGATTCACAATGATGAAAGTTGTATTGGCAGAAAACATACATTCAACGAATTTTTCAATTAGTCCATGTACTAACTTTATTTTTGTGCTTGTTTACATTATTATGCGAATATTTTACTGACTTCACCAATTACAGCTTGTAAAATACACCTGAGTGAAACAACAGCGAACATTTTAACAGAACTTGGGGGTTTTGTTCTGCGCCAGAGAGAGAATTTCCAAGAAAAGGTATGGGTTATACAGTTTGCAAATATGGCGTCTGTGATACAGCTCTTCAATGGGTAAACTCCTACTTGTAAGATTAATATCAACAATGTATATTCATCAGACCGCCATCTTGAATGCAGTGTGTCCCAGGGCAGCTGCCTTGGTCCGTGACTGTATCTCACCTATGCTGGAACTCTTTTTGATGTCATTCCAAAATCCATATCTGTCTATGGTTTTGCTAATGATCATATAGCAAATAAAAGCTTTCGTCCTACATCTGTTTCCGTAGAATCACAAGCGATCGGAGACCTTGAAAGGTGCGCAGTTATAATCAATGACTGGATGAATAGAAACAAACTGAAAATGAACACTTCCAAAACTGAATTTATTATGTTTGGTAGCAGACCTCAACTGAACAAATGTTTTACAAATTCCATTAACATTGCTGGTGATGATGTCAAACGTGAAAGCACAATTAGATATCTCGGTGCATTTCTTGACGAAACCTTGAACATGTAAATCGCAAATGTCGTACAGCCATGTTGAATTACCTACGAATTAAAAACATCCGAAAATACTTAACAAAAGCAGCCACTGAAATTTTAGTTTTGTCTCTAGTTATTTCACATCTGGATTATTGCAATGTCATACTGTATGGTGTAGCTAACTGTGAGGTGCGTAAGATGCAACGTATTCAAAACATGTGCGCAAAACTTGTCCGTAACAGCAGGAAATTTGACAGTTCTAAACAAGCATTGTATCACTTACACTGGTTGCCGGTGAAAGCAAGAACTGAGTTCAAGATACTTTCTTTCATGTAAAGCTGTCACAATGGCAGATCACCTCTGTATTTAACAGAATTGCTTACAGAGTATATCCCTAGTAGACAAGGTTTGAGATCGTCTGAAAGTTCTGAATGGCGTTATGTTGTTCCATACAACAAGTGCAAAACATTCAATGATAGAAGTTTCTGTACAATTGGTCCAAAACTTTGGGATGAACTGCCGTTAGAACTACGCAAAGTAAATCACTTGACACATTCAAAAAAAAAAAATCTTAAGACACTGTATTCGCAGCATTGTTTTAAATTTTTTTTGATAACTGTTTATCATGCGAAAACAGCAGGTGATAGCTCTTAAATTTTTGTAAAGGGTTTTACATTTCAACGTTTATATTTCCAAGGTTTGTTTAATAACCGCACTTGTTGGTAAGGCTCTATGGGTAGGGTAGTGTGTAGTATTTCTTTCTTAAATAGTATATGATTGCACCATTAACCGGGGGTTTGAACCTCTATATGCAGCTCGTCTGGGCGTACCAGATGCTTTAAGCACTGGTATTCGCAATAGGGGTAAAATGACCTCAAGGGGGTGCGGTCATGACTGTTTGTTACAATAAGGCTGTTATTATTATAATTGTCATTATTAATATTGTTATAATAACTATTATTATTATTATTATTATGTACAACCCCATTGAAAATCATTGTATAAAAATAGGCGTTTGATCAATTTATTCAGTTTCAGTTTCAGTTTGCATTTGCAAATACAATCATCCTTGATTGAGGAAATAATACTTATAATAATTTCATGTTAACATTTTAATGTTGGCAGTGTTTCAATCGAAATTCACGATGATATCGTTATACTTCGTATACTTTTCACATACCGGCATTGCTTGCAGAACTTAGTTATAACACAAGCCGAAAAGAAAAGAAAAACTTTGATGACACAATGATCTTAGTAGATGACGTATGCACGCAACTGAAAGTAACTGACTGCACAATTGTGTCCTCAAATCCTTACCTAAAGTAAATGTATATTTTTTATCTGTTGCAGAATGATCATGACTTGATGATGGCATTTAAGGGAAATGTACGTACCTACTGGCTTATCAGTAAGGAGGGGTTCGCTCCACTGGATTCAGATCATTCAGTCCAAGATATTGCAGAACTAGATAAAGTGTAGGTATCACCTCTACACATGCAAATACGTAAAACAATACGTAAAAAGTTCATAATAATTGGCTTCGCCGTCGTGATTTCGTGCTTCACGGTTCGCTAAAGAAAGTGATGCATAAAACTCGGAGCGCTAGCCGACGATGGTGAAGCACGAGATCACGATTGCGTAACTGCCAAATAATTTCGCGTTTCAGCATCACGATCTTGCACTTCGTCATTGTGGTCTCGCGCACGGGCAATATCAGATAATGCGGGTATGCTACAGTAACGGATCACCGTTTATAATATGCATGCATGTATTGGTAACTTTAAAGTGTGTTATGACAAATTATGTATGCATTATAAAAAACGTTTTCGTGCGTTAAAATATAGCCACGAGAGAAAGTATGAATGCATGTATAGGAAGCGGTTAGCAGAGGAAGAATGCATGCATGTATATGGAACTCTTTCGTGCGTTGATATGCGTGTTATGGGGGGAAGTTTGCATGAATGTATAGGGAACTCTTTCGTGCGTTGATATGTATGTAAGCAGAGAAAGAAAACATGGATGTATAGGAAACTCTTTCGTGCGTTGATATGCGTATTACATGGGAAAGTATGTTTGCATGATGTATAGGAAACTCTTTCGTGCGTTGATATGCGTCTCAAATGGGAAAGTATGCAGTGCTTAATCTTAGCACTGATTTGCAATCTAACAGTTTTCCTTGCTCTGCATATTTAACAAAAAAATAAATAAAAAGGCGAAATTCATGTATATTTCCAAAACCGATAATTTCATTAACGGACAAACAACAAAGCTTTATTCAAGATTATTGCATCACTCATGAAAAATATTGGTGAAATTTGAATCACGTTATAGTGTTTTCAAATTACCTGAAGTATCTCTGTCTCCATAGTGACCTTACACATTTAGACTGTTGCCATTATTTCTAACTTTTCTCTTCTTGTTTTATTTTAGTCTTGAAGATGGTGCGGGAGGACCTGTGACACCTGGCAGCGCATCTATGACATAAATTACGGCGAGGGAATATCTGTTTTGTTTTGTTTTACATGGTTCTTTATTTGATATCTGAAACTACAATTCTCGCAACCTTTCAAACAGATTCTACACATGTGTCTATTGAAACATTTCCAATGAAATGTGATCAATTGATTTGCGATAATCCTGTACACATGTAAGCATTACAGAAGTTATAGTTAACAATATATTATACAATCTGCATGCACTAAAGTACATCTCCAATTACGCTACGCTTAGGATCTGAAGACGTGCTACTGATAGCCTCGTTCTAGCCAGTCAGAGCCTTGCTTACAACATTTTGAATGTGAAAGCAGAAGTTTAAAAAATCTATATTTAGCTTGGGTTTTTCATATTTACAATTCTTATGACGACCACATCGCGACAACGCCCTCGTGTTTTGAGAGAAATCATATGTCACGGTACTGACTTGGTCACGTAAGCTGCAGACAGCCGGTTAGCTCAGTCGGTAGGGCACTCTTTATGGATGTAATCGACAAAAATTAAATTTAGGTGACTTTCAATTAGTCTGGTACAAACAGTTAATGAGAACGAATTAAAATTATGACGTACCTCTGCTTGCTGCACGTCGGCGTTCAATAAACCGACGGCTATTCCACGTTGCTCGATTGATATCCGTCCCATTTCGTGTTTTCCTGATGTGTGGATTGATAACCCTTGCACGATAAAAGTATAAAAATTATTTCGCGCCAACTCCAGATTTTCTCGTGCAATGTATGTATTTCGTCGTTGCATGGTTCATCGAGCCGTGTATAAGTAGTCGCAACTTGACCGCGATGGTTGACCTTAGGCTGATTATTCATATCGATTATTTCATTATAGAAATCAAAAGTGCTTAGGGTAGCCGTGTATATTTATATGGAATTAGTTTGTATACTGTGCAGTATCAAGGATATATATTTACATTTGATCAGTTTAAACTTTCCAATACACTCATTTAAATCTACACAAATTTATATTTCCCTTTTCTCGTGCAGCTCGTGTTTTACATACACTCCTTTTCAATAATAGGTTGTGCCTTATCATGTATTATAATGCAAAGGTCAACCATCGGGGTCAAGTATAATGAAAATTTATACATTTGATGACGGGATAATAGACATTTGCGAATTAAGTCTACGTGGACTGTGAACACCTAAGACGATCGATTTTTCAAGGGGACCGTCTGAGCATGATAATTTTAAATTATGTTTGGTGGGAAAACATCCCAAATATGGTAAGGCTTATTATGTCATCGAACAGAATTATTTGGATTTGTCTTTCCGTCCGTCTGTTCACCAGAAAAATGTTTTGTTATACATATCGCAAAAAGTATTTGATCTAGCGTCATAACACTTTCCTGAAATGTTCTAAGACTTTAATATGATAAGTTGCGCATCTGCGTCAAAGTTGAAAAGATGAGCTAGTCTGATCGCAATGTATCCGTATTCCATCGTCGTCGTCGTCCGACATGAAAAAATCTAAACTGGGACAGCTGGGATCAAAATGTAGGTCAGTAGGTTAATCATTGTGAAAACTGTAAAAAACGTAATATCTTGCGTCTCCATTCCTTTGTTGTTACTATACGCCCGGGGGGACGTACTTTGGGATTCAACAGGTATTCATCTGGCCTTCTGTCTGTCTGTCTGTCTGTGTGTCCGTCTGTCCGTTAGCAATTTCATGTCGATTCCGCTCTGTAACTCGTGAACCCCTTAAAGGATTTTAAACAAACTTGACAGATGTTCTCCACATCAAGACGACGTGCAGAGCGCCTGTTTCAGGTGGCTCGCTTTAATGTCAAGGTCACACTTGGGTGTCAAGTTCATATGACTTTGTTTCGTGTCCGCTCTGTAACTCTTGATCTGTTTGAGGGATTTTAAAGAAACATTACAATGTCCAACACACCGAGACGACGTGCAGAGCGCTAGCTACAAGGTCAATGTCACACTTAGGGGTCAAAGGTCATATTACTTTGTTTCGATTGCGATGTGTAACTCTTGAACTGCTTGAAGGATTTTAAAGAAACTTGGCACAGATGTTCACCACATTATGACGACGTGCAGAGCGCATGGCTCGCTTCAATACTTTTGGCGATATTTGTAGCATAACTTCTCTCTGATGGACAGAACAACGGAACAAGAGCTGTCCGTTGGACAGCGCGCTCGACTTTTCTCAGTGCTTGACTCTGAATTAAGGCTTTGCCAGTAAAATATTCCAAGTTAAATCTGGAATAACTCTGTCAAAATTCAAACCAGAGTAATGTGTGTTGTTTCTCCGCGTGAAGACTTTGATAGTAAAAAAGTATTTAAAGTTTCAAATCAAAAGCTTTAATAGTAATAGAGATATTTGACTTTATCAAAAAATTTAACAAAAAAAATCTAAGTAAAAAGGGGGCATAATTCTGTCAAAATTCAAGTCAGAGTTATGGGGATTGTTTTTCCTGGTGTAGACTTCGATAGTAAATAACTATTGTAAGTTTCAAGTCAATAGCTTTGATAGTAACAGAGATCTTTGACTTTATCAAAAACTTAAAACAAAAATTCTAAGTTAAAAAGGGGCATAATTCTATCAAAATTCAAACCAGAATTATGGAATTGTTTCTCCTGGTGAAGCCTTTGACGGTAAACAAGTATTTTAAGTTTCAAGTCAATAGCTTTGATAGTAACAGAGATATTTGACCTATCAAAAATTTTAACCAAAAATTCTAAGTTAAAAAGGGGCATAATTCTGTTAAAATTCAAATCAGTGTTATGGGGATTGTTTTTCCTGGTGTAGACTTCGATAGTAAATAACCATTTTAAGTTTCAAGTCAATAGCTTTGATAGTAACAGAGATATTTGACTTTATCAAAAGCTTTAACCAAACATTCTAAATTAAAAAGGGGCATAATTCTGTCAAAATTCAACTCAGAGTAATGAAGATTGTTTTTCCTGGTGTAGACTTCGATAGTAAATAACCATTTTAAGTTTCAAGCCAATAGCTTTGATAGTAACAGAGATAATTGACTTTATCCAAATTTTTAATCAGAAATTCTAAGTTAAAATGGGGCATAATTCTATCAAATTTCAAATCAGAGTTATGGGGATTATTTCTCCTGGTGTAGACTTTGATAGTAAATAACATTTTTAAGTTTCATGTAAATAGCTTTGATAGTAACAGAGATATTTGACTTTATCAAAAACTGTTAACAAACGGCGACGCCGACGCCGGCGCCGCAGCGAGTGCAATAGCTCTACTTTTCCTTCGAAAAGTCGAGCTAAAACAGGCACATCCGAATTTATATCACCTACCGCATAGTGATGATATCATAACCCAAACCCTATTGCCGTTATAAACTCTTTTTCCTACCGCGCATAATATACTCAAATTATGTTGCGACGGTCCCCTTGAAAAATCTATCGTCTTATGTGTCCACAGAACACGTAGACTTAATTCGCAAATGTCTAATACTTGGATTGTAGCCAATAGCCAACACACAAAATTTTGTGCAGAAATTCCCATACATGAAAAAGATATAATGAAATGAAATATGCAAACTTATAAGATTCGTTAAGCGTAGAGCACCGATATCTACATGTTTTAGCCTTTAAAATGCTACGTCATATTACATCTCATAGTTATTTCTATCTTACTTCGAAACAATAGTATTCTCTGTGTGCTTTGTACATAAATGATGTTAGTAATATATGTGTTAGATATTTAACATGGCTCAGTTATTTGAAATTTTAACAGGGGATTAAGCTAACGGTTGATTAACTGTTAGGGTTTGACATTTTAGAAGACTTAGAAAAACAAAATTTACGAGTTAAAAATTTTATTAGATTTGAAAATTCTTTACAATAAAATCAAAACAATATACTAGTGTTTCCCACCAAGACTAGTGTTTTGAATAAAAATTCAACCAGCGGTTAGTTTAACAGCCGGTTAAAGTTTCGAACAACTGGCCCCTGGTTGTATCATTGTTGTCTTGATCTTAATTATTTCTGGGTAGTTTGAGACTTTTCTGTAATATTCTGTACAATTTGGAGCCACCTGTTCCATAACAAGCATTTTCTCTTAAAATGATTGTAATATACACCACTCTAAATCATTGCAAGGGTTTTGAAAGGACTATTTTGATTAACATTTTTTTTTAATTTGAAATTTCAGCTATTATGGATATAAAATCCAATTATGTTTGCAGTTTTGAATTCATTCATGAATGATTGTTATGTATAGTTAGGACTATCAGGGTTGGCATTAATGAATTGTTATTTTTAAATAAAAAATATTGTAAGCAAAAATAAATACTTCTTTCAAAATGATTTTAGGCCAAAGATTTTCCAAGAATTTAGCCCCTTTAACTTTAGTTGCGGGTCAAATTTAAGTTCATGAAACAAACTTTCAAACAGAGTTAAATTTGTTTCTGTTATCGGACCTGTATACAGTGAATGTATCTATTTTGATAGACTATATAGATCAGTTGAAATAAGGATATTAAATGGATTATCAAAGCAGAACTTTATAATGTTGGATATACAAATAAATGTTACAGCTATTAAAATGTGTACTTCAGACTTGCTTTTTTGTTGTTGTTGTTTAAGGAATTTGCCGCATTCAATTTTACAACGTTTGTATATTATAATTTGTAGTTTTTTGTTTTTCAAACATTAAGATTAGCATTGTTGTATTGTTGGATGCCTTTGTTGTCATACTCCCAAAAACGAAGTTTGGGGGGTGGGATGGGGTATATAGGATTGAGCTTGTCGGTCGGTCTGTCGGGAATGTTCGGGCCTAGGATCATAAATTTTAGAACACAGGTGTAACATCATAAAATACATGTCAAATTCGACTTTGAAGTCAGTAGATCAAAGGTCAAGGTCACAATAACCCGGAACGGTAAAACGGTTTCCGGATAATAACTTGAGAATACTTGGGCCTATGATAATAAATTTTGGTACACAGATGTAACAATATAAAACACAGGTCAAATTTGAATTTGAGGTCAGTAGATCAAAGGTCAAGGTCACAAAGACATGGAGCAGTTAAATGGTTCCCGGATGATAACTTGAGAACGCTTGGGCCTAGGGTCTTGAAAACTAATAAGGTGCTTGTTCATGACCAGCAGATGGCCACTATTATTTTGAGGTCAGTATGCCAAAGGTCAAGGTCACAGTGATCCCGAACAGTTAAATGGTTTCCGGATGAAAACTTGAGAATGCTTGGGCCTAGGATCAATAAAGTTTATAGAAAGATTGGTCACGACAAGCAAATGTCCCCTATTGATTTTCAGGTTAGTAGGTCAAAGGTCAAGGTCACAGTGACCCGTAACAGTTAAACCGTTTCCGGACGATAACCTTAGAATGCTTGAGACTTGATAGGGAGGCTGAACATTACTAGCAGATGACCCCTATTGATTTTGAGGTCAGTAGTCTAAGGCCAAGGTCACAGCTTTGGAACTTGAGGTTTGGTGCACCATCAACCGGTTTAAACTCTCCCATGGTTTTCTTACCACTGACAGTTCGAAAGCGGTGCCCAACTCTTTTTTTGTCTGTTATGTCTTCGCTTCCTTATTTGATTTACTTTGGATATAATAGAAATAAAACAATGGTTATGTTCATTTCACTGGATGAAATATATAACAAAATGTACATTTAAAAAAAACAGAAACGGAATTATAAATCAGCAAAAATAATGATAATCTGTTTTATTGACTTTAAAACAAATGTGAAAAAATACTATAGATTTTTTATTTTTGTGCATCATCTCCTAATGCCACTGATTACATTCTGATTAAAAAAAAAAAATGTGAAAACAATGTAGTTTCTATTTCGTAAAGTTATTGGCAAAAGAATTTATATATACAGACAGCAACGATGTATGGAATTCTACCATTCTGTAGGCAACATGTGTTTGAAATATTTCGAATTAATTTTGGCTTTACAAAGCATGGAATATATTCTTGGGAATTATCATAGTTATTTCTACTTAATTCGAAACAACGTTATTTCTTGTACTTTGTACATAATCGAGTAGTAATAACGTTTAGATATTTAAGAAAATGATGGCATAGTTGGCGAAATCTTACGGATTAAACGTTGCTACTTTTGGTTGTTTTCGACATAATTGAGAACGACTTATAGCGAAAAACCAAATGTATCGAGTTAAAAATTATGAAATTTGACAATTCTTTCAATAAATCAAAACATCTACTATGTTTCCACCAGACTATGTTTTGAATCAAAATTAACATCGTTAGTTTAACAGCCGATTAAAGTTTTGACACTGGCCCCTGGTTGTGTCATTGTCGTCTTGATTTTAATTATTTCTAGGTAGTTTGAGACTTTTTCTGTAATCTTCTGTACGATTAGGAGTTACCTGTTCCATAACAAACATTTTTTCTTAAAATGATTATAATATACACCACTCTAAAGCATTACAAGGGTTGTTAAGGGACTTTTTTGATTAACTTTTTTTCATTTAAAATTACAGCTATTATGGATATACAGATGTATAATCCAATTATACTTGCAGTTTTGAATTCATTTATGATTGATTATTATATAATGTTAAGACTATCAGGATTGGCATTAATTAATTGATATTTTGAAATATTAAAAATTGTAAGCATAACTAAATACTTCTTTCAAAATGATTTTAGGCCAAAGATTTTCCAAGAATTTAGCCCCTTTAACTTTAGTTGCGGGTCAAATTTAAGTTCATGAAACAAACTTTCCATAAGGTTAATTTGTTTCTGTTAACGGACCTGTATACAGTGAATGTATATATTTTGATATAAAGAACAGTTGAGATAAGGATATTAAATGGATTATCAAAGCAGAACTTTATAATGTTGGATATACAAATAAATGTTACAGCTATTAAAATGTGTACTTCAGACTTGTGTTTTTTTCTTTCTTTTTTTTTTTTTTTTTGTTTAAGGAATTTTCCGCATACAATTTTACAACGTGTGTATATAATATATAAGTTGTAGTTTTTGTTTTTCAAACATTGAGATTAGCATTGTTGTATTGTGTGATGCTTTTGTTATCATTATACCCCCACAAATCGAAGTTTTTGTTTTTGTTTGTTTTTTTTTTGTTGTTGTGTTTTTGGAGGGAGAGGGGTTTATATAGGAGTGAGCTTGTCGGTCGGTCGGTCGGTCGGTCGGTCGGGAATGTTTGGGCCTAGGATCATAACTTTCGGTACACAGGTGTAACATCATAAAATACAGGTCAAATTCTACTTTGAGGTCAGTAGATTAAAGGTCAATGTCACAATGACCCGGAACAGTTAAACGGTTTCCGATTGATAACTTGAGAATGCTTAGGCCTAGGATAATAAATTTCGGTACACAGATAAAATGATAAAATACAGGTCTAGTTTGAATTTGAGGTCAGTATTTCAAAGGTCAAGGTCACAAGGACACGGAACAGTTAAACCGCTTCCGGATAATGACTTGTAATTTCGAGGACAGTAGGTCAAAGATCAAGGTCACAGTGACCCGGAACAGTTAAACCGTTTCCGGCCGATAACTTTAGAATGCATGGGCCTAGTATCACGAAATTTGATAGAAAGGTTGATCAGGACAAGCAGATGACCCCTGTTGATTTTGAGGTCAGTAGGTCAAAGGTCAATGTCACATTACTCAGAACATTAGAACGTTTTTGCAGGGTTTACAGATTTAAATCTTTTTTGATACACATGTGTAACATCATCAAATATATGACAAGTTCGACTTTGACATTGGCTTACTTCTGTGACAAGGCCGTATTGTGGGGGTATAATTCGTCACCCCTGTGACAGCTCTAGTTACGTTTGTTATGGTTCAACTGTCCTAGATAGCGTTTCACAGCTCTATAATAATAATAATAATAATAATAATAACTTTATTTTCTGAAGGTGACATACTAAGTATACAAATACAGATATTTTACAACTTATTTCCAGTATGGCCTTCAACTGATATACATTCACACATACACACAGTCATACAGTCAATTTATAATTTAACATTTATACAAAAATACACATATCAGAATTACTTAAATTTTCTCGACAAACACGTCTCAAATTAAAGAAGTCTTAAATAAACGTAATGTAACAATAACTATGTTTTAAAAGAATTACCATGCGTCACAATGATTATACATGACAATTAAGATACATACAAAAAAGAAAGTCTGTCCTATAAGATAATAAATAGTTCCAGATTTGAATAATAAGATAGTATGACTATTATTATTATTGGAATAGAATACAGTAACATCAGTTCAAGAAAATTCTTGTAATTTCAAGTAATTAATTGCTAAAAACTATTGTAACAAGAGAAAATTCTTTAAATTAAGCTTGAAAGTAGTTATATTACTATTATGAAGTTTAATGTAAGAAGGAAGTAAATTCCATATGTGTGCAGCTTTGTAGCTAAATTTTTGTTTCCGGTAGTTCGTTTTAGGTTTAACAATAGAAAGATCCATGTTTTCGATTGAGCGCAGACTGTAATGATCATTATGAACAAAATGTAGTAAATCTGACATGTATATAGGACAATCTCCTCTTTTACTTTTGTACACTAATAATGAAATATGGTATTTGCACCTGTTCTCAAAAGATAGAAGTTTTGAATTTCTTAATACTTCATCAAAGTTGCTACACTTTGATTTTGTAATTATTTTTATAGCGCGTCTCTGCAAAGATGTAATTTTATCAGTGTCCGATTTGTGACAAAGTCCCCAGACATTGCAACAATACTCCATGGTTGACAAAATATATGCATTGTAATACAATAGTTTCATCTCATCTGTTAAGAAAAATGCAATTCTTCTAAGTAGAGTAATTTTTGAGTTTAGTTTATTGGCCACGGTACTAACGTGGGATTGCCAAGACAGAGTTTCATCGATATATACACCTAGAACTTTCTGACACTTCACATTTTCAATGACCGAACCGTCTAAAATTAACTGAAGTTTTTTAGTATGTTTTATTTTGACTCTAGTGCTCAATACCATACATTTTGTTTTTGAAGGATGAAGTGACATGTTATTTATTTTACACCAATTATGGACACTATTTAGGCTATACTGAAGTTCAGACTGAATTTTTGTAATACTGTCGGCGGATTTATGTAGGGTGGAGTCATCGGCATATAGATTAATGTTGGTAGTATTTGAAATTAACGCCATGTCATTGATATATATCAGGAAAAGAAGGGGACCTAGTATGGATCCTTGCGGGACACCTGATTGTACTGTCATTCTTTTGGAATGCAGCTTCTTTACTTCTAGAGTCTGTGTTCGATTAGCTAAATAAGATTTAAATATATCCAATGTTCTGTCTGTAAAATGGTAAAGTTTCAGTTTATAAATCAGTATTTCATGATCCACCATATCAAAAGCTTTCCTTAAGTCAAGAAAGATAGCCCCTACATACTTCCCATTGTCAATGTCTTTTAGCCACGTTTCTATTGAATATGTTAAAGCAGTCTGACAGGAGTGGTTAGGTCTGAATCCTAATTGATTTTTGTATATTATATCTGTTCGTTTAAAGAAGTCCTGTAACTGTGTAGCAATGTGACGTTCGAATATTTTAGATATTGTATTAAGTACGGAAATAGGTCTATAGTTTCCTGGGTCTTGTTTGTTAATAGCTTTGGAACTTGAGGTTTGGTGCACCGTCAACCGGTTTAAACTCTCCAATGGTTTTCTTGCCACTGAGAGTTCAAAAGCAGTGCCAAACTCACTCTTATTTTTTTGTCTGTTATGTCTTCGTTTCCTTATTTGATTTACTTTGGATATCTGTGCACAAATACAACTGATTCCCATTGGTCAGAAGAGCAGTCCGATTCATGCAAAATGATTATTTTGTATGTTCTCATGATAAAAGTATAGCCAACAATCATTTAAAATTACAATGTTTCAAAAATGCCCCTATGGACCATGAAATTACTACAATTCACCGGAGTCAGCTTTTGACTCACTTATAATATTTTTAAACATATTTCATTGCTCACTCAATATTTACCAGAATAAATAACAATTATATAAACAAAAATAAATAAGCAATGGACCGGGCCACAAGTTCTTACAACATCAGAATACGATCCTCCCTAACAGTGCGAGACTTTATATTTTCTTCTTTAAATTCATATTTATAAGTAAGTGCATTTACTATTTGAATCTTCCAGTCTGTTTTATGTATTTTTAACCTGTAAGAACATAAATTTGTTCTCTTCATCTGTATATCCACAACTATCGAAGAGCAAAACGTCTACATTAAGCGAGTAAAAATACGAGTATCGCGAACTTACAGCGCCGTAGCCACACTGAGGCAAACCGAGGCAGTTGCCTCGGTCAGAATTTGAGGAGCAAAAAAAAAAAAGAGTGAAAAGTAGGCCTTTCACACTGATGAAAATTTCAGTTATAAAAGTTCATAAAAGTATATTAATATCACGAGAATATAACATAATATAATCTGCCTCATGACATCATTGAGGCAAGGTGAGTAGAAATCCTAACAGCCATATTGATAGCCTTGTCCATGCCCTCTCCCCAAAGTTTGCTGAGAAGTGAGCTACTCATCAAAGTCGAACCCAATTATTTATTATTATTATCAAATTTAAATCCAAAAACGCACCAGAGGCCACTATTTCATACTGAATTTTCAAAATATTTCAGGGGAAAAGCCCCCTGAAAACGAGGGTGAACCCTCTCCCGTACCTTAAAAATGAGACCAAAAAAGGCACCAGAGGCCACCATTTTATACCTGTATTTCATTTCTTCCATGGGGAGAGCCCCCTGACCCCACTAACTTGAGAGGATTCTCCTACAGTACCTCACATTTAGACCAAACAATGCACCATAGGCCACCATTTCGTATCTGTATTTCAAAATTTTCCAGGAAGAGAACCCACTGACCACCACTAGAATGAAAGGGAACCCCCTCCCATACCTTAAAATTCAGACCAAAAATGCACCAGAGGCTACCATTTGATTTTCATACCTTTATTTTAAAATTTTCTAGTAGGAAACCACTTGACACCGACCCCAACACGGACACAGTCCCCACTCCTTGGTTATAAACTAATAAACTACTAGTATACTGAAAAATAGCATGTTGTATGTCTTTACTGGTGGTTTTCTGATTTTATTGCCTTTCAATTACAAAAATGATTGTATCCGAGACCATATTAGAATAGGTTAAATCCTCAATTAGCCTTGTTATAAATATATTTTTTCTTAAAATATTAACGTAGCTGTGAAATATAGGGCTAAAAGGACGATTTCACTGTGATATAAAACAGTTTGAGAGTGCTTTAGAACACACCAGAGACGTTCTGGGGAAAATCCGGGGGACATGCCCCCGGATCCCCCTAGATTGCCTCGGTTAAAATTTGTGTCTGGCTACGGCACTGACTTAGTAAATTCTCTTAATTTGAAAATAAAAACAGTTGAAGAAAAAAATTTTCTGCGTTCTCCTTTTGATGGTCACATTCCCACAAAGGATCGTTACGAAGACGATTACGAAAAATTTCGCCATTTAGGTTACTACAATAATTACGCATGCATGCATGATATACTGAAACTTGTCTGTCACATATACAATGGAATTTAGAAATGGTATGTGCTTTAAATTTTGTCTTCATTTAGTTCTAAAAATATTAAATTGATTCTAAGTTTCTTATGTCTGGTTCAAGACTATTTCAAAGAGAAGCTGCTGATGGAATACTAGTAAAAGATTAATTGTATGCCTGAGTACAACGAATTAATGTTATATAGTGTAATGGTATATAGTCGTTGCTAGTACAAAAAGGATGGGGATAGAGAAACTGTTGCAGGAAAAACATCTGCTATAATCTGGCAAGTTTCCTTGTCTTGCTTTAGAAACAGTTACAAGTTCTTGAAACGTACATTGTATTTTTGTGACACCCACCCTATTTCATTCATTAGCCGTTCCCTTGAGACTTATCCAATTAAGCCTGTAACAATACGTGCTGCTTCGTACTGAATATTTTCTAAAGCTTGTTTCTCGTCACATCCATCCCATACAACAGATTTTAATTAATTTTGAATTTTAATGATTTCATTGATCAAAAGGCCTTCGAAGCGGATGACATGCTATCAATTATATGATCGTGCCATTTTTCATCAGACCTAAATGTTATTCTTAAGTGTTTTCGACTTTCGACTAAGACAAGACTAACATTATTGAATGTTAATGCGGGTTTACGTTCTGATCCTAATGTAAAAATACTAATTCTGTTTTAGTAGGATTAAATTGCTGAGACCAGTCACTAATTTTCTGCAGATCGGTATTTAAGATGTGTTGCATGAATTTTATGTCTGAAGGAACTATTATCAGCGGAAGAACGAGGTTATTTCAAAAATAAAGGTCAAGGACCAAGCCTTGGGAAACACCGACAGACAGGGCTTTTAGATCAGAGAAAGACGATCCGATAAACACTTTTTGATTACGATTAATAAGGTAACTTTTGGTCGACTGCAAAAGATTCCAATTGATTCAGTTTTGCTTTAGTTGAAAATAAGACCCTCATGCCGTACTCGATCGAAAACCTTTGATCTGCACAGAAAAGCACACATGTAGGTATTTCATCGTCGTAAGGCAGACATATTTGGTGGTAAATATGTGACAATTGATACAAAGTAGAGTGACCTTGTAAGAAACCTGACTGCTTCGAATATATTAAATCGTTTGAATACAGATGGTTGTAGAAATGTTTGAGCATGACTCTCCTACACAACACATCTGATCAGTTAAATAAGCCTGTAATTGAAAGGAGTATATATAGTTCTATTGTCCTTTTGATATAGCGACATGACTGTAGCTGATTTCCATATGTACGGATATTGACATTCAGTAAATGAGGTGAACCAGTGAGCTGACGAAATGAATAAAACCTTAATTGAAATGCCGAGGATTGTCTACAGTTAAACTTGCTCAGTTAGGACTTTAGGTCAAAATATTAGCACTATACTATTGATTGATTGATTTATTTCGGCAAAGGAAAACATATAATGGTTTACAAACATTCTTATAATGTTAAAATTCAAACATATTGAAATATTAAATAAATAAATAAATAAATAAAAATGGATAAATAAATAAATATTAAATAACACAAAATTAAACCATGATATGCATCCAATACCAAGGATAACACAAAAAAGCGCCAGCGCTTGTTTCCATTGTGATCCTTTGGCACTGGTGGCATGACATAGAGAGGCACTATTTAAATTTAACACATATTACAAACATTATTAATATATCACAGAATAATTCTAAATAGAAATATCACAGGTGACATCAATTATTATGAAAATAATATCCTATCGTACAGAAACATATCTCAGGAAAATATATCATCACAGTAATTACTATTTATTTATTTATTATACCCTATATGTATGGGAAATTGAACACTGTAAGCACATCATGGATAGATGGTTAGGAATAAAGATGTTGGTAAAATATTTAGAAATAGTTTTACCTTAGCCGAAGACAACAACAAATTTTAAAAATGTATTACATGTAACTTTAAATTTAAAAATTCAGAAGATATTTAAAAACTGTTCATTAAATGTTTTTTGGAGGCATCCTTAAAAACTGCTAATTTTGTAATGTTTGTGATTTCAGAAGGTAGCCCATTCCATAGTTTGGCTCCTAAAAAACAAAATGATTTTGATCCCGAACCCTTTACCTTAGGAAGACCATAACGCCATTTATTCCTGAAACGGGTATTATATCTATGTAAAGAATCTTGAGCAACAAAATAATCATTCATATACCCAGGGGCCATATTGTTTCTGACTTTAAAAACATGACACAACATCAAATAATTAACCCTTTTATCAACTGGTAACCAATTAAGTCTATTAAAATGTTCAGAACTAATATGGTATCTGGGATCAAGATCAAGTACCAACCGAGCTATTTTATTTTGAGTAACTTGTAATTTATTTTTCAAATTCTGAGTCAAACTGTTGTACCAAACTGAGCTAGCGTAATCAAAGTGACATTGAACCAATGACATAACAAGTAACTTTTTAGTATATTGAGTAAGAAATTCTTTTTTACGATAGAGAAACTTTAATCTAGCATTGGCTTTCTTGATAACAGAATCTGCCATAATACCAAATGATAAATGTTGGTCTGTGGTAACACCAAGATATTTTACAGATTTTGTAGATTCAATTCTAGTGCCATTACAAGAAATATTCAGGGATTACTTTGACCTTAGGTTTTGTTTGGAGCCAAAGACAATGGACTCAGTTTTACCTAAGTGTAACGACAATTTATTATCAATGAGCCATTGACTTACTGATTGTAATTCATCCGTCAAAACCTGTTCAACATAGGAAAAACATTTATGTGAAACTAAAATTGCAGAATCATCAGCATAGAGTAATAACTTGTGTTTAACCACTGCAGACATGTCATTTACATAAATTAAAAAGAGCAAAGGCCCAAGTATTGAACCTTGGGGTACACCACAGGTAATTTCTGCATTAGAAGAATATGTACCAGATACATCTACAAGCTGCTTTCTGACTGAAAGATAGTAGGTGAATCACCTTAAAATGTCATTACCAAGATCAGTTGCTTTTAGTTTCATTAAAAGAATTGAGTGGTCCACTATATCAAAAGCCTTCTGAAGATCTAGCAATAACATACCAACAATATTACCTTTATCATTTTCATTTCTGATAAAATCAGTCAAATGGATAAGACATGTTTCAGTGGAAAAGCCACTTCTGAAACCAGATTGAAATTTATACATTAAATCATGGTCCTTAAAATAAGACTCAACTTGATCATAGACAACCTTTTCAAGGATTTTAGAAACTACATTTAAAATAGAAACAGGTCTGTAATTACCAACTGATAATTTATCATTCTTTTTAAAAAGGGGAACAACTCTAGCAGTCTTAAGATCATCTGGCACAACACCCTGAATTAGAGACAAATTTATAATATGAGTTAGAGGACCAACAATGATAGATGCACCATCTTTAATAAAGCGAGAAGGTATGCCATCTAAACCGGTGGCTTTGTTCGCACCCATAGAACTTAAATATTTAAGAACCTTACCCTCAGAAGCAAGAGAAAAAAACATAGAAATTGTTAACAAAACTGCGACCATACTTGTGTACAGATTTGGGAAGTTTTTCGACAAGTTTACTAGCTACAGTTGTAAAAAAAATTATTGAATGATTCAGCAATGGGTTTCTTTTCAAAGCAAATATTGTCATTGATTTTTAAACATATGTTAGAACTTGAACCCCCAGATCCTTTCTTAGAAGGTAACCCCAGACTTTTAAGTTTTCCATAATGATTTAGAATCATTTTTGTTCTGTTCAGTACTATTAGTAAAATAATCCCTCTTAGCATTGTGAATTAAAAATTGAACTTTATTTCTTAAATACTTAAAAGAGTTAAAATTTTCATCACATTTATCATGCTTAAATTTGTGAAATGCTTTGTTTCTATCATTTATAGCTTGTAAAATATCAGAATTAAGCCATGGTTGTGATCTTTGTTTAAGTCTAGTCTGCTTCACAGGAGCAATATTATCAATTACAGATAAAAACAACTGTTTAAACATATTCCAAGCATCATTCACATTGTCACTTAAAAATATAGGATTCCAATCAACTGATAAAAGACTAGCATGAAAATTGTCTTTGTTATAATTTTTCAAAGATCTTAAAAATACATCATCATGAGAACCAATATATGATTTTGTCTGTTTTCTAGTACAATATACCATGCTGTGGTCACTAAAAGTAGTGTGAATAACACCTGATTGAGAAATCTTTTCACAGTCTGAAACAAGAATTAAATCTAAGGTTGTTGAGCTGGTAGAACAAACTCTAGTTGGTTCGTTAATCAACTGATTAAAATGAAACATATTAATAAAATGTTTAAAATTCTGCAAAAGAGGATGAGATCTAGATGTTGAGCATAAAATATCTGTGTTTAAATCACCAAGTAGAAATGTTTCATACTTTAAAAAGTCACTACAAGAAGAGCACACAGAGTCTAAAATGGAATAAAAGTTCTGTTGAGTAGGGGGTCTGTATAAAACACTAAATAATATTGGCTTAGATTTTGGTAACAACAGTTCGATCCAAGTAGCCTCTAAATCTTCATGTTCAAGGTCAGTTCTATTGTTATACGACAAATCCTTGTGAATATATATACAGACACCACCGCCATGACGATTCCGATCCCTACGTTGAATACAATAATTTGGTATGGAAACTTCAGAATCTGGAACTGAACTGTCAAGCCAGGTTTCAGAAACACCAATACATGCAGCTCTGGTTTGTTTGGCTAATAGTTGGACTTCATGGAGTTAAGGTATTAAACTTCGAACATTTATGTGGATGAAATGTAAACCTCTCTTATGGAATACTTTGAAGTCATCATGTGTGGTGGAAAAATCTGACTCTGCTGAGGGTCCAGGACATGGATGTATGTCACCACATAATAATAAACAGATGGGTATAAAATCGTTCCTACGCTTTGTTGTGCACTAGGAAGGTTCATTCTTTTTATATACAGTTGAAATGACATTAACAAAAGCGTTGTACTGGTCGAATTATTGTTGTCTCAAGAACTCGTGGCCAGTTTTCGCCGTAAAACAGTACAAGAGATACAAATATTTTAAGTGTTTATTACAAAATAACATAATTTATCAAATATATTTGTACAACAGTTAAACAGAAAATAAAACTATGTGTTCTATGTTTATTTTGGTGGCAGTAATACTGTGTCAATTTCATGTATCACACCGTTGCTGGTTGGAATATCTGCCGTTACAACTTTTGCATTATCAACCGTCACGCCATCTGTTAGAAAAGATAAAACCAAGTCTTAATAAGTTTATAATTGTATGTTTCACGTATATAAAATATAAATGAGATTAAAATTACTTTGAAAAAGTAGCAAAAATTAACAATCTTACTTAATTAGTTCACACCAGTATAAAATAAATCATCTGTAGTTTTTGCGGAATGTAATTAACTAGGCTTCAAGTTTAAAGCTCAATAAATTTCATATCTCACAAATGTTGGCGAAATTTTACATATTTCGCCAGTAGTATTTAAAACAATGATTTTAATCATTTAAAACTTGCAGAAACTGCGATTCAATTCTGCTGTGAATCGGAATTCACCTGTGGCATCTACGTTAACCTCCAACAACATTAGTTAAAAGAATCAGTTCATGTTATGGCTACCTCAAAAACAAGAATATTTGAGACGGCTTACCTGCAGTTACTGCAATTGTAACTGATTTTCCCTCCAAGGTCTGAACTGATCCCGACGATAAACCAGCACTGTAGTCACATGCGACAACCACGTGGTACTTCAATACAGCTTAAACATAAAAAACTTTCCGATAATAAACTTCTTCAATGTAGACTAATGTTATTAGATAATGTTTCGTAACGGAAACATTTCGCTACTTTAGAAGGGTAGTATTATTTTTCCTCGATTACGTACACATGTACACTTAATATTATTATAAAAATGTTTAGCAAGAATAAAATTGAAAATTATGCTATCATCAATTATTATTATTATTATTATTATTATTAATATTACATGTATTATGAATGTATTAACGCGACAAACCACATTATAATGATGTCACAAATGACGATGCACCCAACAAAAAATTTGCCATTGTGACGTCTCTTAACCGCTTGTACGTGCATGGAGATTGAAAGTATTTATAGAAAATAAACACTAAATCATGATGAACGAAAACTTATATAACTATACTATTTGACTTTGTAGGCCCAGTAGCTCTTTAATTCGACCAGTACAAAAATGTTTGCATGCTCTAAAACATCATATATTACAGTACCGTAAGTAAAGAAAATTTTAATCCATGGTCTAAATTGCATGTAAGTATTAATTAAACTCACCGACAAGAGCAGTTTGGTTACTAAGGAGATCACTAAGAGCACCTGGTGGAAGTTTGTCAAAGGCAGCATTGTTTGGCGCAAATAGAGTGAATGGACCACTTCCTAGAAAACGACACAAAAAGAAAGCTTTTCAAGGAAATGAAATGAATTTTAATGTAATGTTTTAATGAATCGATATGCGCGGATTACTTTTGATACAATGACTTGTGTATCATAGACAATAAGCATATATTAATTATGTTAATTTATGTAAATTACATGTTGTTTTTATGTTTGTTAAGAAGCTTGAAAGATGACAACGGTAAAATGTATGTTTTGATTAGTTTTCACCACAACAGACATGTTTATTGAATTTTCATAATTAAGACTATCTTATTTACATGTACGTGCCCGTCAACAACTGCATACCGTGGATTTGATCAGAATACTCTAAACATCGACATGAATTTTCAGTATTGTGTTAGGTCTCATAAGGCGACTTTCCAGTTTCAACGGTGACCCCGTGCACCCACTGAACCATTATTTCAGACACAGACAGACACCTTGGTTCAAATATCGGCATTTTACAAGCCATTAGATGGCTTATTCAATATCCACAGCTTAGTTCCAAAGCCAAAGCGGCGAGCTAAGAGTTATGTGTTAGAGTTAAGAAGGTTGCCAACAGTAGTAATAACAAAAACTACGGACCAGCCAATGGGCCAGCCAGTTGTCCCTGAGCTACAGCATAAAGAAGTGTGCTGAGGTTTGGTGTTGCTGCTACTGTTTTTGGGATATCTTCACTCGGCAATGGGAACATAACTTTGTCAATCACGTGAATAACACCATTTGTAGCATTTTGATCCACCATCACGACTTCAGCTCCATCTACTGTCACAACCTAGAAATATATGAACATGATACATAGTGAATGAAGAATCTCATATACAGCTCAGACTACACAAACCGGTGTGTCCTAATTGGTCCAAGTTGACATTAAAACAATGGAGAAATTTCAAAATAAATGAAATCAAATTCTGCTAGATACAACTATGATAAACATTTTTATGCATCGTGCATTATCTTATTGCACCATTTTACTACCCGGACAAAAACAACTTTGACTTTACGAAACCATTTAGTAGCGTTTCAATGCATGGCACACAAAATACAAATTAATGAAAAGTCAAAGAATCTAGTACTGACTTTACCTTTCCATTACACTCGATTAAACCGAGTTTGCTATTATTTTGCTTGGTTGCATTCTTAATTGCTTTCAAAGGATCTTATTATAGACAACAGCAATTTTTAAGTGCCGTGTGGCGGCCGTAAAAAGTCTAGCCGTATTTTGATTCAGTGTTGTTGTTCAATGTTGCATATTTTCTGGTGCTTTGGGATCATGGAGTCCATTCAATATCCGTGTATATCTTGGAGTAATGTAATAATATGTTAAATAATAATGATACTATGTAACAAAAAAAACAAAAACGTTACGCACTTGCTTCGACTCTTTCTGGTAGATGTTCACTCTTATACTTAATGTAGAATCCAGTGACTGAACCATCATGTTGTTAGACAGTTGGCTTGAGTATGCTTTACCACTAGCGACATGAAACTCCAGCACTTTCTTCAGAAGGTCTTTGTCTTTAGTCAACTTATCTTTAACTGCAGCGGGAAGAGCTTCAAATGCTGCATTGGTTGGTCCAAAAACTGTAAACGGTCCTGTAAACAAAGAAATTCCATTAAAACTAAAGGTTACTGAACTATTACTAACAATTTGCGCATACCTATTAGATGCTAATTTCATGCTTTTTAGTCATTAGAATTGTTTCAGGCACATGTTCTTTTGAATTAAAGGCTTTTACGTATAAACTTTCAACTGTTAAAGCTATACACGGATCTGAAGATGTTCTCATGGTGACTGAACTACAAAAGTACCATTAGGCCTACATGATTTCCACAGCTGGTTCTATTGACAACACTAATTATGCTGGCTTAAATTAACACCTGAAGAAGAACAATATAAATCATTTGAAACATGAAAGCGAACATGTAATCGCAAAACTTACCATTCCCTTTTAAAGCACTCTCTAAACCGGCTGCCTTCACATACGAAACTAATGTTGTGGCGCCTAGTTCTTCCGCAAGCTCGACGATATTTTTGCTTTGGGCAAGACAATCCGCCGCATAAAGTACGAAAATAACAAGCGCAAATTTCATTTTGTTCAAGGTACCGCTTAACGATCGAATGAGAGAGACACTCTGTTGTTTGCTTTTATACGCAACTCGTTAATAAGTCACGTTTCCAAGTTTCCGATACTGGACGTTTTAGATTTTGGATAAAGGAATAGCCTTCATTTTAGAGTTATGCAAGTGTATCGTAAGAACCTATAATCATGTAAGGCTGTAACGTGACCAGATGCGATTTATCTGTACTAGTAGACACGTGTTAGGACAACAGACCATATTAACAGTGTTTATAGAGATAAAAATATTTCTTATTTGCTGATAGCAATCACAAACAAAATGAAATAAAATGAAATAGAATATTATGTTGATGTATTTCAACACGCACACCTCTTGTTGAAACTGTGCTTGAGCTTATACAGCAAGAATAATCTTATAATGAGACCAAGGACAATCCTAAGTAAATACTACACAAGGCCATGCGGAAATACGACAACCAAACCATTTGACTCAATTGAACACGGTGGACCATTTTCACATAATATTCCTATCTTTCACTCCTATCTTTCATATAATTGGCTTTGTAATTGAATGATTTTAACCTAAAATCTTATATTTCACGTTGTTTCCATAGTTTTGTTATTCTATTTTTTTTCTTTTAGATTTGTCCGCCTTGATTAAATTTTTAACTGAGCAGCGGTGGGGTGAGGGTGATTTAATCTTACTGTAGAAGGAATGTCACTTCTTAGCTCATTGGGCATTCCTTTTAAGAAACATGACTACAAACTCGGCATCGAAAAAAAACACAATTTTATTTACTTTCCCTTTTGAAACAGAAGATATTAATATTACTTTGTTTGCGAAAATTCATCCTGGCTTAAACAATAGACAGACACGTTAGAACCATAAATAGATACAGTCTGAAAGAAAAAAACAAAAAATCGCGTATTTCTGGAATGTAAGTAAACTTGCAATATTTTGATAACTTTGTGACAATAAAACTCTTTATTATTAAAACAGAATTCTACATAAGCTGGTATAAGGGGGAGTAGTTTAGAGAAGGAATGATAAGTACAAACTGACATTTTGTTGTTGTTATTTTCTCTCTGCTATGAAGACAGTAATTTGAAACCGAAGATTTAACTCCCCCTTTATCGTCTTTGTTAAAATCATTGTAATTTTAGATAGATGCAAGAGGTGTTTGTATATTATGGTGATGTTACTACTGTGTTGCCATTCTTCGAAATTGAGCTCAGTTCTGCCGCCATTTGTACTGAAACCATAAAAAGTATAGTGTGAAGTTATATTGGGGCAGATCACGGCTAATACTCAAATAGAAAAGTAAGAAAAATGTCAGTTTGATAAAATGTAAAAAGCCATTTTAAAGAATAAAAAAAATGAACATACATGACCTATAACCTTTAGATAATACTGTCTATCATCCTTTTTGACCAACAAAATGAATAGACTTATAGTACAGATCTGATATTTCATTAGAAAAAATGTATTTGAACACAATTACCTGTGAAAACTATTGGCCCTCCTTGGAACTCATCTATGTCTATGAATCCATCCTCTAGAAGCAGAGAAAATGTAATGAATAAATTGTGATAAGTAAGTTACCATCTAAATACAGAATTACATTGCGTTGAGTCCGAAGGGTTAAGCACACCTTAAACAGTCCAGTATATTTTTACTCGGATGGTGACTAGATAATCACAAAAGTTTACATTTGCATGTTTGCTTTTTTTTCTTCCTTTCACATTGAATTACTAATATTTCATACATTGCTGAATTAATCTCTAACGTCACAAGGGCAACTATATGGCTTATGGTAGCCAGTACTGTTTTGTGACCTCTGGAGCGTTTTGCCTTGGGAGTTATAATTTGTTTTTGAACTTAGCCACTTTAACTGTACGTAGGTACACCAAAGTAAACACAGTTGAACTGTAAAGATATTTGCAGAAAAAAACCGTTTAGATGTTAAAAAGCATTAAACCGACTATAGCAATGATGACGAAAAATAAGAAATATCTTTTAGACTGTATACATGGTTCTTTGTTTCACTTGCATATTACATACAGATAAATACCACATAACAGGAAAACTTAAATATGAGTGACTTTCAAACATCACGTCCAAACAGATATGATTATGCAACTGGGTTGGCCTACAAGTAATAACTTTATGCAATAAAAGTATTATTCTGGCAAACTCACTGTTGAAGTCTGAAAAGTGAAGTAGGTCCCTGGCTTCATCAGCTGGAATGCCCTCAGCTCTGGCGAACTCTTCAACTGAGATCTTTTTATCTTGGTTTTTGTCATACATAGCAAAATCGTACTCACTGGGCACAACTTCGTAGCGTGTATTACCGATGAATGGATTGTCAACCCATGTCTTGAAAAGAAACCATACAGGCTGTCAGTCCGTCAGTTACTTAGTCAGTGAAACATTATCATTTTTAAATTATTATATTTTAAATACGTAAACCACATTATAAGCATATCTTAAATGTGAAAAAAAATGATGCAACAAAAAAAATAGAATTTTAAGCAATAAAATTTGACTATATTATACTGGCATATCTTTGTTGATGTAAATGAGATATCTGTTATATCTTTGCACCATAAACCTTTTTATTTCTTAAAGACTCCTCTTTAAACCTTATGTCATTTAGGAGTTTCGTGACAACAGCGGAATCACAGTATTTATTCATGTCAAACAACATAAGTTTTCCCTTTGCATTTAGACTGTGTTGACTGCAAGTCAATTTGACATGTTTGTTGACATTTCGATCGTTCATCAAAGGAACAAAATAGACTTTTATCGAATTTATCCCAATCATTCTTTTCATCTCTACATCTTAAGATATCGTCTATAACAAAAATCGTTGTTCATCTACTGGCATGGCAGACCTGTTTCAGACACTTTGTCTCATAAGGGAACAGAACAGAAGTAATATGTTGTATTCGCACATACAACACACAAATCTATATAATAAGGCTGGTCAAATTTTATCTCGTGTATAAACGTAGAACGCAGCAAATCAAAACAAAAGCAGACATTCTTTTAGATTACTGAGACCATAAATATCTAAAATGAAATGCCATCAGGGACAAACGCTTTAGATACTACAGACAATAGTACGTACGCTGTTATATTTTCAAAAATAGGTAAAACTATACAGTTTATATTGAAATATGTTGCGGATTAATAATATTTCCATAGAGGTATTGTTCAAAACATGTACGTAATTAAGTTAATTCAGTATAGTATAAAGTTAATTGAATAGTCATATATGCATAAATATTCAGTGTAGAGAAGAAAATAGTCTTGGCTGGTAGTTTGTCCTTTATAGCTGAGGATCACCATCACTGCCTTCAACAATGTTAGAGGGGACCTTGACCTAGTACGTCAGCGTAATAGTCTCAATTATAGGTCTGCACTTAATGGTTCAAGAACGTTTACCATTGCTTTGCCGATTGTGATAGAAGCCATAGTTCTGTTGAGGAACTCGTGCTAAATAGATTAGTCAGAGCATGAAGTAACTTACAGCCTGGTCAACATTTCCTTTAAACAAAACTAAGAAATTTTATTTATCACACCGTTTGGGATGAACATTCTTTAACTTCCTAAATATTCATTGTATCATAAGTGTGAGCTTTTCAAACCTATTATTCTTTGTTATTAATTAACGTTGTAGGTTATTAGGTGACGTCATAGGTTGATGTAATTACCAATGTATAGTCGTACGGTTAATGATAAGTATTTAAACAAAGTTGGACGCTTCCCAATAAATTAGTTTTAGTTATCTCTATGCTGTTGAATTATTTCTGACGGTTAGGACAAACATATATATTTAATTGCTAACTTACCTGTTTACGCAGTGATCTTATATTCAAGCCTTGTAAACTGTTGCTATTTCTAAATAATGGCTGATATTTTGCGTCTGACTTATGGCCCCTGTCATAATCTATATCTACGACCCAGTGATTAATATATTAAAAGATCGTCGTTTATTAAAATGATCAAGTGGTAAGTACACGGATATTAAAACTGTATATATATCTTTGCGTCACATAGATATTTGTGCAGTACATTTATAAACACGATAATTTGTCCATTATTTTTTTAAAAGGTAATATGCTTTGAAACACAAATAAGGAGGTACATATAAAATATTTTACAGATTTCCATATCATTTCAAGTTTACCTTTTCTTTACACACATTTCCACACTTGTAATGACAGTCTGTAAAGTTTCTTTCCGAACCTTCTACTTTCTGACACCATTTTGGGCATAGGATCTCACACACATTCAGAGTACCCGGTGCAGGTTCTGGTGTGGTACTTGCTGAAGAATATAAAATCAAAACAATTATGTCATTGATAAGTTTCAGATCGTTCCCCTGTCCTCGGGTCTCCTCTTGCTGAAAATATAGAGACAGTCCAGTCATTACAAGATAATCATACACAGAAAAAATAGCAGAACCTCTAGAAATCGAGACTTTGGCCTGAATATCCAGTTACTTTGTAAATCTATTAAAGTTTTGTTAAGAATGTGTTTGCAGAATAAAGGCAGTCACCCTTTATTGTCATATACGTGTCGCGTCGCAATGTATAAGAACAATACAATTATAACACCTGAAATTTAGCTCGATTTGAAAGTACAACGGGCTTAATAAGCGGAGTTCTGTATTACAAAGTATTGATGTTATCCATGATCCCAATGGACCAGAAAATATAACAATAGTGAGTCCATTTACGTAGGGACATTTTACAGATACCACACGGGATACACAAGACTGCTGTTCTGATAGTTGAATTGTCCGAGAAAAAAAGTGCTTGTTTCCATGAGATAAAAAGGAAGAGCACAGTGGTGATTCTGGTCGGGTTCAAAGTCACGGCATCGCCGTTACCAGACCGACACCCTAAAACGCACTCTCTAAAGCAAACACATAAGATGCGTACTTTTTACTGACTAGACAGCCAAAGCAGCGAGAAAACTATTAGCAATTTAACATTTAACACAATGCAAAAGTAATAAGTTTTCATACCTGTATCGCTAGCAGCTTGTTGCGCTTTTATTTCATTGACAATCCCGTTTACACTGTCTAAAAGTGTTGTAGGTTGCTGGCCATTGCTTGTGCCAATGCTTGCTCCATATACATGAGCTGATATGGCAATGGTCAATATAACTGTGAGGCTTCTTTCCAACATATCTGTAACGTGCAACAACATTTCATCACAAATTATATGCATACATTTTATATCGTGTAGAAACAACTAGAGGCCTGCTTATGACCATAAGGTCCATTTATTCGTTACATTAAGCATTTTGCACACCATCTGCATGCACTTTTTAACTTTGACCACTTTTTTCTAACACAACATTTAAGTTCCTTATCATCAAATGTTTTATACTATTTTTCTCCAGTTTTTCAATCTTTATAGACGGTTATCCCAACTTTAGTCGTACCGTACATGTGCTTTTTGACCGTTATAGTTAATTTGCCTTGTCATTTGATATCAAAATTAAGACACATGATTGTTAGAATAAAGTGAAAGAATTTCCAGGCATTATGAAACGACCAGATCATAAGTGATATATCTAGTTATCTATTATTTATCTACTGGTGAAAGTATTGACAAAAAAAAAAAAAAAAAAAAAAAAAAAACAATAATGTTTTCTGAATATTTTGCATTTTCGCAAGAACATTTAATTTTTAACCGCATATAATTAAAACAACCCTTAAATTCACAAAAAAGCAATTATTTTATATTAACAATGGAAAATGTCCACTGTTTATACATCAAAGAGTAAATGTCATAAAATGATCGATGAAGTTCAGAATTGCATAAAGATGTTAACATAAGATTGATCATCTGAAATAAATTTTAATTGAAATAATTGTAGTTTGATCTTATACATTCTAATTCGGAGATTCTGAGTGTGTCTGACTGTATGGTTATTGATCTGTTGATATGCCTGTGTGGCATAATAACAAACAGAAAAGAAGGCAATAGATCTATATACTTTTACGAATGAAACTTTAGAAATATGTTTTAGAAAGTATACAAACGTATATGACTTTTTAAAATTATTTTCAATCTGTAACACCAAGAACACAAAAGTTTTATTGTATTTTATAGCTGTTAAAATTTTATTCAAGTGTGCGACCTTTTGGATCTATCACCATGTCAGAATAAATTGTAATAATAAGTCTATATTCCATAATAGGACTCTGGACTGTCTTGATTAAGTTAATTAACGGGACAGTGTATTTAAATAAAGTGGTGAGTTTAATTACATTCCATCGATATTAAACTTTAACACTGACTGGGTAGTACAGTTAGAGCGGTTGTAACACCGTCCGACTACGAAACCAGGGATAGTGAGTTCGAGCCCACGTTCTTCCAAATAAAAAAAAAACTAACGTTGGGATAAGAGTCTCATGTATGGTTGCTTTACGTCAGGCACGCTACAGAACAAGGGAATCGTCTGGAATTAGAGCGTTTTCTGTATCTTGTACTATCCTCCCATTAAAATTACTAACAATCATCTGAAAGACTGGTTAACTTACAATCAACAAAAATCATTTGTTTTGAATGAATGATGATGGAAGAATATGTGTCTACCAGGTATGGAGCTGCAGGAATGAGTGCACGAATAAAGAAGAAAGCAGGCTGAGACGGAGGACAATATCGGGAAACATGAAGAAATACAAAAAAGAGGTAACAGCATTTAGTGGAAGAGTGACGCTGAATAATAGATGAGGACAGGCGGCGGCATGACGATGGTCACGCGGAGAAAAAAAGCACCCGTATGTCCAGGTACAGACTGAAAAGAATCGATGAGGTCATGGACAGTCAGATTGAGATCAGCCATGACAGGATAGCTAGGAAATAAAAGGATAAAATACCGCTATTACGATAAGAGTCAAAGCAGATATACTGGCAGTTGCTACAATTGAGGACATGGAGATTGGTTTAAACAGATATGAGAGCAAAGGCTCATATAGGAAAGGTGCATGATCGAGGGCAAGGAAGGTACCATGATTGCAGAAGGGGGGGTGAGGATTGTGATGTAGTGACGAAAAGGGATGCGCAGGCTGGTCTGGATTCATGCTGGTCGCAAATGCACTATGTTAATTTTCTCATTGTGCGGTTCGAATGACAATCGTATGCCTCTCATCAAAAGAACTTTCATTTCGTCGTTCAATATGCATCCGATGACTCATTATTTCAAGAATAATTTTGCAAATCAGAAATGTTCGCATTTCACCTACCTTGCTCCTTCGTTTGCATATTACATTGTTTAAACTAAATATTACACAACATTTACTGAGAGTTAAAGTACAATACTTTCTTTTGAGTTGATCTCTTGAAAGAGATCGCGTTGATTTTTGCTCAAAAAATTATTCATGAATTCTTTTATCAGCACATATAACCTTAGTGTTGTATGACTGGTGTGCACATTGGGAAGGAGTTTCATATCTTGATAATTATAATATTCATTTAACTTCCAAATCGGAGAGCATTCCTGTAGATATTGAATTATTATATATCATTATAATTAATGTCAGGTTTTACATCGATTTTATACGATGATTTGTGATATAGTTCGTGTAAGAATTGAACAATAATTGTTTATTATTCATCTCTTACAGCTCCTCCTGGAATGGCAATGAGTCTGTTAGTGCTTTTTAAATGGAATATAGTCTACCATAAGTAAGCCTGAGGAACCGTTGCTTCATTTCTAATGTAGACGGAATTTATAAAAAAGTATTTTTATCAAAAGAAATGCCGTTATAGTTACAAAATGATATACTACTTTTAAATCTCAGACAGCTCAGATCGTTGTATGCTGCTTTCTCCTTGATTTGAGCCTCTTAAATCTTTTAGGGTTGTGCATATTTTTGCAAACCTGTTCAATTAAATATTTTTTGTTTGTTACAAAAATACTTGCATTTAACAATGGGCAATAAGAATTAAAATTTTATCATCTTTTATATGTACTTTTTTGCACGAGACTGAAGGATGTCAAACTCCACATCATTTTAAAACTTTCTCATCGATTCGAGCCCTTTGTTTGGAAGGTCATTAAGTGTTAATGTTTGCATATTCTATTTCCATAAAGCAAATTTCCATCAAGATTGACTTCTTGTTCACTCGTTACAACAGTCGAAATATGCTCAGGTTGATTTTAATTTGGTCTCACAATATTACCCACTATGTAATTTCCTTTAGAAATAAGCAATTTTTGATGCAAAATATTAAAACAGGTATTTACTCAATTTTTCAGTGGTTTCATGACAAATATTTTCCAAGGCATTTTAAAATGTAAATGACAAAAGTTTCTGATGGAAGAACATGCTACACGAGCATGAATTTTACTAAAACACAAGGGCTCGAATCGATGAGAAAGCTCAAATCGACGAGAAACAGGCATATATTGATTTATATGCGAAGTGAAATCAACTCGTCCGCAAAAATAAGTGATTAACTGTTGCTGTTTTTGGTCGAGGTTTTTTTATATGTAACACGCATGTTTTAGTTTTATTATATGTAACACGTGTGTTTTAGTTTTAAATACTTAAATTCGTAAACCACTTTTTTAAAATTCTATCTAATTTATGTAAAAACAATTTTAGCATATATTTGTTCTTCCAAAAATGTATACAATGTACATTAAAATTTAAACACACTTAAGTGTTTTTATTGATCACACAGGTTACACTTTTATGGTAAATAATTAGAGCACATTTTAACGTGTCAAGTCATTTGAGCCTTGCCATGAGAAAACCAACATAGTGGGTGTGCGACCAGCATGGATCCAGACCAGCCTGCGCATCCGCGCAGTCTGGTCAGGATCCATGCTGTTCGCTTTTAAAGCCTATTGGAATAGGAGAAACTGTTAGCGAACAGCATGGATCCTGACCAGACTGCGCGGATGCGCAGGCTGGTCTGGATCCATGCTGGTCGCAAACCCACTATGTTGATTTTCTCATGGCACGGCTCATTTTATTTGACAATTTTATAGTTACGATACAGATTTATAATATGAAAAACCAGCAACAAAAGCATTTCTTTTGTGAGCAGAAATAGTTTTATACATAAATTAGTATCTTCAGTATTTGAATGATGAAGCAATTTGACACATGTATATTCTGAAAATATATTTCTTCCCTGAAATGGTAGTCATTATAAATGTGTTTATTTTCTCCTTATTATAGAAGTTGAGCCTGCATGAACTTCATTTAATTCGATGGTCTCTGTTAAGTTAAAGTTCAAAGCTTGTGTTCCAATGTTTTGCCTCATGAAGTTCAACTGTAAACGTGTAAATCAGGGGCTAGGAGAAGCTAGGCCGAAGAACGATAACATACTTTTTTGCCTTTATTATTACAAGCATTTCATAAACATGATTCTAAAGGGGTGATCAATCTGGACACTTTTTACTATACCTTCATTGAAGCGAAACTTGAAAATTTTAAAGACACATGAGCATAAATATGTATTCTTGCTGTAAAATATTCGGAAATGTCAGTTATTGTTATTATTATCATACCAGATTTATATAGCACCCTTTTCATGATAAACACGTTCCTTTCGCTTTACATAATAGCACAAACGCAGCTAAACAGGGCACAAAATTCATCCTTTACTAGTACAGACAGAGAGTGATCTGGCCAGAGGGACAGAGTGAAATAAAGCCCCCAGAACACAGAGAGAGAAATTCTCTTTAGATAAGGGTTGCACGGTCAACTTAGTCTAGCTCTTTGCGAATAGGCAGTATGGTTCTTTAACGTGTCCGGTGTATAGCACTGATACACGCAAAACCGTCTTTCCTGGGAAGAACCAGTAAGGCCTCTTAGTTAGGTGGGAGACACTCATGAGCATCTCAGAAATTTCTAGTGCATGGACCGGGATTCGAACCCGGTTTTTATCAATCACTTAACTTTCTCCAGGTACATATTGTCATATTTATTGAAAGCACTCGAGTATCAGTACACTGACAACTTGATTCGACCATGCTCAGTTAATACAGGAGCTCGGCAATTGTTATCAAAACAATTGTGAGCAGTGACACATTTTCTAGTGATTTTTTTTCCTGTGTATTTGTTCTTAAATTGGATACCAGCATGAAAAAAGATATTTGTTATAAGCTAACTATGACACTGTATGCATTTATTCAGTTTGTAGACACTTTTGTTAGACTTTTGTACGATGTCTTGGAGACACCTGGGTCCTATTGTGAAAATTTCAGTTGTTTTTATACTCCCAATATAATATCACATTATAGTGGTATCTTTAAAATGTGTCAGCTGAAAATTGTAATTCCATAATAAGTTTTCACAATAGGACCCAGGTGTGCCGCAGGTGGAAACGATATTGCCTTGGGTATTTCTTTATTTCTATAATACAAGGTTGTAAACCTTATTCGACTAGAATAGACAAAAGGCTAAATTTGTGGTAAGTCCCACCTTTTAACTGATTTAAGTCATTACTGAATACTTATATAGCTATCTGTCAAACAGCCCCACTGACGATGATTGGAATGGTGCCAAAATCAACTTTGTGTGTCAAACAGCACTCTTGTGTGTCAAGCAGCACCCTTGATGATGGTTGCAAATGTCAAACAGCACTCTTGATGACGACTGCATTGGTATCAAACAGCATCCTTGGCGATGACTGCAATGGTGTCAAAAGCACCTTTGTGTGTCAAGCAGCACTCTTGGGTGTCAAACAGTACCCATGTCGATGATTGCAAGTGTCAAACAGCAACTTTGGCAATTGTTGCATTGGTGTCAAAGAGCATCCTTGATGGTTGCAATGCTGTCAAACAGCAAATTTTAAGATTGTTGCAAGTGTCAAACATCAACTTCGGCAATGGTTGCACTTGGGTTGTGTCAGAAAGCATCCTACAAGATGCTTGTAAAGGTACCAAACGGCACCCTTGACGATGGTTGCAAGTGTCAAACAGCAACTTTTGTAATAGTTGCATTGGTGCCGAGGAGCACATTTGACGATGGTTGCAAAGGTATCAAACAGCACCCTTGACGATGGTTTTCGTGACAGTGAACCATTCTGTGTAGCTTTTATTCAATACATAATTTTTACTACAGCAATATTTGTATTGCTTTATATATACCTTTCTACACTATAGAATATGCTCAAACACTCGACAAATTATGTTCCTACACCATATTAATCATATTCATACATTTTCTTGATTATGTTCCTAGAGTCTATAAATTATTTCGAAGACGAAAGTATCTTTAAAGGACTGGAATGTCTTTATGTCTTTAAACTGTTTACGGAATAACTCTAGGCATGAGGAAATAGAAAAATATACCACATATAATATATCGTGCAAGTGGAAAACCAAAGGTCGTCCAACACGACATAAACGCATAAATGTTGCAGGCTCGGTTTGATTGAGCCTGTTCATGGACGGTAGTGGAAGTGCAAGCTGCCGTCCACGCCCTCTAGCCCCGGGTTGAGCAGAACTCAACATTTATACATGTTATAAGTACCAGAATGTAATTTAGAGACATCCGCGACGGTGCACATGGCACCTTCAAAGATGCACAGAGTGCAATTCCATGAAAAGCGGCGTATGGTCCCCAGATAAAATAATGGCTGTGCCTTAAGCGAGAAAACAATGGACAGAACTAAACATACTTGGAAAAATTTACAGAGAGGATCGTTGCATATCACAGAAACTGCCAAAAGAAAAATTCAAAAAGCAAGCACCATATCCAAGGGGTGGTTAAACAATACCCAAAGCTGGAGTATTGGAACCACCCTGCCCGAAATGATCAAGTTGAAAAATTAAACAATACACTAAAACAGCATAAATGTCGTGCTGAACGAAACGTAAATTTAGATCTCCTGGAATGAGACGCACAAATCTAAAGTCAATGTCTGTTGCAGACCTTGATTTAATTATTTCAAAATCTTGTAGGCACTCAATGCTTTTTTGTCTCACATATTTATCTGTTCAGTCTCTGAAAAACTACACGAGGAAGCGGACAAGTATGTTATTCAAACAGATCCTTGTTACACTATATCATATCTTATTTAAAGTTATACACAACACATTCTCCGTCCACATATTGACACTCATTCTGACCATGACAGACATTTCCTTAAGATATGTTTTATGAATAAAGGTATTGACTTCATCGATGTACCTAGTATATTTCGGGATAAACGATTTATTGATTCTGTGCCTAAATATTTCAGGAACTCTGAAGTTCCGATTATCTGTTTTAAATATAAACTCCTGTAAGAAATATATTAAATTACTATAAAATTGTTTCAGACCTAGATGTACATACAAATACTCCGACTTCCTGTAAATGTAAAAAAAACCTCTAAATTTTGCAATTCATATGCATGCCATGTAATCACTGGTAATTTTGATATCATCAAAGACAAATGTATTCGTAATTTCTTTTTAAAGGGCCTAAATACAGAATTCCTTCAAATATTTACTTTGATGCATGTTATGGTCAGATTGCAGAATCCATCGAAACTTTTTGTGTTAAATGGTGCTGACATGAAAATGCTGACCCCAATGCATTGTCGTCTTGGAAACGTAATAGCTTAAACATTGTCGATTCCTGTATTCAGTTTTATAATACAAATGAGCGTCTACTTCCACCTAAACTAAAGTTTACTTTAAGACATCTTAAAAGGAAATCCAAGAATTTCATTCTAAGTATGTTTTAGTTCCAGCAGACAAGGCGGCTAACAATATTATCATCATTTGGCGCCTACATTATATTAATGTTTTACGAAACGAAGTAAATAGTACTAAAGCTTATATACTTCTGTTGAACAAAATTTGATCACTGATCACATCACTGAAGTCTTTAATTTGAAAGTTCGTATAGATGACCAGCAAATTAAATTTCCAACCATGTACTGGATTCCATAATTACATAAAAATATATAAAGCTCGTTTTACCGCTAATTCAAGCTTTTGTAACACTACAAATATTTCCATGTTATTTACATCATGCCTTACTGCTGTAAAAACCCACGTGTAAAGAAATTGTGACAAAGTATACGAAAACTGGTAAAAGCATATTTTGGTCTGTACAAATTCTGGCGAAATCCTGGATAAATTTAGAATTAATAATTACAAGGTGTCTCCTGTCAGTACATACGATTTTTCTACTTTGTATACCACTTTACCAAATAAATTTATAAATGAAAAACTAACTGCCCTAACTCAAAAGACTTTTGCCAGGGAAAATGCTACTTTTCTCGCTTGCAATTTCGACAAGGCATTTTTTACAAGTTGCATTATGAAAAATTATACTATGTGGATCTGTGACCAAGTTTGTAAAGCCCTTTCCTTTTTATTGAACAATATTTTCGTCAGGTTTTTGAATGCAGATTGGTATTCCCATGGGAGGAAATTGTGCATTCCTTGTCGCAGATGTTTTTATAATTTCATGTTGTGCCTTTCTCCAGATACACAGGCAGACATTATTTCTGCATTTGATAAAACATCACGCTATCTAGATGATATGGTATTATATGGATAATCCGTTTTTTGCTCAGTTGGAGGATACTATTTATCTCCGGGAACTGCAGTTATATAGATACTATTGCTTCATTTCTATATTTACATCTATATTTACATCTCTCTATTTACGACAATTTTATACATACCAAAATTTATGACAAGAGGGATGATTTTAATTTTAGTATTGTAAATTTCCGCCATTTAGATGGGGATTTCCCCAGGCAACATCTTATGGGATATATATTTCTCAGTTAATTCGGTTTGCAAGAGCGTGTAGTCATATTGAGGATTTCAATTAACGTAATCAATGTATTACAAATAAGCTTCTTCAACAGGGCTACCATTATTAAAACTTACGTACATACTTTGCTAAATTTTAATACTAGTATCGTAATTCAGAATTGGTTATAAAATACAACAGCAATTTAAAGACACTTCTTTGACAAGGTATATCAAAACCCGTTTTTACGGAGATGTAGTTTACAAACCTCGTGTTTGGGTCATGGCAGTTTTCCGATTGTATTTAGTGAAGTTATTAAGAGGTTATGACCCAACTGTTTTGAGACACACAGCATGTTTGGTGTTTAGCCATTTTTCAGTTGGACGCTATGCTTTCCTCTTGGATTGTGTCTGACGGAACAGATTGAAGACTCTATGATGGGCAGTTCTTGAATTCCATCGATATCGGGATTGAGCTTTTTTGATTTCTGTCTTTTGGCTTCTTTCGTCGGGCCCTTAAGGGTGTTTCCCTCGTTGCTCTGTCTTTGCAAAGGCAATGAGTACATGCGTTTTAGGTTCTTAAGGATTGCATTTATATATATATATATATAATATATATATATATATGAGCATTTTTAATGTTTTACATAACATGCCTTCTGTGCGTATTTTAGAGTTTCACCTGACGGGGATAACTTTTATTTACACTGTCCGTTGACTTTGGAACACGATGGGGAGGGGGCGGGGGGAGGGAAGAGTGAGGTTATATGCACCGTTAACCGGTCTAAGCTCCCCAGTGGTGGTTTTACCACTGACCATTCCAAGGCGGTGCCCCAGTGTGTTCCTTTTTTTGTTCATTTTGTCCTTGTGCGTTTACTTTGTGTGTGCGTGTGTGCGTGCGTGCGTGTGTGTGTTAGTCTTGTGCGCATCCGCATGCTGGTTTACGTTTGGGGAGTCTGCGTTTTTAGAACGTGGCTTTCCCTGTTGGATAGTCATCCTTGTCTGTATTCTGTAATTATGTGAAGGCAATCAGACTCAGGTTTCACGATTACAATTTTAACTGTATTAAGATTGTAACTTTCTGTACTTTGGTATTCCGAACGCTTATGGAAAAAATGAACATCCGAGAATGAAATACCAACCGCTTTGTTACCGTTTAGTTTACTCAAAACAAGTTGACAAAACATTTTAGTATATTAGAACTAGCTTCGAGAAACAAATGTCGTATAAAAGTAGTTTGAATATCATGAAAATATTTAATGAAACAGAGCGATTCCTAAAAGAATGTAAGAGCGAATAAAAAAGAACCTAAACATACGACAACAAAGGGTAATATTTAATATAACATTCACAATAAATATCATATCAATATATGTAGGGCTGATATTTTGAGCGGGCATCAACAGTTAATTATTAGGCATGTGAATGTCTTCATTGGTATCATTTTTAACATCTTTGGTATAAATATTCTTTTTTACTGATTATTTCAATAAATTATTTATCCCGTTATGTCGATTTCCAATGTTAAACCCTTTTATATTATGTTTTAGGTATGAAAAAAATACATATCGCATTTTTGAGAGGGTAATATAAAGTGTTCACTCTTCGGATTATGAATGTCAACCTCGACTAAAGCTTCGGTCGATATTCATATAAATATGTAGGTTCCTACTGTTTATAGATAACTTACTGACCTAATGAATAAAGTTATTGCTTTTACTCCGCTGTACTTCGTTACTGCAAACTTAATTTCATTACAAGGTCAATAAATATTCCATAAACTATATTAATGAAGAGCTAAAGTTACACATGACGTCCATGTGACGATAACAACTTGACCCCTGCATTATTTTGTCCTGATATGGCTTAGCTATAAGAATTATTTATATTACATTTTCTGTTCAAACTTGTAACACACAGCCAAATGTCAAGTGTATTTGGGCTGGATTCTGCCATTTCGTTATTTTGTATCTTAGTGTCTTTGGAGCGAAGTCTCTATGACCCGAAAGTTGGAAAAATGCTATTTTGTAAGAACGCAGTATAACGAAACTTTATTGACGGACACACGGACAATTCGTTTGCTTCCGTGTTCACGGGTATAAATTAACCACACGAAGGCACTTCAAGTCTACAGTCGTGTCGACCTTTCGTGTCCTGAACACACAGAGACGATAAATCCGTCAGGTTATCGTCCTTTCTTGTCTTCCGATCAACATGCGTAAAATGATTATAGTTTACATGTTACGAATCTTGGCATAATAACTTGTAAATGTCTCCAAACGAAAGATTTAAATATTACAAGGAAAAAAATATGTCGGTAATATTCAATGCTTGAGAGATAAATCATTGTAAACGGCTTCGATATAATGTTTTGCGAGCGGGGGTGGGAGGGGGAGGGGGGGGGGGGGGGGAAGCCTAGACAAAAATTAAGTCATGTTATCTGACATATTGATAAAAGTACAAGATGATGCTGCTATTGGAAATTTCTTCTAAAAACGATTTAAGGTCAGAAGTTTCAGCTATCAAAGATTTTAACTCTCCCAGTGGATCCTCAACATATGTTCTTGTCTCAGGTATTTAGTTACACTACACTTTTACAAAGGCTTATTCTGGAGAATTCATGAAAGATACTGCAAGATAAAGGAGGCGCTCCAATTCGAGAAGCTTCCTCTGGTTCTTAAGCCTTCATTACTGGAACTGTTGCTTAAAGTCTCGTCTGAAATAATCTCATATTTTAGTTGGAGCAGCGGGTATAAAACTAATTACCACTGGTTAAATAGCTCGGCAGCACCTTACAACTCTTCCATAGAGCAGCAGTCTAAAGAAATGACTGTTTAATAGCAAAGAAATGCTTTAAATTGCAGACTTGATATTACTCATTCCTTAATTCCGTAGTTTTAGAAAAAAACTGCTATTAAACAGTCATTTCGTTTTGACTAGTCATAGACATGCATGTTAATATTAATAATCCACGCGTTGGTCAAAATACTATTAAAAGGAATTATTTTTCACACAAATATTGCTAACAAAATAAATGAAAGCATACGAAAAATATGACAACTGAGATCTTTAACAATACTAACTTTCAAAATATGATACATGATGTATTATATCGACAGTGAACAGCTACAGCAGCCGTTTCCGTGATGTCCGCACACTTTTTTAGTTTCTGTCAGTGTTTTATTGATTAACTAGTAATAGCTTAGCACGGTCTTTACGGAAGACCAATGTTTCTTCAGTTATAGAATATAAGAAATAGGTACAAAACTGCTAAAATAAATAACTCATCCTATTTGCCGTGCTCTCCTTGTCTTTTTTAAATACATTTTCCTAAGATGAGCCTAAAATCGGACCATTCCTTTCAAAAACTTTCCGCTACGGAAAGGATAAAGGATACTTTATTTTAACTGCAGTTAACAAATAAAAGTTTTTGTCAACTTCAATAAATTATAAAAGAAATAGTAAAACTTAAATGTTCTATACGGCAAATAAAAGAAAAAGATGACAGATAGAAGAAAGTTTTAATTTACCGTTGTGTGATATATCCAATTAGAGGAATGAAAATAGAGTGATGAACTGATCTTTCTTATTTCCGTGTTGATGAATAGGTTTGAAATATATTTCATGATTCAGTGATTATAAATGAATTAAATATTCATATTGAACAACAATTGCATGCATATAACGTCTTCAACGTGACAAAGCGTTAACGCACGTTTTAACGTAGTGATTTATGCATATCTTTACCGCACTGAAACACTGATTTGATAAATTATATTAAATTGAATGTCAACTACATTAGCTAATGATTCTGGATGAACGTCACTGTCGTAAAAAGGTAAATTTGTTTAATTTTAGTGCTTTTCGTTCACTTATGAGGTCAAATGATGCAGATGAGGCTAATTATTCACTGTATCTGGTTTTATGGTTTAATTTTAGAATAATAAGTGCTTTATGTAAATATGTACATTTAACTGTACTTGGTTAAACAGTAAACAAGTTTTTTCACAAAACAGAGGGGCAGTTCTTGTTGATCGGGGATTTTGTGTCATTAACTTTATTTTATTAAAATGATATGCTGTTTGGAAAACAAGAAGTCCTAGAAATTTGATTATTTGTTCTTTCTTTAGTTTACATGTTTTTTAGACAAACGGTCACAATACACTTACATTTTCTGGATGCAAACCTGAATTTGAAACCGTTGCTGTAGGTGTTCCAAAGGGCGCTGTCTTGGGTCCTATTTTGTTTTTGATTTATGTGAATGATTTACCTTTTATTATAGAACATACTACTGCAGATTTATTTGCAGATGATTTAATTCTTCTACTTCACATGTGTCAATATATAATGTCGCCATGTCACTGAACAATGAACTTTCCAATGTTTATTTGTATCAGAAGTAAATTTAAGTGGATATTTGAGATACTCAGAAGCTATGCCATATATAGTTTTATACATGAGAACTGTTGTTTTTTTTGTTGTTTTTTTTTTAGTTTACTAACGCTTTCGGGAAAGGTCATCCAGTTTAGTTCTAAATACAATGTAACAATGTAGTTTCAAAAGGTAAGGATAGATTTGATTTCTCGGAAGTACAGAGCACCAGAAACACACGCCACACAGCCACAGAGCCACGCAATTGCAAAATAGGCCCACAACAAAAAGCTGTAACGGAAAAATATTATAGACGGGTTGCTTCAAAATTCCAAGAAGTACATTTTAATTTTATGCAAAATATAGAAAAAGAGGAGGAAGGGGTGGGGGGGGGGGGGGGGGGGTAAGGGGAAAGTGGAACTAGGATGGATATTCAAAAGGGAATGCTACGTTCCTTAATCACGATTAATAAACAGACAAGTAAGATATAACAACACACAACACTGTAGGGCACCGCACTAGAAAAAGACGCACAAGCAAACACACGCACACACATAAGCAGGAATAAACAATCGGGCACCGCCTAAGAATTCCGGCAAAATCTTTATCAAGAATAGCTCTAGCAGCCCTCTTTTGAAAACAAATTAATTCATCTTCTAAGACAATTCCACAATTTCCCAAAATTACACAACAGTAGTCAAAATAGGTAAAACGTATGTGTTATAAAAACGATTACACATTTCTAAAGACAGAAAGCGTTTTAAGCGTGACAATAGGTACAAAAGGGAACTGCATTTTTAAGAGCAAGATCATTATGAATATTTCAAGTAGGTGTGCAGTCAATGTTAACACCAAGTAATTTTTCATGAGAACTGTTAGTAATTTCCTCGCCTGATAAACTTACAGCAGTCAAGGATTCTGGAGTACCATTTATATTGTGCCTGGTAGATATATACACAACTTTGGTTTTGCCACATCGATATACATTTTATTTAGTTTTGCTTATTGGTAATTCTGCTCTTTGTAACATGCTTTTTGTGACATATTTTGTGTAATGAACGTATTGTTAAGGGCCTCATGGAAGAATGGCTTGTTCAAATGTGTTCCCTCGTTAAATAAAATCTTTATTATTATTATTATTATTATCATTATTATTATTATTGCTGACCCCTACCAAACCCCCATATATGATGCGAGTGAGATACTAACATTGGATTTAGTATGTAAGCTTTCAAAAGGCAAGATTTCAAATAATTCACTGATACATTAACAAGAGTTCTTTAATCCCTCATCCAGTCAAGGCATTGGTCTTACTATAACAAACATCAAGGCCAAGTTTCATTGTTATAAACATACCTAAACTATTCTTTTTGCATTTCATGATGTCACGGCCAAGAGAGAGGCCCCCCTAACCAGTTTTTCATCTTTTTTTCTTTTTATTTCTCGCGGCCATAACTCGTCGCCTACCCTAAAAAAGTGGATAACTGAGTGGCATAAAAACAGTTATTCACTTTCTGTTTTGAGGTAGCGACATGTTCCCCCTACGCGTCTGTAGGTTTAAAAATACTTACAAAAAAGTTAAAACTGAGGTAAGATGAAGCATGTTAAAGTCGGGATCAAGAAAAGTACATATGGAATTTAAAAGCTAAAGCTTTATGATTATGATATCTTACAATTTCTAAAGTTAATATGTCGACATTAAAACTTATCTCGTTTCGTTCTAAATATGGTAGATGTAATTATTTTCTTATCTTGCATATATTAATGAGGGACTATAAAAGTTCACTGACAAACGTTTCAAATAAAGTTGTTGTTTTGATATTCTGTTGTTATCCTTACTACAAACATATTTTGTAAGTTATACAAGGAAGTCATGGCATTGTTCTCCATGTTCAGTTATATTAAAACTATCAAAACCATGTATGCACAATAACAAGAGTACTTATTGAAACTCCCCTATTCATATTCAGGGTCAGATAGATAACGTCGAGCATTTTTGTGATATCATCCTTGCTAATATTTCATAATGGAAAAAACTGTATTGTTTTTTCTTTGCGTCGTGAGATATGTAAGTACTTTGATATATCATTAACATTAGCGTATTGTTCAGTGTATGAGGGATTTATCATAATTTACTTACTTTTTTCCTACTTTAATGTCCTGAGTAACATCATTTTTTTTGTCATGGTAAAATCTACTTCGAAACACTAGTAGACTACCTTCTGAAAATGTATTTGTTCTAGAAATGTATGCTGCAGACTAAAATAGGTTTCTCCTCCTCCCTTTATATTAGAGTTTATACCGGTATATAGTTTTTAATGAATTCCAATGATATTGTCAACAAATTATATCCATTAATATCATTCCATCCTTTTGATAAGCCTTTAAATCAGAATTTACAAAGTTATCAAATCGACCTGTTAAAACAGCAATGTCTGTATTATGCCATATAGTAAAGACGACAATTTTCAGGCCAGCATTAACCCATTTACATCAGAATTATTTTTTCACTATTTCGCTATTAGGACTATTTTCACTATCTCGCTATTAGGACATTTTCTCACTATTTCGCTATTGTGACTATTTTTTCACTATTTCGCTATTAGGACTATTTTCACTATCTCTCTATTAGGACATTTTCTCACTATTTCGCTATTGTGGCTATTTTTTGACTATTTCGCTATTAGGACATTGTTTCACTATTTCGCTTACAGGTTTATTCTCAAGACTTACCTGTAGATATATCAACATCTCTGTTATCGCTGGTAGCAGAAGAGAGCAATCTTAGAGCACGGCTGCAGGATGAAGCAGACCTACTGGAGAAAGAACTTGCTACCTTGACTACCATTCGACAGAACGGTGAAATTGTTTACCATCTTATTTACACCTCATTATCTTCTTCAAAGTATTTAATTTAACCGCTAAATTTAAATAATGTGAATTTTAATCGTAATGCATTAAACTACATGTAGTAATTATATATGATAGAGAATTACGTCTGCTGATAGGATGCAGATGTGAAATGCAATTCAAGGGGCATTCTTTGGGTTTCAATTTAGGGATAATACAGGTTTTTTTTTGTGTATTAACGTCTGCAGAAGCCCGTGGGAGGTTTTTATGAAAGAAACAAGACGCAGATACCTGATGTCAATCTGCGCAGAAATACATATACGTCCCTGGGAAAGCATTTCAAAAAGAAAAATCGGGTATTAACAGCACGTGAATTGTCTTGTTTGCACACGATTTTTCTCCAGTGAGAAAAGTAGTTTTTATGCAAGAATGACAGTTGTTGTCAATCGTTGTAAAGAAGAAAATAAATAATTTTAAAACCACATATGTCAAGGGTAAACAATTCATTGAAATATGTTTATCTTTATGAAATGCACTTGATTTAATACAATCTATAAGAAGATCACTTGGAAGCATAGACTGCAGCCATGCAAAACGATTTCAGGAATCTGTTTCTTAGAGATGAGTAAACATTCAACACATCGCACGCACACACCTTACCAGCCGTCATCGCCATAAAACACACCGAGTAACAATACGGATAGATTTTGAACGACCGACACGGGCTCTTATTTACAGCTGTCGTTTGATAGCTTATCAAATGTTTTAGGATATTCTACATCATCTTCATCTACATCTACAGTGTACTGCCCAACAATTAATGCTGATTATGTCTGGAAGGCACTTGTTTTGGACAGACCATTTAAAGATGAGCAAGCTCGTTTTGATTAAACGTGCAGTGCACCATGCACACACTGTACTGCAGCTTTATTTCCGTGACATATAGTTAAGTTTTAATATTGTAGACACGTTTGCAAACATCAAAACAACTTTTTCTTAGTTTGAAGGACAAAGATAAACTTATCGTTGATGAATTGTCTGAAGTTTTGAATATCGATTATTTTTCAGCGACTTGCGGTTGCCCGGCAACAGCTGCACCCATTGCGTTTTCTGTCACCCTGAAAAATAACATTGCAACATTGGGGAAAGAGCAAGCCATTGTCTATGATGAGGTATGTGACAATTTTTGAATTCACATTGTACCGTGTTGATAGGTGTAACCGTAATGCGAGTGACGATGCTTGAATTCACATTGTACCGTGATGATAGGTAAACCCGTAAGGAAGGTGACGATGTCTGAATTCACATTGTACCGTGCGAGGTCTGAATTCGCATTACACCGTGATGACAGGTGTAACAATGAGGTAGGTGGCGACGTCTGAATTAACATCGTACCTTGATGATAGGTGTAACCATGAGGTAAATGACGATGTCTGTATTCACATAGTAACGGGATGAAAGGTGTAAACATGAGGTAAATGACGATATCCGAATTAAGATTGTACCGTGATGATAGGTGTAGCCGTAAAGTAAGACGATGTCTGACTTAACATTGTACAGCGATTATAGGTTTACCATGTTTTCCAGCTTCTTCTATCACACTTTCTTATATATTACGCAACAACCTGTATTGTACCAGTCTGCGCTTCATCGGTTTTGCTGTTTTGAGATTTATAGCTTTGTTTACCTGATATGCGTGATAAGGAAAGATATAACTTACGTAAGTAACATTGTCTGAATAGTTTTGTGATTCTAGGGTCTAACAGTAATTATTTGTCATTACATTCCTGCATGACATGATTTCTTTTTTAGCATTAGCTAGTGGAAACGTAATGACACTTGTCAATTTCCGCATTATTACGTCTTCTCGTCACGTGATTCGTAAATGTATCTCAGCACGTAAATGACTAAAGCCGTAGAATGCCGAGATCGCATAGGAAATACGTAATCTGCCGATAGTCACTAGTCTACTAAATGACAATCTAACATGTATGAGACCAGATCTACCTTAATCCATTTTTTATGTACTTACTTTCATTTCAAGATCAACCTAAATATCGGCAACTCCTTTGATGCACGGCATGGGATATTCACAGCTCCAGTTGACGGCCCTTACGAATTCACGTTTGCTACTCTGGTTCCCGGCGGAAAACATACGGGCATGGAAATAGTGAAGAACGGAGAGTCAGTGGCAAAGACGGAGTCAGGAGATAGTAGTTACTACACCATGGGAACCAACGTTGTTGCTCTTGACCTTAAAGCAGGTAAAATTAGTTACTCTATATATTCAAGTCTAACAGTGCTATGATTGTTGTTTACAAGGGATGTTACACAGGAGAGAATAGGTGTGACAACAAGGAGAACACGTGCCGCTAACAGATATATTTGTAAATGGGGGTTCCGCCTCGAAAAGTAAAGGTATAATGTTTTCGTAATACATAAAAACACGTATCAACATAAATGTAAGGGAAGAAATAACGCTTGCATTTTCGTGTTATCCCGAGAGAGTGGATAGTACCCGAGCCCGGTAGGACGATGGTAACTAAATAAACATTTAACTCCTGTTCTAACATAAAAACGGCAAATAAAGCAATAAATACATTGTCCGTCGGCGCCATGAAAGAAGTCGTATATCATTAAATTTGCTTTAAACTTTAAGTTAATTATCTGCGAAGGAGAAGACTTCTATAAGACTTGCCTTCAATTATTATCCTTTCCTGAGTTATTTTATATTCAATTTATGATTATGTGTCAGTGTATATGTCTACTGTTTGGGAAATAAATATGTATAAGTACCTAAACAAAACTGACATTTCCTCGCTCCCATCTCATGAACATTTGATAACAATATATTAATTTTGTTTTTAATATATCTTAAGTATTTCCTGTCTTGGAGAGTCAGTTCCTTAGAGTTCCTATAGTATTCAGTATTGGGCAAAACCTCACATAAAACACACCTTACCACACTGTTTCATCGACTGTTCATCCAAACATTTAGTAAATTGAACTCTCCTCAATACTCATTCATAGTATTTTACACACTTAATGCTTGAATAGCGTGATTATTTCATGATACAAAAGCAATAGACTCGCTCAGGATACGATAGTACCCTTGTCCTACATGGTTCGGGCACCAACTAATCAGATGTTAGAACATTAAAAACATACGATATCCCTACAATGAAAGTCATTTTGTGTGATTTGTGATGTGGTCTAACTGACGAGCTTATTACAAAACTTCGCATCAGTTTAAATCCAATGCTAGTGAAACAGACTGCTTTTCAGTTACAGCAAGGTATTACAGAATACATGCATGCGACCAAGTTTTCCAGTCTTGATTTAAATGAAAAATGTCTAGAAAAAAGTCCACCAATCCAATATCGTGTTGAAGTTGTTTTGAATTGAATTAACCACAAGAATTTATACATTCTAACCAAAATGTATACATAATCTATAATGCATTTTATTGTATTATAAATATTTAAATTACTTTTAAAATCGTAAAATTACTGATGCAGACGTTGTTTTGTTTATAATTTTTCTGTTCATTAAACATTTCAATCTATATTGAAGTTTTTTGATGAGACAGAACGTTTCGTTTCCTGATGCAAATTTATTTACACACTATTTATAAACGACAAAAATTCACGTATACAGTGAGATTTAGCGTACTTTGTCATAAAATTCCCTTCGATTTGGAAAAAACTTTAATTTGAATCAATAAAACATCCTATTTCTAAGCATTATTTGTCATGGACTCAACATTTTTTGTGGTCTCAGAAATTAGCGACAGCACTATATGATAAATATTTTCTTTTGTTAGTATTTAACGATGGCGAAAATCTAATGTTGTGTCTGGCCACAGAATCTCTACAGCGTTACAGAAATCCGTGTTATAGCGGTCGCCTCCTCTGATAACGGGTTGTTGCAACACGTTTGTTATTTCAGGTGACGAGGTTTGGGTACGTCATATAGATCAGAGTGATAGTAATATTATCAACGGACAATCGCATACCTCCTTCAGTGGATACCTTATAGAGGGATAGAATTGGACATGATTGAGGATACATTTTGTGTATACACTGTAGTAATGAATAAAACTTTCGACAACTTAAAACCAAATATGGTACTTAAAAGTAAACAGAGTTGTCTTCGTTACTTTTTTTTTGTTGGGTTTAACGTCGCACCGACACAATTTAAGGTCATATGGCGACTAGTCTTCGTTATATCTTTTTGTTTTTTGTAATTAGGAAATTACACTCTGCCATCAGCGCCGATTTGTAAGTGTTTTGTGTTGCTTCGTGTGATACAGGAACTAATCCATTTCTTTAAAATGTAAAGACTTTTCATCTACATTTTGTTTTCGTTTAAAGTTATGACCAGCATTAAAAAAAAACAAATCCCTAAAAGAATAACAAAAGCATATAGATAATGTTTTTCAGCTGGTCTCAGTAATAACAAAAACTACATACTAGTACTACTTCCGAAAAGATATCGCGTCTTTGTCCGAAGGCGGCTGTTCAACATAATATTTACAAGAATATCTTTTCCACCTTTAGGACTGACGGGCGGAAGTCAGCATTAATAATGGTGCTATCAGCTCTGTTCTTCCTCGTTACAAATTTTATTTTCACAAAGGAGATTCTCTTACGTTCTGCCATGAGGTAGAACTTGCGCAAAGGACTTTCGGAAATCGGCACCTGTGAATACTGATGTCAAAGAAGCTTGGAATTTACCCTTCAAGATTTCCTACTGTTCGGTAAAAATCTGTTGCTTTTGGAAGGTTTTTTTTTTGTCGGAGATGAGAGTTATATGACCTTCTAAATTTCTTGGGTTTTTAGAAGCATAGTATAACGGACCATAATCTTTGATGAATTAGAATATGTTTCTGTTATCAGACTTGTAGGATTCTTAGAGACATTTCATATTAAAGCAATTACCTGATATACTTTTTGTATATTGTCAAAGTATCAGACGCATCAAGGGGCATACGGAGTAAATTATGCCAGATTTTTCTTCAGTTTTGTAGCATCATTAATATCCGTTCCAAAACTTTTTAGTCTATCAAAAGCAGTTGTTCTTGACAATCCTCAGTTTGACTTCAGCATTGATGGTGACTGCTTGTAAACAACAGACTAACATGCTAAAAATTTTACTGACCGAGTTTCAAACGTCTTTGTTCAAATGGTACGTCATGTATACTGTTTTGAGAGGCTGGTTTTTCTTATTGAGATGCAGGGTCCATGATGTGGCTTTGAAGTTCCCGTGGACAGACTGGATTCTCTTGCCTTCGTACTGGTCTGATAAGACAGAAAATACGGCATGTTGTAGAAAACCTGGTCATACCTATGTACGTATTCAGAAGATTATTTCTGTTTTAGAAAAAAAGAGGTTGAATGTAGTTTCATTGGGTAAGATTTAACATTAATCTTGCACCAAATTTTAGAATTGATGAAATATAATGACAGTAAAAGCAATGTTGTTTAGTAATTTGGGTCTCGGAATATTTACAAGAAAATATAAGGGAAATTTTCCTGGTAGCACAGATCAATTGCAAACACAGCCATAGAGCCATACATCGCAAAGTAGGTCCGCAACAAAAAAAAACGGTGACGAAAAAATATATATAAAATCTGTAAAAAGATCATTTGGAAGCAAAGAGTGCAACCAAGAAAAATAATAGCAGACTCGGTTTGATTGAGTCTGTTCATGAGAGGTAATGAATGTTGAATGGATTCCATGATCCCAAAGGTCCAGAAAATATAACAACACTGAATCCAGTACGTGGAGACTTTTTACAGCCGCCACACGACACTTAAAAATTGTTGTTGTGATAGTTAATAAAGTCTGTAAAGAGATCCTTTGGAAGCAAAGAATGCAACCAAGAAGAATAATAGCAGACTCGGTTTGACTGAGGCTGCCCATGAGAGGTAATGAAATGTGCACTACCTCTCGGGCCCCCTAACACCGGCTTAAGCGGAACTCTATTACACATATGATGTTCAATGGACTCCATGATCCCAAAGGACCAGAAAATATCGTCGCCTGATTCTTATAGTGCTCTATCTCCATTTTGAAAAAAATGAGATTTTTACATCATTTTGTTTGTCTCGCCGAGCTCTAAAGTTCTGGAGCAAGAAAACGTAACTTTTGACGTAATAGAGGGAGATCCTGAGCATTACTTTGCTCTTTGTCCTCTGTTCGAATGTAACAGTTACGATTAAAGTACTCTATCTCCAGGACTTAAAGCACTGTAATGTTTAAAATTATTCTGACCAATCATACACATAAACTAACATCATGTGATCATCATTAGACTTTGTAAAGGAGTGTTCTATCTCCAGGTAACTTAATCCAGAATTGCTCTAACTCCATTTTAACCATTAGAATGCACAGTTACATAGTGATCACAACAAAATATGGCGGATAGGCAGTTTGAAATATACTTAGAATGCCTATCTACACGACATGCATAGGCGAGATTGCTTACATAGATTAATTATTTTATCATTTTAATACTTATACAAACACATAGCTTTGTCAAGCTATAGGCAAGAAAATACATGCAAGATTTTTCAATAAACCTGTAGTGATGTGGATTTCGGATAGAAGCTATTTTCATCATTCTGAAGCTGTATCTTGAGAAATACCACTGAATATTATAGATACGCAGTTGCGTAGTGAAAATTGGCAAGCATACACAATTAAATTTGCTAATCTCTTTCGTTGCAATAAGAAGTCTATATCATGCAACGGAAGTTGCTTCATCATTGCTTACTTCATATTCTGTTTAACAATTTAGGTACAGTTTTGCAATTTATTTCGTTATCTAGAGCGCTCTATCTAGAGATAGACCCTAATATTTTCATTGATAGAAATATATTAAATAAAGTCTAGAAATTGATTTCCAAGTCCTTGAAATTAATAAAAATGATTTCACAAATGTGCAATATATGATAGTTTGGCTAATATCAATAACAGAAATTTTAATATTTAATTCAAATCTGTGATCCGCAAAGAATGTTAACTCTTGCCTTGGGCTAGTACTTTAAAGCAGAGATATTTATTAGTTTACTTCCCTTGCAATTACACAATAGAGTAGAAAACGAAAACGGTTTAAAACACAATATTATATATTTTTGCACAACAAAATCGTTTAGGATTTATTAATATGTGTTTGATTTACCCCTGAACCACTGGTTCCTATGATTTTGTCAATTTACTTATGGTAAAAAATAACTTTTAACAAGCCGATAATAAAATGAAATACCAGTAAGTATATTATAGTGCAGATAATACAGTTTTGTTTGTATCAAAATGTCACAATAGAAGCACTTTTGTAATACAGAACACCTGGTAGGATTAGTAAAGGTGCAATTATATTGATCTCTTTTTCCTGTGCCTACTCTATCCTACTATTTGATTACTTATTTTGTAATAATCCTGAACATGTGAAATATTACAATCGTACGCCGTCTATGCTAACGGTTTAAAAAGACAAACTTCTATAATAGAACTATAACACAATAACAAAAATTGAAAAGAAATTGGTGGCTTTCAAGCCTAAAAGAAATTTTGAATAGGATATATATAATACTGCAAACGTAATTTTCATGCATAATGGTTATTAAGTTATTTTCAGACGCCATAGAATATCTGATATAGGCCCCTATCTTATAATTGTACTTAAGTGTATACAATTATCAATTATTCCATGGTCACATTATTGAAGAAAATAAAATCAAATAGAAATCAAATAATTATACTCAATTATTGCCCGGGTATGACACCGGTACAAGTCATCCGAGGTTAGAGACTAATTCAGATAGTTCGTGACATCCAGTTCACAGTGAGATATATATCTTCTTTCTTTATTATTGGTAATTACATAATTTTCAATGGCCTAATAGGTAACTAAATTATATGTATTATATTTCAGAAGACCTTAAACAAGATTCTTAAAATCTATCAGATCAAGATTTCAGTGTAATACAATGTGCTTGGTTTTAGATGTCGTTGAGATATATCAGCCATCACGCTATGTTTTCAACATTTGTTTTATGAATCAGTATGTTAGTACAATGTCTGCCCAGTGCTAATGTTCAACCCTTGTATAAAACTTCTTAAAAGGACTATTAGGCTATAGCCTAATATATGTTATTTCAATGTATATTTCAACACTGGGACGTGGAAATATGTTCCTTACACCCGATAGTTTCTATAATCATGTTTGCTATAACCACTTTGTTTTACATTGAAGGGACATTTTAAATTGTTCCTTATAACCAAAAATTTATCGAAAATTCATTATAACTGTGCTCGTTATATTTGAAGTTAACTGTATACATTAATTTTGCTAGCGTAAAATACGAGATCACAAACATAATTTTGCGTTTTGTGCTTCTCCATCAGGTGATAAGCGAACTGTTTGATCACGACGGCGAAACACGAAATCATGACGGCAAAGCACGAGATCACAAGCGCAAAATCTCGAAATTTTCTTAATTTCGCACTTCGCCATCGTGATCTCTCGCTTCGCCACCGTTATTTCGCTCTTCACGCTTCGCTAACATGCGCAGGTGATACGCGAATGGCGAAGCACGAAATTGTTCAAATCTCCCATTTCGCCGTCGTGGCCTCGCGCTTCTCATATTCATAGAGAAAGCAGAGCGTGAAATCACGAACATTGCTTAATTTCGCACTTTGCAATCATGATCTTGCGCTTCGCCGTCGTCATTTCGCGTGTCACGCTTCTCCATCATGGACAGGCGATACGTGAAGCGCGGAATCACGATGGCAAAGCTTGCGATATGGCAAATTTCCTGTTAACAACTATCGCATATATATATATATATATATATATATATATATATATATATATATATATATATATATATATATATATATATATATATACTTATAGACATATCCCTTGAATGATATATCCAGTCATAATAATATTTTGAAAATGTGTTACCACGAACCATCTGTTTTGAATAAATATTTGCACACATGTAGGCCTACATGACCCACAGTTTACATGTGCAATATAACACGAACATCTAGTAAAACAATACATTTAGTTTAAACATAGTTTATTTCAAACAAAATTGCAATATTTACAATTCATGATACATGGTACATAAGATAATGCCTGAAAAAGGATCAGAGCCGAAAGCAACAGCTTATAAAGGTCTTCTCCTACAGAAACATATTGTTGTAGGTACAGTACGGCAGTGTTTATGATCTTGTCTGAAATATTATCTTTAAGCAATATAATAAATCTTAGCTCTTAGTCAATGAACTATATATAAGAACAATATCAATAAAGGGGTACAAAAGTGAAACAAGCACCCATGGCTAGTGAGTGTATAAGTTTAAAGTGAGATAAGCAGTGAAAGAAAGAGAATGCATTAGAGTATAAAGATTCATTCGGATTGTAAAATGGTGGCAGCCAGTTATATTACATAATCAAGTGCTCATGAAAATCTTCTACTTTCCATGATGTAGTTTTGAACTGCTTGAAATATCTGGAAGTTAATATCATCGCTGAGATTCCTGGTCTCATTCAGTAAGGTGTGAAGTGTTACAGTACAAAAATGGAAACATTTCTCAGAAGACGGACTTGATGTCTCTTAAGGTGACATTAAATGAAATGAGGTACTCTCCGTATGCCACATTGACAAAGAGGTGATGGATGAAGTTTTTTCTAAACATGCTGTAAAGATGATGAGTACGAGCGAGCTTTGATGGACTTCCCATTTCCTTCGCCTACGTAGAAGTATTAGGAACTTTCGATTCGTTCAGTTTAAGCTGCGTCTTGAAGAGGCAGGACGGTGAATTTGTCCCTCTCTCGGAAGTTCATTCCAATCTCTCAGGCCGGCAAAAAAATCTTTATAAAGGGATGTCCTTGTGTGGAATGACTGATCATCGGCATTGCTAGGTTATATCGAAAAGTTTTCAAACGTGGACTAAGGATGAGAGGTAATCAGGGTTAGCCGTTTCATTTTGTACAGTAGAGTTGTTATGGTTTGTCTTCGGCTCCAGGGAGTAAGATTCTCTGTGAGTTCATTGAGAGACAATTGTTGTCCAGAAGATGCGGGCAGCTTCTGCTGAATTTTGTCAAGTTCGGTTTCTATACTGCGTACAGTTGATATAACCATCAGCATTATTAGAGGTCTAATAAAGATATGTATATCCTTCTAATGATCTTTCTGTCAAGCATGAAACTTTAGTTTACGCATGTGTATTTTTTCCAGGCCGCTCTTTAATGAGTTTATATGAGAATGTCAGGAACGTCATCGAAAGATGACTCCAAGATGTTTGTGTACAGTTACTGAAAATAGAGATTATGCATAACAAGTGGTGGTTAAGGGTTTGGATAACTTACGTGAGATGGTCATAGTTTCGATTTGAAGATAAGGTAACTACATGTATGGCGGCCATTTGATATCTATCATGTCGGATTGGAGTATTTCTGCAGCGAGACAGGGTGATCAACATTATATGCAAAGCTCGTATCGTAGCAAAAAGATGAACATTTGAACCCAATTCGTAACGTATATTGTAACACTAAAAATAAAAGGGGGCCAAGAATAGACCCTTGGGGAACTCCTGCGTTCACATTAGACCAGTTTGACTGGTTACCCGGTAAGACAACAGACTGGCGTCTGTTGAAGAGATAATCAGAAAACCAATTCAGTAGCCGACCATCCAATCCAGCATATTTTAACTTGAAGAGTAGACCTTTGTGCCATACTTTGTCAAAAGCTTTGCTTATATCAAAAAATACAGTTCGTACTTCTAGCCCATCATCGAGAGCTTTACAGAAGGTATTGTACAAGTATGTGAGCTGATTCACTGTTTAATCTCCTGGTGTGAAACCAGATTGTAAAGACGAAAGAAAGTTATTATCACGTAGGAAATTGAAAAGATACTGAAATATAATGCGTTCAAATACCTTTTCTATGCAACAAAGCAACGATATCGGTCGATAGTTGTTGGGTAAAGACGGGTCGCCTTTTTTGAATATAGCACAGACGTTAGCGTCTTTCCAAGTTTTAGGTACCTTGCTGCATTGTAGTGAAGAATTAAACAGGGAGCAAAGAGGAAATTTAAGCACAGGTGCAGTTTCGCGCAATATACGGTTGCTAATTCCATCGGGTCCGGCAGCCTTGTTGATATTAAGGGACTACGTCTTGAGGGATAATAATAATAGAGTCAAGTTTGTTTCTTGGTTCTGGATAGTAAAAGTTAGGAAGGTCCTTATTGGAATCGTCAATCGAAGCCTGGTTGCAGAAGAAGTCATTCAATAGATCAGTTTTAGACTTAGAGTCAAAGACTAGTTCATGAGTGGCTGGGTTTATAAGGGGAGGAACAGTTTGTTTGTCAGATGGAGAAATGAAGTATTTAATAAGTTTCCACCAATCTTTAGCAGGAGTAGAATCAGATTTAAGCGAATCAGCCATTTTTAGGAAGTGATTTTGTTTAGCAGTGCGGATAAGTGATACTATTTCATTACGTATTGTTCTGAATTTATTCCAATGAACAGGGTTTTGAGAATGCTTAGCTCTGCGGTAGTACTTCTTACGTTTCAGAATTTGCTTTTTTATTTGTGTTGTGATCCATGGTTTATCATTAGGTTTAACATATATAATTCTTGATGGTATGCACTCCTTTGAAAGTTCAAGTATTTTGTTTGTAACAAGTGAAGTATAAGTGTCAATATCATCATTCTTTAGTTGGTCCCAGTTTATGTCGCTGATTTTACGTCTGAGTGAGGTGTAGTCTCCCCGGTCGTATAGCCAAACAAACCGTTTAAAGGACTTGACATGAGGTTTAGAGAAGTTAAATAGTGAATAAATAGGACAATGGAACCGTTGGTTTTGATCTAGAACTGGTTCTCCAACACCAGAGGTAATAACTTTGTGGCTACATGAAACAAGAAAGAGGTCCAGTATAGAAGAAGAGGACTCAGTAAAATGAGTTGGTTCGACAATGAGTTGCTCTAGGTTATACTGCTGACAAATAGAATGGAGTTTTCGATGCATGTGTGGATTTGATTCATTAAAGTTAAAGTCGCCAGTGACAATGATGTCGGATATGCCTGTATCTACTGCCAACCCGAGCGAGTCTTCGATTAGATTTGTATGATATATGTCTGCGTTTGGAGGACGATAAAATACAGCGAACAAGATATGTTTAGAATGAGAAGGAATCAGTTCGATCCAGATACACTCCAAGCCCCTGGGTTCGAGATCTAGCCTCTTTTTGTAGTGCAATGTTTACTTCAAGTAAACAATTACACCACCGTAGCCATTTTCAGTTCTATCTTTCCTCTCTGGAGTGTGAAAGTTTTGAAGTACAATATCATTATCAGAGATATTTTGATTTAACCATGTTTCTGTGAAGGCAAGAACATCAAACATACCAAACTCAGCTTCTAGAACATCAAACTTGTTCAGTAGACTTTGAACATTGTATTGTAAAACTGAGAAGCACCTAGTGCTTGTTATAATTTCTGATAGTGTGTTAGACATGGAGGAAACTATAGAAGAAGAGCTGTTAGAGGTTGTTAGCAGTGGGCCTGGATTCGGATGAACATCGCCATCTGCAGCTAAAAGGAGACACAGCCAAGATGTGCACAACAACCC